>NC_057316.1:2488680-3733020 GCF_000687475.1 Ustilaginoidea virens
GTAGCGGTGCCCATGGGTGAAGTCGGGACGGAGGGCGGCTCGGCCGAGGTCGGTGGAGGTCTGTTGTCGTCGCACGATCAGGTGGGGGGGGGGCTTGCAGCCTTGCAGCCTTGCAGCCTCGCAGCCTTGCGCTGTGGCCTGTCGGCGACGCTGGTCAACAAACTTCCGACTCTGACCCCGGCCTAGGAGGGCGCACCTTGCAAGACCAGCATCAGCTTGAAGAGGCAAAGGTTGCCGGACACTCTTTTCGGAAACAAGATGCATAAATCTGGCCACGGCTCGCAAAATTGCTTCCGCTGAATCTCGAGAGTCGTTACATGTACCTTTTGGTCCTGGTAGCAAGCTCCCGATGGAACCCCACCATCCCCCCTCCCCCCCGCACCCCCCACCAGCGCACACTTTCCAGCCAATAACAATATGCCGTGCATCTCGCCGCAAGCTTCAAAACCCCCCTCCCATGGCACATCACATGCATGCCCTTTCCTTTCCTTGCCCCGTCGACAGATAACTTGCTGATGCTGTCAAACGACGCCTGGCTGCATCTTGCCCTCTTGCATCTGCCAGCGCCGACAACAGTCCCCCCCTTCCCCATCATCCGCCGCACGTCCCGTCTCTCGCCCGTCCCTCGGAGGTGCGAAGCGATGGCCTCCGCCGCTGCCAAACGCCTCGCCGGCAAAACCATCCTCATCACCGGTGCCTCGTCGGGGATCGGGCGGTCCACAGCCCTCGAGTTTGCCCGCACCAGCCCCGACAACCTGCGGCTCATCATCACCGCCCGCCGAGCCGACGCCCTGCGCGACCTGGCCTCGCAGATCAAGAGCGAGGCCGGCGCCGGCGTCCAGGTCCTCCCCGTCAAGCTGGACGTTGCCAACGCCCAAGAGGTCCGCGACTTTGTCACCAACCTGCCGCAGGACTGGAGGGCAATCAACGTGCTAGTCAACAATGCGTAGGTCCCGAATCAAAAAAAGAAAACCAATCAACCCTTGCTTCACCGGGGGTTGGGGGCGGGGAGATGCTCCATGACAGGCAGGCAAGCATGGCATGGCTGACTGAAACCTGAGCGATGATGTGCCTTTCCAGCGGCCTTGTCAAAGGCGTCGCCCGAGCCCCCGACATCGACCCAGACGACATGAACGTCATGTTTTCCACCAACGTGACGGGACTGATCAACATGACGCAGGCGATACTGCCCGTCTTCCGCCAGCGCGAGCATGGCGGCCAGGGCGACATCATCAACGTGGGCTCCATAGCCGGCCGTGAGCCTTACCCCGGCGGTTCCATCTACTGCGCAAGCAAGGCTGCGGTTCGCAGCTTCACCGACAGCCTGCGAAAGGAGCTCATTGCCACGCGCATCCGAGTCATGGAGATTGACCCGGGCCAAGTCGAGACGGTAAGAAAAACCCCTTCCCCTTCACCACCCCCTCAACCCCCCTACGCAAAGACTTGTGCGCACCTTGGGGGCGTTGTCGTGCGCGTTGCTGATGCGCTGCCTGCCAGGAATTCTCCTTGGTGAGATTTTACGGCGACAAGGCCAAGGCTGATGCTGTTTACGCGTGAGTCCTGCCTGTCGCTTTCCCAAACCGCACCATTCCCGGGCCCAGTGCTGACCGGCGGACACTGTGCATCAGCGGATGCGAGCCTCTCACGCCTGAGGATATTGCCGAAGTCATTGTTTTCGCGGCTACTCGCCGCGAAAACGTCGTTGTTGCCGATACGCTCGTATATCCCAACCACCAGGTACGTCTGTGCGGTAGACTGCTTTTTGTAGACTACTTTTTGTCCTGCTTACCTTGGCCTCGGAGTGTTGTTCAAGTCGCTGACCGCCTTGGGCTTTGCGTCTTCAAGGCATCCGCTCTAATCATGCATCGGAAAAGCACGTAACAAGACGCTGTTGCGGAGCAGGTAAATACAGTCACGTCTCATTCCTAATCACGCGCCAATTCAGTCTCTTCTACGGCAACATGGCACTCATGGTCACCCAGATGCATTGTACTCATAGCGTAAAAAGAGATTCACAACCCATGTACTTCCTACTCCGTACATTGCGGTGCTGGCATCATCGGTTACACTGCCCTCGTCAACAGTCTGACGGAAATAAATGACGCTGCCGGGATGCCAGTGACTTATTTTGCAATCGCCTGATGCGTTGAATTGTTCCAGACTTTCTCTTGCCCCAAATCCATGGCCAAATGGCATCGATCAAGACGTGATCGGGACTCGGGGCCTTCTAGAATGGAGAGTTTTTATTCTACCAGCGTTCCGTTAAGGATTCATTCTGGGCTGAATTTAAATCCTTGCCGTCAACAAGTGACAGCACCACTGGTTTTAAAACATGCTTCACGCTACGCTTCCGATGAAAAATGCATCATGCCCAGCTCACGTCGACCATGACAGGGTTCGAAGCGATATTTTTCCTACTCGGAACGGATGATATTGAGGTATTCAACTCACAAGGATTTCCCTTCCCGCTTGGTCAACTCGGAAAGTCATCGCGGCTGAATGAAACCTTATCACACGAGTTTTTTTCTTTTTTGAGGGAACGCATGCCCAAGTAAGCCAAACCGCCCGGACGCCGCGCTGAGGGGAAATTTGAATGCCAATGGTCCAGACACACCTCATGGTCTCCTGGACGACTCGCAGGTAACACTAATGCATGAAATCGTAACTGCGACTCAATGGCCCATTCTCAGTCGCCCGTGTGCTGGAACAGAGGAGAGATTGATTCCCCGTAGTGATTGCGACGAATCGCCTCGGACAAGAGCAACGACAAGTCAAGCACGATAAGCTTGCTAATGTTTTGAGCTCGCTCTTGGTTGATTGGGAAGCTGTTGGTGACGAGTATGGTGTCGATGCACTCGCATCCCTGAAGCTGCTCAAGACAGTCACCACCAAAAACCCCGTGGGTCGCGATGCAAAAGACCCTTTTAGCTCCGCCCTTTTTGACAACGGTCTCGGCAGCGGCGATCCAGGATCCCGGCTTGTCTATCATGTCGTCCACAATGAATACAGTGCGGTGACTGACATTGCCCACCAAGGTAATCATACGCTCATCTTTTGTATCCTGGAAGGCGTTGTCTTCCTCATCAGAGCTTGCATCTGGGTTGCCCCCTCCACCCAGTATTTGCCGCTCTTGATTGAAAAAGGATGAGGCGCGCGACATCACCATGGGGTCTTCATCGTGAGAACTGTTTTCGGCTGCAGACAGCGCTGGGGAAGGGAAGTCGTCCTCCACAACATGACCGCGAATCAACCGACCGCGGATCACCTCATGAGCTCGGCGATCGTCGTACAATTGTTCTTGTCCCGTCGGCACGTCCGGCGTTTTGCGAGCATTTTTTGCATCACCCTCCGATGGATCAAGCTGCGGGCCTCTCTGCCTTGATTGCCTTTCACCGGCCCGGAAGGGGGGACCGCTGGGTTCGCCCGCTCGGTGGTGGCCTTGAGCCGCTGTGTCTCCACCTGCCTCACGCTGACTCTCTGAAGTAGTTGACTTGATACTTCCCACGTGTTCGAGCTCAGGCTGCCGATCCAAGCCATCGAGATGATTCACGATTATACTGGCCGTCGTTTTGGTGACTCTTTTTCTGTCTGTGGTGACCATACCAAAATTAAGCTTCAGAGCGTCGGCAAGAGACGTCACTCGTTTCGTCCCTCCAGCATTCTTGGAGACTACAACAGCCTCGCGCCAGTTGTGGACATTACGACGAATCCATCTGGCAATTATGGGCTCGGCATGGAGATTGTCCACAGGGCATTTGAAAAAACCTTGCATTTGGGAGGCATGCAGATCGACGGTTATCACATGTCTGACCCCTGCAACGCCGAGGAGATTGGCGAGCATGCGGGCTGTGATGGCTCCCCGATGCGATTTCTTTTTGGATTGCCGGCTGTAGGGAAAATATGGCAATACCGCTGAGATGGTCATTGCAATCAATGTTAGCGCCAGTGATGAATGTCGTCGGAGCGCTGTGACCACCAACCTGTGATTTTGTTTGCCGAGCCGCCCTTGCAGGCCGAGATCATTATCAGCAACTCCATGATGGAGTCATTGATTTTAGGACTTCCCGATTGGACAACGAAGACGTCCTTTTCTCGTACACTCGTCAAGATTCTGACACTTGTCTCGCCCTTGGGCGCGTTAGCCGGTAATCGGCGTGTATGGTTGACGGAGTCGCGGCGAGTAGAGTAGGAGCTGGAAGCTCACATTGGAGAATTGTGTCAGCTCCGCGTTAGCGGGCGTCATGCCAAGGTTCTCGCATATTTGATTAGTGAGGACTGGACAAGAGTTGCCAGCAAAGATTAGAGTATTACGCATTGTGGGCGAAGCGGAAAATACTGATGAGGAATCAAAAAGACAAAACCCCCCCTTTCCATCGTCCTGATGGAATATATTTTTTTCTCTCACGACCCCACTTTTGGCCTGGTGGACCACAGTGTGGAGCGTTATCCCGAGACTATCCCGATAGTCGAAGAAGTCAGAGCTGCACAGTGCTCGAGACTGTGCACGGTTAATAGACGGGCAGAGTTTATTCCGAAGAAGTTAAAAAATGGAAAATCATATGAATTATTTCACTAACTTCAAAGGCTGATAGATTTTCTTTTCAGTAAAAGATATATCATGCTTAGAGGTAGTGTAGTTTTAACCCATCTCTAGGAGTTGCCTACTGGTTCATTCACCATGTGCAATTATCAGGGCGCGACGCCCGAGCCATAGTGCATGCGACAGCCGCCTGCTAAATCATAACCGAGCTAGCTTGACATGGTTTCTACTACTACTTATTCATAATCCGCTGTTTATCTGTTGGAAGACCTGTTGAATATTCTCTCATTTCTAGCACTTTGGCTTTCGGAAACTCAAACCCTATATCCCCGAATCGCCGCTGCTTTTTGCAAATTTTATCACGCCAGACCCTGCTAAGAGTTAGGGTTTCCTCTCCTGCTTCCTATCTTCAACTGATCCAAGGATCTAAGCAACATGATTTCTGGGCGTCAAGATGAAACCCAGAGCCCTTTGCGCCAGCCAACTGACAAGGAGCGGAAGTACGACCGACAGTTGCGCCTCTGGGCAGCATCTGGACAATCGGCCCTAGAGTCAGCTCATGTCCTTCTTGTGAATTCCTCTACTGGGACAGTCGGAACGGAGACTCTCAAGAATCTGGTACTGCCTGGTTTGTCAGCACTTTTAATGCATTAAAATTTGTCCAGTGTTTGACGAAGCTTACCTTTCAGGCATCGGGAAGTTCACCATTGTCGATGACGCTGTAGTTGGGGACGCAGATCTCGGGGTGAACTTCTTTCTTGATGAAGCGTGCTTGGGTTTGCCTAGAGCGCGTTGCTGCAGGGACAATCTCGTTGAATTGAATCCGGCGGTTCGCGGTGACTGGTTTCCCAAGATAGTCGTATGACGCATTGCCCGAGTTCAAGGCAGGCAATTCTATGTATGAAGCTGACCTTACCAAGGATTCCGACTTGGGCATCGAAAGGCTTCTTGATTCGTCAGACCCATTTACCATCATTCTTTACACCCTGCCCTTGCGCCCGACTTACATCAAGTGTCTCGAATCTCACGCCAAAAAGCACGGCATCCCTCTCTTGGCTGTTCACAGCGTTGGATATTACGCATACTTTACCGTCAAGCTACCGGGACTCTTCCCTGTTATTGATACTCATCCTGACGAAACCGCAGTGGTGGATTTGAGGCTCCTGGACCCATGGTCTGAGCTGGCGGAATTCGCGGACCAGATGACCAAAGATATAGACGACCAAGATGATTTCGATCATGGTCACTTACCTCTGGTAGTAATCCTACTTCATTATCTCAAAAAGTGGCGGGAGGCTCATGGCGGGGGCCTGCCATTGACGTACTCTGACAAAGTGTCCTTCCGAGATTTTGTCGCCAGAGGAGCCAGGACTAAGAACCCCGAAGGAGGCGAAGAAAATTTCGACGAAGCCGTTGCTGCAGTAATGAAGCATGTGTCGCGTCCATCTTTACCAACATCTCTGGAGCGATTATTCGAGCGAGAGGGGCAAATCAAGGTAAGTTGCTTTTCCGCTTGCTTGCGATCTGTACCCTGCTTTAACAAGACCAACCATGCTCTTTTTTTTTCCTTCTCTTTTTCTTTTTTTTTAAGGGTGATACCGAAGAAACATTCTGGACAATTATCAAGGCTGTGAAGCATTTTTATCACAAGCATCGCCAGCTCCCTCTGCCTGGTAGCCTACCGGACATGAAGGCACAATCCAAGGTGTATGTCCACCTTCAATCTCTATACAAGGATAAGGCAAAGCGAGACATAGCCGAAATCTTGGATATAGTGCGCGCCATTCCTGGTGGAGCAAAAGTGAAGCGGGATGAAGTTGAGCTATTTTGCAAAAATGCAAGTTTCGTCAAGGTCATCGAAAATCCGGAAAATGCACCGATTACGAATCAAGTTGTCGGTATGTTTGACCACGCCCTGTTACCATCCTGGAGCACCTGCATGCCCTGCCCAATGACGGATGCTTATAAAAATGCAGCTCAGGAACTGCTCAATGTTCAAGACGCTGCCACTGCAGGATTCCAAAGCCCTCATTCCTTAGCGCCGATCTATCTTGCTCTCAATGCCCTACGTCTCTCACCCGAAGCCGGCCGAGAGGAGATTATAGACCTAGTCACCACTTCTGTGCCGTGTATTTCCGGAAACCAACGACTGGCCCAAGTAGCGGAGGAACTGTCTAGGTCAGGCTCGGGCGAGCTACACAACGTGTCAGCAGTAGTTGGCGGCTTGCTGGCACAGGAGATGATTAAAATCATCACCAAGCAGTACGCCCCGGTCGACAACACCTGTATATTCGACGGCATAGAAAGTCGATGCCAGGTTCTTCGACTAAAATTGTGATGATTCTGTTGCATAGCGAACTGCCATGTCAGGTGGGCGCCTTGACGTCACAGAGCCTTGTCAACTCGCAGCATTTGCAAGTTCTCTGGATTGTCAAATGTAACGCTATCCAATTGAAAGCTATTTTATCGATGCGTACAGCGCATGATTCCAAAGCCTCGACATGGTCGACCAAAGCAAAGCAAAGCTCTAGACCGGATACAACAATGACGCCAGGTTATTGTGTCCGAACTAGTAAGGCTGCCATATGATTCGGGCCATTGTGCTGGGCTACTACTAGTCAAGGTCCAAGAATGCAAAAAGTGGAACAGATCATCCCACATGTTGAACGGTTGGTTTTTTTCCAAGACAAACTTTGACGATTACCTATACGAAGTTATTGCACTACAGGGCTCGGAAGTCGGCTAGCGATGTACATTGCCGGGGGTTCTGTTCACACGATCTCATGCAGATGAATGTATGTCCAATACATATATTGTCCGGGACCGGGCATACCTACCTACCTAGCTACCTGTGCGATGCGATGTGCGATGCCATGCGCGTCGTTCCACGAGATAGCTGTACAATGCGATACTGGATAACGTTTACAATGAACGGGTCGCTTAATAGAATCCTCTCGGTCTGTTTTCTACGTCTTATCGGGAAACATTGTGAATCCTTGCAAGGAGCTGACTGAGTAGAGCGGATCGGGGGAAAAGAAAATCTACTTTAATAGAGTATAAATACCACCAGCAGGCGGTAGCCTGCTGGTCGAGTGCAAGCTGTAACGAGCCGCCTTATTATCATGCTGACCAACCCAGAACTACGCCGTGTTTTGAAGTCTGGTTTGTGTTTTGTCGGCTCTGGGATGCTTGCTTGCTTAGAGGGAGGCAGGCAAGAGGCAGGCAAGAGGCTGGCAAGGCAGGAGGCAGGTCGAGGCCAAGCAGGGCGGGGTTTTGTGACGCTGGTTTTGTTCCCTTATCGGCCTGGCTTCTTGCTCCTCTGTCCTCTGTACGTACAGTACTCTGTCGTCTCCTCACTTTGCAAGCAAGCTGCTAGCACTATTTTGCCTATCTTATCTGCATGATGCATCGCCATGGACAAGGACAGGACTGGCGGAAAGATGGTCGGCGGGATTCCGTTGGAGCATCCTTGTCCGCTCATTCGTCTGTCTATGCACTCCAATGCACCCAAAGCACCCAAACCGTAGCCCGAGACACTAGCAACAATGGGTCTGGTAGTAGCGTGACTAGCGTCGATTAAGACGTGCTTCTTGCTAAGCCTGTCCGCAAGGCCGTCGCCATCGCGATCACGGACCCAGCAGCTGGACCCAGCACACATTGACTGAGTCACTCACCAGCACCCGCTGACCACCCCGGCTTGTCAAGCAAGTGCCCTGTGGGGCGCGCGTGCACTGTGGACTTTGTCTGGTGCCATCAAATTGATTGTGGACACTGCATGTGGAGTTGTTGCTGCTCCAGTCACCCAAACAACGTGCCAAATACCAGACTACCTCTGCCTGCAGACCCTTGCCGGCATGCTTATGTAGTTGCTGGGGGAGTCACTCACTCTCGCCATCTTCCTCGCTGTGCGTCCCCCCCCCCCCCTTTCCTCCGTTTGTTCTCCCGTTGGACGGACAAGGTGACGACTCTTATCTTGTCTTTCCCATCGTTACGGCTTGCCGTGTAGCAGCCTGATTTCGCACATAGCCTGTATCTAGCAGACCGCGGATGTACTCTCCTTTTTTATCTTCCTGAGCATATTACTTCCTTGACGATGGAAGAGCGAGCGCCATACCAGGCCATCTGCTCGACCCGCCCCTAAGCGATTTTCATCCTCAGCCATCCGCTAGCTAACCCAAGCACCCTTTGCGGTTGACCCAAGCAGAGCTGCTCTTAGCTCGAGCTTCTCCATCATGCACCAACAGGCAAGGCCGCCGCCCAGGCTGTCTGCGTCGCCGGCGTCATCCCCTCAGATCGCCCAGATCGCCCAGACTCGACCCAATAACCCGAAAGACACCACACCGAGCAACCGTCAAAGCTCAGGATCCAGCATCTCGGGAAGAGAAGCCGTGGCGTCGCCGATGATGGACAATCCTTCTTCGCTCGGTCCTCCAGCCGACTCAATCAAGAAGCTGGATCAAATCGTTCAGGTACGCCGGCAGCAGATCAAAGAAGCGCAGGAGCATCTCATGACTAACGATGGATGGAACAGAACTTCTTCAACAAGACTGCTGTTCTCATAATTGACTCACGAATGAAAGCGAAGCCCACGCGGAGTGCCAAGGGCCAAAGAAAGACGAACAAATGGGTAAGCAACCGCTTCTCGTGTCGTCCGCTGCCTGCTATGCGAAGCGTCATTTCTCGCTGACTTGTTGCTGCTTCCGCCCCCCCCCCCCCTCCGTAATAGTTCCAAATAGAAACGGATGAGCTAGACGACTTCAGAGACGACTTGAAGACATGGAAGACGTGCGGCAGCTTGGACAACCAACCGCCTCCGCTGATTGTGGAAACATATCTTGATGCTTCGGGCTTGAAGGAGAGCCAAAGTCTTGTTATTATAGACGACGGTGGCAAGCGCTGGGATGTAATGGAACAACTCAACTCGTCGGGTCCGTCTTCGAGTGGCAGGTATCACACTGCAACAACCTCGAGGACCTCAGAAGTCGTTCTGGAACGATGGCGCATTGATTTGAAGACGGCGGGAAGCTATCCTGTGGATGACTTTGGTCCTATTTTGCCAACCGTCTACAAAAAGGCCATTGTCTTCTTTAGGTCACTTTTCATCACCACCAAGCTTCTGCCTGCTTGGAAATTCGCTAGTCAGGGTCCATCCAAGCTCTCACATCCAGCCCTCATCCCTCGATGTCGCCTCTCCACTTCAGAGCCTAGTCGGTTGGGCATCGATTCCTTGAAGCAACGAATTGACGGCCGAAAGGATCCAGTCACCGAATATGTGTTTGGGGACCTCGAGATTCCGGTAGGCCGCCTTACCACAACGGTAACATATCGGAACGATTGTAGCTTTCGAGTTGACGATTCCGAATCATTACTGAGCTCCCGGTTTATGGGCGTCGACGAAAATTCTTTCCGACCCTCTGTGCCTCGGACGATTACAGATCGCCTCCACGGGCAAGCAGCCGAGGTTGGCTCGCTACGGGACAATCGCAGAGGACCCAACTTGGCCGACATGCACCAGACTTACGGTAGCTTGTCAACCTTCCATGGTGATGGTCCGCTAGGAACCAGCCCATTGTCCGCCCTGCGGGCTGTGAAGTCTCCCCACTCGGATACCAGCTCTTCTCCCGCTACTCTGCCCCCAGCAAGTGGTCCTGATGTGGCACCAAGTTCTATGCCTGTCTCTGGTCGCTTGCCCACGTCTCGAACGGCCATCGGTCGATCGGACAGCACTGGAAGGAGGACCTCTGTATCCTTCCAGCCTTTCAAGGCCGGCTCATTATCTGGATCCCCCATACCGCGGCAGATTGAGACGGGGTCACCTGCGTCCACGTATTCACAAAGCCGGCCTGTCAGTCTGTCAATCGGATCGCAACCTCGCAACAGAAGTTCGTTGACGGCGGGGATGGCGTCGTCTCTTCGCGGCGGGCCCCCGTCTGCTGCGGTTGAATCGCCGACAATGGGTTCACCGCGCCCTGCGTCCTCTGGGCGATATAGTAGCAGCTTCACTCATCGACGAGGGCGTCTGTCGATCGGCCGCGCTGGGGACGAAGAGCAAAGTAGTAGTGGTCGCCAAAGCCTCGCCTCGTCCGTGGCTCAGCCAGGCTCAGGCTTGCTGGCCGAGGCAGGCGGCACGAGCTCGGGATCCCTGCACGTCGAAGAAGACGACATATCCGACTTCCTCAAGGCGTTGGACAGTCGAAAGACTCTCAAGAGCTTTGAACCGACGAACCGTGGCGACTCGGCCACGAACCGAACGGTTGCTCAACTGTCCAAGTTTCATCTAATGAAGGACTCGAACAATGCGCTGGGCGAGTCAATGACTTCGTCCATGCATATGCAACGGTCGTCGAGTTCTTCCAGTCGCCAACTGGCTAGTGTTCCGGGCATGGTGGCTCCCGCGTCCATGTCCACCTCTTCATCTCCAGGAAAGCCCCTGTCGCCGCACACGCCGCACACGCCGCACACACCGGCCATCCCCTCGAGACTCAGCGAGAACTCCATCATACACTACGCATCTACCGGGCGGACTACTTCCCGAGGGGTCCGTCGTCAAGCACCAACAGTCCCCGAAGCGAGCAGGCAAAGCACCATTACGCAAGAAGGAACAACTGCCATCGACATCCCGTTGTCTCCGCGCATCGGGTCGTACCAAAGGAGATCTAGCTCTGCAGCACAGCAAGGCCGCGCAGTGGTTGATGACGACGACACGGACTCGGCATATGCAGCACACAGGAGCATCAGCCTGGGAGCTGACGACCGAGATCCGCCCACAATGAGCATTCTACTGGGCCGTCAGATGCGACTTGAAGGCGAATCAGCACCACGCCGGGCCGTTGCGAGCGGTCTGCGACCTGCGGCAGAGATTCAACCTTCTGATGCGTCAACGTCTGATGTTTTGCAGCGAGGATCGAACGAAGACAATCTACCGGACGGACTGATTCCATCATCCGGACCTTCGGGTTCTATCTTCCCCCGGCGCCGCTACACGGGTATGGGAGCTGCTTCCAAATCGACCCCTCCGCACTCATCGCGAGGCAGCTTTACAGGGTCACTGGGCCGACTGGGTCGAGCCGATGATGAGTCGGTGGGAGAAGAACCTCTTGTATTCGATTTATCGGAGATGGACGCGCAAGGCAGGCGCAGCCTGGAGGAAGCGCGCGGAGGAGGGGTTGACGAAAACGCTGAGCGAGTCGCCTTTGAACCGAGAGGAACGAGCCGACGAGGATGGTAGAAAACGCGGCGTGTTGATTTCACACACGTGCAGGGAAATGCCCCCCAAGCGGCAGAAGGGGGAGGGGGGGGGGGGGGGGGCACGTTTTATTTGTCAGGGCATGAGAAGAAGAGCACAGTTCAGGAAAGCAGCCCTAGAACTGACAAAGAGCGATAGCATTGCTTGGATCAAGAGGCATATGACGTATGCATGGATCTTGATCTCTGCTACTCGGTTTACCTTTTTTTTTTTTTTTTTTTTCTTTTTTCCTTTTTTCTTTTTCCTTTTTCCTCCATTTTCCCCCATCTTTACTCTGGTTATTTTTGGTTATTTTGGTCATGTTTGTTTGGCGGAGTTGGGGTCCGGGGATAGGTTGATTTCATGGTGTTGAGGTTTCGTGGCATCCGAGTGACGGCACGGCACGTTCTAGTGACAGATGCGCAGCTGCCAAGATGTTTGGAGGTGCCAGATGAGCAGATAGATGCTTTTTTTTTGATAAGCCGCCGAACCGCAAGGGCGCGGGTTCACGTGGAACGCGAGTACGCTTCTTGCAGGGGAGTCGTCATGCTTGCGTCTGTCCTGGCTTGTTCCCTTTGTTCCCTTTGGCTTGATTTATTTTTATATTATTTTCCCCCGCCTTTCCTCCGTTGTACATACTCATGGAGCTCTGGAGGAGTCTGGTTACCTTCATGTGCTAATGTACGGACATGTACTCCGTACAACGCGTAAGCCTGATGGCTCAGCTTTGCAAAGTGGGTCTGGCGGGTGGTCCACCCGATGTACGGATATCAATTGGCATTGCGCTGCAAGTACTCCGTACAGAAGTACTTGCTACTTACGTTATCCTCCCTCTCCACAAATGATGCTTGATGCTTCCAACCGCCACTTCAACGTTGGCTCCCTTCTCCTGCTGCCTGGCTTCAGCTTCCATCATCTTTCCCTCCATACTGTCCCCCTCCCCCGACTGACGGTTCTTCTCACCGGCAAAGCTTGCATTTGCATTTGCCAACCCCTCCAGTCCCTTGTCTCGGTGGTGGGCGGCACTCACTGCCTGATTCCCGAACCCCACAGAACAGCAGAGGCGACAAACGTCATAGCTACTCGTCGCAGCAAGGAGGGCAAGCCCGGATATTCATCACAACCATGTTCCGCGCTCAAGCGGCTGGGCCGTTTGACCATGTCGTCGGTAAGCTTCACCCCACGGAGCTTGTTCTGAACCACCAACCGCCATGGCCGGCGGCCGATCCGTCTCCCATATGTCACTCTCGCCGAGCTTCGCCTCATGCATGCTGCCAGCAGCCAAGCCAAGCCAAGCCAAGCCGCTAATTACCTGCAGCCAAGGCGACCGACGAGAACCTCACCTCTGAGGACTGGGGTGCCATCATTGAAGTATGCGACAAGGTTACGGGCGAAGCCAACGGGCCAAAGGATGCTGTTCAGAGCATGATCAAACGTCTGGCGCATCGAAACGCCAATGTTCAGCTCTACACGCTCGAGGTACGGTTTTTGAACTTCTTAGTCTTGATGCCATAGCCACACAAAATCTACCCCCCCCCGGGGGGGGGGAGAAGCGTACGGATGAGTGACTTGACGGATGGGTAGCACTAACTCTCCCTGCTCAACTTGCAGCTCGCCCACGCGTTGTGTCAGAACTGCGGCAAACCCATCCACCGCGAGGTATCCAGTCGCGCCTTTACCGATGCGCTTCTCAAGCTAGCCAATGACCGGAACACGCATGCCCAAGTCAAGGCCAAGATTCTCGAAAAGATGAAGGAATGGTCCGACATGTTCAGCAGCGAGGCCGAGCTCGGCATCATGAATGACGCCTACCACCGTCTGAAGCAGACCAACCCGACGCTGCAAGCCCCCAGCGCACCTCAGAAACAGGGACTCACGGATGCTGACAGACAAAAGGAAGAGGATGAGCTGCAGATGGCCCTGAAGCTGAGCCTGCAGGACGAGGAGCGCAAGAAGGCGTCTGCGCAAGCAAGTTCCAGCTCCCAGGCCGATGCCAGCCTTCACCAGAACCCGTCACCCGCTCCGGCGGCTGTTGCTGCAGCAGGTACGACGGCCGCAACAGTCAGCAGAGTGCGTGGCCTGTACGACTTTGTCCCGTCAGAGGCTGGCGAGCTCGAGTTCAAGAAGGGAGACGTCATTGCCGTGCTGGAATCCGTATACAAGGACTGGTGGCGAGGCTCCTTGAAGGGCAAGACGGGCATTTTCCCGCTCAACTATGTCGAAAAGCTCACAGATCCCACTCCCGACGAGCTGCACAAGGAGGCCCAGATGGAAGCCGAGGTCTTTGCCGAGATCAAGAACGTCGAGAAGCTGCTCACCCTGCTGAGTGCTTCCAACACGGGCCCTCGCGAAGAGGATAACGAGGAGATTTCGGTATGGATGGATTGTTTCTTTTTCCTTCTCTCTCTTCTCTTCCCGCCCAGCATCAATCAACCATCACAGGGCCCCCAAGCCAAAAAAAAAAAAAAAAAAAAAAAAAAAAAAAAGAATAAAA
This sequence comes from Ustilaginoidea virens, assembly GCF_000687475.1. Lineage (NCBI taxonomy): Eukaryota > Fungi > Ascomycota > Sordariomycetes > Hypocreales > Clavicipitaceae > Ustilaginoidea > Ustilaginoidea virens. Next base: position 2,502,940 of record NC_057316.1, read on the forward strand.
AAAAGCCCATGGTTTGAGAATCTCGGCCTGCTGACCCCGTAGAACAGAAGCTGTACCACCAGACGTTGGCCATTCGCCCGAAACTGATCAAGCTGATTGAAAAATACTCGCAGAAAAAAGGTAAGGCCCTTTTGTCGTCTTTGGCGGCTTTTGCCAGCCAGTCGAACTTTCTGACAAAAGACGGGACAGACGACTTCACCCAGCTCAATGAAAAGTTCATCAAGGCACGAAGAGACTACGAGGCTCTCCTGGAATCATCCATGTCGCATCCGCCTCAGCACAACTACCAGCAGTACGCCTTGCGTCCAGCTGCCCCTGGACAGGCGTTCGTTCCCGGCGCAGGATACCCCCAGGGACAAGCTCCGCAGGATTCGTACTACAGCCAACCCCCTGATGCTGCTGGTATGTACCATGCAGAGGTGTAGAGGGTGTCTACGGGACAAGACTCGCACGGCAAACCCGTTGAAAATCCTGCCATGCTGACATGTTGCCCTCCAGACCATGCGCGTTACCAAGCTAGCTCACCACCTCCTCACAACCCTTTCCAGACCCAAGGCATCCAGCCTCAAGGTACACCTGCACCCTTTTACGTTGCAGGCGCCGAAGTGCCTTCCGGTGGCTCTGGAGTGCAACAACCGCAGCAGCAGCAGCAGCAGCAGCAGCCACCCCCGGCGACGGCGGCCCAGCATTATCCTGCCAGAGAAGATGCTCAAAGCAGCTTGCCACTCTCCGGCAAGCAGCCCGCTCCAGGGAACCCATCCTCGCCCCCTCCACAGCCCTTTGCTCCTTACTCCCAACAGGCACCTCCTCCGCAAACCGGCCCTTATCTACAGATTGCCGGCAGCATTCAGCAGCAGCAGCAGCAGCAGCAGCAGCAGCAGCAACGGCCGCAGAGCACATACGGCGCCCAAGAACTCTCCACATCCGTCTACGACTCGCCCATCGCGCCGCACAACCCCCCCAACCCTTCCTTCGGCCAACCGCACCTTCACTCATACACCGCCGCCGACCACGCTCCAGCTCCCGCAACAGGCCAAGCCCCTCCTCCCCCCCGGCCCAGCTCTCTGTCTCCCGCGCCCTCGCAGCCCGGGCCCAGCGCCCCCCACGGGCTGCTTCCTCCAGCCCAAGGGGCGAGCTCCCCGGAGCAGACGCCCCAGCCACAGTACAGGCCGTACGTGCCGCCAGGGGAGGCGGACGGACCATCGCCCAACGACTACTATAGACAGGCGAATAACCCCTACCAGAAGTAGGAATGAAGAGGTTCCCACGAGCTGACCTTGGTTTCTCCCGCCTCCTCCGTCTCTTGTCCTTTTTCTGTTGTTTGAATGGGTGGTTGTTGGTTGGCATGGTGGTCGACGGCACGAGCGGCGGACGGGAGGGGAATACGAACAGCCCATGAGCGTGATGATGCCTGCAAGCTCGACCTGGTCAAATCGAAGAATATTTTGTGTGTGGTTGTGGTGATGCCAGCCAGCGCTGTGGGTTTGTTGCTATGGATAATCCTGGGGGTTGAGGGGGTGAGGGGAACATGAGGAGGAACATGATGAGCATTGCACTGCTACGCGGCCGAATGGGCAATGCGTTGCGGTCGTTATATAGGCACGAGTCGGGATGTCAGGGCGTCATGGGAGTCAATACTATATAGTATGTTTCAGGAAATGGCAACGTGTCGCTGGGCCGTCTCCTGCGTCGATCGGCATGCAGTACTAGACACTGCAACAAAGTTCCCCATCGTGAATCAACCCCTGATGCGAAGTGAACAGAGAATCAAACATTGTCCTTCAACGCCGCACAGGAAACAGAACCGGGTTTGTTGTAGATGGGCCAGTGCAGAAAGCCACACAGCCTTGCGAGAGGGTCCCGCGAACCAGCCCGGTTCCAAATCACCATCTCCTTCCGTAGACAGCACTCTCATCCCTCGCGGCGGGCTTCCTCGTCAGCAAGCCTTGCGAGCTGTTCGCCGACCGCCCGCCGTCGCCCAACGGCCCAGGCGCGGGCCGCGGGACATCCTGATGCCCGGCAGGTCTGAACAGGTCGATAATCTCGTTGAGGCCCAGCTTGACGGCTCCCTTTTTGGCACCGTTCTCAATGGCCTGTTCCGCCAGCTCGCGCTTCTTGTTTTGCAGATCGATGATCCGGGCCTCTACCGTGTCGGCAACGGTGAGTTTGTACACGACCACGTCGACGGTCTGTGTGAGCCTGTGCACGCGATCGATTGCTTGCTCTTCAACAAACTGGAACCGAGTGTCAATGTCTGCGGATCTCGGCGACCGGAGCGATCAAATATGCAAGGCAAGGCAAGGCAAGGCAAGGCAGGAATAATGCATACCGGGTTCCAGAATGGCTCAACAATAATCACCCGCGTTGCGGCTGTCAGATTCAAGCCCAAGCTGCCGCATTTCAAGCTGCAGAGGAGAATCCTAGTGTTTGGATCCTCGCGCAGTCGGCGGAGACTCTCCTCCCGATCGTCGTTCTTCATGCTGCCGTCGTAGCGGACGAATTCGAACCCGTCGTCGTCCAAGAACGGCTCGACCAAGTCCAGCATGGACGTGAATTGAGAAAAGACGATGAACTTGTGCTGATTTGCTTCCGCGTGGAGAAGCTTGGACAGCTCGCGAATCTTGGCAGAGGCGACCACTTGGGTCCCCTTCCCAGATCGAAGCCAGCCGCCATCGTCGCCGCTGCCGTCCCTGGAAGACGGGTCCGGATCAGAGTCCGTAGCGTCCGAGTCCGAACCTGAAACAGCATCGTCTTCCAAGCCTGACCCAGCTGCTGATTCAGTGTCCTTTGCCGGGACTGGCATCCCGTCCTCCAGAGTCTGCGAGGCCATGGCATGAGTAAGAGCGTCCACTGACAAGAGGGAGTCGTCTGCATCTTGGTCGCCCACCGGCCGGCGTCCCTTTGCTTTACTCTCTGCCTCGTCGTCGACAATGAAGCTGATCAGACTGCTTTGATCTTGGTCATCGACGTCATCTTCAGAGTCCTGAGATCCGATCCAGTCGCCCCCACCTTCAGCGTTCTCGTCTTCCTCGCCACCAGCCTTCCCCAGCCGTTCTTCGCCGCGCTCATCTTCTGGCACGAGCCAGCTGCCGTCAGCCTCGGTTTCGTCATCACTGTCAATGACTGCGTTTCGATTGCGCGGGCGCCGCCGAGCACGCAATGTAGCCTGCGCGTTGGATTCGCCTGTCCTTGCTGCCTTCTTCTTCCCCTTGGACTTGTGATCCCTTTTGCGCCTGCATCTCTCGGGCTGCCGTGCTGGCAAGCTTCCCTGCGAATTAAAGTAATCCAGATCGTCGCGACAGTCGGCACAATGGTCCTCCTGCAGTGTTGTGTCGTCGAGTGGCAACTCTTTGCCGCATATCGAGCAAGTCTTGGACACGATGCCCATTCCGGCGAACATGTCAGCGATTGCGTTCATATCAACATCTTGAGCCTTTTGACTTGAACCAGTAGACAGAGCCTCCCTGTCCTTTTCCAATTTACCCTCGAGAAGCTTGGGGTGGTTGCAAGCTTGTCGAAGTCGTAGCAGGAGCGTGAACGCGTTCACGTAACTGAGTTTGTTGCGCATCATTGCTTCCATGCTCTTGTCCGCCCTGGCTTCCAATCGATCGTAGAATTTGCGCTCCACCGGGTCAAGCTTGGCCGATACAGTCACCACCTTGCGCTCAGTGTGCCTAAACCCTGTCGATGATGGCTCACCTTCGGTGCTTGGCTCGCCTCCAGGGTTTAGGGCACCTTGTTTCCTCAATATCTCTTTGGTCCGTCTCTTCATGAAACAGCGGAGAAGGCTGTGAAGGCGCTGAATGGCAATGTGACCTTTGCCATTCTTCATGGGCTTGTCGATGTGCTCCTTCCAGTGTCTGAAGTCGTCGTAGGGGCTTATGCGAAGAAATTTTACCAAAGATTGCAGTTCGTCCAGGTTATTTTGCATCGGAGTTCCAGATAAACACCAACGATACTCTGAGCGGAGCGCGTAGCATGCCTTTGTCGACTTGGCGTTGCGGTTTTTGATGGTGTGTGCCTCATCCAGAATGACTCGCCACCATCGAAGCCCGAAACAGCCAACCTTGGCACCATTCTCAGCATCCGAAGAGCCACTGTGCTCGGAGACCAGGATTTGGAATGTAGTCACCACAACATCATACCGAGCCAGTTCTTTGACGTCCTTGGTTCTCTGCGGGCCGTGGTGGACAAGAACCTTGAGACCATGCGACTTGGCAACCTTGTCTTCGATTTCGTGTTCCCACTGTCTGATGAGAGCCAGCGGCGCGACGACTAGCGTTGTTTTCTCGACTCCTTCAAAGTTTTTCTTCCAACCGGCACTGTCCTTTTCGGGCCGCCGGTTGGTAAGAATGAGAGAAATGCTCTGTAGTGTTTTCCCCAGACCCATGTCATCGGCCAGGAGGCCACCTTTGGGCACCTTTCCTCTCTTGACGGGGCCAAGCTCACGGCCGCGCATCCACTCCACGCCTTCGACTTGGTGAGGCAGCAACCTCACCTTCAGGCCCTGAATAGAGCCATCTTTGCCTATAATCCTCTCCTTGTCGGGAATACCTGTTTTCGGCGCGGCGTTTTCTGTTGTAGATGGTGGTTCCCGAACCTGGTCCGCAGCGGCATCATGTGTTGCTGGATCAGGTCCATCATGCTCATCTTGGTCATTTTCATCCATGCCTCCTTCCAGCAATGCTTTCAGATCATCGTTGGCTTTCGCGGGGTCGGTATAGAAAACCTCCTCGGCATAGGAGGACCCGATCCTCGATGGACCGTTGGAGTCGAACACAGGCAGTGATGGGGGCCGGCGATCTTGATATGAGGGAGGTCGTGGTCCAGAGACTCTTGTACCGCCCAGGTGATGCTCAGGACGGTTTTTCTGATGGATGAAAACATCCGCCTTCTTCTTACGGGACGACATCATTTTCACCGGATGCCCGAACGTTGAGCCACCTTGGTTGCCGCGAAGACTCGTCAGATCTATGCCTTGCGTGACAGAAGATTTAACCGAGCCCAAGGCACGCTTTAGCCTGTCGAAGTCGTCATCGAAATCGGGCACGGTTTCGTTCCGAGTTTGGACGGAGGCAGCTTCCTTCGGAGGCCTTATTTCATTGACCATGGTGTCGACTTGTCGAGGCGCCAATGGTTGGTCGCGCCTGCTAGAGATTGCTTCGGGAGGTAAATTCTGCCTTGTGCTTTGACAAGATGGATGGTGGTTGTGTGGCTTATGCCAGGATGCAAGGCTGTTCTTGGGTTCGTAAATGCAAAGCGTCACGCCAGGCTTGGGGATTGGCACTCATCGACGCGGTGAATGTATGTGTGTGACCATACTGTACTGGTGATAAACAATCGGGCACGCCAGTCCAATTGACTGACAGCTGGAACGATTGCTTGACCAGCCGCCCATCAAGTGCATGACATGATTGCCCCAGCAACCCTCGTCACTGTGCACTGCGGAGTCTTGGAGTACTCCGTACTCGGTACACCCGTCTCCGAGACTTTAACTTCTCTTACCCCTCCAGAGTCCCAGAGTCTAAAGCGTGCAAGAGGACAAGATGACAAGAGGAGCCAAGTGGGCGTGCAGAAAAAAGAATGTACAGGTTAGAACACACAAAATACGACTTGGAAGGCGGCGCGACATTAAGAGTGCCTTTTCTCAGGTAAATTCTTAAGCACGTTAGTTCCTCGGAGGTACCTGATGTTTCTCGGTATGGCTTGTCCCGCAGCGCTTAGGTATCCGGGGTACCTCGTACGAGACAGGATAAATCACGATACATGGTGCTTGTGCAAATGTACAAGCGCGAGACTACCAAAGCAGCGGCACACTTTTATCCGCAGGATATCGCCGCGAATGTTGGATAGATCCGAGTCATCTGACCTCCCTCGGCCGTTTGCACTGATATCAGAATTCCAAGAGTACCTAACTTATCGTAATCTTGACCCGCATTCACTGCCAAGCCTCGGTAATGAAAGCTCTAGCGTCCAGCGTCCAGCGTCCAGCGTCCAGCGTCCATTGCAGCTAGCTTTCATGAGTCAGATGCCGGTAGAGAAGCTATCCATCGATGTTCAAGTTGTTAATGGAGCGTCTGGCGCATTTTTTGATATCTGCGCCAAGTGAACAAAGGCCAGGCCAGAGCATGACGAATTGTTTTGACAAGTAGCCACGATGTGAGTACGATGTGAGTGAGAGAGAAAAAAAGTAAATTGTAGCTCTATCCCGCGCGCAGCCACATGTCTGTACAACCTACACACAACATCACAACATGAGGGCGCAGATTGGTGAATTTGTAAAAAAAAAAAAAACAAAGAAAAACTTGCCCTAATGGCCGGTCTAAGAGTCAGTTTGCTGAGGACCATTGTCATCGTAGCCAGCCAACTATCAAATCGTCATGAATCGCTCCCCGAGTCCATGTTCTTCCGCTCGTAAAAGCCCTTGCGCCGCTCATGCCGCGATGCTGATGTCGCGAGAGCTTAGCCGAAAATCAGCCTAAAAATGTCGTTATAAACGTAGTACTGGCCAGCGGCGTCGCGGCTAAGCTGGAATGACTGGGAGTAGTTCATAGGGCGCTGCTCCTCGTCGACCTGATCTGATGCGTCAGTTTGCCGTTCCAGAACGTCACACATGACCCGTGGTTCGTGGTTCTGATAGCCTCATACCAAGAGTTGCCCAGTTACGAGAATGATGATGCCACCATTGTCGTTCGAAGGTTGAGCATTAAAAGTCGAAACCTGGTGCTTGACTTTTTGGAAGGGCAGGCCCTGTTTGGGTACGTTCGAGGGTCAGTCTATGAGTCACGGGACGAGGCGAAAAAGGCCGTGCGTATGGGTGGTGTCGCGTACAACAAGCTTTTCCGCAATGCTCGTGGCCCCAAGAGACGACGCAGTCTCGAAAGTAAGCATCGAGTTATCGCGCTGCATAAAGAAGCTTCAGTATCCGGCCTTTGGCTACGGTAGTCATCTCATCGACACATACATAGAGGCTGGAAAGAGACTTGCGATCAGAGTCAAACGTGTTGTAGTAAAACTCGATGAATTGCTCTGCACCCCAACGTCAGGGATCTGAATCCCAGCCTTGCTTTCTGGGAGTGAGCTCCAGGGAGTAGTCTATACGCACTGGCAACGTCCTCAAAGTCTGGAACCGTCTAGTTAGCCAGCCTGCTATTTGGTCGCAACCAGAACCACCGGGGGCTTTGATACTCACTGTTTTCCATTTTCGCGTCAAGGTACCGAATGGTAGAAGGAGTTTCTGGAGATTTCTTGAAACGGGCTTGCGATAACTGGCAGGCTGGGGAGCGTTCAAAGAGGGCACAAAAAGCAAACAGCTTGGGGTTGTTGTTGGGTAGATGGCAAAATGTGCCCAAGGGAAGCACTGTGAACACAATACCGCGAGGAGGGGCCGATGCTGGTGGGGGTTGAGGGGCACAGTGCAGGTTTGGTTCTCGGCGGGGCATCAGACCTCGAGGCGAATGACAACCAGATTGGGCAGCTTTCTTATCGGGGCGAATGCAATTAGCCGAGTCGGCCTAGGGGGTTTTAAAAAAAAAAAAAACCCCCCCCCCCCGGCGGCTCCCACGCAGTACTCCGTACATCGCATAAAATAGGAACGTACCTTGGTACTCCTCGAAGAAAAAAACTTCCTCTCCTTTCCAACCGTGGCATTCTTCTACCTGTACTCCGTAGTCAACAGAGCCATTGCGACGCAATTTCTTTCCTCAACCGGAGTAGAGGATGGGACAAGCGTTCGCGTGGCCCAAATGACTATCAAAACGTCCAATCGCTTTCAAAGGTTAGGTTAGCTGCTGGTCAGCGCTATGTTTTGCCTCGACCGAATCTTTTCTTGAGTCGCCGGTAAGCTACTCCCACCATTCCCAGCGTTTCTCAATCCTTGCAGCCATCTCTCGTACATGATGACACACTCTTCTTAAGAACGGCCAACTGAATTTGCCATGTTGAATGTTCAAATTATCAAGCTCAACAGTCTGACTCGAGAGTTTCCCCCTTTGCTTGTTCACTGGAATAGTCGGCTAGTGGAGCGAGTTGCTAACGATGCCACCCTCGCCAGGCACGGTTCAAGTACTTTCGGCATGCTGCTTCCTAGAAGCTACCTCTTTCCTTGGTATATACCAACCTGACATTTGAGTCGACTACAAAAGATGCAGACACTGTGCCATCTGGTCCGGCGATCGAACTCTACTCTTCTCCCTTGCCGTCCGTACCGTTGTGTTAGACGTCGTGACTTTAACATGCCAATCTTTTCTGTGTCAACTCCGGTAATCTATTTACGATAGGTTGCATAGTTCCTCCTTTTTTTTCCTCTCTCTACAGCCGTTGCTGCACCGCGGTTCTTCACAATTGACAACAGCTGGGTACGCAGTTATAGCTCACGATGTGGTGAGTTGTACACGTGTAAACGACGACTTGAACCGTGAATATCTGGATTCCGGATGGTCGGGATCAACTTGCTAGAGGATACTTGATGATGTGAGCAATCCAGACTCTTTGTCATGCCAGCCCACGTATCTCTCAAATATAGTAAACGCCATGATTCAGATAATATATCCTTTGTATATCAGCAAGAACCTTTGACACCTGCAGCAACGTTGTAGCAATATGATCTTTGAAATTGAAAAAAGTGTGCGACCCCATCCTCGGGGAGTAGAACAAACTCATCAGTCCCCCCACTGCGTCCATAAGAAACGCCCCTTATCCTCATACATCAACATGCCCGCTCGTTGAAAACGGTCCTTTACTAGTTTACGAGTCCAGAACAGTGAAAAAACATCATGTTGGAGGTATTGAACCCCTGACGAGATTCACAGGATGCGTACCGAGTCCCTCACCTGTGGCTGGCGTACTGTCAATCGTGTCACTGGGCCGTGGTTCATCACATCGTTCAATGAACTTTACTGCCACTGCAATCATCATGCGGACTGTTGCTTCAGAAACGGGACGAATTTCGTATGCTCGTATGCCTAGAAGCCACGTTTCCCTTCCAAGTGACATTGCACAGATTTGTTTCCAATATTCCTGGTTCGATTCTTCCTTTAGTTTGCAAGATCCGCCATGAAAACCAAGGGTCACTAAACCAATTCGTTTCCTCCCTGTTCGACTTCACGTACTTCAGGCCCTGGCAGGCAGATGGGATAGGTATTTCCCCGGTGTCCGGCTCTGGGAGCCACACTGACTGGGCTCGCGTGTCGGCCAACATCCCAACAATGCCTTGTGCCTGGGAAATGACATCTTTCCAAAAATTCACCCTTTCTATTTGCCACAATCAAAAAGTTACAAGGCCTCCCTTGCCTTGGTTGGATAGTTGGACGCTCCAGTAGTTGGAGCCTTGTACATGGCTAGAGTTGGCCCGACTCGCACCTTATCGTGGGGGACGTCATGCAAGCAAAGCTACGGCAGCCGACGACGCAACAAGCTATCGCCATCACAGTTCTTCTTCTTCCTCTTGCTCCACCTCGGATGGCGGTACAGTGCTGGTTTTCGATAAAGCAGCTGCTTCAGGTTGCCCCGAAACAGCCGCGTCAAGCGCCGCACTGAGACTTTGCGTCGGGCCGTACTTTTCTCCTGCGTTGGTCATGTCCTCACTCGGGCGAGGTTTTTTGAAGGGGCTGCCAAGGAGTCCTTCTGCTGGTATGCCGTTGCTCGCTTGTACAGCCCCGGGAGTTTGGAGACTGGGTGGTGCTTGTGGGACGGGGCTGTCCTCCGTTTGACTTCGTTGAGACGTCTCTGGTGTCAGATGGCCATCAGGGTCAGCCGAGTGCGCTCGCTTAAGCTGTTTAAACAGGGCGTCAGTAAAGAGGGAAGAGTCGGCTGGTTCTAGTTGCAAGGTGAACAGGTGATGCTTGTACGTACGCGAATCCGGTTAACACCATCTGCAAGTTCGCCTCCGAATTTGGTGTCCTCGACGGCCAGCTTTTCGTCGTCATCTTTGCCGTCATCCTCCATTTTGACGAATACATCGCTGGCGTCATCATCGTCATCGTCGTCGTCGTCGTCGCTGTCGTCTGCAATGTTTCCATTGCTCTTCTTCCGTGCTTTCTTCCTTCGGGCCGCTTCGGAAGTTTGGTCGCGGAAAGCTGAAAAGCCGACGGTGCCTCCTGCTTTCAGAGGACCAAGGCTGGAGAAGTCGAGTTGCCCAGACCGCCGCTTGTTGGCGGAGACAGGTGTCGCCTGGGAAGTCTTGGCCGATTGTATGACACCAATCTTTTGCAATTGTCCTGGGGCAAGAGGTCAGCACAATAGCCTTGGCCGCAATCCTTTTCATCGTTGTCAACGTACTGTCACCTCTGTAGAAGAATGTAAAGACAGCGTACGGCTTGTCCGGCCCGTCAATCCCCGTCACCGTTTGAGTGCTAATCGTTTTGGGATCCAGGGTCTTGGGCTTGGCGAAGCTCGTGGTGTGCTCAACATCAGCATCGATATTGTTGTCGGCGTTGCCGGCGTAATCGTCGTCTCCGTCATGGGCGTCGAATTGCGGCGAGTATTCCCCCTTCTTGATTTCACCCGATGCAAGAACTCGAAACATGGCAACCTTGATTTGGCCTGTAGCTTCTGGTGGCTCGTCGTCATCATCCGACCAGGAGTCTGAGTCGAACACAGCCTCAATAGGCGAGCCATCATCTGCGCCGTACCGCCAAGTGTCTTTGCGGGACTCGGTTGCGGCGTCCAAGTCGGCGTCACCTTGTTGCACAAGCGTCTGTCTCCGCCTACGTTTCTCAAACTTCTGACGGCGCTTTTCCAGTTTCTCGGCCGCGTCATGGCCCTGCAGGTCAAGCCCGTTGAGCCAGCGTTCCAAGCCCACCTCGCGAAACAAGAATTCTCTCTCGGCCAGCCCGCCGCCTTCGGAGTCGGGCACCTGAACCCACCGGCTGTTCACCCAGGTTTCCTCGCCGGGCCGCAGCAGAGTGGCCACTTCCTCCTTGGCACGACCGTCGAAATATATGTAGGCAGCAATCGTCTCGTTTTCGGAATTGGTCATGGGAATATACGGGTTGACTATGCCGGCATATTTCCCGCGCTCGTTGCCTGAGCCGGATGCAAGACTGCCAACATACTGAGGCTTGGGATATGGGTTCTTATTCGTGGCCTTGGGGGCTGAGTAAGGTATCGCCAGGCCTGGGGTCAGCAGGGTGATGGAGATGGCAAACTTGGCCGGCTCGGGCTTGTTGGAGTCGCCGCTCAGGTTCGGTTGCGGCACAGGAATATAGGAGCTGATGCGGGACACTCTTGACTGCTTCTGCATGCCATACTCCGGCAGCGGGGCGCCATTCGCGTGAATGCTCACCGCAATGCCCTTGAAGCAGGGCATGGTGGTGCGAGGTTGGCCACTTGCTCTGCAGGCAAGACGAAAATGTCGGTAGGAAATCTGTGAAGATGGCTAAATGCTGGGGCGGGGGGGTTGGATGGGAGAGCGAGCAGGGGCTCTCTTTCTTTTTTCTTTTCTTTTCTTTTTTCTTCTTTTTTGCCCCTGTGTCAAGACGGCAGCCGATATTGAGCTTTCGCGAGGTTAGGCCAGTGGCGGGGGATGTGAAGAGGCAGCTCTGATAACTCTGGTGGAGGTTTGGGGCGGTACGAAATCGTGACGTTCACCTGCCAGCCATCCCTCCCCGACAGGTTCGAGCAGTCTGGTGGGAAAAGTAAGAGCAAGTCACCTGGATGGCTCCAAAGTTGGCGGCAAGCACAGAACCCAGCAGCGGATGGATCGATCGTCTAAATCCGCGGGAATCCGGCATCAAACGAGCTTGGCAACCTGGCAAACAGATTAACTTGAGAAGGAAAAAAAAAAACAGAGTCAGTCGAGCGAATGCCGGGTAACCGAAGGGCAGAGTTCAGAGTTCATGGCAGATGATTGACTACTTGCACCCACCGGGAGGAACGTCCGCAGTACGTTGGTTACAGCAGCGGCCGGTTTAGGTCCTTGCAGGCAGGCAGGCAGCTGAGCTGCAAGGCCAGTTCACGTATCCAAAGTACCAGGTACCTACTCCGTACCTCCTAACCTAACACCCACCAACCAACCAACCAACCCCCCTTTTCTCCGGACCCCCGCCTCCCTGCCTCCTTCCTCCTCTCCTCGCCAAAGTCGCACCGTACAGCTGGCCTCGGAGCTTTCCTCGGACCACGAGGTTTTCTTATGGCAACTATCAGCGCCTGCCCGATGCTCGATGCTCGGTTCTCGATGCTCGGTTCTCGATTCGACAAACATCAACGCCAAATCCATTTCAACTTTGAGCAGTTCCCTGCAGCCTCTGTAGCCGACGACTCAAGTTTCCACAGTCCCTACCTGGCACCTACCGAGGCAGGGTTAGCTAGCTGTGCTACCTCTCGAAACATGTATGCCGAAATCGCTGCATCCTCCGAAACCGTCCGTTCCTATTTCCGCGTCAGCTAAAGAAAGCGTCATGACTTCCTCTTAGCTATCCCCACAAAGATTTTCGTCAAGCTACTATGTACTGGCTAGCGCTCATCATGCTTGTGCGGGAGGGACATTCATAACATCATCGTTCTGGCGAGACCAAATTTGTCCCCCGGCTTGGCCAAAAAAAGCTCTCTGCCCTCCCCGCAGGTGCTCGCTCTCCTGCGTGTCAACGTGGATGTAAACCCCATCTACGGACTAGACCACGTCGGGCTGCATTCAGCGTTTTGCATCTAGTTCTTGCTGCTGTTCAAAACCTAGCAACGAAACACTCGGAACTCGTGGGCCGTGGCACGCACGATATTGAATGCTGCGCCCGTCTTCCGGCCATGCATCATCACACCGCCAATAAATCAGTCTTGGCAAATCACCCACGCGTGACCTTGCCACTAGCAATTCGAAAGAAAGCACAGCACGCAGTGCGCACGCCTTGTGTATCGTCCACACCAAACGTTGAGAGGACCAAGAGGGCAAAAGAAGAAAGCAGGGTATCTTGAAAAGAAAAGCGTCCCAACCCCTGGCCACCAGTCTGATGCTCTCAAATTCATGTTGCCAGATTTCGTACTGCGCGTCGCCGAATGCTGTCACCGCCCTCTCCCTTGTAGCTCGTTCCTTGAGCGAAATCTCGTCTGCGCCTGGCCGACTCACTGCCCTCGTTATCGAAGTCATCTTCATCATCTGTATCCCCACCCCCAATCGGTACATCGGATACCGTTGACTCTGGCATATCCTCTTCCTCCAACTTAACCCTAGGTTCTCCCTTTAGAGTGGCCGTCTTTCCACGAGAGACGGAGCTTTTCTGGCGGTCAGATTGATCATCGTAATCGGCCGTGTCATAGTAATCGCTGTCTGTGTAACTGTCTCCTTTACCGCCCGCCTGCTTCGAGGCTGTCGCGGAACTCCAAATAGTCCATGCTAGACACATAAACAGAACCTCGCACGCCCAGAACAGGGTGGTAAATGCAACATAGGTAATCGCGCGGTAATGAAACATCAGCCATCTCAGCCCACGGAGCTTCGCTGTCAGCGTCAACGACGTCTTGTAAATGTGAATATCCTGCCCAGCCTCAATCTCGACAAAGGCTGCAGTTGGCTGCAGACCGGTCTTTTGGAAATTGATACGCTCCGCGAGCTGTATAGTCAAAGTGCGTCTCTGAGAGCGAGGAGAGAGGATGTAATAGCCCACGAATAGGATGCGTTTGGCAAGCCCGATGATTGGGTCCTCATACTGCATCAGCGCTGGTCGACGAGATTTGAAGAGAATCTTTTTGTTCGCGAGATACTGTCGCACGTTCACGGTTTGCTGCCCGCCTGCCTTGGATTCATTGCTGCTGCTGTCATCCCTAATCAGGTATAGAGACACCATGAAATTTCCCCTGTCCGTGTTCGGAGGCGATCGCGGCATCGATAAGGCTATTGATACATCGTAATCTTGGTTGAGTTTAGGCGATGGATACGCGAAAGGTGCCAGACCATAAGGATTCACTCCCGAGCTGTGAAAGGAACGTTAAGACTGTTTTTTGTTTCTAAAAAAAAAAAAGGGGGGGTAGAAAAAAAAATGGCAAGAGACGGCCCTTGTTCACGTACTGGTATTGGAGGTGAATCGGGGTGGTGATGAACTGATCTGGTACAAAGTTCTGGAAGAAAAGGGCTGTCGCCAACGAAGCCAGTCCAAGAAGCGTCACGGCGCTGGAGACGAGAAGCATGACATTGACAGCTGCTCTCTGGGCTGGTTTGGAGGTGAAGACACGGGCTGTTTCTTCCAAGGGCTCCTACTAGAGTAAGCACTGGACTAGTTCATATGGTTTCTGTTTCAGTTGCAGATGAAGAATTAGAAGATGCTCCGGCTTACCATGATTTCTATCATTGACGAAGCTTGCTATGCCGAGGGAAGAGGAAAATCGTCATTGACCCAAGCAAACTTAAGGTAGGTACCTAACCTTAGGTACCTTAGGTACATCCCTTTGAAGGTGCCAAGGTGCAGCTTTTGTATCGGGCCCACTTTTTGCTGAATACCTACCGTACCTTAGGTAGCAAGCATCTCCTTAGCAACCGGTCTAGCCGCTAAACCTTCGTCACTATAATCCTAATAGTAGTATTATAGCATTTATATATAATAAAGCTAATAACTAATATCAGGAGGTCTAATACCTGCTATATATATTCTATCACTAAGGGGATATAAGACCTATTTTACCTGTGGCTAAATTAGCGGGAATCGCCTTATAGCGCCTTATATGCCCTACAGGAGGTGCAATACAGCGCTCTGTAAATCTAGATATTGCGGGTACTTCTGCCATTTATACTCCGCACTGCCATATTATCTGCTGATATACCTTTTAATATATAGCATTCTATTGGCTCAACCCCTGGTCTAGTACAAAAGATGCACCGTAGCACCTCCAAAGGGATAAATTGGTCTGGCTTGTGCAGGGCGCCCAGGGCGATTGGGATATTGGAATATTGGAATATTGGAATATTGGGATATTGGGATATTGCGATATTGAGATGCCACATTTGCACTACATTCCCCTTCGCCCACTTGCTTCCCCAGTCAAAGACTGCAAATTTATTGTCCTGGGACACCAAGGATCTTATTTTGACTGCGTAATCCCACACCACAAATCCCTTCGCAAGTTAAGTTGTATCCTCCCAGATAAAGCAAGGGGTAAAAACCAGAGCAAATAGTCTCATAAGCCCCAAAAAATCCATCCTTACCATATTCAATCCTGCGCAACATTGAAAGAGCTCCTAGAGATCCCGTTGCAGTTCTTGTCCTCTGCACTCGATTTAATCGGTGAAATATGTACATCCTGCGTTTCAAACTCTTTGTGATTCTTAGCAAGGCTGAAGGTAGTTGCTTGGAACCAGACCAACTCGCCCATTGCCGCCATGGACTTCGGCCTCCCACCAGCCATCATCTTGGTGACGAAGCACGGCAAGGTAATCCCCTTTGGCAAAGCCAAGTTCTTCGGGGATAGCGGCCTGATACATGTACAAAGCACGAGCTATTAAAACGTATTGTCAGCCGTGATGAAACGTTCCACCCGCAAAAGCTGCCCTGTGTCCGGGAGGATTCAAGTTCTTACCGTAGTGCAGAATAGGTCTGCCGTCGCGTGTGTACTGCCTGGACGGATCGGCAACACTTTTACTACGAGGTCGGGATCCTCCATCATAGATGTCCACGGTACCCCTGCCGCCGTAGGAGCTGTGTCGATCATCGCCAACAGAAGCTAATTGCACTGCCATGTCGGAGCCGCCGTAGCTGCTTCGTGGTCGATTGTGATCACCGCCGTATCCCGCTGGAGACGCCCCTCTCACAGACCTGGTAGACCCGTGCGGCGATGATGCACCGTAGAAGCTTTGGTCGGATCCCCGTTGCTGGGATATGCTCACCTGTGATCCGTTCCGGTGATGTCCGCTGTATGGATTGGGCGAAGCGGAACGGTAGCGCGAATTGCCGTTCATTCGAGGTTGGGGAGATGCGGTGCGGGCGGGCGCTGGTGAGGCAGCTCGTGGCATGTCACTGCCGCGGGTTGCAGGTCTTGAGGCTGGCGACACGCCACGATTTCCAGTATTGCCAAACACAGCGCGACTTTGGTCGGCTGCCTTCTTCGTGGCTTCCTTCATAGCTCGGGAGGTAACTGCAGGTGGTGGCACTCCCAGTCGAGAGACTGGAGCTTGGTTATTATACGATGGTGGTGCATCACGGGCCCCCGGTCGGGCTGATCGAGGGTCTACTCCAGGGGCTGGGGTGGCAATGCCATGGTAGTGGTCTGCAGATATTCGGAGAGAGGATTGCTTGCCCACACTGACTTCTTTTAGCTCGGCCAAGGCCAACGCGATAGGGTCGGACTGATCTGGTTCGGTTTCACGAGAATGCGCACGTCGCCTGGCAGTATCGGGAGTTGTCACAGGAAGCACATTCTGGCCAACTCCTAGGGCCAGGCTAGCATTGGCGTCAATAGGCTCCGGGCTTGCGGTACGCTTTTGACTAGGTTAGCAGTGGTAGAGCTGTCACTTTAAAGGAGCTGAGATTGCCTCACCACTTCCCCACGGGGACTACGTGTCACATGCCAGGTGTTTCGGTTTTGTGCTGGAGCTTGCGCCTCCTTTATACTTTTGCGGCGGAAAGGACTGTGGTTTTGGAAGAAGCCACTCTTTTTCTTCAAAACACGCTTTTCGGGGCCGGCAGGTTCGAGAATTTCTTGTTTTACCGGCGACGTCTTTCCACTTGCAGGCTCCATGCTGGACATCGAAGTCGAGTAGTCACTGTGAGAAGCACGGCTAGAAGGTCGAGCCGAAGGTGTTTGCGAACTGCGATCTGACGGCGGGCCAGGCGGACCAGTTCTGCACAACATTGTCATACCATCCATCGGATAAGGGTCATGAGGGACTGCGGCCAAAGGCCCATGCTGATGAATATCGTATTGAGGGGGTACGTGATGTGCTCGATGTTGGTCGTCCATCGATTTTCGCATGGCTGGGGCTACGTAGTGTGGTTCTTCCATCGGTTTCCGAGGCGCCGGGGGTGCGAATTGTTGCTGCTGGTGCTGGTGCTGCTGTTGTTGTTGTTGTTGTTGTTGCTGCTGGTGCTGTTGTTGTTGCTGTTGCTGCTGCTGCTGCTGCTGTTCATCCATCGGCTTTCGCATGGCCGGGGATGTGCGTTGTTGCTCGTCCATCGATTTTCGCATCGACGGAGATGCGTGCTGTTGTTCGTCCATCGATTTCCGCATCGCCGGCGGAGCTTTCTGGGGAGTTACGGTTGCATCCCGACTATATGTTTGAGCAGGCTCCCTTTGTGCTAAACTGTTCGCCAGCATAGAGTTCGGATCATGATGAGACTCAAAAGTCGACGGCTGAGGGGAGGACGACCGGAAGGCTGGGTTGATGCTGCGTGGAAACTGAGCGACCGAATAGCTCTCATCTTCTGACACCTCGGACTGGCTATCATTGACATCTCCTCTGCAGAAGTTGATGTATCTAGGCGGATCCGGAATCTCTTGTCCTGTGCCACGCTCTGTGATAAAGTGAATGATGTCCTTCTCTACCTCCATTTTTTCCAAAGAAAGTCGAACCTTTTCGCATGATGCGTCATCGCTGACACAGACCGTCGATGCAATGTTTGCAAAAGTCCACAGGCTGCTCTTTGTGAAGTCAAGTCTTTCTTCTTCAAGGTCCTGAAACTTGTCCGCCGCTGCCTTCCACTCTCGGTTCCATCGAGCAGTGGTTTCTTCCAACACCTTGACAGCGCTCTCATAGTCTTGGTTAGCAGTGGCCAGAGAAATTTGTGTCTTCTCCAACTTGGCTTTATTTCGACGCTCTTCTTGTCCCATCACCATGTGTCCCTGAGCCAGGTAGCCCTTGATCTTCAAGCATTCCTGCTCATACTTGTCTCGCGTCTGCAGGTCAGAGAAAATGGTTAGAATACGTGCAAGTCGTCTTGGAAATGGACCTTTGCCTCACCTTGTTAACCTGTTGGGTTTGCTGTATCTTGGTCTTGAGGAGCTTTTCGACTGTGTTCTGGACAATCTTCCGTCTTTCTTTCATGCCGCCCGCAAACGCGGCTAGCGGCTCTTCCAATTCCGATTTCATTTGCGCAGCATTACTTTGATGCTGTTTCGCCATGGCCTCAACCTCTCCCCTCAGAGTATCCAGTGACGTCTTCAAGGTTCCCATCTCATGGGATCCTAGCGATTTCCGGCAAAGGTTGAGCAATTTTCGAGAGTATTCATCCTCGATCGAGGCTCGAGCTGCTCAAACTAATTAGCATGGCTTCATTTTGACGGCTTTGCTTACCAGAAGACACATACCACCGTAAAATGACTTCAATTCGTCACATGTAGTCTTGGCGCTTTGCATTCGCTCTAGGAGCGGTCCTACTCCTGCATCATCCTTTCCCCAAAAATTATTGGCGACTGTAGAGGCAGAGGCGTGTCAGTTCAAAAGCAACCCGTTTCTGTTGTATTGTCGGAGCAGTCACGCATGTACGCACAAGAAAGTGTCACGGCTGGTATTTCTGCTGTTGCTATAGGCATCTTGCCAAAGATTCAACACGCCTGGCTGTAAAACCGTGCAGGTTCGGCAGCGAAAAGGTTTCTTTTGTTTAAGAAGATTCAAAGGCACAGGCATGAGCGTGGGGCTTTACAATAAAAGTGGTCGAAATGAGATGGTGTTCATGGAGAAACATGGTTTACCGTCATCGCGACTCTTCCCGGACGGGGTTATGTTGGGGTTCCCGTCTTGGCGGTTGGCAGGGCAACGAAACTCTATATTCATTCCACGTGACTTGACCATTTCAGCTTCCCGCTCCCCTGCGCTTCCAGGGCAAGGCGGAATTTACCGCCATTCTCGAGCCAATTGCCCATTCTCTGTACAACATCTCACCTTATCTCCTCTGCCCAATCTCTCTGTACGCCTATCACCGCAAAACCTCGTGCTCACCCGCCAGGTGTTCTTTTAGCTACCATCACGATTGCTGAACTGTCGCGGAGCCTCCCCCCACAAGCTCATAGAGTCTTTCAGCATTCTTTCGCATCACGCTTCAAGCATCAACTCGCCAAGGCTACGACGAGTCCTTTGGTCGGACTTTCATTACCAACAACTGTCAACGCCTTGAATCCTCCCGCAAGGGACACGCCAAAATCGCAGTCGCACGTACAAAAGCTTTCCTGGACCACGACAGGCGTTCTGACCCAGTCATTCTACCTGATGTAGACATATTCCGTACGCTCCCTTCCGACAGATACAGTATTCTACTTGTCCGAACTCAGCTGCCTGCCTCCAAGTCACCGGTTGGCGCTTCACCTCAAATCCTACACTGTTGTCAATACACCCTCCATGGTCCCTCCACAAAGACCGGGATCATTCTCACCAAACCCGGCCCAGACGCTTCAGACTGGAAACAATCACTCCCCTCATCCATCGCACACTGGTATTTTTAGTGCTGGCGCAAGCCCCAGCACCAGCAGTCCGATAGGGACTAACTCCCTTACAAAGATTGTTGTCGCTCAAGTCTATCTTCTACTGAGTACCATCAAAGAGGATCCCTCGGATAGAAGCAAATTTGACACGCAGGCAGAGCAGCTAAAAAAGGTGAGCTTAAGCCCTGCGTAAAAATCTGCCCTTGCTCTAAATACCGACGGTTCAAACTGCATATTTTCCTTTTTTCCTTGATTGGGAGCTTGCCAAGAGCTCTAAACTAACACTGCCCAAAAAAAACCACCCCCCCAGCTTATCGATGAAAACGGAATGGAAGTTTTTTCCAAATATTTCACCCGGTTGGTCGCCGGAAATGCATCTCATATATTTCCGGGCTTGAACAGACCAGGAACAGGTCCCGGGAACTACCATATCCTCGTTAACGAGGTGAAAAGGATTTCCCACGATGTGCATCAAGCTGGTAAAATAGCCGAATCGGTAGAGGGCGGGACGGAAGACATATTCCGCGATTTCGATCTGTCAACATTTATGGAACATTTCAAGCTCGATGCTCTGGAAAAAACACTCTTAGCCCTGGCTTTCAAAACTGGGTCGCGTTCGGATTTGAAAACGAGAGGTGAGATCAGGTCCTGGTGTCGAGCCAATTCTCATTGATTGCCCCATCTCAAATATACGTGCTAACAGGCGTTCTTCTTTTGGTCCCATAAAAGCCGATGCAATTTTGTCTACAAACTTCACAACTTTTGTGGACATTATTTCACGACCCGAT
Source organism: Ustilaginoidea virens (assembly GCF_000687475.1). Classification (NCBI taxonomy): domain Eukaryota; kingdom Fungi; phylum Ascomycota; class Sordariomycetes; order Hypocreales; family Clavicipitaceae; genus Ustilaginoidea; species Ustilaginoidea virens. Next base: position 2,523,063 of record NC_057316.1, read on the forward strand.
CTTGAGGCGCATGCCGATCTATCTCCCGCCTTTGTAGCCTCCATCGTTGATCGGTTTTTGCAATATCATCCTCCTAGCTTCAATGCCTCGTCTCTTCGCGATCTTCACAACTCTATCAGCAAGCGATTCCTTACCGCCGATCAGGCTCCGCCCTCCGAGGTTCTAGCTGCTTTAGATTTGGGCAGGGTACTGGCTGATAGGCCTGCAAACGCTCTGGCAAGGTATATGCAGCGAACCGGTTCAGAATTCAGCAAAGATGAGGAGACATGCTTTTCGTACCTACAAAACCGGCCAAATATTGCGCAGTTGAACCCAGAGCAGGCAGCTCATGCCCTTATCTATGCTGCTATCAGTCAGTCTACAGTGCACGACCCTGCTATCCTCGTTTCCGCCCTGCAACGAGTCGTCCCCAAATCATTTGATTGGAATGATGTGGTTCTGTTCTTCGATCAACCCACGGCTCGCCTCTCCTCCGCTCAGTTCTTGCGACTCTACAACGCCCTCCTGCCGTTAGCGAACAACACGAAGAATAATTTTCATATTCAGAGGCTTTGGGGTGGCTCGTGGAGTGAACCAGAAGCACAGCTTTCGTTTGTCAGTGCATACGCCTCCCTGGGTCCTGATCAGCTAGATGCCACAACTATTCCCGGCTTGCAGCGGAGTATTGTCCTCGAGGATTATGCCGATTCTCCCATCAACGTACAGGATAGAGCTGCTGTGGCCGTGAAGCATCCACTGGTGTCTGTGGCCGCTCTTTCCGCAATATTCAATGTTGCGCTGAACTCTGTGCATGCGTCGCAAACGATCGAGGCGAAGCGACTTTTCCAAGAAGTGGTAGTGCCTAATCTAGACATTTTCCTAGTTTCTGCCTTTGAGGTTCCGAGACAATCATGGGCAACGATGGCGGTCGACACCTTAAATTCGCTATTCGAAAACTTTTTGTACAAGCGGTCACCAGAATATGACTTTGTTCTGGATAGCTTGTGGAGGAAGGACAAAGATTGGGTCACTGCCAGACTGATCGAGGCTCATGCCGTCAAGCCATCAGATATCCCTCTTATATTCGAGCATGCGGTACGGCACGGCTGGTTAGATGTTCTGGTCTATTTACCCAACGGCTTTGGTATCGATTTAGCTGCCTTTGCTCATGCACAGGGTTATCTAGACCTAAACAACTGGGCAAATTTCAACAAGGATAGGAGTGCAGAGATTTCTAGGACCCTCTTGCAGTTCCTGATAATCAAGGGCGAGCTGGAGATCAGGTTTCAACGACCAGCTGAAGACCAATTGCAAGCCAAGCCAAGCACCAGCCTGCAGGTCCGCACAGTATCCGCTCTCCTGTCAATTCTCGAGGATTTCCTACCGAAAGCTCCCATGCAAGATCTCATACTTGTTCAACGTCTTTGCATCACAGCTTATCCCAGGCTGATCAATTTTGGAGAAGGTTACGATGATATTATTGAAGCCAGCAGCAAAGACGGAAATGCTCTTCCCATTGCAGCAAATGCCAAGATGGAAGATCATTACAAGAAGATGTATGGTGACGAGATGCAGGTGCGAACTATTGTGGATATTTTGGACCAATACAAGCACTCCAGGGATCCCCTGGACCAAGACACGTTCGCTTGTATGATCCACGGGTTGTTCGACGAATACAGCCATTACGGGGGCTATCCCTTGGAGGCCTTGGCTACCACAGCTGTTTTGTTCGGCGGCATCATCTCACATAAGCTTATTTCGGATCTCCCATTGAAGATTGGACTCGGCATGATCCTCGAAGCCGTTCGTGATCACACTCCAGACGACCCTATGTACAAGTTCGGTCTTCAAGCCCTAATGCAGCTCCTGGTCCGGTTTCGGGAATGGCCAGGTTTCTGCAAGCAGCTACTCCGAATTCCCGGCCTCGAGGGAACAGAGGCTTTCAAAAAGGCTGAAGAGATTGTTCGCGACCATGAAGACGAACTTGTTAGCGCTAGTAATGGGACAGGTGCATCTCATGGCCTCGCATTTGGGGCTGAGTCCTTTGCAAATGGCGGTACAGACGATCGGCCAAATAATGATTCACAGGCTCCCGCTTTTGCAGCAATCAACGTTGAGCCCATTCCCCAAGCTGCCGAGTTTGAGGACCCTGGTGAAGACGACCAGGGCAAAATTCAGTTCGTCCTAAACAACATTACTCAGGGCACCATTCAATCCATGCGGGACGAATTGCGAGACATGCTTGAACGCAAGCACCAACACTGGTTTGCAAGTCACCTGGTGGAAGAACGCGCCAAGATGCAGCCAAACTACCATCATGTGTATCTTGAGCTGGTCACACTCTTGCAGGACAAGAGTTTATGGAATGAAGTGCTCCGCGAAACTTACATTAGCGTAGCTCGCATGTTGAACGCGGAAGCTACCGTGCAGAATTCCACGGAGCGAACCCATCTGAAGAACTTGGGCGGCTGGCTCGGGTTACTCACGCTTGCTAGGGATCGTCCTATCAAGCATAAGAACATTGCTTTCAAGCAGCTTCTTATCGAAGCACACGATACGAAGAGGCTGATCATTGTCATTCCATTTGTTTGCAAAGTGCTGACCCAAGGCGCTTCATCTGCAGTCTTCCGGCCACCAAATCCTTGGCTAATGGACATTATTCACTTGTTGATTGAGCTGTATCATCATGCAGAGTTGAAGCTCAACCTCAAGTTTGAGATTGAGGTTCTTTGCAAGGGCCTCAACCTTGATCATAAGAGCATTGAGCCATCTGGTGAAATCCTTAATCGTCCCGCAGCAGAAGAGGTCGCAGATGTTCTTGGTCCGGAGCAATTGGAAGCATTCGACAGCATGTCTTTGAACGGAATGGGATCTTCCGTCGGTGTGGGTATGACCTCTCAAGCCGTTGCCGCCACCATCCCAGATCTCGGTCCTTTGATCAACATTCCACCTACAAACGAGATGGTTGTTAGCACCACACGTCTCCACGACATCGTCAGAAACGCTCTTACGCGGGCTTTGCAGGATATCATTCAACCAGTAGTGGACAGATCTGTGACTATTGCCGCAATCTCAACCGCCCAGATGATTCGAAAAGATTTTGTTGCCGAACCTGATGAGAATCGTGTGCGCACCGCTGCGGTCAGCATGGTGAAAGCAACTGCCGGCAGTTTAGCTCTGGTGACCTCGAAAGAACCGCTTCGGGCCAATTTGACTAACTATATGCGAAATTTCTCAAACGACTTGCCCTCGGGTCTCCCTGAAGGAACAATCATCATGTGCGTCAACTCGAATCTTGATCTTGCTTGTAGCATCATCGAGAAGCAGGCCGAAGAGAGGGCGGTACCGGAGATTGAGGACATGATTGAGCCAGAACTCGAGGCCAGGAGACATCATCGCATGCAGCAACCAAACGAGCCGTTTTACGCTGGACCTGTCAACCGATGGGCCATGACAATTCCAAATCCATACAAGCTCTCGCCAAATATCAACGGCCTGAATCCCGAACAGATGGCCATTTATGATGACTTCGCCCGGCAGCCTCGAATCGCGCCCGCCACCACCTCACCTCACGCAGCGTCAACGTCTGATGCTACACGCTCCCTGGCGAACGAAGTCCTTCAAGAACCGTACAGTACCATTCCAAACATTTCAACCCCAGCAGAAACCCCGTCAATGCAGCACTTGGGCTCCCAGATGCCAACTTATGCACCCATGCATACTACTGCTGCAGCAAATGTTCTTCAAAGTGGGCGTAATGCAGGATTTCATATGGATGTTCGTGGCTTAGCCGAGCGCGTCAATAAACTGCTCCAGGAACTGTTGCGTGTCGCAGGTGAAGCTCGGGAAGACCACTTTTTGGACCTACCCAGGCCGCATCCTGTACTCGACGTAGTGGACGCCCTTGTTCAGCTCATCATCAAGACTTCGCAGAACTCAGAAGAGTTTGCCATTTACGCGGCTGAGCAGATCAGCGCTCTTATTTTTCAGCAAGTCGAAGACAATCTAACCTTGGAGAGCCTGGTGCACGTGCTGGAGACCTTGAGAAAGATTTCTGGGCATGCCTTGAACAACCGTGTGCGAACTCTCTTCAGCCAACAGCCAGGCTCAAACTTCCTGAGTCTCCACCTTCTGGCTGCTCTCATTCGAACGGATTTGCTCGATTGGAGAAACATTGATCTGGCGATGTCGAAGGCACTAGAGGCTCGCAAGGAAGGCTCGCTGGACTTTCTTGAACACATGCTCGACCTTGCGCTCCTGAACAACCGCCCGATTGCGTTGTATGCAGACTTTGTTCGAACTCTTGAGATGGCTTGGGGATGGATATCTGAGGAGCCAAACAATTCGACCGGACAAAGATTGAAAACGAAGCTCCTAGGCTCAGATCCGCCTCAGTTTTCCCGAGGAGGGTTGGATGTGGATGCTCAAGGGGGCTTTCGGCGAAATCAGATGGAGTACGTCTTTGAGGAATGGGTCCATCTATACAATAACCAGAATGCATCGGACAAAGCCACGGCTCTCTTCATCCGGCAACTGCAGGTGAAGCAGGTCATACGCGACAGAAATGACTTTTTTGTCTTTGTACGAATCGCCATTGACCTGTCCATTGATCGATTCGAACACATCGTTCACGCCGGTGCTATTGGCGATGCATACGTCATGATTGACGCCGTGGCCAGGCTAATCTGCATGTTTATCAACCTGCAGGAGGATACGTCAATGTCTCGTGCTTCGTTCCTCGACTCGGCCTTGGTTCTCATCACGCTCATTTTGCATCATCATCACCTGAAGAGGGGGGAGAACATGAATCAGAGAATCTTCTTCCGCCTGCTCTCGGGGCTTCTGCACGAAGTTCTCGTCAACTCGGGCAAGGTCTCGGATGAGGAACAGCACAGCCTGGTGCGCAAGTTTGCCTCGAGGTTCTATGGTCTTGGCCCCCGCTACCTGCCAGGGTTTATCTTTGGGTGGATGTCACTCATTCAACACCGGGTGTTCTTGCCGACCATGTTACAGATGCCAGGTAACGCCGGTTGGACTCTGTATGCCAACCTGTTGGTTCAATTGCTGGACTGCCTGGCCGAGCAGCTGAAGGCCTTGAATGTCTTGACAGTGTCCAAGGAGGTTTACCGGGCCACTCTGAAGCTGCTGATCATCCTGCAACACGACTTTCCGGATTTCATGGGCGGCAAGCAACTGAGTCTTTGCTCAAGCATGCCGCCTCACTGCACGCAGCTGCTCAACTCGGTGCTGGTTGCCAATCCTCAACAGGGATACACCAAGTCGGCCGACGGCAAGGAGGACATGAAGATCTATCCCGGACTGATTGAGGAGGCTAGGGTGATGCTGCAAGATTGCGGACTGTTGAGCCTGGTAGAGCAGACGCTCCAGAGCGGACCGTCGGAGGATGCCGTCGCTCAAATAGCACACGCAATGACACAGTCCGAGTCAAAGGAGACGGCTTACGGACACGCGACTGTTGCAGCCAATCCTCGCATTATCGGCGCCATCGTCATCTACATGGGCAACCACGCAGCCGAGCGACTGTCTCGGTCCATGCCGTCGATCAGTGTTACGGGCAGTGAGCCGGAGGTGTCGACCTTGTCCCTTCTTGTGCACGAGCTGTCACCGGAGACACGTTATTACTTGATTGTCAGCATCATAAACCAATTGCGGTTCCCGAGCAGGCTTACCGAGTTTTGCAGCCAGTTTCTCCTCTCTGTCTTCGGAAAGGACCTGAGTGATCCCGAGGACACTGATATTCGCCAGGAAATCACTCGAGTGTTGCTGGAACGTTTAGTCGGATACTGGCCGCAGCCCTGGGGTCTCATGTTGACGGTTCTCGAACTTGTAAAGAATGACAAGTACAAGTTCTTTGAGCTCCCTTTTATCAAGTCGACTCCGGAGGTAAGCGAGTTTGCAGGCACCTTGGCACTTTGGCACTTTGGCAATTTGGCAATTTGACGGAGTAACAACCGAGGGTTCAAGTTTTTTTTTAGTTTTTTTTTTACGTGTCTGATGTGCTAATTCAACTCTAGGTCGTCGAACGGTTTGCTGCCCTGCTTCCACGGACATGAGACTGATGCTCAAACACCTGTCTGCCCATTCCGTTGGTGCACTACAAGAGTGGAGATGCGAACCAAGACATGTCCCGGCAAGCAGCGTCATTTCGATTCGTCGCTGACTGCGCGGTACCAAACAGATGGGAGAACGATTAATCCAAACAAAGCAGGTTTCAGGATAAGCATGCGACATGCCCCGATATACCTAGTTCAACAAGAACAAAGGTGATATGATTTGGGGAATAGATGCGGGCTCTCCGCTGTATGTCGGGGCTGTTTTCGTTTCTGGGGGGGAAATGAAGACAGTTTACACGAGGTATGGGTGCGCTCAAAAATAATGCATGTATTCATGTACGATAGATGAGTCTATTTTTTTTCCCTTTTTTCTTCTTTTCTTCCTTTTCTTTTCTTTTTTTTTTTTTTTGGGATGGAGGGGGGGGGAGGTTTGGGGTGTGCAGGGAGGGCAAATCACGGCGTATCCAATTTGATTTCCTGTCTTTGTCTCGCTACTTTTTTTTTTATGCTTTTTCTTCTTTTTCTTTTTTTCCACAATGACTTGGTTTTGGTTCTTGGTCAAGAAAACAGCATGAGCATGTCGCATCGGAGTTTGGCTTTTGAAGGAGGTCATGATGACAAAAAAAAAAAAGCACGGGGCAGGGCAAGGGCGAGCGATTCAATCATGTTGGGACAAACCCGGGGAAAAGGACTTGTTTTAAGCTCTTGTTGTTTCCGAATTCCTGTCTACACAGCAGTCAATTCTAGCGCAAGCAGCGTGAAGCAGCGTGAAGCAGCGTGAAGCAGCGTGAAGCAGCATGGCTGGGCTGCACACTCGCGTTGCACGGCATTCGAAACGTATCCGCGATTTGGCCTGGCCGGCTTACCCTGTACCTGTCGCCCTCCAGCTTGTGTCCCCTAGAGAGCTGGCAGCAGAGGCAGCTGGCGGCTGGCGGCTGGCGGCTTGATGGGTGCATGTGGGTAGGTGGCTTGACGCAAATTCTGGCCTCAGCAGGAAACTGGGCTCCATACCGACATGCTCATTGGCTGCGACTGACCCGTTTGTAAGATGCGGGTCGGCACATGTAACTAGCGACCACCTAGCCTGGACAAGCCCCATGTGCCCCTTGCATGGATCTTCTGCGCTGGGGGGGGAAGGGGGGAATGTTCCTCGTAGAGTCAGTCTACTATGCGCCCGCGCGCCCTGGTCTGATGTTTCTTTCTGTTTTCTCCTTTATCTCTTGCCTGCCCCTTTGCCCAGCTAGTTTGCCTTGGATGGTTGTATGCTGCAAACAGAGCGGTGAGGTGGCTCCTACACGGGCTGGGTGCTTGGTGTTCTTGTTCTAGGCAGAAGCTAACTCGTCTCGTAGGATGATGAGCCACAATGGCCAGCCACGCACGGTGCTGTGTTACCAACTCGGTACCAGGGCTGGAGAGCAGGTACATACCAGACCCAAGGTTATGCTTTGCTCCGCAGTCCTACTCCGTACTCCGTGCTCCGTACTCGGTCCGCACTGGGCAAGCAGAATGAAAGGCACTCCACACAGTCTGCCCACCAGCCGGCCGGGCAAATATCCGCTTGGATGACGGAATGGCACGTTTCCCCACCCTGGCGAGATTGTGAAATGAATCGCCCAATCCACGCCGGCCCCCGCAACGCATGCAGCTTGCTCCTTTCCTTGGTGACGGACGGGAAGGTCCTGCGTGCTGCAGAGTGACGGCGGCGAGACGGCGGCGTTTTGCGTTTGCTCTTGCGGCATTGTGTAGGGTAGGACGCAGGATTGCGAGGGGCAAAGGGGCAAAGGGGGGAGCGATGGGAAGAGACATGCGAAACGGGTGTATAAAGGGGGGAAGGGGGGAGGGGGCGAGCGAGAGAGGGGGGGAGGAAGATGGATGGAATAGGAGGAGGGTGGGTGCCGTTACGACTCGTGCAATGGGCCGTGGAAAAGGATGGATAGTAAGAAAAGGAATGACAATGACGAAGAGAAAAAACCAGACAAAAACGAAGGCAATTCAGAACGGATAGCTAGGTAGATACCTCAGGTAGGCACCTAAGCGAAAACATCCCTTGGCATAGATTAGGTTAGGGCTGGTAGTGTTCTATACTGTACCGTACCGTGCTGTACCTGAGGGTAGCCAAGCACCAGAGTAAACAACCGGAGTAAACACCGCAGCACCAAAGGGGAAGCCTCCGTTTGGCAGAAAGCCATTCCAAACGTAATTTCTTTTTCCTTTTCTTTTGTCTTTTTTTTTGTTTTTCCTTTTTCTGGAAGGGGGGGCTGGGGGGGGGGGAGAGGGTGGGGACGAGGGGAAAGCAAATAAAGGAAAAAAGAGAAAGAAAAAAAAAAACCAAAAAACCGTTGTGCTTGAACTCTGGAACGTGTGGACCAACACTACACTCTCTAGTAGGAGGTAGGCAGAAAGCAAAGTGGGCTTATAAGAGCTTTGCCCCAGGCACCCAATTCTCGGCGCTGGGGCGCGGGCAGTGGGCAGTGGGCAGTGGGCAGATGGGATGGGTAGTAGATCATAAGCTGCGTGCTCCGTACTTCTTGGGTGGTGTAATGCTTCTGCCACCGAACCAAAACCACCACCCAGCACCAAGAAGAAGAAGAAGAAGAAGAAGCTCTCAAGTTCATCTTCTAACCGGGGGTTCGACTTGATATGTATGACCAAGTGTGACCACCAAGGGTGGACATGCTGCAGACGTCGCACGAAATGCACGGCGATGGGGCAGCGGGCCAGAGGGACGTGATCCGGTCCACCGTGCTGGGGATGAAGGAGGCTGGCTCGTACTACATACTGCACCACAGTTCAAGCGGGCGAGTAAGGCGCTTGAAACGGGTTGGTGCCGGTCGTTATGGTCGTTATGTGGTGTCCCCCCCTCCAGACTTCCGTGCTTGGTTTGGTTGGTCCTGCAGATTCCCCAAGGCGACGCCATCCTCGGCGAGCAGCATGCATGCATGTGCCAATGAATGAATGAATGAATGAATGAATGAATGAATGAATGAATGGACGACCAACACTTCTCAGCCTGGGTCGACCGTCGCCAGCATAACGCGTGGGGATATGCACCGATGACAAGTATGTACTGTACTCATGCACTCGGCAACCACCATGGCCCCATCCAGGAGACAACAAAGGACTCGGCTACAAGCAGAAACATCTGCTGCGCATTCGAGTTGTGCTGGTGCCGGGGCAGGCAGCAGGGGGGTTAGTTGATGATGGCAGTCGCAGTCGCAGTCGCAGTCGCAGTCGCAGTCGCAGTCGCAGTCGCAGTCGCAGTCGCAGTCGCAGTCGCAGTCGCAGTCGCAGTCGCAGTCGCAGTCGGAGTTGCGCTCGCAAGACAGGCCCGGCAGGCGTTAGTCTCCCGTATCCGGCCACGAATGGCTTCTGACTGGCGATGGAATCGAGGCTTCGTTGGTCAAGCACAATGAGTTTCTCTCATTGTCTTGTCTTGTCTTGTCTTGTCTTGTCTTGTCTTGTCTTGCATCCGGTGCCGTGCGGGACCACGGTAGAGACCCATGACGCATTGAAAAAAGTGTCAGCATTCAGAGATCAACAGTCGTCTGTCAAAGCCGTCACCGTCAAGAAAACAAAAACGGCGATGCGATTCACGCAGGTAGTTGAGCTGCTTGGTGATGCTTGATGCTTTTCTTTCCCTTGTCGTCACTGCATCGTGAAGCCAAAGCCCGTCGTCGTTATCGTCGTCGTCGTTATCGTCTTCGTCCTCAAGCCAATCAGTTTGTTCATGTCCCTGAGGCTGCCTCAGTCAGTGCTTTGACCGCCTTCCCTTCTTGCATTGGCAGGCTCGACTGGTTCAGGCAAGGGGTGTTCCTGCTCAAAAGGTGAAAAACCTTGGCCAAATGGACGGGGCCAGGCTCAGTGGTGGCAAGCAGGGGTAGGTAGGTCCTGCGTGGAATGCGTCAATCCGACACAAACGGAACGGGGGGAAAAGGGGGGGGGGGAGAAGCCACGCCTTTGGCAAAGCATGCAACACCATTGGCTCTTGCCCTCCCCCCTGCCCCAGTTTTCAGCTTGCAGCCTGACGCTTAGTGGACCCACTTCGGCAGGCTTGCAGCCAGCTGCCGCCAATGGGGCCGGTCGGTGGAGACTTGGCGACTCGAGAGGGAAAAATTTCCTCGGGAGCTGCAGTCGGTTGTCGTCAAGAGGGCTGCGCTTGTGTGTGCTGTGGTGCTGTGCGGTGCTGTTGCTATTGCTGTTGCTGTGCTGTGCTGTTGCTGTTGCTGTGCTGTGCAGCGTGCTGTCTTTTCCTGGCCAACGCCGCCAGAAAATCATCAACTCCTCCTCCTCCTCCTCCTCCTCCTCCTCCTCGCTCCTCGCTCCTCGCTCCTCGCTCCTCGTGCCTCCTCCTCTGCACACACTCCTTTCCATCCCTTATCCTGCGCCGCTCCCCCCCCCCTTCCCCCTTCCCCCTCCTCCCCCCCCATCCATCCGCGTTCGACCTTTCAACCCTGTTCGATCCATCTTTTCCCGACCAGAGACCCTCCTCTTCGTTCTGCATCTCACGATTTTGCAAACGGGCAACCAGTTTCGTTTCTCGCCCGTCCCTCTCTCCCTGCCTTGGTTTGGTGGCTGTCCAAGATCTACTACTCCTACTCCTAGCTGTGGCCCAAACCTTGCGCGGAGCCCCTTGCTTGCCGCACAAGAGTTCACTCCGACGTCGTTGAGCCAGCATTATCTCGTCTTCAGCCTACATTCCCATCATCCCCGAGGTCTCAAAGTCTATTCAAATAAACCTCCCAACCACGGCATCTCTCTTGAACCCTACTTCTGCCCGTTGCGCAAAAGGTTAATCATGCCGTACAACACGCGCCGCAAATCGCTCTCCCTGCCCAGCCTGGGCATTCACATCCCCGTCACGCATGCCGCTCGTGCTGCTGCTGCTGCTGCTTCCGCCACCGCCGCTTCCGCAAAGCTCTCGAGACTGCCTTCGTTTTCGTCATCATCATCGTCGTCGCCGTCGTCGTCGTCGTCGTCGTCCGCGTCGCCGACCCGCTCAGCGCATCGCTCAGATTCCACAGCCGACAATACCACGGATTCTCATCCGAGCAAGCGTTTGAAGCGATCGCACGCTGCGGCTTCCGCGCTGGCCCAAGCCGTCAACCAACAAACGCCCCCTTCGTCGCCAACTCCTGCCGCCAGCGTGGAAATGTCCGACGCGGATGCATTGCCCAAGGTCCATCTCCGAGGCATCAATGACGACATTGTTGAAGCATCCATAGTTCAACTACAGTCTACCGCCAACCGGCCTCATCTCATCAAGGAGTTGGCAACCGTCTTGTCCCAAAAATTGGCGTCGGTACAACAGTGAGTTCCCCCAGATAGATCGGTGGAGCGGTTTCAAACAACTTCATCCCTGCGGGGCCACGTCGCTTACACTCTTTCTGAACCCAGGTCTGCCAATCCCTGCGCCATCATTTCTTCGCGCTTAACCACCTACATGAAGCGACCCTGCTGGAGTGCGCTCTCCCCATGCCCCCTAGCCAAGGAACTCGAGACTGTCCACCCGCGCCGAACCTACTTTTTCCTCACCAGCGGTCCTCGGCAGCCTCTGCCAGACCCAAGCATCTCTCAGCCTCCTCGCCACCCCACCAGCATCACACCTTCCGTCTCCTTGACCGATGATTCGGGATCCGACGATATCGAAGCTCGCAGGCGAGACTTGAGCCCATCCCCCGAGGTTGATCTTTCCTCTCCAGAGTTTGACGACATGGAAGACGAAGCCGCCATGCCTGCCACGCCTATAGGTTCCTTCAAGTCTCACAACGACCAAACAAGGCAAGGCCGAGACATGCGACGGGACTCTCCTCCTCTAGAAACCGATGAGCGCGAATTCACCCAGACGGCCGATGTTTTGCAGAAGCGCAAATTGGCGCACATTGAGACACCTCCCGCCCCCGACACGGCCGAGCGTAACTTTGTTCTCGAGTGCGGCTACCGAGACGACATATGGTTCGGCGACCGCGCTCTGTCATCCGCCACGCTCTTGGCTAGTCCGGCCATCAGACCGAGCACCATGTCAAGCGTACGCAAAGAAGACGAGGCCGAGAGTTGGCTGAAGCTCAACAAGCTTTTCGAATGGGATAGAACCGCAGAAAGCATTGAAATTGATGAGCTGGACTGCCTGTTGGATACCTATTGATGATGAAACTGCTTTCCTCGTTGGCACGGTGATTTTCTGTTTTTTTTTTATTGTTTTTTTTTTTAATTTGCTCTTTTGTTTTGCAAACGGCGCTTGGTGCCTGGAGTAGGTGGTATAGAGGACATGGATGGCCTAGCCGTGTTGTGGTTGAAGATTGGTACGATTCATGAGATCTCCTCCCCTCCTCATGTTTGTCTCGCCCCCACGCCGTCTCAACTTGAAAAAAAAAGCTTGTTGTAAAAAGTACATGTAATATAGATTGTCTTTTTATGTTTTCTTTTTTCGTTTTCCATTTTCTTGTTTTATTTTCTTGTTCTCAAGCGATATGTATGAGAAGACGAAGAGACTCCCAATTCTGTCAAAGAGCCAAAAAGAAGGACTGAAACTCTACTACCGTAAGGAAGGAAACCTGAAACAGTATCTGATTTCCCACTTTTTTTTATTTTTCTAATTTTTTAATTTTTTTCGCATCTAACGCAGGTACCACCTGCTATACCATGCACAAACACCAAAGAGATTTGTATGCCGATCCTGCCGATCCTGCCGATCCTGCCTATCCTGCCTATCCTGCCTGCCTGCCTGCCTGCTGCTTGCAATCCTGCTCTGATGCCATTCGCAGCTTCTGAGCTCTCAACACTTTGTGCCTTGTATTGCTCGAGCGGGTCAGGCAGCTTTTGGCCTCATCCGCAGCTCTACCCAGACAAGAGTGCCCATCTGCAAGACGTTGGGCCGGTCCAGCCGCACCACTTCCAACCCTGGTGTTCTCTTCACTGCTTCTTGGACAAGCGCCTCCACGTCTCGGTTCCACCAACACCCATACTTGGCAAAATGCTTGGCGGCATTCTTGTCCAGCAAACCGTTGACTATTCCGTACCACCCTTTGCCGTGCTCAAGCAGGAGGATGCGGCCGGAGTCGGGTTTGACAGCTGATGCCAAGTTACACAAGACAGCCACAGGATCCGATACAGAGCAGAGCCCAAAGGTCTGCACGATTGTATCGTACGTCGCACGCGCGGGCGACTTGGCCGCTGCGGCCACCGGTGGGATCGGGTCGTGGGCGTCGGAACGGACGAGCCGGACACGATTGTTCACAAAGGAGGCTTGGCCGCCGGCGTCGTCGACCACGCTGGGGCGCTCCGCGACGGGCTCCGAGTCTCTGATTGGCGCAACGGTCTTGACGAGCCGATTCCGTGCAACGCCAAGCATATCGTCGGATATGTCCAGGCCCGTAAAGGACGTCACGCCTGACGCGGCCGACGAGGGGGCCTGGCCCAGCCCCCGCCAGTCGTAGTACTCGAGGTTTCGGCCCGTGCCCACGGCAAGCTCGAGGACGTTTCCTCTCGCCCGAGCGGCCAGTCTCTTGCGCAGCGCCGTGATTCCCATCCACCACTCGGGCCAGTCCAGCTCCTTGTCAAACTGCTCGGCATTGTCGCCCGTCAGGGCCGGGGGGCGACCGGTCGGTTTGGCGTGCTCGCGGGATCCGTCGCAGCAGGGGCGCGGCCTCGCGGAGGCGGCGGCCGTGCCGACAATGTACAAGCCGAGGAAGCCGGCGAGAAGGGCTGCGCCGCTGAGGGGCAGCCACGAGCGCCGCCAGATGGATTGAAGCGTGTCTCCCTGGCTTTTGGAAGCCGACGACGGGGCCGGGAGTGCAACATTTGGCTTGTGACTTTTGTGCGGCAAGGACGCGGGAGGTTAGGACCCAGCGCGCGGAAAGTAGGTAGTTTCGAGCAAAAAGAAAGCGGTGGGGGGGGGGGGGGGGGTGTACTGACTTTTGGCGAGGTGAAACTTACGGCTTATACGGTCTGGAAACGCGCGGTGAGGGCCTCGGCGCAGCGGGAGGGGGGGGAGGCCCTGCCTTGGGCGTTCTCCGAGGCGGCTTGGACGAGGAACCTGCAAGGCGCCGTTGCGAGATAGTGGCTCTGGCAAAGCCACGGGTGATGGTAATCATTGGTGTATCATGGCTTTGCTCGACAGCGAGTCGGACAGAGTTGGAGGAGGAGGGCTTGCTGAAGCCGGAATCCAAAAGAAGAAAACAACTGCCGCAGCCATTCATTACTCGGTCCGAGTTACTCCGTGCCTGCCTTAGGTATTATACCTTAGCCAAACTGAACCGGGTGGGGCACAAGTGGATGGCGTCAGGTGCTACAGTACGTACTCCGTACTGGGGGAAGAAAACCTCAACGACGAGTGCTGCTGCGAAATGGACCAATGGCAGGCAAGCAGCTGGAACTGGAACTGGAACTGGATAGAAACTCGAGTGCGTTCCGTCATCAACAACAATGCAGCCATCTGGGTTTCGCTCGGATCTTGCTTTCATCGTGAGGTGCACGGAAAAACTTGATCTTGCCAACAACTCCAATGAAGCAGCGTTGTTGCACTACGCGGAGCCGTGACTGACATCATGGCCGGACATGGCGACCTGCAGGAGCTGCTGCGCATGTTCACCGCGCGCAAGGTGCCAATGATGACGGCAATGGGGCACATCAAGTCGTTGCAAGCCAAGAATCTTCGCACGTATGAGAGACCTGCTCCCACCCCCCCCCCCCCCCCCCCCCACCCTCCCCCGGCGGCAGGATTGAAAGGAAAAAAAAGAAGAAAGAAATTAAAAAAAGAAAAAAAAAATCAGTAACAGCTTGCGGTGTAGGATCCAGCAAATCGCCGAGGCACCAGCTTCGACAGTCGAGTCAGCCATGTCAGACTCCAAGCTCGCAAGGAGCCTTCACACGGCATGCAGATCGCACGGCAAGAAGATGGAAAAACGCGCCGCCGAGGTGTCCATGTCCTCGTCGTGCAAAAGGGCGAAGCTGGAACCCCATAAGCGCGACTTGGACCACGGTTCCATGAGCGCAGAAGAGCTCGAGGCCTCGCTTGAGTTGCCGCTGGTGCAGAGCGAAGACATGATCCGCCAAACTACCGTTGTGACCAACAGAGCACCGCTGGTCCTAGCGTTCGCCGTGGAACTGTTGCGCTTCACCATGCCGGAGCAGCCGCCCAGCAGCAGGCTGAGCCTGGCCCAGGCGGTAGTGAGCGCCAACTCGAGGACAAAGGCGATAAGCATCGGCATCGAGAAAGCGCCGCGCGCAGGGGAGGAGGAGCACATTGCCAAGGGCCAGCCAAAGGTCAGGATCCTGGGGAGGGAGATTCCCGTCCTCAAGCGAGGCGGATACACATGGAAACCGGATGAGAGCGAGGGGCGGCAAGGCCCAACGGCAGGCAACAGTGGCGACGCACACGGGGGGCAGCCTTCAACGGAGAGCAAGGCATGGGCGGCAAGTCAAAAGCTGACGAGCAAATCATCCACCTTTGTGGCACACGCAGCCAGTCTATCGTCCCCTTGCATGCGTTCCAGCTTGATGAAGGGGCTCTTGAAGGAAAAACCCGAGCTGGAGACGGCGACGCATAACGCGTGGGCCGTTCGGTCGCGCTACGGAAACTCGCCGCTGGTCCAGGAGGCGTCCTTTGACGACGGGGAGTCTGGCTGCGGCAGTTTTCTGCTGGGCATCATGCGAGAAGCGGGCGTGACCAACACGCTGGTGGTCCTGACAAGATGGTACGGAGGCATCATGCTTGGTCCGGACCGGTGGCGGTTGATGAGGGAATGCGTCAACGAGGCACTGTCGTCGCGCCGACGAGCATGCGCGCTCGCGGGCGAAGCGCTCTGGGGCTTGGACCCGGAAAACAAGACGCCGTCCCAGGCAACGGTAGGGATGCCCATCCACCGCCCCGAGAGAGCGAGGAACTATCTGCTGCAAAGCTTTGCCGCGGCGCCGTCGGGCAGCGCCGGGGGCAAGACCGGGGGCAAGAAGACGGCGGCGGCATCGAGCGAGGAGCGACAGGAGAACCTGGGAAGGCTGCTGGGGGCGCTGAGGCTGCTGCTCAGCAGCTGGGCAGACGTCTTGCCAAAGGAGGAGCTTGATCGACGAGCCTGGAGCTGGTATGTCGCAGTGCGACCGGATGTGGAAGCCGGGCCGTCGGGCTGGGGAGCCAAGGGGGAGTTGAACCTGGGCAGGATTCTCGACTTGCGGCGGTTGGAAGAAGCTGCTTGCGGAGAGGGTGAGGGAGACGGCGGCAGGGTCGGGAATACATGACATGCAACGGGGATGGCGATGGATATTTCATCTGCTGGTTGGGTTTTTTTTTTTTTTTTTTTTTTTTTTTAGATTCCCATGTCCTGCATATGTGGTATGCAGTGAGATGAAGTTGGGGTACATGTCGAAAAACAGGTGCCTTTGTTTCTTTCTTTCTTTCTTTCTTTCCTATTTTTTTTTTTTTTTTCAGACAAGGAAAAAAAAGAAAAAAAAAAGGAAAGAAAGACAAAAAAGGAGGAAAAAAGACAGCAAGAGAAGAAAGAAATCAAGCCTAATGGCAACGTGAAGCAGCCGGCTAGCTGGTCGTCCGGAATCAACATCCAGTCGTCAAGTTTTGGTGGTTTCAAGTTGCTGTCCCCAACAAGTCAATCTTGGGCCACAGGGGCCACAGGCAGGCAGGCAGGCAGGCGGGCCAGGTGGCGGGCTAGGTGGCCAGGTGTCTGGGCCCCACGGTTAGGTTATACCTGCTAGGTGTGCCCAAGCACGCAGCCGACTTGCCGTCAACGGCGCTGGAACCCGCTGGAACCCGCCCTGCCCTGCGCCTTGTCTCATTGACTCCGGTCAGCAAGGCGCGTCCGCCCCGCCAGCTGGCTGTGGCTGGCCCGGTGACCCCGCGTCGTCGCGAAGCCCCAGCGTGTGTGTGTTTGTGTTCTTTTGGCTGTGTTTTTTGTGTTTTGGCCCCTCCCTCGCTTACCAGGGCGACGGATCCGGATCGAACTCGACTCGATGCTCCCATGTCCGTTTTGTCGTCTTGTCGTCTTGTCGTCTTGTCGTCTTGTGAAACTCTGCTTCTTCTGCCCGTCGCTTCGCCGCAAACTTGTCCGAGGAAAGAAACAAAAGGGGCCGAGAGACCAGGATTTTCCCCCCGTCGCCATCACAACAAAGCATTGGCAGCAGCCAGAGACGGACTAGACAGCTTCTTGCCACTTCGCCCCTGCAGGAGAGCTGCAGCATCTCGGGGCTTCGCTGGGAAACCGTGCGAGTGGACGGGCGAGTCGTCGACCCCCTCGCGTGCGTTGGGTTTGCATTTCGCTCCGTTCTGAATAGCGGCCGCGTCGAAGCGACCGAGCTGAAGCGACCGAGCCGAAGCGACCGAGCCGAAGCGACCGAAGCCAGGTAGGTAGGTACTGGGCCATGGAGAACTACCAAAAGTTGGAAAAGGTTGGCGAGGGTAAGTTTTAATATTTATTTTATTTTATTTATCTATTCCCCCCCCCCCCCCCAGAACTCGGCCGGTTCTTTGTTCCCAGGCATGCGGGGAATGAAAATCCCCCACGCGTGCAAACGAGGCTTTTACCATTGTCGTCATCATGATGAATTACAGGGAGAAGGCAGCAGAGGCAGCAGAGGCAGCAAAACACAGAAATCAGAGAAATCAGAAGAAAGAAAAAAAAAAAAGCATCGCTGACCAGACACAGGCACGTATGGCGTCGTGTACAAGGCCCGCGACCTCGCCAACAGCGGCCGCATCGTTGCGCTCAAAAAGATCCGCCTCGAGGCCGAAGACGAAGGCGTCCCCAGCACCGCCATCCGCGAGATTTCCCTGCTCAAGGAAATGAAGGACCCCAACATTGTCCGGCTGCTCAATATTGTTCACTCGGACGGCCACAAGCTCTACCTTGTTTTCGAGTTCCTCGACCTGGACCTCAAGAGATACATGGAGGCGCTGCCTGTCAGCGACGGCGGACGCGGGAAAGCCCTGCCCGAGGGATCCTCGGCCACCATTCTGCACCTCGGGCTGAGCGACGTGGTGATACGCAAGTTCATGATGCAGCTGTGCGACGGCATCAAGTACTGCCACTCGCGAAGAGTGCTTCACCGCGACCTCAAGCCGCAGAACCTGCTGATCGACAAGGACGGCAACCTGAAGCTGGCCGATTTCGGGCTCGCCCGCGCTTTTGGTGTACCGCTGAGAACGTATACCCACGAGGTGGTGACGCTCTGGTACCGCGCCCCCGAGATCCTCCTGGGCGGCAGGCAATACTCCACCGGGGTCGACATGTGGTCTGTTGGCTGCATCTTTGCCGAGATGTGCACGAGGAAGCCCCTCTTCCCCGGCGATTCGGAAATTGACGAGATTTTCAAGATTTTCCGGTACGCTTGCTCGCTCCACCATGTGCAAAAAAGGGAAGAAGGAGAAGGAGAAGATGACTATTTCTGCATTTCGAGGAAAGCCCGTGCTGACTTTGCCATGAACCTCCCCCTGTAGTGCTCTTGGTACCCCAGACGAAGAAGTCTGGCCCGGCGTCACTTCATACCCCGACTTCAAGTCCTCGTTTCCCAAATGGAAAAGGGACTATAGGCAACCTCTCTGCCAAAACCTCGATGAAAAGGGCCTCGAGCTTCTAGAGATGATGCTGGTGTACGACCCGGCCGGCCGCATCTCTGCCAAACAGTCTTGCAACCACCCATACTTTGAGGACTATCTCGCCGAGCAGCAGGAAGAAGTTGGCCGCATGAATGGCTACTACAATTAGAGAAGGGTGGTAGACCCATGTGCCGCAAGACACTGACAGCCAGGACAGAGCATGCCCAGTATGTATATGCCATTCGCCAGCGACGCCGGATTTTCTTGCAACGACGAGTTGGGGTTGGGAGACGGGGGGTAAGAAAGGGGGCGGCCGCCAAGGGGGGGGGGGGGGGGGAGGGGATCTTTCAGGATAGCGAGAAGAAAGAGTCCAACACCAAATTTCCGAGGATGCTGCTGCTGCCCCGAGATGAAAAAAATAATAATAATGATAATAATG
Organism: Ustilaginoidea virens; assembly: GCF_000687475.1. Taxonomy (NCBI): domain Eukaryota; kingdom Fungi; phylum Ascomycota; class Sordariomycetes; order Hypocreales; family Clavicipitaceae; genus Ustilaginoidea; species Ustilaginoidea virens. Next base: position 2,542,093 of record NC_057316.1, read on the forward strand.
AAAGAGTTGCAGCAAAACAAGACCACCGCCAATGGCCATCTTGCCATCCCGCCATCCTTTCTCTTTTGAGGAGGACCCCTTGCGCTCTATTCAGCCCGTCTTCCTGACGGTGTGCAACATGGTGCTTTACCAAACCACAGCCGCTGGAGCTGGAACCTGGCATCATCACACGCTCTCTAGCGAGTTGTGGCATGGACGACTGACCCGACACGACCCGACACGACACGGCACGGCACGGCACGGCACGCCTCCTCTTGTCACCGGTAATTAGCGACTCTGGAAAGGGGAAAAGGCGGGTTTGAGGGATAGTCATGGGAAACAGACATGGGGAAATAGACGTGGACATAAGGAGAAGCGGAGGGATGCAGGCATCGCCGTGCTGCCAAGTTTGAGGGCTTTTTTCCCCTAGTTTTTTCTTTTTTTTTTTTTTTTGTCTTCTCTAATTCACACGCGGCCGTGGATGAGGGCGAGCTGGGTTTTTGTTGCTTCTTGACGACGGACAAGGGCTAGCCTGCAACAGGTTTCCAAACACGGACACCCAAGATGCGCACAGCAACTTCCGCTACGGGGGGTGAAACGCTAGGGCCGTCGACTGATGACAAGAGAGACCGAGACGAGACGTAAAACGGGCGGTATGAGTCTGTGACAGGCCCTGTGTGCCCGCATGTAGGACGAGGGGCAGCAGCACGGCGGCCAATGACTGCGGGTTGGGCGCTTGATGAAACCATCGGCGCTTGTTGGCGATGCCCCGGATTCCGGGCCCGTGACATGGCGTTGTGGCCGGCCGAAGGGGCAACTTTGGCGGCTCGACGACCCCGGTTACCGCCGATGCTTGCCGAGCGCCGACGGGGCCAATCACCCTTCCCCAACCGGCGGTGGGGCGACTGGCTGCGCAGGAGCGGGTAACCTGCATACCTTGGGTACCTAACTGGGACTTCTATGGCACATCAGGCATGGTATGCAACTCGGCTGGGTTAGGTACCCACCTAACCACGGTAAATCTAAAGGGAGGTAGGTAGGTAGAGTAAGATAAATGCGTCTTTTGTCCCCGTCATGGGATATTCACCGCTTGACTACGGTCACCTTGACCTTGGCCGTGACGCATGCCACGCCGCCCTGGTATCTTGTCTGTCTGTATTGACTCCATCCTGCCAACCAGCGACCCACCACCCCACCCCCACAGCCACCGAGCAGGCGGCGCTGATTGGCCCGACGAAGCAAGCTCGTGCTGCGAGGCGAGGCGAGGCGAGGCGGGAAACAGGCCCAGTGGGGGAAAGAGCGACGGAGGGAAGGGAGTGTCATGCGTCGGTTCGCCAGCCAATCGACGTGGATGCGAACCAGCGACCGGGTGAAAACGAAATCTGCCCCTTTGGGAGAAAAGGCCCGGTGGGCGCTGAGGGTGGGCGCTGGAGACAGGTGACAACCCGCCCGACGCAGGTGGAATCGGGGGGGGGTGCCGGGCCAAGGAGATCAAGGGGCTGGCTATTTCCTCATCTGGCTTGGGGGACAAGGTTTGCTGCGGAGAAAAAAGGAAGAAGTGAAAAAGGAAAGAAAGGGAAAGTCTTTCCGCGAGGAATGGGCCGGCTGCTCCGTTCTGCGGCCGCGCATCGCAAGTGAGCGTGCACGGTACTGGTACGTAGCCCGGAGCCCGGAGCCCGGAGCCCGGAGACCGAGGTCACCTGAAGGAAGGGGGAGAGGCGTCCACACTCTGGAATGCCAGAATCCAGCCATCCACGGTCCACCCGTCCACCCGTCCACCCGTCCACCCGTCCACGGTCCATGCTCCCCATCCTCCCTTGCCATTCGACGCTGGCGCAAGGGCGTGCGCGAGGTGCGGAGGGCAAGGTCATGGATGGACGGTGCTCCGTGGACAGAATCTCGGATGATCCGCTGACCGGTCCATCTGGGCGACCCGCCGTGACTAGCGGTTGCCCAGATGATGGGCAGCGAGCAGCTACCTAACCTACCTGACCTTACCTTGGGGTTGGTCCGACAAGCCTGGTCTGGTGCGCAAAGCTTCAAGGGATGAAACAAGGCGACTTATTGCTGCAACGCGCCAGACAGCGGGCTGCACGGGGCCCCGGGGTTTAGACAGATCAATATGTCCCCACCCCCACGCCCACCCCCGTCAGGATCCAAGCACCCCCCTCCCCCCCCCACCCAACCCTCTACCCCGAAGGACCGGCTGTTGCCAGCAGCCGCAAGAGTCATCCTGCCAGATGCAGGCCAGCACGGGCCCAGCTGCCGCGGCGTCGCAACTAGAACTTTCCAATCCCGACTTGACGCGAAGAAACCGGTGCAGGAAAAAAAAAAAAGAGGGAAAAAAAAAAGAAGAAAAAAAAGAAGAAGCAACGAAAGATAACCCTGCCATGTCCCCCCCTTCGAATTCGCCAGAGAATCACCAGCTTTAGACAGGTGGCCCAAGAAAAAGAAAAGAAAAAAAACCACAACGTCCTAGGGCAGCGGACGCCGTGTGGCGGGCAATTTCTCAAAATTCCACGCCGCCAACCTCTTTGCTTTGTGCCCAACGAGTCGAGAGTAGAATTTGGTTCCGCAACAGCCGCTTTTCCCCTGCATGGGATGGCGCACGCAGGCAACATGTGGTTCTGCCGCCACAGCTCATGCAGCATGGATGCCATGGCCCCGGTACCAGCAGGAACATGGCCGGGAAAAGAAAGGCGCCTGCTGTTGGGGCAGGAAGCCCGTGATGATGAGCACGGACATCACGGCTAATGGCTTGCAGGGCGTCTCAATTCATTGCCTTCTTTTCTTTTTCTTTTTCTTTTTTTTAATCTACAAAAAAATATCAACAATGAAAAGAAAAGGGAAAGAAAGGAAGAAAGGAAGAAAGGAAGAAAGAAAGAAAGAAAGAAAGAAAGAGAAACCAGCGTGCAATGGTACATTCTGCGTTGGCCCATTCGACAATCCAACCTCGCCGTTGAATGCGAAGTCAGTCGTCACCTTGGTCGCGGTAAAACGTGCGGACAGCAGCAAGCAGCAAGCAGCAAGCGATAATCGGTGAGCATTCACGAATGTCTGTATCGCCACGGGCTGCGACTGGCACCGCCAACATTCCTCACGGACGCCGCCGCCATCACCATCACCACCACCACCACCATCACCAACCCATCACCAACCATCACGTCGGCATTCTCGGCCCACCCGTCCACCCGTGCTATGGTTGCCAGCTGCAGCGCAGCAACTGGGCTGGATCCGAAACATCCAGACAACGCATGGCCAGGAACAAGACGACGGAGGTGCATCCGCCGGATCGCGTCACCGGTTGGCGATAGACGCCCGAACCCTTGCGTGGTCCTTGGCGTGCAGAGCATGCATGCATGCAATTCATCCATGCCATGCAGGAGCAGCAAGACGCCCGTCGACTTTGCTTTGGCAACCAGGCTGGGCTGGGCTGGGCTGGGCTGGGCTGGGCTGGGCTGGCTTTGTCCGTCGAGGTGGGCTGTTGTTGAATGTTCAGGCTCGGCATCCAATCCTCATACCAAGCAGAGGCGGCGGCTGGCCATAAGGAGCCCTGTTTCAAAGAAGAAAGAATCAGGAGTCGAACGGGACGGTCGGTCACAGCCTTTGATGCAGATTGGGAATCAACAGTTTCAGCTTGGGGGCAGTCGGCGGGATCCCTTGGCTGACCAGCACCCAGCAGCAGCACCCAGCAGCAGCACCCAGCAGCACCGCCCTGCATGTGCTGACTGTACTGGGCAGGAGCGCTTACCTGGCCCAATCGTTTTGCCCGCAGCCCTTCGTTTCGCGCCGTTTCGCGCCGCACGCCACGCACCAGACGCTACGTACTACCAGACGTTACGTATAGTAAACAGGTACCTTACCTACCTAGGTTGCACCTACACCTACCAAAACGCCGCTACGGTACGGACTTGCCGCGGTTGCCACGGTACGCCGAGACTTGGTTGGCCGACGAGGCGGAGGCCGTATCGGTCTACCAGGACAAAACGAGACGAGAAAGAAAGAAGACGCGGAAAACGGCGAAACGGGGAAACGGGGAAGACGGCCGTGGCATGGCGCTCTATTGGCGCAGCTGGCTCTTCTTGTCGGTTCAAAACGCCTGGCACGACCCGGCCTGGAGCTTTGGTGAATGACAGCGAACCAGACATGGAACGGTTCGTATGTGGTTTGCAGCTGACGGCCTCGATGGTACGGTACCTAGGTTAGGTACCTACATGTATACGACGGAGCAGCCCCAGTGGCCCTGTACCCCCCCCCTGTGCCCCTGTGCCCCTGTGCCCCAGTGCTCCAGTGCTCCAGTGCTCCAATACTCCAGTCGCTGCCAGGGCGCTATGCATGTACATGCCTCCTACCAGACCAGAGACGCCCGAGGCCCAGCCCAGCACGATTCATTCGCCCTCGATATGCCCAGCCTGGTTTTGACTTGTTGTCCCGCCGGCTGGCAGTGAACAGTCAACCGCCGCCCAGTCCTCCGAAACCCCCCCCCATGTCGACTTGTCCGCTCCTCAGCGGCAAACAAGGCAAAACCTGGCTCGAGGCAGCAAGGCGCAGGCAACAAGGCCACAAGTCAACGTACTCCGTACCGCATATCTGAAAGGATTCGAGCCCTACCTTTGGATCATGATGGTAATAAAACCAAGATTACCGAATTCCATTCCTATACTTAATGCCCGCCCCAGCCCATCTCTTTCTTGCCCGGCTCTTCCGTGGTGTCTAGTACAGTATTATTCCCAGCCCCCATCCATCCCTTCCAAGCTCAGCCTGCGTCAAAGGAATTTCACCGGCGAATAGTTGCTTACCTGTTTGCTCAAGGGAGGGAGGCGCCTTCCTACGTTCCCTTTCCTGTCCTTGACTACTGTTGCCCCCCCCCCCGGTCGTACCTGCCGGCCCAGCGTTCGCTAGTTGTTTCCTTTAAGCTCCTTTGAGCCTCGCTCCTTCCGACAGCTGGACGGTTTCCCGCTGGCTGGGCCCCCAGCTACAAGCCAGTAGCCACCAGACCCATCTTCCATCTTTGGCCCCGCCTGGTTCAGCGCCCCGACCCAGAACGGAACGTTGAGCGTTGCAAGAGAAGAGAGTGCAAGAGAAGTCAGCAAGGCTGGTGGTGCATGCCGATGCGGACACCTCATTCCACACTAAAAGATTGAACCAGTTCAGTCTAGCACAGGCCGCCGTTGAACCTCGCCGGCGCCATCTTGGGAAATCATCGTGTGGCAGCAAGACGGCCCAGCTAGCCAGCCCGTTGACCTCGATTCGCCGTCCTCCGTTGCGCAAAAAACGAACGAGGCGGTTATTGGACGGCCCCGACCGGGAATAGCCCTTTTGCCAGCCGCGCCGCAAAGCAAACAGCATCAGCGTCGGCACCAGCGTCGGCACCAGCGTCGGCATCAGCAGAGGCATCGAGCAAGAGAACGGCGAGCATATCTCTGACTCGTCCTCTTCGGTTCGCCGCCATTTTCTCGAGTATAACATAATAGCCCGACTTTCCACTAGTGCTTTCTGGTGGCAGGCAGGCAGGCAGGCAGGCAGGCAATCTAACCGCCCTCCCTTTCTATACGTTGTTGGATTCCAGTGCAACCGCTAGAGCCTAGCTAAATAGCCATCACGGCAAGCGAGCCCCAACCACCATCCACCATCCACCATCCACCATCCGACCATCCTACCAGACGTCGGCCAGCAGCACTGGGTCGAACCCACCAGCCGCCCTTTTGGCTGTCGACCGCATCGTTACTCCGTCCTGCGCTCCAGCGTGCGGCTGCTAACGCGAGAAACCCAACCTCCCCCTTGCGTACCTCACCTTATCGAGACGGTGCGCCAAGACCAAAAGACAGCTGAGCTGAGCCGAGCTGAAGCCTTGCAAAGCTTCTATATAACTCTCCACTCCTTTCCGCTGCTGCTCGCATTTCTGCACCGGATTCTACATTGGGCTTTCCCAGCGCGAGCCACATACATCCAGCACAGAAGCTTTTCTCATTGGCCTTCTTGGGCTTTGTTGTGCCACAGTGCAAGCAGCTGAATATCCCCACGTCGGCCACTGTCCTTCCTGATTGTTTGTTTTTCTCGGCATCGAACCTTTCGAGCTTGTTCCCAAGATCAGCCTTTCCCAGCACTCGGGTTGATGAAAAAAAGAATCTCTTTCATTCTCTCTGCTCGACTCTTGATTGCCCGATTCTCGTCGGATTTCTACACGGCCACCCCGCTTTTGACGTCGAAAACCCCGAGCACAATAGGCTGCACAACCGGAACAATAAAAGGAAAGACCACAGCATTGATCTGGCAGTGATCTTGCGCACTGATCAGTGATTCTGTATTGGAACAAAGACGAACCTGGCTCAGCCTTGCGTACGGAACCCAAAAAAAAAAAAAAAGCCGCACGTTTCTTCTGCTGGGTCGGGAGTTTCCCCTCTTTTCGTTTTCGTCCTCAGCATCCTTGCTTGCCGACACCAACCCTTTGTATCTTCTTCTTCTCCCCTTTTTTTTTCTTCTTTTTTTCTTCTTCTTCTTCTTCTCCTTTTTTTTTTTTTTTTTTTTTTTTGGGATATTTACCTGCAAGACGCGCGTTGCGTTACGCCGCGGCGGATATTCTACGACCTTCTTTTTTGGCAGTCTTGAAATCACCAGATTGGCACAGGTAATCCAACAAAAGCGACGACTACGAATTCGTGCTCCAGCCGTCCAGACTCTGCTCTCCATCCCCAGGAAACCGAAGCCCGAAGCAAGCTTGCGCGGATCAGGGAAACGACCCTGGTCAATTAAAGCATTGCGCGGCGTCTAGAACAGTATCGCTCGAACCTCCTTCTCCAGTCTACACTTCTGGCCCCGTCCTGGTCTCCATCGCCTTACCTGTCAGTGCCCTTGACTCGACCGACCCCTGTCGGCCTGACAGCTAGCGATCCAAGGCGTTACCATCTCTCGGTAAGTTGGTACCTGCGCCCCTCGTTTCCGCCGCACTGCCGTGTTACCAGATCCCCCCCACCTACCGTTCGTTACCATTACCATCTGAGAGAGGATCGTGGGCTCTAATCTTGCTTCTTTTGCCCACAGTATCGGCATCGTGCGCTGTTCTTTTTTCCTGCCACCCTACCAGGAAATCCTGCAGCAGTCTGGTTTTTCCCGTTCTCTTCCTCCTCGGCTCTTGCTCTGCTGGCCCCTTCAAGTTGGTGGTACCGTCGACCCAAACTGGTGGCTCCCGTCCTGCAGCCATCGTCCGCCCCACCCCCACTTGACACGCACCTGGCACATCGAGCCCCCTGCGCCCCACATCACCCTTCAACGCACCCCCCCCCACGCAACCACCACGCACCCCCCCCCGGTGTGCGACTCTGGCCTCCCCTGTCCGCTCAGCCCCGTGTTCCCCAACGTCACCAACTGACGAACGTTCGCCACGGACCTTTCCGGGTGGTCACTTGTCTGGAACGGAGAGGCCACATGCGCATGGGCTTATCGTCCCATTGTCTGACATCGAAAACCAAAATCTATTTCGTCTCCCTTGATCCCCTTGATCACCCCCTCTTCCCCCACCTCGACCTGGGCTAATCCCGGACTCGAACCATCGTCGGGAACGCCCCAAGATTCCTGGTACACACACTACTATATCGGCAAAAACCCACCTCCACATTTGGGTCCTGCAATCGATCCTTTGCTCTCTCTCAACCTCCCTCAACCGCCTACCGACACCTTCCAAGATATTTCCAAGCTATCGGTGCTCTCGGCGACCCCCTCCTCTCTACCTGCGTATAAATGAGCGTCATGGCGAAACGGCAACTAAGCATGGACGAGCTGAACCGAGCTGCGCTCGATCAGTTCGTCTATCAACCCGTGAGCCGGGAAATGATTCAATTTCTGGCCGATGCGGCTCACAACGTCATTGCCTGCGACTCTACATTAGTGTCGCCCAGCCTAACCAAGCAGCCCCAACAGGCTCAACAACCGCAGCAGCGTCCAGCCAACCTTGCTCCTAACCGCGCGAGGAATCCTCAATCCGAAGCTGCCCACGCCGTCAACGTCTCCCTGCCCACTCTGGACGAGTTCATCACCCAGCTCGTGGTGTCTTCGAATGTCCAGGTCCCGACCCTCATGTCCACTCTGGTCTATCTAACCCGGCTCAAGGCCAAGCTTCAGCCCATGGCGCGGGGCCTGCAGTGCACGACCCATCGCATCTTTCTCGCCTCCCTCATCCTGGCCGCCAAGTATCTGAACGACAGCTCGCCAAAGAACAAGCACTGGGCAAACTACACCCACATCGCCACCGACATGTACAGCTTTGGCTTCAACCGGACCGAGGTCAACCTCATGGAGAAGCAACTCCTCTTCCTTCTCGAATGGGAGCTGAGAATTACGGAGCAGGACCTGTATCGCGAGCTCGACTCCTTCCTCGAACCTCTTCGCTGCCGCATCGCCGAAAGGCATGCCCGAAAGATGCGCTATCGGGAGGAGAAGAGACGCCAGCAAGAGATGGCTGCCCGGCAGCTCATGCTGCCCACCTGCCGCGTCCAGTCCCGCGCCTGGACCGCAAGTCCCGAGACCACTCGCTCCGTCATCAGCGGCTCCATCACGCCTCCGGGACTCACGTACAGCAGCTCATCCAGCTCGTACGCATCGTCGGTTGCGTCAAGCCGACAGCCCTCCCGCTCCACGACGCCCTTGGAGTCTAACCCATCGCCTTGCGTATACGACGTTTCGCAGACAGCACAAGGCAGCTTGTACGACTCTCCCGTCGAGATTGTCGTAGACACTGACCTGACCAAGTCGGCACCGCAGCCGTCCGTCTCCGCAACCGGCATGCTTGCTTGCGAAATCTCTGCTGAGCAGTACCACCAACTTCAAGACGGCCCGACCAAGAAGCGGCACCGACGAGGAATGTGGGGCCGCTTCCTCGGAGGCACCGTCACTGTTCGATAAAGAGGCGGCGCTTTTTCCAAGTCGGCAGTCCAACTTGGCCATTTATTTGTTTTTTTTTTCTTTTGGCAGTGGTGGTTTTTGTAATGTGCATTTCTTACAGTAAAAAGCATGGCGTTGCGGCGGACTCGATTTATCACACATTTCTGCATTTTCTTTTCCGGAAGTCGAGAAGCAGAACCAAAACAAAAAAACGACAAAACCATTTCCAAACCCCTTTTCAGAAGTTCTCGGGTCCTATCCCTTAATGCGTCCAATAATGACGCTGCATCGTCATCATGTGCGCACGGGCATGCATTCCCTCGTCACCAGGCAGGTACTAGGAGTTAGTTGGACACTTTTCACAAATGCTGTCTGTTCTGTTCTACTCAGTTCTGTTTTTTTTTTACTTTTTTTTTCCCCCTTGCTCCTAAAATCTTTCCTGTTTCTCTTTCTGTTTCTTTTTTTTTTTTTTTCCACGGCTCATCCGTTGTGAAGAAGAGCCCAAGGAGTCTAGGAGTTGAGGGTGAGGGTTCACTGCAGGAATAGGAAGGAAAGCGGCTAGTCTGAGACTGCCGCCCTTGGCCTTGGCCTGGAAGAGGACCAGGTGTTTTTTTTTTCCATTTTTTCCCCCTTTTTTCTTGGCTTTACATCTGTCTCGTTTTTTTTTTCTTGTTCTCTTTAATGGCTATGATAGGGGGAACAGGATAGGTATACCTGTTGAATGAGAATCAGAGAGAAAATAAATATACCTCGGGAAACCGAAACACGTTGCGTCTTGCAAGGGCTCTGGCTCGTTCTGTGGTGACGTCGGGGAGAAAGATGTGCATAAATCGTAAATCTCATCGAGTTATATACATGATACATGTACAAAGGTCCTCGGGCGTGTATCTGTTACAGACCTTACAAGGCGCATACAAACAATTAAACAAACAGGTTGAGACACGCCTTCGCAACAAGGAAAATCACCCGTCTGCCATGACGGGACGGTGTCGAAAGCCCACCCACGGCAGTCGCGCCCTCAGGCAGAGGCTGCTCAGCACCACGCTGATGCTCGACAGGGCCATGGCCAAGGCCGCCCAGACGGGGTCGAGCCTGACGCGAGCGCCTCCCCCCTCCGTCTTGATCGCGTACAGGCACCCGGCAGCAATCGGCACCGCCAGCAGGTTGTACACCACCGCCCACGCAAAGTTGAGCTTGATGCGCCCCAGGACGGCGCGGCTGAGGTGGAGCAGCGTCAGCACGCTGGCCAGGCTGGACGACGCCAGGACAAAGTCGGCGCTGGAAACGGCCACGTCGCTGCCCGACCCGATGGCGATGCCCACGTCCGCCCTCGTCAGGGCCGGCGAGTCGTTGATGCCGTCGCCGACCATGGCCACCACTGCGCGGCGCCTCCCGCGCGGGCCGCGACGTCTGCTCACGGAGCCGTGGGTTTGGGGGTCCAGCGTCGCCTGCAGGTATCCGACCTTGCTGGCCTTTTCCGACGGCAGGACTTCCGCAAGCACCCTGCTCTCTCTGATGCCGACCAGCCGGGCCACGGCTTTGGCCGTGGTGGCGTTGTCGCCCGAGAGCATCCAGACCTGTGTTCCGCGAGCGTCCAGCGCCCTGACAACTGCTCTGGCCTCCCGCCGGACCGGGTCGGATATGGACAGGACGGCTCCCAGCGTCCACGAGTTGCTCCCGTCGCCGCCGCCGTCACAACACCTAAAGGCCACGACAGCTACCGATTTGGCTTCCCCTTTCCACCTCTGCAACCGGCTCAAAACGTCCACTGACAGCGTGACGGAGAGATGGCGCATCAAAACTTCATTGCCAACCGCAATCTGAAACGGCTTGTTCCGATGAGACGCCTTCATCCCTCGTCCGGGCAACTCCTCAATCTTGCCGAGCTCTGCGGACGGAACCTCGCCTCCGCAAAAGCTGACAATCGCCTTGGCAATCGGGTGGCTGCTCTGTTCCTCCACGGCCTTGAGTGCTGACAGCAGCGTCTGTCTGTCAACGCCCGTGACATGGCCGTTGTCCGGGAATAACTCCACGTCGGTGATCTTGGGCTCCCCGCCTTCGGTCAGAGTTCCAGTCTTGTCGAACACGACGCAGTCGATTCTGCTGGCCTTTTCAAACGCCTCGCCGCCACCCTTGGCCAAGATGCCGTGTTTTGCCGCGATGCCGCCCCCGACAAATATGGCTGTCGGAGCAGCAAGGGCAAGCCCGCAGGGGCAGGCTACCACGAAGACGGCAATGGCGAATTGGAATGCGAAAGCTGCCGCACCGCCGGACGCCTTGAGCTCCTCGTCTGAAACGACATGAGCTTGGGCCAGGCTCAGCCAAATGACCCATGTGATGACGGCGACGAGCGTGATGACCGGGACAAAGTACGAAGTCAAAAGGTCTGCGATTTGCTCCACCGGGGCTCGCTTGGTCTGTCCCTCACGGACAGCCTCGACAATTTGATCGAGCATGGACTTTCCAGACGTCCCTGTGACGTGGATTGTGATCGCATGCCCTTTGTTCACCGTCCCCGCGAACACATGGTCGCCTGGAGTCTTCTTGATGGGACGAGACTCCCCGGTCAGGCTGGATTCGTCAAAGCTGGTATCCCCGATAAGGATTACGCCGTCGGCACCCGGTGAAGCTCCATGAGGGACCCGTACCGTGTCTCCGTGCTCGAGCTGGTCGATGGGTATGCTCGTGGTAACTTGGCCCTTGCTTGGGTCTTGCTCAACCAGAAGAGCGGTACTGGGGCGAAGTTTGGCCAGCGCACCAACCGCATCCCCCGTCTTGGACTTGCTGTAGGCCTCGATCAGTCTTCCCGCGAGCAGAAAGAAGGTGAGAAATACGACAGAGTCAAAGTAAAATCGACTCGCTGGGACATCCGAATCGTGTCGGATTCCAGAAGCCATCATTTGCCCGACAGATGAAAAGTACGCAATTGTGGTGCCTAGCGACATGAGCATGTTCATGCTTCCAAATTTGTAGAATCTCTGGATCAAAGGTGTACGGCTTCCTCGACGCCACATGTATCGAACCTCCTTTATGGCTCGAACATGGAAAATGTCCGCGGCAAAGAAATAGACGGGCGTTGAAAGTGCAAAGAGGATGATTTCCAGACGACTCAGCCCTGATCTCCACGGTTGCATGAGATACTGCCTCGTACGGTCCGAATCGGTAACCAAGCTCATGTACACAATGCCAAATATAAAGGTGGGAATGGCCAAGGTGAGTGTCAGAAGCAGACGCCGAGACAGTTCGCGCTGATGTTTCGCGCTGATGGCCTTGGACCGCTGCTCCAGCGTCAGGGGGTGATGGATGGAAGCTTCCAAAGACGGATCTGTGGCTTCGATTGCCCTGAGAATATGTCGGATGGTGAAAGTTGGCGCTTGAGGAACGTAACTGATTTTGAGGAGTGGAAACTCTCGAGACAGCGGTTTGAGAACCTTGATCTGTGAAGGTTTTAAATTTCGCAGAGTTTTTAGTATCCGATCCGGGCACTTGGAGCAGAAGATACCGTCCACCTTGATTTCCAGTTCTCGCCCTTGGGTGCGATCGTTGGTCTGCTCCTGTAGATTGACGAGTTCGTCAAGGGCAGCATCATACCCAAGATCTTCGATGGCTTTGACAGCTTCTTCCGCGCGGGCAGGGTCTTTGATATCCACAGTCGCACGGTTTGCGACGAGATTGACCACGATTCTAGAGACCCAGGGGTGTTTCCCCATTTCTTCCGTAATGGTGTTGGCGCATGACGCGCAAGTCATGCCACCGACAGAGATGGTTGCCTGCCACAGAGGAATAATTGCGTCAATGCCGTCGATCACAACCTCCTCAAGGGCGGCCTGCGACTTATTCGCATCACGAGGGAGAGCAACACCATTCAGTCGTTTCTGGAGACTAGAGGCTGATATGGTGTTGAGATGGGGCTGGTGCTCCGAGCCAAGGCCATCCTCAGGACCGAGAGTGGCAGCAGTGCTCTTGCAAGCGTCACATTTGTCAAAATGAATTTCCGCTTTTGATTCATGAGGCGTTGAAGCTCTCCACAGCCTCCACCACAACTCAAAAGCACCACCACTGCTTCGACGTCCACTATCCTGGCCGACCTTTACTCGGTCAATGTCGGCTGCTGCTGAACTACAAAGTTCATCCGGAAGGTCAGCGGTGGATTCGACGGCGCAGACTTCGAAGCCAGAGTCCTCAAGAGTCTTGCCCATGTCGCGCACGAAACCTGCACCTGCATCTTGGTGTTCGACGGTGACTACAGAGGTGACCACGTTGGGAGAGACCCAGAAAAGTCTGCCGGAATATTCCTCCTCCAAGGCATTCTTGATGACCGCAACGCACGATGGACAGTGCAAGTTACCAACCAGGTACGAGGTTGTTATGGTCTTTGACGACGCTGCCATAGTATCGAGCAATAAATCAGGGCCCACGTCACAGGTTGTGACCGAGCCCAGCCTTTCATGTACAATGGGTGGTAAACCAACGATTCAAAACTGATGCTGGCCGGATCTAGACCGTTTTGCTCAGAATCGAACCTGTCGACTTCAGACGGGTGGCAGCTGGGTGCGCACGGGTTTCGTGGAAAGGAAAAGCCCCAAGTCGAAATAGGAGGCGAGGGTCATTCTCGCCACCGGTGCTTGCTCCACGGTGAAGATGAAGGAAACGCGTTTCGGCTTGATAAAGAAAAACAAACGTCTCGGGAAGGGCAAAGCATTCGTGGAGGTTTTCGCAGCTCAGGCTCTGGTCAGCCTGGCCGTAGAGGACCAGACGCGACGGAACAACCAGGGACCAGGCCCAACTACCTCCTACTAACTAAGGTACCTACCTACCTACCTCGGTACGTGGCTGTTGCCAGGCAACTTAGGTACCTTAGTTAGCTTCGCGTGGTGAAAAAAAAAAAAATACATACCGATGACGAGCATGTGGCGCTAAAATCCGCACAAATGTCGCAGTTTCACATCACCGAGGCCTGCAATGCCGTGCGATAAGAGTCAAGCGCCTCCGTCGACTGACAAACGGCTCTTTTCGGCAAACAACGGTGTGGGATGAGTTGGCATGCCTGGCAGCAGGCTCGGAGCCGGCTTTGACCTGACGGGATAAGCATGCCGTAGAGTAAGAATCCTGCGGGTTGCGACACTCGGGCTTCCGTTCCTGTCCCAACGATGAGGTGGAGGAAAGAAACCACGATGACAAGGACAATGGCCGACCGAAATGTTCAAGGCAACTTCGTGACGTCAAGGTGAAGCGAGCAGAGTCGGCAAGACGAACAGGGAGAGTTGCCAGCTGCCATCTGCCAGCTGCCAGCCGGGTTTGGCGGATATGCAACATGTCCTGATTGGCTCGTCGTGCGCAATTCCCCTTGCGGGCGAGGCCAACCGTACGCACCTCTAGCCTCGGAACAACGTACGGCCTAGATTAGATGCCTTAGGTACCTAGGAGGTACCCAGGTCCTAGAGGTATCTAGTAGGTAGCGCTTCCATCGGTTTCCGTTTTTCCGAGTCCTGACTCCCGACAGCTGGTGATTCAAAACAGTTGGCGGGTGTCGGCAGAACCTCGCCAGCTGCCCCCCTGCGGTGCCGGGGCATGGAGTGGCGGAAGTCGGAAGTGGATCTATGCTGGCGCCGCGCGCAGATCTGACTTCTTGCATCATAGGCGCTAGACCGCATCGGGACAACGCGAATTGCGTGATTGCCTCCGATTATCAACAATTCCCGATTCTTCAACCACACCAGGGGCTACTCCGAATCCGTGCCAATGGCGACAACGAGCAAGATGGGCAGAGAACAGGGCGAAATCACGGCTCCATCGTCGCCACTGGCAGCCCCCTCGAGCCTCGAGAGCCGTGGCAGTAGCAGTGGCAGAGGCACTGCCTGTGGGGTAGCCGTCTGCTCTCGTGGCATGCAATTCAAGCTCAGGCCAGGCTTCGCTTCGTCTTTCCCTCGTCCCCCTTCGTCCCCCTTCGTCCCTTTTTTTCTTTCTAGAACATTAGTTTTCTCCTCAGATCGTCTTGAGCCTCTCCCCCCCCAACGTCCCTCTGCAGGATTTGGGTTCAGGTTCGTTACGATCCCTAGCCTGAAGGAGCTTAGCGAACCCTTGCTGGCGGTCGTGGTTGACGACGGAGTAGAAGCAGGCGAGCTAGCCAAGCCAGCCATCCAACCTCACCCTGCCACTCAGCCCTTTGTCTGTCGCTATTTCATCCTGCTGACTTGCTTCGCAACCAGCTTCTCACGACCCAGGCACCAGTCAAGCGCCAGTCAGGTACCGGACTCGAGGCAAGATGCGCTCTCAGCAGCAGGCATCAAGCGGTGGCGCTGTCTCGGTCGCTGTTCCTCAGGAGACCTTGCCTTCTTCCGACTTGGACACGCCCCCATCCTCATCCACCCTACCCTTCGGGCAGCCTGTCGCGTTGAGCGACATCTCTGGGCCAACCTATGTGACAGCCCAGCTCCTAGTGCAGCAGGTTGCCTACAAGCTTTCAGACAAAATCTTCTCTTATTCCCCCGAGACCTTTGATCTCGACGTTGCCGCCAAAAGCTGGGCCGCTCAGCAAAACTCCAACATCCATGGATACGTCCCTCGAGTGTTGTCGTTGCAGACCAGAACCGGCGCAGGCTCGCTGGCCTTGGGCTACATCTTTTCCCCGGACTTTGACGTGGCCAAGAGGCATATACCTCAGACCTTGCTCGCTCCCTCCAGCAGTCTCCATCAGCTGAGGGGAACCCTCGACCAACTCTCCCTGCTGTATCGCCTGTCCAGTCCATTCGTCGCTCACGTTGCTGCCGTCGACTACACCGACGCTGGCGGTCTCGTCTCCAACTATGACACTGCGTTGAGACTCGCCGAGGACCTTGGGTTAGGCTTGGTCGGCACCTCTTCGGCCTATGAGGCCCAGCATATGTCTCTATTCTCGACCCTTTTGGCCACGGTGATCCCGACCGTGCACATCTACGATGGCATACGTGTCGCCAGAGAAACTCTCCGAGTAGTCGACGCGCTCAGCGAATCTGGAGTTGCCGACTTGTACCAGAAGCTGTCCGCCGAGGCGGCCCACCTCAACCCCCGCCTCGACACCGCCGGCAAGGTCGTGGAGCTTCTGAAAGCTTTCAATGACGAGCTTGGGACCGTTTATCAGCCCTTTGAATACCACGGACACGAGACCCCTGATGTGGTTTGGGTCGTCTTTGGCAGTGTCGAGACTCAAGTCGCCAAGCAAGCTCTCGGCAAAATTGCCGCCGACGGGGCCAAGGTTGGCGTCCTTGGCGTGCGGATTTACCGCCCTTTTATTGAGGAAGAGTTCCTCAAGACCATTCCTGCTTCCACCCACACCATTGCGGTCCTCGGCCAGGTTCGAGATCAAGTCGCTGTAGAGGACGAAGCTACGCAGTCTGCCCTTTACGGCGACGTCATCACTGCCGTTGCTTTTTCGGCAAAGTTCGAACAGGAACCCCAGGTTCTCGACATCAAGTACACCCCAGCCCACACTATGAGTCCGCAGGGATTGGTCAACACCTTGCACAAGATTTTTGGTAACGGCGGAGAGGAAGCTAGTGAGCTGCCCTGTCTCGTAAACGCGGAACAGTACACTTTCTGGAATGTTGACGACTCCGCTGCTGTCGATTCACCTGCCGTCATCGGCAACATCCTTTCCAAACAGTCAACCATCAATGTCTATGTCCATTCCACCTACGACAATCTCACACAAGGCGGCATCGTCCGAACCGACGTGCGAGCTTCCAAGAAGGCCCTGGAGGCTCCCTACGACGTGTCCGACGCCGATGTTGCTATTGTTGGCGACGAGCGCATTCTCAAGGAAGTGGATGTGCTCGGAAACTTGTCTGAGAGTGGCAAGGTCATCATCAGGTTGCCCAACTTCAAAGCTGATGAGGTGGAGAAGCGCCTCTCCGCTGCTTTTCGCAAGACTCTTGCAGCAAAAGATATCCAGCTATTTGTTCTCGACACATCCTTTTCCCCGGCGCTGGAAAAGGACACGGAGTCGAGACTGCTCCTTGAGCTGGCCTTTTTCAAAGTTGCGCAGCGAGAAATCGGGCCCGAGACCGTTACCAAGCTATCGGCTGCGGAGGGCAATCCCCCAATTCTAAAGGAAGTTGTTGATGCAGTCGATCAGTGTCTCAGCAAGATTCAAGTGCCTGCCACCTGGGCCGAAGCGGAGGCAGACTCTCAAACTCCTCGCCTCCCGACTTTTCTTCAAGCCAACAGCTTTGTGGGTTTCGACAAGGCACAGGTGGAAGAGAGTCTGCAACTTGGCGACTGGAAGACGGCTGCCAAGGGTCTTGTTTTCAAGGAAGCTTACGACACTCGAGCCGTTAGTCGTCCTGATCTGCCAGTCAAGACTGTCACCATCCGTGTAAAGGAAAATCGTCGGCTCACACCCACAGACTACGACCGCAACATCTTCCACATTGAATTTGATCTCGGAGACTCGGGGCTCACCTACAAGATCGGTGAGGCCCTCGGGATCCATGCGGAGAACGACGAAGAGCAGGTGGCCGAGTTCATCAAATCCTACGGTCTCAATGCAGCCGAGCTGGTCCGCGTGCCTGCTCGTGAAGACTCGGAGGCTCTGGAGATTCGAACCGTGCACCAAGCCTTGATGCAGAACATGGACATTCTCGGAAAGCCTCCTAAGCGGTTCTACGAGTGCTTGGCCAGTTTTGCCACCGATGACGTGGAGAAGAAGAAGCTCGAGGCTCTCGGCAGCTCTGCGGGTGCCGACGAGTTCAAGCGCCGGTGCGAGGTCGAGATGCTCACGTACGTCGATGTTCTGGACGAGTTCAAGTCTGCTCGGCCCGGTTTCAACGAGCTCGTCAAGTTGGTGAGCCCTCTGAAGCGGCGCGAGTATTCCATCGCCTCGGCGCAGGCCGTGACTCCCAACTCGGTCACGCTGATGATTGTCGTCGTCGACTGGGTCGACACCAAGGGCAGGACGCGCTACGGGCATGCGACCCGCTATCTGAGCCGCTTGCAGCCCGGCGCAGCCGTCACGGCGTCCGTGAAGCCTTCGGTCATGAAGCTCCCGACGAGGGACACGGCACCGCTGATCATGGCTGGTCTGGGGACTGGCTTGGCTCCTTTCCGCGCCTTTGTCCAGTATCGCGCCATGCAAAAGTCCCAAGGGAAGGATATTGGCGCCATCCTCTTGTACCTGGGCTCGCGTCACCAGCGCGAGGAATATCTCTACGGTGAAGAGTGGGAGGCGTACCTCGCCGCCGGCGTGGTCACGCTAATCGGCGCCGCCTTCTCTCGAGACCAGGCGCAAAAGATTTACATCCAGGACAGGATGAGGGAGACTCTGGGCGAGATTGCCAAGGCGTACGTGCAGGATGAGGGAAGCTTCTATCTCTGCGGGCCTACGTGGCCTGTGCCGGACGTGACGAAGGTGTTGGAGGAGGCCATTGCGGCCGACGCCAGGAGCAGGGGCAAGAAGGTCGACCCGAAGAAGGAGATTGAGAAGCTCAAGGACGAGGGACGATATGTCCTCGAGGTTTATTAGATGTGGTTTTTTTCTTCTTTTTCCTCGTTTCCCCCCCCCCCCCCCCCCCCCCCCCCACATGTCCGCGTGGTTTATCAGAGGTTCTTTCTTTTTTCTTTCTTTTTTTTTTTTTCCGGCGTGCAGCATGGCGGCTCTTCTCCTTCCCACGCTCGTCGTACAGGATCACTCAACTGACTTGACGTCTTGATTCTTGGAACGAAATATAGTAGAATAAAACACCAGACGTTTAGCAAATGTAAATGTGACCCCTATAAGAGCACTTGTACATTTCTCTCTGTAGAACAGTCAACAGTCACCTCGGACGAGGGGCAAGGGGTACGTACTCCGGAGTCCTCCGTACTAGTAGCACGGTCTGGTCTCCCTGGCCAAGGTCTTAAGAAGGTACCTGTACTTTGGGCACACCGCCGACGCACCAAGGGGCAACCTGGTGAGTCTGACGCGCCGCTAACCCTAACGGGCTGCAGTTCAACTGCATTTACGTTGAAGCAACAAGTCCAGCCAGCTGCCCTCGCTCTCCCGCTCTCCCGCTCTCCCTTGTCACCAACGCGATCGGCCCTTGTCTGCTCGGGGTGCTCGGAGGTCCGGACGTACATTAGCGTGCCTCGTTTGTTTTCGTTTTGCTTCTTCGCGAGCGCTCCACGAGTCTGGATGGTGTTGAAACCTCCCGTCCTCCCGTCCTCCCGTCCTCCCGTCCGCTGCTCCCAAGTGGATTGCATGTCATCTCACTCAAGCAGCCTTGATGAAGCGCCTCGGTCGACCTGCATAATGCGAGACTTGTCAACGCTGCGTCCTGCATGAAAACGAGTGCTTGGCCACGATGCTCCTGCTGCCGCTTGTCTATAGACTCCCCCCCAACGCGGAGCGGCGAAGCGGCAAGAGCTCGTCTAGGATTTTGGATTCGGCTGAAGATGCAGGAAAAAATTGCAAGCTGCGTACATGAGCCTGTGCCGCCTTGACACCCGGACGGAGGAACAACGAGCAGGGCTTGGACCGAGGTCTACGACCCGTGCCTTGAAACCAGAACCCCGAACCCAAGTTTCCCCACGTTGGGTCACCGCCTCTCCCCCCCCCCCTCCCGCCCCCCTTCAAAGTTGTCGTGAACGGACGGACCCGAGTCATAGCGAGCAAGCTGCGAGCGCAGCCATGTGCAGGGCGAAGCAGCGCCGGCGGACGACTCGCGCGGTTGCGAGTCGCGACACAAGGTTTCTCTACAAGGGAGTCCCCGGCGCGACGTGCCTCGATCCCGTCCCTTGTCTTGGGGGCCATCGCGAGACGAGTCAAACGAGTCGGGCTGTTTCCCCTACCACGTACGAATCCTCCACGCTCGCGGTAGTTTCTCGGCCTGCTCGACTCCTGCGACGGGGCGGGTGGCTGCTATGAGTGCATGTTGGGTTCTAGGTGCTGTTACAAAACAAGACAGTGGCAACCCATGCCTCATCAACCCAAGTTCTTCTCCAGGCTTTCCTTGCTTACTTTGAGAATCCAGGGACTTTGCTTATGAGCACGGGTCATGAGCGCCAGGCCAAGCACATGTCTGCTGCATGTTTGCTGCCTCTTGCAAGAAGAAAAGAAGATGAAGAAAGCAAGATGCTGTTTGCTCTTTGCTAGCGACTGCATGTCCCGGTCCTTGGTTATCTCAACATCATCGCAACATGCCAAGCCACGCACAGACGCTGGACATGAAGACGCACAGACTCCCGAGTGAAGCGATCAAAGGCATGTTTTGCACGAAAAGTTGCTGCAAATGGCGGTCTGCCCTAAGCTGAATGGACGAGCAAGGGCCCTCTTTTTTTTTTTTTGTTTCCCCCCTCTCTTCCCGATTTTTAATTCTCTTTTTTTTTTTTCCCCGCCCACAGTGCCGTCTTTGTTATCCTCCAGGGGCACGAAAAGTCTTTCCCGAAGCAGCCGACAATACGTTTGCTGATCCAGGGTCGGGCCGGCTTCCAAGTTTCGCTCTCTGCCGTTAAAATGCCGCCAAATTCTTATTAGGTTTGGCCATTTAGGCCCGACGGCCCGCAGTGCGACAAGAGTTGCATGTATACGGACCAGGTGCTCCCGCAGACAAAGAGCTTCAACATGAGAACCCGTGGTCCCCCAGCCGTGAGTGACGAGACAGTGACGTCCCTATTGAGGTGGAAAAGAGGCAGAGTGGTCGGAATACAGTGTTTTGTCATTGCCCCTCGGGTGGCTGACCAACATAACTCAATTGCTGCTGGCTGACTGCTGGCGGCATCGACATTGATTGACTCAAGCTCCCTGGGGTCCAGAGTCTGGCCGTGCCGCCAAACCTTGATGTTGCTAGCCATTCGGACTGACACTGCTGCTTCACCCTTCACCGCAGTCCATCAGCCTATGCGCCAACGCGGGAACTTGAACCCCTCCGTCTCACACCACCAACATCCTCCCCCCTCTTCCCGGTGGACACCCGGGAATGGCCACGAACGAAGGGAATCCGGAACAGTGCGTGTTGGGACAAAAGGCGGCACGCGAGTATCCCTGTACAGTTCTCTCACTCGACACTTGCGCGCGCGCCTCATGCCGGCATTGCTAGCTGGCCCACAACATGCCTCTGCATCAGTCAGTTCCCAGAAAATGACAACTCAACGGGGCTTGTCTTGATATTCGGGCCTTGCGGGGCTCTTCCCATGGGGGCCGATGAAAGCCAGGAACGGGGATTTCCTCATCCTACCGGCAGGTACTTGCCTACCTTCTGCGTACCTGACGTACCTGCTTTGGCGAGACGAAGCCATCCCCCTCCCTGTGCGTATCTGACCCGTCGTTTGCCCTCGGCGCCGCTCCACAGCGTGGGTCGTATCGCATGACCATTGAGCCCTACTTTGGGCGGCCTGGATGACCATTCGTCACGACCGGTGCCGAACCCATACAAGTTCCAAGGTACTCAGGCAGCATGACGAGAGCATCACGCGGACAATCACCTTTGACCTCTTGCAAAATTACCGTCTCTGGAACCCACGAGCGTCGCGAAACATGAGAAGACTCCAGGATGGAATCAGGTATCAAGTAGTCCTCGCCGGCGTTCGTGGCGATCAAAAGAGAAAGGAAGAGGCAGATGATGCGATGCGCATCGCACTGGCTACCCCTCCCAGCAGCGATTGCTTGACCGCTTCTTTGTGTTTTGTGTCTTTGGAAAACCGGAGCTTCAAGCCATGCTGGCTCAGACGCCGTCGCCGTCACGTTGGCAGGTCAAACGGTTTGCGCCGCGGTCCTGGGCATCAACCCGGAGGCCTGGCGATGCGAATCGAGGAGAAGATGCATCCATGCATGCTTGGGCGTACGTGAGAAGGGGGTTCACGTTGGTTTGCGTGCACGGTCTGCTGCTGGCAAATGTTGTCGTCACTCTTTCCAGCTTTTCGGACCTGTGCCTGCATTCAAGATTTGACTCTCCCAAGACGAGATTTTCGTTGCTCTCCATGACTAGAAACGGAACAGAGAAGAAAGGAAAAAAGGAAAAATAAATAGAACTCGTCAACAAATTGTCCAAGGCTCCCTACGGCTTTCATGCTATGATGCCGAAATATGATGAAGAACGAAAAACCCAAACAAGGCTCAAATCGGTTATAAAAATGCGGAAGGTTTCTCCACCCTCCCGTCTCGAATTTCCCCGGAAGTAACGTCGGTGCCAAAATCATTGTTGAATTGCGGCCATTGACGGTTGGTTGCCCCTGGTCTCCATGTCGGCCAATATAGCCTTTGTTTTCAGGGGACCCAAAAGCCGAGTTCACGCGAGCCAATCCTGCAAGTCCCCCACGATGTAGTACGTTGGATTAGCGGAGTGGTCGCCATGGCCGCCTTTCTTGTCCCAGGCCCAACGATCAGCGAATTCGGGGTCAAGGCTGCCCTGCATCATGTCGACGACGTAGTCCCCAATCACTGGGAGAAACTTCCAGCCATGAAACGAACCGCCGGTCGCCACGTAGAGCCCTTTGCTATGGGGATGCGGCGTGATCAAGAAATCGTGTGTGGGAGTAGATGCGTCCCTGAAGAAGCAGGGGTGTCAGTAGCTCATGCATATACATGGGTTCATGATGCAAGTCCTCAGCGTGGTGGGGGGAAGAAGGGGGTTTCGCAAAATTCACGGCCGGGAGGCGCAACTTACCAGCACACGCGATAGGCGTCAATCGCAACACCCTCCACTTCTTTGCCGTACAGCCCATCAAAAGTCTTCCTAGCGCGCTCTTGGAAGAATTTGAGGAACTTGGGTCCAGTCCAGACGTTGTAGACTATTTCATCCGGGGCCATAGACAGGCGTTGACCAGTCACCGGGCATTCAACGTTGTTGGTGAAGCACATGTCGCAATTGAATTTGATTGTGCCGTCCTTCAGTATCGACATGCCTTCGCCTATATATGTGTATATTCACATGTGCACTTGTCAGCCGGTTGCCGCTAAAATCGGCACAATATACATGTGCGTGTGCGTGTGGAAAAGGACAGGGGGGGTTATTCCCCTCTTTGATTTTGGCAAGAACGCCATGTGCTGGATGGGGGATGCGGCAGAAATGTTGCAACTAACCTTTTACCTGAAGTAAGCAATTCTTCAACACGGGTATTGGGGAAAGTTTCTGCTTCTGGGCCCCATGAACCTTGGCGTAGAAACTGATGGCACCAGTAGCCAGCAACCTATCACCAGCATGAAGCCGCGGATTCTCTGGAGCGCTTTGCAACAAAAGGGCTGCAGTTCGTGCCCCTGTGGCAAGCAAGATCTTGTCTGCATGCAGTGTCTCGCCAGACTTCAATGTCACGCCAGTGCAGTCGCCACTGGAGCCAAAGTTGAGCCTCAGCATGACGCCCACCACGTATTGCACACCCTGATTCACGGCTTCCTCGACAACAGCACCGAGAACCTTGTCAGCCTCGGCAAAACCCACCGTGGGGTTGTATAGCACCTTGTCCAGGCCGTCAAAGTTGGCCGTCGCAAAAGCTCCGTTCCATCTCCTCCGCACCTCGTCGACGGGGAGAAAGTGAGACTCGTTGCTGATGCCCATCTCCTTGTAGGAGGTAATGCTTTCTTGCCCAAAGTTGGAAGGGTCGGCCCTGAGCATGCCGACCTCATGATACCATGTCTTGTATAGGGGATGGCTGCGCCACATGGGCATGGCCTTGTTCAACATTTTCATGTAAAGTTTGTCAGGATAATCATCACGAACGATTTTGTTGATGTCGTGCGAGGCGGCGCGAGGATTGGGGAATGGGGTGGTGTCGACGAGGGTGACACTGGTAGTTCCTTCCCGTTTGACCAACGCCAATGCAGTGCCAGCCCCAAAGTTGCCGGCTCCGATGATGAGGTAACGCGTCATATTGACAGATCGTGGGTTTGTGTGACGAGGTGATTTTTTTTTTCTCCCCCCCTCACTCTCTATCTTTGCTTTTTTTAAAAAAAAAAAAAAAAAAAAAAAAAAAAAAAAGGAATTAAAAAAAAGGAAGAGAGATAAAGAAATAAACTGAATAACGGATGTCTTCGAGATGGATCGGCAACGGAGGTACGAGGCGGGTGAGAGTAACAGAGTGTTGATGACTAGGTACCTAGAAAGGCAGGTAGAGAGAGTGGGCGGTATAAGTGACTGCCTATGAGGTTTGACCGGCTGGATTCCCGACTGTCTTGTTGAAATGTACCGGACATATACCTATAAGGAAACGTCTTTTAATTGGCCAAGAGGGAAATTGATGAGTAAATCTAATCAATCATTCTGACAGCTTCCTCCTGTCATCATGGCTGTTGGGAAACAGAATAGGTTGCTCTTTCGGCAAAACACGGTTAGGAATGAGCAGCTTTGAGACTTTATACTTGAGAATTCAGTTTCCTCACCGAAAGATAATCAACAGAAGGGGGCGTGGGAGCAACGAATGCGGCATCCGAGAGCGAAAGAAGAACGAAAATGCATCGAGCGCACGTCTGTTTTCTGCGGTATCAAAGCAAAGTCATGATGATAACATCAAACTCTCTGCGCTGTCGTTTTCCCGGTTGTTCCTGCCCAGCATGTCCCACCCAAAGAAGGGTGTTTGGGAGAAAGGGAGGGGGGAGGGGGCGTGAGGGTACAAACGAGCAGGACACCCACACGCACACGCAGAACCAGACGCACAAGGCAAAAGCCCGACCTACCCCTTGCATCTTAGCGGGCAGAAATAAAAATGGAATTGAAATGGAATAAATGCGAAAATGATGGAAAACTTAACCCGGACCATGAGGCCAACCATCGGCAGAGCTAAACACCGTCAACGTTCAATCCCTGTCACGTTGTGATGGGAGGAAGGAACGTGGGGAAACCTACCTTAGGTACCTAAGATAACAGGTAGGTACCTACCTCTCTACATTTGGAGGTAGGTACCTGTACCTCGGCAGGCAGAGTAAGCCCAGCCCAGGAACTCAGGGACATGTCTTATCCCGACAACGAGGATGCTCCTCTCGCGTCGTTACCCACCCCTGCCAACTGTAGGTGTCATCTTTCAGCCTTTGCGTAAGTCTTCCAAGTCGACCTGTGTCTGGACTCTGGACTCTGCCTCCTTCCAGACGCATCTTAACGAGTCCTTGCCGTGGCTTGAGAGAAGAGTTGCCTGGGGAAGAAAAAGACTGGTGCGGATGGCGGCAAGAGGCTGGTGGGGAGAGAGGGGCGTGGCGGCTTGCGCAAACAACTGGTGCATTTGGTGCAGCTGGTGCGACTGGAACGGCTGGCACGGCTGGTACGTATCGGCTGGGAGCATTTCCTGACTCTTCCCTACCAAGGACCAGCCAGCTTACGACGCAAATTCCTTGGTGGGATTGGGATTTGCATCGGGAGCCGCGCTCGTCTGGAAAAAGTCATGGATCCATTACAGCCTGGCCAATGCCTGTGCCAGGTCAGGTCGTCGTCTATGCTAAGATTGACTCTTACAAACCAAAATTCAACCATCAACAAGGCAAGGCAACTCTGGTCCGAAACGCCCAACGTCTGCCAACTACAAGTACAAGGTACGGACCGCGGAGCAGCTACATACGGCTCACCTACTAGGGACTTCCTGGACCATATGTCATGCGGGATGGTCGAGTAGATTGCGACGCATTGGAATTCCAAGGCCATGCATGCACTGCAGAGTAACGTGATGAGGAACATCTGGGGCTCAAATTGTAGGGCATTGGAACCAGTGGCAGTAGCCGAGTAGCCGAGGAAAAGCCATGATTGCTGGGAGCAATTTTTCTTCCCGGCACCCCCCTCTCCCTCCTTATTCTTTTTTTCTTTTTTTCTTTTTTTTCCTTTGTAAACAAAGGATAAATAAAATGAGGAAAAAGACGCAAAACTTGTGGCAATTTAATGAGCGGGGGCGGGGCAGGAAGGAAAGGTCGGGAGAGGATAAAAAGAAACAACTTATTGCCAAACCTTCCTCCTGGTCAGGCTATCTTTTGAGGCATCTTCCGCCAAGAAAGGGCCTTGCCTTGGCTAGAAACCTAATCTATCGAGACAACAAAACGAGACAACAAACCCAGTCCCACCCAAACCACCCCCCTTCGCCCCTTCCCTCCCCCCCCCCCCCCCCACACACCCCACATTACAAACGTTGGCAGGGCCGCCACACTAGCGTCTGGAGGTTGGTGGAGATGGCAGCTTCCAATTCAGCCTCGTTTCCAGTCGCTGGTACGAGTAATAACTGTACCTAGGTACTTATGGCAGTCGGAGGGGAGGGCTGATGGCGAATCAAAACGTCTTATATCAGGGCATCTCAAATCCAACCGGGCCATGCGCACTTCATACGAGCTATTCTCGTCAAGTCCAAGTCCAAGAGTCAGAGCGCGCCATGTTTGCCCAGAGTTAGTTGACCCGGGTGACGTGGCGTCATCTGTTGTTTCGCCAATAGCTTCCAGGACAAGCTGCTATATGTACCTTGCCATAGACGGGGACAGGCCTGTGCGGTGCCGTGTTACAGACTAGACCCCACCAAGTCCACTGTCTTACTTGAGCTTGCTATCAACCAGGCACCTTCTGTTTCGATACACGTAAACAGAGCGGGAAGGTTTTTAAACTATGCCAGGAATAAAATAGGTCTTATATATATCTTTTCACACCCTTTTTTATAAGTAGTAACCTGCTATATTTTTCATCTTTTTTATTACTCT
The DNA here is from genome assembly GCF_000687475.1 of Ustilaginoidea virens. Taxonomy (NCBI): domain Eukaryota; kingdom Fungi; phylum Ascomycota; class Sordariomycetes; order Hypocreales; family Clavicipitaceae; genus Ustilaginoidea; species Ustilaginoidea virens. The sequence goes on from NC_057316.1 coordinate 2,568,554, forward strand.
CTATATATGTTTTTTTTATACTACGACTTTTGCTTATGCAATAGTCTTATAAGCAATATATATCACAATATACTGATTAGTATTGATAATGAATTAAGAGATACTGTATTATATATATAGTGAGCAGAGTATACTAAAGTAGCAGGCATTTACAGCTATTAGTATAATATTTTTTATATGCATTGCAATTATGCGTACTGCGGTTATTTATGCCATAGTATTTGTATACAAGTTTAGAGTATTAAAAATGCAAAGAGTCACTATATATAGAAAAATATGTGTAAAAATATGAGACCTACTTTATTCCTGGCATAGTTTAAAAAATCTTCCCGCTCTGTTTACGCACTCTCTGTTTCATGCTGTCTCAGCGTCTTTTCTCTCCAGGGACCCCTCCTCACCTGGGGAGGCTTGAATCCTCCGCCTCCCTTTTTTGCTTGGTGCGCCCGTCGGGATTGATTCCCTGGATGTTGGCACGAGGTCTGCAATTGTCATTCAGGGTATTGGTCCCTGGTGCCGTCAAGTCGTCAATGTTCAAGACAAGTAGCCTTAGAGGTAGTAAATAGACTGGTGCATAGCACATGGAAGCTGTACCCAGCCAGCTTGATATGTGGAAAACAGAAAAGCGGAGCAGCTCAAGGTGGACAGACGGGGAAGGAGACAAGATGGACAAGGCCCAAGTATAGCTGACCTCGTGGTCTGGTCATTTGGGACAGGCAAGAACGACGGGAGCAAGCCAACCTTTACTGGCCAATCGTTGGTGTGTTCCTGGCAAACTACGGAGTACCTCGACTCCAATCCAAACTTCAAACGCCACCACGCCAACGCATTGACGGCTTTGGCTTGTTGTGCCAGACTTCTATCCGACTTCAACCAACCAAGCGGCCTGACTTGATCGTCAGTTCCTCATCCGACCCCAAGAAAATAAAAGCCTTTCACCGAAAGTTCCTGTTGCAGCTTCTTTCAAGTATCCGAGGGATTGAGCAATCAATGGCCTGGATATGCAACCTTGACCACGACCACGACCACGACCACGACCACGACCACGACCACGACCACGACCACGACCACGACCACGACCCAACGCAGTCGACCCTAGCCTCTTCCGTGGCCGCTTCATTCTCCTCCCGTGTATTGTCTTCGAAAACGAAAATGACTCGAACCATTTTGCCTTATACCCGCACCACATCCAGCCCACCTGAGTTTCACTTGGTGCTGGCTTGATGCCCCATCGCCTTCCCCTGTGCTTTGAGCAGCTACTCCGTCTCCCCACTCTTCATTTCATCTTCCCTTCCTTTTCAATAATCTTTTATTGCTCGAGTCTAGTATAGTCCTTGGCATCCCCCTGTACGTCACTTCCAAGTCAGTCCCTCGGACGTAGCAGTCCTGCCACAACCGGAGCGCATCGCTATCAGTACCATGTCCGCCTGGATCACATCACTGCGCTCCCAACCTTCGTCAGCGGAGTAAGCAGTATAGCTGAGAAATACTTGAGAGTGATTATATTAGCAGATCTCCATTTAGAGCTTTCGCAGCACAATTGAAATAGACAGGGAATCCTTTCCCTGCAAGCATCTATCTCAAACTTCCCTCCCCCCCCCCCCCCTCCCCTTTTCGCCGGGAAAGTGAGAATTCCAAGCGGCATACATGGCACATAAGTACGAAAGCCTTGAGGCTCGGGCATTTGGATCAACAGCTACGGGTGTTGGGTTGGTTTCATGAAGACGCAAAAGAATGTTGTTATCTCAAGGTTGAAGACAGGGCAACGAGGTAACTCTATGGCCACCCCAAGACAACATGCAGCAAGCTGGGCTTGGTTCCGTACCGCCTTACATTGCTGGCTTCCTTGTAAGTTACACCATGTACGGAGTGGGCACACACCAATGGAACAATGCAGATGCACCATGCTTCATGATTTGCGGATAATCACGGAGTTGCTGCTCTCTATGCTGTTCCGTTGACCCGAATTCGTCGCAGGATGTAACCTTTCCTGCCCAACGCTCGCTCAAGGCCTCCACTTGTTTCTTACCCTGAATTTGGTTTTGCGAACGGATTTAACTTTACCGTAAGACATGGACAGGCTTCAGGGCATAGGTCGATTAATAAAAGAAATTGAAAGACGCTTGATTCAACGAGGCGGATTTTCTTACCAGTCCAGCTACTTATGACAACTCGGCCAAGAGGAAGACTCTCATCGTCTCCTCCCTGTTCCGACAACTCCGCAAGTCTCTAGACTTGGGGCTGGAACGACAATCATGGACTGGCGTATCTGCAACTCGTCCCGCGGTATTCAACTGCCAAGGCCGCGCTTGAAAACCTCACATGACAAGCTTGGAAGGACTTCCGTATCTGCATTAAGACTGCCACCATAGCGACCAGCGTATTTGACGCATGCTTCGGAAGACTTGCATTGCAAGCGACGCAGCCTTAAGAGTCAAAACAGAGTCAAAAGGTACCGCCGACTCCCATGTCCTGGCGGAACCAGGACTATCATGCACCGAATTTCAAAAGAGTGACCAGACAATGCGGGAGAAGCGGCTCGGCCTTGTCTCTGAGCAGAAGGGGCGTGCTGGTTTGGGTATGAATCTTGGCAACGGGCATTGACTGGTCAAGGGAATGCAGCGAGTCGCCCGCGTGTTTTTCTATCGCACCTACTCACACATGACACACTGCACAGGGTTTAAGTTCATCAGGCCATCTCTCTACCGGTCCCATGATCGCCTGCACAGGGTTTGGTTTCCAAGCCGTCCAAGCTCGTTGCTAATTTAGGACACGACGAAATCCGTGATATCCCAGGAGAACCGAGCAACCAAGACGGAATCGCCGCGTTGTCCATCAAGCCAAGAGTTATTGATTCCTGAGTATTCCGGTTATTTTCCACGTCCTCTTCCATGGCACAGGAAGCAAAAAACCACTCACCCTTATCAGCATGACTTGCTGTACCAAAGGACCCGGACTTGACGGTTGTATAATACCATGCCTTGGGAAATAGTGAATTTGCCATTGTTATACTTGCATTTTAAGCCCACAGCTGGGGGCTGCGGGCCATTTGTCAAGAATGGCCGGACTGTGCCTCATATGAATGCCATCCATCTACCACCATGCTGTTTGTTGCCTGGCAAAAACCGTTCACTTGCCATTTCCGGGAACACAAGCTGACGAAGCGTACCAGAGCAAGATGACGTATTATCGAGCAACCAGTGAGTGATTCTTCGCCGACGCATTGAATCGGATGAGAACCATGTATCCAGTCTCTTCTGCTAAAGGTCATCATCAGTCCAAGCTAGACTTGGGTTTGACGAGAAGAACAAGCATAGCCGATCCGAGACTCGGGGCAACATTTTGGCGGCTTTGATACCGGCAATGCCTCAGATACGTACTGTCGCACTGCTCCTATGTACGCTGAAGATGAGTGTAGAACAGCACGTATTTCGATGAAGATGTGTAAAAGATAACTAACAGCAATGGGTTGTGGCGAAATCGGCTAAGCATCTGGGCCTAGCTACTCCGTACTTGGCTGGCTAACTTTGGGAATCCGATAGTCTCATGGGCCACGACGAACAAGCGTTGCATATCGCAGCATCTACCGTGTGCAATGTCCATCGCATGAAATATTCAACATTCGTGTCCTATCCCCAAGACAGATGCACCTCGTAAAGAGGGTGGACAAATCATCAACATGGAGAACAAGGGTCCGTCCGTCCGGTACAAGAGGAGTTCGCGGGTTTAAATTTGACGCTGCAAGTACTCTGTTCTCCTTGCAGGCTTCATCATGTACTATGTATGCCATGTATGTCCTTTCACGTGACCAGGTAATGCTTGACTGTTGTTTTATGCCTCTCCAACCCATCTCGGCGTGCAAATCTCCTCTTTTTCGGAGGGTTTGGACATCCAGGCAAGTCGCACCGCCAGGGCTTACGATGTTTGTTACAGTGCTGTCTGCACGCATGTCAATCCAGTCAGCCTGCGGAGTACACGTGGACGACTCGGCGGTTGAAGTGAGAGAGGGAAAAAGAAGCAAAAGAGGAAGAAGAGAAAAGGGGGACGACGTACGCAAACGACGAATTCCTGTCAAAAACGACACGATTACCGTCCTTGTCAACGCCGCCCTTGTCGCACTTGAGACCCTTGGGGCAGTAATATATTCCCTTGCCTCGTTGCCTAAGCGCGTCCATGTCTATATCTTGGAACTTTTCGTCGCCATCGGATGAGTCATCTGAACCAGAAATATCGGCACTGACATGCCCACGCCCATGGTCGATATGGATCTGGCCCTTGTCGGGCAGCAGTTTCCGGGGTGCAAACTGGGACAGGGGCAGGGACGGGTCGGTGACGCTCGCCAGTGGTCTACTTTCCACCAGGGAAGAAGACGACATTCTGTCGTCATAAAAGGGCGAGATTGGGGTTTGAAGAAGAATAGAATCGCGATCCATCATGGCACATTCTGGCTGCCATGTTTCTTGAACGTCCCGCGAGAATTTGATACTAAGATCTCTTATGCGCCTGCATCAAGCCATCATCACGTCAAGTTAGCCCAAGAAAGAAGAAGTTGTTAAGGGCAAGGCTAGAGCAGAATAAAGTTAAGGGTGGGGGGCTGGCTGTCAAGTTGCGACAAACCTGAGCTTGGATATGTTGACGTCAATCCTGGCCAACTCTGCAAAATCGGACATGTGGCTCTCTGTTCTACAGCGTTCGTGGGCCTTGATGGACGCTTGAGTAATATGTGGTCCCTTGATCAAGTGCTCTGTGAGCTGAGCCCACAGGATAGATGTCCTGGCAAAGTAGTCGCCCATCTCGGAAACCAGGTCTTGAGAATCAGTAGTGACTGCGGGAGGGAGAGGAGGCCCGAGAGGGTGTGCAAGTGGGCCGAGCGGATGCGGATGCGGATGCGGATGCGGATGCGGATGCGGATGCGGATGCGGATGCGGATGCGGATGCGGATGCGGATGCGGATGCGGATGCGGATGCGGATGCGGATGCGGATGCGGGTGTGGGTGTGGGTGTGGGTGTGGGTGTGGATGGGGGTGGGGGTGAGGGTACGGGTGCGGGTGCGGGTGATGGTTTAAGTGAGGGTGAGGGTGTGGGTGTAACTGCGGGCCCGGTGGGGCAGTGGTTAGGCCGACGTCAAACTCGCGGGCAAGAAGATCGAGTTGTTGACGAATCAGAACGTCCAAAAAGCTGGGTCCTGATGCAGATTTGGGTTCAGAATGCCTCGTGGCCGTCTCAAACACATGAGGAAAGGGCGGCGCTGGCATCCTGCTGCATGGGGCGCGCAGATGACGGGTCGTAGGTTCTATGCACCAGCATGTGAGTACTGTTTGCTATGTTGTGTTGGAGGAGGAGCCCTGTCCGGGGCCGGGGCCGGGGCCGCTTTTCCAGGGGGGTGAGGCGGATGCGGCGCAAGCAGAAACCGTGCCGGCGTGAGGGAGGACATGCGCACTGCTCGAGAGGTCCGCTTGCACCCGACTTGCACCCGACTTGCTGCCGTCAGAGCGAATCGATAAAGGAGATTGTCCGGGTCGACGTAGCGGGCGGAGAGGTCACTGTCACCAAGTGTCGTCAGCAAGGGCTTTCAACGGTGCTCGGAGGTTGTGACGGCGGCGGGGAGAAAAGGCGCGGCTACAAGTGTGCGGCCGGGACGCGAGAGTGCAGCTCCAGAGCGACCAGCCAGGCTCAACGAAGCACCAGGCTGTGGGCTTTTGCGCGTGTTCGGTGCGTTTGGTGTGACGAGACGGATAGCAGAAGGGTGTCGGGAGTCGGGGCAGGACACAATCGCCGCGTTGGAGCTTGAATCGGCGGCTTTGTCGGAGACACACGTTGTCCGGCTAAGCGCCACAAACGAGCGACCGGACAAGACAGTGTGGAAAAAAAAAAAAAAAAAAGGGCCAAAGTAATAATATCAATAATAATGATAATAAGGGCGGGGGGATACAGCAGAGCAGGCGATGGTTAGCGAGGCGGAAAAAGGGGGGGGGGGGGGGGGGGGGAAGAATGATCTCAAAAGTGGGCAGGGCGCCTGAGGGGATAAAGATCAAAACGCCGGAATTGAAATGCCAGACGTACGAGGTTGTACGAGGTTGTGGACAGAGAAAAACAAAAAAAACCCCCGGGGCCAGTCGAGGGTGGATTGGATGAGGAAGGGGAAAGCAAAAACGAAGCGGACGGTTAGGTGAGGCAGTCATTTACAAATGCTCTGGGCGGCCCTGCCCCTGGCGAATTTCCGTCGTGGCCATTCTTGTTTCCCAGAGCCGCGTGGATTTCTGGGAGAGGATTTTGGTCCTGCCCAGTAGCCAGGGCCCTCAGCCAACAGACGGAGACGTGGACGCAATTGGCCCGCAGATCAAGAGAGTCAAGAGACGAAGGAAGGCGATCAACTCCGCAAGGGCGGCAGGCAGGCAGGCAACTTAGGTAGCGGGGGATACGAAGATGCGAGCAACGTTGGTGATGGCTGGTGCGAAGGATCAGATCCGGCATATGGCCTAGGGGTCGGGATTGGCAGAGATACAGCAGCCACAACGAGGGAAAAAACAAACCCCCCCCCCCCCCCCCCGAAAAAAGAAACAGAAGAAAAAGGAAAGGAAAGCGGGAGAAGGGAGAAGGGAAAAAAAAAATTAAAAAAAAAATAAAAAAAAATATAAGGAAAAAGAGTAGAAAGAGAGGAAAAAAAAAAAGTAAGGGAAAAAAGAGGGCAAAGAGAAGAAGCGTCAGCAAAGACGAGCCGTGCGCTTGGGCTGCGACGAGCGGTGGGCGGGGCAAAGAGACAAGATTGGAGCCGCCGAGGGAGAAAAGAGACAACAAGGCTAACGAGCAACGAAGGAGTATGCTTCTGCAGGTGGGCGGGCAGAGCAGGCATCCGCCAGGGGGGGGAGACGGGGGAAGGGGAGGAACCGGGGGGAGGGACCGGGGGGAGGGATAGGAGCGCGACGTGGGCTGTACGACCCTTTGCAGCAATGGCCTGAAGAGGATTTCTCATCAATACAGATACATGTATGTGTTCAAAAATATGTATCTACTCACGTAGCATTCCGTGGCGCTCTTGGAGTCATTCGCCGTCCATGGTCACAACCAGCGACGGCGCATTGTCTGTCTTCCGCGGCGAAGCTTGAGCCGTCGACTTAACTCCATGTCAAGTGGGGCGCAGTGGTGGGGCGCAGTGGTGGGGCAGCCCGGGTAGAGCCGTTTTTTCCCGTCGGCCCCCACCGGAGAAGGTTTTCCACCACCCGGGCCGCGGGGCGATCTGCAGCTGGTACCGGGGTTAGGGGTTGATGCTGGCAGATCAATTGCATTGCGTGACAGGGTGCTGGCCCAATCGAAGCGCTGGCTTTCGAGACCCCCACCCTGTCGGTGGCTCGGACGTTTTGCTTGGCGTCGGCAAATCACAGAGCAACTCGGCAGTCTGTGCTCGGACATGGATGGATTTCGATATCGCGTCTGGGAGTACGGAGCAGAGGCCGGTGGTTCCATGGAGCTGTCAAGCGATTCTCCGCATGACCTAAATACCCTGCCTGGCTGTCGCTCGCTGCACTGCGGCCCACCATGGCCTGCCAGCATATGGGCCTTGGTTTTTGTCCTCACACCCACCAGCAGCTTCCCAAGGCTTTACTTTACAGTCCACCCATGGCAAAGTAAATTGGCTCCCAAAGACACAGCGGTGACGGAAAGCTGCGGCTGGCGGCTCGAATCGCCTGGCACAGCAAAAAGCCTCGATATGATTTGCTCCTGTCCATCCTCTCATTTCAAACATGCAAAAGCGGGAAGCTGCATGCCTCGCCCCTCCTCCCCCCCTTCCCCCCCTCTGCCTCGGGCATTGCGGTGTTAGTCGCAGGAATGACAGATACGGAACCCGTTCCTCTCTGCAGTCTGCATCGTGATGCGCGAACCTTGGGTTCCAACCGAGGGGAGTTCGCAGCTCCCGAGAAAACCCGTGCCGCACCAAGGTACGGACTCCACGGACATGAGAAGGTCTGATTTTTGCTTTTTGCATACATAGCACCGGCTCAAGTGAGCAACCCAAGAAGATAAACACGCACTGTGCACTGTGCGCTGGGCACACGACACTCTGCAGACCGCCATTTACCGTCGCTCCATGTCTGTTAATCAAAGCAAGGCTGCAGCGTAGCACGTTGGGGCCAGTTTCGATCGGAGTTGGCACGCCGTGTTTTGCAGCCTATCCAGCTGGAACGCTGTCGAGGCGTAAAGAATGAAGGATAGGATGCCAGGCGCGACAATCAACCTCGTTGTAGCCCATCCGCGCCTGGTCGAATGCACGTACATTTTTTGATTAGCGGTAGCTGTGGTCGGTAGTCGGCAGAATGGACCAGACCCGACACAATGTCTTGGGCCAGGCCCGGCTAAACGAGCGCCGAGCAGGGGGACGGGGCCCTAGAAAACGCTAAAGATGCTGAAATGATGAGCCCAGGCACGGCTGCCGCGCGGTCGCCGTCGCCGCGGCTCGGGGCGGCCAGTCGCTTATGTCTCTTCGGTCTGGGGCGGGACACGGAAGCAAATACGACGTAGGATTTCCCACCCCATCTAAACGCTGAGACCCAAGAGTCAAACCGCTTGCAGTCCTTTCAGGAGCCTTGATTAATTATGCATCAGCCATTCCCGTTGCGACGTGGGATGCGTCGGGATTGCCTTGGCATCGGCACCGTCTTGGTTACAGCCTGCCAGGTCCACTGAGTCCAACATTGAATTGACTCGACGTCGGGCTGGTTCCAGCAGCCTGCCAGCCATGCAGCCCATGCATGCTGCAGCATTCAAGACCCGAGAGAGCCTCACCAGGACATCACACGCTGGGGCGATGCCGCAGTTGTACCGAAGCGTAGGCAGGCTGGCAACTGCTTTGTGCTCTTCTTGCACCGTTGTCGAAAGCTTTTCGGGGGAAAAGAGCAAAAAAAAGAAAAAAAAAAGGGAAAAAAAAAAAGAAAAAAAAAAAAGAAACAGATGCATCGTGGTGAAGACAGTGATTAGACAGGGCGGGGCTATATATACATGCACGCAACTCCCAGCTAAATTGACCTGTGCGGGTATCCCTTTTGGGTTAGGTTAGGGGGAATTCTCCGGGATATGGCGGGATCGGAGAATCGGAACTGCAGGCAGGCATGGCATGGCGTGTCACGAATCGAGCAAGCCGGCTTGGCAAGGACGTCGGCGGCGACTTCCTCAGCCGTGTGCTGGGCGCTGGGTGCTGTGTGTTGCGGTTGCCGTTTCAGTTGCGGTTGCGGTTGCGGTTGCGGTTGCCCTGATTCAATATCCCAAGTGCGACTCCAGACTCGCTCCAGAGTCCAGACCAACCAGACCCTATAATGCAATGGGCTCCGTCCTCGCCTTCTTGCCGATGCACTTTCTGTTCATCCTAGTTCCACTTACTCCGTGCTTCTCGACCGCGGAAAGGGACTGCTACTTGCCCAACAGCATTGCGCACGAAGAGGACAGGTGCCAAGTCCAGTCGCCCGACGCGAAAAGAGACGAAACGGGCCCCAGGAGCTCTCGCATCTCGGCTTGTTTGCTTCAACAATAAGTTTGCGTGTGCAGACCGTGCCGTCGCCATCGTTATCACCGTCACCATCACCATCACCTCCACCACCACCACCATCATCATCATCATCAGCGGCAGCAGCAGCAGCATCATCACTTTCCCCCATGTCTTGATCTTCACCACCCTTTTTTCTTTCCCTCCGTTTTCACCATGTTTTCGGCCCCCCTCCCTTTCCCTTCGTGCCTTCTTCAGCTCGAGGCTGCTCCAACAGCCAAAACAGTGGGTCACGAACGCACGGCGGCCTGGTTCCGCTCTGATCTCTAATGAATCGCTCTGATAAGTCTGCTTGCTCCACTCTGGCCTAGGCTTTACGAGATCTGACAGAAACCCAACCCCCCCCCCCCTCCCCACCCCACCCTCTGTCGACCTGGTGAGCTGGTGGACCAACTTTCCTTTCCGAATACCCAATCCTGCCTGACCCATCCTCCACGCCTCTCAGTCTTCATCCCCTGTCTGCCGCTACCGTCTAGCTTCAAGCTAATCGCACAACGCGGCGAGGCTGGAGGCGAGGGGGTGGTTGAAACCGACCTTCTTCATTGCTTGCCTCCCCATGGGTCATTGCCATCCATCAACCCCGATCCCGTTTCTACGTCGGTATACTCCGAGAGTCTGCACCCCTTAGATCTGTCCCGGCTCGTCAACCCTACTCCGCTCCACCGCCATTCTGTTCGACTACCTCTTTTTGAATCGACGACTGCTGAGCTGAGTCCTGACGCTGCCGAGAGTTGATGTGGAGCACCCACCCCCTGGCAAACCGCCGGTTATTGGGTCGCCCCGTGTTGCAAAGCTGCGCCTCAGGAGTTCAGAGTCCAGAATACCCACCACCCTGAGCCTGGTCCTAGACGGGCCGACGCAGTGTACCAGTGCGCTATACCTGGTGGCAGCTATTCCTTTTGGCTGTTGTCAACATCGCACAAGACGACGAGTCACGAATGCAGGTAAGCGAAGCACACCAAGGCCCCCAAGCAGGATGCCCGTCACCTCCGAGGTTCAAGCCTGCGCCAGAGAGCCATGGAAGTATGTATTTACTCCGTCCAGCCAAGTGGCTGTCGACTGGTGCATCGACAGCCTCACCCACACTAACCGCGGCATTCTAGGCTTCCTCCGTCCTCCATATGCAGCAGGAACCCGATCCCTCGCGGTTCGTAGCTGCATACAGCATCCGATCACATCTCACGCCTCGGACACGGCAATCCTTTTGAGGAATCCGACGTCTTTCGCTTTCCATTGGGCCACCCAGCCCCCTTGTGTGTTGATAACTTGATGTTGGCAAGTCTTATTAAACCAGCTGTCATCCACGGCCCTTCATGGAAAGTTCCGTGCAACAACATCATCGACCCGCAAAACGCATCAAGATGCTTTCCTTGCCCGAACTTCAAGCGCGACAGCTCCACCCTCATGAGAATTCCAAGCTGTATTTTACGAGTCGGGAGCAACGCCCGCCGCTGCCTGAGAATCTCGACTTGCCCAATGACCAACCCGTGCTGTCGTCAATATCGCACAAACGTCTGTACTCGTCATTTGCTCATGCTTCTTATGCCTAACGTCCCCAGATAGCCAGATCGGCACTTGTCGACTCGGCCCAGCAACTCACCAACGGCATGCCCTGGCCGGACGTCGCCATAGCGTTTAACCCACGCCGGGCAACGCTGACACCCCGCTCAGTCGAGGACACAAGAGACAACCTTGAAGCGAATACCATTTCTGCCACTCAGCCAGGGGCAATGCTACCTGCCCCCGGCATGTCCTCCATACCGGTATCTATGCCACCAGGTAAGAGTCAAAACTTCAATGCTCCCCGGCGTCGTTCTCGTTACTACTGTTTAAAAAACGAATCCGTGCATAAATGGGCCAAGCGGCCCAAGATGAGCCTACAGAAGGCACCTCTTGACGTCAAAAACCAAAGCACGGCGACTCGGGTATTCTGTGTATTCTTTTAAAGTCATTCATTACAACCCCGACTCTTAACCCCTGACGCATCCACCCCCCCCACACCGGTGAGCAATCTTTGGAGCCCTAGAATGACAATGCAGCTCGACCCTCATATCTCTCATCCGTTTCTGCTGGCTTGGCAGTTTAACCGAGACGGAGATTGTATATGATGGCATGATCTGGCTGGTTTGGTACGAGGCACTGAAATCGATGGCTTTCGCTCCCGTATCCGCGAATCCGCGCGCTTTAATTTTCTCATTTCTCTCTCTCTTTCTTTTCATTTTTGTCCCTTTTTTTCTTATAAAGAAAAAAAAAAAGAAAAGAAAAAAGAAACCGTGCTTCAGTATAGCCATGACCTAATAATGTTTTCTAGTTTTATCAAACGCCCCACCATCCGACTTGGCCTCCACCAGCAACCCATTTGATGATCAGTACTCGCCCATACCCATGCCGCCACATCTGGTCGATTTGAACGCAGTCTTCATGCCGACGCTACCAATACCCCCAGCTACGGAACCCATCATTACCAGTCCTCTACTGTCTGGGACAACAGAAGCTGATGAGTTTCACCAAAGCGCACCAAGCACGTCAAGCTCCGGCAGTTGTGTTATCCATAGTCCCTTCCGTGACTGCATCGGCACTTTTGGAACACAAAATTCTCAGTTTTTCAGTCGCCCTCAAGACGGTAAAGTCAACAGCTACGTAAAATTCTCATGGCCAAAAGAGAGTCCTGCGAGACAGCGCTCGATCGCTTACACCTCTCCGGCATCCGATGATTCTGGTGTCATAGAGCTGGAGGATGTCAGTGAGACTGCGGAAGAGTGTGCTTCTCAATCCTCGTCTGTGACCGTCATCTGCCCACCAACTCCAAACGCTAACAGAGAAGCCACAATGATATGGGCACTTGATGTCGCAGCCCCTCCGGGCCATACTGGGGCCGGAATATACTCCTATTCCGCTGCGCCGTGCATTGCGTCACCACCCATCCTAACCAATAAATCAATGAAAGTGGCTAATATGGGTGCCCCGAGATTGATACCGTCTCAGTACGGCTACGAAGCGAAGATGGATGTTACCGACAGGCGATTTTGGATGTTCTGTATGTGCCTTGGACTCGACATTACCACCACTACTCGAGCATCAAATTCTCTCACCTGTGCATATCTTTAGAAGGATCTGACCACTCTGACTATTTTTTTTATATAGATATTCGGAATTGGTGCCCTGGTCGCAGCGTGCTAGAAGGCACAAACCTCTGGCTGAAAGACTTTGCTCAAATGCACAAGAGCGTTGGAGTCCGCGCCGCGATTCAAAGCCTGGCTGGCATTTACATATACGATTACCAACCACTGGATTCCATCCGAAGCAGAGTAAATGAAAGATTTAGTCAAGCCGAAGAACGACTCACTGCCTTGCTCAACGACCCCAAGACATATCGAGATGAGGCTCAAGCCAATGAGCTCATAAGCATTGCTGTCATTCTCTCTATGCAAGATGTAAAACAAGCCCTGCCCACAATACTGTGAAATTTATTTATTTTTTCCCTTCAATTTCTTTCCTTCAAAGGTTGCTGATACTTTGCACAGATTGTCTTGACAGAGCGGCGGCTAAAGAATCCTCACACACCTCGATGGCTGCAGGGCTTTCGCCGAGGGGAGCAATTCTTACAAGCAACAGACCATGGATCACGGTTTTGGAGAAGCTCAAATATTCAAACTTCCTCGTTACGCATTTCTCAATCTGTCATCGTGGGCCGTGCCATCATTTTAGCTCAGCCTATGGCTTTGCTGCCTCCGCCGAACGAATTTGACGCAGAAAAGGAGGCGTCACGCTTCGGCTGGCTTTTATATGGCACTGAAAGAGACATGTATCAAATACACGGTGGGTGTGGATTTTCCAAAAAGCTGCTTCATATCCTCAGTCAGGTCACCTACTGCGCAGCTCGCCTGCAGCAGGAAGCGGAAAGCCCCATCGTGCCCATGACTGCGCAGTATGTCTACGCAGAACTTGATAGAATGAGACAGTGGAGCCCCGAATCCAAAGACTGGGAATCAGCTAAAGCTTCCCCTCTGGTCATTGAATGGGTCCGCATGCAGCCCCCAGATTATGTCATTGTTGACAATCCCACAATGACAGACGTGACTGCAGAGGCATGGCGAATTACCGCCATCCTCTATCTCCTGTGTCGAGTGTTCAGGCAAGTCGCAAAATTTCGGGTGTTGCCAGGTTGCCACAAGTCCATGCCTGTTCCTAACGCCTCATGATCTCTTAGGCTACCTCGGAACCATCCGGAAGTCATTTCCCAGTTGGATGATTTGTCAAGGTGTATCATCATCATGCCGACATCGGGGATGCAGTTCACTGCGCAGGCTCCCCTGTTCCCCGTGTTTTTGCTGGGGGTTTTAGCCACCTTGCCAGAGCACAAAGCTGTATCGAGCACATGGTTCAACGAAGTCCTACAAGCCCCAGTCAGAAGTGTACGTTTTAAAAAGCAACCAGCCGCCCTTTATAAAGCCGCCGAACAGTTTTACTTGGCGGCTGAGCTATTTAATCCTGACTAACGACCAACTATTGACCAGAGTGTGCCTCCATTGCATGATGCACTACAACACATCTGCAGTTGGATTGATGAAGTGATTCCTCTACCATCGCCGTCAATTCTAGACCCGCTGGAACCAATCCATCATCGTCCACAGTGGTGGGAGACATTAGTCACCACAATTCACGAGCAAGAGCAAGAGGTGCTCTGTCTCACATGAGGGAACAACAGCAAGGGCCAATTAATGAAGTCATTGTCAAGGACTCTCTATCTTCTTCATCGGCACTCTTCGAGACCTTCTTTCAATGCTCTTCCCCCGGATGACTCTGACAGCAAACAATGTGTATGATACTACATCCGTCTTGGTGCCACCCCCCCTTAAGAAGGACAGACTCATATGCCCCCAAGCAAGCAACCGCTCTGCTTTTACGATATATCGGACACGCCACTATCTTCATCTTCGAGATACTTTGCGTCTTGAAGTTTGATCAAGTATTGGCCTTGCAAACAAACACATTAATACCCCGGCAACGAGGGACGAAAGAGCGTTGGCGAAGTTGGCTCCGTGGAACTTACGAAATTCAGAGCCGTCTTTCCAAACGTCCGACACGATTAGTCCTGCTTCATAACACATGCGCCGTACGCTTAATTCACCGTACTTGTGTGAATCGAACCAATCAAACTCCTCGCCCGTCTTGATAACCCTGTCCAACATGTCACACCTGATGTCATTTTTGGCTCGGAGAAATATTCGGTGTCGGGTCGTCGGGCTCCTCTCGAGCGCACAGCAAAATTCCCAGTCTTCTTCTTGGAACAATGGCTGACCTAGCAAATCGTTGGCATGCCTGAAACCATTGAGAAAGAAATCTCGGAGGAGATCTTTCCTCAAATGGTAAGCTTGCTCTATCTTGTGCTCGTAATCCTGAGCCAAATGGGCATCCATGCCGACGAGGAGCAAATCACTTGGTCGCATAACAGCCCCCCATTCTTGCAAGCGATTAACGGCCGGAGCCCAGTCATCGTTACAAAGGACGGACCCCAGGGACAAGAATAGCCGAGGCTCCGGCACCCATCTGTCGACAAAGGCTTGCCCATCCTCAAAGGTTCCCCAGATGCCTGCGCAGGTAACGTTTGCCTCGGGCTTTGAATGTCGTTTGGCAAGATAGCTTACACTGCGCTTCAGCGAATCCTCAGAGATGTCTAGGGCAAAGTATGTGGCCGGGACTTTTGCCTTTTCGAACGCAGCAAGGAGATGCTCGACCTTTCTTGTGTCACTTGTATTTCCGACGTTTCTGTTTAGTACTGACGGCTTTGCTCTTTGCATGCATCGTGTTTTTCGTTTTCGACGACACTTTGCAGCATATGTGTGGTTCAGATGGACTTACCCTGCGCCTATATCAATTATGGTCACGCCAGGCTTCACTCGGCGCGCGATGGTTTCTCCAAACTTATCCAGCAACTTGATCTCATCATGGGTTTGGTAATACTGTGGCGTGGAGATGATTTTGTTCCAGATTGGCAATCCTGCATCATCGTACAGCAGCTCGTCTGGCAAGGTCGGCTTTTTTTTCTCGTCGTACGGCGTTTGGAGTATGCTGAGAAGACGCTCGGCAAGACGAACTTGCTCAGAACCGTCACCGATATCCATGACACGGCCATGAATCAATGCCTTGCGAGCCGAGGATGCCATTCTGTCTGAATACGAAGAAGGGACTCGGATGGTACGCAGCCGGTCCAGACGCGAAGCAAAATGTCTTGAACGACGGGACAGAGGAAATGTACGGCGACGGCGGCCCCGAGGGGAACACGGCAGTAATGTACGGGAATTCTTTCGATCAGATGACGCAAACTTGGAGACGAATCCTTTGGGCCGGGCCGGTGGGCAGACGAGGTTTCGTGTTTGGTTTGCAAAAAAGCGGTCCGGTTCGCTAGGATACCGAGAGCACGATTACGACGCAGCTAAGAATGCGCCCTGGTTGAAGAAAAGTCGAAACGAGCGGCAAGATCCTGGCAGGCTGGGTAGCTTGTTTTCCTCGAGACGGTAGAGAGAGTGGAACGTGATGGCTTTACAAGCGCGCAAGAGACGGGAAAAAAACTGACGCTGAGAAGGGTAATTGAACAGCATATTGGATTGATCAGTGCGCATATGAGAAAGCGGCGTTGATGCAGTTACCAAGGATAAGGAAGGGAACCATGACCCTCATACGATACAGGACCTTGCATTACACGGGCAGAACGAAGGACAGACTCAAAGGAAAAAGATAAAATGGACAAGAAAGTGATTTACAGCACAAGTTTGAACACGGGAGGGAACTACCTTGACAGCTTAATGAGAAGTGGAGAGACTGTGTGGACTGTGCCATGTTTGGTCTGCTACCTGGCTATGCGAGCCTCTGCTGGGTTCTTTGCCGTCTATTTTTTTTTTCCCCCTCGTTTCCTTTCTTCCCTTCTTCCTTTCTTTCTATCTTTATTTTCCTGTTCACCTTGCTGTGCTGGTAGGCCATGATTTAATTTTGTGCCAAGGTAGAGCATGCTACCCCTCAGGACGCAGGGGAAGACTTGCTTGGTGGCTGTCGACGAGGTTCTAGGCAAAGGCAAAGGAGGCAGACTGCAAGCCCCAGGATGATGAATGATCTAGTTGAGGTTGCCTCGAGAAGCTTCATGCTCACCCTTGCATGGATGCAGCAGCAACTTGTGCTTGCTTCTCCTTGCCCCAGAGAGGGAAGACGCAAAGACCGACCAGGACCAGGACCGACGAACCCACGACCACGGGCCCACTGGGGAGGAGGTTTTGCCGGCAGGCACGAGGGCTGCGTGTGGCCTTGTTTCCTTGATGCGGTTCTTCGGGTGGAGGGCCGCGTGCAGACTTGCAGGCTGCGGGCTGCGGGCTGCGGGTTGCAGGCTGCAGGCTGCAGGACTCGAGGACCGCAGATAGCCAGAGATCCCAAAGGAATTACGGAGTAGAGGACCCAGAGACACAAGCTGGGAAAGGTAAGCGCTATGAGCTGCCGACTCGGAGCAAGTAAGCCAGGGTTGCACCAGGCTCCAGAGCCCAGACAATGGAGTGCGGCTTCGGATGTTCATTTCGAGACGGCAAGGGAGGGCCAGCTTGTGGGGAGGGCTGAGTTGCAGGCCAGGGGGGGGGGGGGGGGGGGGGGGGATCAGGATGGCTGAACGCCGGGCAGGTCACACGGCGACCAGGTGGCGAGGACGGCTCGGATCTGGCGGTTTTTTTGACTGCGGCCGCTGCAGCTTGCGACTGTCTGATTTCCCAGGCAGCGCCTACAAGAAGCACCTACAAGAAGCACCTCCAAGACGCATCTCCAAGACGGCAACCGACGGAGTACAGCCTACCTGCCTACCTAGGGCGGCGTGTCACCGGTCGCGACACACCTGGAGCGGGTCGGCCCGAGCCGTCTAGTGGGTGGCGATCCTGTTCAAGACGGAGAACCGTGTACGGAGTACTGCTACGGAGTATGCTTTACGTCTCTCGTCTCTGTGCCAGGTCGTACCAGATCCGTGTCGAGTTCAGGTACCGAAGTACCAGGTATGCAGTTACCGTCGGCATCGCGTCGTTTCATTGGGCCCCGACGACGACGGGTGGGTCCCGGACCAGGCTCCGCGCTCCGCGGCCTCCCAAGGCGAGCAACAAAGTGGGACAACGTCTCAAGAGAAGTCGGGCCAAAAGTCTAATTAATCAACGGGGGATTTGAGACGTGTTGAAGGGATAAATAGTGGGGGTTCTAGATTAGATTAGCTCGAGGAAAAGCAACCATCCTATACAACACATTTTGGCCCCATAGTCAGTAGAAAGGAATTTATAATAATAAGATTGGGACCTTATCTTTTATTATGATATTATTATATTATCTTCTTCTTCTTCTTCTTCTTCTTAAGGCTTTTTTTAATAGGTCTCGCATACCCGGTTTAAATATCCGATCTGCGAATTTTTACTTTCCGTTAGGATATCCATACTAGCATAAAAAAAAAAAAAAAAAAACATTATAAACCTTTTTTTGAGATCGAGTATTATAAACGACCGAATAATTATAATTATAATCATAAAATCCTAGCTGCGGTTAGGTTAGGTTTATAGCTACGCGTAAAGGCCTATAGAGTTCCTAGCTATAGTTAGAAAAATCCTAGCTGCGGTTAGGTCAGGTCTATAGCTGCGAGTGAAGGCCTATAAAGTTCTTAGCTGCAGTTAGAAGAATTTAGCTGCGGTTAGATTGAATAATTAGACCGATAACTGCATATAAAGGTCTACATTAAACTAAGTAGCTGCAATCACCTAAGTTCCTACGATGCCTAACTGCGGTTAAAAGAATTCGGCTATAGTTAAATTAAGAAAATATAATTAATACAATTTTATCCTTATGAGGCTATAATATTAAATTAAGAAATGCGATTTAATATAACTTTATCCTTATGAGACTACGATAAGATATATTCAAGATAAAAGATAGAACTACTAGCGATAAAGGCAAATATAAACCTAGATTAACTTAAAGTTATAAGCTATTAGAATTGCCGATTACGATAGAAACCTATAGTTTAAATTGCAAACTAAGGTATATTAATAGGGCACTAAAACTTTAGGGTAATTTATTAGGGCAAATAGTGAAATTATAGATGAAGATATACTACTTACCCTAGTATAATAATATAAGGCTATATTGCTTAAAAAGTAGGAAGGAAGGAAGAAGTTTATACTTATAACCTAGGTAAGATATAAGGGAGAACCTTTTTTTTTTAGAGGGATTTTTCTCTCTTTTCTCTTTTCTTCTTTAGTTTAATTTAATTTAATCTAGTAGAATAGTCTATAGAACTTATTAACGATTTTTATAATTAATTAGTAGAATAATCGAAGAATTATTAGTCTTTAAAGAAATTAATTTATAATTTAAACCTTTTAAAGTCTAATCCTTTTTTTTTTTTTTTCTCTTTTTTTTCTTTTTTCTTTTCTTCTTTTACTAATTAAGTTTAAAAACCTATAAAACCGTCTTTAATAGCTAAATTTAAAAACCTATAAAACTATCTTTAATAGTAGAAACTTTTAAACCTTTTAAATATAGTAATACTAAACTTTCGTTAATTAATAATCGATTATCTAGATTTTTATTTAGATTTTTATCTTACCTTTCTTCCTATTATCTAAATATCTATATCCTACAACTAAAATATAGATTAGGGTATTATTTTAACCCCTCTTTTATAGTTCTTAAGATTATTATTTATTAAATTAAGAGATAATTAGGAATATTAAACTTATTTACTATTAGATTTATCTTCTTCTAATTTATCTTCTCCTATTTATTAATATCTTTATTTAGTTCCTCTAAAAATGGAATTTAATAGAGAATTAATAAAAGAATCTAAATTAGTATAAGCCGAATTAATAAAAGAATCCGACTTAATAAATAAATCTAAATTAATAAAATAACCAGTAACTATATAAAATATAATACCTTCCCCTTTCCCTATAGCTATAGGAATAGGCATAATTTCATTCGCTAAATATCCTAAGGATGGACTACTGTAGGATTATATCGATAATTATTTAGCAATATCTACTATAGCAGGCGGCTATATAACCGCTTACTATAATATTATTGTAAAAAATATTTTTATTATTAGCCTAAGAGGAAAAGCCTTTATTTAGTATAAAAACTTAAATTATAATAAATGAAAATAGTCTGATTTAGTAATAAATTTTATTAAGAAATTTAAAGATTTAGATCTTTATATTGAGGTAATAATTCGAAGGGAAGTTTTCGATTTCTATTAAAAGAAAGGTAAAATATTAAAAGTATATATAACTTATATAGATAAGCTCTCTATAAAGGTTAAGTCTATTGATAAGCAATTACTACTTACTAATATAGTTCTTAGTATACCTAATAGAGAGGTTAATTAATGCTTATATAAAAGAGTCGCTAATTGCCTTTATAGTAGAGGACTTTAGAAAGGCATTATAGTAATAACTAACTTAATGATATTAGACTTAAAAAGTATTATTTATAGATACTAAGTATTATCTAGTAAAAAATTACTTTCTTTAGAAGATAACGATAAATTAGCTTTAAGTTTAGACCCCCTTCGAATAATATTAGACTAATAGGCTAAAAGAGATAAGAAAATAATATATTAAATAGAATAGAATATAAAAATAGAAGAAAGGATATTTAATCTTATTTAATAACTAAAGGTGTTGATATAAACTCGGGGTACCCAGTTATACGTAGGGTCGCGCGCGTGGTATCAAGTACCGTGAGGTCACCGGTCAAAGGTATTGTTGATATAAACTCGGGGTACCCAGTTGTACGTAGGGTCGCGCGCGTGGTATCAAGTACCGTGAGGTCACCGGTTAAAGGTATGATTACTTCTTTGATTATGACTGACTAACTAAGAGGAAAGAAAGGAAGCAAAAGAGTAATTACACGATGTGGCCTTTTTGTGCGTGCCGTAGTCATGTGCATCGGCGCAGTCGGGCCGGGCTGCCCGCGTGCCCTACCGGGCTCAGGGGTAAAGGGGCAAAAGGGGCCAAAGTGGCCACATCGTGCGCATCGGGTGTGCGCGGCACATCCGTCGCAATGTGCCCAATTAGGCACCTTGCGACAGCGATTCCGACACTGGCAGCTTCTCTTTTTATAGAAGCAAACATCGGAATCGCTAGGATATAAGGCGCACACATAGAAAGAAAAGTGCGGCGCGGTCTCGGCAGGCTATGCCGGCGATAACGCTATCGCGCCGCGCGGCCGGCATTATACCGTACAGCCGGTATAAATATCGCAGCCAAAACAAAGGGGCAAAAAAGGGGCAGTAGTAAATACAGTAAAAATAACATAATATTGAATATAGGAAAAACCACACACTTGCCACCCATGATATCACCAATCATAGCCAAATGCAGTCAGATATTGACTGGCCTCTTCACCTACCCTTCCACACGTATAATAGCCTAATTACGGTCGATAAAGGTCTCAAGGGCTTTATTCGGCGTTCCCTTGGTTATTATATCAGCAAGGTTATTATTCCCGTTAATCTAGCGAATCTTATAGATTTCCCGGCGCTCGTATGACTATCGTAAGGCCATAATATCTATTATAAGCCTCTTCTCTTTCGTAGTGCCTAGCTTAATAAAGCATTCATATAACGAAAAAGAATCTATATATACCACCGTAGGAATCTTTAGTAGTCCCAGCCTGCTAATAATTATATTGAGGGTCGTGCCTATCGTATATACGATATCGACCCCTTATACCATACTATACAGCTCCGAAGCGAGTGCGCTGCGTATCATACGCTTACTCTTTGTAGAGCTATAAGTAATGATATTACCTATTAGGTTGAAGGCATTATCCGCTGTATCTACCTCATTCCCTAGCATAATTACGTAACCGATCTAGGAGCTTAAATCTTTATTATTAGCAAAGGATCCGTCAACAAATATAAAGAGTTTGGCTATAGTAAGGGCCAGATTGATGTACTGTAAGCCACGATCCTGGTTATCGCGCTGCCATTGAAGGCGCTTGTTCAACCTCGCGATATCGTTATGGTTAGGTTGCTATTATTGTGCTGCGACGGATAGGTCAAAAGAGGCCTCGGGCTGGCAGACTATAGCCATATAAGCGCCATAAGCGCGTTATTCGATATAATTATACTGGGCTATAGGCGCCTTCTTATCGATGGTTGTGATCTTCTTACTTTAACCTTTCTGGCATAAGGTTATGCCGTTACTACTGGCTGTCAATATACATCCGTTAAATATTAGGGGTATGGTTGGCGATAGCCTTATCTTAGGCTTAGCGTTAAAGCCTGCCTTAGTAAGCTTTAATTCCTCCCGTTAGAAGAAGGCATCATCACTAAGTCCGAGGGTATCGTCAGTCTGTATACCTATGATACCGAAGTATGCGGTATCGCTGGTATCGCTAGTACGGTTAGTATCATTATTACCGGCGGATATTAGCAAATAGGGGTTATAGGTTGATATAATCATACCCAACTTCTCGCAATAGTGCCGGAAGTATATCGCCCACTAGTAGGTACCTGCCTTAGCTATTCCGTACAGTAGCTTTACCACTTCTATGATCGTATTATCGGGGTATTAATACGCTATCTGCTTAGGTAGCTTGGCGATAATCGATCTATTGAGGGTGGTGGATAACTGCATATAGGCCTATATAATATTACGTATCCAGAGAAATAAGCCGTGAGAATATTATAGTGATAGGGCTAATAATATAAGTAACTATTAATT
This sequence comes from Ustilaginoidea virens, assembly GCF_000687475.1. Classification (NCBI taxonomy): domain Eukaryota; kingdom Fungi; phylum Ascomycota; class Sordariomycetes; order Hypocreales; family Clavicipitaceae; genus Ustilaginoidea; species Ustilaginoidea virens. Next base: position 2,590,823 of record NC_057316.1, read on the forward strand.
AGCCCGTTAGATTATAGGGGACTGAGTTAATATTAATTGCTTTTTATTATCACTATAACCTTATATGACGAGTCGTGATTTCTTATATAGTGTATCTATGCCTTTACCCTTAATCTCTCGTACTATACGTAAGTTAAATAGACATTAGGCTCTATATTTACCGATATTAAAGGTAACAAATCGGAATATATCGCGGGCTTATAACGCTTCTATCTCTATACGGTTAGACTATTCGAAAGGGGCTCTAGGGGTTGTAATCTTCCTTTTTTGGCGTAATTAGCTAGTAAGCTATAGGTCGGCTTACTCTTTTGCGGTTAGGAAAGAGGTATTAATAACGGTATTAGAAGCGATAGCATTAACGAAAGCCTCTTTTTGGTCCTTATTAATTATAATATCGGATATTATACGTATTAGCGGTAGTGATAGTAATACTAGCCCGACTTAATCAGGGCTAGTGGCTGGCGATAGATATATCGCGACTGCAGGTATTATCGATAATATCTCGGCTGTAGGTATTATCGCGGCTGGAGGTACGGGTGTAGCTGGTATCCTGATTTCTAGCCTGCCGGGGCGGGCTAGGCCTTCGGTATAGACGATATCTTTAGGATCGTCTGTACTAGGATTAGTATTACGGTCGGGGTCGTAGTTATATAACTTAACGACCGTTGACTGGAACTTAACCGGGCTATATGGCATTTGTACGATATAGGTCTTACTATCGATACTGATTAGCCGGTATAGCCCGTGCTATCTACCCTTTTCTCTCTATACCTATATATCTAACTATAGGGGTAGTCGGTGGATAGGCCGCATATCTAGGCCGTTCTATTAGGCAAGGGCATTATAAATTTATCGCTTGGCGAGGCATTTCCTAGCTTCATCAGTGGCTTTTCGTAATATTAAGGCATATTATAATACTAATAGACTAAAGGGTAAATTATCTGTAAGTTGGGGATATACTCTAAAGACTAATAACGTAGGCACTAGACCGTTAGGTCTAGCGGAATCATTAATAGCTTTTACAGCAAGCTATAATTTCTATTCCTTTGTTATTTAGTCGCCTACTTCGTTATCAACAATAGTATAGGCTTGGCGTAATAGGGCGTGGTATCTCTCGACTTTGCCAATATTATTATGGGCTTCTACAGGAATTTTATCTATATTAATAGATAGAAGCCGGGTATTATAATGGAATTCAGCGGAGGCGAAGTTTGGTTTGGCATTATATATTATCTAATCCGGCGGGCTAAGGTATATATCGATCCAATATTCCTTAAGGGCATTCTAAATATTATAGGCCTTCTGCCTTTATAGATTAAGGAATCTGGCTGCCTAAAAGCTTATTGCAGTATCTACGATATATAATACCGGCCGATTATCAATATAAAGGATGTCAACAATAATCTTATAGTTAAATTGGCTAGTATCGTTATCTTTAAGTGTGAATTTAAATCGGCTGGGTGCCTTTACGTTCATTTAGTATTAATAGCATATATAGGTGATGCTTTCGATAATATTGCGATCAATATTATTATAACCAGCCTACTGAAGCAATTTAGTAAGCCTATTAATAGAGGGGTGCCCGAATCGACGATAAAGCTAACGGATTTCCTATAATAAGAGGTAGAAGGCAGTAGTATCTGTGGCATTAAGAGTCCACTATAGATATCCCTATTTCCTAATAATTGGAACCTTAATATCCCCTTTGATAAGTAAGTTATTAATATTATCTAATTTTACGCCCATCCTATCTATATCCATAATAGAATAGAGAAAGGGGGTACTACTATTAAGAATGTAGAAGGGGATATTACCGAATATCATTAGGACATTCAATATACTAGAAGATATAGCAGAACCTACTCCGAAATTAATAGTATACTGCGTATCTATTGACTCAATCGTTAAAGATTTTATTAATCTCATTAGGGCTCTTGCTTAACTTATGCCTGCTGTAGATAGGCCAGAGGCGCTAGTATCCGGTAGGATTCCGCAGAAGGTATGGTCACCGTAGCGTTCTTCTTCTAGAAAGGCAGAATTATAGTCTAGTGGTAGTAAAGGCATTCGGAAGGGGTTAATCTATAGGAAGGTATATCGGTATGATTCATCCTATAAGGCTTATAACGTTTCGATAGATGAAGAAGGTAACGGTTCTATTTGCGTAGGGGCTAGGAAGTACTGAGTGGCTGTAATTTATAGTGTGATAGCATTCTCTACATCCTATTATGCATCCCCTGCCATTATAACTTCAATATCTTCAATAATATCATCAAAATCGGTATTTTCGAGGCCTTGCGCGGGCCCCTTATATTCCTATAGGAAAATATGGAATTTCTTATTATCAGGGGCGGTATAGTTAGAACGGTTCTTTAGCCATCATGCCTTTAATTCTTATTACTCTTTGTTAGTATAGTTGGATGACCAACATCCTAATTTATTACAAATAAAGCAACGTCTTTAATGGGGCCTGGCTGGAGAGGCACGATTTTATTGTTGCCGTTGATACTGCTGCTATAGGCCGAATCGGCGTTAAAGGCATTAGTGCCGATCGTTAGATTGACCATATCTACGGTCTATAAATAGTGCCATATTGTTATTAATATCGTCAGTATCGTGATGTTATTGCTATTAAAGGAAATAATACTATTGATTTATATAGACCGACTCGTAGATAGAAAGGGATCGCTATAGGTTAGCGGCGAGGCCTTTGAATATAGGGGCATGACGATATAAGGCCTGGCTATACTTAGGGGTATCCCTTATAGTATTAAAGACTTATCGGTGAAGCTCTATATTAGCTATAAAGGGGGGAAAAAGACTACAATATAAGCATTAAAGTTCTTCTAATAGGATATTAAGGCATTCTAGCTTTGACTTATCGGGATATTTCGCGATAGTTAATTAGAGTATTATTTTATTCTAATGGTATAAATAGAATTGCTTTATGCTCTCATTTTCGAAATAGCTTTTAACTTTGCGGACTATATTATCAAAAGTAAGGGTATTATGAATGCGTTTAATATTATCAAAATAAAAGGTCTTAGTATCGCCGATGAATATAATTTAGAAGGCTTTGGCTAATATATTATCGGGTAATCCTAGTAGGCGGTACTTACTCTTAAAAGATATAACCTTTAGTATAAGGAAATCATCTATTTTGCCGCTATATCTATCCTCTATACGATAGCTACATAAGAGGTCAGATATCTTCTTCGACACATCATTAAACCCGGTTCGGGTATGATCTTCTTAGTCAAACCCGGCCTTTATATAGGCTTTTCGGGTATAACCTTAGGGGTATTCCGGAGGGTATTCCGGAACAGCTTATCGGTAGCCTTACGGTAGGCTAGTAGGATCTCTAGCTGGTTTATCCTATAACCCAGGTCGGTCTAGGTTTACTGGTCCTCCTGTTAAGACGGTCCATTTATCGGCCTAGGTAGGCCGATATTAACGGGAAGGGCTAGGTGCCGTGCCTATTTTTAGCATTATCGGATGAGGCATTTAGGCCCGATATCTGGTATTACGGGCGGTATTAGCGGCATTGGCTTGGAGGGTATCATCATCGTCGGGGCCTTCTATTAAAGGAAGTATATTATCGGGGCCTATAACTCGACCTCTATTAGGTATACTATGACCTCGAGGGGCATTAAGATAGCCGCCTCGGCTAGGGGTATAATCCCCAGGTTGATATGATTGATCGGGTCGGTCTTATAGGCTGTAATCATCGGCCGTTGTATGTTATTAATAACGGGAGCTTTCCCCTGTTTCGAATAGCGGCCTATTGTAAATAGGCGTCTTCCCTTTTGGTTATAAAGACCGGCCCCTTTCTTATTCGGTAGGGGCGTAAGGCTTCTTCGATATAGAGGGGGGGACGATAGGTTATTATAACTATAATCGTGCCATTGGTATTGCGAATTCCCTTGGCGTTGATAGGGCTTATGAGTGCCATAGCAAGAGCCTTGGCGAGGGTATTCGCATAACCGTTATAGGGGCTCGTGATAATAATAATAAGGGCCTTGTGCGTATATGTAAGGGCGTATTTTAAAGCCTTTGCATCTCTTACTCGGTATTACCGATAGGTAGTAAGGTTTCCCTAGTAGGGTTAAGCCGGGATAGGAATACACTACGAGCAAGTTGCCGGGTTACTTCCTCTTAAGGCCATTATAGATTCTATTATTATTGAAGGCATTTAAGTAGGGTTGGTATTATTAGGGAACCCGATACTCTAATATATATGCCGCGTTCCCGTAATGTTGAGCGGAATTGCTATAAAACCTAAGCATTAATACGGCGGAATAAGGCTTTATTCCACTCGCTATAATCCTTACGGAATTATTCCTAGAGATCATTATCCAGGTAGGTATTTTCCTTATAGGTATCTATAAGGAACGCGATACGGTTATATAGCTGTACATTTATAGTATTATCAGGGTCGACGGGCTCTATAGCGTTAGTCTAATTGTCGTCAAAGAGTGAGGCAAATCGTTGTATCCTCTTAGGTAGCTCTCGTAGTTATTATAGTGTTAATAATAATAAGGCTATAGTATTAATATAAGGGTTTAAAGAAGGGGGGGGGGGATATATTATAAAGAGTATAAGATTCGAAAGGGCTTTTACTATAGTGGTAAAAGAAAGAAAGAATAGGAAGAGGTTATAAATCGTTCTTCCTAGATGCTAAAGGTATCTTTAAATATCGTAATATTTAGCATATCTTGTTCTTCCTCGTAATAGACGAGGGGAAGGAGAGGTCACAAATCGTTCTCCCTCTAGTTAATACAACTAAGAAAGCTCAACTGCCTCTTCGAAATCAATATCTTGCTAATCTATAATGCACCATTCTTTGCGGGATATAATTATCCTGTAAGTGGTAGTTATCACCACTGATCAGTATTGATATAAACTCGGGGTACCCAGTTGTATATAGGGTCGCGCGCATGGTATCAAGTACCGTGAGGTCACCGGTTAAAGGTATGATTACTTCTTTAATTATGACTAACTAACTAAGAGGAAAGAAAGGAAGCAAAAGAGTAATTACACGATATGGCCTTTTTGTGCGTGCCGTAGTCACATGCATCGGCGCAGTCGGGCCGGGCTGCCCGCGTGCCCTACCGGGCTCAGGGGTAAAGGGGCAAAAGGGGCCAAAGTGGCCACATCGTGCGCATCGGGTGTGCGCGGCACATCCGTCGCAATGTGCCCAATTGGGCACCTTGCGACAGCGATTCCGACAGGTATGATTACTTCTTTGATTATGACTGACTAACTAAGAGGAAAGAAAGGAAGCAAAAGAGGGTAATTACACGATATGGCCTTTTATGCGTGCCGTGGTCACGTGCATCGGCGCAGTCGGGCCGGGCTGCCCGCGTGCCCTACCGGGCTCAGGGGTAAAGGGGCAAAAGTGGCCATATCGTGCGTAACGGGTGTGCGCGGCACATCCGTCGCAATATGCCCAATTGGGCACCTTGCGACAGCGATTCCGACAAAAGGCCTTTAATATAATATAACCAGCTAAAGGTATAAAACCATATAGTCAATACGGAAAATCTAAATATAATAATATACTATCGACTAGTAAATTAAGTTCGGGACTTAGTATAGGTGCTTATACTAGGAATACCAAATTTTAACTAAATATAGATTATTATTAGTATTTTAACTATAGAGAATAGGGCTATATAGGCTACTAATATTCCTTAAAAAATCGTATTAATCTAACCGAATTTAATAGATATTAATAATAGTAAATAGAAACTAGCGAATAAATAAAATATAATAAACGAAAAAAACTAAATTTAATAAAGAACCAATAGACCCCTTTAGTTGCTAATTTAATATAAATAGTTGGAAATATAGTAGATATTCTACTAAAGGGCTTTAAAAAATGTCTAGCTCCTATAGTATATACTATTAGAACTATTTTATATTATTCTTCTTATTATATTGAGATTAATAATAAAAGCATTAAGAAAACTATAGCTATATTAAAAGGAAAGGAAAGTTACCTAGTAATAATAAAGGGCCCGAATAAAGTAATATATAAGAATATACTAAAAGCAGCGATAAATTTTAATAGTATTGACTAATACTATATTAAAGAACTTTTAAACCTAGAAGATAAACTAGTTATTGCAATTCTCAAGGTCACTATAAAGCAAAGCCTTACTAGCTAGCTAGATGGCACAAGACTGTCTGCGACCTGTGAACTAATCTTAGTATAAATACTAGATTTTTCACCAAGTCCTAAGACTATACAAGTGCTATAAAGCAGGGCAAGTGTAAAGGCAAGGCAAATATAAGATAACTAGAAACGCAGGGAAGGTGGAAGTTAAGAGGCATATAGTGCATTAACAGACTCGATTGTGCTGCCCTTCTACTATTTAGAAAGAAGGGGGAAAGCTATCCTATATATACACGAAGGAGGGGTGGGCCCAGGCATCCAGGGAAGCCAGTAAGGGGGCTCCCCGTAATGCTCGCTATGATACGTCAGCAACCCCGCTATATCCGACCTTTCCAACCACCCTAACCACCGCACTAGTAATTAGTCACCGTACTAGTAACTAGCCACCACGCTAGTGACTAACCACCACACTAGTGGACTAGCCACCACGCTAGTAGGCCACCACGCTAATTTAGCAATGCCACACCACGCTAGTAGGCCGCCACCACGCTAGTAGGCAACCACGCTAATTTAGCAATGCCACACCTTTTCAACAAGGCCTACCTTACTTAATATACAGTAAATAATCCACTGAAAATCCTTAAGGTAAAAGGCAAAGGCCTAAGGTAATACTACCATAAGTCCAAGAGGCGGTATAAGGGCTAGAAGGTTAGTAGGCCAGTAGGGCATAAGGCCAGCAGCCTAGTAGGCTACTATAGGATTTTAACACCCCCTCTGATTAGCTACTATAATAGCAAGCTAATCGTCGTATCAAGGATAGTGAAAGAAAATGCCATAAAAGTGCTAAGGAAAAACATAGGAAAAACCTTAGTAAGTTAATATAAGTTAGTATAAGTTAGCAGGCCCTAAGACCTAGTAACTCGCGGAACCTAGTAAATTTAGGGCCCGGCAGTGGCTTGGTAAGACCATTAGTAGGTATACTATTAGTAGGTAAGTAGGTAATTTTAACCAAGCCCAGCTGGGCTTACTCCCTAATATACCGGAATTTTAATAGCATATGCTTAGTGCGAGCATACTGATTAGGGTCGTTAGAATTCGAAATAGAGCCCTAGTTATCGCAGTATAGCGGTATAGGGCGTAAGATATCAATTTCTAGTTCCTTACAAAGGTTAGAAAGCCACTGTACTTCACGGATAGTCTCAAGTAATGCATTAGATTCAGCTTCTAAAGTAGAAAGCACTACTAAAGAGGCTCTCTTAGAACGCCAGCTAATAGGACCACTATTAATAGTAGTCAGGAAGCCTCCAGTAGATTTAGAGGTTTCTTTATAGCCAGCAAAATCGCTATTAGAATAAGCGGTTATAATAGGCTATTGGTTGCTTTTAGTAGCACTAAAGCAAATAGCTTGGTTCTCAGTGCCTTTAAGGTAGCTAAAGCTGCCTTTCGCAGCATTTAAATGCATATTAGTTGCCTTAGACATAAACCGAGAGAAGTATTGAGTAGGAAATGCTAGGTCGGGTCTAGTTATTATTATAAGCCACATTATAGTGCCAGTAAGGCTCTAATAAAGGCTTTGATTAGTAGGGCTAAGGTCTTTTCCACTAGATTCATTAAGAATTCCTAATTGGAGTGGAATAAGCTGAGGTTTAGTATCCTATAAGCCGAATTTAGCTAGAACCTCTGCTATAAATTAGGCTTGGTGTAGCTATAAGAGACCTTCCTTCCTATTTCGTATAATCTATACGCCTAAGAAGAAGGAAGCCGGACCGCGGTCTTCTATAGCATAGACCTTATGAAATTTCCTTTTTAGCTGGTTAATATAAGTTATATTTGGACCAACTAATAGGCAATCGTCAACATAAGTAACGATAAAGGTGCTGGTTTGCTTATTATAAAAGACAGCAGCATCAGAAGCTAAAGGTAAAAAACCTTTACTAAAAATTAGGTCCTTTAGCCGGTATTGCCATTCGCGGGGTGCTTATTTTAGCCCGTATAGGGCCTTCTTTAGTAAAATAGCTTGCTTAATAGAGGGATTAAAGCCGGCTTCTTTAAGTAAAGTTAATAGCCGTTGCCGTTGAATATCAAACCAAAGCTTACTATTAGTTAGCAATAAGCTCTCTATAAATTCAAGAAATCCATCAGGAATATCTATATAAATAGTCTCAGAAAGTTCGCTATTTAGGAAGGCGCCTATAAAGTCGATCTGCTCTATTTCCTAATTATTACTAGCAGCTAAAGCCAGTATAACCCTCCAGGTAGGTAGGATAGAGGTAGAAGCATAAGTATGCTGAAAATCCTTTCCTTCAACTTGTATAAAACCCTTGACCACTAATCTAGCCTTATATTTTATAGGCTGATTATTAGCATCCTTTTTAACCCGAAAAACAGGCCTATTGCATATAATTTTCCTATCAATAGGAATGCTAGACTTAGGAATAAATTAGAAGACTTTAGTATCCAATAACTACTCAAATTCCTTAAATAATGCCTTTATCCAAAGGTCTTTTTCAGGGCTTCGAAGTATATCCTTCCAGCTATTAAGCGTACCATCAGGGGCCTTTTTAGCTAGCTTACGCTTAGCTGCATAGCAGGAATCCTATATCAGGTGGTATAAATCCTGATTAGGGAATAAGTCGGTAGGGCTAGTAGGGTCGGTAGGGCTAGTAGGTATAGCAGGGCCAGCAGGGCCAGCAGGGCCAGCAGGGCCAGCAGGGCCAGCAAGGTCGGCAGGAGTAAGGCTAGTAAGGATATCTATAAGGTCATCCTTTACAGTAGCCGGGGACTGTAATATAGGACGGTTATCTAAGGTAGCATTAGTATTAATAACGCTAGTAAGGTTAATAGAGTTAGTAGGGTCAGGAATACTTTCTAGGTCATCCAGTAAAATAGCAGGTTCTCTGCTAAATACCCCCTCTAAACCTATATTTTGCCCTCTATGAAAGTCTCCTTCTAGGCCATTAGAAATAGGGCCTATACCTTCATTTTGATGAATAAAGGTAATAAAAGTTGTTTTAGTAATAACCTTCTTCTTTAGAAGGTAGACTAGGTAAGTATTATTACCTAGAGTGGCAAGGAGCCTACCAGGCTCGGTACGGGGCGCTAATTTACGGCTTTTTATACGCTTTTCGTGTGGTATAAGCACTTTAATAGCTGCTCCAATAGCCCTAAGGTTAATAAGATCAGGATAGTACTCCGGCGTAATATGGTTATAATCCTTTAGTAGCTCCTAATAGGGGCTAGAAGATCTGTTAGTAATAGCTATTATATTTACTAGCATAATAACGCCGGTAATAACAGCAGACCGGAGGTTAGATAGTAGTCTTAACCAAGCCATAGTAGCATATAGCCTATTAGCTATAACCCTAATAGACCGCTCAGCTAGGCCGTTTTGTTCATAAATATAAGGGCAAGATGTATTAAAAGTTATACCCTGTTCGACAAGCCAATCACTAAGCATTTTGTTGATTTCATTTCCACTATTATAGTGGAATTCAACAGGCGTTTTACTATATCTGACCTGTAGGCTCTGTATAAAGCTCTGTAATGCTTTAAATACAATAGTGCCTTCCCTATTAGGCAGTAAGTATAGCCAACGAAATCGGGATTTTCTGTCCACTAATATAAGGGCAACAGGTCGTTTGTTATATGGCATAGGTGATATAGCAAAAGTATCACCTTCTATAATATCCAGGCATTTAGCTGGATTTGGAATCGCATCTTTAGAAGGTCTTCTAACCTTCTTAGCCTATATACAGGCTAGGTAGCGAAAATCAGCATCTTTAACCTTATTAAGGTTAGGAAGACCAAGGGTATTAGCACAGGTCTTTTTAAGTAGCTGAATACCTATATACCCTAGCCGTACATGCCAAATGCCGGCTAACTATAATAACTTCTGATATTCTGTATTAGCAGCTACAGGGGCAGGAGTAGGGCTAGTAGCCACTACGGGATTTTTGCTAGTCGTAATAGCGGGCTCTTCGCTAGTCGTAATAGCGGGAGAGTTGGTAGTAGGGCTAGTAGCCTCTATAGGTTCCTTACTAGTTGCAGTAGTAGGAACAGGGGTAATAGTGGTATCCTCAGGATCACTATAATCAGCAGGGTTAGTAGGGCTGGGGACCTCTATTGTTATACTATTAGTGACAGTATAATGGCTGCAAGGTTAATGCAGTAGTGGTGTGTCTATTCCTTTCTGTGGAAGGAAAAAGCCGTATTTTTCAAAATTAAAAATGCCGATGCATTTACGGCTTGCTGACCAAAGCTGATTTTTAATTAATACCCCTTTAGCGGCATAGTGCTTTATACCGCTAATAATATTAATATCCAAGGTAGGAATATATAGGGCATTCTTGAGCTCTATAATACCCCATTTGGTAGGATTAACGCCCTGTAGCACAGTAAATCGTGCCGTGCCCTAACTAGTAGGGGAAATAGGGCCACCACCAGTAGTAATAACAGGCTTATTGTCTTTCTCAAAGTGGTGAAAAGTGGTAAAATACTTCTTATCATTAACAATATAACAAGTGGAGCCTGTATCGTAAAGGAGGGCATCCTTAGGGGTCCTACCGCCTGATTTAGCACTATAGCTTATATTAGTGGATATAGAGGAAGAAGAATAAGATATGTTAATATCCTAAGTATTATAGTTGCCTATAATAAAAGCCTCAACATCTTGCTGTTTGCTGCAGTCCTGTTTCTTCTTCTGTTGCTGCTTCTTTTTCCTATTATTAGTAGAATTATTCTTGCTATTATTAGTAGTAGAAGCGGCATTAGCAGACCCTTTATTCTTAGAGTCCTTGGAAGCCTTAAGCTGCTTGGGGTTATTATTAGCAGCTACCTTATTAGACCCTTTAGAATACTATTCTTCTAATAGGTCAACCATAAAATACTAGAGGTTAAATTTGCTGCTGTTAATAACACCTTGGGCGCTATAAGCCCTAATTATAGAGCGTTAGCGTTCCGTCCAGCGGGTAAATACCCCCTCTATAGCCCAAAGATACTGGTTAACTTAGTCGAAAGAGTCGATCTTAGAACCTAGAATTCTAAGGCGAGAAATATAGCTATTAAATTCGCTATTGAAAGCCTCTAAGGTGCCCTTATAACCGGTAAATGTAAGGGTGTAAAAGGTAGGGTATAAGTGTGCCCGCTGTACTTCTGGTGAGTGGCAATACTAGGCTACTAGCAAAAGGTAAGCTTCCTCTGGGTCATTACACCAGTCTATAGCCTCTACAGCCTCTTCACCACAGCTATTCTTTAGCATTAGTAGTAGAAGGGCCTGTTCAGACTTATTAAAGTGCCTTGCTATAGAGGGGTCGTTAATAAAGTTAGCTATTTTAAAGGCCCTAAGTTGTATTATAAGGGCCTGCTTCCACTGGTCGAAATTATAGGGGCTTTTTAGCTTTTAAGACTCCTTAAAGCGGTTGGCAGTCTTAGCTAATTCTTTAATAGCCCCATCACTAATTTAGTTAGTGATAGTTGTTGTTAATGCCGTTATGGTATAAAGAGGCTCTTTACCCTTATATTTTATAGGGGTAAAAGGTTGGTCGATTTCCATAACGTTAGCTTTATTATTATTATCCTTAGTGGTAGTCGTCTTAGTGGAAGGTCTAGCTTCAGTGGCTTTAGTAGGCTTCTTATTAGTAGCCTGGGTAGCCTAGGTATCGTTATTTTGCCTACTAACTAGGCCCTATATAAGGTCAGTTAGTATATTCATCTGGGACTTTATATCGTCCATATCCATCTGTAGTTGTGTATTAGTATCAACTTTAGTATCGGATTCAGGGACCTTATAGGATCCTGACTCTGCTATAGTGGGCAAAAAGGGTTTAAAAATCCGTTGAAAAATGGTGCCGATAGTTGTAAGAATAGAGGAATAACTAGCTGAATAGCTAGCAAAATAGTCGAATAACTAGTTAAATAGTCGAATAACTAGCTGGATAGTTAGTTAGTATAGTGGCTAGTAGCCTACTATAAAAAGTAACCGCAGAATATAGCGGTAGGTCTCAATATAAAAGCACAGATGCCGTAGGCGTTGTGCAAGTCCAGAATATAGCATTAGTATTCAAGGTGTTTATGTGGTGCCGTAATATAAAGGTGCCGTAAGTGCCGTAGGTGCCGTAGGTGCTGTGGGTGCTATAGGTGCCGTAATATAAAAGGTGCCGTAAGTGCCGTACCAAAAGTGCTATAAGTGGAAGAGTATAACAGGTGCCGTATAGTACAGTGGGTGTCGTGCACTAGGTGCAAAAGTGTTATACAGTAGTATAGTGTGGTAGATACCACACTATAAAATCCGTAGGTGCCGTAGGTTACTCCGAAAATAACGTAAAGTTACGCTAAAAGTGCCGTGAAGTTACGCCGTAAGTTGCCGTTAGGTACGCCATTGATTGCCGCAGGGTAATACTATAGGTAACAAAGGGTAAGCCAAAGGTAATAAGGGTAAGCCGAAGATACCAAAGGATAGCTATATTAGTAGTACTAATAAGCAAAAGAGACCAAGGGGTGAACACAAAAAGGTAGGGTAAAAACAAAGAAGTATAAACCCGGGCTCATAACCTATTGCAATTCTTAAGGTCACTATAAAGTAAAGCCTTACTAGCTAGCTAGATGGCACAAGACTGTCTGCGACCTATGAACTAATCTTAGTATAAATACTAGATTTTTCACCAAGTCCTAAGACTATACAAGTGCTATAAAGCAGGGCAAGTGTAAAGGCAAGGCAAATATAAGATAACCAGAAACGCAGGGAAGGTGGAAGTTAAGAGGCATATAGTATATTAACAGACTCGATTGTGCTGCCCTTCTACTATCTAGAAAGAAGGGGGAAAGCTATCCTATATATACACGAAGGAGGGGTGGGCCCAGGCATCCAGGGAAGCCAGTAAGGGGGCTCCCCGTAATGCTCGCTATGATACGTCAGCAACCCCGCTATATCCGACCTTTCCAACCACCCTAACCACCGCACTAGTAATTAGTCACCGTACTAGTAACTAGCCACCACGCTAGTGACTAACCACCACACTAGTGGACTAGCCACCACGCTAGTAGGCCACCACGCTAATTTAGCAATGCCACACCACGCTAGTAGGCCGCCACCACGCTAGTAGGCAACCACGCTAATTTAGCAATGCCACACCTTTTCAACAAGGCCTACCTTACTTGATATACAGTAAATAATCCACTGAAAATCCTTAAGGTAAAAGGCAAAGGCCTAAGGTAATACTACCATAAGTCCAAGAGGCGGTATAAGGGCTAGAAGGTTAGTAGGCCAGTAGGGCATAAGGCCAGCAGCCTAGTAGGCTACTATAGGATTTTAACACTAGTAATATAGATATAGACTATAGGATAGTCTATTCTAATATATCTTCTACTAATCGTCCTAATTAATTATAGATAGGCTCTAGTTTAGGTATAAATAATACTAGAAATTATAATAGAATAATTCTAATAAATATTACTATTACTATAATTATATTTAAAATATATTTTAGGAACCTCTAATATACCCTCTTTAAATCTATAAGTTCTGCTACTAACTTTAGCTATACTAATTCATCTTCTACTAATTATTCTATATGTCACGGGCTCGGGCTACGCCCGCGCCATAATGTGGCTAGGACTTAGGCTGCGCCTGCGACTAGCCTCAGGAGTATCGGCATAGGGTTACAAGGGCTCGCTAAAGACTCGGCCCATACTACATATAGGCATAAATAGGCTACTTAGAGGCCCCTATTCGGGCCCTCTCTCTTTCCTCCTTAGTCTATTTAATATATTTATTAACGCCTATTCGCAGTAGCCCTAAGGCCAGTCCTTTATATTTAAATAGACTCTCTCAGCCTTACTATTATAACCTCACATCATAGAGCCGATGATGCAGGCTATATAAGATATCGAGATGAGTATACCTAGAGAAACGGGTATAGATAACCCGAGACTATAATGCTCCCGACGTAATATATATACCCGAGTGGAGTAGCTTATATCGGGGTTATAACAAATAGAGGTATAGATACAGACTAATGCGTAATACCTTACTGCTATTGCCGCCTTACTATAGACCCTCCTTGCGAACTAGTTAAATAGCTCCTAAAACGCCACCTAATCGGCCCCAATCGTATAATAAAACGCCCCCCTCCCTATAGCTTAGGATACCTAGCTAAAATGCAAGCCGATCCCGATGGGGGACCCCTTTAATAGCAAAAAGGCTATATTTATAGCCTAGCGGACCTTTATGCAATATAAGCTTAAGGTCGATAAGGAATTTATTAAGGACGAGAAGACCTAATAGATATTTATCTTTTAGAACCTTTCGTCTATAGTCTAATTATAGGTCGCGGCCTTTTTCGAGAATAGTACGGCTTACGATTACAATATAATAAAGTTCTTCGAATACCTTTAATATCTCTTTAAGGACCTATACCGATAAGATCGTACTATTACTAAGCTTAAGCACTCCTTACACTAGGGCCCTAAGGAACCTTTTACTGCCTTTTTTATGTAATTTAAGGAAAAATTTATGCTTACTAGTAATCTTAGTTAGCCTAAGGAAGTTAAGCTTAAATACCTTTAATTAGCGCTTAATATATATATATATATATATATTACACTAGCTAAGCTATCTAGGGGGGGGATAAGCCCCCATCTAGCCTAGTGCTAGTACCTCTATGCCTAATCTATATAGGAAACCCGAGTGCCGGGAGGAAAACCTATATATTGTCCGTAGTCGATAGTATCCCTTCGGAATCGAAGGGGGTTTACTATATATTGCGAAGAGGTATCCTATCGCGCGAGACTAGGTCTAGCGGCAAAGCTAGGAAAGTATAGATAGTAGGCACGCCTCAATAGGCACGGTGATTTGCCTTAGTGGTTATTGGTCATTAGTTATTAGGCATTAGTCAGGCTCTAGGGTGGGTATAAATCGGAACCGATATGGTTAATATTATTAGGTATAGGAGGCGGCGGTGATATTAGTATTAGGTAGGCGGCGGTATCGCGGTGAGTCGCACGTTTTATTATTATTGGCTTTATCTGATATGGGTTGGGGCAATTAGCGGATGGTTAAGTGATCTAGCGCAGGCATACAGCGGTATAAAGTCTCCCTTACCTGCCCTACCTTTTTAATTCTTTTCCTTTTCCCTTTTTATTCCTTATTGAAAATTGCTAAGAATTTTCCTTTACTTCTCTGCCTCGATTGCACTATAGTAGTTTTTATACATCCTTTATTCTTCGATATGCCTACCGTTCTAGAGTTAGGTCCTAGCCTGGCTCGAAAATAGCTGTATCGTCCCTATATACGCCGTGGTGCCGATATGGCCGCTCGTTATTATAACTAATAAGGTAAGAGGTTCTCTTTGATCGTTATCTATCTTTTTCTAATAGTAAGTAGGGCTCGGGGGTGCCTATTTCGCTTATACTTCGAAGTAGAAGCCTTATTATATCCTAATATGTAATACTATAAACTGCGAACCGGTAGAGAGTATACTTATATTACAGAAGGCCTACGCTTATAAATAGGAAGTAAGTATATTAGTTTACCGGTATCCCTTAACTTTATAGTTAACCTTAGTAGGTAGATGAAGACGATTACCATAAGGCCTAGTAGGCTATATATCAGTCTATTACGCTAATTACTTTAGTGCCTCGAAAGGGTTAAAACGATTCTGCTATTATAATACGAATAATAGTGCCTATAGTCCTAATCTCGCTGCCGGCTGACTTTTTTAGGCTTATTGAGAGAGGGGTTTTAGCTTTAGAGTGCGCCTATAGCGGCAAACTTTAGCCTCTCTTATTAGTCGAGGAAACTTAGCCTCCTACTACTACTGCTGGCGATAAAAGCCCTACTAGTTCTATTATTATATTAGATATCGATGATAAGCCTACTCCTAGGCCTACTACTATAGAGGAACTACCTTATAGCAAGGGGGTCTCGCTAATATAATTTAAGACTCCTATAATACTATCTTCTAGTGAATTGCAGTAAGCGGTTACATTTTTAAAGTTTATAAAGTCCTAAGTAGAGTCTTAGCTAGTAGTATCTGCCTCTAGAGCGCTAGTTATACCGCTATTGAAGCCTCCCCTATTTACTATTCAGTCGGTATAGCCTAAATAAGCTAAATTAGTAGTTCTATTGCTATCCTCTCTTTATTTTTATACCGATACCCCTACCCCCTCCCCCTTTAAAAGGAAGAGGGAGGGATTAAAAATAATAGAGTCACCTACAAAAGGAATATTAGGTCTAGCTGCTAGGATTAAACGAAAAATATATTTAAGATTTATAGTCTCTTTTTCCCTAGAGGGGAAAAAGAAAGGAAAAGGGAAAGTAAGGGTGGCCCTTAATAATAGCTATAGTAATAAAGAGGGTAGTATAGAGTAAGTAGGGGTTTAGGGGGTTAGGGGTACTAAGAAGATTAAGGGTTTAAATCTATCGACCGTATAGGTAGCTTATATAAAAAGGATATTCTTCCCCTATCTATATAGTTAGTTATATCTTTATCTATAATTATCTATATATATATATATAGTCTAGGGTTAGGGTGCAATTATATCGGATTAGTATTAGAGCCGAAGTCTGCGTAAGCAGTAAGTACGATAGCTAGGGTGAACTATTTAAGCCGGTAGGTATTAAAGACCCATTTAATAACCTGCTTAGCTAAATCTTTATTTTCAAGTGCTTAAATAATATTATACTTATCTAATATAGGGCGGTCTTAGATATAGAGGGGAGGGTTTCTAAGATAATTATTATACTCTAAGATTATATATTTAATATTTTCTATATCGGGATTATATTAGTAATATAGGTGGCAGATAGATAGGACCTTTATCTTATATAGGAACTCGTTAAGGCCTATTTTTTCTATTCTAAATTAGGTAAAGAGGGAGGATTTATATTTATAGAGGTTTTTATAGAGATCTAGTATCTTCTTTATAGAGGTAAAGTTAAAGGTATATTCGGCAGTAGGGCGGTTCTTTAGTAGGTATTATATTCGGGTGAGTTATTACTTTAATTACTATCTCTTTATCTATTTAAAAGCTAGGGAGTAAGTAGGGGATAGTTTATTATCTTAAAGTAGAATTAAATCTTTAAGGGCTATATAATTTAGTATTTTATTCTCGGTCGGTCGCCCTTATCTATAGGTAGGTCTTTATCGTAGCCGAGTCTAAATAATAGTATATATATTAGAGATAAGATCGGCTATACCACTTTCTCGGGTTCTAGTAAGGAATTATTATTAGGCCAGATTAAGGTAGAGGTCGAATAAGGGGACTATTACTTCGGTTTCTATAATTATATTAAGTATTACTTAGTAGGCTCCTATAATTATATAGAGGCACTTCGATTATTTAGCAGCTAGACTATATATAATGCCTCTTATTACTTCTCCCGGCTTAATAGGAGTATACTAGATTTTAGTACTAAAGGCGATTATAGTTTTAATAACCTATATATATAGTAGTCGGGCTTCGCGGAACTAATATCCCTATATAGAGGCCGCTAGAGCGATAAGGGTAAGCTTCTGCCTTTTTAGCTTTTTTACTATTCGGGCCCTATAGTTAATCTAGCTAAGTTTACGGTTAATCTCTACTCTAAAGAATTAGGCGTATTATATAGGCTAGATGGTTGCATTACCGAGTCGTATTATTATAGTATCTAATCGGTGCTATTTAGTAAAGTGTATTAGTTCGCTCTTTACTAAGTTAAATTTTAGTCTAGCCTCTACCGACTATTTTTTGCAGATCTTCTATACTTTCGAGAGGGTTATAACTATATCCCGTATTATTTTGCCGTATATAATTATATTAGTATCGTCCGCGAATCCTAGGGTTAGTAAGTTATTTACTACTTTAAGTCTATAGTATAGGGGTGTAATATAAAAGAGGAAAAGGATTAAGGAGATCAAAGAGCCTTAGGGTATTCTTATTATAATTAGGAATCTTTAGGTAGGTTAGCCTTTGAAGAAGATTTTAGCTAAGCGCGATATAATAAAGCCTTAGACCTAGGCTACTATCTATTAGGGGGCGCCACTTTAGAGGAGGAGGTATATAAGTCTAGTATTATTAATAGTATCGAATGCTATAGAGATATCTAGTTATAGTAACGATGCTATTCCTTTATACTGCTAGGTAGCCTTAATTGCTTCTACTAGGGTATATAGCGCTATATCTATTAATCTATTTGCTCTATTACCTATTTATATATCTAATAGTAATTTCCGTTCTTCTGCGATTATTATTAGTCTTTTTGCTACTATAGCTTTGAGGACTTTACTAAAGAGGTTTAGAAGGGATATTAGGCACTAGGCTCCTACTCTTTAGTATTCTTTAGGTATTTTGCCGGGTTTTCTTAATACTATAACTTTAGCTTCCTAGAATTATATTAGGTAGTAACTAGTTCTGCATATAGTATTAAGGAGTATTATTAAGGCTCTAAGAACCGGTTCTCTACAGGCTTTAAAGAATCCTACCGGTATACTATTAGGGCCTAATACTTTCTAGCTAGCTATATATTAGAGGGCATTATAGATATCTGCTTTAGAGAATTTATCTTTAGGGGCGAATATTGCATTAGTAAGGCAGGAGAATTATAAGTCTAGGATATCATTAAAGGTAGCTATTAATATTAAGAAGAATCTTTCTATTAGTACTTCTATTTTAAAGGAATATATTTTTACTTCTTATATTTAGGCTCTTTTGCCTTAAAGGAGTATAGGGATTTCTTTTAATTCTAGGGGGAGTCTGCTATATATCCGGGCCTATTTCTCTAGGGACTATAAGTCTATATTTTTCGTTATAGCCTTATTAACGGCTTTTCTCTATATCTAGCGCCTTTCCTATTGGATAACCTTAGTTTAGTTTATCTCTACTCTTTATACTATTAACTAGTTAAGGCTAATACAGTCTTTTCTCTAATTCCTTATAGCCTTATGGGCCGCTATTATAGCCGACTATACTTCCTAGGTCTACTATAGGGCCCTTCTTAGCGGTTTAGTTCCTCTCTTAGGCATAATAATATTAGTAATAGCCTATAGTTAGGTCGTAAGCTATTAGGCGAAAGTATCGATCTCTATAGGGGATTAAGGTAAATGCGAGGCATATAGGATAGCTATCCTAATTTTAGCTTTAACTCAAGCGAGGATTTTATTAAATTTCTTCTATTAGTATATTAGTAGTAATTTACGAAACTCATCTAGTCCTATTTCTACCTAGATTACCTAAAGGATATAATCAGATCTAGTAATATCTACCGCCCCTATGAACTCTATATTAAGGTCTCCTATACTCTATATATAGTCGATAGTACTATTACATTTGCCTAAGGCTTATCTAATTATCTCTCCCTATAGTATTATAAGGGTTAGCTTTTATTTTAATATAAGTTTAAGGAGGGTATTATAGCCTAGGGAGGTTCTATAAGAGCGGTCCTATATAGGGTAGTAAATATTAAAGTCACTAGTAAAGATACTATAGGGGCGAGGGGTAGTTTAAGCGAATTCCTAGAGGGGGATAAACTAATTTAGGAAAGGGATTAAGGAGTAGATAAAATAGATATCGGTATTTTAAAGTGTAATACGGCACTAATCTGGATCTAAATCTATTACCTAAGAGCCGGGAGTATATCTTTTATAGATATAGATTACTACGCATCTACTATAGGCGGCTACTTAGTATCTACTAAGGCTAGAGTATAGGAGGAGTCTATCTAAGGCTATAAATTCCTAAAGGGCGATAATATCCAGTTCGGATTTATAATTAAAGGCGAGGTATGCTAGTAGTAATTTCTTTTATATATTCCAGTATAGTACCTCTATTATTAGTATTAGGGCTAGGGGGTTGGGGCTCTTAGTGCGTTAGTAGTAGTAGGCTCGGATAAATCAGGTTAGAAGAATATAGCAATATTACTACTGCTATTAATCCTCTCGGGGGTAATAAAGCTTTCTTTATATAGTTTGCCGATTCGTTTTCTTAGAGAGTCCTCCCTTAGGGAGTTACTAGCGAGGCATCTGCAGCTCTTATCCTCCAGGATAGGGAGGGGAGGCATCGATAAAGTGCTAATAGTTGCAAACTATATTAGTCTAGTGCTATAAGCCTGTCTTACGATATCCTATTGCCTATTCGCTATAAAGCAGAATTGAGACTAGGCTAGATAGGGTCCCTAGCAGTTAAGGCAGTACTCTCTTTTATTACTAATAATACTAGGGCAGTCTTTATCTCTATTAGGGTGTCTCTCTGCGTTATACTATCCGTATCGAGGGGTCTCTATATAGTAATTCGCAATATATCTAAATTTAAAGTATTAATAGTACTATCTTAAGTAGATAGTTTCATCGTATAATTTAGCCTTAAAGATTTCTACTTAATAGATAACTCTAGTTTTATAGAATCGGTTTACTACTTCTATATTAATTACTCTAATAATTAGGGGGGCTCTTGTTGCTTCTTTACGGGGTTTCCTTATAGCAACTCTACTAATACTAGGGCCGTTAGCTTAGGCTAGGTTTAGTTTAATATCTTCAATAGGGATATTTTTAGAAAATCGGATAGGGAATCCTTTAATAATAATACTAAAGGTGCGGATATTTAGTATAGCTCCTATACTGAATGCAAGGGGGATCTAGGTGGTTTCTATAGTAAAACGGGATACGGCTTCTACAAAAGTGACGACTATATCTCTGCTATAGAGTCGGCAAGCGGCAACGGCATTAATACCTCTAATAGTAGTATTTACCGCTTTTACAATCTTAATAGGGGTTCTCTATCGTAAGTTCTCAGTAATACTATCTCCTTTAATTATTATTTTACAGTAGATTCTCGGCGGTATAGGTAAGGTAGTTAGTCTAGGTAGTGCAATCGTTAGTATGCTTTTAGCAGTAATATTAGCCTAGGTCGTTCTAAAGGGGGTCTTTAAGGCAAAAGCTTTATTTATAGCACTCTCTACTACTTTTTCTAAATTATCAATCGTAATAAGGTTTAGGTTTAGGTTTAAGGCGGGATTAGTTCGGTTAATGCATTTAATACTATCGACCAGGCTGGTAATAGCATTCCATACATTTCCCAGCGTAGCTGCCGGGACATAGTCTGCGATCTTTTAGTAATACTATTTAAGCAATTCGGTTTCTTCTTAGGTTCCTATATTAGTTTGTACGATATTACTACTAATTCGTCTATAATTATCGTTAGCGATAGTGATACGGTAGTTATAATGGCTCGACTCGAGTCCACCCCTATTTCCTCCATCTAAGTCTATAATTTCCGCCGCCTCAACCGCGCCTTCCTCCCGGTGCTAATGCGCTATCGGCAGATAGGGTAAGACGAGGTAAGGGATTGATTTAGCAACTTTTTGACTATTTTAGGGGTATATTCGCGCCGGTACCGAGGTGCGGGCGAAATCGCGAAAAGTTAAGTTAGCGCTTAATACTCGTATAGCTAATAAGATTATTAGCCTTAGGGTCTCCCATTATAACTATTATTTAGTAGTAGACTATTACTAATAAATTGCTATCGATATTAAGACTAGCTTAACTATTAATCACTATATGGGTTCGACCTATTCCCAACCGATATACGCTTAGGATTCTAAGGGCAATATATAAATACTAAATATTAATAAGCTGGACTTGAAGGGTAATTAGTATGCGCTTAAGGCAATATAGGTCTCTAAAGAATAGTATAAAGATCGTAGGAAGAAAAGTCTTTATCTTTAGTATAGCTCTCCTAATTATTAGATATTTATATGCCACCTATTGCCGGTAATCCGACCCGATATAGCTAAAGTAGCCTCGCTTGACTTATAAATCGTAAAGGTCGAAAGTAGTAATAAAAATTAGGAAAAAGAATAGCCTTTAAACCTAGTCTCGTTAGAGGGCTTAAGATATATATATAGACCCTAGCCTGATTATAAAAAGAATTAAAAGAGATTATAAAATAAATAGATAGATACCCCTTTTTAGTACCGATCTTATATAAATCCTATACCTTTATTGATATCTTAATCAACTTAGGATATAACTATTATAGCGCTATAAGCGAAAAGATAGTATAACGGTTAGGCCTCTAACCTATCTGCCTACTATAACGTAGGGAAATCGGAATGGTAGTAGATATTTAGAGCTATTTAGGAGAATATAAGGTAATATATTCCTCTATTATTTATATTGTCTATATAGCGATCGATATCGATAGATAGCTATCTACGGTTATACTTTACGTTATCTTAGGCCTTACCTATAATATTATCCTTAGGATGCCTTAGATAGAGCATTATAATATTATACTATAGGTAAAGCGATACTAATTAAAGATTAGATCGGTAGATAGCCTTATTGTTAAGGAATCGACGAAAAGGTAATAAGGTCTGACTATAGTAAATATCTTTAGCTCGGTCTTCTATAGTATACTAAAATAGGCGAAACGCTTTAGAGACCGATCGATTTCCTTTATTATAATAAACTTATAGGAGATAATACGTATCTTTTATATTATACTACTACTTTATTAAGACTCTGCCCTATAATCGTAAGAGCTATAAATACTCCCGATAGAATTATAGGAATTTACTAACCTTTTTAATAAAAAGAAGGCTTTTAATCTCTTTCTGCATTAGGGTATATTAGACTACTATATCCAGCTTAAAAAGACTATAGATAGGAGCCAGCTAGACTTACCTTAGGGCCTATTATATAATATACCATAAGACTAATTACTTAAGGTTCGAAGATAAATAATTAACCTAATAGATAAAGGATAGATTTATATAAGCTCTTTATTAGTAGTAGTACTAGTCCTACTAGCTAGAAAAAGGAATAGTAGGTAGCGTTTTTATATTAACTACCAGGCCCTTAATAAGGTTATAGTCTAAAACTAATACCCCCTCTCTTTAATTAAGGAGACCTTATAATCCTTATCCTAGGCAAAATAGTTTACTAAGGTTAATATACGCGTAGCATTCTATAAGATATATATTATAAAGGGCGATAAATACTTAACTGTATTCTGTATATGATTCGGACTATTTAAATAGCTTATTATAATATTTGGCCTAATTAGGGCCCCTATGACCTTCTAAAGATATATTAACGGGGCCTTAGGGAATATACTAAGAGACTTTATAACTGCCTACCTTAATAACGTTTTAATTTATACTAGGGGAATAAAGGCAGACTATATAGGGCGTATTAAAGAAGTCCTTTAACGACTATAAAAGGCCGGCTTAAATTTAGATCTTAATAAGTGCGATTTTACAGTAAAGGAGGTCCGGTACCTAGGATATATTATAATAGCTAAAAAGGAAATCTATCTAAACCCTAAAAAGATTAAGGCTATTTAGAATTAGGAAGCACCTATAAAATTAAAAGGCGTTTATAGTTTCCTCGGTTTTACTAATTTCTACTATAACTTTATCTTAGACTTTTTTTGCCTTATCGACCTTTTAGTTAAGTTAATAAAAAAAAAGGTCTTATTCTAATAGCTAGATAAAAAAAAAGTAGTATTCTAAGCACTTAAGTAGTATTTTATATTGTCTCTAGTTCTTACCTAATAGGACCCTAATAAAGAGATGGTTCTTAAGGTAGATAGTTCTAATACGGCCTTTAGTGGCTATCTATTGTAAATCAGGGAGGATAATATACTCTACTTTATTATATATTATTCCGCTTGCTTATTAGATATAGAATAGAATTATACTATATACGATAAAGAACTCCTTACTATTATCTTTTACCTTAAGGTATAATTAGTAGAACTCTACTTAATAGCCTCCCCTTTTATTATCCTTACCGATTATAAGAACCTAGAGTATTTCGCCTAACTATAAGAAATATCTAAGTAATAAGCCTAATAGGCTAAGACTCTAGCGCTCTTTAATTTCTATCTTTAGTATAAGCTAAAGTTATAAGCCTAATACCCTAATACGCTTTCTTAATAGGAATAAAAGGCAGATAGGGCGGAGCTATAAATCGGCTAGATCCTAAAACCGCTATCTATTTTAGTATTTAATATAGATAAAATAGAAAGCGAGATAATACTAACCTCGGCCCTATAGACTACCCTATCTTACGGCCTATATATCTTCGCTAACTCCTACCTTTAAGCTATCTAAGACTAAACGATATCTAAAGATAGTATATATTAGGCCTAATAGATAGCAATTGCGAATAGGGAATAACGATTTCTAATAAAGGCAGCGATATAAGAATAAATTGCCGACTATACCCTAAATACATATAGCATACTCCTTTACTAGGTATAGGTATAGCTTCTATCGTTTAAGCCTTTAACTACTATAGTAATCTAATACTGCTATAACTTGCCTATTGCGGGCTACCTAGGGAAAAATACTACCTTCTAATTATTGCGATAGGATTATTACTTCGATAATATATTATCTAAAGTAGCAAAATATATTCGGAATTGCTAATACTGTAGGGTATATAAAAGCCGCTAATTGTGCTAGGGGTTATTGCAACTACTACTAATTATAGACTACTTCTAATCGCAAATATCGGTCGATTTTATAACCGACCTTCTTGCCTATAATGCCCCTAACCTATGATTCCTTATAATCATTATAGATCGCTTATTAAAGTATATTTAGCTTAAGGCTATATACTTAATAAAAGCAGAAGATTGTATAGAATGCTTCTAATAGTACTAATAGCGCTTTTATAGCTTCCCTAAGGAGATTATTAGCGATCGAGGTTTAGATTAAATAGACTAATTTTAGTCTATACTATATAAATTAATTAGGACCGAGCAACTTCTATTAATAGTATACTACCCCTAAACTAATAGCGGTATAGAGCGAATAAACTAAAAGGTATAGGCGGTCCTCTATATTATAGTTTCCTTTGATTAGTACAATTAGCTATACTATCTTGCGGTATATTAATTCGCGTTAAATAACTAGATATTATCTATTATTAGGTTTAGCTTAAACCGGCTACTTAATAGGTTTAATATTCCGATTATCGCCTTACCTTTAGAGGTAACCCTAAGCTTAATTACCCTAAAGGGGCGTATAACCCTTTTTTTTAGTAATTTTAAAGAGGGATAGGAATTAGCCTAGGCTGCTATCGCCTTCGTATAATAACGATAGTAAGATACTACTAACTGTTTATAATACTTGGCCGAATGCTTTTAGGTTAGCGATTAGGTATAATTAAACCTTTAGAATATTAAAACGAACCGCCTATATAAAAAGCTCGATTGGGTCTCTACTAAATATACTATTATTACTATCCTATTACCGCTTAATATCTAGCTTGATATCCTATAGGGTATCTATCTAGTTTTTTATATTAATTTAATTGAATAGGCTACTTCCGATCTACTACCTAATTAGGTAATAACCGATATATAATTTAGGCCCCTATTCGTCCTTCCCTAAGACTCTATAAACCTATACAAAGAATATAAGGTTAAAGAGATACTTATAGCGAAGAATATATAGGGTCGAGGATAAAAATATAATATACTTATAAAGTAGAAAGGGTATGATTTACTAATATAAAAACCCCTAGAAAACTTTAAGGATACTACTGTATAGGAAATATTTAAGGCTAAATGGGGGGATATTAAGACTTACGATAGGCCTAGCTAGGTCCTAAAATAGGGTCTATTAAACCGGTAAATAATACTAAACGCTTACTATTACTAAAAAATAAAATAAAATAATAAAAATACGCCTAAAAAAAAAAAAAAATTATATAATATAATAAACCAAACCGGGGCTAATATAGGTTTAACCCTAATATGCTCCTTCTTAAGGCTACTCTCTATCTCTCTAAGCCTCCTCCTACTCTTATAGCGGTATATAGGCCGGTAGTAGTAAGGGTCCTTATAGGGTAGGGTATATATATAGGCTATATATTAGATAGGGATAGTTCCCTATATATCTATAATATAATAGAGTCTATAGGATACCGTAAGGCGAATATAGTAGGGGTATACTAAGAGACGATAAGACCTTTTAATAAAATAGGGCCAGATAATATAGTATCTATAGAGGTAGCCGCAATAAAGATGGCGAAAGCATAGGGGGCTATAGAGTAGGATCTGCCTATTACTATAGGGGTTATACTAGATAACCTTATACTAGCGGCGGTAGAGCCTCTATATAATACTAGCCGCTTTAGTCGTATAATAGTTCCCCCTCTACGTAATACGCAAGGAAGGCGGGCTAAGATAGAGGCAGGGGTAGTTAGGGATATTAAGCTCTAACCTAGTACTACTCTATCTTAGTATAATATTCCTAGGCTTCTATTTATATCTCCCTTATAATATTTAAAATAGGAGCAAGATCTATAATAGACCTAGCCTAGTACCGTAAGGGCGTTAATGCTATAGATACGGCAGAAACTATACCGGCAGTATCTCTTAGCCTAAACGCTAAACGTAGGGCATTAGGGGCCACCTATTCGGCAGTAAAAGCGCGATACTATTGATTATTTAAAGCCCGAAACTTAGGGGTAAGGATAGCGATATATACTTTCTGTATATCTATCTTAAGATGAGCGGGCTCTATAATAGCCCTCCCCTCCTTTACTGCTTTAATCTAGCTATATAAGATGTATTATAATATAGGGTTCCCCGCGAGATACTAATCAAGCTATATATAGGATGCGTAAGAATTAGTATAGCTTTTATACCTTTTAGCTCTCCTGTAACGCTTATATATAGGCAATTCTCTAGTCGACTATATACGCTTAGTATATCTATCGCATAGAAACTCTTCATTTTTTGTATACTAATACTCTTTATCTAAGGAGTCCCCCTTTAGGAGATAATCGCTAACGGTATAGTATAGCTTTTAGGGATAAGTAGGGCTCGATCTCTCCCTAATAGGGGCATTTCTAGCAGTAGATAAAGATATATTTAGGCTCTAAATAGGGTTAGCATAAGACACTCGCAATAGAGGTAGGGACTTAAAACTTACTAATAAGCTTTACGATAGGCTAGACTAGGTCTCGCTATAAAAGGAGTTAGTAGCCAATTGCAATAGAGATAGAATTCGGTAAGGAATATTAACGCAAGCGGGATAGAAATAATACTTTAACCGATTAGTATATAATATAGGCTTAATATAGGATAAAACTTATAACGATAGGGACCTTCGATGCTTATTAATAGCCTTAATAAGAAGAAGGGAAGAAGGAAAAAAGCCCTAACGAGGAAAAATAAAGACTATAGGGAGATTTCCAGCCGGCAGCTAGCGAAAATTTTTTTATAACGTTCCCAACTATATTAGTCAACCTCTAGCTGGCGGCGTAATAATAAACTTCTATACGCTTCTACTATACTATTCCCAATTAATAACTATATAACTCCTATCAATTGTATGGCTATATCTGCTATAGTTATAGATGAATCCTTCCTATACCTAGCAATTGGCCTATATATGGATTTAAGGATATCGCGATATAGTAATCGGCGATATGATTGGTCTTTAGCGGAGGATTGATTGATAATAGAAGGCGATTTTTCCGATTCTAAGGCGGAGAAGGGGGGTATATTACGGGCTCGGGCTATGCCTGCGCTATAATATGGCTAGGACTCGGGCTACGCCCGCGACTAGCCTTAGGAGTATCGGCACGGGGTTATAAGGGCTCGCTAAGGACTCGGCCTATATTATGTACGGGCATAAATAGGCTACTTAGAGGCCCCTATTCGGGCCCTCTCTCTTTCCTCCTTAGTCTATTTAATATATTTATTGACGCCTATTTGCAGTAGCCCTAGGGCCAGTCCTTTATACTATATTAGATATAAGATAAGGATATAGTTATATAAGAACTGCTTCGAAAAGAACTATTATAATTATATTAATAATTAAAATTAGAAAAAATCTAAGCAATAGAAGAATATAATATTCTACTATTCGACTTAGGATAATATTTAAAGAATACAATTATACTAATTAATATATTATTATTATTAAATTACTCTAGGGGGCTATTCTAAGCTAGAATTGCCTATCTAGTACTCCGGCAAATAATCCGGAAGGGAAAAACCCGAGGTCCGGGGGGAAAACCCTTCCTGCTAGTATAATTATAATAACTAGGGAGTCGGGCCCCCGGGGGGGCCGACGGGTTTCCGGCACGTAGGGAAGGTGGGTGCGCTATCGCTTAGGATTATACCTAGCGGCAGTGCTGGGAAGAGTGCGAGAGCGATCTAGAGAAAGTGGGTCCGGAAAAAGGTAGGTCTAGTATCTATAGGGGAGGGGTGGTCCTAGGTTAGTATGCTATGAATCGAAAGTGAAGTAGAGGTTATGCGAGCAGGGCAGCGCCGGCTATACAGCATGCGCGCCGGCTGTACGGCGTATGTATCGCGCGGGGGTATTAGAGCAAAAGTAAGGGAATTTTCTATTATTGGGGCCATATCGGCGGCGAATCGGCTGCAGGGGGGGTGCTTAGTAGAAGGCAAGCAGTATCGGGTCGGGGGTTGGGGTGAGCCGAGTGTGAAGAGAGGGCGCGGGGGCCTCTAATCGGGCGAAGATATAAAGGTGCAAGTGCCCCCCGACTTCTTAATCCTTTTTTCTTCCTTTCTATATAGCGGGAGGGGGAGAGGGGGGAGAGGGAGGGGGGGCTACTGCGGGGGCCGGCGGGGGAGGGGGAGGGGGGGGGGGAGGGGGGCTCTGATATTAATATTATGGCTTCGGAGTAGCTGAGAATTGATCACGTTTGTCCGCCTACTATATCTCCTCTCTCCCGCATCGGGATATTATTAGCCTAGTGCCTTTACGGGGGCGGGTCGCTAGAGCGACTAAGCGAGCTAGAACTAGTCGAGGCGGTCGAGGCTAAGGATCTAGCATATAAGTCGGCAGGCGAGGCTTGGCTTATTAAGGGCAATAGAGATCCCTTAGCGGTCTCAGAAGAAGCTCGGGCCGGTCCCACGCAGCTATTAGCGCTATCGTTTATATTTTAGGCAAAAGAGGATTAAGTGATAATAGTTTTTAGGGGCCTCCCTATATCGGCAGAAAGGCGAGGGCACGGTAGGGACTTGGCGCTAGTAGAGGAAGGAGTTCAGTCCGATCTTTTCTATGCGAAGCTAGGTAAGTACGGCCGATTTATATTTAAGGAGGCTATTATAAAGCTGAATTATTATAGCTATAGATTAGAAGTCTGGGGCCCTCTCTGCCGCTATAGGCCTATACTACTGCTATCTCGCTCTTACGGCGGCTTGATATTTAGACTACCTAATAAGCCACTCTTTTGCCAGGCATTTCTCGGCTATTAGCTGCTATAGGTCGAGTTCCGGGAACAAAATATATATCTAGGGTCCTTTATAATTGCTCCGCCGATAGCATTAGAGCATCACTACCACCGCGGCGGAGGCATAGTTAATTCGCTTAGCTATCCCAGTCTTTACCATCCTTTCTAAGAATCGCTAGCGGATATAGTTTAGGTATAAGTCGATAGGTGGTATGGCCGCCTCGGTCTTAAGGATATCTATTAGTATAGCCTTAAAGGCCCTAATAACGGTTCGAAGGCAAGATAATTATTCTATAGTTAGTGATTTTGCGATACCTTTCGCCACCCCGCTAGGGGCGGTGGGGGTATACTAAACTCCCGCGCCGAAGGCGATAGTGGTGCGAATGACCTGCGTATATACTAATCGGGCCTCCTTATATTAATATCCCCATATAGAGGCCGCTATCGCCGTAAGGGCGAGTCGCTGCCGCTTAAGCTTTTTGGCTATTTTTATGCAGTATTTACGCCACTAAAGTTTTCGGTGGATCTTAACCCCTAGGAAACAGGCGTGCTGCTTTAGCTGAATTATTGCGGTCTTGAGTCAGACTAGCGTCTCGTCTGCCTTATAGGCGTGTGTGAAATAGATAAGCTTACTCTTCCCTAGGTTAAAATTAAGCCTGGCTTACTTAGACCACTCTTTATAGATCGTCTACACCTTTTCGAGTAGGGTCTAGGTCTCCCCTATACTCCTCCCATACACTATAATATTAGTATTATCTGCGAACCCTAGGGTAATAATAGAGGCTATTTCTTTAAGCCTTTTGTAGAGTAGTACAATATAGACTAAGAAGAGGATAGGGGAGAGGGGGGACCCTTACAGGACCCTAGCAGTAATAGGTAGGTTATCGGTTAATTTGCCCTTAAAGTGAATTCATACTATACAAAAGTCGGTAAAGCTATAGACCTATGCCGCAATCTATAGCGGTAATCCCTTTTCTAAGAGTAGGTAGGTAAGTCGAATATAGTTCACTATATTAAAGGCTACAGATATATTAAGCTAGAGGAGCGAGGCGATCCCGCCGTAGTGCTATGCTATGCGAATTATTTCTACGAGAGTACTAAGGGCTATATCTATGGAATAATTAGCTCTATTTCCCATCTAAAGGTCTAGGAGTAGGTTGCCCTCCTCGAGGGCGGCAGTAAGCCAGCATGCTATTGCGGCTTCTAGGATTTTACCGGTTAGGTTAAGTAAGGATATCGGTCTCTAGCCTCCCGCTTTAGAGTATTCCTCTGGTTTCTTTCCCGGCTTTCTTAGCACGATTATACAGGCCTCTCGGAACTAAGCCGGGTAGTGCCTAGTGCGGCAGGACTCGTTAAGAAGGTGGGTAAGAGCTGTAATTAAGGGGGGGCCGTATGCCTTAAGGAATCCCGCAGGTAGCCCGTCCGGTCCGGGGGCCTTCCAGCTGGCCATATAGTAAAGGGCGGTGCGGACCTCTTCGTATATGAATCTCTTATACGGTGGGAACTCTGCGTTGGCGAGTTAGGGGAAGGTCGGGTACTAATTAATATATTATAACTCCTCTAAATCGCACTAATTATTAGGCATTAACTTTCCCACCTTATATAGTATAGGCGAAAGCTTAAAAGTAATACTATAAAAGCTATTATTTTACACCTTATAATACTATTTTATAATAACGAGGAGAATAAAAAAAGATAAGTAGTAGGTAGAATAAATTATATTATTGCCTTTAATAATATTGCGAAACCTAAAGGTTAGATAGTAATTACTTTAGGATATATTACCGCCTATATTAAAGGAGTATAATGCGATTTAGTTCTAATAGATAATAGATTAAATATTAATTTAATTAACGATACTTTCTTAATAAGATATAAAATTCTATAATTGCAACTGCAAAAACTAATAAAGGTTAAGATAGCAAATGATAATAAATATACTATTACTACTTACGTATATATATAGGTAGTAGTAGGCGGTATTCTAGTATTAGTTTGCTTTTATATTATACTAATTTAAGAAGAATAGGATATTTTATTAAGAAAGGTTTAGCTATAAAGAATAAGTACGGTAGAATATTATAGTAAAGATAAATTTATACTTAAAGGCACTAGAGGAGTCTTATAGGTTCTACTAATATACCTATATCTAGACTTATTCTAATAAGTTAAAATTTAATATTTAGCTTTTCTAAAATAGGCCTCATCTAATAATAAGGTTAAATTTATCGAAAATAACTAAAAAATTCTAAAAGAAGTTAAAAAGACTCTGCGAAATATAAATATTGCAAAATGGTGATTCAGAACACTATTGGAAATATACTAGATACCGATAGTAGCGTACAAGGCGTTGCAGAATAAAACAAAGAGCTGGTTAAAGATTTAAAGCGCATAAGAGGTTGACTAGAGCAAAGATGTCAGGGAAATCTGATTCTAATTGTTGGTGACTATTTTAGCTAGAAAGAGGGAATTTTGGGCATATTTCTACCATCTTGAAAAAGTGGTTGAAAATAATGAAAAACCGCAAAAATAGCAAAAAACCCGACGAAAAGTCGGTCTACCCAACCGTGCCCAGTCTGTGCCCAATATCCTACCCAGTGCATACCCAACCAAACCCAGTGGCTTATAGCGGTGTGCCGGATGCCCTATAACAGCCTGCCGTACGGACCGGAAGCCCTATATCGGTCTGCCGTAAATGACCGGTGTAGCAGGTAACTGTATGTAGAAGGCCGAAAATACTAGTATTAGTAAGGTTTGCCCATTTGGTAATCCCGTAGAAATGCGCCGCCTATTGTGGGCCCTGTGGCCCACTGTGACCGGCCGCTGTGGCCGGCTGTGGGGCGCTATACCGGTGCCGTGACCGGCGCTGTGACCCACTGTAATCGGCGTTATGGGGCGCTATGCCCCACTATAGCGCCTGGTATAGCCACCGCGATATCTCAACGTAGAGACGTCGTACGGTAGCGAGACCAGTACCAAAATACAGCTAAAAAGGCGCTAATTTCAACACCTCCTCTGATTAGCAATATAACTAATCCTAGCGTTAGAATAAAAGAAAGAAACCCTATAAAAAATCAGAAAAAAAAAGATAATAATGCTATAGGGATTGCAGCCCTAATAGCTGCCGAAATATGGGGAATTTCGGGCTTAGAAGTGGTTTAGTGAGTCTATCCGCAGGTATATCTATCGTAGGTAAATAAGATATTTTTACTAGGCCACCGTGGGCCTTCTTATGTATATACCGGAATTTAAGCAAGGTGTGCTTAGTGCGGGCATGCTGATTTGGGTTATTTGCATTTGAAATAGACCCTTAGTTATCGCAATATAGTAGTATCGGGCGTTGAATATCGATTTGGATTTCTTTAAATAAATTAGATATCTATTCCACTTTGCGAAGCGCCTTAAGTATTATATCAGACTCGGCTTCAAGCGTTAACAAAACCACAGTTAAAGACCGTTTTAACCTCCAGCTAATAGGCCCACCATTCAAGGTAGTAAGATAACCACTAGTAGACTTTAAAGTTAGCCGGCACCTAGCAAAATCGCTATCAGAAAATGCAGCTAATACTATAGTAGCTTTAGCGGCTCGGTAATAAATGGCTGTATTTGCCGTACTAGCTAAGTAGCGAAAAGCGCTTTTAGCAGCATTAAGCTATATAGTGGAAGCCTATTGCATATATCGTGACAGGTATTGCGTTGGAAAGGCAAGGTCAGGTCTTAATATCATTATCAACCACATCGATATCCCTACTAGCTGCTAGAATAAGTGTTAATTACTAGCATCTAGCGGCGTATTATTAGCCTCAGTAAGTATACCAGGCTATAGCGGGATTAGATACGGTTGTATATCCTTAAGGTTAAACTTCTTAAGGACTTCCGCAATAAATTGCAATTAGTACAGCTATAACAGGCCCTTTTCTCTATCCCTAATAATCTGCACTCCTAGAAAGAAGGAGGCAGGTCCTCGGTCTTTTATAGTATAAACCTTATAGAACTTAGTCTTAAGCTGGTTAATATAGCTCAGATCTAGACCGATAATTAAGCAGTTATCTATATAGGTCATAATAAAGGTATGCATCCCTTTATTATAGAAGACGGCAGCATTAGAAAGTAACGGCTTAAAACCCTCTTGCACTAAAAGGTCTTTTAACCGTAACTATTACTCGCGAGGGCCTTATTTTAGCCCATATAAGGCTTTCTTCAACAGTATGACCTATAATACAGAGGGGTTATATCCAACCTTAGTAAGTAAGGCTAGAAGTCGACGACACTACTGGTCAGACTATAAGGCTAGGTTAGGTAAGAGTAGGCTTTCTGCAAATTCTAGAAAACCAGCTAGAATCTCCATATAAATCGTCTCCAGCAGTTCACTATTTAGAAAGGCACTAATAAAATCGATTTGCTTTATTTTTTAGTTGTTTGCAGTAGTAAGAGCAAAGATGATCCTCTATATTAGTGGGATCGAAGTAGAGGCATAGGTCTCCGTAAAGTCTTGCCTAGATACCTGCATAAAGCCTTTAACAACTAATCGTGCCTTATATTTAACCGGGTTATTATTTATATCTTTCTTTATACGAAAAATAGGCTAATTGCGCAATATCTTCCTACTAGTAGGAACACTAGTCTTTAGTATAAATTGGAAGATATTTAAATCGATTAATTACTCGAATTCTAAAAATAAGGCCTTAACCTAGCTATCCTTATGTAGGTTATATAAGACTTCCTTCCAGCTATTAGGCATACCTTCTAGGGCCCGTTTTGCAGCCTTAATCTTTACTGCACAGCAAATATCGTATATTTGCTGGTAAAAAGCATAGGAAGGGGGGAAATCCTATGTAGGAGCCTCTGGGGGGCTGCCTAGGTATCCGAAAATCTAGTTGTTTTTCGGCTAGGTGGGTAGGAAAGCACCCTATTAGTCAGTCTATAGGTCAGACTGTTAGTCAAACTGTTGGTCAGTCTATAGGTCTAAAAGTGACCTATAGTATTGTTGCAAAATGGTGACTTAGAACACTGTTGGAAAGTATACTAAGTACCGACAGTGGCGTATAAGGCGTTGCAGAATAAAACAAGCTGGTTAAAGATTAAAAACGCACACACGGGGTTGACCAGAGTAAAGATGTCAGGGAAATCTGATTCTAATTGTTGGTAACTATTCTAGCTAGAAAGAGGGAATTTTGGGCATATTTCTACCATCTTGAAGAAGTGGTTGAAAATAATGAAAAACCGCAAAAATAGCGAAAAATCCGACGAAAAGTCGGTCTGCCCAACCGTGCCCAGTCTGTGCCCAATATCCTACCCAGTGCCTACCCAACCAAGCCCAGTGGCTTATAGCGGTGTGCCGGATGCCCTATAATAGCCTGCCGTACGGGCCGGAAGCCCTATATCGGTGTGCCGTAAAGGCGCGGTGTAGCGGGTGACTGTATGTAGAAGGCCGAAAGTGCTGGTATTAGCAAGGTTTGCCCATTTGGTAATCCTGTAGAAATGCGCCGCCTGTTGTGGGCCCTGTAGCCCGCTGTGACCGGCCGCTGTGGCCGGCTGTGGGGCGCTGTGCCGGTGCCGTGACCGGCGCTGTGGCCCACTGTAATCGGCGTTATGGGACGCTGTGCCCCACTATAGCGCCTGGTATAGCCACCGCGATATCTCAATGTAGAGACGTCGTACGGTAGCGAGACCAGTACCAAAATATAGCTAAAAAGGCGCTGATTTTAACACCCCCTCTGATTAGCAATATGGCTAATCCTAGCGTTAGAATAAAAGAAAGAAACCCTATAAAAAATCAGAAAAAAAAAAAAGATGATGATGCTATAGGGATTGCAGCCCTAATAGCTGCCGAAATATGGGGAATTTCGGGCTTGGGAGTGGTTTGGTAAGTCTATCTGCAGGCATATCTGTTGTGGGTAAATAAGATATTTTTACCAGGCCACTGCAGGCCTTCTTACGTATATACCGGAATTTAAGCAAGGTATGCTTAGTGCGGGCATGCTGATTTGGGTCATTTGCGTTGGAAATAGACCCTTAGTTATTGCAGTATAGTAGTATCGGATGTTGAATATCGACCTGGATTTTTTTAAATAAATTAGATATCTACTCCACTTCGCGAAGCGCCTTAAGCATTGCATTAGACTCGGCTTTAAGTATTGATAAAACCACAGTCGAAGACCGTTTTAACCTCCAGCTAATAGGTCTACTATTCAAGGTAGTAAGATAACCATTAGTAGACTTCGAAGTCAGCCGGCACCTAGCAAAATCGCTGTCAGAAAATGCAGCTAATACTATAGTAGCTTTAGCGGCTCGGTAACAAATGGCTGTATTTACCGTACCAGCTAAGTAGCGAAAAGCGCCCTTAGTAGTATTAAGCTGTATAGTGGAAGCCTATTGCATATATCGTAATAGGTATTGCATTGGAAAGGCAAGGTCAGGTCTTGATATTATTATCAACCATATCGATGTCCCTACTAGCTGCTAGAATAAGTGTTGATTACTAGCATCTAGCGGCGTATCGTTAGCCTCAGTAAGTATACCGGGCTATAGCGGGATTAGATGCGGTCGTGCGTCCTTAAGGTTAAACTTCTTAAGGACTTCCGTAATAAATTGCGATTGGTGTAGCTATAATAGGCCCTTTTCTCTATCCCTAATAATCTATACTCCTAGAAAGAAGGAGGCAGGTCCTCGGTCTTCTATAGTATATACCTTATAGAACTTAGCCTTAAGCTGGTCAATATAGCTAAGGTCCAGACCGATAATCAAGTAGTCATCTATATAGGTCATAATAAAGGTATGCGTTCCTTTATTATAGAAGACGGCAGCATTAGAAAGTAACGGCTTAAAACCCTCTTGCACTAAAAGGTCTTTTAACCGTAACTGCCACTCGCGAGGTCCTTATTTTAGCCTATATAAGGCTTTCTTCAACAGTATGACCTATAATATAGAGGGGTTATATCTAACCTTAGTAAGCAAGGCTAGAAGTCGACGATGCTGCTGGTCAGACTATAAGGCTAGGTTAGGTGAGAATAGGCTTTCTGCAAATTCTAGAAAACCAGCTGGAATCTCTATATAAATCGTCTCTAGTAGTTCACTATTTAGAAAGGCACTAATAAAGTCGATCTGCTCTATTTCCTAGTTATTTGCAGCAGTAAGAGCAAGGATAATCCTCTATATTGGTGGGATCGAAGTCGAGGTATAGGTCTCCGTAAAGTCTTGCCCAGATACCTGCATAAAGCCTTTAATAACTAATCGTGCCTTATATTTAACCGGGTTATTATTCGCATCTTTCTTAACGCGAAAAACAGGCCGGTTATGCAATATTTTCCTACTAGTAGGAACACTAGTCTTAGGAATAAATTGGAAGATATTTAAATCGATTAATTGCTCGAATTCCGAAAATAAGGCTTTAACCCAGCTATCCTTATGTGGGTTATGTAAGACTTCCTTCCAGCTATTAAGCACACCTTCTGGGGCCCGTTTTGCAGCCTTTACCTTGCAGCAGATATCGTGCATTTGTTGGTAAAAGGCATAGGAAGGGTGGAAATCCTGTGTGGAAGCCTCTGGGGGGCTGCTTGTATTAAAATCCTATAGTAGCCTACTAGGCTGCTGGCCTTATGCCCTACTGGCCTACTAACCTTCTAGCCCTTATACCGCCTCTTGGACTTATGGTAGTATTACCTTAGGCCTTTGCCTTTTACCTTAAGGATTTTCAGTGGATTATTTACTGTATATCAAGTAAGGTAGGCCTTGTTGAAAAGGTGTGGCATTGCTAAATTAGCGTGGTTGCCTACTAGCGTGGTGGCGGCCTACTAGCGTGGTATGGCATTGCTAAATTAGCGTGGTGGCCTACTAGCGTGGTGGCTAGTCTACTAGTGTGGTGGTTAGTCACTAGTGTGGTGGCTAGTTACTAGTGCGGTGACTAATTACTAGTGCGGTGGTTAGGGTGGTTGGAAAGGTCGGATATAGCGGGGTTGCTGACGTATTATAGCGAGCATTACGGGGAGCCCTCTTACTGGCTTCCCTGGATGCCTGGGCCTACCCCTCCTTCGTGTATATATAGGATAGCTTTCCCCCTTCTTTCTAGATAGTAGAAGGGCAGCACAATCGAGTCTGTTAATGCACTATATGCCTCTTAACTTCTTACCTTCCCTGTGTTTTCTGGTTATCTTATATTTGCCTTGCCTTTACACTTGCCTTGCTTTATAGCACTTGTATAGTCTTAGGACTTGGTGAAAAATCTAGTATTTATACTAAGATTAGTTCACAGGTTGCAGACAGTCTTATGCCATATAGCTAGCTAGTAAGGCTCTGCTTTTATAGTGACCTTAAGAATTGCAATAGGTTATGAGCCCGGTTTTATTTCTTTATTTTAACCCTACCTTTTTGTGTTCACCCTTTGGTCTCTTTTGCTTATTAGTACTACTAATATAGCTATCCTTTGGTATTTTCAGCTTACCCTTATTAACTTTGGCTTACCTATTATCACTTTTGGCTTACCCTTATTACCTATGGTATTACCCTGCGGCAATCAACGGTGTACCTAACGGCAACTTACGGCGTAACCTCACGGCACTTTTAGCGTAACCTTACGTTATTTTCGGCGTAACCTACGGCACCTACGGATTTTATAGTGTGATATCTACCATACTATACCACTGTATAACACCTTTGCACCTAGTGTACGACACCTACTGCACTGTACGGCACCTGTTATACTCTTCCACTTATAGCACTTTTGGTACGGCATTTACGGCACCTTTTATATTACGGCACCTATAGCACCTATGGCACCTACGGCACCTATGGCACTTACGGCACCTTTATATTACGGCACCATATAAGCACCTTGAATACCAATGCTATAATACGGACTTGCATAACGCCTACGGTATCCGTGCTTTTTTATATTGAGACCTGCTGTTATATTCTGCGGTTACCTTTTATAGTAGGCTACTAGCCACTATATTTACTAGCTGTCTAGCTAGTTACTCGGCTATTTTACCAGTTATTCGACTATTTTGCTAGCTATTTAGCTAGTTATTCCTCTGTTTTTACAACTATCGGCACTATTTTTCAACGGATTTTTAAACCCTTTTTGCCCACTATAGCAGAGTCAGAATCCTATAAGGTCCCTGAATCCGATACTAAAGTTGATACTAATGCATAGCTATAGCTAGATATGGACGATATGAAATCCCAGATGAATATACTAACTGACCTTATATAAGGCCTAGTTAGTAGGCAAAATAACGATACCTAGGCTACCTAGGCTACTAATAAGAAGCCTACTAAAGTCACTAAAGCTGGACCTTCCACTAGGATGACTACTACTAAAGATAATAATAATAGTGAAGCTGACGTTATAGAAATCGACCAACCTTCTACCCCTATAAAATATAAGGGTAAAGAGCCTATTTATATAATGCCACTAATAACAACTATTACCAACTAAATTAGTGATGGGGCTATTAAAGAATTAGCGAAGACTGCTAACCGCTTTAAGGAATCCCAAAAGCTAAAAAGCCCCTATAATTTCGACTAGTAGAAGCAGGCCCTTACTATACAATTTAGGGCCTTTAAAATAGCTAACTTTGTTAACGACCCCTCTATAGCAAGGCACTTTGATAAGTCTGAGCAGGCACTTCTACTACTAATGCTAAAGAATAGCTATAGTGAAGAAGCTATAGAGGCTATAGACTGGTGTAATAACCCAGAGGAAGCCTACCTTCTGCTAGTAGCCTAGTACTGCCACTCACTAGAAGTACAGCGGGCATACTTATACCCTACCTTTTACACCCTTACCTTTACCGGTTATAAAGGCACTTTAGAGGCTTTTAATAGCGAATTTAACAGCTATATTTCTCGCCTTAGAATCTTAAGTTCTAAGATCGACTCTTTCGACCAAATTAACCAGTATCTATAGGCTATAGAGGGGGTATTTACCCGCTAGATGGAACGTTAACGCTCTATGATTAGGGCTTATAGCGCCTAGGGTGTTATTAACAGCAGCAAATTTAACCTCCAGTATTTTATAGTTAACCTACTAGAAGAACAGCGTTCTAAAGGGTCTAATAAGGTGGCTGCTAATAATAACCCCAAACAGCTTAAAGCTTCTAAGGACTCTAAGAATAAAAGGTCTACTAATGCCGCTTCTACTAATAATAGCAAGAATAATTCTACTAATAATAGGAAAAAAAAGCAGCAATAGAAGAAGAAACAGGACTCTAGCAGTAATCAGCAAGATATTAAGGCCTTTATTATAGGCAACTATAATACCCAGGATACTAATATATCCTATTCCTCTTCTTCTACCACTATATCCACTAATAACCAGCCCTTAGCTATAAGCTATAGTGCTAAATCAGGTAGTAGGACTCCAAAGGATGCCCTCCTTTACGATATAGGCTCCACTTATCATATTGTTAATGATAAAAAGCATTTCACCACTTTTCACCATTTTAAGAAGAATGATAAGCCGGTAATTACTACTAGTGGTAGCCCTATTTCCCCTACTAGTTAGGGCACAGCACGATTTACTATACTATAGGGCGTTAATCCTACCAAATGGGGTATTATAGAGCTCAAGAATGCACTATATATTCCTGCTTTAGATATTAACATCATTAGCGGTATAAAGCACTATACCGCTAAAAGGGTACTAATGTAAAGGACTGGCCCTAGGGCTACTGCGAATAGGCGTCGAATGAATATATTAAATAGACTAAGGAGGAAAGAGAGAGGGCCCGAATAGGGGCCTCTAAGTAGCCTATTTATATCCATACGTAGTACGGGCCGAGTCCTTAGCGAGCCCTCGTGACCCCGTGCTGATACTCCTAAGGCTAATCGCGGGCGCAGCCCGAGTCCTAGCCATATTGTAGCGCAGGCGTAGCCCGAGCCCGTAATATACCCCCCTTTTCCGCCTTAAAGTCAGAAAAATCGCCTTCTATTATTAATCAATCCTCCACTAGGGACCAATTATATCGCCGATTACTATATCGCGATATCCTCAAATCTATATATAGGCCAATTGCCGGGTATAGGAAGGATTCATCTATAAGCGTAATAGATATAGCTATATGATTGACAGGAGTCGTATAGTCGTCAATTAGGAATAGTATAATAGAAGCGTATAGAAGTTTATCGTCGCGCTGCTAGCTAGAGGTTGACCGGTGCAACTAGGAACATCATAAAAAATTTTTCGCTAGCTGCCGGCTGGAAATCTCCCTATAGTCTTTATTATTTTCGCTAGGGGCTCTTTTCCTTCTTCCCTTCTTCCTATTAAGGCTATTATTAAGCATCGAAGGTCCTTATTATCGTAAGTTTTTATCCCGCGTTAAGCCTATATTATATACTAATCGGTTGAAGTATTATTTCCGCCCCTTCTGCATTAGTATTCCTTACTGAATTCTATCTTTATTGCGACCGGCTGCTAACTCCTTTTGTAGCGAGACTTAATCTAGCCTATATATAAAGCCTATTGGTAAGTCTTAAGTCCCTACCTATATCGCGAGCGTCTTATGCTAACCCTATATAGAATCTGAATATATCCTTGTCCGCTACTAGTAGTGCCCCTACTAGGGGGGAATCAGATCCTACTCGTCCCTAGAAGCCATACCGCGCCGCTAATAACTATCTTCTAGAGGGGGACTCCTCGGATAAGGAGTATTAGTATGCGAAAGACGAAAAGTTCCTATGCGATAGATGCACTAAATATATGCAAGCAATCGGAAAGCTATCCATTTATAAGCATTATAGAAGAGCAAAAGGGTATAAAAGCTGCGCCAATTCCTATATATCCTACATATAGCTTAATTAACGTCTCGCGGGGAACCCTATATTATAATGCATCCTATACAACTAGATTAAGGCAGTAAAGGAGGGGAGGGCCGTCGTAAAGCCCGCTTATCTAAAAACAGACACACAGAAAGTGTATACCACTATCCTAACCCCTAAGTTTCGGGCTTTAAATAATTAATAGTATTATATTTTCGCTGCCGAATAGGTAGCCCCCTATGCCCTATATTTAGCATTCGGGCCATAAGATGCTTTTAGTATGGTTTTTACTATATCTGCGGCATTAACGCCCTCCCAGCGCTAGGCTAGGTCTATTATAGATTTCGCCCCTATACTAAATATTATAAGGGAAATACAAGTAGAAGCCTAGGAATATTATACCAAGATAAAGCAGTATTAGGTTAGAGCTTAATATCCCTAGCTGCCTTTACCCCTATTTTATCCTACCCTCCCTACATATTATACAGAAGGGGAACTATCGTACGACTAAGGCGGCTAATACTATACGGAGGCTCTACTGCTACTAATATAAAGTTATCTATCGCAACCCCCGCAATAGTAGGTAGAACCCGCTCTATAGCCCCCTATGCCCTCGCCGTCTTTATTGCAGCTACTGCTGTAGATACTATATCGCCTGGCCCTATCTCGTTAAAGGGTCTTATCGTCTCTTAATGCGCCCCTACTATATTCGCCTTACAGTGGCCTATAGACTTTATTATATCGTAGACGTATAAGGAACTATCCCTATTTGATATATAGTCTATATACGCGCCTTGCCCTATAAGGACCCCTACTACTACCAGCTTATACACTATCGTAGGGATAAGAGGAGGCTTAGGGAGATAGAGAGTAGCCCTAAGAGGGGGCATATTAGGGGTAAGCCTATATCGGCCCCAGTTTAATTTATTATATTTTTTTTTTTTTAAAGTATTTTTATTATTTTATATTTTGCTTATAGTAATAGGCATTCGGCGTTATTTACTAATCTAATAGACCCTATTTTAGGACCTAGCTAGGCCTATTATAAGTCTTAATATCCCCTTATTTGCCCTCGAATATTTCTTATATAGTAATATCCTCAAAATTTTCTAAAGGTTCCTATATCGGTAAATCGTACCCTTTCTACTTTACGAGTATATTGCGTTTCTATCCCTAGCCCTATGCATTCTTTGCTATAAGTATCTCCTTAACCTTATATTCTTTATATAGGTTTATAAAGTCTTAAGGGAGGATAAGTAGGGGCCTAAATTATATATCGGTTATTACCTAATTAGGTAATAGATCGGAAGCAGCTTATTCGATTAGGTTAATATAGAAAACCGGATAAATACCTTATAGGATATTAAGTTAGATATTAAGCAGTAATAGGATAGTAATAATAGTATATTTAGTAGAGACCTAATCGAGCTTTTTATATAGGCGGTTCGTTTTAATATTCTAAAGGTTTAATTATACCTAATTACTAATCTGGAAATACTTGGCCGGGTATTATAAACGGTTAGTAGTATCTTACTATTATTATTATGCAAAGGCGATAGCGGCTTAGGCTAATTCTTATCCCTTTTTAAAATTACTAAGAAAAAGGGCCGTATGCCCTTTTAGGGTAATTAAGCTTAGGGTTACCTCTAGAGGCAGGGCGATAATTAGAATATTAAACCTATTAAATAGCCGGTTTAGGCTAAACCCAGTAATAGATAATATCCGGTTATTTAATGCGAATTAATATACCGCAAGATAGTATAGCTAATTATATTAATTAAAAGAAACTATAATATAGAGGACCGCCTATACCTCTTAGTTTATTCGCTTTATGCCGCTATCAGTTTAAGGGTGGTATACTATTAATAGAAGTTATTCGGTCCTAACTGATTTATATAGTATAGATTAAAATTAGCCTACCTAATCTGAACCTTAATCGCTAATAATCTCCTTAGGGAAGCTATAAAAGCGCTATTAGTACTATTAAAAGCATTCTATGCAGTCTTCTACTTTCATTAAGTATATAGCCTTAAGCTAGATATATTTTAATAAGCGATCTATAATAACTATAAGGAATCGCGGGTCGGAGGCATTACAGGCAAGAAGGTCGGTCATAAAGTCGACTAATATCTACGACTAAAAACGGTCTACAATTAGTAGCAGTTAT
Source organism: Ustilaginoidea virens (assembly GCF_000687475.1). Taxonomy (NCBI): domain Eukaryota; kingdom Fungi; phylum Ascomycota; class Sordariomycetes; order Hypocreales; family Clavicipitaceae; genus Ustilaginoidea; species Ustilaginoidea virens. Next base: position 2,634,057 of record NC_057316.1, read on the forward strand.
AATAACCCCTAGCGCAATTAGCGGCTTTTATATACCCCACAGTATCGGCAATTCTAAATATATCTTACTACTTTAGATAATATATTATCGAAGTAATAATCCTATCGCAATAGTTAGAAGGTAGTATTTTTCTTTAGGTGGCCTACAATAAGCGAGTTATAGCAGTATTGGATTACTATAGTAGTTAAGGGCTCAAACGATAGAAGCTATACCTATACCCGGTAAAGGAGCACGCTATATGCATTTAGGGTATAATTGGCAATTTATTCTTATATTACCGCCTCTATTAGAAATCGTTATTCCTTATTTACGACTGCCGTCTATTAGGCCTAATATATACTATCTTTAGATATTGCTTAGTCTTAAATAGCTTAAAGGTAGGAGTCGGCGAAGATATATAGGCTATAAGGTAGGGTAGTCTATAGGGCTAAAGTCGGTATTATCTTGCCTTTTATCTTATTTATATTGAGTGCTAAAATAGATAGCGGTTTTAGGATCTAGCCGATTTATAGCTCTACCTTATCTACCTCTTATTCCTATTAAGAAAGCATATTAGGGCGTTAGGCTTATAACCCTAGCCTATACTAAAGATAGAAGTTAAAAAGCACTAGAGTCTCGGCCTATTAGGCTTATCACTTAGATATTTCTTATAATCGGGCGAAGTACTTTAGGTTCTTATAGTCGGTAAGGATAATAAAGGGGGAGGCTATTAAGCGGAATTCTGCTAACTATACCTTAAGGCAAAAGATAATAGCAAAGAGTTCCTTATCGTATATAGTATAATTCTATTCTATATCTAATAAGCAAGCGGAATAGTATATAATAAGGTGGAGTATACTATCCTCCCCGATTTACGATAAATAGCCGCCGAGGGTTATACCGGAACTATCTGCCTTAAAGACCATCTCTTTATTAGGGTCCTATTAGGCGAGAACCGAAAATAATATAAAATACTACTTAAGCGCTTAAAATACCGCCTCTTCTTCGTCTAGCTATTAGAATAGGACCCCTTTCTTTATTAACTTAACTAAAGGGTCGATAAGGCAGGAGAAGTCTAGGATAAAATCGCAGTAGAAGTTAGTAAAACTAAAGAAACTATAAATGCCTTTTAATTTCATTAGTGCTTTTTAGTTCTAAATAGCCTTAATCTTTTTGGGGTCTAAATAGATTTCCTTTCCGGCCGTTATAATATATCCTAAGTATTAGACCTCCTTTACTATAAAGTCGTATTTATTAAAATCTAAATTTAAGCCGGCCTTTTGCAATTATTAAAGGACTTCTTTAATACGCCCTATATAATCCGCTTTTATTCCCCCGGTATAAATCAAAATATCGTTAAAATAGGCAGTTATAAAGTCTCTTAGCGTATTCCCTAAGGCCTTATTAATATATCTTTAGAAGGTCGCAAGGGCCCCAGTTAGGCTAAATAGTATAATAAGCTATTTAAATAGTCTAAATTATATACAGAATGCAGTTAAGTATTTATCGCCCTCTGCAATATATATCTTATAGAATGCTATATATATATTAACTTTAGTAAACTATTTCGCCTAAGATAAGGATCGTAAGGTCTCCTTAATTAAAGGGAGGGGGTATTAATCTTAAATTATAACCTTATTAAAGGCCTAGTAGTCGACATAAAAACGCCACCTATTATTCCTTTTTCTAGCTAATAGGATTAATACCGCTACTAATAAGGAGCTTATGTAGATCTATCCTTTATCTATTAGGTTAATTACTTATCTTTAAACCTTAAGTAATTAGTCTCGTAGTATATTATATAATAGGCCCTAAGGTAAGTCTAGCTAGCTCCTATCTGCAGTCTTTTTAAGCCGGATATAGTAGTCTAATATACCCTAATATAAAAGGAGATTAAAAGCCTTCTCTTTATTAAAAAGGTTAGCAAATTCTTATAATTCTATCGGGAGTACCTACGGCTCCTACGATTATAAGGCAGAGTCTTAATAAGGTAGTAGTATAATATAGAGGATGCATATTATCTCCTATAAGCTTATTGCAATAAAGGAAATCAACCGGTCCCTAGAGTATTTTGCCCGCTTTAATATACTATAGAAGACCGAGCTAAAGATATTTACTGCAGTTAGACTCTATTGCCTTCTCATCGATTCCTTAACGATAAGGCTATTTACCGATCCGATCTTTAATTAGTATCGCTTCGCCTATAGTATAATATTATAGTACTCTATCTAAGGCATCCTAAGGATAATATCGCAAATAAGGCCCAAGATAATATAAAGTATAACTATAGACGGCTATCTATCGATATCGATCGTTATATAAACGATATAGGTAATAAAGGAATATATTACCTTATATTCTTCTAAACGGCTCTAAATATCTACTGCTATTCCGATTTTCTTATATTATAGCAGGCGGATAGGTTAAAGGCCTAACCGTTATACTATCCTTTCGCTTATAGCGCTATAGCAGTTATATCCCGAGTCGATTAAGGTATTAATAAAGATATAGGATTTATATAAGATTAGTACTAAAAAGGGGTATTTATTTATTCGTTTTGCGATCTCCTTTAATTCTTTTTATAATCGGGCTAGGGTCTATATATACGTCTTAAGCCCTTTAATAAGACTAAGTTTAAAGGCTATTCTTTTTCCTAATCTTTATTACTACTTTCGACCTCTACGATTTATAAGTTAAGCAAGGCTACTTTAGCTATATTAGATTGGATTGCCGGCAATAGGTAGTATATAAACGTCTAATAATTAGGAGAGCTATACTAAAGATAAAGACCTTTCTTCTTATAATCTTTATGCCATTCTTTAGAGACCTATATTGCCCTAAGCGCGCGCTAATTACCCTTTAAGTCTAGCTTATTAATACCTAATATTTATATATCGCCCTCAGAATCCCAGGCGTATATCAGTCGGGAATAGGTCGAACCCATATAGTGATTAATAGTTAAGCTAGTCTTAATATTAATAGCAATTTATCGGTAATAATCTACCGCCGAATAATAGTCATAATAGGAGACCCTAAGGCTAATAATCTTATTAGCTATACAAGCATTAAGCGCTAATCGGAGGTATTCAAGCTTAATTTCCTTAGGCTAACTAAAACTGCCAATAAGCATAAGTTTTTCCTTAAATCGCATAAAGAAGGCGGCAAAAGGTTCCTTAGGGCCCTGGCGTAAAAAGTGCTTAAGCTTAGTAATAGTGCGATCCTATTGGTGCGGGTCCTTAAAAAGATATTAAAGGTATTCAAAGAACTTTATTATATTATAATCGTAAGCCGCACTATTCTCGAAAAAGGCCGCGACCTATAATTAGACTATAGACGAAAGGTTCTAGAAAATAAATATCTATTAGGTCTTCTCGTCCCTAATAAATTCCTTATCGACCTCGAGCTTATATTGCATAAAGGTCCGCTAGGCTATAAATATAGCCTTTTTGCTATTAAAGGGGTCCCTTATCGGGATCGGCTTACGTTTTAGCTGGGTATCCTAAGCCGTAAAGAGGGGGGCATTCTATTATACGACTAGGGCCAATTAGGTAGCATTTTAGGAGCTATTTAACTAGTTCGTAAGGAGGGTCTATAGCAAGGCGGCAATAGCAGCAAGGTATTGCGTATTAGTCTGCATCTGCGCTTCTATCTATTATAACCCTAATGCAAGCTGCTCCACTCGGGTATATATATTACGTCGGGAGCGTTATAGTCTCGGGTTGTCTATACCCGTTTCTCCAGGTATACTCATCTCGATATCTTATATAGCCTGCATTATCGGCTCCATAATGTAAGGTTATAATAGTAAGGCTAAGAGAGTCTATTTAAATATAAAGGACTGGCCCTAGGGCTACTGCGAATAGGCGTCGAATGAATATATTAAATAGACTAAAGAGGAAAGAGAGAGGGCCCGAATAGGGGCCTCTAAGTAGCCTATTTATGTCCATACGTAGCACGGGCCGAGTCCTTAGCGAGCCCTCGTGACCCCGTGCCGATACTCCTGAGGCTAGTCGCGGGCGCAGCCCGAGTCCTAGCCATATTGTGGCGCGGGCGTAGCCCGAGCCCGTGACAACTAATTAAAAATCAGCTTTAGTCAGCAAGCCGTAAATATATCGGCATTTTTAACTTCGAAAAATACGGCTTTTTCCTTTCATAGAAAGGAATAGACACACCACTACTATATCAACCTTACAGCCACTATACTAATAGTATAGTAGTAGAGGTCCCCAGCCCTACTAACCCTACTGATTATAGTGATCCTAAGGAAACCACTATTACCCCCGTTCCTACTACTGCGACTAATAAGGAACCTATAGAGGCTACTAGCCCTACTACCCAACCTTCCGCTATTACGACTAGCGAAGACCCTATAGAGGTTACTAACCCTACTCCTGCCCCTATAGCTGCTAATACAGAATATCAGAAGCTATTACAATTAGCCGGCATTTAGCATATACGGCTAGGGCATATAGGTATTCAGCTACTTAAAAAGACCTATGCTAATACCCCTGGTCTACCTAACCTTAATAAGGTTAAAGATGCTGATTTTCGCTATCTAGCCTATATATAGGCTAAAAAGGTTAGAAGACCTTCTAAGGATGCGATACCTAATCCAGCTAAATGCCTGGATATTATAGAAGGTGATACTTTTGCTATATCACCTATGCTATATAACAAACGACCTGTTGCCCTTATATTAGTGGACAGAAAATCCCGATTCCGCTGGCTTTACTTACTGCCTAATAGGGAAGGCACTATTGTTTTTAAAGCATTACAGAGCTTTATACAGAGCCTACAGGTCAGATATAGTAAAACGCCTATTGAATTCCACTATGATGGTGGAAATGAAATCAACAAAATGCTTAGTAATTGGCTTATTAAACAGGGTATAGCTTTTAATACCTCTTGCCCTTATATTCATAAATAAAACGGCCTAGCTGAGCGGTCCATTAGGGTTATAGCTGATAGGCTATATGCTACTATAGCCTGGTTAAGGCTTCTATCTAACCTCTGGTCTGCTGTAATTACTGGCGTTATTATGCTAGTAAATATAATAGCTGTTACTAATAGACCTTCTAGCCCCTATTAGGAGCTATTAAAGGATTATAACCATATTACGCCGGAGCACTACCCTGATCTTATTAACCTTAGGGCCATTAGAGCAGCTATTAAAGTGCTTATACCACACGAAAAGCGTATAAAAAGCCGCAAATTAGCGCCCCGTACCGAGCCTAATAGGCTCCTTACTACTCTAGGTAATAATACTTACCTAGTCTACCTTCTAAAGAAGAAGGTTATTACTAAAACAACTTTTATTACCTTTATTCACTAAAATAAAGGTATAGGCCCTATTTCTAGTGGCCTAGAAGGAGACTTTCATAGAGGGCAAAATACAGGTTCAGAGGGGGTATCTAGCAGAGAACCTGCTATTTTACTGGATGACCTAGAAAGCATACCGGACCCTACTAACCTTACTAATATTACTAATACTAATGTTATACCGGATGACCTGGAAAGCATACCGGACCCTACTAATACTAGCGTTATTAATACTAATACTACCTTAGATAACCATCCTATATTACAGTCCCCAGCTACTGCAAAGGATGACCTTATAGATATCCTTACTAGCCTTACTCCTGCCGACCTTACTAGCCCTACTAGCCCTACTAGCCCTGCTATACCTACTAGCCCTACCGACCCTACTAGCCCTACCGACTTATTCCCTAATCAGGATTTATACCACCTGATATGGGATTCCTGTTATGCAGCTAAGCGTAAGCTAGCTAAAAAGGCCCCTAATGGTACGCCTAATAGCTAGAAGGATATACTACAATGCCCTGAAAAAGAAAAAGACCTTTAGATAAAGGCACTATTTAAGGAATTCGAGCAGCTTTTAGATACTAAAGTTTTCCAGTTTATTCCTAAGTCTAGCGTTCCTATTAATAGGAAAATTATACGCAATAGGCCTGTTTTTCGGGTTAAAAAGGATGCTAATAATCAGCCTATAAAATATAAGGCTAGATTAATTATCAAGGGCTTTATGCAAGTCAAAGGAAAAGACTTTCAGCATACCTATACTTCTACCTCTATTCTACCCACCTAGAGGGTTATACTAGCTTTGGCTGCTAGCAATAACTAGGAGATAGAGCAAATCGACTTTATAAGCACCTTCCTAAATAGCGAACTTTCTGAGACTATTTATATGGATATCCCTGATGGATTCCTTGAATTTACAGAGAGCTTATTACTAACTGATAGCAAGCTTTGGTCTAATATACAGCGCTAACGGCTACTAACTTTGCTTAAAGAAGCTAGATTCGACCCTTCTATTAAGCAAGCTATCTTACTAAAGAAGGCCCTATACGGGCTAAAACAAGCACCCCGCGAATGGCAACACCGGCTAAAAGACCTGATTTCTAGTAAAGGTTTTTTACCTTTAGCTTCTAATGCTGCCATCTTTTATAATAAGCAAACCAGCACCTTTATCGTCACCTATATTGACGATTGCTTATTAGTTAGTCCAAATATAACTTATATTAACCAGCTAAAAAGGAAATTTCATAAGGTCTATACTATAGAAGACCGCAATCCGGCTTCCTTTTTCTTAGGCGTATAAATTATACGAAATAGGAAGGAAGGTTTATTGTGGCTACACTAAGCCCAATTTATAGCAGAGGTCTTAGCTAAATTCGGCTTACAGGATACTAAACCTCAGCTTATTCCACTTCAACCAGGGATTCTAAATGAATCTAGTGGAAAAGACCTTAGCCCTACTGATTAGAGCCTTTATCAGAGCCTTACTGGCACTATAATGTGGCTTATAATAATGACTAGGCCCGACCTAGTATTTCCTACCTAATACCTCTCCCGGTTTATATCCAAGGCAACTAATGTACATCTAAATGCTGCGAAAGGCAGCTTTAGCTACCTTAAAGGCACTAAGAACCTAGCTATTTGCTTTAGTGCTACTAAAAGCAACCAACAGCCTATTATAGCCGCTTATTCTAATAGCGACTTTGCTGGCTGTAAAGAAACCTTTAAATCTACTAGAGGCTTCCTGACTACTATTAATAGTGGTCCTATTAGCTGGCGTTCTAAGCGAGCCTCTTTAGTAGTGCTATCTACTTTAGAAGCTGAATCTGATGTATTACTTAAGACTATCCGCAAGGTACAGTGGCTTTCTAACCTTTGTAAGGAGCTAGAAATTGATATTTTACGCCTTATACCGCTATACTGCGATAACCAGGGCTCCATTTCGAATTCTAATAACCCTAATCAGCATGCTCGCACTAAGCATACGCTATTAAAATTCCGGTATATTAGGGAGCAAGCCCAGCTAGGCTTGGTTAAAATTACCTACTTACCTACTAATAGTATGCCTGCTGACGGTCTTATAAAGCCACTGCCGGGCCCTAAATTTACTAGGTTCCGCGAGTTACTAGGTCTTAGGGCCTGCTAACTTATACTAACATATTTTTACTAAGGTTTTTCCTATGTTTTTCCTTAGCACTTTTTACTGCATTTTCTTTCCCTATCCTTTACACGATTAGCTTGCTACTACAGTAGCTAATCAGAGGGGGTGTTAAAATCCTATAGTAGCCTACTAGGCTGCTAGCCTTATGCCCTACTAGCCTACTAACCTTCTAGCCCTTATACCGCCTCTTAGACTTATGGTAGTATTACCTTAGGCCTTTGCCTTTTACCTTAAGGATTTTCAGTGGATTATTTACTGTATATCAAGTAAGGTAGGCCTTGTTGAAAAGGTGTGGCATTGCTAAATTAGCGTGGTTGCCTACTAGCGTGGTGGCGGCCTACTAGCGTGGTATGGCATTGCTAAATTAGCGTGGTGGCCTACTAGCGTGGTGGCTAGTCCACTAGTATGGTGGTTAGTCACTAGCGTGGTGGCTAGTTACTAGTGCGGTGACTAATTACTAGTGCGGTGGTTAGGGTGGTTGGAAAGGTCGGATATAGCGGGGTTGCTAACGTATTATAGCGAGTATTACGGGGAGCCCTCTTACTGGCTTCCCTGGATGCCTGGGCCTACCCCTCCTTTGTGTATATATAGGATAGCTTTCCCCCTTCTTTCTAGATAGTAGAAGGGCAGCATAATCGAGTCTGTTAATGCACTATATGCCTCTTAACTTCTTACCTTCCCTGCGTTTTCTGGTTATCTTATATTTGCCTTGCCTTTACACTTGCCTTGCTTTATAGCACTTGTATAGTCTTAGGACTTGGTGAAAAATCTAGTATTTATACTAAGATTAGTTCACAGGTCGCAGACAGTCTTGTGCCATATAGCTAGCTAGTAAGGCTCTGCTTTTATAGTAACCTTGAGAATTGCAATAGCTTGGGTATCCGAAAATCTGGTCGTTTTTCGGCTGGGTGGGTGGGAAAGCACCCCATTGGTCAGTCTGTGGGTCAGACTGTTGGTCAGTCTGTAGGTCAGGCTATTGGTCAGCCTATAGGTCCAAAAGTGACCTATAGTATCTATAACCTAGGATACCTTGCACGTCTCATATCCGTGGTATTCTTCCTCAAATTCTACCCCTAATAGCCCTAACCTGGTATGGCTGAATAGGCACCTTTTCTGATACTCGAAATATTTTCTCCTACGGTCTCTCATTTAAGGCGATATTTAGACTCTCGAATTTCAGATATTCTAGTATAGGCAGCGTTTTACTATGGCGAAATGCTGCGTTTACTAGGAAGCCGGGCGAAAAGGCAGAATCTATTGTATCGGAAAGTCGCAGAAAATCAGTATATATAGGGCTTTGAGATTCAGACCATTGAAAATTTATTATGTGGGGCAAGTCAGAATTTTCACTTGTGTGGGTTATACCCACTTTTGTGACGGATTCGGAAAATCTCTAAGATTGAGATTCCTAGTAACGAGAACTTTCTGCATTTCCTAGTATTTGCAGCCTTTTTGTATGGGAAAAAGGCGTAAATTCCTTAGCCGGTGAAAAAGGACCGTCTTGCCTAAGCTGAAAAGCTGAGTTAGGCTGAAGCGATTTAGAATCGAAAGACGGCGAATTGCTAGGAAATGTTGCAGAGTGCTGTGGCGGGCTAATTGGTGGTAGGCCCACTGGTTGTGGCAGGCCTATTGGTTGTGGTAGGCCCGCTGATTGTGGTGGATCCGTATGCTGTATTAGGCCTATTGGTTGTGGTGGGCCCGTGGGCTGTGTTGGATCCGTGGCCTGTGGTAGGCCTGTGCCTTCGACTAGGCCTATACCGTCGGTCTTAGACGAAATAGGCATATCTAGGCGAGGCGACTTCCAAATAGGCTCTTCTAGAGCAATTTGGTCGATATTTACCCCCTCTAAATTAAAAGGCGGTTGGAAATCAAAAGTGCCCTCTAGGCCACTTAAAATAGGGCCTATACCTTCATTTTGGTAGATAAAAGTAATGAAAGAGGTCTTAGTGACGACCTAGCGATATAGGATGTAGACAAGGTAGGTGCCGTTACCTAGCGTAGCTAGTAACCTACCTGACTCGGTCCGGGGGGCTAGCTTGTGGCTGATGACCCGTTTTTCTGGAGGGATTAGCACCTCTATAGCCGCACTAATAGCCCTGAAGCTAGTAAGGTCGGGTAGGTGGTAGTGCGTAATTTCCGGAAAGTCCTTTTTTAATTCTTCGAAAGGTAATAAGGAACGGTTTGTAACTGCTATTAGATTTACCAAGGTAGTAATACTGAGAATAACTGTAGACTAAAGATAAGAAGGTAACCAAGACTAAAGTATAGTAGCTCTAAGTCGGTCAACGATGACCTATATAGAGCGTTCTACTAACCCATTTTGCTTATGAATATAAGGGGAAGAGGTTAAAAAATCTATACCCTTAAGAGCTAGCCAGGCTGTAATAACGTCGTTGATTTCCTTACTACTATCATAGTGGAATTTAACAGCTGATTTGCCGTAGCGATTCCTAAGACCTTAGAAGAACCCCTATAATACTAGGAATACCGTGGGCCCTTCCTTATTGGGTAGTAAATACACCTAACGGAAGTATGATTTCTAGTCAACTAAGATGAGGCAAATAGGGCGTTTATTGTATGGAAGAGGATTAATTTAGAAAATATCACCCTCTATAATATCCAAATAATGTATAGGGTCTAGTATAGCCCCTGATGTAAAACGCTGAACTAACTTTGCCCTTTTATAGGCGATGCAGTTGAAATTAGAATCCTTTACCTTACTAAGATTAGGTAACCCTATGGTTGATGCATAGGTTTTCTTTAGAAGTTGGATTCTAATATGCCTAAGCCGGATATGCCAAAGTCCGGCTAGTAATAGCAGCTTTTAATACTCAGTATCAGCTGCTAGGGCTGGGTCGAGGGTGACCGGGGCCCTCTATAGTGGTTAGGCTGTATTAGGAATAGCAGCCTCTATTGGTACTACCGAAAAACCAGGACTAACTAGTGGGTCAGCTAGTAGGATTTCTTACGAATTAGCTGGTGGGTTAGCTTGCGAATTAGCTAGTGGAAGTAGAAGGTCCGAGTCAGCTAGTGGGGTAGGTAAATCCTCTAGTAGGGGATATTCCTCGTATTCTTCTAGGTTGGCTAGGGCAGGTAATTCGACCGAGATACTATATGAAACCGGTTAGCTAGTATAGTATAAAAACGGCGAATCTACCCCTTTTTATTGTAAAAAGAAGCCATACTTCTTAAAATTAAGAAGCCTAATATACTTATTATTGCTGTTAACTAGGCTTTAGCCCTAAATACTGCTACGATTTAGATAGTATTTAACGCCGCTAAAGATATTAATATTAAAAGCTGGTATGAAGAGGGCGTTGGTTAGCTCTAAGGTGCCCCACTGAGGTGGGTTGGTGGCCTATAGCACGGTAAAACGCGCTGTGCCCTACCCACTAGGCTTAATTAGGCCACCACCTATGCTAATGACTGGTCTGTTTCCGGTATAGTATTAGAAGTAGGTGAAATACTTTTTATCGTTAATGATATGCACCATAGAACTAGTATCGTAAAGCAAAGAATCTGTTAGCGTTTTCCTACCGGATTATGCACTATAGCTGGTAGCTAGAAATTGCATATATTCGCGGTCCTAGAAGGAAGAATAGGCTGTCTTACTGGGTGTAAGACTTAGAGTGTTATAATTCCCTAGTACGAAGGAATCAATAGTCTTTTCCTTTTCGTCGGTCTTTTATAGGGTATCTGCTTTATTAGCTGAATCTTTCTTTTCTTTATTCTTCTTTTTATTTTCCGGCTTGCCCTATATGGCTGAAGAAGACCTTTATTGGGTAGAAGACCCCTATTTCTTTTTGTTGGCGTTAGTGGTAGTGTTTTTACCACCCTTACTAGTGTTATTACTAGCTGGCTTGCTACTATTGCTATTAGTAGCGGCACCCTTAACCTTTGCGAGGTGGGTGGTAGCCCTTACTACTAATGACCCTTTAATGCGTTATTCTTCCAGTAAATCAACTATATAAAATTGCAGGTTAATATTTGATGTATTTCCCTAAGTATAGGCGATTCTTATTATTGTATGGTGCCGTTCTGCCTACTGAAAGAAGACCCCTTCTATAGCATATAAATATTGGCTGATTTGGTCGAAAGGTTGTATATGGGAGCCTAAAATTTGCAGCCTAGATAGGTAGCTATTAAAGGAGGTATTGAAAGATTCTAAGGTACCCTTATAGCCTGTAAAATTTAGTTAATGGAAGGCAGGGTATAGGTGGGTCCGCTATACGTCTGATGAGTAAGAATACTGTTTGGTGAGTAACGTAAAGGCTGACTCTGGGTCAGTGCACTAGTTGATAGCGGCAGCTAGTCCTTTTATATAATTATTCTTAATAAGTAATAGTAAAAGTGCTTGCTCTAAGTCGTTAAATTTGCTGGCAATAGAAGGATCTTCGATAAATTTAGCGATATTAAGTGCCCTAAGTTGAATTATAAGGGCCTGTTTCTATTGGTCGAAGTTAGATGCCCCCCTTAGCTTTTAGGATTCCTGGAATCCGTTGGCTGTCTTAGCTAGTTCCTTAATAGCTATAGCGCTGACTTAGCTGCTAATGCTGGATGGAACCGGTAGGGGTTATTGCTAGGCTTTAGGTAGAGAGGTATTTCCCTTACCCATAGGAGTTTGGAAGGTATCTATATCTATTATATCCTATGATGGTGGGCTGGCAGTAGGCTTAATTAGTCTATCTACTAAGGTGCCCACCTTATTAGCTAAAAAATCGATTTTAGAGTTCATTTAATTAAATTTATGACTGAATTCTTTTCTTATTTCCTGTTGGTCTTCCCTGAGCTGGGCAATTTCCTAGTTATTATCAGATTCTTCTACCTCTGCCGTATTAGGGACTTGGTAGCCTGGGTTATTAGTAGGAACGTTCTGACTGGCTATTATAGGAAGAGAAAAGGTGCCGGAATGTCTTAAAAATGCGAAGAAAATCAAGACAGAAAATCTAGATAAAACTAGAAGAAAGCTGCGTTAAGGAATAACCTTAGAAAATCCTGTTGCAAAAAGGATGTATTGCAGCTTAGTATGGTAGCTGGGTTCCTAAATCTGGGATGATCAGTCCCTTACTGCAGATTAGTAATATCGTTAGTTAGATTTCTGGGAGGTTAGCTGCCAAATGCATTAAAATCCTAAGTTAGCGTAAAAAAGTCTTAAGCTGGAAGCCTTGAGACACCGGGCTCATAACCTGTTGCAAAATGGTGACTTAGAACACTATTGGAAAGTATACTAAGTACCGATAGTGGCGTACAAGGCGTTGCAGAATAAAACAAGCTGGTTAAAGATTAAAAACGCACACACGGGGTTGACTAGAGCAAAGATATTAGGGAAATCTGATTCTAATTATTGGTAACTATTCTAGCTAGAAAGAGGGAATTTTGGGCATATTTCTACCATCTTGAAGAAGTGGTTGAAAATAATGAAAAACCGCAAAAATAGCGAAAAATCCGACGAAAAGTCGGTCTGCCCAACCGTGCCCAGTCTGTGCCCAATATCCTACCCAGTGCCTACCCAACCAAGCCCAGTGGCTTATAGCGGTGTGCCGGATGCCCTATAATAGCCTGCCGTACGGGCCGGAAGCCCTATATCGGTGTGCCGTAAAGGCGCGGTGTAGCGGGTGACTGTATGTAGAAGGCCGAAAGTGCTGGTATTAGCAAGGTTTGCCCATTTGGTAATCCTGTAGAAATGCGCCGCCTATTGTGGGCCCTGTGGCCCGCTGTGACCGGCCGCTGTGGCCGGCTGTGGGGCGCTGTGCCGGTGCCGTGACCGGCGCTGTGGCCCACTGTAATCGGCGTTGTGGGGCGCTGTGCCCCACCATAGCGCCTGGTATAGCCACCGCGATATCTCAACGTAGAGACGTCGTACGGTAGCGAGACCAGTACCAAAATACAGCTAAAAAGGCGCTGATTTCAACAATTATCTATAACCTAGGATACTTTATACGTCTTGTATCCGTAGCTATATTCTTCCTCGAATTCTACCCCTAGTAGCCTTAACCTAATATGGCTGAATAGGCAACTTTTCTAATATTCGAAATATTTTCTCCTACAGTCTCTTATTTGAGGCGATATTTAGACTCTCGAATTTCAGATATTCTAGTATAGGCAGCGTTTTACTATAGCGAAATGCTGCATTTACTAGGAAGCCGGGCGAAAAGGCAGAATCTATTGTATCGGAAAGTCGCAGAAAATCAGTATGTATGGGCCTTTAAGATTCAGACTATTGAAAATTTGCTATATGGGGCGAGTTAGAATTTTCATATATGCGGGGTATGCCCACTTTTATGACGGATTCGGAAAATCTCTATAGTTGAGATTCCTAGTGACGAGAGCTTTCTATATTTCCTAGCATTTGCAGCCTTTTTATATGGGAAAAAGGCGTATTTTCCTTAGCCGGTGAAAAAAGACCGTTTTGTCTAAGCTGAAAAGCTGAGTTAGGCTAAAGCGATTTGGAATCGAAAGACGGCGACTTGCTAAGAAATGTTGCAGAGTGCTATGGCGGGCCAATTAGTGGTAGGCCCACTGGTTGTGGTGGATCCGTGTGCTGTATTAGGCCCATTAGTTGTGGTGGGCCTATAGGCTATATGGGATCCAAGGCCTGTGGTAGGCCTATGCCTTCGACTAGGCCCATACCGTCGGTCTTAGACGAAATAGGCATATTTAGGCGAGGCGACTTCTAGATAGGCTCTTCTAAGGTGATTTAGTCGGTATTTACCCCCTCTAAATTAGAAGGCGGTTGGAAATCAAAAGTGCCCTTTAGGCTACTTAAAATAGGGCCTATACCTTTATTTTAATAGGTAAAAGTAATAAAAGAGGTCTTAGTGACGACCCGGCGATATAGGATATAGACGAGGTAGGTGCTATTACCTAGCGTAGCTAGTAACCTACCTAACTCGATCCGGGGGGCCAGCTTATAGCTAATAACCCGTTTTTCTAAAGGGATTAACACCTCTACAGCCGCACTAATAGCCCTAAAGCTAGTAAGGTCGGGTAGGTGGTAATATATAATTTCCGGAAAATCCTTCTTTAATTCCTCAAAAGATAATAAGGAACGGTTTAAGACTGCTATTAGATTTACTAAAGTAGTAATACTAAGAATTACTGCAGACTAAAGGTAAGAAGGTAATCGAGACTAAAGTATAGTAGCTCTAAGTCGGTTAATAATAACCCGTATAGAGCGTTCTGCTAACCTATTTTGCTTATAAATGTAAGGGGAAGAGATTAAAAAATCTATACCCTTAAGAGCTAGCCAGGCTGTAATAACATCGTTGATTTCCTTGCCACCATTATAGTGGAATTCAACAGCTGATTTGCTATAGTAATTCCTAAGACCTTAGAAGAACCCCTATAATACTAGGAATACTGTAGGTCCTTCCTTATTGGGTAGTAAATACACCCAACGGAAGCGTAATTTCCGGTCAACTAAGATAAGGCAAATAGGGCGTTTATTATATGGTAGAGGGTTAATTTGGAAGATATCACCCTCTATAATATCCAAATAATGCATAGGGTCTGGTATAGCCCCTGATATAAAACGCCGAACTGACTTTGCCCTTTTATAGGCAATACAGTTAAAATCAGAATCCTTTACCTTACTGAGATCAGGTAACCCTATAGTTAATACATAGGTTTTCTTTAAAAGTTGGATTCCGATATGCCCAAGCCGGATATACCAAAGTCCGGCTAGTAATAGCAGCTTTTAATACTCGATATTAGCTGCTAATACTAGGGCTGGGTTAAGGGCGACCGGGGCCCTCTGTAGTGGTTGGGCTGTATTAGGAATAGTAGCCGCTTTTAGTACCACCGAAAAACCAGGACTAGCTGGTAGAGTAGCTTGCGAATTAGCTAGTGGATTAGCTTAAGAATTAGCTAGTAGATAGTCCGAGTCAGCTAGTAGCATAGGTAAATCCTCTGGCAGGGGATATTCCTCGTATTCTTCTAAGTTAGCTAGGGCGGGTATTTCGACCGAGATATTATATAAAGCCAGGTGATTTTAGCTGGTATAATATAAAAACGGCGAATCTACCCCTTTCTATTGTAAAAAGAAGCTATACTTCTTAAAATTAAGAAGCCTAATACACTTATTATTACTATTAACTAGGCTTTAGCCCTAAATACTGCCACGATTTAGATAGTATTTAACGCCGCTAAAGATGTTAATATCAAAAGCTGGTATAAAGAGGGCGTTAATTAACTCTAAGGTGCCCCACTAAGGTGAGTTGGTGCCCTATAGTACAGTAAAACGCGCTATGCCCCACCCACTGGGCTTAATTAGGCCACCACCTATACTGATAACTGGTCTATTTCCGGTATAGTATTCGAAGTAAGTAAAGTGCTTTTTATCGTTAATGATATGCACTATAGAACTAGTATCGTAGAGTAAAGAATCTATTGGCGTTTTCCTACCGGATTATGCACTATAGCTGGTAGCTAGAAATTGCATATATTCGCGGTCCTAAAAGGAAGAATAGGCTGTCTCACTAGGTGTAAGACTTAAAGTATTATAATTCCCTAGTACGAAGGAATTAATAGTCTTTTCCTTTTCGTCGGTCTTTTATAGGGTATCTGCTTTATTAGCTAAATCTTTCTTTTCTTTATTCTTTTTCTTATTTTCCGGCTTGCCCTATATAGCTAAAGAAGACCCTTATTATTAGGTAGAAGACCCCTATTTGTTCTTTTTATTAGCATTAGTAGTAGTGTTTTTACCACCCTTACTAGTGTTATTACTAGCTGGCTTGCTACTGTTGCTGTTAGTAGCGGCACCCTTAACCTTTACGAGGTGGGTAGTAGCCCTTACTACTAATAACCCTTTAATACATTATTCTTCTAGTAAATCAACCATATAAAATTGCAGGTTAATATTTAATGTATTTCCCTGAGTATAGGCGATTCTCATTATTATGCGATGCCGTTCTACCTACTAAAAAAAGACCCCTTCTACAGTATGTAAATATTAGCTAATTTAGTCGAAAGGTTATATATAGGAGCCTAAAATTTATAGCCTGGATAGGTAGCTATTAAAGGAGGCGTTAAAAGATTCTAAGGTACCCTTATAGCCTATAAAATTTAGTTAATAGAAGGCAGGATATAGATAGGTCCGCTATACGTCTAATAAGTGAGAATACTATTTAGTGAGTAATATAAAGGCTAACTTTAGGTTAATACACCAGTTAATAGCAGCAGTTAGTCCTTCTGTACAACTATTCTTGATAAGTAATAATAAAAGTGCTTGCTCTGAATCGTTAAACTTGCTAGTAATAGAAGGTTCTTCAATAAATTTAGCGATATTAAGTGCCCTAAGTTGAATCATAAGGGCCTATTTCTATTAGTCGAAGTTAGATGCCCCTCTTAGCTTTTGGGATTCCTAGAATCCGTTGGCTATTTTAGCTAATTCCTTAATAGCTATAGCGCTGACTTGGCTGCTAATACTGGATGGAACCGGCAGGGGTTGCTGCTGGGCTTTGGGTAGTAATGGTAGGTTATTTCCTTTACCCATAAGGGTTTAGAAGGTATCCACATCCATCATATCCTAGGATGGTAGGCTAATAGCAGGCTTAATTAGTCTATCTACTAAGGTGCCCACCTTATCAGCCAAAAAATCGATTTTAGAATTAATTCGATTAAATTTATAGTTAAATTCTTTTCTTATTTCCTATTGGTCTTCCCTAAGCTAGGCAATTTCTTGGTTATTATCAGATTCTTCTACCTCTGCTATATAGCTTAGGTTATCGGCGGTAGGAACGTTCTAACTGGCCATTATAGGAAGAGAAAAGGTGCCGGAAAGTCTTAAAAATGCGAAGAAAATCAAGACTGAAAATCTAGATAAAACTAGAAGAAAGCTGCATTAAGGAATAACCTTAGAAAATCCTATTGCAAGGATGTGTTGCAGCTTAGTGTAGTAGCTAGGTTCCTAAATCTGGGATGATTAGTCCCTTATTAGTTAGATTTCTAGAAGGTTAGCTGCCAAATACATTAAAATCCTAAGTTAGCGTAAAAAAGTCTTAAGCTAGAAGCCTTAAGACACCAGGCTCATAACCTATTGCAAAATGGTAATTCAGAACACTATTGGAAATATACTAGATACCGATAGTAGCGTATAAAGCATTGCAGAATAAAACAAAGAGCTGGTTAAAGATTTAAAGCGCATAAGAGGTTAACCAGAGCAAAGATATCAGGGAAATCTGATTCTAATTGTTAGTGACTATTCTAGCTAGAAAGAGGGAATTTTGGGTATATTTCTACCATCTTAAAAAAGTGGTTGAAAATAATGAAAAACCGTAAAAATAGCAAAAAACCCGACGAAAAGTCGGTCTGCCCAACCGTGCCCAGTCTGTGCCCAATATCCTACCCAGTGCATACCCAACCAAACCCAGTGGCTTATAGCGGTATGCCGGATGCCCTATAACAGCCTGCCGTACGGGCCGGAAGCCCTATATCGGTCTGCCGTAAATGACCGGTGTAGCGGGTGACTGTATGTAGAAGGCCGAAAGTGCTGGTATTAGCAAGGTTTGCCCATTTGGTAATCCCGTAGAAATGCGCCGCCTGTTGTAGGCCCTGTGGCCCACTGTGACCGGCCGCTGTGGCCGGCTGTGGGGCGCTGTGCCGGTGCCGTGACCGGCGCTGTGACCCACTGTAATCGGCGTTGTGGGGCGCTATGCCCCACCATAGCGCCTGGTATAGCCACCGCGATATCTCAACGTAGAGACGTCGTACGGTAGCGAGACCAGTACCAAAATACAGCTAAAAAGGCGCTGATTTCAACAATAAATAAGGAAGCTTATAAACTGGCAATAGTCGCTATGGATATATATACTACTTTATCGAAAAAATAATTACTATAGATAATAATACTAGTAATTATTCGCAGATTTTTGCTTTATAGTATTAATAAAAGCTAGCTATAGAGGAACTTAAAATAGTATTAAATATAAAAGGGATTAATAGAATAAATAGAGGAATTAATAATTCGAAAGCCTTAGTATTATAGAAACTATTATTAATAAACTTATTATTTTGCTATTTAGCGTCTTTTAAACTAATTCCTAGTAATTAAAAACTTATATAGAATTAACTTAATTAATAAAGTATAGGGAGATACTCTTATATTAGGAGGAATTTTATTCTTATAATAATTAAAGAAAGAGAAAATAAAAGTTTAGAATTCAAATAGGCAATATAAAAAAAAGAAAATAATCTAAAGAGATAAAAGGATTAAGAATTAGATTTATTCGAAATTTTTTATAGATTTATAGGTAATAACTAATAATATTTAGAATAGGAGGATAAAATATACCCTTCTAATATAAAAGCGATAAAATATTTACCTAATTTAAAGATATCTAACTTCTTAAAATTGCGATATACTATAGGAATTAGCGATAATAGGAGAAAGATAGAATATATAACACCAATAAATAAAGCTAAATAACTAACTCTATTAATTTATATAGGAAAACTATTTTTAAAGGGGTACCCCTTTCGATTTCGAAATTTATATATAAATCGACCATTAATAATTATACTAGATAAAATAGTCTATTTATAGTTTAAATAATCCAGTATTTTATTAGGGAATAGGGCGGGGTCAATAACTTAATAAATACTTATTAAATAGTTATACTATATATATAAAGACTATTTTATTAATAAATTAGAAGATATTCGCACTATAGACTTAATATAATACTATATCCCTTTAATACTAAATACTAAATTAAAGAAAGTAAAATAGTTTTGCTATACAATAGCTTATCGATAATTCTCTAAGAAGGTTTTCTTAATAATAAAGAAAGCAATAGTAATATATCGAGATATTTCTAAATAAATAGTGCTAATGCTTTTTATTAATAAGCCGAGATAAAAGAAAGTCTTATTATCTAAAAAGGTTTTTCGTATAGTTTATAACTTCTAAAATATAAATAATAATTTAATTAAACCCGCTTATCTATATTATAATATAGAGGCAGATATAGATTTAGTTTACTATAGAAGGTTAATAATTTTCTTATAAATAAATGCTTCGAATGGATTTTAGGCTATAAAAGTATACCTACTAAATAAATATAAAACAGTATTTTCCTGCCCTAATAGTATATATATTTATAATAATATACTATAGGGCTTAATAAGGTCACCTACAATATATACCCGATTTAGAGATATAGTATTTAGATACCTTTTCTTCTAGGATAGAATAAAATTAAAATTAATTTTAGGCTATATAGAGGATATCTAAATATTATTCTCTATCTATATAGATAACCACTATATCGCATTAGAGACTTAGGAAGACTACTTTAATTTCTTATAAAAAAGATATTTTCTAAAAATAGCCTAAGCACCAATCGGCTTAAGCGGGAAAAAGACTATTTTCTTTATATTAGAAGTAAATTATATTAGGTTTTCCGTTAAAAATAGTAGGATATAATTAATAAAAAAATATAGGGAAAGATTTATTCGAATAGTAGAATACTTTAATAAAAATCTACTAAAGACCTAAGATAAGGTTCTAACCCTCATATATTTAACTCTATTCTTATATAAATTTATTCTAAGAAAATTAAATCTAGTTTAAATAGTTAAATTAGCATTCTTTTATACTAATTATAAGATAACGAAAATAAATAGATAATCTATATAAGAAGAGGAAATACTTTAAGATTAACTAATCTAAATAACTAAAGTAAGTTTAGTATTCTTAGCTATCTATTATAGCATTTAGGTAAATACTATTTTTAGTATCTAGCTAGGAACCTAATTCTACCTTATAATAGATGCCTTAGATACTAATATAAGGGGTATTCTATTTTAGTTAGAAGATACTAAACCTAGAATACTAATAGATAATTCGAATTAGATAAAAATTAGAATTATTATATAGCTATTATATAAGTTAGGAAACGCTAAGAAATATTATACTATACTAGAAAAAGAGATATTAGCTATTATAGTAAGACTAAAAGAAGTCAAATAGCTAATAGAAGGATCCCTATACCTAATTAAGGTTTATATAGACTATAAGGGGATCGTAGATTCTATAGTAAACTTAGGAGAAACTTATAGGAAAGTTATAAGATAGATTAACTTATTATAAGAATCTAATATCAAATATATTTATCGGCCGAATATAATAAAAATTATAAAAATTGCAGATAGAATATCTAAATTGCTAAATATATTAAAATTAAAACCTATAGAGTTAAAATAGAAAATAAAAATAGAAATTAAATTAGGACTAATAAAACTAATAGTAAATATTATAATAAAATCCGAATTAATACTACTAAAAGGAGGAATATTAGATTAAAAGGCTATTAAAGAATTATCTATCGAACTTCGCCTACAGCTTAAATCAGCTTAATACAGAAAAATACTTATAGTAATAATATATAGTTATAATATTATTACCCCGGATAGAAGAAGACTTATATAAAGATATTTACTAAAGTACCGACTTATTAATCGAAGGTTATACTAACTAGAAATAGATAAATCCTTAGCAAAATATATTTTAGAAGGTAGGGTATCAACTAAACTATAAGCCTTCTATAATACAAAGGGATACTTTAGTCTAATAATTATATTATAGGCTATTCAAAGGAAATTCTATTAGCCTTTAAGAACTAAAGATATTAAAATATATTATTAGTCATACTTAGTATATTAACAAATAAGACCTAGGATTATAAAAGCTAATCCGAAATCTATTATAATTTTAAAACTATAGGAGATAGTCGCAATAGACTATTTAGGCCCTATTATACTAAAAACGAAAGAGGGAGAAATATATATTCTAGTAGTAGTAAACTATACTACTAGATTTCTTTTAATATAAACTCATATTAAGGCAATAGGAATTATAGTAATAAAAGCTTAGGGAAAATACTAAGGATTAATATTCGGATAGCTAAAAAGGATTTATTATAATAATAGATCCTATTTTAAAAATCAATTTTTTTAAGCTATAAGAGAAAAGTATAAAATATAGGTAACTTTTAGATTAGTCTTATACTTAACTTCTATAAGACTAACCAAAAGAAATATATAATTTATAAAGAACTAATTAATAAAATAAGCTATAAAAAGGAATAGAATATTATTAGAATTATAGAATTAAACTATCCCTTCTATTATAATAGTACTAAATAATCGATATATAATTATAGTTAGAATATCTCTAGCTATATTAATATTTAGTTTCGAACTATTTTCCTAATATAATAGCGTAACTAAATAGAATTAGGATAAAGCTAATAAGCTAGAGATAATTAATAATAAGCTCATTCGAGATATAAATTTATTAATAATCGACTAAAGAAAAGAAAAATAGAAAAAGGTACGAAACTAAAGAGTATCCCTTCTATCCAATAAAGTTAATAAAGTTCTATACAACTTTAAAGTTAGCAATAGAGTTTAAAAGAAAATAAATAAAAAAAGTAAGTAGAAAGGAAAATTTTATAAAACTTAGGGAAACCTATCGAGAGTTATTAAAGTTTTATTATTAGTTACTTATATAATAGAGCCGATTTAGGGAGGAATAAAAAGAAAGATATATATAGATAATTTAAAAGGCATTATCGATCGGCCGGAATATTTATAACCTCTACGACTAAATATATAGGATTTAGTAGAATAGTCGGATAAAAAAAAGGCTAAAAATCTAAAAGAATAATATAGAAAATTAAAAGTTACAGCTAGGGATAGCTATAATAGCTTCCCTTACTTTATCTTTACCTTTATAGGATAAGGCAGATAATACTTATATATTATATATTTACCCTTTCTTCCTTTTCTTTTTTTTTCTCTTTTTTATATTTCCTTAATATAATTTTTAGTCTTAGTAGTAGTAGTTTCCTTTTATTTATTTTTTTTTTCTCTCCTAATAATAGCAATTCTTCCTTTTATATTTCTTTACTATAGAATTCAGACCTTATAATAGCAGTATAATATACCTTTACTTCTTGCAATAATAGCATAGCATTTTTTTTTTACCTTAAAGATAAATCTAGAAATATTTAAGGGTAGTACTATATTTACTAAAATAGGAAAGGTTCTTTCTTCAAATAAAGACTATATCGAATAAATAAGAGAAAAAGCTATAACTAATAATACTACTATACCTAATAATACTATTAATAAAGGTATATAGGAAAATATAGAGGAAGTAAGGAATCACTCCCCTAGAAGGCTATATACCGAATTTGCGTATTATTTTCGAGAATAACTTAAATACCTCCCCTTACTATTAAGAAAAATCGAAGTATAGTAAGTATTTAGTATAATATTATTCGCTCCCTTATTAAAAATCCCTATAAAGAATAAATTAATTATAGGGATAAAGTCGCTAAATAAGATATATAACCCGGATATAATAATTCGGTCTACTATTATAAAAATTCTATAGAAGGAAGATATCCTTATTCGATATAATAAATAGGATAAATTAAACGCAATCGAATATTATGCAAAAATGCTAGAAAAGATCTACTACTATAGAGTAAACTTATTTAATTTACCATAAGAACCGAAGGAGGCTATAATAGTGTAGATAAAGAAAAGAAAAACGAATAAAATAATAAAAGAAGGCGCAAACACTATAAAAAGAATAAGATATACAAATAACAAAGAAGATAATATAATTAGAGCAGCTATTATTATTGCAGAGGCAATAAAAACAGGGCTCGAAAAGATCGCTAACGTATTAAGGGAGTGAATTTATTATCGATAATAGTTTTTATTTTTTGCTTATATTTACTAAAAGGAATATTATTCTTTTGTATTAGTAGTATTATAGGTAATACTATAAGCCTCGCCCGCCGACTCACACGCTGGATCCTTAGCCTCGACCGCCTCGACCAGTTCCAGCTCGCTCAGTCGCTCCAGCGACCCGCCCCCGCAGAGGCACCAGGCCGACCCCGACCGCCCGACACACCCGGGACCACCCCTCCCCCATAGATACTGGACCTACCTTTTTCCGGACCCACTTTCTCCGGATCGCTCTCGCACTCTGCCCAGCACTGCCGCCAGGTACGATCCTGAGCGATAGCGCACCCACCTTTCCTACGTGCCGGAAACCCGTCGGCCCCCCCGGGGGCCCGACTCCCCAGTCGTTGTAATTGTACTAGCAGGAAGGGTTTTCCCCCCGGACCTCGGGTTTTTCCCTTCCGGATTATCTGCCGGAGTACTAGATAGGCATTTCTAGCTTAGAATAGCCCCCTAGAGTAATTTAATAATAATAATATAGGTAATACTATAAAAGAAAGGGGGGATCCTATTGAAGGGATAAATAGTGGGGGTTCTAGATTAGATTAGCTCGAGGAAAAGCAACCATCCTATACAACACATTTTAGCCCTATAGTTAGTGGAAAGGAATTCAGACGGAGCTCGCGCGCAATCAGACGCGAAGAAGTATATATCGTCCCCCTTTTTTTTTTTATAGCTTTCCCCATTACGTATCCCATACAAATAAGGTCCATACAAATAAGGTGGTGGCGTTTTGCTCTCCGCTGTCGGAGAAGGGGGGGGGGGGCGGGGCAAGGGCGCGCTCGGGCCATGCCATGTCGCGCGGTATAAGGAGGCCCGATGCTCGGTAGAGCTGCGCTTGGTATTATCAGCGTGGCGTCGCCGTTTTCAGTTGCGGCAGATGAGGAGGCGATCAGCCAGGCCAGGTTGCGCAACCCCCCGGGAGGACACAGAAAGTTGACCCCGGCAGAGGGGTGCCAGAGACCCGGAGAAGAAGCGAGTCACAGACTCGCAGCAGCACGTGAAACATGTGTGCCTCTGCAGCGATTCCGGCGGCGGGGGTTACGCGGTACATGCTTAGAAAAAAAAATAAATCCGTGAAACGAAAGACGGCCAACTCAAGTTCAAAGTTCAGGGCGGCATGGGCATGTTGAGTGCAAGGAACCGGAAAAAAAAAAAAAAAAAAAAAAAAAAAAAAAAAAAAAAAAAAAAAAAAAAAAGTCTGGTTTGGCTCGCGCAACCCGTGGGAGCAGACCTCCATCGTCCATCGTCTGCGGGTAGACAAGTGCGCACATGGTGCTGAGAAAAGCTGGATTCGCACGACTATCTCTTTTCGCGCATCGGCGCACTGCATGTCGACGTCGACGACGGAGGTGACGTGACGCATGTGGTGGCGGTCTTGATGCCATGTTTGGTATGTTGGGTGGAAGCAGAGAACCCGCGCCGTGCTGGTCAGCTTCTAAACGCCGACTTTTGCTGAAACTACAAGTCTAGGCTCAGGTAGGGAAACGCGGAAAACAAAAAAAAGAAATCAAGGAAAAAGAGGAGAAAAGCAAGCAAGCAAGCAAGCAGGAATTCCCCATCTTTTTCCATGACGGCTCCATGCCGTTTCTATAAGCGTTGTAACCCGATACCTTGATTTTTTTTCCCCCCCCTTGGCGTTCTATGACTGCCAGATGCCGGGGAACAGGTACTCCACTCTCTTCATGGCCTCGGGGTCCCTGCCTTGGGGCTTGGTCATAAACTTCAATCCGCCTTGGGCATACCCTTCCCAGTGCTTGGCCATGACCAGGTCGCCGTGTTCAATCTGGCTGAGCTGGTCCAGCACGGCGCCAACAAGACGCCTGGCGTTCTGTCCGTT
Organism: Ustilaginoidea virens; assembly: GCF_000687475.1. NCBI lineage: Eukaryota > Fungi > Ascomycota > Sordariomycetes > Hypocreales > Clavicipitaceae > Ustilaginoidea > Ustilaginoidea virens. The sequence continues at coordinate 2,659,112 of NC_057316.1, forward strand.
TGCTTGCATGTGCTTCATGACCATTTCGACGTTGACATCCTCCGAGGAGTGCCAGCAGTCGTAGTCGGTGGCCATGGCGATGACCTGGTAGGACAGCTCCGCCTCGCGCGCCAGCTTGGCCTCTGGGAGGGTGGACATGTTGATGACGGAACCGCCCCAAGATCGGTACATGTGCGACTCGGCACGGCTGGAAAACTGGGGGCCCTCTGCCATGGCCATGCGTCAGCAGCACGTGCAAAGAAAGGAGAGGCAAACGAAATACATTGCAACATGTACAATACATGTACGTGTTATAAAAGCCAAGTCGAGAGAGAAGAACGAGTGGGGATGGGGTGCCCATACCCATGACTACGACTGTTCCCTTTTCGTGCAAAACAACGCCGTCGCCCTCCATGCTTTGAGCGCAGCGCTTCACCACAGCGGCCAAGCCCGCATCGAAGGGATCGGCAAAGCCGACGTGGCCCACCACGCCCTTTTCGAAAAAGGTGAACGGCCGAACGCCCTTGGTACGGTCAATCACCTGGTCTGGGACCACAAAGTCCATGGGCTTGATGTCCTCCTGCAGGGAGCCGACGGCCGAAAAGGCAATGACGCACCGTACGCCAATGCGACGAAGGGCCGAGATGTTTGCTCGGTTGGGAACCTCGTGCGGCGCGAACTGGTGGTGGAGACCGTGTCTGGCGAGAAAGGCGATGTTGACACCGTTGTGGGAGAGGATGCGGATGGGAGAGGCTGGAGGACCCCATGGCGTGATGGGGTTGAGCTCGGCGATGGGCTCGTACCCTTCGAGATGCGCTAGACCGGTGCCGCCGATGACGGCGATGTGAACTGGCTCTGTTTGGGGGAAATGGGGGGAGAAGAACGTCAGGTCAGCACGTCGACTCTGGCGACGACGGGGGAGGCTGGGCGAGCCTTGAGAAGCTGGAGCGAAACTGTACGGTCAAACGTGGTAGGGAGACTGGACATGGCTGAGCAGATTGGATACGAGAAGGATATGAGAGGGGGCCTTGAGGGTAAAGAAGAATCAAGGTTGGGAGCGCGGGGCTGGTCCTTGCAAGTTCTGGATTTGAAGACTTGAAAAAGTCCATTGTCGTGATGCGGCGGCGGGCGGTTCAGGCCGGTGCCCCGCCATTATCCACGGCACTATCGATAAGGAAGGTGTAGCTAGCCAGGTAGGCCATGAGGTGCCTGGCACTGTCAGGTACCTACCTACATGTAGCTACCTGACCTGACCTGACCTTACTCGCACTGTCTTGAACAGGTGCCCTTCGGTGGTAAAAGCCGGGTTCAGCCCCACTAGAAATTTTGGCGAGCAGTGCAAACGTTGAAATCGCCAGGCTCACCCGAACCCAGCCAAGCAACCAAGCACCAAACCATCCAATAACAACAACAACAACACAAGTCGCAGCTTCGACCTCTGGCCATCAACTGCACCTGACACTGCCGCCAGATACCAGGACCAGCTCCAGCTGCTGGTCCGGCGCGACGCAAACATGACTCAGCTATCGGACTACGCGGCGCTCTCCAAACCCAACGAATCCGAAAACCACGGCGAGTCCATTGAAGAGCGATGCTTCTCCGCAGCTCTCATCTGCATCGAGGGCCATTTCACCCTATCTCCTCCCATGGGCCCGCAGACCGCCGCTCGCGTGAACTCCATGATTTCAAAGACCCTGGAAAAGACGCACACTCTCCGGACATCTCGGTAGGCGTCCCCCATCCGCTCCTGATTTTTTCGCCACTTCGAAACCTGCGGCGGCATGATTGGCTGACCCTTCACCGACATGCCAAAAGAGAGGCTCTATCCCGCAATGTAGCCATCTGGATATGGCTTACCAGGATATTTGCAGCAGCCATACCGAGCTTGACCACCCGGTCCGTGGGGCCTCTGTCCAGCCTGAACGATCCTGAAAAGGGCGTCAGTCCTCAAGAAAGCACAGCACTGATAGTCATGAACTACTCCTCCATCAAGGAGGATCTAGGGACCCTGATCAAGCTGATGCATATTGCGAGGAACTTGCTGGTCAACGCCGAACCCGACGTGCCCCAGGATATATGCGCAGCTGTGCATTTTGACCAGATGGTTTATCAGACCATCATTCTCTGTGCCAACGTTACGAGCAAGGGCTACGACGGAGAGATCCTGGATGAAACACAGAGGCTGAAGCTGGCTGATGTTACGGAGTTATGTGAGTAGCAGCAGGGTTTCCCTGACGTTGTCGTCGACGTCGTCGTTTGGAAGAGTCTTTTTTTTTTCTTTTTTTTTTACGCCTTTTGTCTCTCTCTCTCTCTCTTTCGTTTTTTTTTTTTTTTTTTTTTTTTTTTTTTTTTTTTTTTTTCGGCCTTTGGGCTGACGGTGACGTCTAGACAAAAAACTGCTCGTCACCTCGCTACAGCAAGCGCACAACTGGACAGCCAAGCATGACCGCAACAAAATGTCCTTCTGGTTCGACGTATTATTCGACGAAGACGAAAATGCGTTTGGAAGCCACGTAGAGGGCGCAGGCGATGCCATAGGCTTTCGAGCAGATGTGGCCAAACAACAGGTTCAGCACTGGCTTGATCGAAACTCGAGAATGTGCGACACGGCCCGGAAACTGCTCAGAGACTATGCGCAAAATCATGCCGACAAGCCGCCTGGAAACCTAGCACCGATCCGGCCGCTTGCTTGGAACTGGTTGCCCGAGGGCTCTGTCAATATGCCTGATGACGTGGACCAAGGCGGGGACAGGCTCAACCCCGTTTGGAAACCTGACGAGACGGACAAGTTTGAGCAAGATAGAGCCTACGGCCGGGTTTCAAGAGAGATTGATACTTGGTGGCTCCGAGCCCGCGATCCGAACTACGAGGAGTGGACCGTCAGCATGCCTACTATCGAGTATGCGCAATCTCGAGCTGATCAGTGCAAGGCAAGCCTGATACATCGCTACGCTCATTCATATCGAGGCGGACACTCGCCGCCACCCGACGTGGCGGATGGCGAGCTGTCAGACCAAGAGCATTGTCATCACTGTCCTGAATGCTTCGAGTGCCACCACCATGACGACGAGAACGACGGATGTGACGAACAGGGGCACGATTGCGAACACGGACATGAGCAGCATGAGCACGACCACGACCACGACCACGACCACGACCACGACCACGAGCATAGTGATGATGCCGAATGTGAGCATCATCAACAGCACCACCATCACCACCACCACCACCACCACCACCACCACCATCGCCACGATCACAACCACAACTATGGTCATGACTATGTAGACGACATTGATGACGAGGATGCTGACGATGACGAATCGTACGGCGATGGACCGTTGACTGGCCTCCTCACCGAAGTCCCCAACATACTGGATCCCAAACAGATTGAAGCTCTGCACATGATTGTAAAGTCATGCATTCTGGATAACGCCGGCTCCGGGCTGACGCGCGCCGGGGAAAACCTGCAGAAAACACGATGCAGGATGTTTCTCGCCCTGGAGTGCGGCAAGAGCCTGCTGAGGGAACTCCTCGTCTTCATAGCCGTGTGGGACAAGGACGAGCAATCGTTAATTTTCCAAGTCACGACTCAAATCGTCGAGGCTCTTCACCACAGCGCCTTGATTCCGTATGCCTGGAACTCGCTCCGCATCCCCAAGGACATCATGTCGCCAGCCCAGACCGTTCTCTTGCGGCTGGTCAGCCACATGTTCCGCGCCAGAGGGAGTACCGGCAGCAACAATGGCCTTCCATCCTCGGCAGCTGCCCAAGAGCAAAGCGCGAGCGGCAGAGCCCACGGCGGCAACGCAAGCGTCAGCAACAGCAGCACCGCGTCTCCGGAAAAGGACTCGTCCCGAGACGTCAAGCTCGTTCACTTCTTTTACAGCTTTTTCCGCACCCGGATCGTGCCAGAATGTGCTGCCCTCATGCATCTGCAGGCTCAGATCCGCGAGGAAAAGGGCGATCCGGCGGAGTTCCCGGTTGACAGCTGGGACATGGAGCGAGCCAAGGATGGCCTGGCCCAATATCTGGACTTTCTCACGACTGTAGCCGAAATCCCCGACACGCGTTGCCAGCTGATTGAATGGGAGGTTGTGTACGACCTCGTCACCATTCTGAGCGGCCTGGAGGCAGGCGTTGCCAAAAAGCCTCTTGTAGAACTACCTAGGCGATCGCCACCAAAACCAGAAACAGCCAACAGCAACAGCAACAGCAACAGCAACAGCAACAGCAACGGCACCGGCAGCGGCGGCAGCGGCAGCGGCAGCGGCAGCAATCCAATGATTGAGCGTCCCTACGCCACGGAGACTATCAGCCCGTCGCCTTCTTCCCCTCCGCCACCAATCCAAGACGCCGCACACAAATTCCCCTGGCCCGGTGTCAAGGGGCAAATCTTCACCATCCTTGCAACGCTTCTGCAGCCGCCGGCGGGTCAGAGCAGCCCCGGCAACGCCCTCGTCCAGACCCAAATGGTGAAGCACAACGGCATAGTCCCACTGCTCAACAGCTGCGCCTACGACGACCACAATCCCTTCGCCAAGGAGCGCGTCACGATCTGCCTCAAGTGGCTACTGGACGGGTGCGAGGCGGCCAACAACTTCTTCCGGGAGCTGGTCAGCATGACACCGCAGCCGAGTCTGAAGCCGCCCCCGCCTGGCGGAGCTACGGTGTCGACGCTGAAAATCGACGGGATCGACGGCGACGTCAAGGTGCAGGTGCGGTCGAGCACGGCCCCGCCCGAGGGACGCAAGGAAGCCGGGGATGCGGGTGGGCATCAGGATTTCTTGCAAAAGGCAGCCGAGATGAGCTTGAGCTCGGCGCCTGCTACAGCACGAGGCAGTCTGGAGGACGATTTTATGGCATAGGTGGGGGGGGGGGGGGGGCTGGCGACGGCTTGAACGCGCCTGCTTTGGGTTTTCCTTCCATTTTCCCCCCCTTCATTATATTATCAGTATTAGTATTAAACGACAGCAAAGGGCTGCATATAGCCCCCTTTCTGGAACCTCTGCTGCTGATTCTGGAAAGGAAAAACCCGAGTGTTGGGGGGGAAGCCTTTCTTACCATGCTTATTTCTACTATATTCTCCATGTATATGCGACTAATTATAATAGGAATAAGTCTAGTGGGAAAGGGTTTCCCCCCAGCCACGGGGGGGTCAAGTCAGTAAAAGTACTAGACAAGTCTATATATGGCACCCTAGTGTAATTTTAATGATAACACTGTTCTATAGCATAGGTATTATGCTTTTTCTTCTCCCCCTTTTTCTCTTTTTTTTTTTGCAACTCGCCGGAAATGATATGCGCTTGTTGTCAACAGCCGCAGCCTCAATTCTGGAAAGAGCCAAGTCCCCGGTGTGGACAGTTCAGAATCGTCCGTCTGCTCACAATCAGTCAGAACTAGTATACACGGAGGGGTTCAGCCGATGCGTCGTAGTAAAAAGGTGACGCGAACCCAACAGTATTTATATCCAAATCAGAGAAAAGGGATTCCCGATGTTACATGTTGCGCGTGCAGATACCGGCAGGATGTCCAACCAGAACCAGAACCAGAACCAGAACCAGAGACAGCAGCAAGAGTAGATGTAGATGGTACAGATGGTGTGAGAAGTGCTTTTCATTTCGCCTTTAGAATCCCAAGCGCGCGCGCAACCAACCAATCTTGCAGCGACAGCCAGCACCTGCTGTGTAGCTCCAAGTCCAGAGTCAAAGGGGGAACGCAGACGCGGCTCACTGCGTCCAAGCCGCGAACCATCTCCCCCTCTTGTTCTGTCCCGAGTTGCTTCTTCTTCTTCTTCTTCTTTCTTTTTTTTCTTGATCAAGTCTCTCTTTCATTTGCTTTTGTTGTTTCTTGATGTTTTTTTTTGTGTAGAGTATTTTGCTAGGCGCCAGTTTTGTTCCGTTTATGCACCATTGAGCTCAATCTTGCCCTCTGTCTTCTCGACATGTGCGACAAGATCCGCAATAGTGCAAACCTTGAGTCCCCACTTTCTGGCAAAGGCGATATTTGCCTCGCCCCTCATCATGCCCGCGCGAGTAATGAGGGCCTGGCCAGGCGTCGGCTCGCCGTCCTCGACGAGCTCAGCAATGGCAGCGGCGGGATTTTTACCAGCCAGGCGGCAGAACTCAACGGCAGCCTCGGTATGCCCAACCCGCTGGCGGACTCCGCCGGGAGCAGCGCGCAACGGTAGGATGTGGCCGGGGCGGATGAAGCTGGCAGCGGTGGATCGCGGATCGGCGAGGAAGCGACAGCAGAGGGCTCGGTCGTGGGCGCTAATGCCGGTGGTGACGGAGTCGTGAGCGGCATCCACGGAGACGGTGTAGGCCGTGCCGCGGGCATCTTGGCTCGCGGACACCATGACGGGCAGCTCGAGAGCGTCGGCGCGGGAGGGCATGATGGGCGCGCAGATGAGGCCGGAAGAGTAGCGAACCATCCAGGCCATCTGCTCGGTGGTGACGTCCTCGGCGGCAATGATCAAGTCGGCTTCATTTTCGCGGCCGGGATCGTCCAGAACGAGGATGAACTCGCCTCGGCCTGGGGAAGGGGGGAAAGGTAAAGGGGAAAAAAGAGAGACTGGTCAACTTTGTCCGCATGAGACATCAGAGGAGAGAAGAAGGGGGAAGTAGAGAAAGAATGGGCAGGTGTGGGATTTACGTACGAAAGGCTTCGATGGTGTCAGGGATCGAGTCGAATTGACTGGCGGGTATGGTGGACGCTGGCATGATTCGGCTTGGATTTCGGGGTGCTGACAAGGGTTAAAACACGCGATGTTCTTCTCGGCTTGCGGGCTGGCAACGAGGGTTTGGCTCCCGAACCGCGGGTTCTGAAGGCAACAAGTCCAGAGGCCGAGGGAAGGGAATGCAGATAGTCTAAGTCAGAGAGGCTGCTCGCGACTTGAAGCTCGAGGTGCTTGTTTCTCTTTGTCCTCGCCTTGCTGAGATGGCAGTCTGTCTGTCTTCTGAGACTTGAAGGTGCCCAGAGCGACTGACTCCCTCTGGAACGACGTATCGGTATGCCGGGGGGGTACGAAGTCGTCGCGGTCGTCGCGGTCGTCGTAATCGGTGCGGCTGTGTGGAAAGGGAATGGCAAAGGCTCAAGAGGGAGGTAGGGAGTCGCCAGAAGTTGAGGATTGGACAGATCCAGGAAGGACTGGATGAGGATTGCGGGAGAGAAGTCAGTTGCGCTCGCCTTCCTGATGCAGACATAGTCGTAGGACTGACTTGCTGACGGCGGGGTTGTGGATTGGCGGGTACGAAGCTAAAAACATTATTATACGTACATACCTTAGGTACATATGTACTACACGAGGCCGCCACGAGCCATGATGGCAGGGCGGCACCGGCAGGGCAGGCACAGGCAGGGCGGGGTGCTCCTGCCCTCTTGTTGCCGCGGCTAGCCTAGCCTCGAATCCGAATCCCACCGTTGGCATTTGACATTCAACAGGCAGGGGGAGGACACAAGCACCTGCCAAAGTCGAGGGAAAGTGGGGCCGATCAGGTGATGAATCCGGGTGGAATAACTTGAATTGCTGGGTGGATAATGGGAAGCCTAGCAAAACGCCATAAAAAATCCGGGAAAAAACCAAAGAAACCCCCCCAGCGTCACCGTGCCGGACGCGCTATGCCGACTCCTTTCCAAGGTCCTACCAGCTCTACCAAGACAGGCTGGGCTCGCGGCACCGCTCTCCCATCGCCCCAAGAGCAAAAAGAATGCTGCCCCATCCAAGGACAGCCTGTCGCTGTCGCGCCTTGGCATCGTCAAGCACAAGCCGGCCTGGCTGGGTGGCTGCTTCGCCGACGCAAAGCCGCCGGGGCCCGCCGATCCGCCGCTCCCGCTCGACGTTTTCTTCCGTCAACCCCCAGGAGGTCTCGCACTTCAATGCCCTCGCCTCCGAGTGGTGGGATCCGCACGGGTCCTCCAGGCTCCTGCACCTGATGAATCCCGTCAGGCAAGACTTCATCCGCGGCTGCCTGCAGTCCCAGCCCGAGACCCGCGCCTCCAACCTGCGCGACGCCTCCCTCACCTACCTCGACGTCGGCTGCGGAGGCGGCATCTTTGCCGAAAGCGCCGCGCGGCTGCCCACGACAAGGACGGTGACGGCCATCGACCCGAGCCCCTCCGTCCTGGCCGTGGCGAGAGCCCACGCGAACAAGGACCCGTCGCTGCGCGGCAAGCTCCTGTACAGACAGAGCTCCATCGAGCAGCTGCCGGTTCCCCAGCGTGACGGCGACCGGTACGACCTCGTCAGCTTGTTCGAGGTGATTGAGCACGTGGACGAGCCGGGCCCGTTCCTGCAAAGGATTCAGCCCTTCGTCAAGCCCGGCGGCTGGCTGGTCATGAGCACCATTGCCAGGACGTGGACGAGCTGGCTCACGACCAACCTGGTGGCCGAGCATCTTTTGCGAATCGTTCCCCCGGGAACCCACGACTGGAACAAGTACATCAACCAGGAGGAACTGCGGCGGTTCTTCCTGGGCAAGGGCTGGGATAGCCCCAGAGTCATGGGCGTCATGTACATTCCCGGGCTGGGCTGGCGCGAGGTTCGCGGAGGCGAAAAGGTTGGCAACTACTTTTTTGCCGTGAGACGGAGCAACTAGGTCTTTTTTTCCTTCCTTCTTTCTTTCTTTCTTTTTCTTTTTTCTTCCTTTTTTTCTTTTTTTGCCCGCTTTCCTTATGGCCAGTCGGTCCGGTGTCTGGTGTATATTATATCCCCATATATGTATTATGTATATATTTCTTTTCATCAACCCATATCAAGCCGGCTGCATACATGTACATACCTAGGGGGGAAGAAGAAGATCAAAGACCAAGCTCAGTACCCCGTGGCATGCAGTCCAACAGTATTGCGCTGCACTGCTGCATCCCGCCGCCGGTCCTGACGCTGGTGGTAATGTCAAGTTGACCAAACGTGTAACGGTAAGGCTGTTAGTAATAAGAATCCATGTCGATTTCGCCAGGAATGACGGAGATCTGGGAGCGGCACCAGTGACAAGAGGTCAATCAATTGACATTGAATTGAATTGAGGGCTTTGTATCCGTACAGAGAGGCACATGCCACATGCCACATGCCACATGTCCGCACGGTGTCCGCACGCAATACAAGGGCGATTGACACCATACTGTACTGTACTGCACTGTACTGTACCTATTTGTGCCATTCGTCATGTTTCAACCAGACCTCTTCCCTCCCAACCTCCATCAGCAAACTTCCGACTTCTCTCGCCTTTCCTTCAACAACTCTCTTTGCATCCTGCTTCAATCCTGCTTCCCTCTGGAGGGAAGTTTCGTCGCTCGCTCCATCGCTCGCTCCATCACATCATCCTGGCCCTTGTTGCCGCCGAACTCGAGCACACGACGGCCGCATAGCATATCACAGCACGCACGACCCGTGCATTGTCTGACCAAGCTCCTTCCGAGGACAACAGTTTTCATGCATGACTTCTGGCAGCCCAACCGTCGCACCTCTTTTTTGCTATGATTTGAATTTTGGCCCAAAGCGAGGCTCTCCGCCGACTTCTTCCTCATGCATGTGCGTCTTGCCGCTCTGCTGGTGGCATTAGGCTCCCAATGCCTGGGTCAATTTCCAGACTCCAACCTCGCGGCCCTGAACCTGACAGTGGTGCGCTCGCCAGCTGACGGCAATGTCACCATCTCCTACAAGGAGCCTCAAGGCGTCTGCAAAACCGCCTTCAACCAACAGAAGCAGTACACAGGCTGGGTCCACCTTCCTACGCCCTTCCCGTCCAATCTCTTTTTCTGGTTCGTCGAAGCGCGCCAAAAAACCGACAGTCTCACCATTTGGCTGAACGGAGGGCCTGGTTCAAGCTCCCTGCTTGGCTTCTTTGCTGGGAATGGGCCATGTCAAGTCATTGAGAAAGGCCTCAACAGCTATGAGACCATGGCTCGGGAATGGGGGTGGGATCGGGCATCCAACATGCTGTTTATAGATCAGGTGCGTCATCTCCACCATTCCATCATCATTGCTTTCCCGAGAACATGAACCATGAACGTGGGAAAGAAATAGTAAATAAATATAAAGCTAATCGCGGTTCAATCGTCAACAGCCCAACCACGTTGGCTTCTCGTACGACAAGCCTACCAACGGGACCCTGCATATGCTAAAGGGAAATGTACGACAGCCGCCCACTCCGCAACGAGATTCTGCTTCTCCTTGGGTATACCTGAACGGAACTTTTAGCTCCGGCAACGCAAACACCACCGCCAACACGACACAAACCGCAGCTCTTGCTGTGTGGCACGTCATTCAAGGCTTTCTCACCACCTTTCCCCAATACCAAAACGCTTCCAACACCTCGATACCCGTCAGCATCTTCTCCGAAAGCTATGGCGGAAGATACGGTCCCCTCTTTGCCGAGACCTGGGAGGAGCAGAATCACAAACGACTTTCGGGGGAGCTAAACGCCAACGCCACCGTGGCTGTTCAACTCAGCTCGCTGGGAATCGTCAATGGCTGTGTCGACCAGGAGATTCAGGTTCCCTACTACCCCGTCTTCGCCAGCACCAATACCTACGGTTATGCTGCCCTCGCTGATGGGGCAGCCAAGTTCTATTCGGCCAAATTCAGTGCGCCTGATGGCTGTCAGCAGAAACTCCGACAATGCTTCGGCGCCGCGTTAGCTCAGGATGCCATGGGCCGTGGAAACAATCCCCAGGTGAACACGCTGTGCGCGGCCGCCAACAATGCCTGTCTGGTTATCCAAGAGCCGTATTACAGCAGCGGCCGTAGCCCTTATGACCTGGCTGCCGCTTACTACGACCCCAACCCAGCTTTGCAATTCCTGGACTACCTGAATCAAGGCCACATTCTCCAGGCCATAGGGTCGCCCGTCAACTACACCATGGCTAGTAACGCCGTGCTCGAGGCCTTCCAGGGTACAGGCGACCAATCCAGGGGTGGCAATATCAAGCGACTGGCCGACCTCCTCGACAGGGGGATCCGTATCGGTCTCATCTATGGCGACAGAGACTACATCTGCAACTGGTACGGCGGCGAGGCCGTTGCTCTCGCCATCGCGAACCAGAGCCGCGCCAACTATGCTTCCCGATTTCCCGCAGCTGGATATGCCCCAATTATCGTCAACGACTCGTACATCGGTGGCGTTGTTCGTCAGTACGGCAATTTATCCTTTAGCCGTGTATACCAAGCCGGCCATTCTGTAGCCTGGTACCAACCTGAGACTGCATTCCAGGTATTCGCGCGCATCATGATGGGCACGTCTGTCTCCACCGGCGAAATCATCAATCTGGCAGCTTACAACACGTCTGGGTTGTCGGTGGCTTCACACGTGGACACGCTTCCTGCAACGCCTGCCTCGACGTGCTACATCCATGCCTTCCCGAATACGTGCGACAACGACGCACAGAGTCTCGTTTCCATGGGTGCTGGTGTCGTCATCAATGGCATTCTGTACAGCAAGTCTGCAGATTGGCCGCTGGCCACGACGCAGCCGACTTCATCGACAGTTGTTGGCAAGTCCACGAGCAAACCAGAGACCCTCACGGGTGTCTTTACAGCTACAGAGACGCCGGGTAGTAGGGCGAGCGCTTTGTGCTTTGGATCTGTCAGTTGGGTCATGGCTGTTGCCTTGGCATCTGTACCTACAGCGGTAGGTTTGTTTTAGATTGGCGGGTCCAAGAACTGCTGTCTCGGCATGCCGAAGCGCGCCGTCCGGGGTTTATGTTTTCATTTTTCATTTTTCATTCCTTTTTCTTTTCTAAAAAAAAATAATGACTGAATAGAGGAGAAAAATGAGGGTAATGCAAGCGACATGTGCGGCATGGTTGAGGGCATGTAATGAATGCGGCTGACTTTTCCCTGGTAAACGATATTTCTTTGGCGCAACAGCTCCTCCTGATGGACAGCTTTCTAGAAACTGCTCCTTGGGTTAGTACGAAGATCTGCAGCCGACTGCGTGCGTGGGACGTCACTTTGGAGTGTTTTCTTGTTGTCATGAAGTCAGTAGGTCCTTCGAGTCATTGGTGTGACTTTGAGAGCTTTTCTTTTTTTCTTTTTTTTTGCTTCGTGCCAATACTAGTTGGCATCTTGGGGGTTTTAATGCTCGTCGCCGCCGCTGTCAAAGTTCTTTCCGTGTCGCCCCGTGTCGCCCCGTGTCGCCAAGACTATATAGCCGGCATATTTGCTCGATTTCACAATTCACAGTCTTTCCTTCTTGGCTTCCCTCTCACGCACGCGCCTCTCGTTCTCAAACACGAGGGACTCGTCAGGAACGTCGTCCTGTCCGTCATTGTCCTCGACGTCCATGTCGTCAGTCGCGCGTTGCGCCTGTTTTGCTCGTTTGATGCGTCGCAGTATGGCTTCGTCGAGGTAGAAGTCCTGGTCAAACCGGGATTTGGAAACCTCCTGCCGAGTCAATAGTTAGCTGGGGTTTTTATTTCCCTGAGCATTTTGCCCCAAGGCACGCGGGACATGTGAGGCAGCAAAACGGGGGGGGGGGGGGGGGGTGCTATTTCAAAACATATGCATTGACGGACGCACCTGATGGCAGCCTGTCTGTGGGCATTGCGACGTTCCACCGCCAGACAAGTAGTCCAAGATGGCTGACTTTTCAAAGGTGTGCTTGCATTTCATATTGCTATACGGCTCCTCCATCTGCCGCAGCGTGAGAGGGCAGTTTAGACTGAGGAATTCCCTGGCAACAGCAACGTCGTCGTCGTCGTCGTCGTCGTCGTCGTCGCCCATTGTGCTCCGTCGATTCTTTGCGCCAGGTCGCGACATGACAGGTCTGCCGTCGGAGCGGAACCACTGCGACGCGTCTGGCAGGGGGGTGCCATCTCCGCCGGCTGCTGCATCGTGCCAGATCTTCTTGAAGCCAATGTAGTCGTTGTGCAACGCGTACCGCTGGTGGTGGGTCTGAGCCTCGTACTCGGCTTGCTTCTTCGCGACGGCATCTTGGAAAGCGGCGACGATGCTGGGCGCAGGCTCGTGCGCGTCGTCTTGGGAGGCGCCCCAGTCCATGGTCCCCGGGGGGTTCGGGGGATCATCCTCTTGCTTTTCGCCGACGCGCTGTCGGCGGGACTCTCGGGCGCGGGGACGGCCCGCCGGCGCGGCGGTCGAAGCGCTGGCGAACAGGTCGCCGAGCACGGCCGCGTGGTGCTGCACCTCGACCTGGTGGTCAATGACATCTCGCAGGGCCTGCTCGGAGTCGCGCGTGAGCTCGTCGACGTCATCTTGCAGCTGGGCCAGGTGAGTTTCGAGGCGCTCCTCGTCGGCCGTCTTGTCCGCGTCCTTTTCCAGCCGTCTCCGGCGAAGGTTGCGCAGGCGGTCCTGCTGCGTGGCCAGCCTCTCGTGGAGATCGCCGACGCCGAGGCCCAGATGTCTGACGGAGGCTTTCAGGTGGTCCTCGTAGGAGGCAGTGCCGCGGTTGTCTAGCAGGTCGCCGAGGGCCCGGCGGGCGTGGTCGTTGAGGCGACATGACGGTGACTGGTAGTCGGGCAGTGGGGCAGGGGCGCGGAAGGAAGACGGATCTTTGCCAGAGGGACGAGCGCGGTTGAGAAGGCGCCGTGACATGTGCGTGTGTGTGCGTGTGTGTGTGTGTGTTTTGTATGCTCTGTAAAGCGGGTGGTCAGCAGGTGAGATGAGCGATGCGGAGGCGCTGGCCTCGAACCAGTCGTACGTGGTACTTACCTGATGGACTACGGAGTATTGACGCCTGCCTTGGTTTGCCCGACTACTTGCCTTGCGATGAGCGATGCGATGAGCGATGCAATGAGCTATGTGATGAGGAGGGGCGATGTTGGGACAATGAACTTGACGCGTCCGGAAAGGTTGCGACACATTGGCAACGCGCCAGATCCATCCAGATTGCTCACGCCACACAAGGTCGGGCTGTAGACGGGCCGGTTGAGGCTGGTGTAGGCCGGTTTAGGCCCCGTGGTTGTGCCCCCCCCCTCCCCCTCGCATCTGCCTACGCCGCGGGGCCTGGGCGCGCGCGAGGGTCATGTCCGTGTCATTATTTCACCTGGTCATTTTCTTTCCTTTCTTGCCAGACAGACAAGCTGTCGATTTGAGGTCGGATGATGGGGTCGAGAAAGATCTTGTCACGTGCTTGTCACGCTGTGCAGTCCGGGACAGGTTGGAGGTACCTCGTCTGACTCCCTTACCTAAGGTACATACCTACCTAATGTACCTACCTTAGGTAAGGTACCTACCTAGAGGTAGGTAAGGTAGGGAGTAGAGGCCCCGAACGCAAACCCGACGCAGACAGGAAGGTGCGACTGCAGCCTTCGGGCCTGTGCAACGGTAGCCTGCCTGCCAGTACGGAGTAGGCAGGCATGCCTTACCTAAGGTAAGGTAGGTAGGTAGGGAGTAGAGGCCCCGGCACGTGGCGCGCAGCTGGTTGATATGTCATTTGCGGTCTGCCGAACCGTGCGTGGGCTGTCGAGGACTGCTGTCGAGGACTGGAGCCTGGAGGCGCACCCCCCTTGTCGAGATTCAAACAATGCGATTCCGGAAATCATTTGATCGTATCTGTTCCAGATTGACGCTGCAAAACACGCGCCGAGACTGCCTGTCGCCCTGGCTGGGACCGCTGGGGGGGGGGGGCGGGGGGTGGTGAGGAAGCCGCCAGCCGCCAGCCGCAAGCTGCCAACCGCCAGCTGCCAGCCAACGAACGTGGAGCGGACGGGAACGCAATCGGAGGCCCCCATGTGTGTGTGTGTGTGCGTGTGCGTGTGCGTGCGTGTGTGTGTGTGTGTGTGTCTGTGTGACTCGTCACGGCGCAAATCACAAACTGATCTGGGCAAATCTTCCCACGCAAGCAAGAACAACAAAGAGGCAATCCTCCCGTCCGCGGTGTGAGCGCCGGGGCTGGTCCAAGAAGCAATGACGAAATATCACGCTACCTGATGCCCAGTTTGCCTCCGTCCCCATCCCCCCCCCCCCAAGGGTCTAGAACCCGAGTGCGCAAGGCCGCAGCAAGGCGTCATTCCGTCATCCCATCATTTCCGGTTTGATATACCTACCTACCTCTACGTTAGGTGCCTACCTAACTTAGTCCAGCAGCCGGCGACCCCGGCGAGCCACGAAACACTCTTGATCCGCGATCCGTCAAGACAGGCTACGGATAACGGGATCAGCCTGCGTCGCGGCGACAGCACCTGACGAGCGCCGAAGTGGCACGCGCATACATAAACAGACACCATGGATTGCGGCACGCTACGCGGGGAGAAGGAGGCGGGATCGCGATGCCGTGCCTCAAAAGGGGCCAGACGACGAGATTGCAACCGGAACCAGACAAGACAGTAGCAGCGGCGGATCGACTCGTCCGGACCGCTCCTCACTTGGTTGTGAGCCTGCTGCCCTGGTTGGTGCCACGCGAATACCAGAAGCGGCCAGGCTACGGCAGGCGAATTGTCGACCTGCACCGTCAAGCCAGATCCCGCAAAGGAACCGCTCCCAGCTTTCATCGATCGCCCATCGACGATGCGGCCGCAACCATCGGCCCAATCTGATCCACTGTGGACACTGCTATCCTCTCACCCGGGCACCCAGTCCCTCCCTCGGCGCACCGCTCTGCTAGTGCAGTACCAGATGGATCCCTCGGTTTCTCTCCCCTCCCCCCCCCCCCCCTGACCCGTTTGTTTTGTCAGAGCCTTTTTACTTTCGGCTTGGAGCCCAGAAGGTTTCGCCGCGGGCGAGTCGCTGCGAATGTACGTCCCCTGCGTCCCCTGCGTTCCCTGCAGTTGGTGTTTGCCTCAGATGCGCTTTCCCGCGCCTCGATCCCCAGGATTGACCACCGGAGCCGCGGATCTTGGTCTTGTCCGCTTGGTCCATAAACGGTATCAATTTGGTTGGCTGACTACCCAAATCCTACCCCCATTTGGCCATAGATTTCACGTATTTTGCCCTGTTGCCCTGGCTGGTCTCCATTTCCAACTCCCCCAAGCCCAAGTTGTGCAGGGGTTGAGTTAAACTCGCTGGGGTGTAACATCAGGAATCACGATTCACCTTCGTCACTCTTTGGCCTGGGCGGTAGTTGATCTTTGTACCACCGGTCAACCCAGCTTAGCTCCTCGATCAAGGGCTTTTTCCCGCTTCTACATATCTGGGTTTCCATTGCCATGAGACCCTACCCAAGTTTGTCCGCCCACATTTTTTAAACGACCAGGAGCCCAGGAGCCCAGAAGCCCAGAAGCTAAGGAGCCCAGGATCCCAGGAGCCCAGGAGTCCGGACACACACAAACACAAAAAACACACCCCCCCGCCGTGTCTGTGTCGGTGGAGCCATCGACTTCATGTCTTTATGTGGAATGATACCGCCCAGCCTTTTAAATCCAGAGTTCATTCAAATTCTCTCGTGGCCTCTCGGTTCTACACAGATTGTATACTCGGGAATTCTCAGAGAGCCGATTTTCTGGCAACAGCTATCCAGTATAACCTCTAGTACACTCTTGTCCCGTCCGAAGCTGCACCAAGCTGCCCTACATAAGTCTTGGGCCCAGTCCCTCTCTTCTCTTACTCTGTATGAACAAAAGCCAGGGAGACATGGGGTCGAAAATCGAATTCGCCATGAATCCATGGGAAGTCCACGCCTTGGATGTAAGCTTCAGGAAACCCTTTGTCCCGATTTCTTTGCACATCACCCCGCTGCAGTGGTTACATTTCAAAAGGGAAAAAAAAAAAAAAAAAAAAATACTCACGCCTTGCTTGGTTTTGATAGTATCAATTTCCAGACGAGGACACGGCTCCTATTGAACCTCAAACAAATATCGTTTCAAGCAGCAGATGGCAACCCATGCAAGATTCCGTCATCTACCCGGGTCTCTACTCAGCCAGTGGCTATGATGTGATGGCCATACTGGTGAGAGTTGCCCAGTTTTTCTCTCTCTTTTTTTCCTTTTTTTTTTTTATTTTTTTTTTTTTGCCTTCTCGGGCTGTTCGCCTCCGAATCACATCCGACTGACTCTCAGCAGCTGCGTCTGATGGGTCGGCCGAACCCACAGATAGAGTTGGGGCCAATCGATTGCTCTGTGGCACTGGTCTTGTGTGACCTCGGACTGCCTGATGAACCCATCGTCTATGCGAGTGATGCGTTTTGCGAGCTGACCGGCTACGCAAAGTCGGAGATAATGGGTCGAAACTGCCGCTTTCTCCAAACACCAGCTTCCTCCGGCTCAAAAGGCAAGTCTGCGTCTCGGCCCAAGTCTCGCAGCAAAACGGCGTCTTCTCAGATGCGACATGCCATTCAAGAGCGGAGGGAAATTCAATTGAAAGTTACCAACTACCGAAGGAACGGCCAGCGGTTCAGCAACCTTGTCAGCATTATACCCCTTGACCTCGATGACACCGGTTACCGATACGCCGTCGGATTTGCCGTTGAAGTCTGAAGGATCCATCTCACCATTTTCATTTATTCTTCACATTTACATACCATAGCGGGCGGCGTAATTGCAGCGTGGTTTTAGCCTTTATACCCTGCACTAGCGGCGCCTTTGAATGCCGTTTATGTTTACCTTTGCACTCGTCTCTCCATTGGAACAAGGCTGTCACCACGCGTCATCTAATAATGCCTGCAAGTGAAAAAGTAGTCTTCGTTTTATGTTGGTACGTTGCGTTGCGTCTTGCTCGGGTACCCGCGAGCTCAGAGTTGGGCAACGGGTGCCCTCGGATGCAAAATTTAGCCATAGATGAACTAGGTTCGCGAGTGTAGCTTCGAGGTTAGTACGCGGCCGAACTGAGCTTTTTCTTCTATTTAGAAAAAAAAAAAAAAAAAAAAAAAAAAAAAAAAAAAAAAAAAGGACACAGGTTCATCAAATCTTGATAGAAACGCATATAGGGTTAAATTTCTCGACAGGAACAATTAGTTTTTTATGAGACGAGTAGATCGCCTTTTGTTCGAGGTCACATCTATCCCGGGAAGCTCGTCCTTCTCTTTCTTGACCTTGTCCGTCTTCCTCTTTTTGGAAGGGGGTTCTTTGAGTGTCCCGGTCCCGGTTGCCTTGGGCATGATCTTGGGTAGGACCTTGGGCCTCACTTCTTCCTTGTCTGCTCCTTTTTCCTCCGGAGACATTTCCACAACTTTCCCGCCGGGCACGACGTGCCCTGTCTTCTTCTGCAGGCCCGGAGCGTAGCAGCTGGTCCGGCCACCAACAGTAATAAAAGCCAGCTTCTCCCCGTTGGGAAGCTCCTGTGACGAGCCCTTGCTGCCTTTTCCCCAGCGGTAATTGAAAAGCCAGTCTTTGGGAAACTCGTCCGAATCCCCCAGCTTGTCCACCGCTGTTTGGCAAACGCGCCTGATGGATTCGTACAGTTGCTTGATTTGCACATCGGCGAAGGTGTCGCTGTACTGCTCGGGATGGAGCTTGGCTTGAAACAGTGTCTCGTCGGCGACCCAGTTCCCGATGCCGCTGATGACGGCTTGGTCGAGAAGGAGGGCCTTGACCGGAACATGGCGGGATTTCATCTTGCCACGCAAGAACTCCTCGGTGAATCTGTCCGTGTCGATGACGGGGTCCGGCCCGTTTTCCTTCAGCGGGGAATATTTCCGGATATCGGCGCCCGGGCAGTCCACCAGGCGGACTCGGCCGAAACGCCGGGCGTCCGTGAAAGCCGCCTCGGCAGCGTCTTTGCCGTGGGTCGAGAGGTGAAATTTCCAGTACTTGGGAGGCCATTGCTCGAGCTCGCCGTCTTTCAACTTTTTGTAGTAGTTTGTGTACGCCGTCTTTTCTCCCTTGACATGGAGCCATCCTTTGAATCGCAGTCAGGGCATTATCTGGGGGTAAAAGGGGGGGGGGGGGGCAAGAAACAAGAAATGAAGAGAAAAAAAAGAAAAAGAAAAAAAAAAGCGCTCGGCTGCAAAGACTTGCCTGTCATCCCAAAGTGCATGACCAAATGTGGCGGCTTTTCCAGCGTAATCCTATGCCGCGCAGATGAACGGTGAATACTCATGGAATCCCACGCAGTTGGCCCGTTTCTCAAGCGCTCGAGTTGGCTCACCAGAAGTATTTTCCTTGGTTCCCGGCGGAAACAATCTGCGCACAAAGGGGGAAAAAAAAAAAGAAAAAAAAAAAAAACCCGTGTCAGACGTGGGCCCTTGCTGGCGCCGTTTGGGCACGAAAACTCGCCTTGTTGTCTGTCAGTGCGGCCTCGACGGCGGCCGCTGTCGTGCCCGCTTTGCCGAACACATTGCTGTCGTCGACGGCAGATGCGCTCGCGATCCTCTTGCCCACCAGGTGGAGGCGAAGAAAGTGGACAATGCGGGCGACTGACACGGCGCAATTAGCCAGGACGTCTTGGGGCGAACGACGATGCATCTTGCTTTGTTTGTTTTTTTCTCTTTTTTTTTTTTTTACCTTCTGCAATCTCGGGCATGGTGAAATCCGGTCTGCGACGATCCAATCCCAACACCTGCTTGCGGGAAACTGGGAGATTGACGTGGCCAAAGGCATCGATCGTCGTCGCATGCGACCTTTTGCCCAAGCCAGCGGTGACCTAACCAAAGTCTCCCAGCTCACGATCCCGACACGAAAGCACGTGATGTGGCTTACGTGATCAAAGCCTGCCTTCTCCACTCCAACACACAACTTTTGTTCGCGCCAATTTTTCTTCCCTCAGAAATAATTTCTGCTCCTTTGCCAACCATTGTTTCCGATGACTAGAATGTAAGTCTCTGCAAATCCGGGCTCGCATCCTCCATCCTCCTCCCGCCGCTCTCTTCTTCCTGATGACAACATATACCGCAAACTAGAGTCTTTGACCACTTGGAATGAAAACTCTGTATTACACGTCAGTCTGAAAGAAGCTGCTTTGTGACTGTCGAGAGAAGCCCCTTCTGCACTACAAAGTTCAAAAGAAAAAAAAAAATCAAAAATCTGTCGCTGACAATCTATTGTAGTCTAGCACAACACCCTCCAAGTGGATGGCCCTCGGAAACAATGTCAATAGCTCTGCCGTATCAAGCAGCGAGCGAGTGGTACGTGACCTCTGGACACCCTGCCCTCCTAGATCCTGATGATCATCTTTTGTATCAATATACGCTGGAAATTACCGGCTGAGACTGTTCTCTGAAGATATTAAATGGCTATTTCTGACTGTTCCTCGTCAACATTGCTTCCGTGTTGCTTTTGTCAGACAGGATCAGACTAACTAATGTAACTGCAGATTAACAGACAAGGTACCTATTGCACCCGTATGCACTCCGTCGTGTACCTTGCTTCATGATGAAGCGGCACTGGGCTCCGAAACAAAATCGCATGAGCAAGAAAAGCCACTTTGCGGCAGGCCTAGAAAACCTCGCCCACTGATTCAGCTTTCTCGGCACCTTATTCTTTCCATGAGCTATTGGAGTCAGACCTAACCATTTTTCTGGCAGTGTCTTGGGCAATTGCGTCGGCAATAATTCTCTGCCACTTGTGTCTGTGGTAAGTATTGACATTGCAAACCTTGCTACCCACCTTCCTGATGAAACCGATGACGAGTCTTATTCGGGTTTCCGATGCAGACACATCTTTTTTTTACCATTCATGCTTTCCTGACAGCTCCTCAACATACTGCTCTCATGCAAGACCATTTCCGTGCATGTTGCTGACAAGAAGCTAGGCCGCGTTATTCGTAGGTCAGTCAATTATTGCCTGTATGCGGACACGTCCCCAGCCTGATGAACGCGAATGAAAATGACAAGCATATGTCCGAGCTTCGGCTACGACGACAACCCATCCGCTATTGTTTCTGATCCCTGATGGTTTCCGACTTTTGTTTGTTTCGCGCGATTTGGCGTAGGGCAATCTTGGCTGACCTGATGTTAGTTGACCGTGAAGCTCCACAAAGCCTGTATGTAGTAAGTTGCAACTCTCTTATTTGCCAGAACCCCTCTTGTTCGCATGATGCTACAAATATCACGACGGTCAACTTAGCCATATGCATTGATGACACCGCCTATGACAAGGCACTTTTCCCTGATATCACAAACCTCGTACTCTATTTTGTCTTGGTTCACTTTGGGCTCGTGGCCTTGGGCTAACCTGGATTCAGGTTGTACGCGCGTTGTCGCATTGCATGGTACGATAAGTGTTTGCAACTGATTGAGCGATATGTCTTTTGAGGATTACAAGCGAATGGTGCCTCGAGGCCAGATTTTGTTTAGCTTTTTGCATAGAGACGAGAAGACGCAAAATACAAACATGACTTGCGAGCAGATCATTTGTCTCCGTAGCCAAGTGATTCATGTCCTAGCTGTGAATTTGAAGGCATGCGTCTCCGTGTTGTGCCCCGTGTATCCACCTGTACTGAGGCCAGAGTCTGCTGCCCTTGCAAGGTGCACCGGTGCGTAATCTATTCGGATAGGCTGATGATGGTCGGCTGTCATGGTGCCGAAGCTGATGTTGATGTGTTGACGCTGATACTGACGCGTATGTTGATGCTGATGCCGAGCAGAGATGCCTGGCATTATCGGCACTTACTTGACTCGCACGTCCTTTCTACAGTAGGCAGACGTCCATGCAGACAGACGCACGGATACAGACTCGAGACTCCCATGCTCTCCTGGAATCACCCGCTCCCTTCCCCGGGTACACAACAATGTGTCAGCGCTTTCCATTACACGGAGGCCTCGCGTTCTGGCTACAGTACACGGCGGGACTGGGGCGCCGCGCGTCTTGCTGGCAAGTTTGCATTCCATCGTCACCGAGGCACCTGCACCTGCACCTAGACCTAGGTGGTAAAACGTAACGGGGTCAACAGTTGGTATCAAATTCATCAAGACTATCCAGCTCCAGTTTTGCATCAGGTCAAAAAGAATAAGATTCAAACCATTAATGGTAATCAAAATCGTGCGTGCGTGCGTCTTGTGGGCATACACACAAACACACACAACACGATAAAGACACTTTTTCTTTCAGAGAATGGCTCCCGCCTTTCCACCGGTGGGATCAAAAAGCCCGCAGACACCCATCCCAAACGACCGTATTAGGCACGAGGAGATTCCTCACGACGTCCTCCGCAGCTAGCAGAACCGTGCGTCAAATGTTTTTGTCATGCTGCCGTAGGCTTCTTCTCGTCCAACATGGGAGTCATCGGTATCGCTTGGCCGCCAGTCACACCAGCCTCTTGGGCTCCGTGCCCTCCTTCCGCAGGCGCGGGCGCAGCAGCAGCAGCAGCAGCAGCAGCGGGCTGACTGCTCTTCTTCTCTGGCAACGGCGCAGAAGCACCCATGGCAGCAGCAGCAGCAGCAGCGTCAGCATCATCATCATCATCATTCTCCCCGGCAGAGCCCGGCGAATGTGGTTCGGCAGGCCCGGTTGCGCCGCAGACCTGTTGGATCACGTGGAACCATTTCTGGGCATCTTCGGCAGTGTGCGCCTTGAACGCGAGCTCGGTGCTGCCGGTGAGCTTGGAGCTCACGGTACCGCTCTTATCCTTGCCCTTAACGTTGAACTTGTCGCCGCTGGGGGCGCCGATGACGGCGTCGGGGAGGTACAGAGACAGCTCGGGTTTGGGATTCTGACGAAGGTCATCCGAATCCTTAAACTCGTGCAGCCACTTGGAGGGGGTCACGACGTAGTAACCTGCCGAGTAGCCCCAGGACAGCTTGTTTCGCGACTTGCGCTCCAGGGTACCCTCGATAAGGGGCTTGGTCGCGGCGTGGTCCATGTTGGGGAACTGGATGGAGTCGATGGAGCGAGGAGGGTCGTTGGGGTTGGCGAGGCGGTCCGAGCAACGCTGGGTAAAGTTCTGCCACTCAAAGTTCAGGGGGACGCACTGGACGGTTCCCAGCATGTCCTGGTACAGGGCGCGCGTCTTTTCGGCCTGGCCACCGGCGAGCTGGACGAAGGCTTCCACGGCTTGCTGGAAGACTTCAATGATGTGGGCCTCAAACGTCTGGAAATTGTTCTGGACCGCAACCAGGTCGTTGTGGTGGTTGTTCTCGGCCAAGACCTGGGCGCTGAGGCGGTGCATGACGCCGCGGTGGACGACGTAGGGATCGTCGGCGGCGGAGATCTTGCCACCTGCGGAATCGTACGAGGCAGTCTGCTGCCCGAGAAGCTCAATCTGCTTCTGGGTGGTGTTGCGAAGCTTCTCCACCTCCTTGGCGCTGCTGTGAGCTCCGCTGTGGAGTTCCTTGGCCTTGTGTTTGATTTCCTTGTGCAGACGCTCGAGTATGGGTAGGACGGAGCCTTTGATGCTCTTCTCGGTCTCAATGTTGGTGTTGATCTGAGCTTGGGTATTGGATCGCATATTCTCGAAGAAGCCGGCCACGCCGCCGAGGCTCTGATCAAAGTGGTGACCCTCGCGGAGGGGATTGGAGATGGTCTGGGGAAGGGGGGCAACGTTGGCTCGTTAACGGTGGACTACTGGCGACGAGGGAAACGAAATTCGTACCTTGAGGGCCTTTTCATACTCTTTTGCTTGACGGCCGTGAATCTTCTCGACGGCCGTGATATACTCCTC
Source organism: Ustilaginoidea virens (assembly GCF_000687475.1). Classification (NCBI taxonomy): domain Eukaryota; kingdom Fungi; phylum Ascomycota; class Sordariomycetes; order Hypocreales; family Clavicipitaceae; genus Ustilaginoidea; species Ustilaginoidea virens. Next base: position 2,682,516 of record NC_057316.1, read on the forward strand.
GATGTAGCCACAAGCATGCTTCCATGCCTGCAGACGTTCTGAGAGTAAACCAGCAGTCTTGGCCAAAGCTGTTAGGTGTCTGCATCTCTGGATGCCCGAGCAAAGGTGCATGAGGTACACTCACAGTAGTAGGGTCAAAGTCGGGAACGGCATCGCCAGCATGCGAGCTGATGCCAGTAGCCGCTCTCGACGGCAAGGTCGTCGAGGTTGTGGGAGACGTCATTGTTGCGGACGATGGCGATTCAAACGGAGTTTTGACGGATTGAATACTGATGCCCGTTGTACTGCTCCGTACTCGGAATATGCGGTGCAGTTTGTTGTCGGCCTGGTTCCCAAGTCAACTGGATTGCATCAATTTCCAGGGTTCCGCAAAATAAACCAGGGTCAGTTGTGACGGGACAGGTTGACTGAACAGAATCCCGACACCCCCGCTTGGGCAACAAGAGTCCAGCCACGCTGAGAAAAAGCTGCGGCAAGCACCAGAGTGGAAATTAAAACAGAATTAAAACAACATTGAAGTCATCTGCCATGGCCCGCAGCAACAGGCTCGCGCTCGTGCCGTCATCAAAACGTAACAGGCTCTCTTAGTACAAGAGATTTGGACCAGTCCAGAACACAGACAGGCAGAGCAAACCAGGTTGAGGTTGAGGTTGAGGTTGTGCGCCGCACTGACTGCGGGGACGGGGGAGAGCGAGCAGACAGGAAGGAACCGGCCGAACCACCTACCCTAGCTCCTGCCTTCCTTCACCAGGTTCACGTCACGGTTCACCTTCTCTCGGCTGCTTGGCCCAAAGAAACAAAGGCGGGGGAAAAGAGGGGATTTTCTACCTTGAATGACCCGAGCCCCCCCCCAGCAAAAGGGGAAGAAGGGAAGAAGGGAAGAAGGAAAGAAAGCTCACGCAAAAATTATGGTCGACTTCCTCGAGTGGTCTAGTTTTGGCAAGCTGTTGGAATTCACAAAAGACGAGGCCACAGGGGTTTGATGATGGGAAGATTGCCCAGGAGTTCTTTGCCTTAAGTATTCCGTGCCGAGGTTGTCCGTCCACGTTCATCTTCATCCCATGTTCGACAACCCACAATAGCTAGGTAAATAACTAAATAACAGCCGCAGACTAGGGGGCGGGGCAAGTGGTGGCGTGGTGGCGTGGTGGTGTGACGGTGTGGTGGTGACGTCAATGCGCAGCTCCTATTTCCAGATTGGTCCTGCCCGTTTTTGGTAGCTTGAAATGACAGCAAGCTGCAATGCAATAACCAATTGACCCGTTGGCACTCCGTACTTGATACTTGGTGCCACTTATGTTGTGTCACCTTTTTTTTTTTTGCTATACACCAGATGAAGACACCAGACCCATTCCAGCCCGAGGCCTTCTTGTCCGCAATCTTTCGGAAGAAATTAATCTAACTAATCGAACTAATCGAACTGATCGAATTCATCGACGGCTTTCCAGCGGCATGGAATGTTCTTGGCATAGATACTCAGAGATCGACTAGGGTGTGTGTGTTCCATCTCGGTTGCTTTCCACCTTCGACAGGCATGAACCCTCTCACCTCACGGTGAGCCGAGCCCTGGCCGTTAGGCTCCCCTGAGAATGGTGCAAAGTCCATGAACCCTATTTTCATCTGTCCACGCTTCCATTGACAAAAATCATCCTCCCATCACTATCTGTTCCTGTTTCTCTTCCGCTTGTGCAAAAGTCTTGAATTTTTTTCCCCTGTAAAAAGCGAAAAGGGAGGAAAAGAGAAAACGCCGCTAGCTTTATTACATATGTACATCTATCTATATTAGGTACCAGTCGGGAGAGAGAGTGACACACACACAAAAGAGAGAGGGAGAAGAAGAGTGAAATCACTTCACCCGAGCAGAATTCCATGCTCAAAGAGGTAAAACTAATCATGGAAAAAAATGCGCAAAATAAGCAAATCACTTGCCCAACATCATACAACGCCTCATTTGCACGTGGTGCCGCTGGTCAAAAAAAAAAAAAAAAAAAAAAAAAAAAAAAAAAAAAAAAAGAAGAATTCTGCTGCTCATATCCACGCCAGGGCATTACCCTGAAACTACATCATCAATTCAACGTTTTCCCCTGCTGCACCTCGTCAGCGACACTGGCTGTCTGGGTTGGTCGGCACCGCCAGGGTCGCGTTTGATGCTGCGCGAGTAGCAACACCACTCTGCTCAGCGGTTCCGTCTCCGGATAAGGGGCCGAGAATTTCGACATTTCCATCCGTTGCCGGAGGTGTGCGAGGTGCGTGGAGGGCAGTCTCATAGTCCGGAACCAGTCCGGCTGTGGGTTGCGTCCAAGACCGTGCTGGCGTGCGCACCGCCGTGGCATAGCTCGGCACACGGTTCAGCTCTGCTAGTTCGGCCGCGTCGAGTTCAGCTTGCTCCGTTGGGTTTCTGGTCGACTCGTCCTCGCTGCTAGCTTTTCTCGTCAAGCTCATTGAGGGCGGTTCGGACCGTGGCGCGCAGCCGTGCAGTCCTGGTGCTGGTGATAGCCCGCCCGACGGGGATTGCGAGGGCATTGACGTGAAGGAGCGATTTCTGTGAGACGGGTCAAGTGATACATCTGCCAATCTGGACGAAAGAGCGGCCGGCGCTATCGTCCCACTGTGACCAGGACTAGTCAAATTCTCTACAGAGCCGCTCCTGGACTGAGCGTAAAACGGGCTGCTGACGCCCGACTGAACAGCCGGGGTTTGGAACCCGGAAATGTCGACATTCTCATAGAGTTGGTCCAACACGTGCTCGCCATAGCCTGGCGGTGCGATCGTTGCGTCCACGTTGGTGAGAGCGTTGCCGCCGTCTTGGGTCTGGCTCACCAGATTACCATGTTCGTCGAATGGTATGTGGGGGGAAATGAATATCGACACGGGCAGGGTGGCGCGAAGCTGTTGCCGAGTCAATGTCAGTTAACGGCAAACCCATAGTAAGCGGTGACGTGATGCCTGGGAAAATGCGTTGCATCGTCCTCCCTTCCCGTCCCCCCTCGCTCGTAACAAGGTCAACACACCTCCGAAACGTGGCCGTCAGGGTTTTTCAACGCGACAGTCAGTCTGATTTTGTGACGGACTTTGATCCCGTGGTGATTCAGGTCCTGGATGCACTGGCGTAGGCGTTTGGGCAATGGCAGAGGTTTTACCAGCGCCCAGCCCTCCTGGCCAGTGTCCTCGATCATGTCATGCCAATCTTGTTCGCGGCTGACCCCAAAGCGCCAGGTAGCAACCCCGCGCTCTGTCTTGTGTTCACGCAAGCTGAGTCCTGTTGCGCCTTGAATCCAGCATTCGCGAACCTCAACCATCTTGGCCGTGATGTCCCCCAGTTCCAAGCCCTTCAGAAGGGGGGTGAACCGCATCCGCATGTGGATGGTGCCGCCGAAAACGACAGCCTTTTGTGGCATTATTATGGAATAGTCAAGCTTGTTGGGCCAGATGTTCTCCACGCTCATAGCATGTAGAAACTCTAGAGCGCCAGGCTCCAGAGTGCGGATGATGCGCAAATGCTTGTATGCGTGCAAGTCGTGTGCAAGCTTACCGCGGCTGATCGTGGCCTTGAGGCGGTATGTGATTGAAGCTTCTGGTATGCCCTCCACGCTTTCGGCCGTATCTCCCGGTAACAGAAACTCGAAAGGGTATTCGTAATTGCCGGTAGGAAGGGTCATGCTCTTCCCATGGACACCAACGAACGGTTGCCACCGATGGTCGAGAATCGTGGTGGTTTTGTCGACCTTTTGGCCTGAAATGCCGGGAGCGCTCGACCTATGTTCAGTCCATCTATGCGAGGAATCTTTTGTTAGACGTTTCATTGGTGAGATGAGAGTTAGCGTCTTGGACAGCATCATGATTGAAGCGTACGATAAACGCAGAGTGCCCACGAGGCGCAGGTGGATGTCTTCTATGCGCAGCGGGGACGACAGGCAGAGAACTACAACCCCTTTGAGCAGCTGGCCGGACGCCTCATGGTCGTTTCCCCGAAAGACAATGAAGTCTTGATCGAGCCTGCAGGGAAAACAATGACATCAATGTTAGCGACCTCGGGGCTGGTGGGGGGGCTGGTGGGGGGAGCCATTCTGAAGAGGAAAAAAAAAAAAAACCCTAGGATCTGTATGCAAGAAGGCTCTCTCAAGTTTGAAAAAAGGTGATGGATGTTGAACAATCGCAAAGCGGTTCATAGCGCTTACCGTATATCAAAGAGGCTACAACTGTGTCGGCCGGTTGAGAATGGTATAAATGATAGCATTGTGTTGCAGCCAGTGTGGCTGGCTGGGAGCCCAGAACGATAACGAGAGGCGATAACGAGAGGCGACTGGACGGTTGTAAAACGAAGGACTGCACAAGTTTCCTAGAAAAACAAGAGAAGAAGAAAAAGAAAAGAAAAAGCCCAGAATTGGCCAATTAATGGACGAGAGAGCAGGCGATACGATACGGCAGGGTCGACAAGGGGGTTAAAAATTACAATCCTTAGCGAAAGCTGGGTGGTAGACGTATGGTGAAGCAGGGTAATGTTTAGTCGTCAAGATTTTTGTGTTTTGGACGCCCACCATAACAGAGGTCGCCTGCAAATATCGTCTGGTCCGTTTTTTCCTTGACGGGGTGGAGGTCGCGAGCCAGGAAGGCAAGGACTTGGCTGGGGAAGACGGGAAGAAAGAATGAAAGGAACCAAATGCGCCCAAGTGCTAAGAACTTGCCACAAGTGAAGCTCTTTGTCTTGTCAACTGGTCAGTTTGGTCGGTTTGGTCAGTTTTGCAGGTTGCTCTTGCTCGCTTGCTCATTTATTCGCCAACTGGTAGCGTCTTTCCCTGTCTCGTTCGTCGTATCTGGTTCATCTTGGCTCCTCTTGGCTCCTCTTTATTCCCTGTTATTAGTTAGCTGGACTTTGGCGGGCCGATGACTTGCTCGACTCACAACCCTGCTCTAATAATACTCGTTCGCCTCAAATAGTTCTTACAAGTCGCAACGGGTCTTCTCCACTCTTTCCGGATTTTGATAGTCTATCGAGTCTGGTGTTATCAAGTCCAGATGCAGTCCGGTGCTAACTAGGTCGAGTCCGGCGGTTTCGTCCTAGCTGCCAGGCTGGCTTGATGGATGGAACGCTGAACGATGGTCTTGAGGCTCCACCCGCGTTAGGTCCGAAGTCGGCTCTGGCGGCGAGCTGAACTGGTGTTGTTTCCGCACCGCGTTGGGATCGGGCAAGTGATGCGTCGGGATGCTCCCAGTGCTACTTACTTTACTTGCCTCTGCTCCAAGAGGTGTCTGGTGTATGTACACAAATCGTCGGGCCTTAACTGCTGAGCAAGGGGGGAGGGAATTCGGCCAGTGCCAGCCAGCCAGCCAGCCAGGGCTTTGCCTTTTCAGACGGTAGTGTGGAGAATGGTGGTGAGATCTGCTGGCTCCCAGTGGAAGAGAGACCTTGAGCCCACGTGTTTATATAACTGATCAAGTCGATGGTCTGTCTGCTGCAGATAGCGCCAGGGCCAACCTTGGCTGAAGTCTGGTGGTCCGGACTCACGGGAACGAGGAACGAGGAGCGAGGAGAGAGGAGCGAGGAAAGCACGAGCTCAAGGGGTGAGGGAGGGAAGGAAGCATTGTCGTGTTGACTGTGTTGTACGGAAGTATTGACGGCTGCTGCCGGGAAAGAACAGACAGAGGGAAACTACCTCTACGTTAGGTACACATGAGGTACCTGAAGAGGTACCTGAGGTACCTACCAGGTACCCTCTCTGTAGCAGTCAACCCGTACGTACAGTAGCACTCGACACGATGCTGCCATCCCCCCTCCCTTGAGCTTGAGCATTCTCGCGGCTATAGTCCATGCATAAAGTAGCGTAGCTGGTGTCGTGCTGCATAGTAGCAGCGTGATTTCTTGTGCGTCGGCAGTCATGGAAATGGCTACCTGGTATGTAAATGTGAGACCCGAAACCCTCTCGTTTCTGTTTGTCAAATCGCGCATCGGCTTTGCAGGTCATGCTGGGAGAACTCTGGCCCCGCAAACAGTACCTACTCCGTGCCTCTACGGAACAGTAAGGTACCTAAGGTAGGTAGGTGGGTACCCGAGGTGCACATGTGCACGTCTTGTTTAATGTCTGCATTCTGGTCACCTTAGACATTGACCTCTTATTTACACAAGAACCACTTGATACTACTCCGTCGATATGCAGTTATTTCATACAAGGCCGGGTGAGACACTAGCTTGCCCATCTGGCACGGCGTTGACGAGCCCTCGACTCGAGGCCTTCTTCACATTGCGCCACAACGAGGCGGCGAAAAACAAAAAAAAAAAAAAAAAAAAAAAAAAAAAAAAGGAAAAAAAAAGAAAAAGGGTGGAACGAGTCTGGCCAGGCCAACCCCCTTTCCCACGTACGCCACCTGGTCGTAGATGATGCTTTGCATTGGCATGACATTCCACAATGCGTTGGATGCAAAGACAGGAGTCAGTCCCGCCTTCCGCGGAGAAAAAAAAAACCAAAAAAAAAAAAACCAAAAAAAAAAAAAAAGGTACCGAGTCTTGCTCTATGCGCCGCCAGGCACTTGGCAAAACATACCTACACAGTAATACGGTGGCGCTGGGTCTGCTAGCCGACGCAGCTTTCGGTGGCTTCAATGTTTGGCCTTCTCTATCCGCCGGATGATGGCGTGTGATGGCGTGTTGTGTAGGGATGGATGATGGATCGGCCGGCCCCTGTATCGGTTGACAACCAGACATGAAAGAATGCATGGACAACACCAGGTGGTCTGGTGCCTTCAATTCGCTCCAGCCTCGAAGCGAAAGGAGAATTGCGCCATCCAGGGTCGCTCTCTGGGCTCTTTGGCAGGGCAATCAAATTACGCTTTTGGGCCCCGGTTCTCTTATTTCTTATCTATCGAGTACAACCATGGCGAAACTAGGTAGGTAGGTTAGGGTAGGTACATGTAGTTACCTGGTAACCAGCGGTGGCGTAAAGCTACTGTACTCGGCTTCTCAAGAAACCCAGTCCAGTTTGCCCACGGCGTCCCTCGCCAACGGCCCTGACAAGACCTCCTTTGCCTCGGTGGGACATTCCGTGGGACATTCGATTTGTCCGTCTTGTCTGGTTAGCTGGTTCAAAAACTTGGCATCGCCCAATCCATTCTCTGGGCTGCACACGAAATCTTGGCTGATAAGCCCACGTATCTCCTCCCCTCCCTTCGGCGCTCAAAGCGCAACTAACTTGGCTCCTCCTGCTTCAAGTCCGCCGCCCCCTCCCCCCCCGTCACCGCGCAATCGGAACTTTCCACTTTTCAGGGGACGGCACGGATGAGCTGACCGCCGGAGCAGATGAAGCCACGAATCTGCCATCAGCTCGGGCCGAAAGCTGCCGGGGGGCGCTCTGTGATAAGCGGCAAGCCAACGGAATCCATGTGGACTTCACGTGTCATTACCTGGTAGACGAGGGCTGAACCTTGGTAGATGAGCCGCAGCTGATACGTACGGTTGATACGTACGGTTGATACGTACGGTTGGTACTGGCGCTGCCTGTCGCCGTTCATGGTTGTTTGTGTGAATCCAAGTCAATACATGTCTAGATTGCGGGACAGCCCAAGGAGGCAAAAGCTCGACAACTTTTCCATGGTCTAATCCAACAAAAAAAAAAAAAAAAAAAAAAAAAAATCTCGCGCGGCCAACCGACGGGCCACTGGGAGAAACTCCACACATCATCGTCATCGGATCGGGTAAAGTTCCAAGGCAGCCACGGCACAGCACCATACTGGCGATGGGAAGGGAAAAGATCCATATCCTCAAAGCTCAAGCCTATTTTGTCTTCCTGTAGTCCTGGCATCTCCCCTCGACTGCTCCATTAATGAAATACCCCGGGTCTGCTCCAAGTCCTCACATGTCCTGGCGACAGTTGACCGTTTCCATCGTCAGTCTTTTTGGTTAAACACCCCCTATGAGATGATCTATGCACTCACCATCTTTGCAGCTGGTAATGATGGCTTCTTCGGTGAAATCTAGCCAGCATAGCGGATGTGTGTCTACAACCGTGGACTAAGTAGGGAACTTGTCAGCGGGGTTTAGAGAGCATAGGAATTCGTTTGGTAAAAAAAAATAAACCTACCAGCACGGGAGGCAGAATCGGGATCCTCGATCGCGGCTCAACAGAGTGTGAGATGGCATCTCCGTCAGCAGCCCCGCCAAGACCAGAGTTCGACCTCACAAGGGTGCCCAGCGGGCTGGCGATTTCGCCTCTTGGCGAGGTCCCGGATAGCCCAGATATTGAACCGCGCTGTCTCGACGAGTTCTGCTCTGATAATTAGCCCCGCTCTCTCCCCCCCCCTCCCCCCGTTGTCGGGCCATCGCAAGTGTCTGTTGCTGTTCTGAGTGCCGTTCCGCTTACCTTTGGACGATGCAGCATGCCGACATTGAAATCCCATAGGCATAGCCGACCGTCCTCACCTACACTACCGAATCGATACGTGCGCTCGTCGCATCGCCAGAGGTCAAATGCAAGGGAGGAAACCCAGGATTGGTGTCCCTGACACCTCGCAACCAGTGCAGAGTCTACCGCGGACCAGATCGAAATCAGATCATCTTGCCCGCCTGTCAGAACGTACTTTCCGTCTGGTGTCCAGCAGACGCATGTCAGGCCTCCGTAGTAGGAGAAAAACAAGGCCAAAAGTCTGCCAGATAGTTAGCGAGGCAGCTCATGAGAGGGCGTCGCTTTCGAGGGCCAAACTCACTCCTCCTTGAGATAGTCAAGCAACCTAAGCGTTCCATCCTCGGATACCACTGCCAGGTGGCGGTTGTCTGGAGAAAAGGCGAATGCGTTGATGCGTTGGTTTGATATCTTCCATGCCGCCACCGGATTTGCTTTTTGGTTTTGCGAGTGGACCGACTTGACAACGTGCATCTTGGTGCCAGCCTTTGCTCCATTCTGACCATCCCCGGATTCACTGCCATGGAAGCTTTGGTCGTCCTCCTCGGGGACGAATTGAACGTCGTCCTTCTCCTTATCATAGACGACCAGGGACCCATCCATGTGCGCCGTCAAGAACAGATTCTCTGAGCCAGGGATCCATTGAATATGAGAGACGGGCGTGTTATTGATGATGCCCTAACGCTAACGTGTCAGCATGACTGGGCGAAGACTTGTTGACCTGTCTACCGCGCGTACATTTTTATTCATGCGTGTATATCTCTGCGAGATGGGCTCCCACCATATGATTTCACCCGTTGAGAAGCCCATGATGACGTCTATGTGAGATGCACCTTTCGTCACCATGTTGACATTGTGACACAAGCAATGCGCCTTGGTGAACAAGATTTTTGTGAAGTAGTCGTGCTGTTCTTCTTCATTAGGCCGGCTCTGCGTTTTGCGTTTTGCTAGGAATTACGGTAGGCGGTACCTACCTTGTTTGGGGAAGACAAATCCAACCACTGAAAAGCTCGGTTAATGTTTGCAAAGGCAAAGATGCCGTCCGCAGGTCGGTCGGTGATTCGCCTTGACAAGTTTTCGTTGACAATGACTCTGGAAATAAAAGAGGAGTTGCTCTTGGTGACGTTGTTCTTGGGCTTTTTTCGTTTGTTCACGTCCTTGGTGTGAGAGGGGACGAGGGATGAATTTCCTTCCCCAAACGCTGGCGTAGAGCCCAGAATGCTGGAATTTGGCGCATCGCTCGTGGACGGGGCGCGGCCGTCTTCACTGCCCAGCCCATTTTCGGTAGAGTATCTGTCGTCACCGGACGGGTCTATGCTGGGCTTGCCTCCGCCTAGCGACAGGGTTGCCGCAGCCTCTGGACCTCTGTAGGCGAAAGGTGGTCGGCGAGATTGGATTCGAACGAGCGCCAGCTTGGTGCCGGCTGTCGCAGGCTGGGGATTGGTGGCTAAGGGGTTTGGGTTGACAACCGGGGCCTCGGATGGATGCGGTGGAGGTGTTGCAAGGTGTAGATCTTCCTTGAGCGCGTACGTGCCTGCAGTGTGTGGTGTTGCGCGTCAGCAGGACTCGTCGGTGGCTTCACAAGCACAAGCACAAGCACAAGGGACTGGGACTGCAGCGCGTGGTGCTAGCCAGCACCAGCCAGGCCAGCTAGCTCACCTTCTCCAACGAGAAACTGCCATTCCGGGCCAGCGGGGTTTGATATGGTGTTGTTGGTTTCAACCATGGGAACAAGGCCCGAAAGTCCGGTCGCGCCGTACGGACCACCGATAGGGTATCGGGGAGGAGGAGGAAGAACACTGGAAAGAATCAGAGAGGGAACTGCGGCATTTTGACCGAGACGGCAAGTGCCAGCGCCAGCGCCAGTGCATGGGTATCGGATATCGGATATCGCGTTTTGATTCGTGATACATACAACATCTCAGCAGACAGACGCCAGTTCCAGTTGATACTCGACCTAGCCGAACGGGACTTCGATGACCCAATTATCTATCATGCCTCGAAGGGCAGGCAAGCCCCAATTGACTTGTTCGCAAGGCGAACGAACCGTGGATGCACTCGGAGTCGGCGCAAGCAAGTGGCTGAGGACAGAAAGAACCCGTCTTTGTCAGATTGGTTCGGCTAATGCATGAGCGGCACATGAGTCGGCGGTCAATAGAGAAGAAGATGTTGAGGCTAGTCTCGGTCCTTGTCGGAAATTGATCGAAACGTTTCGGACAACGGTTCTACTATGCAGGCGAGGGAAGGTGACGGTGCGCTTTGTTTGACATGTTTTATCCATAAGTTGTTGGCCTGGGGCTGGCTGGACATGGTTGACTGGTGGGAGCGAGAACGTCGGGCGGGTGGGATTCTCGTTGGTACATGGAAGTTGCTGGTCGCGACTCGGGGAGGGCGGGCAGAGGGGCCAAAAGTCGTGGTGGCTTGACGTGCCAGAAACCAACCAGACTGCAGGACTCTCGGTCGGTACCTGTTGGGGGGGGCCGAAGAAGCATTCAATACTCGGTACCTTTGATGTCCTCTTTGCGGACTAGCCCGGCCCAATGGTTTAGAATGGGCGCAACAAGTCGGAGAACGAGCAGGAGCTGCTGGACACGAGAGAGAGCACGAGAGATGATGGCGTGTCAAAGCTGCGTACCTGCGGGCTGTCTGTCCGGGAGGTTAGCCCTCATTTCTTCCATCTTCCTTTAACGTACCATACCTTATACACCAGGTACCTTAGTTAGGTACCTAGGTACCTAACTTAACCTTACCTTATTTAAAACAGGTACCTAGGTACCTTGGGTAGGCTAGGAGGTAGGCACTAGGTACATACGGTGCACGGATACCGCTGCTGGAATAGAAGCTCATCGCGCCCCCGATGCTACGCGGCTGATCTGCTGGATCCTATCAGGTTGACAGTACAGAGTACGGTGCTCCGTACTGTACATGTATGTACCCTGGTACTTGGCACCTAAGGTGCAGGTAAAAGTTGGGCATGTGCCATATAAGGATGCAGCGCCCTTGCCCTTGCCCCAAGCAAACCACCGCCCCCAGCTCTTCCATGTACCATGTATGAGCCTCGCTTCCCGGAAACCCCCCCCCCAACACAAGATAGATATTCGTGCAAAGGCGCAGCGACCCGCTAGCAAAGATATGGCCCTGGTATAATAAGTCTGGTCTCTTGGTCCAGGTTCTACTAAAGCTCTGCCAGCTCCTTCATCATGGTAACAGGTACGTGTGGGTGTGAGGGATCCATCCCATCGCTCTGCGGCTCCCTGATCAAAACATAGCCCGCCGTCTCCCGCGCTACCGTACTAATCAAGGGCCCGCCGCCAGTTCGCATCTGTGTATGCGGTGACGAGAGCACGGGAAAGTCGAGTCTCATCGCTTCTCTCGTCAAGGACCAGTTCATGACCAACAAGATCCAACCCGTCTTGCCGCAAATCACCATCCCCCCAAGCATCGGGACCCCGGAGAATGTCACCACCACCATTGTCGACACCTCTGCTCGCCCGCAAGACCGAACCACTCTGCGCAAGGAAATCCGCAAAAGCAATGTCATTCTCCTCGTTTATGCCGACCACTACAGCTACGAAAGGGTAGCCCTCTTTTGGATGCCCTACTTTCGATCACTCGGCGTCAACGTCCCCGTTGTCCTGTGTGCCAACAAGTCTGACCTCGCCGGCCAAGGCAACACTCCTCAGATTGTCGAAGAGGAGATGCTGCCGGTCATGGCCGAGTTCCGCGAGATCGATTCCTGCATCCGCACCAGCGCTCGCGAACACAAAAACGTCAACGAGGTTTTTTTCCTATGCCAGAAAGCAGTCACCCACCCCATTGCTCCGCTCTTCGACTACAAGGAAGGACGTCTCAAGCCCGCCTGCGTGGCCGCCTTGAAACGAGTCTTCTTCCTCTGCGACAAGGACCAGGACGGACACCTGAATGACGAGGAGATGCGAGATTTCCAAGCCCGCTGCTTCGACAAGCCTCTGACTAGCGATGATCTCGATAACATCAAGCAATCCATTTCCCGGACAATGCCAGGCGCCAGCATGGAAAGGGGTATTGACCAGGACGGATTCCTGCAGCTGAACAAGATATACGCTGAAAAGGGGCGACACGAAACCATCTGGATTATCCTCCGTAAATACCACTACACCGACAGCCTGAGCCTCGAGGACAGGTTTTTGCATCCCAAGCTGGACGTTCCCGAATACTGTTCGGTGGAACTGAGTCCGATCGGCTACAGATTCTTTGTGGACCTGTTTCTGCTCTTTGACAAGGACAATGACGGCGGACTGAATGACCAGGAGCTCGGAGCCCTTTTCTCGCCCACACCAGGTCTACCCTCGTCCTGGGTTGACTCGTGCTTCCCTTGCTCCACGGTGCGAAACGAGGCCGGCCATATCACGCTGCAAGGCTGGCTGGCGCAGTGGAGCATGACAACCTTGCTGGAACCAAGAACGACAATCGAGTATCTGGCGTATCTGGGTTTCGAGTCCCCCGACGCCAAAAACGGCATAATCGCGGCCCTCAAGGTGACAAAGTCTAGAAAACGAAGAAGAAGACCGGGAAAGGTCGAGAGGAATGTCGTTCTTTGTTATTTGGTCGGTGCGCCCGGGGCCGGCAAATCGTCTCTTCTCGACGCCTTCCTCAACAGACCTTTTGATCGGCTCTATCATCCGACAATCAAGCCTCGTCGCGCAGTCAACAGCGTGGAACTTCCGGGCGGTAAGCAGGTTTACCTCATCTTTGAAGAACTGGGCGAGCTCGAGCCGGCCATCCTGGAAAACCAATCCAAACTGGACGCCTGCGACCTGATTTGCTATCTCTACGACTCTTCTGACCCCGATTCCTTCTCCCACATTGTCGACATGAGGACCAAGCACCCGCAACTCGACGAGCTGCCATCCGTGTATACCGCTCTCAAGGCGGATAAAGACAAGACGACCCAGCGGAGTGAGCTGCAGCCCGACCAATACACCTCGTCACTCAACATGAACACGCCGCTCCACGTCAGCGTGACCTGGAACAGCATCACTGAGCTCTTTGTAACCCTTGCGGAGACCGCCACCAACCCGAGCATGGGTTTCCCAAAGACGGAAGAGGAGGCTCCCGATCGTACCAGCTTATACATGGCTCTCGGCGCAACAGCCTGCGCGGCCGTGGCGGCCGTCATGATATGGCGCCGCTCTACCAACTCGGCATAACGCAGCATTGTTGCGGAACTTTATTTGGGCTCAAGTGCGGCGCACCTTGCCTCTGAAAGGATGCAATCCAAGCACCCAGCTGCGCGGGTCCTACTTTTTGTTCCCAGGCTACACACTACTCTTTCACAGTAAAATATCCTGTGTAATGTTGGTGGCCAATTTGAATATTCCAATAACCTTAATTCCCCCCCCCCCCTTTTTCTCCCCCCAAAGCTTCTGCAGATACCAGAGGTTTTCTCGTTCCTTTTGTTGTCTTGTTTCAAAGAAAAAGAGGCATTGGGAAGTTCTTTCCCACTCTCTGTCTCTTTTTTTTTTCTTTTTTCATGGCCAGGAGTTATCAGATATCACTTCGAATTGGAGAAAGTCGAGTTTTTGATACCCCCCCTTTCCCCACTCCTACGCTGCTACTCTTCAGGAAGAATATGAAACAAGGGGATTCAATGGATGGTGATATATATATACATATATATATATATATATATATATATATATACAATTTGATAATGATGGTTGCAGTCTTGGCCGTGATGGTGATATTGATTTTGATGTTGAGTGATTGTTGAACAGCGTCTTTTCTACTGATAGGAGAGGTCTTGATGATGCCTTCTCAGGCTGCCGTTCTCAGGTTACCTTCCTAGGATGCCTCCCCAGGACGCCTTCCCCTGGCGGATGTATCGCACGAATGACCCCGCGACACGAGTGGCCCGGAAATCACACCTTGTAGAAGCAAAAGCCAATGTAAAAGTTGGCGGCTTCCATCTCATCATCAGACACCAAGAGCGGCCCCCCCCCCCTCTCCCGAACGCCCATGCGCTCGCTCAGGGGCCCAAGCTCGGGGTCGTCTTTCTCGGCCTCCCAAATCTCGCTAAACGTGCGATGGAACTGCAGCTCCAGGTTGAAGTCGTCTGCCAGGGCGCGGAAAGCCTCCCACGGCACCACGTACTCGGGCACCTCCTCGACGGCCTCGTCCAGGAAGAAGTTGTACTTCCAGCCAAAGGCGGGGCGAAAGACGCCGTCCTCGGGGGTCTTGCCGGGGAAGCGCACGCGGAAGATGGAGTTGCCCCACTCGGCCGTGGGCTCGGCCTCGCCCTCTTCCAGCTCGCCGTCCTCGGCGGGCGTGGCACCGCCGCCCTCGGTTTCCCTCTTCTCCCTGTCGGCCAGCCGGGCGGCGGCTTTTTCGCCAAACTGCCGGACGTTTTCGCTGAGCACGTCCGAGTTGGGGATGCAGCCGATGAACCGGCCGCCCTTCTTGAGCGCGCCGGCCACGTTGCGCAGCATGGTCCGGGCGCTTTCCTCCGACTCGAAGGCGTAATGCATGGAAAACATCATGCTGACAACGTCGAAGCCTCTCTTGTTCATGGGCGAGGGGTCGAAGCCGACCTGGCGGATGATGTCAATGTCCTCGATGGATTCTCTGTAGCAGTCCTTGACGTGGAAACGGGCGTCAAACACCCGCGAGGGCTGCCTGCTGCCGAACCCTCCGCGTCCGCCGCCGCCGCCGCCGCCGCCGCCTCCGCCGTTACCACCACCACCACCACCACCACGTCCACCTCGGGAGGTTATGCTTCGGTACCGTTCCTTGGCTTGGTGGATGCTGACGTCGGCAGGGTCGAGGCCCACGTAGAGCTGGATGGGCTGCGGGGCTAGCTGCCACTTGTTTAGGTCGCCGCCTTTGCCGCAGCCAATGTCGAGGACGAGAAGGTCTCTGCCGCTGGAGCGGCCCATCTCGCGGGATCCGGGGGTGTGGTCCTCGTCGGGCGAGTACCGCTGGATGATGCAGCTCTTGATCCAGTTGTTGAAGACGCGCAGGCCCTTGATCTTGCTGTCCGTGGTCCTCCACAGCCTTCCTCTCTCGGGGACGTTGTTGTAGTGCTGCTTGACCACGTCGTGGACGCCCCGCATGCGGTTCAGCTCGGCCGCCGCCGCCTCCTGGGCGGCCTGTTCTCGCTCGCGGTCAATCTGACGCTGCCGAATGGCTTCCCTCTCGGCTTCCGAGATGCGCGCTCGCGCCCCGGGACGTTTCTGTTTCCGCGGCTGCTCAGAGGGGGATACGGCGCGGCGCTTTGCAGCCTGTAGGGAGCTGGCGTTGTACGGCTGCGGGAGGTCATCTTGACCGTCGTCTGGCGCGGGCCGCTTGTTGTTTTTGTTTTTGGGTTTGCTCGAATCCCCGGCCGGTCTGGGTCTGGGTCTGGGTCTGTGCTCGCGGTCGTCATGTTCGGGCATTGTGTGCGTCGTTGGCCGCAGTGGTGCGAGGGTGGTGGTTGTTGTTGTTGTTGTTGTTGTTGATGATGTTGATTTTTGTTATCTTTATGGACGTGGTGGATGTTGGCACTGGGGCAAAAGCAAGATGCTGGCTGGGCTGGGCAAAGGGCGTTGTGGAGACGCCGCCGGCCCCTGCGCTGGTGCCTGAAGTTCCCGCACTGTACGGAGACTGACTGGTATGAGCAAGGAACACGAGATGGATGTCGGTTTCCAGGTCCCGGGAATGGTTTTTTTTTTTTTTTTTTTTTTTTTTTTTTTTTTTTTTTTTTGCGGCAGGCCTTCTCTGCGGGTTTATCCCTTGACTCTGGTATGGAAATTTATTTATTTATTTTATTTTTGTTTCGTCGTTAGTCTTCATGGTCGTCGGCATACATAGTATGTAGGCAGCTGGAGCCTTCAGCCAGGGCGAGGGATCGGAGACCCACTTGGCCGGCCCTCTGCTGCAGCCTTATTATTCATCCGTCCATCAGAGAAGCTCCGAGAGTTCTGTACAGTACTCCGTACAACAACATAGTTGCATTGCAGCCTCTCGCCATCAAACTGGTTGCCGCCCGTTTCACCACCTGTCCCCCCCCCGCCGCCCCTTCACGAAACCCCCGGCTGTGCCCATTTATCGGACGTTGATACTTACCATCTTCCTTCAGCATGGGATCAGACCCTCAGTACGCCAAGTGGCCGTTGCTGCCGCTGTCGCAGCATGTCTTTACCCTTACCAACGCCTACGCCACCAAGACTGCTCAACAAGCGGCCGTCAAGGCCCTCCAGGACGCCATAGCCGAGCACAAGATGGCCCCGTTCTACCGATACCTGGCACACCCAATCGACGGCATCCTCAACGCCGTCGGCGAAGGCGGCTCCTCGGGGCCCGGAAAGCCGCTGAGCAGGAAATCCAGCCTGGTGGGCATGGTTGCAACGAGGGCGTCTGCCGCGAGCGTGAGCCTGCCCTGGGACGAGGCGCTCTACTCGGGCCTGAAGGAGAGCAACGACAAGGAGCTCGCCGAGTTTCAAAAGGAGGAGGACGATGCGCTGGAGCAGGCTGGCGATACGGAGGTCATGGCCGCCAAGGGCAAGAGAGCAGACTTTTGGGCCCGCGTCGGTGACAAGGTGCGTTTTTGCGTGTTGGCGTGTTGCTCCTGGTGGCAAAGTCCACGGAACCGAAATGCTGAGAAAGGGAAAAAAAAAAAACAGGACAAGGCAATTGCCGTCTACGACGACGTTTTCGACAAGACGGGTGTTTTGGGCACCAAGATCGACCTCGTGCTTGCCATCATCCGCATGGGCCTGTTCTACGGAGACAAGGCCCTGGTGAAGAAGCAGATTGAGCGAGCCAAGACGCTCGTCGAGTCTGGCGGGGACTGGGACCGTCGAAACCGCCTCAAGGCTTACGAAGGCCTGTATCTTCTTACCGTCCGCTCCCACAACCTCGCCGCGCCGCTTCTCCTCGACTCCCTCTCCACCTTTACCAGCTACGAGCTCTGCACCTACTCCAACCTCGTCGTCTACTCGGTCCTAGCCGGCTCGGTCTCCCTCAAGCGCGTTGATTTCAAATCCAAGGTGGTCGACGCGCCCGAGATCAAGGCCATCCTGGGGGACGGCGAGGACAAGCTGCTGGCTCTCAGCGGAGCCCTGAGCGCCGGCCCAGGCGCCGACGACAGCACGGGCAACCTGGCGCCACAGGCTGCCACAACAACAACAACTGCCGTCAACTTGACCACCTTGGGGTCGAGTACGGACCAGCCCGAGGCCGAGACGGCCGTCGACTTTAGCCCGCTGGCCTCGCTGGTCAGCAGCCTGTACAATGGAAACTACAAGACCTTTTTCCAGTCCCTGGCGTCGGTCGAGGAGGAGTTCCTGAACCAGGATCGCTTTCTGCACGAGCACAGGAACTGGTTCATCCGCGAAATGCGACTGCGTGCCTACCAGCAGCTGCTCCAGAGCTACCGCGTTGTCGGGCTCGAGAGCATGGCCAACGACTTTGGCGTCACTGTTGACTTTCTCGACCGGTAAGGAGCTTTGCGTGTCTTTTGGGGGGGAAAAAACCCCTTCTTTCCCCACTGCCACTGCTACTGCCACTGCCCAAATCCCACAATGGGCCCCATGTCATTCACTTTTTCTAATGTAATCAGCGATCTTGCTCGGTTCATTGCCGCTGGCCGCATCCCTTGCACCATCGATCGAGTAAGCGGCAAGGGAGTCATCGAAACCAATCGGCCAGACGACAAGAACAAGCAGTACCAGGATGTTGTCCGTCAAGGGGACCAGCTGATTACGAAGCTGCAAAAGTACGGCCAAGCCGTGAGACTGCGCGGCAGTGAGAGAGCATAGAGAGGGACAGGAAACAAGACCATGCATCGTACAGGGGTACCGGGGGAAAAAAGGGGGGGGGGAGGGGAGGTGGGGAGATATACGAGGGTCCTTTTCAGCACACGGGAGGCCATTCCGAGTTTACCAGTCTTGATCGGACGGACCTCTGGGCCTCGGTTTTCAAAGGGAAGAATCGCCGCGGAGGGATATCGTCCATGTCTATCGGGCATTGTATACATATGGCTAACCAAACGGATTTCTTCTTTTCCACATCTGACATTTCAAACACTGTGATTTTGCCCCATCTTCTCCTTTCCAGAGCGCACCCCCCCCCCCCCACCCTTCCTTGTTTGCAAACCATTTGTAGTAAAGCACGTCTGACCAAAGGAGATGGTTGACCAGCAAGACGGTGTTGTTTTCCGGTACATGGACCCTTGCTGATGCATGATATAACCCACAGCGCGTGTTCAGTTGCCTGTACAGAGAATCCCAGATTCCGGCGCTCGATGCTCATCAAGTCAAGATTCGAATGCGTATCACTGTGAACCGTTTTTTTTTATCCAGACAATGCCCGTCGCGATTCGATTCACGGTTCTATTCACGGCTCTATTCACGAAGGGGGGGAACATGAAAGGGGAGAAACAAGGGAAAAGAAAGGGAAAAGGGAAAACGAGGTCAATGCAAGTGCTTGTATGCTGGTTTCAGAATCGCCCCCGCTGGACACCTGGATGCTTGGGCCGATTGCCAAAGGCGTCTCAGTCCCCATCATCTCATGCCCTTGGCCATGAATGCAAGAGAAAATAAAAGCATCAAAGGGACACAAAAGGACACGAAAAGGACAAAGAGCCCCCTATCTGTACTTGTCCATAAACTCCTTGTGGAACTTGACAACGCCCGCGACCCATTCCGTGCCCGGCGCGAGAAAGGTCGTCCGGAAGTGCAAGGTGCCTTCCTTTTGGCCAAAGCCGGAACCCGCGACGACGCAGACACCAGTGGCCTCGAGCATTTTCATGCAGTAAAACTCATCGGCAGAGCGCTTCTCAGCGGCAGCCGCCTCGAGGGCCCTGGGGGGCAGGTTGATGGTGGGGAACAGGTACATGGCGCCTTGGGGCTCGGCGCATTCGACGCCTTCCATCTGGCCAAAGGCCTCGTGCAGCGCGGCGGCGCGCTCGCGCAGCCCGTCGTAGATGGCGGAGTACTCCTTCTGGTAGAGCTCGTGAGAGGGCTCGCCTTGCTTGGGCGGGTTGACCATGAGCTCGACCAGGCACTGCCCGATGACGGGGGCGCAGAGCATGATGGAGACGAACTTGTAAATGTTGGCCTCGACCTCTGCATCGAAGCCGACGAGCTCAAAGTAGCCGCCCCGGTGGCCGCACTCACCCACCATGCCCTTGGAGATGCTGTGCAACGAGGCAAGCTCGAGGCCGTCGTACCTGCCGGGGCTCTCCTGCTGCATTTTGCGCAGGACGCCCTTGAAGCTGTGAAATTTGCCGACAAAGACATTGGTCTGGTACACTTCGTCGGCCACGACGACCAGGTTTTCCTGGCTGGCAAAGTCAATGACGGCGCGAACGTCTTGCTCGGAAAGGGAGGCGCCGGTTGGGTTACCGGGGTTGATGATGACTATGCAGCGGACATCCAGGCCGTCGGCCTTGCCCTTCTCGTAGGCAGCCTTGATGGCCTCAAAGTTGGTTCCCCAAGCCTTGGATTCGTCCAGGTAGTACGGAACTGGCTGGGCATCGAGGAGAGCCAGCGTGGCAGTGTACAGGGGATACTGGGGTATGGGGATCAGGATCCCCGACTTTTTATCCGCGCAAATGACATGGAGAAGCGTGTTGACGCCAGAAGAGGCACCGGTGGAGAGATAGATCTTGGAAGGATCGGCAGGGAAGCCGTCTCGCCCTGACGGAAGCGTATTATCAGCCAAATAAGAATAGAAAAATAAGAAGGGGAAAAAAACATGAAAAAAAAAAAAGAGAGAGAGAGAGAGAAGAAGAAGAAGAATTAGACGACAGATAGGCTGAAACAATGCGAGACAAAACATCATGCGGCTCACTCATTCAGCAAGAGGCCGTCTTGCGAGAGATGCAAGACTTGACTATTGCCCGATTTTCCCTCGCCCACTGCAAAGATTGAGATCAATGCCACATGGGAGAGGGGGAGGAGGAAGGAAACTTACGTTCCAGGAAAGCCGCGATGCTGTCTTTGATGGCCGGAACACCAGCACTGGCGCTGTAGGCACCGACAGAACCAACCTGCTTTAGCAACCACTTGGCCCGAGAGATGACGTCGGTCTTGTAGCCGAGGTCGTTGACCAGGACATGCTCGTTTGCAAGCAGCTCGGGGTTTTCCAGCAAACTGAGGACCTGCCGGAAGAAGGTAATGGGTTTCTGGTCGAGCTGCTGGGGGTTTCCGATGTTGGCCGAGATGACTTGGTCAAAGGGCAGCGAACCGTCGCCCTTTTTGAGGCGGGCGCGAAACTCTTCCGACTTGACGGCGAGCTCGCCCCGGACGGCGTACTCGGCAAGCACGACGTGCTGGTTGATGGTGTCGCGGGTCAATCGCATGGTTGAGGACTTGCGGCGATGCTGATACTGCCGATGCTGCTGCTGCTGCTGCTGCTGCTGCTGCTGCTGCTGCTGCTGCTGCTGCGGTTGGAGAGGCAGGAAGAACTGCGACTGTCGTGGAGGATGGCGGGGCGGCGGGAAGATATGTGGCGGGGACAAAGTCGACATCGGCGAGTGACGGGCTCTTGCTGGCAGCCAGCGGGGTAGTTAGCGTCAGGTCACACCAGACACTTGTTGCCTGGCTGGCTCCGGCAAGCGGTGTCGGACAGTCGGAGGAGACTCGGAGCCTACAGGCCAGGCCGGGCCGGTGGGAACTGGAAGCATCCAATTTGATTTGCCAGGTGCCTCGGGCGCCTGAACGACAGCGAGGCAGCAAGCTGATGTGATGTCCCGTGCTGCACAGTGTCCGAGACCGGGGGCCACGCACGGCTCGATCCGGCCTGCCAAGTTGCAGCAACTTTTGCTCTGGTGTGGCAGGCAGTTGTTGAATCGCACATGGCATGGCATGGCATGGCAGGGCATGGCAGGGCATCGCGACGCCTGGCCCATTTGACCCGGGGAGCCAAGTCTTGGAGCCCAGTCTCGGAGCCCAGTCTTGCGGGAGAAGAAAAGAACAAGAATGCCTGCCAACCCAGCACGTAGGAAAGTTGTTTCGCTCACCCGCCACTGAGAAGGAGCTTCTGGCCCGCGACCAAGCCGTCGCGACACCCGATCGGTGTGCCATCAGCGTTGCGTTTGCGTTTGCGTTTGCGTTTGCGTTTGCGTTTGCGTTTGCGTTTGCGTTTGCGTCGTGTCGCGCTGTGTCGCTCTCAAGTAGGTGGGCAAGCAGACGCTTGCTTGCTCCTGCAATGTTCCCAGAGAGCCTCCGAAGCAGCGCCGACCAGGTTGTTATGTAGAACGAACCAGAAGTTGGCGTTTCAAAAAGGCGCTGCTGCAATTGATTGATGCTTTCTGGAGTCTGGTCGGCATTTACAGAGGGCAACGGGGGACAACGGGGGACAAGTTCA
The DNA here is from genome assembly GCF_000687475.1 of Ustilaginoidea virens. NCBI lineage: Eukaryota > Fungi > Ascomycota > Sordariomycetes > Hypocreales > Clavicipitaceae > Ustilaginoidea > Ustilaginoidea virens. The sequence continues at coordinate 2,704,235 of NC_057316.1, forward strand.
GGCCTACGCCCTCACTGAGTCACCATCCCCCCCCAAACAAACCCCCCTGACAAACCCCCCAGCCTGCGCGTCTGCGCGTCTGCCCGGACCCCGGCGGCACCTTTCACCGAGCCTCCCCCCCCCCCCCCCCCCCCAAAAATCCATCCCACAACACCCAGCCCCAGCCATCTCCAGAATTCTCTAGCGTCGCTTGAGCCTCACAACAGCCTCATCCGCCTCATCCGCCTCAACCTCGTCCCTCGTCTGCGTTCCTCCCCGGGCGCCTTATCCGTCACCATGGCAAAGAAAGGTACGCGTTACGGCTCGCCAAAGCGCCCATGCTCATGATCCGCCATTCCGCTATTCTTCTTGTCGCAGCGCAGAGACGTCAGCTGCCTTCTTTTGCTAACCCTCAAGCTTTCGCGCTCCTGTAGCCAAGGCTCGCCTGATCAACGTGCGCCTCATCTCCATGGCCATGACGGGCTTCTTCTACACATTCAAGCGACCCCGAACCGCACCGTTGATGGGCATGTTGAAATACGACCCCATTGGTATGCACCGACTTGTCCCGCGGCTGCTGCTCAGCCCCTCGAGCCAGCAGTGTCCAAACAATCTCTAACCCGCATCCGTCTTCTAGTGCGCAAGAAGGTCTTGTTCCTCGAAACCAAAAAGAGAGCAAAATGAAAATGAAAATGAAAATGAAAATGAATCCCTTGAAAAGTAGCAACCGCATGCCCCTCGTCAACGACGAAAACCGGCTTTGCACCACGTCCTGGCACTGTTACCAGACATCATCCTATTCTGCACTCTTGCGTCGCTGTCGCCGAGCTTGCAACATCCCGCACAAAATGTACATCACGACTAACGGGCATTCTTCTTCTTCTTCTTCTTTTCTTTTGGCGTTCTGGAATATCAGCGTCTCGGTTAAATTTCTGCCTTCACTCTGTAAAGTAACACTTTTTGATTCTTCCTCAGTAGGAAATAGAGCTACGACATTGAAGCAAGTTGACGAATCTGCAAAAAACATCCTGGCAAAGCTACATGTACATGACTACAATTCATCATACTCTCCCTTTTGGAGTGTCTTGGCCAACTTGCTCAGGGGCAACCTCGTCCGTCCTCAATTTGTTGGCCCCTTTTCGCCATTGTAGCTGGAGCTGTTCTAAACCACAGCCAATGCCGACAGCCTCTCCCTCTGACTGTAGGCTCGTACGGGACGGTTCATATCTTTGCCGACTTTCTTAGACTGCTTACCTTCCGGCATCATCCGCTTTGCTACTTCGGTCGCTTCTTTGAGTCGATGGTTGTATCCAACAACTTGAGGCGCTTGGCCTTCGGCTTATCCCTGTCCAATTGCAGCTCTCCTTCTGTGGACATGGACATGGTTGTCTGAAAGTCGGTGACCCTTGGCAAACTAAACACCACTTCGCTTTTCTTCTCTACCGTGAACCCAGAAGAGAGCTCGTGAATAATTCTTTGGCCGGCCAAACTCTTGTTCGAAGCAGAAATGCTCCATCGAGGCTCTTGTACCGTGCCAAGCTCAGTACGAGTCTCCTGGCAAAATCCTTCCCCTTCGATTAACTCGAGAGGGGCCAACGGAGCGGTGGCCTTCAAAATCGAACGTACTTGAACCGAATCTCTTCTCCGTTTTTGCTCTTGCTGAACGGAAGGAGCGGGTGAAAGAGAGTCATTCTCCGCCACCGGACTGTGGACTTGGACTCGCTTTGTTGCCGTCATGCTGGCGCTGGATAAAGTTGAACCATTCTTCACATGCTCCGAGCAAGACTTCTGAGCCACGTCGCTGGAACCCTTGCTCCCACCGTTGTCGTTGTTGTGTTCGCCTTGGCCCAATTGACCATGCAATGTGCCGCCGGCTTCAGACGTCCTCGTCACATCAGGCCCGTCATCTTTGTCCTTTCCCGACTGGTTCTGCAACTGATGCTTGACCCATTGGTGTTCTTTCCTGAGGTAATCGAATGAACTCTTGAAAAAAGTGTCAACTTCCGAAAGGCTTTCAAGATTCTGGCTGAATTTATCCATCTCCACAACTATATCTGGAATGATCTTCAGGTTGTGTCTTAATGACTCGACCATCTCAATGTCAGAATGCCAACGATTCCGTAGATCCATGGTCACCTTTGCTTCTGTTTCCAGTTGGTGAATCTTTTCCCGTAAAGAGACCACCTCCACCGACTTGGGCTTCTCTGAGCATGAGGCAGACGAATCAACGCGAACTAGCTGATCGCTAATCGCACGAATCTGAGTTTGTAAGTGGTCCAGCGTACGCTGCGTCTGCTTCAGGTCATGGTCCACTTTTTCTTGCCCCTGAACCATCCGATGTTCCAAAACGCCGCGAACCTCGTCCACTGTGGTCTTCATCTTTTGCGCGAAATCGTCTTGGCTCGCCAATGCTTGACATACTTGATTGAGGTTCGTGGAAAAGGACTGCGATGCTTCCGTCATTCCTCGCCTCATCTCTTCGATAATATTCTTGCGCTGCATGAGCTGCAGAACGATGCTGTCTTTCCAGGAGCCGTGTTTTTCCATGTTGACACGACGGGATTCCGTTATCCAGTCCTCTAGGTTGTGGCACATGCTTTTCCAGATCTTCTGGCTCGACGAGACATCTTCTTTGACAGTTCCAATGGCGTTGGAAGCGTCCAGGGCTGTTGATTTGACCGTCTCGTAAAGTCCTACCTGCTGCTGAGACAAGGCATTCAGTTTCAACCCGATGGATCCGAGTTCTGACTGACAAGCGTTGCCAATGCTTGCAACAGTGTCATATGCGCTCCTTTGCATGTCAGCTATGGCGCTGAGTTCAGACGATATCCTATTTTGGTCAGTACGCTGCGATGCAAAAAGAGAATTAGATTCTACTGACTTGGCAGAAACACTCTGCTGAAGACTTTGTGCAATGCTTCCAATATTGTTGTCCTCTGAGATTTCGGCGGCACGGCTTTTGATAAGCTGTTCGAGACTCTGGAGCCTGCGTCCCATAAGTAAAGGGCATTGAAGCGCATTTCCAAGGTGCCTCACCTGCAACAAATCTCAACAAACGACTCATTGCCCCCTGGCGGCGTGGCGAATTTTTCAGAGAGCAAGTCATGCAGCTTCGACATCGAGGCTGATAGATTCTCCATGCCCACGTCATTATTGGCGTGTTTGGAATTAAGTGAGCTCCTTAATTCTTCAGACAACTTCTTTTCAGCCGCAAGAACTTCTTCCTGTCGAATGGACTTTTCCTGCAGCTGCGATATCAAGTCCTCCTCTGTCATCGTATTAGAAGAATGATCTTGACGTTGGAAACGACCTCACTTACTCTCCCTCACCTGCTGTTCGAGGTTGGCACACATTTCTTCAAAGCAACGCTTCATCTGCTCCCTCTTACGACGACCTTCGGCAATCCCTGTTTCCATGGTTTTTGAAACAGCAACTCGCGCCTCAAATTCCTGGCGTAGTTGACGGATAGACTCATTGTAAAAATCTTTTGCCTGGGTAAATAACTGTTGCTGCTCCAGAATGGCTTCATTGAGCTTTACTCGATACACTCGATACTTGGAACAAAGAGAGGTAGCTCGCTCCTTAGCTAAACAAAGTTCTTCCTTGACGCAAGCTTTTTCTTGAGTCAGTTTGAGTATTTCTGCGTTGTTCTGCATGTCTTTTTCTTCAAGGTCTTTGAGCCTCAACTGCGCGTCCTGGCGCTCGCGGCGCTCGTTGTCCAGTTCTTGGCCAGCTTCATGCAACCGTAATTGCAGCTGACGGGAGTCATGACTGAGCTGCTTTATCACCTCGTTGGCTTGAGCCTTTTCTTCTTCGGCAAGACTGATACATTCGTTCCAGTGAATAGCCACTTGATGCATGAGCGTCTTTTTCCGCTCATCTATCCGCGACTGCTGTTTGCCAACGCTGCTCCGTTTTCTCGACGTATTCTTCATTGATGTTCGCGATAGCAGACTCGTACCTCTTTCTAGTCGCGCTCTACTGGATGGCTGCTCTGGATATGCGACATTTTGCAGCTCATCAATCGATGAACATCTAAAGTTCCGAGGCGTAACACGGTGAGGCCCTTCCAAGTCGCCGCATGTACTCGCAGATGATGGACCATGACCATGACCACCAGGACGTCTTTTGACGTAATGGTTGGACAAATTCTTCGAATGCCGGGAACTGGCTTGTAAGTTGGCTTTATGAGGTAGGCAAACTTCCTCTTCTCGGATTTCGTCAAAATTGTTCAAAGGCAGCGGTGATAAAATTATCGAGGGTGGTCTGTTTTTTCTCCCCATGTTTGCCGGATGTGCATCAATGATTTCGACTTTGCTGGCGAGGCTGGAAGAATGCTGTCGCCAAGGGAAGTCAGTGCCGGGAATATCGGAAGTATCTTGAAGGTAGTCCGACGAAGCAGGAGGGCAAAGTGGCTTTCTGTCAGGCTTGGCTGGGGGGGCTCTGGGAGCCATCTCAACTTATGGTGCTGAGAGTTGAATTTCAAGGGCTGCAAGATAATCCAGACAGGAGTTACAGTAGGTATCTAGCAGGCAAGAAAACAAGACTTCCCCCAAAGTTGGTGGAGTCACTGTGACATGCTCCTTCTTTGGCAGGCTCGCGCGCGAGTTCTTGCCTCATCTAAGCTGACTCACGACGCATTTAAGGAAGGAAGCAGACAGCATATCACCACAAGAAAAAGCCATGGCAACAAAACAAGAAGGAGACGATATCCACGATGCCGCTGCGGTGTGATATTTTATTGATGACCAGGGAATTGGAAGGAAAGTACAAATTACTGGTGGTGCTCATAAGTCCAGTCACGGTTAGGAGCAGGCTGGGATTTTCTGTACCCCGTTAGGTACCTAGGTAAATAGTCAGTCAAAGCTGTGCTCAGATTGCTCAGATATGGACATCATAAGAACGTGAGACCTCAATGAGCCAAATCCTCTGCCAAGCTCTCTTAGATCGTTGCATGTTTTGTAATTGCGATCAAGGAGACCACTCCGCACTGCGCAGTTGAATTGGTCTCACAAGGTTAACGCTGACGATTTCATTGGTGGGTGCGGCAGGGGCTGGCGTTTTTCGGTCGGCGCTTCTAAGCGAGCGGCCACCAATCATGACGAAGTATACCCTTGAGCACAACCATTTCGAGTGACGAGCTTGACCAGAGAGTGTGAGGAATGAACAAGGATCATGTGTTCCGATGGAGGAGTCGGCGGCTAGTGATACTACAGTTGAAGTACCGGCATCGCATGTCACAGTGATTGGAGTTAACCGACGTGAAGGAATTTCAGGGGTTGTGGAAGGTGACCCTACGGGGTTGGTTGATTATTCATTGATATATGGAGGAGGGGTATGCCGCTCTGCTTGCATTTTTTAAACCTAAACTATCTGTCCAAATAGTTGAAACCGAGACGTGACAAGCTTCGCACGACTAACCTGGTAACCCTCAGGACGATTAACCATGACCACTCCCGTCCATCATTTCCCGTTGCAAACTGTAGATGGTGCAGATGCTGGCACCAATAATGGAGATGATATAGGAAACAAAGGTGGCTCCACCAGTTCCATCAACATCTCAACGGGTGGTTTGGTCGCCATCATGGTGATTGTCGCCATAGTCGCCGTCATTGGAGGTACGTGACTTCAGCCCATCTCGTCCCTCAACTGTTCTTACCAGCAACGCGACAGCCTGCACCGCCACACTCTTCTTCATCGCCAAAAAGCGTGAGTGGACGGCCAAGGAGGTCCTCAGACACTCGGTACGGAAAGTCGTCACTGCGATGACACCAAGACGAGCAGAATTCCCCGCCTCAGTAACAAAATCCACGGGTTCGTCAAGACGAGACCGAAGACGAGAACAATATGACAACGTATCGTTCACGCCTCAGATCCGCGTCGGGGATTTGGAAAAGGGCATTGCGAGAGACAAGGTCAAAGACAAGTCTAGGAAGTGATTCAGGGTAAGGATCAGATTCGGGGCGATGCGAATCGAGTGCGCTTGGGCATTGTGGTTTTGATACGACAACATCCTTCAGGACCTTTTTCAGCGTAATTCGGATTGGTGGTTCATCGTGATTTGGTGGCGTTCACATTCTTCTGAATGTGTTGGAGCTGGCGCTTCGTCGCCCCGCCCTTTGTTGTTGTCGAGGCGTCGAGCCCGGTTCGTCTTGTTGGTTTCTCTTCTTTGATGTAGGAACAAATGTTACCTGACGTTCGCCGCCCACATCGACACCATGCGCCTTATCAGTGCGACCCCGTTTTTGTCGCCGCGAACCCAACGCAGTGTCCCGAGCTTGCTGGCCTTGATTTTGCGTAGACGTTACCCGCATTGTCATGTTATCCCTGAGCCGGGTCGTAGTTGGTACGTCATCGTCCGTGTCACTGGAATCATCATCAGAGTCCTTGGCTTGGTAGCGGGTAGGAGCTCTGGAATCTGCAGGTTGCTCAACTTTGGTGCTAGGGTTGAGTAGTTGGAACTCTTTGCTCATTTCGTCGACCACGAACTCTTCATCCTCGAATAATTGGGCGAAGCGATCATCGCCAAGGACGCCCGCTTCAGTGTCAACCTTGTCCCTGTTCTCCTGCTTCTTGAGGATCTTGTCTGCCAGCTTCTGGTTGACCTTGACCTTCTTCCTGCTACGGATTCTGCTGGAGCGTTCCTTCTCAATCTTGTCCTTGATGCGCTTCACTCGTTCTTCCTCCCAAGCGTATGGATTGGCGATCAACTTGGCCTGCTCGTACAGTTTGGATGCGACAAAGTATCCGTGCATGTATGGTCGGAACAGGTTTGTCTTGCCAACCAGGTGTGCCAAGCTCAGCTGCTTGAGCTCCGGCAGGGTCAGGAACTTGTAGTTATCGTACGTTTCGGCGTGGACCTCCTCGGCCATCTCCTCCACCATACTGTCTAGGAAAGAGCACCATCTCGGAGCTGGGCCAAGTTGCGGAATGAAAAAGGCATGTTGGTGCTTGCCTTCATTCGCAGTGAGTAGCATACCAGTGTTCTCGCACCAGGCAACGTCGTTGATGTCGACGACGGGTTCGACAGATGTCCAGGGGTCTCCAGTTGCCTCATCCCATAACTTGATGGTGCGCTTATCGGCCGACATGATCTTTCTTTCTTGGGAAGATGTGGTCATGTGAATGAGCTTCTTGACTGGAAAGCCATATCCTTGGTCTTTCCTGAGCAGAGACACCGGACGTCGCAGATCAAAAAGCTGGATGATGCCGGTTGAAGATCCGGTCGCCAACGACAAGCCAGAGCTGCCAAAGTTGAGGGCTGTAACCTGGCCATCGTGTCCTTCCAGCAACGCGACTCGAGATTTCGATCGCGGATCCCAGAATTCAACAGTTCCGATGGATGTCCCAAAGGCCATGAGGTTGTGAGTGTTTTCCGCGTTAGCAGCAACATTGACACTGCCAACGCCAATCCCGCCTTGCAACCCTCCTCCCGTAAGTTCGTCGTCGCCCCCAACCTCAATCTGATAGGATTTCATGAAACGTCCTTGTTCGAGATTCATGCGGAACACTTCGCCCTTACCATCCGCATCCAACCCGACAGCGGGCACCAGCGCCTCCGTCGAATGACGGTCATACAGGAGGTCTCGTCCATATCTGGGGATTCGCACTTCATAGTGACGACCCATTGGGGTGTGGAACTCGAGTCTCCGGTCGTTTTGAAGGTGAAGTGATTTAGAGTAGTCGGAAGAGAGCAACACAAACGCGTGATTCAAGGAATTCGTATGGCGGGTAAAAGAGAGGGCGAGCTGTGGCAGGTTGTGCACATGCATTTGCGGCTTGTAGGTGCCAGTGCTCATGACCCAATCACCATCTTCACTGACTCGAATGCAATTGCTAGCTTCTTCAAACTCGAAATCTTGAAGCAGCTCGACCCGGTTCTGATACTCGGGGTCGTTTTTCAGACTTCGCTTCCGCCTGCGTGCCAGCCAATCTGGAAGAGGTCGGGATGTAGATGCGCCGGAGATGGTGTACACGGGAACGGTTCCGGGGTTGGAGAGCTTCATTGTGAAGGAAGGATTTTCAAGGTCAAGTGACCCTGCAAGAAACGAGCAAAAGCAAGGCCTAGACTGTCCATATGTCGTGAGGCGCGAGGGGTTGCAAGTCGATGCGTTGCGTCGTCCACTCGACGTCAAGGTCGGATGCCTGCATGGGGGGGGGGGGGGGGGGGGGAGAAGAGGAAGAAAAGAAGAAGGAAAAATAAAATTCAAATTGACTGCAGGACTGGACTCTCCATGACTTGGGTGACTGCCGCAGCGCCGCGAAGAAAAACCCAGCCATGCATGACCTAACATATACATACTCCATACATGTATGTACCTTTGTAATCTCCACTTGTGGGGCCGGAGCTGCAGCATCGCACCCCCATAAAAACGTGCAGATACGATTTGGTACTGGTACTGGTCACAACGGGGAATTTAGCGGCAAACGCGTTGAAAGAATTGAGGGAATCAACATACATATCAATGTATAGCGGAGGGAGGTGTAGGGAAAGACGGGTCAGGCAAAGCCAGGCAAGTGAGACGAAGCAGAATCACGAGGCAACATTCGTAGCTCTAGGTTGTCCGACTTGCAACACTTTGAAGCCGTCAAAAAATTGCAGGGCGCTACCTGGTACCTACGGAGTACGGAGTACGGAGTACAGGCTGGGTCAACTTGGGTGCCCCGCCTGGCATCAGCCAGGTCCCTGCCTGCGCTATGTACCATGGGCACGACTTCTGGACAGTTGACGACAAAGGACTGGAGGCACCGGGCACCGGGCACCAGACAGCACGACCTGGCACTGGGGCGGCGCGGGGCTTTGCGTTGGAGCCCGGCACCAGCCAGCTGGCGCCACCAGACCAGTGCTGTCAACGTGCTGTGCTGTGCTGTGCTGTGCTGTCTTGTCTGGCTGGGTCCTGGCACCAGGCACCAGACGTCTTCCCTGTCGCGCAACCAGAAGCCCCCAGCCACAGCCATGTGCCGAGTCGTTCAATCCTCCACTGGCCAAGCGCAAGTTCTCGTGCAACTCCTCCCCACAACGACGTCCGTCCCAAGTCGAAATCGAGACCGGGCCTCATGAGCGTATCCAAACATCCTGATTCAACTCTTATAGCATCTCCTTGTTCCTACTGCGCGCCTCAGCAAATCCTTACTCCCGCCACGGCATACCTTCCCGTGGACCCGTCACCTTCCCTCTCCCTCGATTCCGACGAGCCACGACCATCAGCCATATACCGAAAGCAGACAACTGACAAGCACCTTCAAGTGTCGCAGTTTGCTACTGTAGCGGTGGCTGAGCAAGCCCGTCACCAACGTTCGCGGAGATGGAGCCGGTGAAGGCGTCAATCCGTGGAATCGCATGCAGTCACTAGGGATTCCGTGTCGTCCAGCCAAAAGCTCCAGCCGGTCCCTCATTGCTCAACATCTTTCCTTGGACGCCTACAGCGTCTCAGGCGCTACCTGTAGCTCCCAGAGACAATTTCCCAAACAAGTTATGGTGCACCGCGAACCGAGACACCGAGATGGACACTGCTGAATATGATACGAACGTCCTCGTTGTGGTGCGTGTTCCTTTTTCAAGTGCTTGAACCCCTTGGGTCAGGTCAGGTCGCTAACCCATGCTATAGAACAACATCTCTTCCATTTACTTCCGCTTCTACGAACCATCCCCGGACGCATTTCAGAACTTTAACTCTGTAGCCATTGAAATCGAGGGTAAACTTAAAGACCAAGGTCATATTGTTCACTACGACGCCAGCCGTCGCGGATTCTGGTATTTCCGACTGATTGCACAGGAAGGCAGTCATGACATCAGCACCAAGGAGCCGGAAACCTCCTTGATCTTGTGCAACCAGTCGCTCACAGCAGGCGAGGAGGGGTTTTTGGAACCGGGTCATCTTCAAAAACCTCGAACAAATCAGCCACCAGCCAGTCACGCCCCGGCCAGTTCGAACTCATGTACATCCGCCCCCGACCAGGCGCAACGCTACCTTGTTCCATCATCTTCCCACGCCGGGCCAGGCGTGTCTCAAGAACATGAGGGTAGTGGCTCTGGATCGACGACGGTCGAGTTCAAGTCAAGTCAGGGGGAACCGACATCTTCCAAGGCTGTGTACGAAAATTTCATTTTTGCCACTCTCTTGACCATGTCGGCCGCCTTCTGCAATCGCACTGGCGCCATTCCCCTCGACTATCAGACCGTGCTCCTATCTCCGTCCTTCCTAGGGAACGATGGCGTTGGCGAAGTGGCGACCGACAGAGCTGCCACGGTAGGTACCATGAGAGCTTACATGACAACGACGGGTACACTTGTCCTCAGCATGAGCCTGACGATATGCCGGGGACTGCGCTCATTCAACGATTTGGTCAATGCAGGCCCGGTTGTTCCTGGAAAACGGATACTAGCCGCTCCTCTGGGAATGATCGCTACCAGCCAACTACCCACGCCATTCGACGGCGGTACAGCTAGTATGGCTCAAACACCAAACACGCAGGCATTGAGTTCTCGAGGAGTTCTTGATATCCACGACTCTCTCGCGAAACGGACATGCTCAAAGTTCTTACAATATCGTGGCCTGGCCCATTCCAAGTTGACTGATTGCTTTTGGATAAACTTGCTCGTTTCCAAGCCCAAGCTTTGCGGCATAAAATGCGACCCCAAGAGATTACAAACATTGAATCCCAACATTTCTATTCCATGGCCTGGCCCTCTCTGCTTTCGCAAGAAGGCTGTCGAGGTATCCTACACGAGCCGGGTAGGCGATACGCTACTCAGCGGTCATGAGGAAAGTTATGACCCCCTAGGCAATGCGCAGTCTTGGTTCAGTTCTGGCGCAGAAAGACAGGAGAAGATAGCCAAGAGAAAAGCAGACCGAATGACCGCCTCTCACGACGCCAGCAACAATGATCATCGACCTCAAAGGCCAAACGGACAATCACCCATGTTTTTGAGACGGGCGAGCGCGGCAGCAGCGGGACTAATGTATCCTACTCCGCCGGATGCCCTGCAGAACTTCAATGGAGTAACGCCGTCCCTGGATGGTACGCTGTCAAGTCCTGGCAATCCTTTGTCGGTGGCAGCTGTCCCAGACGCCGCCGAGTGTAACGGAACCGACCTCGCGATAACAGCGGAAACGTTCGAGCCAGGGTCAGGGTTGGAAGGGTCCAGCAAGAAGAGAAGTGATGGCAATTTACTGGTGGAAGCGGAGCACATGTACGAGGACCTGAGCGGCGGTGACATGTTCGCCGACGATCATGTCACTGAAGACGACTTCAACTTTTTCGATGAAGAGCCTAGCGAAATGGACCTTGATGATGCCATTGGCAGCATTGGGGCCGAATCTTTGGAAAACAACTTTCAGCAAGCCCCTGAATCGGCCAAAGAAGAACGACTTGCCGTGGCGGAGGTTGCCGATCCATCCGGGGACGTCGATGTTTTCACGAAGCCACAACTGCGGCACGCCATCAGTGCTCGAAACGACATCGGGACTCAGCGAGAGACGAGTTGCAAACAAACTCCCATGAAGCGAGAACCAAGCCCGTTTGATCCGCATACTGTTTTCAAGCGAGTGCGCGCCTCCCTCGTGGCGGCTGGAAGTGGGACTGCAACAGCTTCAGAGGGTCACCGTATCAAGAAAATATTTGAGAAGATGGATTTTGACCCAATGCTTCCCAAGATTAACAAGAAATACGAGAAGGGCGGGCAGTTCGATTACAACAAGAATGCTGGCCCCGCAAAACAAAAACTTGAGCTGGGGACAATACCAGAAACCGAGTATCTCAAACGCCACAAGCAGAATCGAGGTTCAAACGAGCAGAGACTGCCCACCATCGCGCTGCTGGGATCCCTGGCAGGCCTGGAGGCACATGAGCTTGGGCCCAGTCCTACAAAGCTGGATGGCCACATTGCCGGCTGCGACCCGAGCAGCGACGAATCTGATCAAGATGATTCAAGCTGCCTAAGCGATGACGAGCCGACTTCGCCTCTGAAATCAAGTGTCAAGCAATTGTCCGGCGGTGATGATGATGATGCGTCGCAGGTGACTTCTTTGAAGGAAACTGACACGGCAGAGGAACCGGACCACCAGCTTGCTACCGAGCTGCCCAGGCTGTCCAAGCCCGAAACACCGGACACCCCCCTCTCCGTCTTCTTCTCCGATCCGGAGCCGCTGTGCCTCGACCTCTCCTTGAGCGACGAAGATTTCATACAAGTGGCACAGATATTGGCTGAGCAGGCTTCTGTGGGCAATCTGCAAATTTACAACGGGACAGACCGTCTCAAGCCCGGCTCGGCATGTGAGCAGAATGGCCAGGGCATCCCCATCGATGTCAGAGCGTCTCTCCAGTCACTGCGAGATGTTGCTTCATTCTTCTTCCGGGGCATCGAGCCCAGCCGTCTGAAAAGCTTTCTGGACATTCAAGACGTTTCTCTCCAAGGTCCGCACAGTCGACTGCAACCACGTCCCGTTCCGGGAAGGGACGCGACTGCTGAGCAGATGCGGCCTAGCAACCTGTATCAGATTCCCGGGCCGCACTTGGAGATGTGTAGGTCTGATGCGAAACTATCCGTGCTGCCGTCGGCAGTCACGTTCTGGGAAAGCCTGGGACTGGCGCCTTCGTCCGGAAGCAAAGACATCACCGCCGTGTGTATATTTCCCGGGTGGAAAGGAATGAAGGACAGCGCCAAGACGTTTCTAGGCCGGATCAAGAGCGTATATGAAGTCTTGCGACTTGGGTCGGTGGAAAATTTGGCCTTGTCGGCAGACGTGGCTGATGGTCTCCTTCCGTACGAAGTGGACCGGATATCCACCTCGCCCGATGCGACGCTGACTGGGCATGGCTCAGCGCTAGTGGGAAGCATGGAGACGATGCGAAGCGCGCTCTCCAACCTGAAGGCTTCCGACACGAACGTGGTGGTTTACTTCATCTATTCCCCCAACAATCCAGGGACAATCGTGGAGGCGTGCGCGGCATTTCAACGGTTTTTCGACTCGTACCAAAGGGAGCTCTCGGCCAAGAAGGAGCCGGTCGCGAACGAACTAGTTTTACAGCTCGTATCGGCCGACATGATGTCGTCGCCGACCTCGATGGTTGTCACGCCATCTTCCGAACTGGTCAGACTTTGCGTGGAGACGTACGATCGGTGCACACTGTTTGGCGGCCCCATGCCCGCACCAGCCATCCGCCTGGAGCAAGCTCTGCCTCGCATTGTCGACTTTAAGCTCATCAACACACCGTCGGCGTCGTTGATGAGGGAAAATTCGTGCATCCATGTTGCGTATGCGCGAACGGTGGATGAGCGCTGGATCACGGCTGCCTGGACAGACGACCGAGGATATCAACAGGCGACTTCCGCCTACTGCCTCGGAAGAAGAGGCAAGCTGCCGTCGAGGTCGCTGAGTGAGGTGGCTCAAGAGATTTGGGTATCTACTCTGGATCTGGTCGCCACCTGGAAGGTCCACTGGAGGATCATCGTTACCAAGTGCGGACCGATGGATCAGCACGAGGTGGAGTGCTGGACCGAACTGGCACGGGCAGACGTCAAGGCGTCGGTGACGGTCATACTGATGACGGTGAACTCGAGCCCATCCCTGCAGTTCATCCCACCGGTGGTGAGGCTGCCGCAAACGGCAGCCACGTTTTACACGACGCCCGTCTCGACCCCGCAAGCAAACAACGCTGTCTCCCCGGAGCAAAGCGCAACGCCAGCTACTCCGACCAACGCCGCCGCCGCCGCCGCCGCCACTCCAGGCGGCGAAGCGGCCGGCCCGGACTCGGAAACGGATGCCGTCCTGGTGGACGTGACTGACCAGACCTGGGTGGCAGTGGTTGGGCACCGGCTGAACAACTCGACGAGCGTGACGGACTTGCGCCCAGCCTTGGCCAGCGGCTACCTGATCAAACGCACAGGAGGCCGGATGGAAGACGCGCCGGTAGCGATGGAGGTAAATCTCATACACTCGGATGCCAGCCCGAGGGCATACGAGCCTCTACTGAGAGAGATGCTGAGCTGCTTCGGAGGACTGGCCACCCTCTCGAGGGCCAGAGGGATGGTTCCGAGAGATACGGGCGTGGGGCCCTGGCATGTTGCGGCGGCGGAAAAGGCCGCGCGGGCAATACACCTTCTCATGTAAATTCTCTCCTTTTGTCCTTTTTCTTGGGCGCCTTTTGCAAGGAAAGGCTTGGTGACGAGGATGGCGACCGCGGGTTGCCGCCGACACGTGGACGCGCAGTTTACGACTAGATGAATAAGCATTTGCCGGTGGGATCGTCTTACAGGGGCGGCATGAATGGCGTTTGTGGCGGCGTTGAATCTATTTGTATAGAAGAATCGAATGGAGTTTGGTGAGATTTGAGGCTAGAGCGCCTCTCGGCCATTGCGGACAAGGGGCAATTACAAGGGCCTACAGCTCGACCATATATGCACGGGTATAAGCCAGTCGTCGGTGACGAAGCAGGGGGGCAGTTTCTGACCGCAGCATCACGGCATCGGCTCGATGACTGAAGAACGGCCGAGTAATGTACTGTACTGTACGTAGAAGGGCGTTGTTTGTAGGTTGGTGTTGATGGGGTGGTTGGTGGAGTTGTTTGTTTGTTGCTCGGCGCGGTACCTGCCGGGTACCTTGCCACTTCTCAGATGACCAGCAACCCCAGCACCGCCCGCGCCCGTCAGTCGGCAGGATCGCGGGTAGAATGCTTGTACCGGCCCATCCCAAGCAGCGTCTCTTGAGACACCGCCTCCGCCTCCACCCCCCCCACACACTCAAAAGTTTCAAGCAAAAGGACGGGCATGTTCAACATGACGTTACCCGAAATATCATATCGACACCGTCGCAGCCACTGGGGCTGCTTTGAGGCAGGCGCGCTGGTCATCTAGCCTTCTGTTCCAAGCGCCGGCATCTCTCCTCTACAATAAACACAAGACGCCCGGCCCAACACTCGCTCAGCACTCGTTGATGGACGGTTCGTCACCATGCCGAAAGCGTCACTGTCAAGTCTGCCGGATGACTTGTTGCTCGACATTGTCGAGCGCCTAGATACCGCCCGCGATGTTTCCCATCTCGGCCGCCTCGCCAGACGCTCCCACAGGCTTGTCGAAACTGCAGGCTGGCGCACCTTTGTCAAGACTCGGTTCCCCTCTCTCCATGTCCCCACGGCGACGGCAACGGCGGCGGCTGGTGGTGGTGTTCAACCTGGTGCGGATGAGCCGCCCTGGGGTCTCTTGGCCAACCGCTTCACATATCTTGACCGATGCTGGGACAAGCGCGCCATCCGGTTCCACGTGTTCAGGACGCAGCCGCCTCCTCCTCCTCCTCCTTACCCGCCCGTTCGACGACACAGGGAACCTAGACCCGCCAAACAGGCTGTGGATTTCCATGGCATCGTTGACGCCCATCACGTGTCGTGCCTGGACCAGGAGGTGGTCGCCTGGGGAGCAGGGGAAGACGTCCACGTCAGATGGTGCACGGGAGAAGGAACCAAGAGCAAGCCGAGTTGGGGCAGTGCTCTGGGCCGCCACACCAACTACGCCGCGGGCACCGGAGACGTAACCGCCCTCAAGATTATCGAAAGAGCTCCCGGAACGCCAGACATCGTGGTGGGCCGAGCCAACGGGCATGTTCAGATACTGTCCGCCGCCGACGACAGCTCCTTCGGCACGTCGTTGACCGAGCCGCTAACGCTGGACACGCGCGGGGACCAGCATCGAATGTCTGCGTTGACAATTTCTCCCGGACGCCTGGCTGTCAGCTGCGCGGAATGGCGGCCAGACACGGGCATTCTGGCTACCTGTCGGAGCTCGCACCTCCATCTGTGCAACGTGCCCCCGGAACGCGACGCAAGCCTGGGGGCGTTGGCCTTTCACGACATGTCGCCAGACCGGCCACCGCACCAGGAATCCATGATTCGGGACATCAAGTTCCTGGACAATGACCATCTTGCCGTGGCTCTCGGAAGCAGCTCTCAACCGATCCAGTATGGCACCATCCGCCCCAGTGGCGTCGTCTTTGAACCAACCCCTGGTAGGCACAGTGTTGGCGCAAGCGACGAGGGCGACCTGCCCACGTCGCTTGCAGACGCCGGCACCAGCACCACTGTTTGGGCCATAGAACCCGTCGGACACAGGAACAGCAGGAACCTGCTCCTCAGCTCCTGGCAGGACGGGACGTTCAGGCTGATGGACGCCCGGACACCGTCACCGTACGACGCCGTATACCGAGACAGCTTTCAGCCATATCACGCCGGAGGGCCCCTGTTGGTCTACGGCACGGAGCGGTTCGTCGCCGGGGACACGTCGGCGCCCACGGTGAAATTGTTCGATTTCCGACTCGGCAAGCCCTACTTTCACTCTACGGCACTGCCATGTTCCCCCTCGCGGCCGCAGCCGCAGCCGCGCGCGTCTTGTCCGCCAGGCATGACGACGGGCATGACGACGGGCGAGCCGGAGGACGTCGTCTCCGCATGCCGGCCGGACGCTGCCAGAAGCTGCCGCTGGCACGCCTTGAGCAAGTCGGACTGGTACAGACAGGATGCCACGCTCTGGCTGGCATGCCGCGGGATGGAACGCGTCTTCTCGCTCGCCAAGTCGTCGGATTTCTCCGGCAAGTTCTACCTGGGGCTGCGGGGCGCCATTGCCGAGGCGGAGCTGGTGCTGAGAGAGGACATCCCGAAGCGTCGGGGAGAGCCGCGGCCCTGTCCGGACGGCTGGCGTGTTTCCCCAGTGCCCGGCGCGACGGTGGCGGAGACCAGCGTCAGTCTGTGCTACAGGGGTCGCTGCCGCGACGATGGCTGGCACGGCGAGCAGCTGCGCAGCGGCATGCCCGAGGTGTTTTACAGAATAGATGCCCCGGGGAGGGGGGAGAGGCACGGCGGGTTCTTGGATGCACCAGAGCGAAGCCGGCTCGATACGGCATGGAGGCAGCAGGTGCCAATGAGGAACCAGAGAGCATAGCCGCCGAGACGGCGGGCCTCATGATTGCGAATTTTTGGTTCTCTTTTTTTTTTTGTCCCCCCCCGACCGCAAGTTGCCCGGCCGCTAGGTTCAAAGATGACGACGACAACGACGACGACTGCGACTACGACGACGACTGCGACAAAATGTAGAGTTATAATACAGCACCTCGTAGATGCATGGCAAGTTTACAGCTTCGACTCGGGTACAATGAGGGCCAGTCTATCTCTAAAGGCCTGCTCCGCCTCCCTCTCGATGCGCTCCACCAGGACGCGACAGGTGGGAATGTCGTGGATCAAGCCCATGACGGGCCCGCACGTCCACACGCCGTACTCGGGGTCGCCGTTGACAAAGACCTCCTTGCCGCGCTTGCCGCTCACGTAGGGCGCGACCTCGGCGAATTCGCCGGTGGGGCTCTCGCGCTCGATCTTGAGGGCGTCGAGGGCGACCTTGTTGCGGTAGAGGCGGCTGGTGTTGCGCCAGCGGCGCAGCAGGAGGGTGGTGTCGTGCTCGTCGCCGGCGACGATGGCGTCCTTGATGTTCTGGTGGATGGGGGCCTCGACGGTGGCCATGAAGCGCGTGCCCATGTTGACGCCGCAGGCGCCGAGGAGCAGGGCGGCGGCCAGGCCGTGGCCGTCGCCGAAGCCGCCGCTGGCGATGAAGGGCACGGGCAGGGTCTGGCGCGCGCGGCCCAGCAGGATGAAGTTGGTGATGTCGCTCTCGCCGACGTGTCCGGCGCACTCGAAGCCGTCGATGGAGAGGAAGTCGACGCCGAGCTTGACGGCGCTGAGGGCGTGGCGGATGGTGGTGCACTTGTGCAGGACGACGACGCCCGCGCGCTTGAGCTGGGCGACGACGGGGCCGGGCGAGTTGCCGGCCGTCTCGACGACGCGCACGCCCTCGTCGATGATGGCCTGGGCGTAGGCGCCGTAGTCGGGGGGCACCATGGCGGGCAGGAGGGTCAGGTTGACGGCGAAGGGGGCGGCGGTGAGGGTGCGGCAGCGACGGATCTCGTCGCGCAGCGCGGCCGGCGACGGGAAGATGAGGGCCGTGATGATGCCGAGCCCGCCGGCGTTGGAGACGGCCGACGCGAGGTCCGCGGTGCCGACGTGCATCATGCCGCCTTGGACGACGGGGACTGCGTGCGTGTGTTAGTTAGCCGGGGGGGGGGGGGGGGTTTGCTTGCTGAAGCTGCTTGTCGCGGTCTTCTCGCAGAGCGTAAAAAAAAAAAAAAAAAAAGGGCACGCAATGATGAAAGAGAGCGGCCGAGCGGGACGGGACGGACGGGCTGACTTCTACGCACCCCGGATGCCCAGCCGCTTGGTCAGCTCGGTGACGATGGGCATGGTGGATTCTATGCTATGTTATGTGGCGAGGGTAGCGTGTGGCGTGATTGTCGTCGGTGCTGTCGTCGGAGTTGTCGCCGTCGGTGCAGTCGTCGTCGCGGAGGGGAGGAGAGGAGGTGAGAAAGAAGACAGAGAGAGAGGGAGAGAGAAGCGCGGATGCATCGCCAAGGGCCAAGTGCCAAGTGCCAAGTGCCAAGTGAGTGGATGAATCCGGCGGACAGGCGAGGACCGACCGACTGCGAGGTTGACGAGGAATGAGCCGAGGAATGAGCCGAGGTTGGCACGAGCGGCAAATCTTCCCCTTCTCCACCCCCACCCACCCACCGAATCACATGCGTTGGTTGGTTGCAGCAAGGCCAAAGAGGTTCCTGACGCGTCACGTGCGGCGGCTTTTGCCCCGCCTTCCCCACATTGTCAGATGTCAAAGTCATGCTATGATAATCTGCCAAACGCGTCGGACATGACTGAAACAGAAGCCAATGCCATCCATCAACCGTTTACATTCAGCTGCACCTTGACCTAAACCCCCCCCCCCCCCCCCCCAACGTCCCACCCCGGGAAAAAACTGCACTGCGCCGAGAGAGAGTTCTCAGCCCTGCAGGGAGTAGCCCACCGCGCCGCTTTGGCCGCCCAACCTGACGAGCCTGGCCCGCATCTCGTCGGCCCGCCGCCTCTCCTCGTCGCCGAGCGTGGACAAGTCCACCCTGGCGACAAACCGGCCCACGCCGTGCTGCAAAACGTTTCGGGCGCGGAGCTCGCCGCCGGCGGCGTGGCCCACGGAGCCGTGCAGGGTGACGCGGTCCTTGGCGGAATCGTACACGCCGCGGTGGAGAATGTTGTTGTTGTAAAAGGCGACGTCGCCGGGCCCGAGCCGCACGGCGACTTGGCCAGGCAGAGCCCTGTCGAAGGGATCGGCATGGCGCTCGGCGTCGGTCCGGGGACGCTTGTGCGACCCGGGCACCAGGACCAGGGACTCGTCCTCCCACAGGGCGAGGTTGTACTGCGCGTGGAAGGCGGGCCGCCGCAGACGCGCCATCTCCTCCTCGGCGGTGGCCTCGGCCGGGATGTCGTCGCGGTGCCATCGGAGCTCAAAGTCGCCGCCGTCGGGCCGCACCAGCATGTTGAACAGCTCCATGACCAGCTCCTCGTCGGTGCACTGCAGAAGCTCGCGGACGATGCTCAGCGTCGCCTCGGAGAAGTACTGGCGCGTAAAGACCTGGTGGCCGGGCAGCTGGGGGTCCATGAGATGCTGCACGCCCCAGATGCCCTTGTCGGGAGAGTAAGCCCAGGGGGGGAACTGCTTGCCGACCGTGCGGACGTGCGGCCACTGGCCGGATCGGCCCAGCTCTTCGACCGTGCGGCTGGCCTGGCGGAGCTCCTCGAGCGCCGCACCGCTGACGATTCCCCGGACGACGACGAAGCCGTCTCTCTCCAGGCAGGCCCGAAGGCCAGAGGCATCTTGGGCAGCGGGCATGGGCATCCCGCGCATCCAGTAGTCGCGGTTGCAGCTGTCGCAGGTATTACAATCGCAGTTGTTTTTGTTTTTGTTGTTGTTGCTGTCGCAGTTGCCAGTCGATAAAGTCCGCCAACCCCCTTGGGTCGTTTGTCGGGAGTTGAATTGTAACCAGACAGACAGGAACGAGCTCGACACCGTGGGGGAAGAGGGCAAGGGCAAGGGCAAGGCCTTGGTAAGTTCCAGACGGCAGCTGGTGCCGAATCACGCCACGAGCCACGAGCCACGAGCCACGACCCGACAGGGGGTGATGGATCCATGATGGTGATGATGATGATCCGCCCCTGCGAAGCTGCCGTGGGCCCGAGATCAAGTCCATGATTATTAAGCGTGCCGCCTTGCCCCACATTTTTCAACCCCATGAGGAAGGTGCGAATTCCCCCCCCCCCCCACCCCCCGGGGCAACGCGGCCCCAGCACAGTCTGCCGCGCTGCAAATGCCCTCGCAATGCACACTGTGGTTTGCTCTTTGCCGTCAGTCAGCAGCATCTACCACCCATGCACCAAACCAACTACCAACTACACTGCCGACCAATCTAAACCTCCTGATGGAAGAGCCCAACGCTGGTGTCATCGAACCCCAAGGTTACCGCACTCCGTATGGGCAAGTCATCTGCACCGGATCGACGACGCTCGCCAAGGCGTCCATGTCGCATATGAACAACCGGGGGATGTATCAGGCATGCCCGTCATGCCGTGCCGCGTCACGCGTCTCGTGTGTTGTGCTGCCCCGATGGATAACTCCATCCAGTTCGTTTCCTTTCAAAACTCCGCGTCTTCGGACACGCAAGAGCACGGCCTGAGCTTGCGCCACGTCCCGTTCCCGGCGCTGCCCGAGGTTCCCTATGGCAAGCTGCAGCAGTCTTCAAGCCGCCAGCGCACTTCGAATCCCTTGACCGTCTTTTGCACCTCCAAGTCGCCCGGGTCTCCTTCAAAGAGAGGCCGGTCCAGCTTCCTCTCCGAGACCTGCTCGACCTCGAGGCCTGCGTCGCGAGCAACGTCGAAAAACTTCATGTCCAGATCCTGCTTCCATGGCCGATACGAGGTGAAGAAGACGTAGGCCACGCTGCCGCGGCTTCTCCGCATCGTCTCCTTGATGGTTCTGACGAGGGCCCCGTGCTCCGAGTGTCGGAAGAGCAGGTCGGCCAGCACCAAGACGTCGAACCGGCATGACTGCCCGTGTCCGTGTCCGTGTCCGTGTACGTCCTCGTCCTCGTCCTCGTCCCCCTCTTGTCCGCGACGAGGCCCGCCGAGCCTGGCCAGCAGCGGCTCGGCATCGGCACCCCAGACAAACCCGACGGCGTCAACGGTCCGCTCAATGAGCCCCCTCGGCTCAACCGTCTCGTCGCACGCGTCAATGTTCTTTTGCATGTTGGCCACCAGGTCCGGGTCCGGAAAGTCGGTCATGACAACCCTGCCGGCTCCCAGGATGGCCGCCACGAGCGACGGCAGCCCGGCCCCCGCTCCGAGCTCCAGCACCGACTTGCCTGCCACCCTGGACGGGTCGTGCTCAAAGTAGTCGGCCATGAACTTGGCGCCGTTCCAGAGGTGATGGGCCTCGGTAGGGCTGTGTCCCACCAGATGGAGCGTGATTTGCTTGCCGCCCTGCATGGTGAAGACCTGCTTCGTCGGCGGCGGCGAGGGGGGGTAGTAGTCGCGAGGGTCTTGCATGAGGAGCCCGGTGCCGTAGGTTTCATTCTCGTCGTCGTCGTCCATGTGCATGTGCATGTGCATGTGCATGTCCACTGTTGTTTCGAAATGACGCAAATACAAGGCAACAGGGTTTTTTTCTTTTTTCTTTTTTCCTTTTTTTTTTCTCGCTTGCAACAGGCAGGGAATAAAATATGGCACTCGGTGTTGTTGTTGTTGTCGTTGGGCCCAGTTGGTCCGTTCGACGCCCGCAAGTGATGCTGCCGAAGCAGAGTTTTTTTCTCCATGTTGGACCAATGTTGGACCATGTTGGACCAAGTTGGAGTGGGGTGGCGGGTCCAGCTAAAATTAAGCTCCAGCTTCAAGTTCCAAGTCGATCGACTCTGATGACTTTGTCTTATCCTTCGAACCCCCATGGCCCCCCCTCCCCCCCCCCCCCCCCCAGCCTTGTTCCCTTGGATTTTCCCAACACTTCGAGAGATTCCCCCCCCCCCCCCCGTCTTTCACGGGCCCTGCCCAAACCGCTGCTTGGCCAGCTCGCGCAGCATGCTGACCGTCCCCTCCTCCCTCCGCTGCCACGCCCGCCTGCGCAACTCCATCTCCTCGCCCTTGGCCCGCTCAAACTCCTCCCGCCGGACCTGCCGGTCCGACTTGCGCCTGTGCTCCCGCTGCTTCATCCGCCGGTACTCCTCGGCCGTGTCGCCGCCCCCCATGAGCTCGCCGTCGCCCACCTCCACCCCGGGGCTCCTCTCCCGGAACTGCCGCATGCTCTCGCCCGCCTCCTTCTTCTTCTCCAGCCTGCGCTCGCGGGTCCCCGGCTGCGCCGCCGGCACCAGCTCGTCCAGGCGTTCCTTCTGAAGGCGCCTCTCGGCCCGGCGCGCTTGCCGGGCAGCCTCGCCGTCCGCCTCCCTCTGCTCCTGGAGGAGCTCGTCCCGCGCCGCCAGGTCCCGCCGCGTCGGCTGCTTGACGCCCACCCGGCGCGCGGGGTCTCGCGCCGGAAGTCTCGGTCCGTAGTCGTCACCGCCGCCGTGGTCGTCTTCGTCGTCGGAGCCGTCGTCGGAGCCGGAGCCGCCGGGGCCGTCCTCGTCCTCGTCCTCGTCCTCGTCCTCGTCGCTGGCCAGCGGCGACGCGCCGCCCTCGCGCCCCGCGTACTCCTCGGCGCACCGGCAAAACACCTCCGGGTCGTACCAGCCCTCGGCGAGCTCGTTGCGGTTCCATTTGCCCACGAAGCGTTTCCACCGGCCCCTCGCCTCGCGCTCGTCCATGTCCTCCAGGTACCTTTGCTTCTGCAGCTCCAGGTAGAAGGCGAAGAGGGGCTCAAAGGCGGCGAAGTCGGACTTGACCAGCGGGCGCACCGAGTACGGCAGCTCCGCGGGCTCGGGCTCGGGCTCGGCGCCGCTCGGCCGTGCGTGCCGGGACCGCCGCCGGTGACGGTGATGGTGACGGGCGTGGCTGTCGGGCGATGCGCTGCGGCTTGGCTGGGCGGGCGACCGGGCGGGCGACCGGGCCGCGGGGCTTCTCTTCGTCAGGCTCCGCGCAGCGGTGCTGTCGTCTCGGCTGCGTTGTCGGGATTCGCGACCCGGCCGGGTGTGGCGAGCCCAGTCCTCGGCACGAGACTTGGGCATGATGGCGCGCCAAATACGGGGGCACCCAGGGAGGGGGGAAAAAAAAAACAAAAAAAAAAAAAAATTGGCCCCTTTCCTGCCTTGGGGGCCTGCCTTTTTGTTTTCCTATGTCATGAAGCACTAGCCAGCTCTGGTAAGCCCGCGCGATGCAAAGACCAAGCGAGGTTAGGTGATGGGCGACCAGGAAGGAGGTATATGTCAGGTTGAAGCAACCGTGAGTTGTTGACTGGAACGAGGCGAGTGTCACATGACCTTACCTATACAGGCGCTCCACCATCACATCCTAGCTTAGCTCAATCAAATCAAGCCTCCTTCATATCACATCGTGCCCCTCACAGCGAGGCGAGGCGTGCCTGAAAGACGTCTAGTCCCGCTTTTCCTGGTCCCGCTTTTTTCGGGGTCCATTGTAGTTTCCACCGTCCAGCGGGCGAGTCGGCTTTTATACGGAGTACAGTAGTTCCGAGGCCAGCCAGGAACGGAGTACTCCGCAGGCTTCATGTTGTGTCTTACGTGCAATACTGCACAGTGCAAAGTTGCAGTATTGAGTCTTGGGCCAAGTCCGAACCACCGAGTACGAAGTATGTACTCCGTATGTAACTCACAGAATGTACGCAGTATGTACGCAGCATGCCAACCATCCTTTCGCCATAAAACACACCCAGCGTCCAAAACAACATGGAAACATTCGACTTCTTCCCTTCACTGTAGCCCGTCTTTGCAGCGGCGAAGCCCTAGGGCCACGCACGTGGCTTGCGTACATCATGCAAACATGGCGAATCACACTCACAAACTAATCAGCCGTTGTTCACGGCCCTTGTTCAGCTTCAAGAGCGAAGCAATGGTATTCCTGCTTCCGCCATTCTGTATGCACGCGATTCATGCGCATTCCTCGCATCAAAATGCCTTTGGGTCGCTTACTTTTTTCTCTGGGTATCTACATTATTCTTGCCGGGCCAACGTCAGATGTACATAAAAAACGTACAGTGCAAACTGTAAAGCCGGCTGCTTGCGCTCCCAGGCAAAACGCGCGCGCAGCACGAACCAGCGACCGACACCAATAAAACTCCCCGAGTAAGAGCATTGCTACGCTTCCATAAAGATCCAGGTCGCGACGTCCAGGAACACAACCACCGAGTGTGGCAAGGGGGAAAGAATAAAACGTGCGTCATGTGTTATGCCACACCCCGTTGGTTGCGCTCAAGGATGATCGTTGCCTGGGCCTTGCGCCGCCGGACCGGAAATGTTGTGAATAGTGCATCCGATGCATTGACAATCGTCGCCGCATGGACAACTCGACCCTTGGCCGGCACAGGCGTCGTCAAACGGGTAGCTGACGAAGAAGAAATCACTCGCAGATAACGCCTGCTCTTCGCTTATGCCCGACGCTGCGTCTGACGGCGTCTGCGCAGCAACAGGCGACCACGTTCCGTCGGGGTTGACTGTATTGGGAGTCGACGTTCCGTGAGAGGCTCCGTTTGCCATTTCTTCGTGCTCGCCATTCGAGCCATTCGAGCCACTCGCAATAGCCGCCGGCCCGTTCAGAGTCGATCCATTGCCATTTGCATGAGCAGGCGGCCCCTTGTCCGAATCTTCCCTCAATGTGTTCCAAGCTGAGCGCACATAGTTTTTGGTCGCCTCGTTGTAGGGATGAGCTGCGCATCCAATGCACTGGCAAGAATCACCACAGCTGCAATGATGTGATGTCCAGGCGGATCCATTCGGCGTGGTCGGAGGTTGCTGCATGGGCACTGCTCCTGCCATGGCGAATGGAGGGCAGGCCCCCGGTTGGCCAAACGTCATGGCTGCCATGAATTGCCTCCATTGCTCGGGCTGGAGGGGCTGCATGTAAGAGCCGTACTGCGGAGGGTAGTTGAAGATGCTGGGTTGCGCATAAAAAGGATACAGCCCGTTTCCCATGGCCACGCCCTGTTCAAACGGATGATGCATCATGGCCGGGCTTGGTGGGAAGTGTATTCCGGGAGGGGACATGATCCCGGCAGTCGACTCCTTGATGTGAGCGTTGTATGAAGGCTGGGGAGAGCAGCAACTTTCGGCCTTTTGCTCCGCCTTGTCCTTTGCGCTTGGTGGGGGTGTTGGCCCGGGAGGGATGTCGATTTGCAATGATGACTTTTGGCCGCCGCCGCTGCTGCCACAGCAGCTTTTGGCGGCTCGGGAGCTCGAGGTTCCAGAACCATTCGCTGGGCCATCGGTTTCCCCATCTGCTGCGGGTTCCGGGTTGCCTGGAGCAGGTATCGTGGAAGGCGGCATGGTGTAGGGAAACAGCGGAAAGTTTGCTTGACTGGTGACGACTGACCCGTCGCTAGGTGCCATGGCCATGGTTCCGTAGAGTGACGCGTCCGACATGGGAGTGGTTGAACCGTCGGTCGTTCTCATTTGCTGCGCAGTCAGTCCGTTGTAGGGCGGCATGACATTCAACTGGCTCGTGTCCATCCTCTGCAAGCCGGCAATATCAACCGACTGCTTCCTACAAGACGTCGACTTTGTACCCTGCTTGTGCACTCGAAACCCAGCATGACCATGCTTCGAAGGACTAGGGGGTGTCGTGGCACGACTGGAGGCGTCATTGTCAGTCGCGTGGGCAGGACTGGCGGTATTCGACGTCCCACACCGACACTTTTGTTTTCTGGGAATGGCGGCAGTGACAGCTGCGCATGCACAAGGTCGCGAGGAAGGGTGAGGACACGAGCTCAACGGTCTACCAGGCTTCCGTACCGGCACCATGAGACGTTCATTTGCGTGTGTGCATTTAGTTGAGCGATGGCCGCGGATGCAAGGCTCGCTGCGGGAGAACTATGTGATTAGCCATCAAGATTCGCAACTGAGTCCATGACCGCGGCGGTTCTTCCACCAGAAAAGCGGCTCGAGGCTCGAGGGAGGCAGCAGGTATTCAGAAGTAGCGCAGCACACGTACCACGCCATTTTCTGGCCGTTGATCAAAGGCATTATCGAGAATAGACCTGGTCAGGCACTTTGAACGCAGGCAGACGAGGCAACCGCGCAAGGTGAGTCCTTGACCAACGGAACCAGAGTTCCCAGAGTTGGATCGCCGGGGGGGGGGGGAGGGGGGGGCAAGCCGGACGCTCACAACACAACGACGGAAGCCACGAGTCGATGTGGAAGCCAGAGCGGAGCCCGTATGAAAACTTTAAAAACTGGTGACGCCAACGGGCTCGACATGCAGTGCAAACTATGGTTGACGGGTCAGGTCAGGTTGGAAGCGTTTCTCGGATTGGTATGGTTTGTTCGAATGGTGGGGAGGAGGGGTGCGGGACAAGTGAGAGAGGTTCGAGTGGAACAAATTGGGGGTGGAGGAATCCGGACGGATGAAGATCGCCAGACAAAGACTCTGGTCGTCGCGGCAAAAGGGTTGGGGTTTCCAAAGTCGAGGGCAAGCCAAGTTGGATCAAAGACGCAAAGTGGCAAAGGAAACATGCGCAAGCATGGCGAAGAGGAGGGAAAACGGCCCGGTGCTCTCAGCGCATCTCGCATGTTCAGAAGCCCCACGTGCGGAGGAGGGGGGGGGTTTCATCGAGGCCGAGAGTACCAGTGCAGACAGCAACAGGCGCTGGCATCTGGCATCTGGTACCTGGCACCTGGCAGGCAGCCCAGCCACGTCCATTGTTAAAGCCCGTCAATACAGGTCTGCGGAGCACCTGGCTAAACATCACTCAACCTGCAGTCACTTTCTCTCTCGCCTAGGTACCTAGGTAGATTCATGTACCTACCACTTTTGCCCCTTTGCCCCGCCACACTGGTGCTGGGAGACGCTAAGCGCGGCTAATGACTGGTGAAATGTGGAGCAGCCGTCAGACGCCGTTTGGCTTATCCCGCGTTCGGCCACCGTTTCGTCCAGGACTCCAGAACCATCATCATCGTCATATCATGTCTTTGCTTGTTGTCTGTTGAATCGATTTCCCCCGCCTCGCCAAGCTGGCGTTGCATGTGCCCCCCCCCCGTGCCCAACCCAACACATGAAAAGCCTACGCCGTCGCCAACGCAAGGCTAGGCCAGAGACCAGTCGCAACCTTCAGCCTAGTTGATGCACACACAGTGCGGGCTAGGCCCCTTCTTGACAGGGCTCCTCTGAAACAGGCAACCCGGTCCAGCACGGTGCAAAGTCTACCATCATGCACGTCTTCCTTCTCGTCCTTGGTTCTGCGCCAGAAGCGCATCTTAGGCAGAGTCAGAAATGAGCAAGTTTCCATTGGGCCATCGCCGAAGGAGTACTTCAGCCGCGACCTGTTCTTCCGTTCGCCTCAGATCCTCCTCCTCCCCCCCCCCCCCACAACCGGAGGCACAGACAGTGCCAGATACCACTTGTCGTCTTTGCTCCATGGGCCGGGCCGCGCCAAGCTGGTTCCCAGTGACAGACAGCACGTCCGACATGGCGCAGCAAATATAGCTGTTGATCTCTCGGAGATTATCTCGGAGCTGTCTTGCCATTGACAAGCCGAACGGAATACTCCGCGCCACGACTAGAAATCCGAGTTGGCATATACATACCCTACGCGAGGCCTACTGCGTACATATGTGGTTGTCGTTCTAGCTCGTGCCGTTATTCCTAGTCAACTATTGTGCACAACGAAAACCACTCCAGGAATTGAGAGATGAGTCTAAAAAAAGACTGGCCGTCATTGGAAATCACCAGAGATGGCGATTGCTGGGTTGCTCTTGGACTACATGGCTTGGCCTGTGCCATGTTCCATGATGCATGATGCAATAGGTCAGATTGGCAAGCAGCGATAGTCGCTTTCAACTGAATCGGCAGCAACACTTGTGCGTAAAAGCGTTGCGTCTCCCTTACAGTGTGACGAGGCCACCTGCGAGTAAAGTGCATGAATACGGACCTGGGTGCCAAGATAGATAGATCCTCAATCAAGTCGTGGGCAAAGCCGAGTGCCATGGCAAGCCATCTTTTCGTCCGAGCATTTCAATGCACGTCGCCGAGTATCCAGGCGTTATACAACAAGTGATACAATGCCATGTTATAGTCGAAAGAATGACTTGGAGGCCGCCTCGGCGCTTTCAAAGCCAGTCCCAGCAGCGTGACATGGTAGCAAAGGATGCCGGCTCCTAGTAACATGCTCCCGTGAGACGGCTCTTCGGCATGTTGCCAGTCGCACGCACGGTATCACGGATCCATTCATATCGACGTCCAGGCCCCAGACGGACCTATCCACTATCTCGGTGCAATTACAGCTTTGATATCATGGGTGCCCGTCCTTCTCAGAAACATCCGAATCGGCAAACATATCTACAGCGCGCATGCGCTTTCGCTGCTTTGTTCGGCCTGCCGACTCCTGGCTGCCGACATCTTCCCTGTCGTCCTCGTCCTCGTCGTCATCTCTGCTTTGGTTCTCATCCCCAAGTGCAACTGCTTCATCCATAGGCTCTCCCTGCAGCTCGTCGTCGTCAACAGGTTCCCCTGCCACGTCGTCGTCATCAATAGGCTCTCCTTCAACGTCCTCTTCGTCCATCGGCTCGCCCATCACATCGCCATCCATGAGCGCTTCTTCGTCGACGCAGACCAGGTTAGCAGACCCGATTGCTGCCCTTGACGCGCCTGGCTCTTCCTTCGAAGCTGGCAAGGCCTCCACCGATTTCCACTTGCTACTGCCGTTCTGCGCTGCCGTCTCCTGCTGCTGCTGCTGCTGCTGCTGCTGCTGCTGCTCGTCGGTCTTGGGCAAGCTACTCAGCGACGGCGGAGACTCAAACGTCTGCACAAACAGATCATGAGACTCTGCTGGGAAAACGCACCATCCCTCCCAAAGGTTGAGTATGAGGCTGATGCTTCTCTTCCACTTCTCCGCTCGAAGTCGCCCCCAACCCAGCTTTTCGGCCATCGAGCCGAGCCATTCAAAGACTTTGTGTTCCCGGAGAGCCGTCTCGAATAACTGCCGAAACCGCCAAGCGTGGCGAACACCGCTGGCTGACGATGAAGAAAGGACATCGTTCACCACGTACAGCGCCACCAAGCTAGCACTGCTCGTATCTAGGCTTTCATTCGTGAGTGACTCGTCCGCGCCCGTGGCAGCATCTTTCAGCTTAGGCTCCTGCCTCTTTTCCGGGTTTGCAGACGTCAAAGAGAGCGGCTTCAGTACGTTAGCAACAATCATCTCTACAACCTCATCTGCTCCTCGGCTGGCGTGCGTGATGGCAAATGTCGTCACTCTGGCAATATCGCCCTTCCGCAACTTGCCCAACGTGGTTGGCAACCTAGCCAGAAGATGAGCAAGTTTGGCCTTGTCAAGGGGGTTCAAAAACACTTTTTCTGTTTCGGGACCGTTGGTATCGCCATTCCCCTCCCCAACCATCTCGTCATCATCCGACGAAATGTATTCTGCATCGGACACAAACTCTTCCAGAGAAGTCGTGTACTCGAACAGCAACGTCTTCTCCGGCGATTTCCACGCATGCCCACCGTCAAACAGGGGGACGTATTTTCCTTTTCGTTGGTTGATTTCCGACCCCGTTACGACCTGCCAAAGCCGCCATCGATACCAAACACCGCCCTGGCTTCTGGCATCCCATATCCAAGCCCACCGTTCTTCTCGTTGAACTTCGGGTCGCGACATGAGGAGCGCTTCGAATTCTGGTCCGTGCTGCAAAGCACCTTCAATGGCTTTGTTGATCAGCTGAATGGTCTTCACATCTTGTGGCGGCTTCACGGGGATGTGAAGAAGGTTTGCTCGACTTATGCCGGCACCCGCTGGGCCGTACGACGAAGGAGGAGCGAACCCGCGATGAAACCCTTGCTGATGATGGCTATTCCTGTCGCGGCCGTTTTTTCCTTCCACTGGCTTTGCTCCAAATGGGTGTGCGCCGGGTGTCGAGGAGGACATGGCGGAAAGACCCGCCGAGGCTACCACGGCAGAGGACAAGTGTCGATGCAGCGACAAGTAGTATCCGTAGCCCAGGTAGCGATTCTGTAGAGTGCTCACAGCTGCATCCATTTCGTTTGCCGGAGTGTCTTGCGCAAGAGTGACAATGGCAATGGTAGACTTCCTTTCCGAACCTTCAGCACCAGCGACTGGCAGTATCTTGACATTTTCCACGTTTAGATTGTTCGGCATCAGTGCCTTTACCGCCGCTGGCGATGTTCCGGAAGGCATGTTTGTAAGCCGGAGTGTAGGTTTCGAAACAGCCTTTTCTTCGTTCCGGTCTTTTGCGTCGCCAACATCATCGTCATCGCTCGCATGGAAAGCGTGGGCAACCAAGGAGGTTCTTGCGGAAGTTTCCGTTTCCTCCGGAGCGGATATGCTCGGTCGGTCTCCCGGGTCCAGCCGCCCCGTGAAATCGTTGAACGATCTCTTCTTTGCAAACGATTTCGGTGCAGGTCCCAAACTTCCGGGGCCGCTTTTCAATCCAGAAGAAACAAAGTGTCTCTTGGAGGCGCCGTGTCCAGGACCGCCAAAACCATGCTTTTTAAGTCTCGACGAGCCTCCGAACCTGCCAAAAGACTCTTCATCTTCCTGTTCATTATCGTCACGATCAAAGCTCTTGACAAAATCGGCGTAAACGGCGGCAGTCTCGGCAGCCTCACGCTTTCGTTTGGCCTCGGCCTCGGCCTTTTGGCGTTCGAAGGCAGATTGCTTGGTAGGCTTTTGAAGCTTGGCCTTTACGTCGGGGAATCCGGGGAATCCGGAAAATCCATTTCCGTCAGACATTGTAGAGATATCAATGTTCCTGCGCGCGGCAGGACATGCTCATGAGCTGCGGTCGCGATTGAGAGCCTGGCTTGACTCATTCAGATTACTCCGTAGAGTAGGTACAATAGGTATGCAGGCTATTGGTGATGTTGCTCCCATGGGGGCAAAACGGCACCGGTAGAAGCATATGTGGGTCCTTGCTTCGCACTACGCCCCTGACGATTGCATATGGAGTACCAGGTAGGGTCCGCGGACCTGAACATTCAGAATTTCAGACCTTAATATTAGAAACGTCCTGCAAAGCTATGTCCTTCAAGTGCCTACCTTAGGTACCGTATTCAAGGTAGCTCACCTGCACTTCTCAGAAGAAGATACAATTCTGCTTCATACAAACAGCAATATACCAAGCACTTTATATATGCGTAGATTTTTCCTGTTCCGAGATATAGTCAAGCAGTGGACGGGTATCTGTCGACATATGCCAGCAAATTCGCCCCAAAAGCTACCAGTTTCGCTGAGGATGATGCCAGGTAGGTATTCTTCAGCATAATACAACGGCAAGTCTCTCCGATCGGCCGCATGCTTCATTCGAGACTAGCAGCTAGCACTGCCCCAGCTGCCCAAGGTGCCAAGTCCGCCTCTGGCATTGAAATGTCGCCCTGATGTCTTGTGCCGTGGAACTAAACGTTTGGGTCACCCTCGAACGATGTTGCGCCAAAAATCGGACGTGGCCACGCCACAACTAATGACGACTCGGGACCTTTTATATCCCATGCCGACAAAGGAGAAGCAAACAGCCCAAAAAAAAAAAAAAAAAAAAAAAAAAAAAAAAAAAAAAAAAAGAGAGAGAGAGAGAGAGAGCTTAATTGGACGGCACCCTTTACTTCATAAATTTTACTAGCCATTGACGTTTCGGTCAGCTGAAGTCGTCTTCATGCTCGCTGAGTATCGTGCCTTGCGGTGCTTGCCCGACTGGGGGGTTCTCAACCGACCCAAGATATGCAATCACGTCGTGGTTAGCCAGAAGGAAGTCTCGCTACATCACGACGTTAATTAGCGTTCGGAGTAGGCGTATGAAAATGACGAGTCAATCATTGGGCAATGTCCAGAGGAAAGTATACACACCTCACGTTCCAGAGTCCTGACGGCGCTAGCCATTACCTTTCTCTCCACCTCTTTCAATGTCTGTGCCGCCGCAACACGCTCCGACCTCAATACGCCTGCTTGCTGCAAGGCTTCGAGTTCAGCGTCTGATGGACCCCTATCGGCTCGGACCAGTTGTTCCTCTACCGTTTGGTGGAGTGCCGAAACGGCGCGCAGCTCGAAAACTTTGCATAATGGATGACCACGGATGAGGTTTTCGAAGTCGTGCACGCGGTCTGTCACGTCGGCATCTTGCCACAGCAAACGCAGCTCCCGGCCTCCCGAGACATCCTGGAGAAGCTGGAACGATAGGCCATCTTCCTCGTTGAGGCACATCAAGTACACAAATGGCGAATACCACGTGGCAAGTCCCGGTTCTCCTCCCTTTCCTTCCTCTGTCGCTAGAGATAATGTAACAAGCGGTGATTCGCCAAAAACATGCAACTTGGCTTTGGCGAGAGGGTCATCGGGAAGTGGATCTAGAGGCAAGCTCAGTTTGTAAACGGCGTTGGCTGAGTCGATGAAGCCGTAGCTGAAGAGCATCTCGGATGCGGGCTTGGCATCTCCATATGAAATCGTCACCTCTTCACCAGCTGCGAGACTCGTCCCCGGACGAACGGCAAGTAAAACCTCGTCTTTTGTGTTTTCATCATAATACGCGGCTGGTAACCCTGAATGATTGACCATGTCAAGCCCAGGGACCATGCTGGTTCCAGACCTAGGAAGCTCCAAACATCTCGACCGATACCAAGCGTCTGCCAAAATCCAGTCCTCCAATGAGACCGTTTCATCTTTCCAGAATAGGGCATTCCAGAATGCAAGGCCCATGGACTTCTCACGCAGCTGGCCGAATTCGTCGGCCAGCCTGATGAACTTTGCTTTCAAGGCAGTCTATAGTAGTTATTAGTCCCCCACCACTCCACTGCGGATATGCAGAAACGCAGAGGCGGAAAAAAAAAAAAAAAGAGGAACGGTGGCCCTAGTCACGCCAAGTTTTGTTTGCCTTTCCCTTACCTCTAGGGATGTGCCGTGCAGGAGAATACGTTCTGGTTCGGTCCACATTGTTGGAACAGGTACGGGACGGGGTAGGAAGCGAATATATTTTGTCCAAGGAGTTGGCGTTAGGCCCCCGGGGCGTCGAGTTTGAGTCAGATGCGATATGAGGTAAAGCATCATGTCATGTCTTGTTGACTGGTGATTTTGGTCAGCCCTTGACCAACCCGCTGGTGGGGAGGATATCGACCAGGCCTTACCAACCCTCCAGCTACTTCCAGCAACTGTTTGAAATTCCCATCAACCTTGGCATACCCGTCAACGGCTTCCGCGGATAGAACCAAGTCGTGAGGAACTTGAAGCAACACACTCGTCTTCTCACTGGAGCTTTGCTTGCTGACGCTTTTGAATTGGGACTCAGCCAGCAATCCGACACCCTTTTCATCCCCAACCTCTTTAAGTATCACGTTTTGAAAGCACACATTGTTGACGTGTGCCCACGCGGGGAACGCATCAATCGGAAGTTGAGCTGGCATCTTGGAGATGGGCCATGCATCAGGGTTTCGAGGATCAGAAAGGTTGGTCAGTGAAGCTGAATTTCTCCGGTGAAGTGTTGCTGAATCAAATCATTCTGGCCAAACGGATGGGCTAGGAGAACACATAACAATGCCGGTCGCTTGTGGATGACAAGACAGTTTGGCAATGCTCAACTGTATCCAATTAATTGACAGTTGGATTTGGCATTGGGTCAATGCAGTGGCGTCTGCTGGGTCTGATGGGGTGGTTGACCCGCTGAATGTGCACTGCACGTGGTTTCTGGGCTCAGCAACTGCGGCTGGTTTCCAGCGCCCAGTGCTGGTTAGAACCCGCTGGAGGGCCCAAGGGCTCTCACAGCCTGTATGTGGTCTTGCAGCGACGATAAAAAGCCAGTGCCATCAATCAATTAACGTGCCGGCTTCCCGTTGCAGCCGGCACGATGAGAATCCACAACGTTGAGCAATTTCCCTGTCCGTTTCGGATAATGTGCTGCTGCCTGTATCATGCTCAAGAGGCAGGACTCGGGACCAAGGTAAACCAGACGTCTTCCGAGGGTAACCATGGGCACTCTGTGCCATGTGACAGATTTTCTTGTTCGCCATTTGTGTCCTCCTGCTCCTCCTGCTACTCCGTACAGAGCACACGGACAATGATGAACGCCCAGCAGCATGAGACATGCTCCCTCATGATTATGCGCAGCGTCGCCTTGAATCATCTGCCGCCAAGAAGCAGGAGCCGTCAATGACCACTGGTGGTGACACAATCCTCCCAGTGCCTGCATGTGGTGAATGCGCCGCTGGAAGCCTGGAACTTGCTCATGTCACTGCATGTGCGCACGTGGCGTCGGGTTGGCCCAGCTGCAGCTGCTACAATTGTTTGCCAGTTGCTCCGGGCGGCTACTTGCGCAAGAGGTGACTGAAAGTACCCGTGCACTTCATAAGCAACCTTCGGTACCATAGCGGGTCGTGTCCACGAGGTACCTAGTCTATGGCCCCGCTCTCGTCGGGACCTGCGGTAACAACCAGGCGCACCTGCACCTGTGCAGGTTGATCCGTTCTCCTTGTCTCAAAAGTACCAGATTCCGTAAAGCCAGCCCAACTGCCCTGTTCCGAGCCGGTTATATGATATCTTCACGGCGGCTCACCATTGACGCAAATGTCGGCGGGGCCGAAGCAAAGTCGTGAGGTCTCGTCCTCGACCAATGTTCACGGACCGGCACAGCCAAGCTCATGCCCTCGGAACCTCGCAGCCTTGAGCCGGGACAGCAGTCAAGACAGCGGCCCAGCCTTCCGCCATGCCGTCTCGTCCCCGGCCCCCAATGATCGTGTACAGGCCAGTTTCACCGAATCTACGCCACTGATCGCGTCGGGTGCTCGCGAACGAAGACGGTCGACTGTCCACCCAGGAGTTTGCGAACACGGGACTTTCAGTCCGCGACCCATGAGCCCGGATGAAGCGTTTCCTTTCACAAGCAATGGCACTGTACACCAGGATCCTCGAGCCTTGTTCGACAGCTCCTCGGATTCGCAATCATCCTCGGATGACGGCTGGAAGAAATGGTTTGGCGGTAGGATGCGAACAAAGAAGATGGGTCAAAGCAGAGTGCTTGCCGAGCGGGCTGGCTTCCACGACACGCCGTTGATGTAAGTTTGAGACGCGCAGAGCGTGGCTGCCAAGGAAGGGGGGGGAGCCTGCATCTCTGACTGTTGAGGACAGGTACTTGGCTTACTACATTCCCTGCCTGAATTGGATGCAGCAGTACAAGTGGGCATATCTGAAGGGCGATGTGGTGTCGGCCGTCACCATTGCGTCCTTTTACCTTCCCATGGCCCTTTCGCTAGCAGCCAACCTGGCCCACGTCCCTCCGATCCATGGGCTGTACTCGTTTGTCTTCAACCCCTTCGTCTATGCGCTACTGGGGTCATGTCCGCAGATGGTTGTCGGCCCCGAGGCTGCCGGATCGCTCCTTGTCGGCACCGTCGTTCAGCAAAGCGTGGACAGTGGTGGCTCGAGTGAGCACAACGACGTCATCAACGCTCGAATATGCGGCGTGGTTGCCGGCATGGCTGGAGCGATCGTTTTGATCGCGGGAGTGGCGAGGTTGGGCTTCTTGGACAGCGTCCTGAGCAGACCTTTTCTCAGAGGATTCATCAGTGCCATTGGCTTCGTCATTGCTGTCGACCAACTGATCCCCGAGCTTGGCTTGAGCGATCTTGCCGTCCAGCGTGGTGCCAGCCACGGCAGTACCGTCGATAAAATCTACTTTATTGTTGAAAATGTTGGCGAGATTCATCGCTTGACATTTGCCATTGCCGGCATCAGCTTTCTTGTCATTATGACATTCCGGTAAGTTTTTTTTTTCTTTTTTTTTCTTTTTTTTTTTCGTGTCGGCTTTCCGTCACTAGGTATACCTACCTACTCGCGTATTTTGCTGACAGAGCGACAGTGAACTGAAGAAGCGGCTAGAATCCCGGTTCCCGTCAGTCGTCTTCGTCCCGGACCGGTTCCTGGTCGTCGTCGTGTCTGCGATTCTCTGCTGGTATCTACGGTGGGACGAGCAAGGCGTCGAGGTTTTGGGCAGCGTCAAAGCAGCTACTGGTGGGCTCTTCACCTTCAGGTGGCCATTCAGGCTTTCACACATGAAGCATATCCGGCCTGCCTTGTCGACATCATTTCTCATTGCCCTTCTCGGCTTCTTCGAATCATCCGTGGCAGCGAAAAGCTTGGGGGGCAATGACTCCATTCAAGGCATCGAGCTGAGTGCGAATCGCGAAATGATTGCGCTCGGAGTGGCAAACCTCGTGGGCGCGTGCTTTATGAGCTTACCGGCCTTTGGGGGCTACGGCAGAAGCAAGGTGAACAAGACGACTGGCGGCAAAAGCCCGGTGAGCTCGATGATTTTGAGCCTCATCTCGCTCTTGGCCATCATGTTTATGCTTCCCTACTTTTACTACTTGCCGGTACGTACCCCTGCGCTCGCGTCGGCTCGAAACAGTGTGCAACTACCTACCTACTAGCGTTGGCGGGAGCTAACCCATTTCAAAGAAGCCCGTCTTGTCGTCGATGATCTCTGTCGTGGCATACTCGCTGATAGAAGAAGCACCCCACGACATTGCTTTTTTCCTCGGCATCAGGGGCTGGACAGAACTCGGCCTCATGGCCATCATCTTCCTGTCTACAATCTTCTACTCGCTCACGCTGGGCATGGCCCTGGGCGTCGGCATCTCCATCTTGCTGGTCGTCAAGCACAGCACAAGACCGCGCATCCAGATCCTCGGACGCATCCCGGGCACCAACCGCTTCGAAAACGCCGAAGGCGGCAACGCCAGCCTCGAGTTCATCGAGGGCTGTCTGATTGTCAAGATTCCAGAGCCTCTTACCTTTGCCAACACGGGCGAGTTGAAGGCCCGGTTACGGCGTCTGGAGCTGTACGGGACGTCGGCGGCGCACCCAGCCCTTCCCCGGCTCCGAAGCCAAGAAGCCAACCGGAACATCATCTTCGACATTCACGGCGTCACGTCCATGGATGGGTCGGGCACTCAGGTGCTCGAGGAGATTGTGCGCAGCTACCGGGATCGCGGGGTGCGCATCTTCTTCTCGCGCGGACCCGGTCGGCCGGACCATCCGCTTTGGCTGCTGATGGAGCGGAGCGGCATCGTGGCGCTGTGCGGCGGCCGGTCGCATTTTGTCATGGACGTGGAGGAGGCGCTGAGGTGGACCGAGTACGAGGACAGCGTGGGTGTTGGAAGCGGCGGCAGCAGCTGAGCATCCAGTCCTCAAAAGGCAGAAGATGTGTGTCGAGATTCAGCGCATGGCACGGCGCATTCTGATGAATTTCCAGATACCAAGAGGAGAGGGAAGCATGGAGGAGGAGCGTGGACTTTAGAATACACCAGACCCCCCCATGGTCGACTTTCTGAAGCCGATATCGGCGTGGTCTGACCTCGTTCAATTGACCAAACTTTGAAAATCCTTCATCCCGCCCCCCCTGTACTTCGCAACACCGGTCCCCACATGCACAAAGGGTCCCGCCACCCACTAAACGCCCCCATGCAAATGGCCAGAGTAGCAAAGCAAGGGACGAAAAGAAAAGTGTTCACCCCCCAGACCCTTTAAAATTTGATTATACCAAGTCTCTGCCAAGTCCCAAGCCGGATCTCGGGAAGGCGACTCTGTTCGTTTCATCCGGCCCGGTTAGCTCAATCGGTAGAGCGTGAGACTCTTAAGGGGTACACGAAATCTCAAGGTTGCGGGTTCGACCCCCGCATCGGGCTTTTCCTATATAAATGATTGAGAGGCGGTCCGGTTGGGGTTCCTTTTTTTTTTTTTTTTGCACGAGATGCATGTTGGCAACCGTTGCTGGCGAGGTGTTAATTGTTTTTTGTTCTCCTGGTTAGCATTTTCTTTTTGCTCCGTTCTAATGGCCAAGAGATGACGAGTCTGTACATTGGGAAATTCCTTGTCTTGATCCGGGG
Organism: Ustilaginoidea virens; assembly: GCF_000687475.1. Classification (NCBI taxonomy): domain Eukaryota; kingdom Fungi; phylum Ascomycota; class Sordariomycetes; order Hypocreales; family Clavicipitaceae; genus Ustilaginoidea; species Ustilaginoidea virens. The sequence continues at coordinate 2,742,095 of NC_057316.1, forward strand.
CCAAAACTCCATGCTCCCCGGGAATAACACAAGATTAGATACTGCAATTACAGGAGAAGTAAAAAGCAAAAAGAAGATACGAGGCCCGCCGTATCAGATTACGGGCGTGTGATATCATGTTCGGAACCATATCGCCATTATGACGTATCAGTCGCGGGCTTCGTGAAATAAAAAGAGGACTGCGCTGGCCGATGCCACAGAGAGATCTTGGTAAGTGATGGGTCAAAATAAAGCTTGATTAGAACCAGAATTCGTTTGGATGGCCAAAAAAATCTGGCTCATCAGTCGATCAGAAGCCTACCGTTGCACCAACTAGCCTTCAGAATGACGGATTACGACGCAATCGCGAGACAGGCCGAGGCCGACCTCAACACTTACCAGTCCAAGACGGGCAACGCACGGCCTCAGGGCCTTGACGACGCCGGTGTCAACTCGTTTGCCGAGAAGAAGTTTGATTCTGCCCGGGTGATCTATGGTGAAGAGCTCAGCGCGAACCAGGGTTACAGCAAGCGCATTCCTCCCAGCCAAGACGGCTTTCTTGACGACAGAGGCCGGTAAGTAGAACATCCTTGTCCGGTGGCACATGTTGAAGCACGTCGTAGTTTTCTTCCCCTTTCTGTCTTTTCTTTTTTTCTTTCGCTGGCGAGCATGAGACTAAAGGAAGCGAATAAATCAAGTCAAACAAGAGGAGACCATTTCCGGGGACAAGGGGACCCAATGGACAAGCTACAGGCCTCGTACAAGGATCCAACCGGGCAGGATGACAGTTCCAAAAAGCATCGTCATGTGGATTCCGCTGACATTGCCAACATGGGACAAGAAGCGTCGCGGTCAAATGTCGGGGCAAATCCCGCTGGAGTTGGCGGATCGAGGTTCAAGGGTGACGAATATTACACTCCCGAGAGCGTGCCAGACAGTATTTCCGCAGAGGGATGGGTGGCCCCCGATAGTGTGGTGCAGGGTAGTAAAGAGGCCGAGAGCATTCGAAAGTGAAAGCTTTACCGCGTTTTGACTGATATTTCATCATGCTTTTTGTCTCCTAAAGAACATTGAAACTTTTGTGGTGGAAGAAATTGATCTATCCGGGTTAAAAAATAGGTACGCAACATTTGACCCTACCAGATGCTACATATATACAAGTACCGGACAGCTGTCAGGCTAGTGGCCAGCTGCATGTCCCAGTCACAACCCCGTGCTGTCAGTGCCTGCCGCCTGGGGCCGTCCTGTATCCCTGCCCCAACGGGGCACGTCAACGTCTGCCATGCAATGCAGCCTTGCGCGTTGCCCATTTTGAATTGTGTTAAACTCAACTTGTTCCGACTCTAATCCAACATCAGCAGCAGCATTCACTCCGCCAACTTACCACTGTTCACGACCCTTTTTTCTAATCCCCGCGGCCATCTCGCGCCAATCCGCCCCAGCTCGCCCGTTGTTGCGAGCAATGTCCGCACTGTTGACCGTCTCCTCCCAGCCGACGTCGCCATGACCAGCCGTGCCACTTCCTTATCCTCATCTGGGCTGCTGCCGCCGTTGCCTGGGACCCCAGCCTCGTCTTGGTCGGCTTATCAGGCCAGAATATCCAGCTTGCTCAAGCATGCGGAGATACGGGTCGTCGTCGCCTTTTGGCTGCTTGGTGCGCATACCATCTTTTGACGCCCCCCTGCCTCTCCTCTCCGCTGCGCTTGCATCAAACAAGTCAAACCAAAAGGCCTGTCTAGGGAAGCTTTTTCTGACAACCACCCACAGGACTCATCAACAACGTGCTGTACGTAATCATACTTTCTGCAGCCCAGGACCTCGTTGGATCTTCTGTACCCAAGGGTGTCGTGCTGCTCGCGGACGTCTTGCCATCCTTCCTCACCAAGCTATTCGTGCCGTATTTCATCCATCGCGTTCCCTACCGACTGAGGGTCCTCGTTTTTATCGCCCTGTCGGCTTTTGGCATGCTCATGGTTGCCTTGACGCCCCCGTCAGAGTCGGTTTCCGTCAAGATGGTTGGTGTTGTTCTCGCCAGTCTCAGCAGCGGCGGCGGCGAACTGAGCTTCCTCGGCCTGTCTCACTATTACGGCCACATCAGTTTAGTTGGATGGGGGTCGGGAACAGGGGCTGCCGGCCTGGTTGGCGCTGGCCTCTTTGTTGTCTTGACGGATTGGTGCAAATTCAGCGTCCGCGATAGCTTGCTCTTGTCGGCGTGCCTGCCTGCCTTGATGTTTGTGAGCTTCTTCTTCATCTTGCCCCAAGGCCCGCTGCACGCATTGCAGCACCACAAGGATTACGATTACGCGACTGTTCCCGATAGCGATGCCCACGACGACCAGCTGGAGCATGTGCCGCAGGGAGCAGTCTCGTCCTCGCTGCTGGCACCAGCATCCTCGCTTGTGCACCCTGCGTGCTCGGCGCATCCGGGCGACGCACCCTCGCTGAAGAAGAATCTGCAGCGGGCCAAATCACTCTTCATTCCGTACATGGCTCCTCTGCTGTTGGTATATGTTGCAGAGTACACCATCAACCAAGGCGTTTCCCCAACACTGCTTTTCCCCCTCGAGTCCTCTCCGTTTGACGAATTCCGTGGCTTTTATCCCTTTTATGGCTTTTTGTACCAGCTGGGAGTCTTCATTTCGAGATCTTCCACGCCCTTCTTCCGTATCCATAACCTGTACGCTCCATCCCTCCTGCAAGTCGGCAATCTGGCTCTGCTCATTCTACAGAGTCTGTACTTTTTCATCCCATCGGTTTATGTCGTCTTCATCGTCATATTCTGGGAAGGGTTGCTCGGCGGTGCAGTATACGTCAATTGCTTCGCCGAGATTATGGAAAATATTCCTGCGAGTGAACGCGAGTTTAGCCTGAGTGCTACCACGGTCAGCGACAGCGGAGGAATCTGCATTGCTGCCGTTCTAAGCATACTCATAGAGCCGACATTGTGCGCGTATCAAGTTGCCCACGGCCGGGATTGGTGTCGAAGAATCGAGGCGCAACGTGGTTGATGCTCATCATATTGCCACGTTGGCACAATATAGAAAATATAGTGTCTTTTTGGGAGCCCTTGACCCAGGACATCCATGTCATATCTTTCGAGAACCTCCCGCGAAAGTGGCAACCTTGGTCTCTGCGAGACGAATGGCTTGGATCTTTCATGGAAAAAGGCGTCGAAGTAGGATTCGTTTACAGTTCCGACACGCGGCCACTGCCATTGGCAGTTCCTTTCCGCACTGGAGCTGTGTCCAAGTCGTCCGCCAATTTCATCTACACAAACTCTTGAGCACCACGTCTATCTCTCACTCCGCATCGGCTCAGACATACACCAGCAGCTTAACAATCCATCCTCGTCCAAACCCTGATCCGCCAACTGGCATTTTCAAAAGGCAGCCCGAGCTATCACCCCATTTAGCCACCGTTGCTCTCCTACCACCCCCGCTCTAGCTCTGCACCAAACGCAAAATCGAGAGCCTTGACCACACTCACATGCAAGGAAAAGTGTTCGGGATCGGCTTCAGGCGCTTGATTTCAATGAGAATTCGGATTGGGTTGATTAGTCGAGGACCTGGCTTATTACTGAAGCATTGTATCCCCGTCGGAAAATCCCCGTCGCCCAGATGAGCGGCTTTATCGAGAGAGAACCACATCTTCCCTTGGGATTGGTTGTTGAAATGACCCAGACCGTGACACATCCTGGCGTTCTTCAAATTATGAGAAGCGCAGCAAGTTGAGAAACATTCCTCTAACAACGAGCGCGTCCGCAGTTTCTTGGTGGCTGAGCGGTGTTTGCAAAGCACACTGCAAGTTCTCTGCGGCGGCCTGATTTTGTCGACGGAATCCGCTGGGCTCTGAAAACAGACGAATTTCTACATTTCACGTTTTGGAATACTGTGTATATCCTCATTCTGTGATTCACGTCGCCTACCTAATGTGATGGATCAGACTTTTCCCATCGGGCAAGGCTACGAGCCTGCAAATCATTCTACATGGTACATTAAGGCGCGACATGCCACGGCGCTAAGAGACATAGGATCTTCTCATCTCTAAATGGCTAGAAATGCGTGCCAGCTATAAATAGACGGCACCTGCAGACAATTCGTGATGCTTATATAAAAAAGCGGTTAGATGAATAAATGTGACATGGGCAACATTCGCTAGATGGCGCGGGGGCTCGGCAATGGCAGATTCTGCTGGCACTGCAGACACGTCGCACTGCAATACTTGAGTCTGCAAATTCTTGTCCTGCAGTACTTTGGCAAGTGTGTTGGCGAGCGTGGCTTAGGGCTGTATTTGTCCAGACCAAGGCGATGCAGGGAGAGCTTTTTTCATGTAACTATCCCGGTTCCGATATCAAGAGATGTTGATCATCAAGTCTAGCGAAGAGCGAATTCAAGACCTTGCAGTCTTCCTAAGATGCCAAGAGGGCCCACGTCAACCGCTGAAGAAGCTGTTTCTTGATGCAGCCAGTGGAGCGCAAAAAGTCGAGTGGCAATATGCTAAAGGCCGAGAGATAAGATCGGAGCCTGGACTCCTTTTTTTTTTTTTTTTTTCCACCTTGAAAACCATCTCTATATTGACAAGGAATGACATGTAGTAGTGAGGCTTTACGCTGTGGCGGTTGGGGTTCGCGCGCAACGGCAGTTGATGAGCTTTCGTAACCATCGTTTCCCGACTCCTTCTCCGCTTAGCAGGCTGACGTAGTCGGTGGACCTTGGCTTGAGCGGCTTGAAACGATGGCGCTACGCTAGGGCCGCCAGGACACGCGTCCTACCATTATTCATTTCATTGTATTGTACTCGACTCCGGAGCGCCACTGTGGCCGATCGGTCTCTGGTTGCCGTGCCGTGCCGTCTTTGAGACTTAGGCTTCTGGGTACGGGGCCTCCAAGGCAAAGGCTGGATGTCTCGGTGTCGGGGGTTTGAACTAAACTTTTCGCAGCGATGGAAAGCTCTGACAGTTGTCTGCATCTAGTAGCTAGTAGGATGGAAGTGGTGGATTGCTGGACATGTTTTGCTCAACTTCTTTGCCTGCTAGGAACTCCATGCCATGCTGTTGGCTGCGTCGAGCGGCTTGCTGCTGAGTGTCTTGGCAAAACCTGCACTGCGTTGGAGATTATCCTTTCAGGGCGAGTGTCCATCGTCATGTCGATTTTTGTCGATTTTCGGACTTTGACGGGCACCACTGGTGCTTGATCTACCTTCTCCGTGCTCCTCGTCTTGTTGTGTGCCTGTGGTGGTCACGGACTTTGTTTCTGTCTCTCCTTCCTTCCCCCAGCCCTTCGCTGAATCAGCACCTTCCCCCATATCACACCCCCCCCCTCCTTTCTAAGCTCCCAGAGCTCCCCTTGCTTTGCTTTGCTTTGCTTTTCTATTAACCTCTTTCTGCTTTCTTTTGCTGCAGACGTCAAACGCCAATTCTTGTTTCCCCTTCCAAGGCATACTCCGGAAAAGGCCCCTGCGAGGTCTTGGGAGGCTTCTCTTCTTGATCGCCGCCAAGTTTTCCTCTGGCCACCGTGCATCTTGCCTTTGAAAAGAAAACGCCCCAAGGAAACGCCCCAAGGAAACGCCCCAAGGAAACGCCCCCTCCAACCCCACAGCCCCAACTGCCAAACATCCGGTTCTCCTCATGACTAACTAGTCTAAACGTCCTTCTCTTTTGAGCATATCCCGCTGGGGTTCTCTCCACGTGGTTGGCCAAGCCAGCCCGTGCCGCGCATCGTCTGCCACTCTAGTGGGCGCTTGGGGCAGTGGCCACCACCAGCCGAGGCGCCACGACGGCAACTGCAATCCGGCCCTGGCAGGTTCGACAACGTCAGCAGTATCCGCTGGCTTGTCACCTCCCGAGACGTCGCAACCAAGGTGACGATAAGAGCACGCGCTCGCGCTCCGCCACCCGATATCGTTTCATATTCTGCAGGTCGAGACGCCGTCTTGCTGCGCAGACATTGCTTCAAGATGCTGGCCAATTCAGCACGGTCGACCAAGGGAATGGCAATACTCGCAGCATCCACCTTTTTCGTCATGGCGTTTGTTGGCCTAGTTTTCCGTCATCTCGAATTGTGGGATTTCCCGGTCAGGTACGCGAATGAGACATGAATCCCGTTTCTTGTTCACCCATTCGAGCTTACTGGACTAACAAGTATCGTGCCTCGGCCTCTGACAGACCGCAACCTCCGTCTTCTCCTGACTTCTCGCCTCATGTGGCTGAACCCGCAGGCGCTTCACAACCCGTCCGGCCTTTCAATTCAAGCAGACCAACCGCTCTTGCGAATGATGATGTGCTGCGAAGCTTTTTCCTCAAAAATCTGCACAAACCTGTTGTGTCACCGGCGGATACTACTTTCAAACCGTACGACGCGTTCGAGTGGCAGCTTCCCGAGAAAGCCCACTGGCAGCAACCCATGGGTGAGAATCTCTGCATAATTGATCTCGACAATCGCCAGTTCAACCAGTCGGGCGAGCTCTACGGACCAGACGTCATGTCTTGGGACAGTCCCAAAGGCGTCCACGGCTTATCACTAGGCTTGCTGAACCACTATGTATATGGTATGCACATGACAAAACAAGGTCAACTCCTGCCAAGAGCGTCATGGGACAAGGTGACACTAATTGCTTGAAACGCAGCTCGCATTCACGGATACAAGTATTACTACATCAACGTTGTTGACCCTGGTGATCGGCGCGCGTCCTGGAAGAAGCCACGCGTCATATCCAAAATCCTCCGGGAGCACGACGTTTGCATCTATCTCGATTCCGATGCCATTTTCAACAATCTAGACCTACCATTCGAGTGGCTGCTGAATTACTGGAAGTTGTATCCCGACAATAACTCTGTGGCTCTCGCTCTGGATCCTGAGAGTCAATATAACCAGGATCGATTTGGCAAAACATACCTCAACACGGGCTTCATCATCTCGCAAAACAACCCAACCACGTATGACATCATGGATGCTTGGAATCGATGTCCCGACGACGACGGCCCTTATCCAGGCTGCAAGGATTTCCGTCTGAACTGGCCAGGGCAGCCGACCGACCAAGGCGGCTTCGGCACATATGTCAGATACAACTTTACTCAGCATATTCGAGAACTTCCCTGCGACGAAGCCAATGGATTCCCCCAGACGAAATCTGGTTGCAATGGCATCTTTATCCGTCACTTGTGGACTGGAAAGGATAACCAGATCAAGATTGAAGTTGGTCAGCAGCTGCCAGGGCCGTATCTCCAACTGTTCCATGAGCAGTACCTGAAGGAAAAGCCTACCTTCTTCATTGAAGAAGCTGATCTGCTCGCCAACGGCCCCTCGCAGGCGCTGAGGGGGAAAACAGCTTTACCATGAGCCAGGAGTTTCTTGGAAGCAAAAAAAAAGAAAAAAAAATGGTGCGAGACTGATCTCGCGAATCCGTTACCTCAACCAGGATTTTCATGCTGTACGATATAAGCCGACTACGATTTTTTTTTCTTCGTTTCCTCACACATATTGATATTAGCGCATTGCCTCTTTTTTTTCTCCCTTTCCTCATCTTTTCATGCGGCCGTCATTGTTTGCGGTTTCCTTATTTTCCTTTGCCCATTCCCTCAGCTGCGCATTTTGTCCATGTCGTTCGATCATTAGTTGCTGGGGCAAAAAAAGAAAGGGGAGAGGTTCTACGAAGCATAGGCCGGTCTAAAGGGGGCACTACTATACGCAGAGGCGTTTGAATAAACGGGTGTTTTGTTCAGGGCAAGGGAAAATCTTCTGCGTAATACTCTGAGCATACAGGGGCTGGGAAAATCACAACTTCCCCCAAGCAGAAAGAGCCTGGGCATAGCAGTACTGAGATTGGGGACTCTTTTGGGTATCGTCGAAAGTAATAGATTATAGACCAGACCACGTTGGGAGCCTATCTTTGGCTTGTGAGTTTTTTTTTTTTGCAAGTTTCAAACGACGTCGAGACATGCAGATGCATGAGTGTATCCTGTTCGAGCGAAGCCACGGTCGCCGTGCTGCTTTGGCAATGGCAGAACGTTGCTCGTCTCTACCTGGACGGCGGGTTAGTCTTGTTGTCAGGCTGCCTTTACGCTGGAACTCTCGTGGCCATGTTATAAGCCGCTCTTGTGGACGAGTTGGATGCCATGGCGCCAGGCAGCAGGCGCCAGGCGCCAACCTGTCCGAAGCTCAACGAGAACAAGGACAAGGACAAGTGTCTCCATTCAACGTAGGGGGGGGGGGGGGGGGGGGGGGGCGATTGTCTTGTTGAGCAGACGAAAAAGCAGGGGCGTTGGGTTTGAACAAGCGCAGGGTCAGCCGGGATCCGCCCAAATGACAATGTTGCTCGGCGCATGTGCCAAGCGAGCAAAAAAGTCGCAAACCTGGCGATCCGAGTAGCGCATGCTGAAATGGGTCAAGACAAACGTGGTGCGCGGCCACTTGCGCACCACGGGCTCCAAGTCAGTCCACTTGGTGTGCTTGGTCTTGTCGGCCTGGGCGGCGTGCTCGTCGTGCAGGAAGCTGCACTCGGTGATGACGACGGCGATGCCGCGCCGCAGCCAGGGCGGGTCGGCAGCAAGGACGGAGGCGGTGGTGTCGCCCAGGAAGGCGAAGATGGGCGCCTCGTGCGGCTCGGTGAGCTGCACGCCGGATTGGCGGAGGGCGCTGAGCCGCGCGCCCGGCAGGGACCTAAACTCGGGCCGGAGGCGGTGCGAGACGGAGCTGAAGACGTAGCCTACGCAGGGGACGGTGTGGTGGCAGTCAAACACGGTGGCGGTGACGCCCTTGAGGCGCGGGAGGGAGATGACGTCGCCGTGCCGGACGCCGTGGGTGCGGTGCGTCTGGGGGACGGCTCGCTCCGGAGGCAGTGTCGCGTCCGCGTCGGTGGCGGACGAGTCGGTGGCGGCCGGCAGGCGCTGCTGGTCGGCGTCGCTCGCGGCGTCGAGGCCGCCGAGGTCCATCATGGCGGTGGCGAGGATGTGGTCGTCGAAGAGGCGCTTCATGCCGGCTGGGCAGTAGACGTCCGGGGGGTCGTGTCGGTTGACGAACGCGTAGGCTAGGAGGGTGTGGTCGGAGTGTCCGTGGGTGAGGAAGATGTGCTTGGGTCTCGAGCTGTTGACGCAGAGGCCCGCGTCGAGGAGCAGGTTGAGCTGGGGGATGACGAAGGACGTGTGCCATGCGGCGCGGGATCGGCCTGTGAGTGTGAGGTGGCTGTACGGGGCGGGGAAAGTGTACTGCAGGACGGGGGAGCGAGTCGACTGCGGGAGGGGGGTAGCAAACGCCGGGGCGCTCATGGTGTTTGGTGTTTGGTGCTCAGAGACTGGATGACGGTGATGGACCTCGTGGTGTTGCAATCGTAAATACAGGGGGCCAAAGCCTTGGCGGGAGAGGCGCAACCTGCTTTGGTGGGGTTTGGTGCGCTATGACAACCAGGGGCGGGCTTCTTCAGCATTGACGGGAAGCCTGGCGACGATGAGGCTGCTCCTCCAACGGCCAGACTCAAGCCCTCTGCGTGGCAAACGACTGCCTTGTGCCGCGGAATTACAAATAATCACCATCTGCGCGGTTGAAGCTGATTGTGGATTTGAAGCCTCAAGCTTGCTGCCGATGCCGCCGCCAGCACCGTGCGTCCTGCGACGGCACGGTGCGTCTCTGATACTGTGGCAGCAGCGCCCCCGTCCCAAGTCGCACCTGCCGCATGCATTGACGTTGTTCACCATGACAACATGAATGCTGCCTGCTTTCACTCTTGGGGGGGGGGGGGGGGGGGAACGGCCCACGACGGGAAAGAAAAAAAAATCATCAGCCATGGACTGTGCAACGCGCTCTGTGAGCCCTGGCGGAATCAGCGCTCTTGTCTTCTCCTTCACTCCATGTCCTTTTGTATACACGACAATGCCCGTGAACAAGGACGAATCAGAAGCACAGCAGCGCAAATCCACCCACAGCTCCCTTTGCACAACGTGAAAAACTCGACGCTCTCGGGAGCCTCACGCATGGGCACGGAGTATGTTCGGTGGTGATGTACTCGTTGCCCAGTGCCCCGTCTGTCTCGCACACCGTCTCGTGTAGAAGACGACTTGACGGAAACAAATGACTGCATCTTCTCATCACGTCCTACAACACGGGAGCCCCTACCTAATCACTGCCTGATTCTGTGCACCAAGCGGTCAGAATGGCTATAAAGTACGACTGAAAGGGAGGGGGCAACGTGGAAATCAAATCCGTTGCCAAACTGTCAGTCTTTCTCCGCGTTACGATCGAGCCATAGGGGGAAAACAATCGAAGCAAATAGGAAAAAGAAAGGATAAAAACGAAAAAAGAAAAGAAAAGAAAAGAAAAGAAAGAAAGAACAATAAAAACATTGGAGCAGTTGGGCTGGACCGCATCCCGCCACATCGATTCCTTATTTGTTTCCTGGCAATTCGACGCACAGCCACCACCCATCCATCAGTCTGCCGAGCAGCCGTTCGGCAGGTGGAACTACTTGATCCCTTTGCTCCGATCAAGCGACAGAGGATGGGAGCATTTTCCGTATACGAGGTACGGTTCGGCGAGGGCCCAACCACCCATCACGGGATATTTCTTCAAACCAGCGAGGATGGGTCTGGCACGCTCTTTGACGTCCGCGGATCCGTCGGTGCCGGCGGCGGGTTGGTCTTCAAGTCCAGCCCAGAAAGACTCTGTCGGTTCGACTATACAGCAGCAAGGGGCGCCATCAGCAAGCAAGACGTGCCCAAGCTCGAAACCATCTGTGGCAACGTTCCAGCCCCCGGATCCCAGTATCCAGCCAGCGGCGGGACTGGACTAGCCGTTCCAAACTGTCGCTGTGTCGAGTGGAACGCCGAGGCCTGGATGGCGATTGAGTCCTCTGGCATCTTGAGGGCATAGAGTCGGATGCGCCGGGCTCCAGGGAGAAGGGAAGGGGGGTGGAGCTGGTAAGGCAGACGAAGCACAAGGGAAGACTGGGTAGGTGCGAAAGAAAAAAAGAAGAAGAAGAAAAAAGGCAGAGGGGAGCCGGTTCATCTGCTGCAAAACAATGGCAGGGCGAACGGGCAGCGCAGAAACATGCACAATGTCAACTCGGCAAGACTAGGTGAAGATGCACCATCAAACGCTACAACGGCCGACAAGCATTACCAACACGGTTGTCGGCAATGCACCTTGCGTGGAGAGTGCCGTCCCATCAACAGAGTCACCCGAGAAGGACGAGGACGCGAAATCCGTCGGTCAGCTAGTGGCTAGCAAAGTTTTCAAGCTTGACGCAACATCACATATGACGCAGCAAGGAGCTCCAACGGTAACAGTGGGACTGTTTAAGCGTTGGTGGGCCGGGTTGGCTTCCCGCTTGACTCACGATTTGACTCAGATCCGACTCCAACAAGGGTTTAGGACATGGCCCTTCCCTTCCCCTTGTTAGGCAAGGGATTGAGGTTGATGGACAGATGACCCACTCAGTTTGTACTTGATTGAACCATTGTTGAACCCCTGCCAGCGTGGGGCATACATATGACGAATCGGGCTGACGACGGGTGTCAGAATGCACAGGGAAAATGCGATAATGCTTGATTAAAGGAACCAAGTCTCCTCAAAGCGACTTATATTCCCAGCTATTTATAGTGGGAAAAGGGGTACCCCTAAGGGCCTACTAATCTAGGGGGAACTCAGTACATCCGACCTTAGATATAACCGATATCCATATTACAGACAAGCCAATTTCCCTCTAATACACCCCTTAGGATATGCTTTCTTAAGGATATCCTACCATATAGCTAAATTCAATGCAAAGCAAGATAATAAGTAGAAATATCAATCCACTTAAAACGATATGCGCAAAATGATGGTGCTATTATTAAATAGGCTACCTATTTAGGGGTAAATTAGCCTAATAGCATATATATAAAGTAAGGAAATAGCAATAAACCGTAGATTCTAATTTTCCCTAGGAAATAAATATAGCTATTAAAAAACCCCTTTCAATCTAATTTTTTAGGGCGTCTTTTAATCCTTATAAGGTTCTTCCTTACTACTAAAATCAGTATTGTAAGATTGCAGTTTAGCATCGTAAAATCCCTTCAAAATAACAAGCCTAAATTGCCAGCAGAAAATTTCAAATTTTTAGCCTATTAGGGGCTTTATAAAACTATTAGCAACCATATTGCCTATTAGAACCTATATAATATTAATCGTTCCTTTCTAAACCTCTTAACATAACTAATAGTAATAAATATTTATATAATAGAGCCGCATTACAAGCTTAAAGAATTCCTCTTTTAATAGGCGAATAGTCTAAATATTATCGCATTAAATTATAGGGATATCGGCATATAATTAGAGCCTATCTTCCTCGCACAATCTCTTAAAGGCGATAACCTCTTTTGCTATATAAAATATCGCAAGAAGCTCTATCTCTATTAATAATATTGTAATAGTATCCTATTAACCCGATTTATATATAATTAGGCTACTAAAGAGCTTAATTATATAGCCCTAATTGCTTTTGTTGATATAAACTCGGGGTACCCAGTTATACGTAGGGTCGCGCGCGTGGTATCAAGTACCGTAAGGTCACCGGTCAAAGGTATAATTACTTCTTTGATTATGACTGACTAACTAAGAGGAAAGAAAGGAAGCAAAAGAGTAATTACACAATATGGCCTTTTTGTGCGTGCCGTAGTCACGTGTATTGGCGCGGTCGGGCCGGACTGCCCGCGTGCCCTACCGGGCTTAGGGGCATAGGGGCAAAAGTGGCCATATTGTGCGTAACGGGTGTGTGCGGCATATTCGTCGCAATATGCCTAATTGGGCACCTTGCGATAGCGATTCCGATACTAGCAGCTTCTCTTTTTATAAAAGCAAATATCGGAATCGCTAGGATGTAAGGCGCATATATAAAAAGAAAAGTGCGGCGCGGTCTTAGTAGGTTATGCCGCTGATAATGCTGTCGTGCCGCGCGGCCGGCATTATACTGTATAGCCAAAACAAAGGGGCAAAAAGGGGCAGTAGTAAAAGTAGTAAAAGCATTAAATGCTTATAATATTAAATATAGGAAAATCCATACACTTGCCATATATGATATCACCAATACCTCCCAAACGCAGTTAGATATTGACTAGCCTTTTTACCTACCCTTCCACACATATAATAGCCTTATTTTGGTCAATAAAGGTCTTAAGGGCTTTATTGGGCGTTCCCTTAGTTATTATATTAGTAAGGTTATCGTTCCTGTTAATCTAGCGAATCTTATAGATTTCCCGGCATTCGTATGATTATCGTAAGGCTATAATATCTATTATAAGCCTCTTCTCTTTTATAGTGCCTAGCTTAATAAGGCATTTGTATAACGAAAAAGAATCTATATATACCACTATAGGAATCTTTAGTAGTCCCAGCCTGCTAGTAATTATATTAAGGGTTGTGCCTATTGCATATGCGATATCGACCCCTTATACTATATTATATAGCTCCGAAGCGAGTGCGCTATATATTATACGCTTACTCTTTATAGAGCTATAAGTAATGATATTACCTATAAGGTTAAAGGCATTATCCGCTATATCTACCTCGTTCCCTAGTATAATTACGTAACCAATCTAGGAGCTTAAATCTTTATTATTGGCAAAGGATCTATTAATAAATATAAAGAGTTTAGCTATAGTAAGGGCTAGATTAATGTACCGTAAGCCACGATCTTAGTTATTGTATTGCTATTGAAGGCATTTGTTCAACCTCGCGATATCGTTAGGGTTAGGTTGCTAGTATTATGCCGCAATAGATAGGTTAAAAGATGCCTTAGACTAGTAGACCGTAGCTATATAAGCACCGCGAGTGTGTTGCTCGATATAATTATACTAGGCTATAGGCGTATTTTTATCGATGGTCGTAATCTTTATGCTTTGACCTTTCTAGTATAACGTTATTATGCTATCGGTAGTGACTGTTAGTATATATCCGTTGAATATTAGGGGTATAATTAGTAATAGCCTTATCTTGGGCTTGGTATTAAAGCCTGCCTTAATAAGCTTTAATTCTTCCTATTAGAAGAAAGCATTATTACTTAGGCTAAGGGTATCGTTAGTCTGCATACCTATAATACTAAAGCATATAGTATCGCTAGTACGGTTAGGAACGTCAGTATCGTCAGTATGGTTAGAAACATTAGTATGGTTATTACCGGCAGATATCAGCAAATAGGGGTTATAGGTGGATATAGTTATGCCTAACTTCTCGCGATAGTGCCGGAAGTATATCGCCTACTAGTAGGTGCCTGCCTTAGCTATTCCGTATAGTGGCTTTACTACTTTTATAATCGTATTATCGGGGTATTAATGCGCTATCTGCTTAGGTAGTTTAGCGATAATCGATCTATTAAGGGTGGTAGATAACTATATATAAGCCTATATAATATTATATATCTAGAGGAATAAGCCGTAAGAGCATTATAGTAATAGGGCCAATAATATAAGTAACCGTTGATTAGCCTATTAGATTGTGGGGGACTAAGTTAATATCAATTGCTTTTTATTATTACTATAACCTTATATAATGAGTCGTGACTTCTTATATGGCGTATCTATACCTTTGCCTTTAATCTCTTATATTATACATAAGTTAAAGAGACATTAGGCTCTATATTTACCGATATTAAAGGTAATAAATCGGAATATATTATAGGCTTATAATGCTTCTATCTCTATATAGTTAGACTATTTAAAAGGGGCTCCTAAAGTTATTATCTTCCTTTTTTAGCGTAATTAACTAGTAAGCTATAGGTCGGCTTACTCTTTTACGGTTAGGAAAGAGGTATTAATAATAGTATTAGAAGCGATAGTATTAATAAAAGCCTCTTTTTAGTCCTTATTAATTATAATATCGGATATTATATATATTGGCGGTAGTAATAGTAATACTGGCCCGACTTAATTAGGGCTAGTAGCTAGCAATAGATATATCGCGACTATAGTTAGTCTATTAGGGGTCGGCGATAATATCTTAGCTATAGGTATTATCGCGGCTGGAGGTGCGGCTATAGCCGGTATCCTGACTTCTAGCCTGCTAGGGCGGGCCGGGCCTTTAGTATAAACGATATCTTTAGGATTATTAGTAGTAGGGTCGTTATAGGGCTTAATAACTATTGATTAGAACTTAATAGGACTATAAGGCATTTATACGATATAGGTCTTACTATTAAGGCTGATTAGCCGGTATAGCCTATACTATCTACCTTTTTCTCTTTATACCTATATATCTAACTATAGGGGTAGTTAGTGGATAGGCTATATATTTAGGCTATTCTATTAGGCGAGCGTATTACGAACCTATCGCTTGGCGAGATATTTCCTAGCTTTATTAGTAGCCTTTTATAATATTAGGGCGCGTTATAATACTAATAAACTAGGCAGTAAGTTATCTATAAGTCGAGGATATACTCTAAAGACTAATAACATAAGTACTAGACTATTAGGTCTAGTAGAGTTATTAATAGCTTTTATAGCGAGCTATAATTTCTGTTCCTTTATTATTAGATCGCCTACTTTATTATTAACGATAGTATAGGCTTGGCGTAATAGGGCGTAATATCTCTCGATCTTACTAATACTATTATAGGCTTCTATAGGGATTTTATCTATATTGATAGATAGAAGCCGGGCATTATAGCGAAATTCAGTAGAAGCGAAGTTAGGTCTGGCATTATAAACTATTTAATCTAGTAGGCTAAGGTAAGTATTAATCTAGTATTCCTTAAGGGTATTCTAAATATCTTAGGCCTTCTGTCTTTATAGATTAAAGAACCTAGCTACTTAGAAGCCTATTGCGGCATCTATAATATATAATACCGGCCGATTATTAAGGTAAAGAATATTTACGATTATTTTATAGTTAAATTAGTGGTTATCCTTAAGTATAAATTTAAATTGGCTGGGTGCCTTTGCATTTATTTGGTATTAATAGTATATATAGGTAATGCTTTCGATGATGCTGCGGTTAATATCATTATAGCCGGCTCTTTATAGCATTTTTATAAGCTTATTAATAGAAGGATGCCTGAAGCGACGATATAACTGACGGATTTATTATAATAATAGGTAGAAGGCTGCGGTATCTATGGTATTAAGAGTCTACTATAGATATCCCTATTTCCTGATAATTGGAACCTTAGTATCCCTTTAGATTAATAGGTTATTAATATTATTAAGCTTTATACCTATCCTATTTATATCTATAATAGAATAAAAGAAGGGGGTATTACTATTAAGGATGTAAAAGGGGATATTGCCGAATATCGTCGGGATATTTAGTATACTAGAAGATATAGTAGAGCCTATACTAAAGTTCACTATATGCTTCTTATCAATTATCTCGATAATTAGGGTCTTTATTAATCGCATTAGGGCCTTTACTTGACCTAGGCCTACTATTAATAGGCCTAAAGTGCTAGTATCCGGTAGGATTCTATGGAAGGTATAGTTACTATAGCATTCTTCTTCTAGAAAGGTAGAATTATAGTTCGGTAAGGGCATTCAGAAGGGGTCAACTTATAAAAAGGCATATCGGTATAATTTATCTTATAGGGCCTATAATATCTCAATAGATAATAACGGTTCTACTTATATAAGGGCTTGGAAATACTAAGTAGCTATAATTTGCGGTATAGTAGTATTCTCTGCATCCTATTATATGTCCCCTGCTATTATTACTTTAATATTACCGATAATATCGTTAAAATTAGCTTTTATATCTTCTTCTTTAAGGCCTTAGGGCCCAGGCTCTTTATATTCTTATAAAAAAATATAGAATTTCTTATTATTAGGGGTAGTATAATAGGATCGGTTTTTTATCTATCGGTCCTTTAATTCTTATTACTCTTTGGCAGAGTAGTTAGATAACTAATACCCTATTTTATTATAAATAAAATAATATCTTTAATGGGGCCTATCTAAAAGGGTATAATTCTATTATTAATACTATTAATATAAGCCAAATCGGCGTTAAGGGGGTCTATATTATTAGGGGCGTTAATACCGGCTATAGGATTGACCGTATCTATAATCTATAAATAATATTATATTATTAGCGATATCAATATCTTCAATATCCTAATATTACTGAGGCTATTATTAAAGGAAATGATGCTATTGAGTTATATAGGTAGTCTTATAGATGGAAAGGGATTACTATAGGTTAGCGGCGAGGCCTTTAAATATAGGGGTATATCGATATAGCGCCTGGCTACACTTAGGGGTATCCCTTATAGCGTTAAGGACTTATCGGTAAAGCTTTATATTAGCTATAAAGGGGGGAAAAAGACCATAATATAGGCGTTAAAGTTCTTCTAATAGGATATTAAGGCATTCTAGCTTTAATTTATTAGGATATTTTGCGATAGTTAACTAAAGTATTATTTTATTCTAATAGTGCAAATAGAATTACTCTATGCTTTTATTTTCGAAATGGTTCTTAACTTTACGGACTATATTATTAAAAGTAAGGGTATCGCGAATGCGTTCAATATTATTAAAGTAATAAGTCTTAATATCGCCGATTAGTATAATTTGAAAAGCTTTAGCGAATATATAGTCGGGCAATCCTAATAGGCGGTATTTACTCTTAAAAGAGATAACTTTTGGTACGATAAAGTCATTTATTTTGCCGCTATATCTATCCTCTATACGATAGCTGTATAAAAGGTTAGATATCTTCTTCGATATATTATTAAACCTAGTTTAGGAATAATCTTTTTGGTTAAACCTAGCTTCTATATAGGCTTTTCGGGTATAATCTTAGGGGTATTCCGGAGGGTATTTTCGAACGGCTTATTGGTTACCTTATAGTAGGCTAGCGGGATCTCTAGCTAGGTTATCCTATAATTTAGGTCGGTTTAGGTTTACTAGTCCTCCTGTTAAGACGGTCCGTTTATTGGCCTAGGTAGGCCGATATTAACGGGAAGGGCTAGGTGCCGTGCCTATTTTTAGTATTATCGGGTAAGGCATTTAGGCCTAATATCTAGTATTACGGGCGGCATTAGCGGTATTAGCTTGGAGGGTATTATTATCGGGGTCCTCTATTGAAGGAAGTATATTATTAGGGCTTATAACCCGACCTCTATTGGGTATGCTATAACCTCGAGGGGCATTAAGATAGCTGCCTCGGCTAGCCCGGCTAGGGGTATAACCCCTAGGGTGTAATATTTAATCGGTCGGGCTATAATCTTTATTGGCTGTTATATATTTGTTAAAATCCTATAGTAGCCTACTAGGCTGCTGGCCTTATGCCCTACTGGCCTACTAACCTTCTGGCCCTTATACCGCCTCTTGGACTTATGGTAGTATTACCTTAGGCCTTTGCCTTCTACCTTAAGGATTTTCAGTGGATTATTTACTGTATATCAAGTAAGGTAGGCCTTGTTGAAAAGGTGTGGCATTGCTAAATTAGCGTGGTTGCCTACTAGCGTGGTGGCGGCCTACTAGCGTGGTGTGGCATTGCTAAATTAGCGTGGTGGCCTACTAGCGTGGTGGCTAGTCCACTAGTGTGGTGGTTAGTTACTAGTGCGGTGACTAATTACTAGTGCGGTGGTTAGGGTGGTTGGAAAGGTCGGATATAGCGGGGTTGCTGACGTATTATAGCGAGCATTACGGGGAGCTTTCTTACTGGCTACTTTGGATGCCTGGGCCCACCCCTCCTTCGTGTATATATAGGATAGCTTTTCCCCTTCTTTCTAGATAGTAGAAGGGCAGCATAATCGAACCTGTTAATGCACTACATGCCTCTTAACTTCCACCTTCCCTGCGTTTTTAGTTATCTTATATTTGCCTTGCCTTTACACTTGCCCTGCTTTATAGCACTTGTATAGTCTTAGGACTTAGTGAAAAATCTAGTATTTATACTAAGATTAGTTCACAGGTCGCAGACAGTCTTGTGCCATCTAGCTAGCTAGTAAGGCTCTGCTTTTATAGTGACCTTGAGAATTGCAATAGGTTATGAGCCCGGGTTTTACTTCTTTGTTTTAACCCTACCTTTTTGTGTTCACCCCTTGGTCTCTTTTGCTTATTAGTACTACTAATATAGCTATCCTTTGGTATCTTCGGCTTACCCTTATTAACTTCGGCTTACCTATTATCACCTTTGGCTTACCCTTATTACCTACGGTATTACCCTGCGGCAATTAACGGCGTACCTAACGGCAACTTACAGCGTAACCTCACGGCACTTTTAGCGTAACCTTACGTTATTTTCGGCGTAACCTACGGCACCTACAGATTTTATAGTATGATATCTACCATACTATACCACTGTATAACACCTTTGCACCTAGTGTACGACACCTACTGCACTGTACGGCACCTATTATACTCTTCCACTTATAGCACTTTTGGTACAGCATTTACGGCACCTTTTATATTACGGCACCTATAGCACCCACGGCACCCACGGCACCTACGGCACCTACGGCACTTACAGCACCTTTATATTACGGCACCATATAAGCACCTTGAATACCAACGCTATAATACGGACTTGCACAACGCCTACGGCATCCATGCTTTTTTATATTGAGACCTGCCGCTATATTCTGCGGTTACCTTTTATAGTAGGCTACTAGCCACTATATTTACTAGCTGTCTAGCTAATTACTCGGTTATTTTACCAATTATTCGACTATTTTGCTAGCTATTTAGCTAATTATTCCTCTATTTTTACAACTATCGGCACCATTTTTCAACGGATTTTTAAACCCTTTTTGCCCACTATGGCAGAGTCAGGATCCTATAAGGTCCCTGAATCCGATACTGAAGTTAATACTAATGCACAGCTACAGCTAGATATAGACGATATAAAATCCCAGATGAATATACTAACTGACCTTATATAGGGCCTAGTTAGTAGGCAAAATAACGACACCTAGGCTACCCAGGCTACTAATAAGAAGCCTACTAAAGCCACTAAAGCTAGACCTTCCACTAAGACTACCACTAAAGATGATAATAGTGAAGCTGACGTTATAGAAATCGACCAACCTTCTACTCCTATAAAATATAAGGGTAAAGAGCCTATTTATACAACGCTACTAACAACTATCACCAACCAAATTAGTGATGGGGCTATTAAGGAATTAGCTAAGACTGCCAACCGCTTTAAGGAGTCCCAAAAGCTAAAAAGCCCCTATAATTTCGACCAGTAGAAGCAGGCCCTTACAATACAACTCAGGGCCTTTAAAATAGCTAATTTTGTCAACAACCCCTCTATAGTAAGGCACTTTGATAAGTCTGAGCAGGCACTTTTACTACTAATGCTAAAGAATAGCTATAGTGAAGAAGCTGCAGAGGCTATAGACTGGTGTAATGACCCAGAGGAAGCCTACCTTTTACTAGTGGCCTAGTACTGCCACTCACCAGAAGTACAGCGGGCATACTTATACCCTACGTTTCACACCCTTACATTTACCGGTTATAAAGGCACTTTAGAGGCTTTTAACAGCGAATTTAACAGCTATATATCTCGCCTTAGAATCCTAGGTTCTAAGATCGACTCTTTTGACCAAGTTAACCAGTATCTTTGGGCTATAGAGGGGGTATTTACCCGCTAGACTAAACGCTAACGCTCTATGATTAGGGCTTATAGCGCCCAAGGTGTTATTAATAGCAGCAAATTTAACCTCCAGTATTTTATAGTTGACCTACTAGAAGAACAGCATTCTAAAGGGTCTAATAAGGTAGCTGCTAATAATAACCCCAAGCAGCTCAAGGCTTCCAAGGACTCTAAGAATAAAGGGTCTGCTAATGCCGCTTCTACTAATAATAATAGTAAGAATAATTCTACTAATAATAGGAAAAAGAAGCAGCAACAGAAGAAGAAACAGGACTACAGCAAACAGCAAGATGTTGAGGCTTTTATTATAGGCAACTATAATACTCAGGATATTAATATATCTTATTCTTCTTCATCTATATCCACTGATATAAGCTATAGTGCTAAATCAGGCGGTAGGACCCCTAAGGATGCCCTCCTTTACGATACAGGCTCCACTTGTCATATTGTTAATGATAAGAAGCATTTCACCACTTTTCACCACTTTGAGAAGGATGATAAGCCTATTATTACTACTAGTGGTGGCCCTATTTCCCCTACTGGTTGGGGCACGGCACGATTTACTGTGCTACAGGGCGTTAATCCCACTAAATGGGGTATTATAGAGCTTAAGAATGCCCTATATATTCCTACCTTAGATATTAATATTATTAGCGGTGTAAAGCACTATGCCGCTAAAGGGGTATTAATTAAAAATCAGCTTTGGTCAGCAAGCCGTAAATGCATCGGCATTTTTAACTTTAAAAAATACGGCTTTTTCCTTCCACAGAAAGGAATAGACACACCACTACTGTATTAACCTTGCAGCCATTATACTGTTACTAATAGTATAACAGTAGAGGTCCCTAGCCCTACTAACCCTGCTGATTATAGTAATCCTGAGGATACCACTATTACCCCTGTTCCTACTACTGCAACTAGTAAGGAACCTGTAGAGGCTACTAGCCCTACTACCAACTCTCCCGCTATTACGACTAGCGAAGAGCCCGCTATTACGACTAGCGAAAATCCCGTAGTGGCTACTAGCCCTACTCCTGCCCCTATAGCTGCTGATACAGAATATCAGAAGTTATTACAGTTAGCCGGCATTTGGTATGTACGGCTAGGGCATATAGGTATTCAGCTACTTAAAAAGACTTGTGCTAATACCCCTGGTCTTCCTAACCTTAATAAGGTTAAAGATGCTGATTTTCGCTGCTTAGCCTGTATACAGGCTAAGAAGGTTAGAAGACCTTCTAAAGATGCGATTCCAAATCCAGCTAAATGCCTGGATATTATAGAAGGTGATACTTTTGCTATATCACCTATGCCATATAATAAACGACCTGTTGCCCTTATATTAGTGGACAGAAAATCCCGATTTCGTTGGCTATACTTACTGCCTAATAGGGAAGGCACTATTGTATTTAAAGCATTACAGAGCTTTATACAGAGCCTACAGGTCAGATATAGTAAAACGCCTATTGAATTCCACTATGATGGTGGAAATGAAATCAATAAAATGCTTA
This sequence comes from Ustilaginoidea virens, assembly GCF_000687475.1. Taxonomy (NCBI): domain Eukaryota; kingdom Fungi; phylum Ascomycota; class Sordariomycetes; order Hypocreales; family Clavicipitaceae; genus Ustilaginoidea; species Ustilaginoidea virens. The sequence continues at coordinate 2,764,136 of NC_057316.1, forward strand.
GTGATTGGCTTGTCGAACAGGGTATAACTTTTAATACATCTTGCCCTTATATTTACGAATAAAACGGCCTAGCTAAGCGGTCCATTAGGGTTATAGCTGATAGGCTACGTACTACTATGGCCTGGTTAAGGCTTCCATCTAACCTCTGGTCTGCTGTAATTACTGGCGTTATTATGCTAGTAAATATAATAGCTATTACTAATAGACCTTCTAGCCCCTATCAGGAGCTATTAAAGGATTATGACCATATTACGCCGGAGCACTACCCTGATCTTATTAACCTTAGGGCCATTGGAGCAGCTATTGAAGTACTTATACCATACGAAAAGCGTGTAAAAAGCCGCAAATTAGCGCCCCGTACCGAGCCTGGTAGGCTCCTTGCTATTCTAGGTAATAATACTTACCTAGTCTACCTTCTAAAGAAGAAGGTTGTTACTAAAACAACTTTTATTACCTTTATTCATCAAAATGAAGGTATAGGCCCTATTTCTAATGGCCTAGAAGGAGACTTTCACAGAGGGCAAAATACAGGTTCAGAGGGGGTATTTAGCAGAGAACCTGCTATTTTACTGGATGACCTAGAAAGCATTCCTGACCCTACTAACTCTACTAACCTTACTAGCATTACTAACACTAATGCTATACCGGATGACCTGGAAAGCATGCCGGACCCTACTAATACTAGCGTTATTAATACTAATGCTACCTTGGATAACCGTCCTACCTTGGATAACCGTCCTATATTACAGTCCCCGGCTATTGCAAAGGATAACCTTATAGATATCCTTACTAGCCTTACTCCTGCCGACCTTGCTGGCCCTGCTGGCCCTGCTAGCCCTGCTATACCTGCTAGCCCTACCGACCCTACTAGCCCTACCGACTTATTCCCTAATCAGGATTTATACCACCTGATATGGGATTCCTGCTATGCAGCTAAGCGTAAGCTAGCTAAAAAGGCCCCTAATGGTATGCCTAATAGCTGGAAGGATGTGCTACGATGCCCTGAAAAAGAAAAAGACCTTTAGATAAAGGGACTATTTAAGGAATTCGAGCAGCTTTTAGATACTAAAGTTTTCCAGTTTATTCCTAAGTCTAGCGTTCCTATTGATAGGAAAATTATACGCAATAGGCCTGTTTTTCGGGTTAAAAAGGATGCTAATAATCAGCCTATAAAATATAAGGCTAGATTAGTTATTAAGGGCTTTATGCAGGTCGAAGGAAAGGACTTCTAGCATACTTATGCTTCTACCTCTATCCCACCCACCTGGAGGGTTATACTAGCTTTAGCTGCTAGTAATAACTGGGAAATAGAGCAGATCGACTTTATAGGCGCCTTCCTAAATAGCGAACTTTCTGAGACTATTTATATGGATATCCCTGACGGATTTCTTGAATTTACGGAAAGTCTACTAACTGATAGCAAGCTTTGGTCTAATATATAGCGCCAACGGCTACTAACTTTACTTAAAGAAGCTGGATTTAACCCTTCTATTAAGCAAGCTATCTTGCTAAAGAAGGCCCTATACGGGCTAAAACAAGCACCCCGCGAATGGCAACACCGGCTAAAAGACCTGATTTCTAGTGAAGGTTTTTTACCTTTAGCTTCTGATGCTGCCGTCTTTTATAATAAGCAAACCAGCACCTTTATCGTCACCTATATTGACGATTGCCTATTAGTTGGTCCAAATATAACTTATATTAACCAGCTAAAAAGGAAATTCCATAAGGTCTATGCTATAGAAGACCGCGGTCCGGCTTCCTTCTTCCTAGGTGTACAGATTATACGAAATAGGAAGGAAGGTCTATTGTGGCTACACCAAGCCCAATTTATAGCAGAGGTTTTAGCTAAATTCGGCTTACAGGATACTAAACCTCAGCTTATTCCACTTCAACTAGGGATTCTAAATGAATCTAGTGGAAAAGATCTTAGCCCTACTGATCAGAGCCTTTATCAGAGCCTTACTGGCACTATAATGTGGCTTATGATGATGACTAGGCCCGACCTAGCATTTCCTATCCAATACCTTTCTCGGTTTATGTCGAAAGCAACTAATGTGCATCTAAATGCTGCAAAAGGCAGCTTTAGTTACCTTAAAGGCACTGAGAACCTAGCTATTTGCTTTAGTGCTACTAAAAGCAACCAACAGCCTATTATAGCCGCTTATTCTGATAGCGACTTTGCTGGCTGTAAAGAAACCTCTAAATCTACTGGAGGCTTCCTGACTACTATTAATAGTGGTCCTATTAGCTGGCGTTCTAAGCGAGCCTCTTTAGTAGTGCTATCTACTTTAGAAGCTGAATCTAATGCATTACTTGAGACTATCCGCGAGGTATAGTGGCTTTCTAACCTTTGTAAGGAGCTAGAAATTGATATTTTACGCCCTATACCGCTATACTGCGATAACCAGGGCTCCATTTCAAATTCTAACGACCCTAATCAGCACGCTCGCACTAAGCATACGCTATTAAAATTCCGGTATATTAGGGAGCAAGCCCAGCTGGGCTTGGTTAAAATTACCTATTTACCTACTAATAGTATGCCTGCTGACGGTCTTACGAAGCCACTGCCGGGCCCTAAATTTACTAGGTTCCGCGAGTTACTAGGTCTTAGGGCCTGCTAACTTATACTAACTTACTTTTACTAAGGTTTTTCTTATGTTTTTCCTTAGCACTTTTTACTGCATTTTCTTTCTTTATCCTTTATACGATTAGCTTGCTACTACAGTAGCTAATCAGAGGGGGTGTTAAAATCCTATAGTAGCCTACTAGGCTGCTGGCCTTATGCCCTACTGGCCTACTAACCTTCTGGCCCTTATACCGCCTCTTAGACTTATGGTAGTATTACCTTAGGCCTTTGCCTTCTACCTTAAGGATTTTCAGTGGATTATTTACTGTATATCAAGTAAGGTAGGCCTTGTTGAAAAGGTGTGGCATTGCTAAATTAGCGTGGTTGCCTACTAGCGTGGTGGCGGCCTACTAGCGTGGTGTGGCATTGCTAAATTAGCGTGGTGGCCTACTAGCGTGGTGGCTAGTCCACTAGTGTGGTGGTTAGTTACTAGTGCGGTGACTAATTACTAGTGCGGTGGTTAGGGTGGTTGGAAAGGTCGGATATAGCGGGGTTGCTGACGTATCATAGCGAGCATTACGGGGAGCTTTCTTACTGGCTACCTTGGATGCCTGGGCCCACCCCTCCTTCGTGTATATATAGGATAGCTTTTCCCCTTCTTTCTAGATAGTAGAAGGGCAGCACAATCGAACCTATTAATGCACTACATGCCTCTTAACTTCCACCTTCCCTGCGTTTTTGGTTATCTTATATTTGCCTTGCCTTTACACTTGCCCTGCTTTATAGCACTTATATAGTCTTAGGACTTAGTGAAAAATCTAGTATTTATACTAAGATTAGTTCACAGGTCGCAGACAGTCTTGTGCCATCTAGCTAGCTAGTAAGGCTCTGCTTTTATAGTGACCTTGAGAATTGCAATAATATTATTATTGATGACGGAAGCTTTCCCCTATTTCGAATGGCGGCCTATTATAAATAGGCGTCTTCCCTTTTAGTTGCTAGGACCGGCCCCTTTCTTCTTTAGTAGGGGCAGGGGTAAAAGGCTTTTTCGATATAGAGGGGGGGATAATAGGTTATTACGATTATGATCGTATTATTAGTATTATAAAGTCCCTTATTATTGAGGCTTGTAAGGGCCTTTATAATAATATTCTTATGACTATTATAGGTGCTTATAATGAATTCTGTGAGCCTATGACTTCCTTATTAAAATTGCCGATAAGTACTAATGCTTCCCTATAAGGGTTAAGGCGTGATTGGAATATCTTACGGCCTAGCTGATAGTCGATCTCTTCTTAAGGCCATTTAGGGTTCTATTATTGTTAAAGGCATTCTATTAAGGTAGGTATTATAATAGAGCCTGATGCTCCGATATATATGCCGTAATCCTATAGGTATATGCGGAATTCGCGTAGGAATAGAGGATTAACGCGGTTGAATAGTTATTTATCTTATTTACTATAGTCTTCATAGAATAGTTCCTATAGGTTATCGTTAATAATATAATCCTTCTTATAGGTATAGATCAAGAAGGCTAGGCGGTTGTGTAATGCTATAGTGGTGGCATTAGGGGTAATTGGCTCTATTGTAGTGGCCTAATTGTTATTAAGTAAGGGGGCAAATCGCTATAACCTTTCGGGTAGTGCTAGTTATAATATTAATGATTGTGATCGTGCTATAGTATTAAGAGGAGGGGGGAATATATTGTAAGGAGTGCAAAAGGGCTTTTATCCGTAGGGGTATCTATAGGGATAAAAGAAAGAAATAAAGGGGTTAGTTAGTAAGATAACTATTTAATAGAATGGGTTATTTGCCTCTTATAGTAAGTAGGTAACCGTTCAACGGAATAGGTTAGCCGCTTCCTATATATACTAAGGGTATCTTTAAAGATTGTAATAGTCAGTATGTTTTCTTCCTTCGTAATAGACAAAGGTAGAAGAGGTCTATATCGTTCTTCCAATTAGTTAGTAGTATAACCGTTTAATAGAATGGGTTATCTGCCTTCCTGATTAGCACGATTTATAATGGAAATCGTCTCTTCAAGAGTAATCTTGCTGATCTATAATGCACCGTTCTTTGCGGGATGTAATTATCCTGTGAGTGGTAGTTATTACCACTGATTAGTATTGATATAAACTCGGGGTACCCAGTTATATATAGGGTCGCGCGCGTGGTATTAAGTACCGTGAGGTCACCGGTTAAAGGTATGATTACTTCTTTAATTATGACTGACTAACTAAGAGGAAAGAAAGGAAGCAAAAGAGTAATTATACGATATAGCCTTTTTGTGCGTGCTATAGTCACGTGCATCGGCGCGGTCGGGCCGGACTGCCCGCGTGCCCTACCGGGCTCAGGGGTATAGGGGCAAAAGTGGCCATATTGTGCGTAACGGGTGTGCGCGGCATATTCGTCGTAATGTGCCCAATTGGGCACCTTGCAATAGCGATTCCGATAGCTTTATCGCGTCGTAATATTATCAGCATAAGAAGCATTAGAAAATACCTCTATTTCTACTATATTAGCCCGGAATTTTATCGCAGTATTCTTCTATATATAGCTATAGTCAAATGCCTTCCTTATGGCTTATAAATAGTCTAGACCTAGATTTTAAAAGAATCTTAATAGCTACAATCTAATATAGCCTAGTTTAGGCCTTATAATTATAATCAGATATACTAACGAGCCTACCATTAATTAGTATCGCTTCGTATTATATAGTTTAGTTATCCTATCTGTTAAAATCCTATAGTAGCCTACTAGGCTGCTGGCCTAATGCCCTACTAGTCTACTAACCTTCTGGCCTTTATACCGCCTCTTGGACTTATGGTAGTCTTACCTTAGGCCTTTGCCTTTTACCTTAAGGATTTTCAGTGGATTATTTACTGTATATCAAGTAAGGTAGGTATTGCAATTCTCAAGGTCACTATAAAAGCAGAGCCTTACTAGCTAGCTAGATGGCACGAGACTATCTGCGACCTGTGAACTAATCTTAGTATAATACTAGATTTTTCACTAAGTCCTAAGACTATACAAGTGCTATAAAGCAGAGCAAGTATAAAGGCAAGGCAAATATAAGATAACCAGAAAACGCAGGGAAGGTAAGAAGTTAAGAGGCATATAATGCATTAACAGACTCGATTATGCTACCCTTCTACTATCTAGAAAGAAGGGGGAAAGCTATCCTATATATATACGAAGGAGGGGTAGGCCTAGGCATACAAAGTAGCCAGTAAGAAAGCTCCTTATAATACTCGCTTTGCCATATATATAATATGTCAGCAGCCCTACTATATCGGGCCTTTTCAACTACCCTAACTACCGCACTAGTAACTAATCACTACACTAATAACTAGCCACCACGCTAGTGACTAACCACCATACTAGTGGACTAGCCACCACGCTAGTAGGCCACCACGCTAATTTAGCAATGCCATACCACGCTAGTAGGCCGCCACCACGCTAGTAGGCAACCACGCTAGTAGGCCGCCATCACGCTAGTAGGCAACCACACTAATTTAGCAATGCCACACCTTTTTCAATAAGGCCTACCTTACTTAATATACAGTAAATAATCCACTAAAAATTCTTAAGGTAAAAGGCAAATGCCTAAGGTAATACTACTATAAGTCTAAGAGGCGGTATAAGGGCCAGAAGGTTAGTAGGCTAATAGGGCATAAGGCCAGCAGCCTAATAGGCTATTATAGGATTTAAACACCCCTTTTGATTAGCTACTATAGTAGTAAGCTAATTATATAAAGAATAGGGAAAGAAAATATAGTAAAAAGTGCTAAGGAAAAACATAGGAAAAAACCTTAGTAAAAATATGTTAGTATAAGTTAGCAGGCCCTAAGGCCTAATAACTCGCGGAACCTAGTAAATTTAGGGCCCGGCAGTGGCTTAATAAGACTATTAGCAGGCATACTATTAGTAGGTAAGTAGGTTATTTTAACTAAGCCCAGCTAGGCTTGCTCTCTAATATACCGGAATTTTAATAGAGTATACTTAGTGCGAGTATACTAATTAGGGTTATTAGAATTCGAGATAGAGCCCTAATTATCGCAGTATAGCGGTATAGGGCGTAAAATATTAATTTCCAGCTCTTTATAAAGGTTAGAAAGCTACTATACCTTACGGATAGTCTTAAGTAATGCATCTAATTTAGCTTCTAAAGTAGATAGCACTACTAAAGAGGCTCGCTTAGAACGCTAGCTAATAAGACTACTATTAATAGTAATAAAGAAGCCTCTAGTAGATTTAGAGGTTTCTTTATAGCCAGCAAAATCGCTATTAGAATAAGCGGTTATAATAGGCTATTAGTTGCTTTTAGTAGTATTAAAGCAAATAGCTAGGTTCTTAGTGCCTTTAAGGTAGCTAAAGCTGCCTTTTGTAGTATTTAGATGCATATTAGTTGCCTTAGATATAAACCGAGAGAGGTATTAAGTAGGAAATGCTAGGTCGGGTCTAGTCATTATTATAAGCTATATTATAGTGCCAGTAAGGCTCTAATAAAGGCTCTAATCAGTAGGGCTAAGGTCTTTTCCACTAAATTCATTTAAAATCCCTAGTTAAAGTGGAATAAACTAAGGTTTAGTATCCTATAAGCCGAATTTAGTTAGAACCTTTGCTATAAATTGGGCTTGATGTAGCTATAAGAGACCTTCCTTCTTATTTCGTATAATTTATACGCCTAGGAAGAAGGAAGCTAGACCACAGTCTTCTATAGTATAGACCTTATAAAATTTCCTTTTTAGCTAGTTAATATAAATTATATTTGGACCAACTAATAGGCAATCGTCAATATAAATAACGATAAAGATGCTAGTTTATTTATTATAAAAGACGGTAGTATCAGAAGCTAAAGGTAAAAAACCTTTACTAGAAATCAGGTCTTTTAGCCGGTATTACCATTCGCAGGGTACTTATTTTAGTCCGTATAGGGCCTTCTGTAATAAAATAGCTTACTTAATAGAAGGGTCAAATCCAGCTTCTTTAAGTAAAATTAGTAGCCGTTAGTGCTATATATTAGACTAAAGCTTGCTATTAGTTAGTAGATTTTCCGTAAATTTAAGGAATCCATTAGGAATATCCATATAAATAGTCTTAGAAAGTTCGCTATTTAGGAAGGCGCCTATAAAGTCGATCTACTCTATTTCCCAGTTATTACTAGCAGCTAAAGCCAGTATAACCCTCTAGGTGGGTGGGATAGAGGTAGAAGCATAGGTATACTAGAAGTCTTTTCCTTCGACCTGCATAAAGCCCTTAACAACTAATCTAGCCTTATATTTTATAGGCTAATTATTAATATCCTTTTTAACCTGAAAAACAGGCCTATTGCGTATAATTTTCCTATCAATAGGAACGCTAGACTTAGGAATAAATTGGAAGACTTTAGTATGTTGCAATTCTAAAGGTCACTATAAAAGCAGAGCCTTACTAGCTAGCTAGATAGCACAAGACTGTCTGCGACCTGTGAACTAATCTTAGTATAAATACTAGATTTTTCACCAAGTCCTAAGACTATACAAGTGCTATAAAGCAGGGCAAGTGTAAAGACAAGGCAAATATAAGATAACTAGAAACGCAGGGAAGGTGGAAGTTAAGAGGCATGTAGTGTATTAATAGACTCGATTGCGCTACCCTTCAACTATCTAGAAAGAAGGGGGAAAGCTATCCTATATATACACGAAGGAGGGGTGGGCCCAGGCATTCAGGGTAGCCAGTAAGATAGCTCCCCGTAATGCTCACTATGCCACGTATATGATACGTCAGCAGCCCCACTATATCCGGCCTTTCCAACCACCCTAACCACCGCACTAGTAATTAGTCACCGCACTAGTAACTAGCCACCACGCTAGTGACTAACCACCACACTAGTGGACTAGCCACCACGCTAGTAGGCCACCACGCTAATTTAGCAATGCCACACCACGCTAGTAGGCCGCCACCATGCTAGTAGGCAACCACGCTAATTTAGCAATGCCACACCTTTTCAATAAGGCCTACCTTACTTGATATACAGTAAATAATCTACTGAAAATCCTTAAGGTAAAAGGCAAAGGCTTAAGGTAATACTACCATAAGTCCAAGAGGCGGTATAAGGGCCAGAAGGTTAGTAGGCCAGTAGGGCATAAGGCCAGCAGCCTAGTAGGCTACTATAGGATTTTAACACCCCCTCTGATTAGCTACTGTAGTATCAAGCTAATCGTGTAAAGGATAGGGAAAGAAAATGCAATAAAGGTCCTAAGGAAAAATATAGGAAAAACCTTAGTAAGTTAGTATAAGTTAGCAGGCCCTAAGACCTAGTAACTCGCGGAACCTAGTAAATTTAGGGCCCGGCAGTGGCTTTGTAAGACCGTCAGCAGGCATACTATTAGTAGGTAAGTAGGTAATTTTAACCAAGCCCAGCTGTGCTTGCTCCCTAATATACCGGAATTTTAATAGTGTATACTTAGTGCGAGCATGCTGGTTAGGGTTATTAGAATTCGAAATAGAGCCCTGATTATCGCAGTATAATGGTATAGGGCGTAAAATATCGATTTCCAGCTCCTTACAAAGGTTAGAAAGCCACTATACCTCACGGATAGTCTTAAGTAATGCATTAGATTCAGCTTCTAAAGTAGATAATACTACTAAAGAGGCTCGCTTGGAACGCCAGCTAATAGGACTACTATTAATAGTAGTCAAGAAGCCTCCAGTAGATTTAGAGGTTTCTTTACAGCCAGCAAAGTCGCTATCAGAGTAAGCGGCTATAATAGGCTGTTGGTTGCTTTTAGTAAAGCAAATAGCTAGATTCTCAGTGCCTTTAAGGTAACTAAAGCTGCCTTTTGCAGCATTTAGATGCACATTAGTTGCTTTCGACATAAACCGAGAAAGGTATTGGGTAGGAAATGCTAGGTCGGGCCTAGTCATCATTATAAGCCACATTATAGTGCCAGTAAGGCTCTGATAAAGGCTCTGATCAGTAGGGCTAAGGTCTTTTCTACTAGATTCATTTAGAATCCCTGGTTGAAGTGGAATTAGCTGAGGTTTAGTATCCTGTAGACCGAATTTAGCTAGGACCTCTATTATAAATTGGGCTTGGTGTAGCCACAATAGACCTTCCTTCCTATTTCGTATAATCTGTACGCCTAGGAAGAAGGAAGCCGGATCGCGGTCTTCTATAATATAGACCTTATGGAATTTCCTTTTTAGCTGGTTAATATAAGTTATATTTGGACCAACTAATAGGCAATCGTCAATATAAGTGACGATAAAGGTGCTGGTGTGCTTATTATAGAAGACGGCAGCATCAGAAGCTAAAGGTGAAAAACCTTTACTAGAAATCAGGTCTTTTAGCCGGTGTTGCCATTCGCGGGGTGCTTGTTTTAGCCCATATAGGGCCTTCTTTAGTAAGATAGCTTGCTTAATAGAAGGGTTAAATCCAGCTTCTTTAAGCAAAGTTAGTAACCGTTGGCGCTGTATATTAGACTAAAGCTTGCTATTAGTTAGTAATAAGCTTTCTGTAAATTCAAGAAATCCGTTAGGGATATCCATATAAATAGTCTTAGAAAGTTCGCTATTAAGGAAGGCGCCTATAAAGTCGATCTGCTCTATTTCCCAGTTATTACTGGTAGCTAAAGCTAGTATAACCCTCTAGGTAGGTGGGATAGAGGTAGAAGCATAAGTATGCTGGAAGTCCTTTCCTTCGACCTGCATAAAGCCCTTAACTACTAATCTAGCCTTATATTTTATAGGCTGATTATTAGCATCCTTTTTAACCCGAAAAACAGGCCTATTGCGTATAATTTTCCTATTAATAGGAATGCTAGACTTAGGAATAAATTGGAAGACTTTAGTATCTAATAGCTGCTCAAATTCCTTAAATAATGCCTTTATCCAAAGGTCTTTTTCAGGACTTCGTAGCACATCCTTCCAGCTATTAGGCGTACCATTAGAGGCCTTTTTAGCTAGCTTACGCTTAGCTGCATAGCAGGAATCCCATATCAGGTGGCATAAATCCTGATTAGGGAATAAGTTAGTAAGGCCAGTAGGGTCGGTAGGGCCTGTAGGATTAGTCGGGCTAGCAGGGCTAGTAGGGTTAGCAATATCGGTAGGATTAAGGCTAGTAAGGATATCTATAAGGTCATCCTTTGCAGTAGCCGGGGACTGTATTATAGGACGGTTATCCAAGGTGGCATTAGTGTTAGTAATATCATCCGGGGTAGCATTAGTATTAATAACGCTAGTAAAATTAGTAGAGTCCGGCATGCTTTCTAGGTCATCCGGTATAGTATTAGTAATGCTGGTAAGGTTAGTAGGGTCCGAGATGCTTTCAAGGTCATCTAGTAAAATAGCAGGTTCTTTACTGCTAGATACCCCCTCTGAACCTGTATTTTGCCCTCTGTGAAAGTCTCCTTCTAGGCTATTAGAAATAGGGCCTATACCTTCATTCTGATGAATAAAGGTAATAAAAGTTGTTTTAGTAATAACCTTCTTCTTTAGAAGGTAGATAAGGTAAGTATTATTACCTAGAGTGGCAAGGAGCCTACCAGGCTTGGTACGGGGCGCTAATTTTCTGCTTTTTATACGCTTTTCGTGTGGTATAAGCACTTCAATAGCTGCTCTAATAGCCCTAAGGTTAATAAGATCAGGGTAGTGCTCCGGTGTTATCTGGTTATAATCCTTTAATAGCTCCTGATAGGGGCTAGAAAGTCTGTTGGTAACAGCTGTTATATTTACTAGCATAACAACGCTAGTAATTACAGCAGACCAGAGGTTAGATGGTAGTCTTGACTAGGCTATAGTAGCACGTAGCCTATCAGCTATAACCCTAATGGATCGCTCAGCTAGGCCGTTTTGTTCGTGAATATAAGGGCAAGATGTGTTAAAAGTTATACCCTATTCGATAAGCTAATCACTAAGCATTTTATTGATTTCATTTCCACCATCATAGTGGAATTCAACAGGCGTTTTACCATATCTGACCTATAGGCTCTATATAAAGCTCTGTAATGCTTTAAATACAACAGTGCCTTCCCTATTAGGCAGTAAGTAAAGCCAGCGGAATCGGGATTTTCTGTCCACTAATATAAGGGCAATAGGTCGTTTGTTATATGGCATAGGTGATATAGCAAAAGTATCACCTTCTATAATATCTAGACATTTAGCTGGATCAGGTATCGCATCCTTAGAAGGTCTTCTAACCTTCTTAGCCTGAATATAAGCTAAGCAGCGAAAATCAGCATCTTTAACCTTATTAAGGTTAGGAAGACCAGGGGTATTAGCATAGGTCTTTTTAAGTAGCTGAATACCTATATGCCCTAGCCGTACATGCCAAATGCCGGCTAATTGTAATAGCTTCTGATATTCTGTATCAGCAGCTATGGGGGCAGGAATAGGGGTAGTAGGGTTAGTAACCTCTACAGGGTCTTCGCTAGTCGTAATAGCGGAAGGTTGGGTAATAGGGCTAGTAGCCTCTACGGGTTCCTTATTAGTCGTAATAGTAGGAATATCGCTAGTCGTAGTAGCGGGAATAGGGGTAATAGTAGTATCTAGAGGATCACTATAATCAGCAGGGTTAGTAGGGCTGGGGACCTCTACTGTTATACTATTAGTAACAGTATAATGGCTGCAAGGTTGATGTAGCAGTGGTGTGTCTATTCCTTTCTGTGGAAGGAAAAAGCCGTATTTTTCAAAGTTAAAAATGCCGATACATTTACGGCTTGCTGACCAAAGCTGATTTTTAATTAGTACCCCTTTAGCGGCATAGTGCTTTACACCGCTAATGATATTAATATCTAAGGCAGGAATATATAGTGCATTCTTAAGCTCTATAATACCCCATTTGGTGGGATTAATGCCCTGTAGCATAGTAAATCGTGCTGTGCCCTAACCAGTAGGGGTAATAGGGCCACCACTAGTAGTAATTACAGGCTTATCATCCTTCTCAAAATGGTGAAAAGTGGTGAAATGCTTCTTATTATTAATAATATGATAAGTGGAACCTGTATCGTAAAGGAGGGCATCCTTAGGGGTCCTACCGCCTGATTTAGCACTATAGCTTATATCAGTGGATGTAATAGAAGAAGAATAAGATATATTAGTATCCTGGGTATTATAGTTGCCTATAATAAAGGCCTTAACGTCTTGCTGATTGCTGCTAGAGTCCTGTTTCTTCTTCTGTTACTGCTTCTTTTTCCTATTATTAGTAGAATTATTCTTGCTATTATTAGTAGAAGCGGCATTAGTAGACCCTTTCTTAAGGTCCTTGGAAGCCTTAAGCTGCTTAGGGTTATTAGCAGCTACCTTAGAAGACCCCTTAGAACGCTGTTCTTCTAGTAGGTTAACCATAAAATACTGGAGGTTAAATTTGCTGCTGTTAATAACACCTTGGGCGCTATAAGCCCTAATTATAGAGTGTTGGCGTTCCGTCCAGCGGGTAAATACCCCCTCTACAGCCTAAAGGTATTGGTTAATTTGGTCGAAAGAGTCAATCTTAGAACCTAGGATTCTGAGGCGAGATATATAGCTGTTAAATTCGCTGTTAAAAGCCTCTAAAGTGCCTTTATAACCGGTAAAAGTAAGGGTGTGAAAGGTGGGATATAAGTGCGCCCGCTGTACTTCTGGTGAGTGGCAATACTGGGCTATTAGCAAAAGATATGCTTCCTCTGGGTCATTACACCAGTCTATAGCCTCTGCAGCTTCTTCACCACAGCTATTCTTTAGCATTAGTAGTAGAAGTGCCTGCTTAGACTCATCAAAGTGCCTTGCTATAGAGGGGTCATTAATAAAGTTAGCTATTTTAAAGGCCCTAAGCTGTATCGTAAGAGCCTGCTTCCACTGGTCGAAATTATAGGGACTTTTTAGCTTTTGGGACTCCTTAAAGCGGTTGGCAGTCTTAGCTAATTCTTTAATAGCCCCATCACTAATTTGGTTGGTAATAGTTGTTGTTGGTGCCGTTGTGGTATAAAGAGGCTCTTTACCCTTATATTTTATAGGGGTAGAAGGTTGGTCGATTTCTATAACGTCAGCTTCACTATTATTATCCTTAGTAGTAGTCGTCTTAGTGGAAGGTCCAGCTTTAGTGGCTTTAGTAGGCTTCTTATTAGTAGCCTGGGTAGCCTGGGTGTCGTTATTTTGCCTACTAACTAGGCCCTGTATAAGGTTAGTTAGTATACTCATCTGGGACTTCATATCGTCCATATCCAGCTGTAGTTGTGCATTAGTATCAACTTCAGTATCGGATTTAGGGACCTTATAGGATCCTGACTCTGCCATAGTGGGCAAAAAGGGTTTAAAAATCCGTTGAAAAATGGTGCCGATAGTTGTAAGAATAGAAGAATAACTAGCTGAATAGCTAGCAAAATAGTCGAATAACTGGTAAATTAGCTAGTAAAATAGTCGAATAGCTGGTAAAATAGCCAGTAAAATAGTCGAATAACTAGTCGAATTGCCAGTATATATAGTGGCTAGTAGCCTACTATAAAAATAGCCGCAGATTATAGCGGCCGGTCTCAGTATAAAAGCACAGATGCCGTAGGCGTTGTGCAAGTCCGTATTATAGCGTTGATATTCAAGGTGCTTATATGGTGCCGTAATATAAAGGTGCCGTAAGTGCCGTAGGTGCCGTAGGTGCCGTGGGTGCTATAGGTGCCGTAATATAAAAGGTGCCGTAAATGCCGTACCAAAAGTGCTATAAGTGGGAGAGTATAACAGGTGCCGTATGGTGCAGTGGGTGTCGTGCACTAGGTGCAAAGGTGTTATACAGTGGTATAGTGTGATAGATATCACACTATAAAGTCCGTAGGTGCCGTAAGTTACTCCAAAAATAACGTAAGGTTACGCTAAAAGTGCCGTGAGGTTACGCCGTAAGTTGCCGTTAGGTACGCCGTTGATTGCCGCAGGGTAATACCGTAGGTAATAGAGGGTAAGCCAAAGGTAATAATAGGTAAGCCAAAGTTAATAAAGGTAAGCCGAAGATACTAAAGGATAGCTATATTAGTAGTACTAATAAGCAAAAGAGACCAAGGGGTGAACACAAAAAGATAGGGTAAAAATAAAGAAGTAAAAACCCGGGCTTATAACCTATTGCAATTCTAAAGGTCACTATAAAAGTAGAGCCTTACTAGCTAGCTAGATAGCATAAGACTGTCTGCGACCTGTGAACTAATCTTAGTATAAATACTAGATTTTTCACCAAGTCCTAAGACTATACAAGTGCTATAAAGCAGGGCAAGTGTAAAGACAAGGCAAATATAAGATAACTAGAAACGCAGGGAAGGTGGAAGTTAAGAGGCATGTAGTGTATTAATAGACTCGATTGTGCTACCCTTCAATTATCTAGAAAGAAGGGGGAAAGCTATCCTATATATATACGAAGGAGGGGTGGGCCCAGGCATTCAGGGTAGCCAGTAAGATAGCTCCCCGTAATGCTCACTATGCCACGTATATGATACGTCAGCAGCCCCATTATATCCGGCCTTTCCAACCACCCTAACCACCGCACTAGTAATTAGTCACCGCACTAGTAACTAGCCACCACGCTAGTGACTAACCACCACACTAGTGGACTAGCCACCACGCTAGTAGGCCACCACGCTAATTTAGCAATGCCACACCACGCTAGTAGGCCGCCACCACGCTAGTAGGCAACCACGCTAATTTAGCAATGCCACACCTTTTTTTAACAAGGCCTACCTTACTTGATATACAGTAAATAATCTACTGAAAATCCTTAAGGTAAAAGACAAAGGCCTAAGGTTGGTAAGACTACCGTAAGTCCAAGAGGCGGTATAAGGGCCAGAAGGTTAGTAGGCCAGTAGGGCATTAGGCCAGCAGCCTAGTAGGCTACTATAGGATTTTAACAGCTTTAAAGCCCTGAAAAAGACCTTTAGATAAAGGCATTATTTAAGGAATTTAGTAGTCAGGAAGCCTCTAGTAGATTTAGAGGTTTCTTTACAGCCAGCAAAATCGCTATCAGAATAAACGGTTATAATAGGCTATTGGTTGCTTTTAGTAGCACTAAAGCAAATAGCTTGGTTCTCAGTGCCTTTGAGGTAGCTAAAGCTGCCTTTCGCAGCATTTAAATGCACATTAGTTGCCTTAGACATGAACCGAGAGAGGTATTGCGTAGGAAATGCTAGGTCGGGCCTAGTCATTATCATAAGCCACATTATAGTGCCAGTAAGGCTCTGATAAAGGCTCTATTTAGTAGGGCTAAAGTCTTTTCCACTAGATTCATCTAGAACCCCTAGTTGAAGTGGAATAAGCTGAGGTTTAGTATCCTGTAAAATCCGAAAAACAGGCCTATTGCGTATGATTTTCCTATTAGTAGGAACGCTAGACTTAGGAATAAATTGGAAGACTTTAGTATCCAATAATTACTCAAATTCCTTAAATAAGGCCTTTATCTAGGGGTCTTTTTCAGGGCTTTATAGTATATCCTTCTAGCTATTTAGCGTGCCATCAGCATTTTTAGCTAGCTTACGCTTCGCTTTATAGCAGGAATCCCATATTAGGTGGTGTAAATCATAATTAGGGAATAAGTCGGTAGGGCCGGTAGGGCTAGCAGGGCCAGTATGGCTAGTAGGGCTAGCAAGGTCGGCAGAAGTAAGGCTAGTAAGGATATCTATAAGGTCATCCTTTATAGTAGCCGGGGACTGAATTGTAGGGGTGGTATTAATATTAATAATACCAGGGACGCTTTTAAGGTCATCCAGTATAACATTATTATTAGTAATATTAGTAGGGTCCGGCATGCTTTCCAGGTCATCCGGTATAGTATTAGTGTTAGTGATGCTAGTAAGGTTAGTAGAGTTAGTAGGGTCAGGAATGCTTTCTAGGTCATCTAGTAAAATAGCAGGTTCTCTGCTAGATACCCCCTCTGAACCTATATTTTGCCCTCTGTGAAAGTCCCCTTCTAGGCCACTAGAAATAGGGCCTATACCTTCATTTTGGTGGATAAAGGTAATAAAGGTTGTTCTAGTAATATCCTTCTTCTTTAAAGGGTAAACCAGGTAGGTATTAGCATAGGTCTTTTTAAGTAGCTGAATACCTATATGCCCTAGCCGTATATGCCAAATGCCGGCTAATTGTAATAGCTTCTGATATTCTGTATCATCTGCTATAAGGGCAGGAGTAGGGCTAGTAGCTACTATAGGATTTTCGCTAGTCGTAATAGCGGGATTTTCGCTAGTCGTAATAGCGGGAGAGTTAGTAGTAGGGCTGGTAGCCTCTACAGGGTCTTCGCTAGTTGTGGTAGCGGGCTGGTTAGTAGTAGGGCTAGTAGCCTCTATAGGTTTCTTACTAGTCGCAGTAGTAGGAACGGGGGTAATAGTAGTATCCTTAGGATTACTATAATCAGCAGGGTTAGTAGGGCTGGGGACCTCTACTGATATACTATTAGTAATAGTATAATGGCTGCAAAGTTGATGCAGTAGTGATGTGTCTATTCCTTTCTGTAGAAGGAAAAAGCCGTATTTTTTAAATTTAAAAATGCCGATGCATTTACGGCTTGCTAACTAAAGCTGATTTCTAATTAGTACCCCTTTAGCGGCATAGTGCTTTATACCGCTAATAATATTAATATCCAAGGCAGGAATATATAGTGCATTCTTAAGCTCTATAATACCCCATTTGGTGGGATTAACGCCCTGTAGCATAGTAAATCGTGCTATGCCCCAACCAGTAGGGGAAATAGGGCCACCACCAGTAGTAATTACAGGCTTATCATCCTTCTCAAAATGGTGAAAAGTGGTGAAATGCTTCTTATTATTAATAATATGATAAGTAGAGCCGGTATCGTAAAGGAGGGCATCCTTAGGGGTCCTATGTCAGAATGAAATTATTTATTGTTATTTTATTTTATTATTTTTGGATATCTATCGCCGATAATTCCTACGCATCGCCGCATCATCAGATTGAAAAAGGTATTAAGTATTCAGTACTTATAATTATATGGCGGCTGCTAGTAAAGTTGAGTACCCAATACTTACATACATTCCCTTACGCGCAAATATATGATGCATCACAAATTGATCACACCACTTTATCGTCGCAAATCTCGATGCACTACAAATGCACATTTCGCCACATATCTATGATATCACAGTATGGTCAGGATATTTACGTTAGATTGATTTCACTAGGGATGTTCTATGTTGGAATATTATGTATTTAAATCCCTAGATATTCCTACCCAAATAGTGAAAAGGAATGTATGGATGTATGCATGCAAGCAAGTATGCAGAATTAATACACATCAGATTGTCCCTACGCCTTAGTTTCGTATCTTATCTGTGCCGTTACTTTACCTTACTGCGATTTTACCATTCTACTGCCTTTATCCTTCGCATACTGCATTATCTTAGCAGGCGTAAAAAAACACCGTTTTTATTTGACAATTATGAGCCCGGTTTACACCCGGTAAATCGCTTTATTCTATCTATTTTATCCTATCGATTTCTCTCCGACTATTATTCGCATGCATTTATTGCCAGCTGCACGCCGACAAATTATCAGCTAGTCCGACAGATTGCCAACTGCTTCCCCTTTTTATCGTACACGCAAACAGCTGCATATTAATATTAGCCAGCTGCACGCAGCTGTGCATAGGTTTGCAAGAGTGTAATTATGCATTCTATGCAATATCAATCTTTTCTTGCTGCTTTATTTCTTATACCTCTGTGCTAATACTATTACTAGGAACATACAAACGCGTGATAAACAGCGTGCAAACCTGCACAATCGCGCATTTTCATATTATAATTCTGTCACCTTAATCCGACCTTCGCCGCGCAACGCGCAATAGGTATACCGACTGCTTACCTACGCACCTTCTATTATATTGTCGCTATTTTGCCAGACGATTTTCTATGATTAAATATTCTTTCCGACGAAGAAATCACCCTCAGGCAAAAGTTCTGCTAGGGTATCTATGCTGCCATACAAATTGCTAGTATAAGGCACAGCCCAAAAGAACGCAGCAGTGCCGACATATTTGCCTGCGCGAAATATTTCTTCTGACTTAGGAAGCCGGCAAGCGACTTTTAACTACTAAGGCCAGAAGACCATAAGTGTGGTATATTGTGACTGGATAATTGATCCCTTTTGCCTAGGACTATTTACCGGGATTATTTTGCCCTTTGGATTTACTTGGACCTTTATCCGTTAGATTTTCTTTGACTAAAGCTAGGTTATTATTTTTTCTTATTATTATTCTTTCCTATCTATCTTACCTATCCTACCTATCCTACCTATCCTACCTATCCTACCTATCTTACCTATCCTGCCTTTCCTACCTATTCTACTATAGCT
The DNA here is from genome assembly GCF_000687475.1 of Ustilaginoidea virens. Lineage (NCBI taxonomy): Eukaryota > Fungi > Ascomycota > Sordariomycetes > Hypocreales > Clavicipitaceae > Ustilaginoidea > Ustilaginoidea virens. The sequence goes on from NC_057316.1 coordinate 2,782,995, forward strand.
ACTAATACCGACCTAGGGAACCCGGCAAACTTCTAGCTGCTAGCCAGTAAAGACTGGTTTAAATGGATCTCGATTATTGAGAAGTTCGCTGTCAACGAAAACATCTGGGCCTATATCAACCCTTCCGTGGAGGAACCTAATAGGCCTACCTTATAATAGCCCGTTAAGCCTACCGCTTCTACCATTAAGCCTTATGCTTCCTCTATCTTTAACCTCGACGATTCTGATTTTACTAGGTTGCAGTATATAACGAATGTCTATAGGACTGCCCTATAGGATTATAAGGATAAGAAAAAGGCTCTCGTCAATATCTAACGCTAGATTATCGCAACTATAGGCAACTACTATGATACTATAAGCCAGGAGAATGATGTTGCCGCACAGCTATACCTATTAAAATAATGCTTGCAGCCCACCACTTGGGACCATAAAAAAGATATCCGCTAACGCTATACAGCTGTACTGCGAAGTCCTAATAGGACTAAGATATCCAGCTGGATTACTTCCTATAAGAAAGTCCTTGCAGAAGCTATTAATATCAACATACTAGATACATAAGGACTCCGACCAACCTAGGATTTTATCGACGCCGTGGAATCTATTACACCAGCCTTTTCTAATTATTAGAAGAATAGAATCAAGGAAAAGCAACGTAATAATAAAGAAGGATAGGAGAAGAAGATACCCGACGGTTATTATATTAGTGATTTATTCGAGCAAGAGTTTGCCTTATAACAATAAAGAGCACAAGGTGCCTTTGCCTCTTTCCAGGATATAGATACCAATAAAAATCAACAAAAACCAACTGATATTACTAAGCCAAAACAACTATGTATTTGTGGCCTTTTACATCGCTGGGAAGATTATTATGTTTTAAACCAGCAAAAGGCGCCTAAGGATTAGAAGCCCAATACCACTATACTTAACAAAATCCAATCCAAATTTTCATCTAATCAGCGCTTTAAGGATATAGTTATCAAAGCATTGCAAGCGAAAGGAATCACGATTAATCCTATTGTGTTATAACCACCCTCTCCTTCTACATCACTTGGAATTACATTTGCTAGCAAGGATAGTAATACGTTATACAATGTTGTGCAACCCGAACCAACTATATCATCAACGACTATTACTAGCCCATAGGCAAGCCCACAGGCATCCCTATCTATTACCAGCCCATAGGTATCTCTATCTATTACCAGCCTATAGGCATCTCTTTCAACCATACTCTATCTACTTAAAGATTCCTGGATACTAGATAGTAGTTCTAACACCTATATCACCAACAATAAGGACCGGTTGCTAGATTACGTACTAAATATCGAGCCGGAAATAGCATTTACAGGCGAATCTAATCCTTCTATACTAGGATATAGAAGAGTGCGATTAAATACTAATAAAGGCATCTTCGAGCTACTACACGTAGTATATATACCGATATTTTACACTAATGTAGCAAGTTTGGAGCGATTTATGCGTGCAAATTACTATTGGAACTTACAGACTGGCTGGATTACACACAATAAGGACCGTTTATTTTATACCAACTGGATGTTTGGCCAGCAGGTTATTGAGTATAGCGAAGTCGCTGTTGCTACTGCCACTACTACCACTACTGGGGATACTACGGTATTTTACCCCTCTGATGATACTACGGTATCTTGCCCTTCCACATCTAGTACCTCTAAGGATACTACGCCGCCTTCATCTATTATTAGTAGGGAAGACCCTACTATACTAGATAAAAATATGTCTCCGTCAATCAACAATTCTACAGCTACACAATCCATACCATTTCATCCCACTTAACCTACTATAGCGCCCGCTATAGTAGTGGCTATCTCGAAGGATACCTATAATGCGTCTGCCTCGGAAGCTATGGCTACGATATGGCATAAGCGACTAGGCCACCCTAATAAAGAAGCCTTAGAAAGGATAGTCCAGTCGACTACTAGCGCTAAAATTAAGGGATTACTTACTATTGATTGTAAGTAGTGCTCACTATCTAAGGCCACTAGGGTTATCAGCCGGCAGCCCCATTTACCTAGCCTAAGACCTTTCTAGCGGGTATATATTGATATATTTATACTGGACCAAGCTTATAATGGTGCTATTGCAGTACTATTACTACGGGATAACGATACTAAATTTATCTTCTGTTATCCTTTATATTCTAGGACCCAGTCGGAAATCCTAAGAAAGCTAGCAGACCTTGACAACTATTTATAGCGCTAGTGGAACCTTGCTATCTCTGTTGTTCATCGCGATAATGATCCTGCTTTCTAGCAATAATACCACAATTGGAAGACATCCTTAGGTATAGAGGATGAAGTCACAGCGCCTTATACCTTAGCCCAAAACGGCCTAGCTGAACGCTCGGGGGGTATTATAGGGACTAAAGCTAGGACCTTACGATTAACTGCTAACCTACCTGAAGACCTATGGCCGGAGCTATAGAAAGCCGCAACCTTCTTATATAATCGCACACCACAATAAGGCCTTCAGTGGATTACACTATATCAACGGCTTTATTTCTGGCTAGCTAATAACGCTAGGGATACCCAATATACTGATCCTAGGCCTTCTATATCATTCCTTAAGGCTTACGGTTGCAAAGCCTATTCATTAATAACAATAGCGTTAAAAGGCACTGATCGACGAGAATTAAAGCTAGCACTACACGCTGAGATAGGATATTTAGTAGGTTACGATTCTACTAATATCTACCGTATGTGGATTCCCGACCCTTATGAAGTATGACGAATTCGCGATGTTACTTTCGATAAAAATAGCTTCTATAGTGGTAAAGCCACTGCTACTATACCACAACGAATTGAGATACAACTGCCACAATATATCGATAATGCATCTGAGTATGAGGATATAGACGAGCTCTATATATCTCACCCTTCTACTACTGTTATACCTGTTCCTTCTACCCCTAGCACTACTCAGCCTTATATTCCTAGTCCTACCATGCCTTCTACTAGCACAACATTACCTTCGACTTCTATACCTACTAGTGAACAAGCTGTTCCTAGTAAACAACAATATCTTACAGTCTAGCTACTTACCCCAGCTTCCACACATCCTTCTGAAGCAAGTGCTGAGACTAGTCCTACACTACGAAGGTCAGCTAGGCTGGCTAGTAAAAATGCTTCTAGTACGGCTTTTATTAGCAGCTTCTTTCTAGGTATTAAGGAATGCCTATACCGATTATCCCTACCGCCTAAACCTAGGTTTTGGAAAGACCTAAAAGGTCACCATTTCGAACCAGAATTTAAAGAGGCCGCAAAGAGCGAATTCTGCGATAACTAGAATAAAGGAACCTTCAAGCCTATACAACTATTAGACCTTCCAAATAATTACAAGCCTATACCACTTACGTGGGTATTTAAATATAAGTGTGATAAACACGGCTTTCTTACTAAATTTAAAGCCCGAATTTGTGTACGTGGTGATCTTTAACCTTATAGTGATAAAGAGACCTATGCCGCTACACTAGCTGCCAAATCCTTCCGAATCTTAGTTGCTATTATGACGAAGTTCGACCTTGACACTATACAAATGGATGCTGTATCGGCATTTACTAATAGCCTATAGGACGAAGTCGTCTATATCGAATATCTAGATGGATTTAAAAGACCTGGATGGGCATTATTATTACAGCGCGCCTTATATGGTCTTCGCAGGTCCCCTTACCTATGGCAATAAGAGCTTTTATCAACCCTTAAATCCCTCAACCTTACTCTTATTACAGAAGACCCTTGCATTATAATTACTACCACTATAGTAGTCTTTTATTTTGTAGATGATATAGTAGTACTATTTCAACTAAAGAATCGTCCTAAAGCAGAATCCCTCGTCAATAAATTAAAAGCAGCCTATAAAATGAAGGACCTTGGTATTCTGAAATGGTTCCTAGGTATCCGAATTATACGGCATCGGCCTACTAAGACCTGGCTATTATAAGACTCTTATATAGAAAAGCTTGCGTACGACTTCTTAAAAGGAAGAAATATTACACATAAAAACTATCCAATTCCAGAACAGCCTCTTGATAAATATACTAGTATTGCTACGGCACATGAGATATACCAGTACCAAAAGCTTATGGGCTCTATAAATTACCTAACTACTATAACCCGACCTGATACTGCTGTGGCAGTCTCCCGCCTTTTAGAATATCTACACAACCCTTCCCCTTACCATTACCTACTAGCCATAGGGGTCATAATGTACCTCTATATCACACGTTACTTAGCTATTTAATATACTGCCATATAATAACAACCAAGTGATGATATCCAGCAAGAACTATTAATATCTTCTGATGCTGCTTTTGCCGATGATAAAGAGACCCGGAAGTCTACTTAAGGCTCTTTCTTTAGCCTATTTGGCGGACCTATTGGTTGGGAAGCCACTAAACAACACACCGTTACCACATCTTCTACCGAAGCAAAGCTATTAGCACTATCGTCAACTGCTAAGACCACTATATCTGTAACCCGTCTTATGGAACAACTAGGACTTAAGCTTGATCATAAGGTCACTATTGAGTGCGATAACCTACAAGCTATACGCCTAGTAACAACAATAATGCCCCGTATTAACACTGCATTAAAGCATGTTGATATCCACAATAGCTGGCTGCGACAGGCTTATCAGCAGGGTTTATTCGACCTGACTTATATCCCTACTAATAATATAGTAGCGGATGGGCTCACAAAGGCTCTTATAGGTCAACGATTTACTACCTTCCGTAACCAACTAGGCCTAGTAGATATTGAGGACCTAGTACGAAAAACAGAAGATGACGAGAGTGATACCGACTAGCTAGATAGAGCTATATTCTAGCCTATCTAGGGGGGTATATCAGAATGAAATTATTTATTGTTATTTTATTTTATTATTTTTGGATATCTATCGCCGATAATTCCTACGCATCGCCGCATCATCAGATTGAAAAAGGTATTAAGTATTCAGTACTTATAATTATATGGCGGCTGCTAGTAAAGTTGAGTACCCAATACTTACACACATTCCCTTACGCGCAAATATATGATGCATCACAAATTGATCACACCACTTTATCGTCGCAAATCTCGATGCACTACAAATGCACATTTCGCCACATATCTATGATATCACAGTATAGTCAGGATATTTACGTCAGATTGATTTCACTAGGGATGTTCTATGTTGGAATATTATGTATTTAAATCCCTAGATATTCCTACCCAAATAGTGAAAAGGAATGTATGGATGTATGCATGCAAGCAAGTATGCAGAATTAATGCACATCAGATTGTCCCTACGCCTTAGTTTCGTATCTTATCTGTGCCGTTACTTTACCTTACTGCGATTTTACCATTCCACTGCCTTTATCCTTCGCATACTGCATTATCTTAGCAGGCGCAAAAAAACACCGTTTTTGTTTGACATCCTACCGCCTGATTTAGCACTATAGCTTATAGCTAAGGGCTGGTTATCAGTGGATATAGTGGTAGAAGAAGAGGAATAGGATATATTAGTATCCTGGGTATTATAATTGCCTATAATAAAGGACTCGACATCTTGCTGTTTGCTGCTATTATTAGAGTCTTGTTCCTTCTTCTTTTGCTGCTTCTTTTTCCTATTATTAGTAGAATTATTCTTGCTATTATTAGTAGAAGCGGCGTTAGTGTTAGTAGGGCTAGTAGCCTCTATAGGGTCCTTGCTAGTCGTATTAGTAGGACCGGAGATAGTAGGGCTAGTAGCCTCTACCAGTTCCTTGCTAATTATAATAGTAGGAACGTTACTATTTTGCCTACTAACTAAGCCTTGTAAAAGGATAGTTAGGCTGTTCATCTGGGACTTTATATAGTCCATATCTAGCTGTAGTTGTACAGTAAGATTAGCTTTAGAGTCGGAATCTAAAGTGGCCTTATAAGTGGAAAGCCTAGACTGTGCCATTATAGTGGTTAAAAGTCGTTAAAAATGGTGATAATAGCTGTAGGAACAGATGAATAACCAGCTAAATAGCTGGCAAAGTAGTCGAGTAACTAGCTGGACAGCTAGTAAATATAGTGGCTAGTAGCCTACTATAAAAGGTAACCGCAGAGTATAGCGGCAGGTCTCAATATAAAAGCATAGATGCCGTAGGCGTTGTGCAAGTCCGTATTATAGCGTTGGTGTTTAAGGTGCTTATATGGTGCCGTAATATAAAGGTGCCGTAAGTGCCGTGGGTGCCGTAGGTGCCGTAATATAAAAAGGTGCCGTAAGTACCGTACCAAAGGTGCTATAAGTGGGAGAGTATAACAGGTGCCGTATAGTGCAGTACAAGTCGTGCACTAGGGGAAAAGGTGTTATATAGTAGTATAGTGTGGTAGATATCACACTATAAAATCCGTAGGTGCCGTAGGTTACTCCGAAAATAACGTAAGGTTACGCTAATAGTACCGTGAGGTTACGCCGTAAGTTGCCGTTAGGTACGCCATTAATTGCCGCAGGGTAATGCCATAGGTAACAAAGGGTAAGCCAAAGGTGATAATAGGTAAGCCGAAGTTAATAAGGGTAAGCCGAAGATACTAAAAGATAGCTATATTAGTAGTACTAATAAGCAAAAGAGACCAAGGGGTGAACACAAAAAGGTAGGGTTAAAATAAAGAAGTAAAACCCGGGCTTATAACCTATTGTAATTCTAAAGGTCACTATAAAGCAAAGCCTTACTAGCTAGCTAAATGGCACAAGACTGTCTGCGACCTGTGACTTAATCTTAGTATAAATACTAGATTCTTCACTAAGTCCTAAGACTATATAAGTGCTATAAAGCGAGGCAAGTGTAAAGGCAAGGCAAATATAAGATAACTAGAATAACGCAGGGAAGGTAGAAGTTAAGAGGCATATAGTGCATTAACAGACTCGATTGTGCTACTCTTCTACTATCTAGAAAGAAAGGGGAAAGCTATCCTATATATATACGAAGAAGGGGTGGGCCCAGGCATCCAAGGTAGCTAGTAAAAAAGCTCCCTGTAATGCTCGCTTTGCCACGTATATAATACGTTAGCAGCCCCACTATATCGGGCCTTTTCAACCACCCTAACCACCGCACTAGTAACTAGTCACCGCACTAGTAACTAGCCACCACGCTAGTGACTAACCACCACACTAGTGGACTAGCCACCACGCTAGTAGGCCACCACGCTAATTTAGCAATGCCACACCACGCTAGTAGGCCGCCACCACGCTAGTAGGCAACCACGCTAATTTAGCAATGCCACACCTTTTCAATAAGGCCTACCTTACTTGATATATAGTAAATAATCCACTGAAAATCCTTAAGGTAAAAGGCAAAGGCTTAAGGTAATACTACTATAAGTCCAAGAGGCGGTATAAGGGCCAGAAGGTTAATAGGCCAGTAGGGCATAAGGCCAGCAGCCTAATAGGCTACTATAGGATTTTAACACCCCCTCTGATTAGCTACTATAGTATCAAGCTAATCGTGTAAAGGATAGGGAAAGAAAATGCAATAAAGGTCCTAAGGAAAAACATAGAAAAAACCTTAGTAAGTTAGTATAAATTAGCAGGCCCTAAGACCTAGTAACTCGCGGAACCTAGTAAATTTAGGGCCCGGCAGTGGCTTTGTAAGACCGTCAGCAGGCATACTATTAGTAGGTAAGTAGGTAATTTTAACCAAGCCCAGCTGTGCTTGCTCCCTAATATACCGGAATTTTAATAGTATATGCTTAGTGCGAGCATGCTGGTTAGGGTCATTAGAATTCGAAATAGAGCCCTGATTATCGCAGTATAACGGTATAGGGCGTAAAATATCGATTTCTAGCTCCTTATAAAGGTTAGAAAGCCACTATACCTTACGGATAGTCTCAAGTAATGCATTAGATTTAGCTTCTAAAGTAGATAATACTATTAAAGAGGCTCGCTTGGAACGCCAGCTAATAGGACCACTATTAATAGTAGTCAAGAAGCCTCCAGTAGATTTAGAGGTTTCTTTACAGCCAGCAAAGTCGCTATCAGAGTAAGCGGCTATAATAGGCTGTTGGTTGCTTTTAGTAAAGCAAATAGCTAGATTCTCAGTGCCTTTAAGGTAACTAAAGCTGCCTTTTGCAGCATTCAGATGCATATTAGTTGCTTTCGATATAAACCGAGAAAGGTATTGGGTAGGAAATGCTAGGTCGGGCCTAGTCATCATCATAAGCCATATTATAGTGCCAGTAAGGCTCTGATAAAGGCTCTGATTAGTAGGGCTAAGGTCTTTTTTACTAGATTCATTTAGAATCCCTGGTTGAAGTGGAATTAGCTGAGGTTTAGTATTCTGTAGACCGAATTTAGCTAGGACCTTTGTTATAAATTGGGCTTGGTGTAGCCACAATAGGCCTTCCTTCCTATTTCGTATAATCTGTACGCCTAGGAAGAAGGAAGCCGGACCGCGGTCTTCTATAGTATAGACCTTATGGAATTTCCTTTTTAGCTGGTTAATATAAGTTATATTTGGACCAACTAATAGGCAATCGTCAATATAAGTGACGATAAAGGTGCTGGTTTGCTTATTATAAAAGACGGCAGCATTAGAGGCTAAAGGTAAGAAGCCTTTACTAGAAATCAGGTCTTTTAGCCGGTGTTGCCATTCGCGAGGTGCTTGTTTTAGCCTGTATAGGGCCTTCTTTAGTAAAATAGCTTGCTTAACAGAGGGATTAAAGCCGGCTTCTTTAAGTAAAGTTAGTAACCGTTGGCGCTATATATTAGACTAAAGCTTATTATCAGTAAGTAATAAGCTCTCTGTAAATTCAAGAAATCCGTTAGGGATATCCATATAAATAGTTTCGGAAAGCTCGCTATTTAGAAAGGCACCTATAAAGTCAATTTGCTCTATTTTTTAGTTATTATTAGCAGCTAAAGCTAGTATAACCCTTTAGGTAGGTGGGATAGAGGTAGAAGTATAGGTATGCTGGAAGTCCTTTCCTTCGACTTGTATAAAGCCCTTAATAACTAATCTAGCCTTATATTTTATAGGCTGATTATTAGTATCCTTTTTAACCCGAAAAATAGGCCTATTGCGTATAATTTTCCTATCAATAGGAACGCTAGACTTAGGAATAAATTGGAAGACTTTAGTATCTAATAGCTGCTCGAATTCCTTAAATAGTGCTTTTATCTAAAGGTCTTTTTCTTTTTCAGGGCATCGTAGCACATCCTTCTAGCTATTAGGCGTACCATTAGGGGCCTTTTTAGCTAGCTTACGCTTAGCTGCATAGCAGGAATCCCATATTAGGTGGCATAAATCCTGATTAGGGAATAAGTCAGTAAGGCCAGTAGGGTCGGTAGGGCCCGTAGGATTAGTCGGGGCAGCAGGGCTAGCAGGGCCAGTAGGGCCAGCAGGGCCGGTAGGGTCAGCAATATCGGTAGGATTAAGGCTGGTCAGGATATCTATAAGGTCATCCTTTGCAGTAGCCGGGGACTGTATTATAGGACGGTTATCCAAGATGGCATTAGTGTTAGTAATATCATCCGGGGTAGCATTAGTAATGCTATTAAAATTGGTAGGGTCCGGCATGCTTTCTAGGTCATCCGGTATAGCATTAGTGTTAGTAATGCTAGTAAGGTTAGCAGAGTTAGTAGGGTCAGGAATGCTTTCTAGGTCATCTAGTAAAATAGCAGGTTCTTTACTACTAGATACCCCCTCTGAACCTGTATTTTGCCCTCTGTGAAAGTCTCCTTCTAGGCCACTAGAAATAGGGCCTATACCTTTATTTTGGTGGATAAAGGTGATAAAAGTTGTTTTAGTAATAACCTTCTTCTTTAGAAGGTAGACTAGGTAGGTATTATTACCTAGAGTGGCAAGGAGCCTACCAGGCTCGGTATGGGGCGCTAATTTGCGGCTTTTTATACGCTTTTCGTGTGGTATAAGCACTTCAATAGCTGCTCCAATAGCCCTAAGGTTAATAAGGTTAGGGTAGTGCTCCGGTGTTATCTGGTCGTAATCCTTTAATAGCTCCTGATAGGGGCTAGAAGGTCTGTTAGTAACAGCTGTTATATTTACTAGCATAATAACGCCAGTAATTACAGCAGACCAGAGGTTAGATGGTAGCCTTGACCAGGCCATAGTAGCACGTAGCCTATCAGCTATAACCCTAATGGAGCGCTTAGCTAGGCCGTTTTATTCGTGAATATAGGGGCAAGAGGTATTAAAAGCTATACCCTGTTTAATAAGCTAATTACTGAGTATTTTGTTGATTTTATTTCCACCATTATAGTGGAATTCAATAGGCGTTTTACCATATCTGACCTGTAGGTGTTAAAATCCTATAGTAGCCTACTAGGCTGCTGGCCTTATGCCCTACTGGCCTACTAACCTCTGGCCCTTATACCGCCTCTTGGACTTATGGTAGTATTACCTTAGGCCTTTGCCTTCTACCTTCAGGATTTTCAGTGGATTATTTACTGTATATCAAGTAAGGTAGGCCTTGTTGAAAAGGTGTGGCATTGCTAAATTAGCGTGGTTGCCTACTAGCGTGGTGGCGGCCTACTAGCGTGGTGTGGCATTGCTAAATTAGCGTGGTGGCCTACTAGCGTGGTGGCTAGTCCACTAGTGTGGTGGTTAGTTACTAGTGCGGTGACTAATTACTAGTGCGGTGGTTAGGGTGGTTGGAAAGGTCGGATATAGCGGGGTTGCTGACGTATCATAGCGAGCATTACGGGGAGCCCTCTTACTGGCTTCCCTGGATGCCTGGGCCCACCCCTCCTTCGTGTATATATAGGATAGCTTTCCCCCTTCTTTCTAGATAGTAGAAGGGCAGCACAATCGAGTCTGTTAATGCACTATATGCCTCTTAACTCCCACCTTCCCTGCGTTTCTGGTTATCTTATATTTGCCTTGCCTTTACACTTGCCCTGCTTTATAGCACTTGTATAGTCTTAGGACTTGGTGAAAAATCTAGTATTTATACTAAGATTAGTTCACAGGTCGCAGACAGTCTTGTGCCATCTAGCTAGCTAGTAAGGCTCTGCTTTTATAGTGACCTTGAGAATTGCAATAGGTTATGAGCCCGGGTTTTACTTCTTTGTTTTTACCCTACCTCTTTTGTGTTCACCCCTTGGTCTCTCTTGCTTATTAGTACTACTAATATAGCTATCCTTTGGTATCCTCGGCTTACCCTTATCACCTTTGGCTTACCCTTTGTTACCTACGGTATTACCCTGCGGCAATCAACGGCGTACCTCTACGGCAACTTACGGTGTAACCTCACGGCACTTTTAGCGTAACCTTACGTTATTTTTGGAGTAACCTACGGCACCTACGGATTTTATAGTGTGATATCTACCACACTATACTACTGTATAATACCCTTGCACCTAGTGCACGACACCCACTGCACTGCACAGCACCTGTTATACTCTTCCACTTATAGCACTTTTGGTACGGTACTTACGGCACCTTTTTATATTACGGCACCTATAGCACCCACGGCACCCACGGCACCTTTATATTACGGCACCATATAAGCACCTTGAACACCAACGCTATAATACGGACTTGCACAACGCCTACGGCATCTGTGCTTTTATATTGAGACCTGCCGCTATACTCTGCGGTTACCTTTTATAGTAGGCTACTAGACACTATATTTACTAGCTGTCCAGCTAGTTACTCGACTATTTTGCCAGCTATTTAGCTGGTTATTCATCTGTTCCTACAGCTATTGGCACCATTTTTAACGACTTTTAACCACTATAATGGCACAGTCTAGGCCTTCCACTTATAAGGCCACTTTGGATTCCAACTCTAAAGCTGATCTTACTGCACGACTACAGCTAGATATGGACTATATAAAGTCCCAGATGAATACCCTAACTACCCTTATACAAGGCTTAGTTAGTAGGCAAAATAGTAACGTTCCTACTATTACAATTAGCAAGGAACTAGTAGAGGCTACTAGCCCTACTATCTCCGGTTCTACTAATATGAACAGTAAGGACCCTGTAGAGGCTACTAGCCCTACTATCCAACCTTCTGCTATTACGACTAGCAAGGACCCTGTAGAGGCTACTAGCCCTACTATCCAACCTTCTGCTATTACGACTAGCAAGGACCCTGTAGAGGCTACTAGCCCTACTACTATTAATGCCGCTTCTATTAATAATAGCAAGAATAATTCTACTAATAATAGGAAAAAGAAGCAGCAAAAGAAGAAGGAACAGGACTCTAATAATAGCAGCAAACAGCAAAATATCGAGTCCTTTATTATAGGCAACTATAATACCCAGGATACTAATATATCTTATTCTTCTTCCACTATATCCACTGATAACCAGCCCTTAGCTATAAGCTATAGTGCTAAATCAGGCGGCAGGACCCCGAAGGATGCCCTCCTTTACGATACAGGCTCCACTTGTCATATTGTTAATGATAAGAAGCATTTCACTACTTTTCACCATTTTGAAAAGAATGATAAGCCTGTAATTACTACTGGTGGCGGCCCTATTTCCCCTACTGGTTGGGGCACAGCACGATTTACTATGCTACAGGGCATTAATCCTACGAAATGGGGTATTATAGAGCTCAAAAATGCCCTATATATTCCTACCTTGGATATTAACATTATTAGCGGTGTAAAGCACTATGCCGCTAAAGGGGTACTAATTAAAAATCAGCTTTGGTCAGCAAGCCGTAAATGCATCGGCATTTTTAACTTCGAAAAATACGGCTTTTTCCTTCCACAGAAAGGAATAGACACACCACTACTGCATCAACCTTGCAGCCACTATACTAATAGTATAGTAGTAGAGGTCCCTAGCCCTACTAACCCTGCTGATTATAGTGATCCTGAGGAAACCACTATTACCCCCGTTCCTACTACTGCGACTAGTAAGGAACCTGTAGAGGCTACTAGCCCTACTACCAACTCTCCCGCTATTACGACTAGCGAAGAGCCCGCTATTACGACTAGCGAAAATCCCGTAGTGGCTACTAGCCCTACTCCTGCCCCTATAGCAGCTGATGAATATCAGAAGCTATTACAATTAGCCGGCATTTGGCATGTACGGCTAGGGCATATAGGTATTCAGCTACTTAAAAAGACCTGTGCTAATACCCCTGGTCTTCCTAACCTTAATAAGGTTAAAGATGCTGATTTTCGCTGCCTAGCCTGTATCCAGGCTAAGAAGGTTAGAAGACCTTCTAAGGATGCGATACCTAATCCAGCTAAATGCCTGGATATTATAGAAGGTGATACTTTTGCTATATCACCTATGCCATATAACAAACGACCTGTTGCCCTTATATTAGTGGACAGAAAATCCCGATTTCGTTGGCTATACTTACTGCCTAACAGGGAAGGCACTATTGTATTTAAAGCATTACAGAGCTTTATACAGAGCCTACAGGTCAGATATAGTAAAACGCCTGTTGAATTCCACTATGATGGTGGAAATGAAATCAACAAAATGCTTAGTGATTGGCTTGTCGAACAGGGTATAACTTTTAATACATCTTGCCCTTATATTCACGAACAAAACGGCCTAGCTGAGCGGTCTATTAGGGTTATAGCTGATAGGCTACGTGCTACTATAGCTTAGTCAAGACTACCATCTAACCTCTAGTCTGCTGTTATTACCGGCGTTATTATGCTAGTAAATATAACAGCTATTACTAACAGACCTTCTAGCCCCTATCAGGAGCTACTAAAGGATTATGACCATATTACGCCGGAGCACTACCCTGATCTTATTAACCTTAGGGCTATTGGAGCAGCTATTGAAGTGCTTATACCACACGAAAAGCGTGTAAAAAGCCGCAAATTAGCGCCCCGTACCGAGCCTGGTAGGCTCCTTACCACTCTAGGTAATAATACTTACCTAGTCTACCTTCTAAAGAAGAAGGTTATTACTAAAACAACTTTTATTACCTTTATTCATCAAAATGAAGGTATAGGCCCTATTTCTAATGGCCTAGAAGGAGACTTTCACAGAGGTCAAAATACAGGTTCAGAGGGGGTATTTAGCAGAGAACCTGCTATTTTACTGGATGACCTAGAAAGCATTCCTGACCCTACTAACTCTACTAACCTTACTAGCATTACTAACACTAATGCTATACCGGATGACCTGGAAAGCATGCCGGACCCTACTAATACTAGCGTTATTAATACTAATGCTACCTTGGATAACCGTCCTATATTACAGTCCCCGGCTACTGCAAAGGATGACCTTATAGATATCCTTACTAGCCTTACTCCTGCCGACCTTGCTGGCCCTGCTATACCTGCGGGCCCTACTAACCCTACTGGCCTTACTGACTTATTCCCTAATCAGGATTTATGCCACCTGATATGGGATTCCTGCTATACAGCTAAGCGTAAGCTAGCTAAAAAGGCCCCTGATGGTACGCCTAATAGCTGGAAGGATGTGCTACGAAGTCCTGAAAAAGACCTTTAGATAAAGGCATTATTTAAGGAATTTAAGCAGCTATTGGATACTAAAGTCTTCCAATTTATTCCTAAGTCTAGCGTTCCTATTGATAGGAAAATTATACGCAATAGGCCTGTTTTTCGGGTGAAAAAGGATGCAAATAATCAGCCTATAAAATATAAGGCTAGATTAGTAGTCAAGGGTTTTATGCAAGTCGAAGGAAAGGACTTCCAGCATACCTATGCTTCTACCTCTATCCCACCCACCTGGAGGGTTATACTAGCTTTAGCTGCTAGTAATAACTGGGAAATAGAGCAGATCGACTTTATAGGCGCCTTCCTAAATAGCGAACTTTCTGAGACTATTTATATGGATATCCCTGACGGATTTCTTGAATTTACGGAAAGTCTACTAACTGATAGCAAGCTTTGGTCTAATATACAGCGCCAACGGCTACTAACTTTGCTTAAAGAAGCTGGATTTAACCCTTCTATTAAGCAAGCTATCTTGCTAAAGAAGGCCCTATACGGGCTAAAACAAGCACCCCGCGAATGGCAACACCGGCTAAAAGACCTGATTTCTAGTGAAGGTTTTTTACCTTTAGCTTCTAATGCTGCCGTCTTTTATAATAAGCAAACCAGCACCTTTATCGTCACCTATATTGACGATTGCCTATTAGTTGGTCCAAATATAACTTATATTAACCAGCTAAAAAGGAAATTCCATAAGGTCTATGCTATAGAAGACCGCGGTCCGGCTTCCTTCTTCCTAGGTATACAAATTATACGAAATAGGAAGGAAGGTTTATTGTGGCTACACCAAGCCCAATTTATAGCAGAGGTCTTAGCTAAATTCGGCTTACAGGATACTAAATCTCAGCTTATTCCACTTCAACCAGGGATTCTAAATAAATCTAGTAGAAAAGACCTTAGCCCTACTGATCAGAGCCTTTATCAGAGCCTTACTGGCACTATAATGTGGCTTATGATGATGACTAGGCCCGACCTAGCATTTCCTACCCAATACCTCTCCCGGTTTATGTCCAAGGCAACTAATGTACATCTAAATGCTGCGAAAGGCAGCTTTAGCTACCTTAAAGGCACTGAGAACCTAGCTATTTGCTTTAGTACTACTAAAAGCAACCAACAGCCTATTATAACCGCTTATTCTGATAGCGACTTTACTGGCTGTAAAGAAACCTCTAAATCTACTGGAGGCTTCCTGACTACTATTAATAGTGGTCCTATTAGCTGGCGTTCTAAGCGAGCCTCTTTAGTAGTGCTATCTACTTTAGAAGCTGAATCTAATGCATTACTTAAGACTATCCGCGAGGTACAGTGGCTTTCTAACCTTTATAAGGAGCTAGAAATTAATATTTTACGCCCTATACCGCTATACTACGATAACCAGGGCTCCATTTCAAATTCTAACGACCCTAATCAGCACGCTCGCACTAAGTATACGCTATTAAAATTCCGGTATATTAGGGAGCAAGCCCAGCTGGGCTTGGTTAAAATTACCTATTTACCTACTAATAGTATGCCTGCTGACGGTCTTACGAAGCCACTGCCGGGCCCTAAATTTACTAGGTTCCGCGAGTTACTAGGTCTTAGGGCCTGCTAACTTATACTAACTTACTTTTACTAAGGTTTTTCTTATGTTTTTCCTTAGCACTTTTTACTGCATTTTCTTTCCCTATCCTTTATACGATTAGCTTGCTACTATAGTAGCTAATCAGAGGGGGTGTTAAAATCCTATAGTAGCCTACTAGGCTGCTGGCCTTATGCCCTACTGGCCTACTAACCTCTGGCCCTTATACCGCCTCTTGGACTTATGGTAGTATTACCTTAGGCCTTTGCCTTCTACCTTCAGGATTTTCAGTGGATTATTTACTGTATATCAAGTAAGGTAGGCCTTGTTGAAAAGGTGTGGCATTGCTAAATTAGCGTGGTTGCCTACTAGCGTGGTGGCGGCCTACTAGCGTGGTGTGGCATTGCTAAATTAGCGTGGTGGCCTACTAGCGTGGTGGCTAGTCCACTAGTGTGGTGGTTAGTTACTAGTGCGGTGACTAATTACTAGTGCGGTGGTTAGGGTGGTTGGAAAGGTCGGATATAGCGGGGTTGCTGACGTATCATAGCGAGTATTACGGGGAGCCCTCTTACTGGCTTCCCTGGATGCCTGGGCCCACCCCTCCTTCGTGTATATATAGGATAGCTTTCCCCCTTCTTTCTAGATAGTAGAAGGGCAGCACAATCGAGTCTGTTAATGCACTATATGCCTCTTAACTCCCACCTTCCCTGCGTTTCTGGTTATCTTATATTTGCCTTGCCTTTACACTTGCCCTGCTTTATAGCACTTGTATAGTCTTAGGACTTGGTGAAAAATCTAGTATTTATACTAAGATTAGTTCACAGGTCGCAGACAGTCTTGTGCCATCTAGCTAGCTAGTAAGGCTCTGCTTTTATAGTGACCTTGAGAATTGCAATAGTAGGCTCTGTATAAAGCTCTGTAATGCTTTAAAAACAATAGTGCCTTCCCTATTAGGCAGCAAGTAAAGCCAGTGGAATCGGGATTTTCTGTTTACTAATATAAGGACAATAGGTCGTTTGTTATATGGCATAGGTGATATAGCAAAAGTATCACCTTCTATAATATCCAGGCATTTAGCTGGATTAGGTATCGCATCTTTAGAAGGTCTTCTAACCTTCTTAGCCTGGATATAGGCTAGGCAGCGAAAATCAGCATCTTTAACCTTATTAAGGTTAGGCAGACCAGGGGTATTAGCACAGGTCTTTTTAAGTAGCTGAATACCTATATGCCCTAGCTGTATATGCCAAATGCCGGCTAACTGTAATAACTTCTGATATTCTGTATCAGCAGCTATAGGGGCAGGAGTAGGGGTAGTAGGGTTAATAACCTCTATAGGGTCTTCGCTAGTCGTAATAGCGGAAGGTTGGGTGGTAGGGCTAGTAGCCTCTACAGGTTCCTTACTAATTACAGTAGTAGGAACGTCGCTAGTCGTAGTAGCGGGAATAGGGGTATTAGTAGTATCCTCAGGATCACTATAATCAGCAGGGTTAGTAGGGCTGGGGACTTCTACTACTATACTGTTGGTAGTATAATGGCTGCAAGGTTGATGTAGTAGTAGTGTGTCTATTCCTTTCTGTGGAAGGAAAAAGCCGTATTTTTCAAAGTTAAAAATGCCGATACATTTGCGGCTAGCTGACTAAAGCTGATTTTTAATTAGTACCCCTTTAGCGGCATAGTGCTTTATACCGCTAATAATGTTAATATCCAAGGTAGGAATATATAGGGCATTCTTAAGCTCTATAATACCCCATTTTGTAGGATTAACGCCCTGTAGCACAGTAAATCGTGCTGTGCCCCAACCAGTGGGGGAGATAGGGCCACCACCAGTAGTAATTATAGGCTTATCATCCTTCTTAAAGTGGTGAAAAGTGGTGAAATGCTTCTTATTATTAACAATATGACAAGTAGAGCTTGTATCGTAAAGGAGGGCATCTTTAGGGGTCCTACCGCCTGATTTAGCACTATAGCTTATAGCTAAGGGCTGGTTATTAGTGGATATAGTGGTAGAAGAAAAGGAATAGGATATATTAGTATCCTGGGTATTATAGTTGCCTATAATAAAGGCCTCGATATCTTGCTGATTGCTGCTAGAGTCCTGTTTCTTCTTCTGTTGCTGCTTCTTTTTCCTATTATTAGTAGAATTATTCTTGCTATTATTAGTAGAAGCGGTATTAGTAGACCCTTTATTTTTAGAGTCCTTAGAAGCCTTAAGCTGCTTAGGGTTATTATTAGCAGCCACCTTATTAGACCCTTTAGAACGCTGTTCTTCTAGTAGGTCAACCATAAAATACTGGAGGTTAAATTTGCTGCTGTTAATAACACCTTGGGCGCTATAAGCCCTAATTATAGAGCGTTGGCGTTCAGTCCAGCGGGTAAATACCCCCTCTACAGCCTAAAGATACTGGTTAACTTAGTCGAAAGAGTCGATTTTAGAACCTAGGATTCTAAGGCGAGAAATATAGCTGTTAAATTCGCTATTAAAAGCTTCTAAAGTGCCCTTATAACCGGTAAATGTAAGGGTGTGAAAGGTAGGGTATAAGTGTGCCCGCTATACTTCTGGTGAGTGGCAATACTGGGCCACTAGCAGAAGGTAGGCTTCCTCTGGGTTATTATACTAGTCTATAGCCTCTGTAGCTTCTTCACCATAGCTATTCTTTAGCATTAGTAGTAGAAGTGCCTACTCAGACTTATTAAAGTGCCTTGCTATAGAGGGGTCGTTAACAAAGTTAGCTATTTTAAAGGCCCTAAGTTGTATAGTAAGGGCCTGCTTCTATTGGTCGAAATTATAGGGGCTTTTTAGCTTTTGGGATTCCTTAAAGCGGTTGGCAGTCTTCGCTAATTCTTTAATAGCCCTATCACTAATTTGGTTGGTAATAGTTATTATTGGTGGCGTTATATAAATAGGCTCTTTACCCTTATATTTTATAGGGGTAGAAGGTTGGTCGATTTCCATAATGTTAGCTTCACTATCATCATTATCTTTAGTAATAGTCGTCCTAGTGGAAGGTCCAGCTTTAGTAGCTTTAGTAGGCTTCTTATTAGTAGCCTGGGTAGCCTGGGTATCGTTATTTTGCCTACTAACTAGGCCCTATATAAGGTCAGTTAGTATATTCATCTGGGATTTTATATCGTCTATATCTAGCTGTAGCTATGCATTAGTATCAACTTCAGTATCGGATTCAGGGACCTTATAGGATCCTGACTCTGCCATAGTGGGCAAAAAGGGTTTAAAAATCCGTTGAAAAATGGTGCCGATAGTTGTAAAAACAGAGGAATAACTAGCTAAATAGCTAGCAAAATAGTCGAATAACTGGTAAAATAGCCGAGTAACTAGCTAGACAGCTAGTAAATATAGTGGCTAGTAGCCTACTATAAAAGGTAACCGCAGAATATAGCGGCAGGTCTCAATATAAAAAAGCACGGATGCCGTAGGCGTTGTGCAAGTCTGTATTATAGCGTTGGTATTTAAGGTGCTTATATGGTGCCGTAATATAAAGGTGCCGTAAGTGCCGTAGGTGCCGTAGGTGCCGTAGGTGCCGTAGGTGCCGTAGGTGCCGTGGGTGCTATAGGTGCCGTAATATAAAAGGTGCCGTAAATGCCGTACCAAAAGTGCTATAAGTGGAAGAGTATAACAGGTGCCGTATAGTGCAGTAGGTGTCGTACACTAAGTGTAAAGGTGTTATACAGTAGTATAGTATGGTAGATATCACACTATAAAATCCGTAGGTGCCGTAGGTTACGCCGAAAATAACGTAAGGTTACGCTAAAAGTGCCGTGAGGTTACGCCGTAAGTTGCCGTTAGGTACGCCGTTGATTGCCGTAGGGTAATACCGTAGGTAATAGAGGGTAAGCCAAAGGTAATAATAGGTAAGCCAAAGTTAATAAAGGTAAGCCGAAGATACTAAAGGATAGCTATATTAGTAGTACTAATAAGCAAAAGAGACCAAGGGGTGAACACAAAAAAGGTAGGGTTAAAATAAAGAAGTAAAACCGGGCTTATAACCTATTGCAATTTTCAAGGTTACTATAAAAGCAGAGCCTTACTAGCTAGCTAGATGGCACGAGACTGTCTGCGACCTGTGAACTAATCTTAGTATAATACTAGATTTTTCACTAAGTCCTAAGACTATATAAGTGCTATAAAGCAGGGCAAGTGTAAAGGCAAGGCAAATATAAGATAACCAGAAAACGCAGGGAAGGTAAAAAGTTAAGAGGCATATAGTGCATTAACAGACTCGATTGTGCTACCCTTCTACTATCTAGAAAGAAGGGGGAAAGCTATCCTATATATACACGAAGGAGGGGTGGGCCCAGGCATCCAAGGTAGCCAGTAAAAAAGCTCCCCGTAATGCTCGCTTTGCCACGTATATAATACGTCAGCAGCCCTACTATATCGGGCCTTTTCAACCACCCTAACCACCGCACTAGTAACTAGTCACCACGCTAGTGACTAACCACCACACTAGTGACTAACCACCACACTAGTGGACTAGCCACCACGCTAGTAGGCCACCACGCTAATTTAGCAATGCCACACCACGCTAGTAGGCCGCCACCACGCTAGTAGGCCGCCACCACGCTAGTAGGCAACCACGCTAATTTAGCAATGCCACACCTTTTCAATAAGGCCTACCTTACTTGATATACAGTAAATAATCCACTGAAAATCCTTAAGGTAAAAGGCAAAGGCTTAAGGTAATACTACCATAAGTCCAAGAGGCGGTATAAGGGCCAGAAGGTTAGTAGGCCAGTAGGGCATAAGGCCAGCAGCCTAGTAGGCTACTATAGGATTTTAACAATACTATATACGATAAAAAACTTTTTACTATTATCTTTTGCCTTAAGGTATAATTAATAGAATTCTATTTAGTAGCTTCTTTTTTTATTATCCTTATCGACTATAAGAACCTAAAGTACTTCGCCTGGCTATAAGAAATATCTAAGCGATAAGCCTAATAGACTAAAACTTTAGCGCTTTTTAACTTCTATCTTCGGTATAAGCCTAAGTTATAAGCCTAATGCCCTAATATATTTTCTCGGTAGGAATAAAAAGTAGATAAAGCAGAGCTATAAATCGGCTAGATCTTAAAACTACTATCTATTTTAGCATTTAATATAAATAAGATAAAAAGCGAGAAGATATTAATCTCGATCCTAAAGACTATCCTACCCTATAGTTTATATATTTTCGCTAACTCCTATTTTTAAACTATTTAGGACTAAGCGATATCTAAAGATAATATATATCGGGCCTAATAGATAGTAGTTATAAATAGGGAATAATAATTTCTAATAAAGGTAGCGATATAAGAATAAATTGCTAATTATACCCTAAATGCATATAGTGTGCTCTTTTACTGGGTATAAGTAAAGCTCTTATCGTTTAAGCCCTTAACTACTATAGTAATCTAATATTGCTATAACTCACTTATTGCGGGCTACCTAGGGAAAAATACTACCTTCTAATTATTGCGATAAGATTATTACTTTAATAATATATCGTCTAAGGTAGTAAGATACATTTAGAATTACTAATACTATAGGGTGCATAAGAGCCGTTAATTACGCTAAAGCTTATTATAATTGCTACTAATTATAGACTGCTTTTAGTCGTAGATATTAGTCAACTTTATAACTAACCTTCCTGCCTATAATATATCCAACCTACGATTCCTTATAGTAATAATAAACCGCCTATTAAAATATATCTAGCTAGAAGTTATATATTTAATAAAAGCAAAAGACTATATAGAGCGGTTCTAATAGTACTAGTAGCGCTTTTATAGTTTTCCTAAGGAGATTATTAGCGATTAAGGTTCAGATTAAGTAGGCTAATTTTAGTCTATGCTTTATAAATTAGCCGGGACTAAGCAACTTCTTTCTATAGTATACTATCCCTAAACCGATAGCGGTATAAAGCGAATAAACTAAGAGGTATAAGCGGTCCTTTATATTATAGTTTCCTTTAATTAATATAATTAGCTAAACTATCTTACGGTATATCAACTCATATTAAATAACTAGATATTATCCGTTACTAGGTTTAGCCTAAACCGGCTATTTAATAGGTTTAATATTCCGATTATTGCCTTACCCCTAAAAATAACCTTAAGCTTAACTACCCTAAAGGGGTATATAGCTTTCTTTTTTAGCAATCTTAAAGAAGGATAGGAATTAGCCTAAGCTGCTATCGCCTTCATATAGTAATAATAATAAAATACTACTAACTATTTATAACGCCCGGCCGAATGCTTTTAGGTCGGCGATTAGGTATAGTTAAACCTTTAGAATATTAAAACGAACCGCCTATATAAAAAGCTCGATTAAGTCTCTACTAAATATACTATTATTGCTATTTTATTACTACTTAATATCTAGCTTAATATCCTATAGGGTATCTATTTAGTTTTCTATATTAATCTAATTAAATAGGCCGCTTCTAATCTATTACCTAATTAGGTAATAACCGATATATAACTTAGGCCTTTATTCGTCCTCCCTTAAGACTCTATAAACTTATATAAAAAATATAAGGTTAAAGAGATACTTATAGCAAAAAATGCATAGGATTAAAGATGAAAATATAATATACTTATAAAGTAGAAAGGGTATAACTTACCGATATAAAAACCCCTAAAAAACTTTAAGGATACTACTATATAAGAAATATTTAAGGCTAAATAAAGGGATATTAGGACTTACGATAGGCCTAGCTAGATCCTAAAATAGGGTCTATTAAACTAGTAAACGATACTAAATGCCTACTACTACTAAAAATAAAAAATAAAATAATAAAAATATATAAAAAAAAAAAAAAATATAATATAATAAACTAAACTAGGGCCGATATAGGCTTAACCTTAATATGCCCCTTCTTAGGGCTACTCTTTATCTCCCTAAGCCTCCTTTTACTCTTATAGCAGTATATAGGCTAATAGCAGTAGGGGTCCTTATAGGGTAGGGTATGTATATAAGCTATATATTAGATAGGGATAGTTCCCTATGCATTTATAATATAATAGAGTCTATAGGATACTATAAGGCGAATACGGTAGGGGTATACTAAAAGATAATAAGACCCCTTAATAAGATAGGGCTAGACGATACGGTATTTATAAAGGCGGCTATAATAAAGATAGTAAAGGCATAAAGGGCTATAAAGTAGGGTCTACCTGCCGCTATAGGGGTTATACTAGATAACCTTATACCGGCAGTAGTAGAGCCTCTATATAATACTAGCCGCCCTAATCGTATGATAGTTCCCCCCCTATATAATATATAGGGAGGGCGGGCCGAGATAGGGGCGGGGGTAATTAGGGATATTAAGCTTTAACCTAATACTGCTCTATCCTGGTATAATATTCTTAGGCTTCTATTTGCGTCTCCCTTATAATATTTAGAATAAGAGCGAGATTTATAATAGACTTAGCCTAATGCCGTAAAGGCATTAATACCATAGATATAGTAGAAACTATACCGGCAGTATCTTTTAGCCCGAACGCTAAACATGGGGCACTAGGGGCTACCTATTCGGCAGTAAAAGCGCAATGCTATTAATTATTTAAAGCTTAAAACTCAGGGGTAAGGATAATAGTATATACTTTTTGTATATCTATCTTAGGATGAGCGGGCTCTATAACGGCCTTCCCCTCTTTTACTGCTTTAATCTAGCTATATAAAATGCGTTATAGTATAGGGTTCCCCGCGAGATACTAATTAAGCTATACGCAAGATATATAAGAATTAGCGTAGTTTTTATACCTTTTAGCTCTCCTATAATGCTTATATATAGGCAATTCTCCGGTCGACTATATATGCTTAGTGCATCTATTATATAGAAACTCTTTATCCTTTATATACTAATATTCCTTATCTAAAGAGTCCCCCTCTAGGAGATAATCGCTAGTAGTATAGTATAGCTTCTAAAGATAAATAGGGCTCGATCCTTCCCTAATAGGGGCACTTTTAGCGGTAAATAAAGATATATTTAGGCTCTAAATAGGGTTAGTATAAAACGCTCGCAATAGAGATAGGGACTTAAGACTTACTAATAGGCTTTACAATAGGCTAGACTAGGTCTCGCTATAAAAGAAGTTAATAGCCGGTTATAATAAAGATAGAATTCGGTAAGGAATACTAATGCAAGCAGGATAAAAATAATACTTCAACCGATTAGTATATAATATAGGCTCAATATAGGATAAAACTTATAACGATAGGGACTTTTGATACTTATTGATAGCCTTAATAAGAAGAAGGGAAGAAGGAAAAGAGCCCTAATAAGGAAAAATAAAGACTATAAGGAGATTTCTAGCCGGCAGCTAGCGAAAATTTTTTTATAATATTCCTAGCTATATCGGTTAACCTTTAGCTGGCGGTATGATAACGAACTTCTATGCGCTTCTACTATACTATTCCTAATTAATAACTGTACGACTCCTATCAATTATATGGCTATATCTGCTACGGTTATAGACGAATCCTTCCTATATCTGGCAATTAGCCTATATACGGATTTAAGGATATCGCGATATAGTAATCGGCGATATGATTGGTCCCTAGCGGAGGATTAATTAATAATAGAAGGCGATTTTTCCGACTTTAAGGCGGAGAAGGGGGGTATATTACGAGCTCGGGCTACGCCTGCGCTATAATGTAGCTAAGATTCAGGCTGTACCTGCGATTAGCCTTAGGAGTATCGGTATAGGGTCACGAGGGCTTACTAAGGACTCGGCCTATGCTACATACGGGTATAAATAGGCTACTTAGAGGCCCCTATTCGGGCCCTCTCTCTTTCCTCCTTAGTCTATTTAATATATTCATTCGACGCCTATTCGCAGTAGCCCTAGGGCCAGTCCTTTATAATTTAGAAATTAGTAAATAGTATTTATTTTAATAAAAAACGGTCTTATCGAATATAATATAGCTAAAATTAAACTAATAGCTTTTTTTTAACAAAAGCACTTAAATTAGGTATTAAGTAGTCGAAATATAGCCTATTAAATACCCGATATAAACTCTTTAATTAAGCTTTAGACCTTTCTATAATATCCTTGTTAAAATCCTATAGTAGCCTACTAGGCTGCTGGCCTAATGCCCTACTGGCCTACTAACTTTCTGGCCCTTATACCGCCTCTTGGACTTATAGTAGTCTTACCTTAGGCCTTTGCCTTTTACCTTAAGGATTTTCAGTGGATTATTTACTGTATATCAAGTAAGGTAGGCCTTATTAAAAAGGTGTGGCATTGCTAAATTAGCGTGGTGGCCTACTAGCGTGGTGGCGGCCTACTAGCGTGGTGGCTGCCTACTAGCGTGGTGGCTAGTCTACTAGTGTGGTGGTTAGTCACTAGCGTGGTGGTTAGTCACTAGCTTGGTGGCTAGTCACTAGCGTGGTGGTTAGTTACTAGTGCGGTGGTTGGGGTGGTTGGAAAGGCCGGATATAGCGGGGTTGCTGACGTATCATATACGTGGCATAGCGAGCATTACGGGGAGCTTTCTTACTGGCTACCCTGGATGCCTGGGCCCACCCCTTCTTCGTGTATATATAGGATAGCTTTCCCCCTTCTTTCTAGATAGTAGAAGGGTAGCACAATCGAGTCTGTTAATGCACTATATGCCTCTTAACTTCTTACCTTCCCTGCGTTTTCTGGTTATCTTATATTTATCTTGCCTTTACACTTGCCCTGCTTTATAGCACTTATATAGTCTTAGGACTTGGTGAAAAATCTAGTATTATACTAAGATTAGTTCACAGGTCGCAGACAGTCTCGTGCTACATAGCTAGCTAGTAAGGCTCTGCTTTTATAGTAACCTTGAGAATTGCAATAATCCTATTGCAAATTTTTACAAAAGCCTTATATCTATAGGCGCAGAGGTAGTAAATTTATAGATAAATATCTGCCGGTAGGTATCTCCAGGCGGGCTTATTTTTATAGAGCTTGTTAAAATCCTATAGTAGCCTACTAGGCTGCTGGCCTAATGCCCTACTGGCCTACTAACCTTCTGACCATTATACCGCCTCTTGGACTTACGGTAGTCTTACCAACCTTAGGCCTTTGCCTTTTACCTTAGGATTTTCAGTGGATTATTTACTGTATATCAAGTAAGGTAGGCCTTATTAAAAAAGGTGTGGCATTGCTAAATTAGCGTGGTGGGCCTACTAGTGTGGTGGCTAGTCCACTAGTGTGGTGGGTAGTCACTAGCGTGGTGGTTAGTCACTAGCGTGGTGGCTAATTACTAGTGCGGTGGTTAGGGTGGTTGGAAAGGCTGGATATAGTGGGGCTGCTGACGTATTATATACGTGGCATAGCAAGCATTACGGGGAGCTTTCTTACTGGCTACCTTGGATGCCTGGGCCCACCCCTCCTTCGTGTATATATAGGATAGCTTTTCCCCTTCTTTCTAGATAGTAGAAGGGCAGCACAATCGAGTCTGTTAATGCACTATATGCCTCTTAACTTCTTACCTTCCCTGCGTTTTCTGGTTATCTTATATTTGCCTTGCCTTTACACTTGCCTTGCTTTATAGCACTTGTATAGTCTTAGGACTTGGTGAAAAATCTAGTATTTATACTAAGATTAGTTCACAGGTCGCAGACAGTCTTGTGCCATCTAGCTAGCTAGTAAGGCTCTGCTTTTATAGTGACCTTGAGAATTGCAATAGGTTATGAGCCCGGGTTTTTACTTCTTTGTTTTTACCCTACCTTTTGTGTTCACCCCTTGGTCTCTTTTGCTTATTAGTACTACTAATATAGCTATCCTTTGGTATCTTCGGCTTACCCTTATCACCTTTGGCTTACCCTTTGTTACCTACGGCATTACCCTGCGGCAATCAACGGCGTACCTAACGGCAACTTACGGTGTAACCTCACGGCACTTTTAGCGTAACCTTACGTTATTTTTGGAGTAACCTACGGCACCTACGGATTTTATAGTGTGATATCTACCACACTATACTACTGTATAACACCTTTGCACCTAGTGCACGACACCCACTGCACTGCACAGCACCTGTTATACTCTTCCACTTATAGCACTTTTGGTACGGTACTTACGGCACCTTTTTATATTACGGCACCTATAGCACCCACGGCACCCACGGCACCTTTATATTACGGCACCATATAAGCACCTTGAACACCAACGCTATAATACGGACTTGCACAACGCCTACGGCATCTGTGCTTTTATATTGAGACCTGCCGCTATACTCTGCGGTTACCTTTTATAGTAGGCTACTAGCCACTATATTTACTAGCTGTCCAGCTAGTTACTCGACTATTTTGCCAGCTATTTAGCTGGTTATTCATCTGTTCTTACAGCTATCGGCACCATTTTTAACGACTTCTAGCCACTATAATGGCACAGTCTAGGCCTTCTACTTATAAGGCCACTTTGGATTCCGACTCTAAAGCTAATCTTACTGTACAACTACAGCTAGATATGGACTATATAAAGTCCCAGATGAACAGCCTAACTATCCTTTTACAAGGCTTAGTTAGTAGGCAAAATAGTAACGTTCCTACTATTATAATTAGCAAGGAACTGGTAGAGGCTACTAGCCCTACTATCTCCGGTCCTACTAATACGACTAGCAAGGACCCTGTAGAGGCTACTAGCCCTACTACTATTAATGCCGCTTCTACTAATAATAGCAAGAATAATTCTACTAATAATAGGAAAAAGAAGCAGCAAAAGAAGAAGGAACAGGACTATAATAATAGCAGCAAATAGCAAAATATTGAGTCCTTTATTATAGGCAATTATAATACCCAGGATACTAATATATCCTATTCCTCTTCTTCTACCACTATATCCACTGATATAAGCTATAGTGCTAAATCAGGCGGTAGGACCCCTAAGAATGCCCTCCTTTACGATATAGGCTCTACTTATCATATTGTAAATGATAAGAAGTATTTCACTACTTTTCACTATTTTGAGAAGGATGATAAGCCGGTAATTACTACTGGTGGTAGCCCTATTTCCCCTACTGGTTGGGGCACAGTACGATTTACTGTGCTACAGGGCGTTAATCCCACCAAATGGGGTATTATAGAGCTCAAGAATGCACTATATATTCCTACCTTGGATATTAACATTATTAGCGGTGTAAAGCACTATACCGCTAAAGGGGTACTAATTAGAAATCAGCTTTGGTCAGCAAGCCGTAAATGCATCGGCATTTTTAATTTTGAAAAATACGGCTTTTTCCTTCTACAGAAAGGAATAGACACATCACTACTGCATCAACCTTGCAGCCATTATACTATTACTAATAGTATATCAGTAGAGGTCCCTAGCCCTACTAACCCTGCTGATTATAGTAATCCTGAGGATACTACTATTACCCCCGTTCCTACTACTGCGACTAGTAAGGAACCTGTAGAGGCTACTAGCCCTACTACTAACCAGCCCGCTACCACAACTAGCGAAGACCCTGTAGAGGCTACCAGCCCTACTACTAACTCTCCCGCTATTACGACTAGCGAAAATCCCGCTATTACGACTAGCGAAAATCCCGCTATTACGACTAGCGAAAATCCTGTAGTGGCTACTAGCCCTACTCCTGCCCTTATAGCTGCTGATACAGAATATCAGAAGCTATTACAATTAGCCGGCATTTGGCATGTACGGCTAGGGCATATAGGTATTCAGCTACTTAAAAAGACCTATGCTAATACCTACCTTGTCTACCTTCTAAAGAAGAAGGTTGTTACTAAAATAACCTTTATTACCTTTATCCATTAAAATGAAGGTATAGGCCCTATTTCTAGTGGCCTAGAAGGAGACTTTCACAAAGGGCAAAATACAGGTTCAGAGGGGGTATTTAGCAGTAAAGAACCTGCTATTTTACTGGATGACCTAGAAAGCATTCCTGACCCTACTAACTCTGCTAACCTTACTAGTATTACTAGCACTAATGCTATACCGGATGACCTAGAAAGCATGCCGGACCCTACTAATTTTACTAGCATTACTAATGCTACCCCGGATGATATTACTAATACTAATGCCACCGTGGATTACCTTCCTAAGTCAGAAGACTTTATAGGCGCCTTTCTAAATAGCGAACTTTCTGAGACTATTTATATGGATATTCCTGATGGATTCCTTGAATTTACGGAAAGTTTACTAACTGATAGCAAGCTTTGGTCTAATATACAGCGCCAACGGCTACTAACTTTGCTTAAAGAAGCTGGATTTAACCCTTCTATTAAGCAAGCTATCTTGCTAAAGAAGGCCCTATACGGGCTAAAATAAGCACCCCGCAAATGGCAACACCGGCTAAAAGACCTGATTTCTAGTGAAGGTTTTTTACCTTTAGCTTCTGATGCTGCCGTCTTTTATAATAAGCAAACCAGCACTTTTATCGTCACCTATATTGACGATTGCCTATTAGTTGGTCTAAATATAACTTATATTAACCAGCTAAAAAGGAAATTCCATAAGGTCTATGCTATAGAAGACCGCGGTCCGGCTTCCTTCTTCCTAAGCGTACAGATTATACGAAATAGGAAGGAAGGTCTATTATGGCTACACCAAGCCCAATTTATAGCAGAGGTCCTAGCTAAATTCGGTCTACAGGATACTAAACCTCAGCTAATTCCACTTCAACTAGGGATTCTAAATGAATCTAGTGGAAAAGACCTTAGCCCTACTGATTAGAGCCTTTATCAGAGCCTTACTGGCACTATAATGTGGCTTATGATGATGACTAGGCCCGACCTAGCATTTCCTACCCAATACCTTTCTCGGTTTATGTCTAAGGCAACTAATGTGCATTTAAATGCTGCGAAAGGCAGCTTTAGCTACCTTAAAGGCACTGAGAACCTAGCTATTTGCTTTACTAAAAGCAATCAACAGCCTATTATAACCGCTTATTCTGATAGCGATTTTGCTGGCTATAAAGAAACCTCTAAATCTACTGGAGGCTTCTTAACTACTATTAATAGTGGTCCTATTAGCTGGCGTTTCAAGCGAGCCTCTTTAGTAGTATTATCTACTTTAGAAGCTGAATCTGATGTATTACTTGAGACTATCCGTGAGGTACAGTAGCTTTCTAACCTTTGTAAGGAGCTGGAAATCGATATTTTACGCCCTATACCGTTATACTGCGATAATCAGGGCTCTATTTCGAATTCTAATGACCCTAACCAGCATGCTCGCACTAAGCATACACTATTAAAATTCCGGTATATTAGGGAGCAAGCACAGCTGGGCTTGGTTAAAATTACCTACTTACCTACTAATAGTATGCCTGCTGACGGTCTTACAAAGCCACTGCCAGGCCCTAAATTTACTAGGTTCCGCGAGTTACTAGGTCTTAGGGCCTGCTAACTTATACTAACTTACTAAGGTTTTTCCTATGTTTTTCCTTAGGACCTTTATTGCATTTTCTTTCCCTATCCTTTACACGATTAGCTTGATACTACAGTAGCTAATCAGAGGGGGTGTTAAAATCCTATAGTAGCCTACTAGGCTGCTGGCCTAATGCCCTACTGGCCTACTAACCTTCTGACCATTATACCGCCTCTTGGACTTACGGTAGTCTTACCAACCTTAGGCCTTTGCCTTTTACCTTAGGATTTTCAGTGGATTATTTACTGTATATCAAGTAAGGTAGGCCTTATTAAAAAAGGTGTGGCATTGCTAAATTATCGTGGTGGGCCTACTAGTGTGGTGGCTAGTCCACTAGTGTGGTGGGTAGTCACTAGCGTGGTGGTTAGTCACTAGCGTGGTGGCTAATTACTAGTGCGGTGGTTAGGGTGGTTGGAAAGGCTGGATATAGTGGGGCTGCTGACGTATTATATACGTGGCATAGCAAGCATTACGGGGAGCTTTCTTACTGGCTACCTTGGATGCCTGGGCCCACCCCTCCTTCGTGTATATATAGGATAGCTTTTCCCCTTCTTTCTAGATAGTAGAAGGGCAGCACAATCGAGTCTGTTAATGCACTATATGCCTCTTAACTTCTTACCTTCCCTGCGTTTTCTGGTTATCTTATATTTGCCTTGCCTTTACACTTGCCTTGCTTTATAGCACTTGTATAGTCTTAGGACTTGGTGAAAAATCTAGTATTTATACTAAGATTAGTTCACAGGTCGCAGACAGTCTTGTGCCATCTAGCTAGCTAGTAAGGCTCTGCTTTTATAGTGACCTTGAGAATTGCAATAGAGCTAAAGTTAAAGTATTTAAAAAGGTAACTTTTAGTTATCATAAGGTCTTTCTGACTTCTTAGGGCTTCGATTTAGCAAATATACTACTACTTCGGCTATAATAAGCTATAACTCCTTAGGAAAGCCTACTTATATATTAAGAAGGGCTATCTTTATCTTTAATACCCCCATAGAACGTTTAATATAACCGTTCTAATATTAGTAATTTAAGCTCGAATTTCGAATTATAATACCTTTCCGCTTAACTTCTTTCCGATTATTACTAATCTAAAGCGCTATTTTATTATTAGAGATGACTATTACAATCGCTATATCGTATAAGTATAAAACCTAATTCTTAAAGATTAGCTAGTATTTAGATAGGTTAGTCTTTCTAGGTATTATAAAAATATATTTTATTCCTATAAATCGGCAGGTAAATAACGCTATATATTTATTACTATTAAAAGCAGTAGCTTATAGAAATAGATTGAAAGAGACTACTTTAAAGGGTTCTTAAGGCATCAAGAGCTTATAAAATAACTATAATATCTACTTTACGATTTTTATACTGTTATAAACCTTATAATTTGAAGCTTCTTTTTCTTTAGGCATTTATAATATATCCTTAAAGATATAATCTATTGAATCCCAACCTAAGTTGTTAAAATCCTATAGTAGCCTACTAGGCTACTGGCCTAATGCCCTACTGGCTTATTGACCTTCTGGCTCTTATACCGCCTTTTAGACTTACGGTAGTCTTACCAACCTTAGGCCTTTGCCTTTTACCTTAAGGATTTTCAGTGGATTATTTACTGTATATCAAGTAAGGTAGGCCTTATTAAAAAGGTATGGCATTGCTAAATTAGCGTGGTGGCCTACTAGCGTGGTGGCGGCCCACTAGTGTGGTGGCTAGTCCACTAGTGTGGTGGTTAGTCACTAGTGTGGTGGTTAGTCACTAGCGTGGTGGCTAATTACTAGTGCGGTAGTTAGGGTGGTTGGAAAGGCCGGATATAGCGGGGTTGCTGACGTATCATATACGTGGCATAGCGAGCATTACGGGGAGCTTTCTTACTGGCTACCCTGGATGCCTGGGCCCACCCCTTCTTCGTGTATATATAGGATAGCTTTCCCCCTTCTTTCTAGATAGTAGAAGGGTAGTATAATCGAGTCTATTAATATATTATATGCCTCTTAACGCCCGCACCCAGGTAGCGGCACGGAACCGCCTCTAAAATTAATTCTGACTTTCCTAATCGCTTTTTCTCGTCCGTTTACCCCCCTTACCTATAGTATATTGCATCTAGGGAGTGGGCGCGGTAGGCATAAACAAAGTAATAGATATCGATAGAGGGAATAAAGGCGGTATAGCATATAGCTGCTATAACCTTAATACCACGATCGCAAATAGCACGTAATACAACTAGACCGAGACTAAACCTACCTAAGGGCGGAAGCAACTAGTAGCCGATATTATTATAGATTTTATAAAAGAGCTTTAGGACTATATTCCCCTAGTAGTACTAGGAAGAGTACAAGAGGCTATAAACTTTATAGTAAAGACTGCCTAGTAAGAGGCCGACCTAGGTAATATCTATACCCCTATTAGAACCCTTATATAGACGATTAAGACCGCAGTTAATAAGGCTATATAGAATCTCTTAAAACCTACTGTAGCCCCTACTATATGGGCATCTATCGCCGCACGAAGACTCGCAGCCGCTATACTACCTTAATATAGCCTAGCTCCCCTTATGGTATCCCCTTATATCTACCGCAAAGTCCTTATTAAAGGAAACACTATTAGTAAAATCCTCTAGAACTATACTCTAATCGAAATCGTTAATACAATTAATAGGGCTACTACTAAGGGAGTAGTAGTCGCGGCCTATAGGCTCTATAGTAGCAATATAATTATTACCTTTAAAGAAGAAAAAGCGAAGTATACTATAGATATAACCTAGGTATGCCCCGCCTTCGGCTAGGAGGTAAAACCTAACTAATACTTATTTAGTATTATTATTAAAAGCTTCCCGACCTATTATACCGCAAATGCTATAATAGAAGATATCTAGTTAAACCTAACTAAGGCTAATAGAGAGGGCTTTACTAGGGTCTCCCCTTATCGCCCTAGGGGGACCGCAATATAGGCGCCCCTAATTATAGGGGTAGACTTTATCGACCTTATAAATAAGCTTTATAAAGCCGGTATTATATACTAAGCGGAGATATTTAAAGCCGAACCTTATAACGATACTATATACCCTTGCTAATGCTATAATTGCTTTAAATTCGGCTATATCGCTATATATTGCATAGCGGCAGCCTATTGCGGCCGATACAGATCTAAATACCACCCAGATAGCGATTAAAGCTATTTAGCTATTATATAGAACTAATGCGAATCCTGCCTTAACTGCTATAGATCCTACCTAGTATAGTCCCGCCTCTATAAAGTGGCAAATAAATAATAGGAAAAAGCTAGAAATTCCTATAGCGATAGACTAAGGCTTTTCGCCTTATATATAGCATTAGATGCTAATATTATCTTAATCGCGGATTAGGGCTACTATTATATAGCTAATAGATCTCCCTTATGCAAGCCCTCCCCCTAAAAACGAGGCCGACCGGTAAAAAGCATTAATAAGACCCTTTATATTAGGGCCGATAGTAGTATTACTGCTTTCCTCTAAGCCGCCCCTGCATAAGACTATAGTGCGACTGCGCCTATCCTAGACGCCTAACCTATAGCTACCTCTAATATACTACTGCTATTAACCCCCTCGCGACTATCTATATAATAATAGTCCTCTACTAAAATATATAGAAGAAAACTACCTTTATAAAATTAGCACTTTATTACTAGTACGAGCCTAATATTATAGTAATCTAAGAACTTATTGTGCCTAATCGGACCCTATTAAGCCTTAGCCTCAGAAGATATATATTAGTAGTATACAGCGGGAGAATAATAATATATATCTATAAGCGGTATAAGCCTAGTATATAGTCTAGCGATAAAGGGACTAATTAGTATAAGATTTCCCTATTAAGCATTAATATCTATTCTATCTACTCTTTAGGCTATAAGCTAAACTAGATAACCCCCCTTACTATACTTACTAAGCTTTTACCTTACCCCTATAGTGCCTTTATTAGAGACTTTAATATATACTACCCTTTTTAAGATAGCCTAGACCGGACCTTATTTAGTATTAATATTCTCTTTAAACTTATAATATAGTAGTAGCTTAGGCTAGTTACTCTTTACGGTAAAGTAATAAAGAGGGCCCTAGAAAAGAGAAGCAGTATTATCGACTATATATAAGTTATACTAAATATTATAGTCGAATATCTTAAAAATGCCGACCTTATTAGGTCTAACTATATCCCCTAGCTTATATATATCGAGACTAATAACTATTATATAAAAGCCCCCCCCTTAAAGAATAGTTAGAAGTCCCTCAATTAATACTTTACCTAAACTAAAGCAAAAAACTAATTTACTACCTATTACGCTAAAGCCCTACTCTACTCCCCTACTAAGATAGATATATACGCCGAATAGCTTATTAGCTAACTCTAGAGTATTGCCGATATTACGGCACTAAAGAAGGCACCTAAAGCTCTTAATATAGAGCCCTAATAGAACCCCCGCACTAAGATAGCCTAAATAGTAGTAAAAAAGGCCTACTAAAAATAGGCAGTATGCTATATCCTGGAGAACCTTAGTGCCACCTAAAAAGTAAAAGCGATTTAATCCTATATTATCTAGGAGGAATAGCGCTAGTTATAGCGAAAGGCCTTTAATAAAGTAATTACCTAAAATACCGACCTATAGTCCCTAGAGAAATAGGCTTGCTTATATAGCGGCCTCCCGCCTAAATTAAAAAAGATCCCCCTATTAGAATAAAGTGGCTTAAGCCTAAAGGTAATAATATATAAAGAAAAGGCATAAGTACTCGCCTAATAGTTCTTCCCTACCTCTTAAGCTATTTATAATAATATCCCCGATCTAATATTCCCCTAGCTTACTACTACTATATTCCCCTCTATAGACTCTTTTACCTATAAAAAGGTATATACCGTATTACGCAATATAGTAGGCTGGAAAGCATTAGGCCCTAATAGGCTTCTAGTAGGATTCCTTAAAGTATATAGCCTCCTACTCGTTTAAACCTTTATACACCTCCTTAATGAAATATACTATATTAGGTATTACCTAGCTTAGTTCCGGGAGGCTAGAATAATAGTACTATAGAAGCCTAGGAAAAGGCCTAAAGAATACTTAAAGGCAGGAGGATAGAGACTAATATTATTACTTAATCTAATAGAAAAGGTTATAAAAGCTATAGTTGCGAGGCGGCTTACTATTGCCCTTAAAGAGGGCAACCTCCTTTTAGATTTTTAAATAGATAATAAGGCTAATCGGTCAATCAATATAATATTAAGTATACTAATAGAGATTATTCGTATAATCTAGCACTATAGTAGGATCGCCTCACTTCTTTAATTAGATATATTAGTAGTATTTAATATAGTTAATTATACCCGCCTTATCTACCTACTTTTTAATAAAGGGCTCCCGCTATAGCTTATAGTATAGGTATATAGCTTTACCGATTTGTAAATAGTATAAATCTACTTTAAGGGATAGCTTATAGAGAAATTGCTAATTACCGCTAAGGTACTATAAGGGTCCCCCCTCTCCTTTATCCTCTTCTTTATTTATATTATACTGCTTTATAAGAGGCTATAAAAGGTAGCCTTAATTATTATACTAAGCTTTACTAATAATATAAATATTATAGCCTATAGGAGAGATATAGGGGAGATAAAGGCGCTACTTAAGAAAGCGTGGCTTATCTATAATAGCTAGTCTAAATAAGCTAGATTTAACTTTAACCCCGGCAAAAGTAAGCTTATCTACTTTACCTATATATATAAGGCGGATAAGACTAAGGTATAGCTTAAGACTATAACGATCTAGCTAAAATAGTATATTAGATTCCTAGGAATTGAAATTTACTATAAGCTAAAATAGTAGGAATACTATATTAAGATCGTAAAGAAATTTAAGTAGTAACGATTTGCACTTATAGTAATAGCGGCCTTAACCTAGGGTTACTAATATTAGGAAGTATGCCTAGTCTATATATAAGTTATCTAGACCTCTATTGCTTTTAGCGTAGGGGTATAGTATACCCTTACCGCCCCTAGAGGGGTAGCGAAAGGTATTATAAAATCCCTAGCTATAGAATAGTCAGCCTACCTCTATATAGTTACTAGGGCCTATAAAGCTATACCGCTAGATACCCTCGAGACTAAGGCAGCTACGCCCCTAATTAACCTCTATTTTAATTATATCTATTAGTAGTTCCTTAAAAGAATAGATAAGATAAGTATAACCGATAGGATTAACCGTATATTAATAGCGGTAGCGGCGATACTCTAATGCTAATAAAGGAAGGGTTACTAAAGACCCTTAGCCTATATATTATTCCCTAATCCTAACCCTAGCTAGCTCCTAGCTAAAGAGTAATTAGCAAAAGACTAATATAACTAATAGTAGAATAACTAGGTAATAGTAAAGGCGAAATGCCCCTAGTATAAGACCCTAGCAGCCGAGAGGGTATTAGACTTCTAATCTATAGCGAAAATAACCCGACTATATAAAGGTCTATAGAAGTATAAATCGGCAATATTTACCTAATTTTATATAGAAAAAATCGGCCTTAACTCCTTCCTCTGCCTCTAATAAATTCCCTTAGTGCTATTACCTCTCTACTACTATAGGGAAGGCCTAAAAGACCTTTACTATATTATCCTCTCCTGCCTAAAGTACTATAAGTAAAGGTATATACTCTTTAGGTCTAGTCTTAGCCTTAGCCTACTTTACGACCGATTCGGTATATCTATTACATTAAATAAACTACGCCTTATATAGAAGATCGCTTACTAAATATTTAGTATCGATCGATTTAACTAATTCTAGCTCGCTTAATCCTTTTAAGCTAGTATAGCTAAAAGTGCTATTAATCACCCCTATATAGCCCCCGCATAATATTCATAATAATCCTATAGTAGGAACGAAAAGCACTAGGAATAAGTAAATCTCTTAGGCCCTATAGGCCGAAACTAGTTAATAATTATTATATTAGCAATAAAGGTATTCTCCCCTTCCTCCCCTTTTTCGCCCTCCCTACCGCTCTCCCCCCCTTTATCCCTAATCTGCCCCCCCTCTAAA
This sequence comes from Ustilaginoidea virens, assembly GCF_000687475.1. Classification (NCBI taxonomy): domain Eukaryota; kingdom Fungi; phylum Ascomycota; class Sordariomycetes; order Hypocreales; family Clavicipitaceae; genus Ustilaginoidea; species Ustilaginoidea virens. Next base: position 2,820,395 of record NC_057316.1, read on the forward strand.
ACCCCCTCCCCTCCCTCTTAGGCTAGGAAAACCTATAACGATATAACGATATTTTTTTAAGTATAGGCTTATTATTTTAAGGCAAGGACTTTCTTCTCTTTAAAGTCTAATATCTCTTAGGTTGCCTTAGGAGCGCTAAGGCCCCCTACTGCCGCCGCTACTGCTATTACTACTGCCTAGCTATGCCCCTAAGAAGTAGATGCCTATTTAGCCCTCTATTAAAAGGCTTTATAGTTATCTACCTAAAGCTAAAGATAATTAGCCGGTAATCTATACTATATATAAATCGAAAATATACCTCTATCCCCCTTGTCGGAATCGCTGTCGCAAGGTGCCCAATTGGGCACATTGCGACGGATGTGCCGCGCACACCCGTTGCGCACGATGTGGCCACTTTGGCCACTTTTGCCCCTTTGCCCCTGTGCCCCTGAGCCCGGTAGGGCACGCGGGCAGCCCGGCCCGACCGCGCCGATGCACGTGACTACGGCACGCACAAAAAGGCCACATCGTGTAATTACTCTTTTGCTTCCTTTCTTTCCTCTTAGTTAGTCAGTCATAATTAAAGAAGTAATCATACCTTTGACTGGTGACCTCACGGTACTTGATACCACGCGCGCGACCCTACGTATAACTGGGTACCCCGAGTTTATATCAACACTGATCAGTGGTGATAGATACCACTCACAGGATAATATCCCGTAAAGACGGTTTCATTACAGATCAGCAAGATTACTCTCGAAGAGACGATTTCTATTGCAAATCGTGCTAATTAGGAAGGCAGATAACCCATTCCGTTAAACGGTTATACTGCCAACTAATTGGAAGAACGATATAGACCTCTTCCACCTCCGTCTATCACGAAGGAAGAAAACATACTAACTATCACGATCTTTAAAGATACCCTCAGTATCTAGGAGGCGGCTGACCCATTCTATTGAACGGTCACCCTGCTAACTATAGGAAGCAATATAACCCATTCCGTTGAACGGTTATCTTGCTAACTAACCCCTTCTTTTCTTTCCTTTACCTTTACCGGTAAAGGCCGATCTTACACTCCTTGCAACACATCCCCCCTCTCAAACCCTCCTCTCAACACTATAGCACGATCACGATCATTAATATCACAACCGGCACTGCCTGAAAGGTTACAGCGATTTGCCCCCTTACTCGATGACAATTAGGCCACTGCGATAGAGCCAATTACCCCTAATGCCACCACTATAGCATTATACAACCGCCTGGCCTTCTTGATCTATACCTATAAGAAGGATTGTATTATTGACGACAACCTATGGGAACTGTTCCACGAAGACTGTAGTGAATGGGATGAACAACTATTTAACCGCGTTAATCCTCCATTCCTATGCGAATTCCGCATATACCTACGGGATTATGGCGTGTATATCGGAGCATTAGGCTCTATCACAATACCTACCTTAATAAAATACCTTCAATAATAATAGAATCCTAAATAGCCTTAAGAAGAGATCAACCGTTAGCTAGGCCGTAAGATATTCCAATCACGCCTCAACCCTTATAGGGAAGCATCAGTACCTATCGGCAATTTCGACTAGGAAGTTATAGGCTCACGGAATTCATCACGAGCACCTACCACAGTAAGGCTCTTAAGAAGATCCTTACGAGCTTCAATAATAAGGGACTTTACAATACTAAAGGTGGCACGATCACAGTCATAACAACCCATCATCCCCCCTTCTACATCGAAGAAGCCTTACGCCCCTATTGAAGAAAAAAGGGGCCGGTCCTAATAACCCAAAAGGAAGACGCCTATTTACAATAAGCCGCTATTCGAAACAGGGGAAAGCTCCCGGCATTATCAATAATAATATGCAACGGCCGACGAAGATTATAGCCCGACCGATTAAATATTACACCCTAGGGGTTATACCCCTAGCTAGGCTAGCCGAGGCGGCTATCTCAATGCCCCTCAAGGTTATAGCATGCCCAATAGAGGTCGGGTCATAGGCCCCAATAATATGCTTCCGTCCACAGAGGACCCCGATGATACCCTCCAAGCTAACGCCGCCACCGCCCGTAATACCAAATATCGGGCCCAAACGCCTCATCCGACAATGCCAAAAATAGGCATGGCACCCGGCCCTTCCCGTCAATATCGCCCTACCCAGGCCGATAAACGGACCGTCTTAACGGGAGGACCGGTAAACCCAGACCAACCCGGGTTATGGGATAACCCAGCCAGAGATCCCGCCAGCCTACCGCAAGGCTACCGACAAGCCGTTCCAGAATACCCTCCGGAATAACAACACTACTAAGAAGATCATACCCGAAGAGCCTACGCAAAGGCTAGGTTTGATAATATATCGAAGAAGATATCTAACCTCTTACGCAGCTATCGCATAGAGGATAGATATAGCAGCAAAATGGATGACTTTATTATACCAAAAGTCATCTCTTTCAAGAGCAAGTGCCGCCTATTAGGATTACCCAACAATACATTCGCCAGAGCCTTCCAAATCATGCTCATCGGCGATACTAAGACCTATTACTTTAATAATATTAAACGTATTCGCGATACCCTCACTTTTAACGATATAGTCCGCAAAGTCAAAAGCCATTTCGAAAATAAGAGCACGGAACAATTCTATTTACACTATTGGAACAGAACAACGCTCTAATCAACTATTGCGAAACATCCCGACAAATCAAAGTTAGAATATCTTAATATCCTATTAGAAGAACTTCAACGCCTATATCGTAGTCTTTTTCCCCCCTTTACAGCTGATATAGAGCTTCACCAATAAGTCCTTAACGTTATAAGGGATACCCCTAAGTATAGCCAGGCGCTATATCGATATGCCCCTATATTCGAAGGCCTCGCCGCTAACCTACAGCAATCCCTTTCCATCTATAAGACTACCCATATAACTCAACAGCATTATTTCCTTCAACAACAGCCTCAGCAACATTAAGATATTAAAGATATTGATATCGCTAATAATATAGCGTTATTCACAGATCGTAGATACAGTCAATCCCACAACCAGTATCAACGCCCCCAACGATACAGACCCCCTCAACACCGCTTTAAACAATAGAATCGCATCCTTCCTACTAGGCCCCGTCAAAGAAGATGCTTCATTTGCAATAAAATAAGGTATTAGTCATCCAACCACTCTGCCAAAGAGCAACAAGAATTAAAGGACCGATAGATAAAGAACCGATCCCACCGCACTACCCCTAATAACAAGAAATTCCGTATTTTCTTATAGGAATACGAAGAGCCCGGCCCCCAAGGCCTCAAAAAAGAAGTAGAGGCTGACCTTAATAATATTATCGGTAATATCAAGGTAATAATAGCAGGGGATGCATAATAGGATATAAAGAAGGCTGCTACACTGCAAATTACAGCCACTCAGTATTTCCTAGCCCCTAGCGAAGACCCATCACTAACGTCATCTATTGAGATATTGCAAGCCCTGCAGGATGAATCATGCCGATATACCTTCCTACAGATTAACCCCTTCCGAATGCCCTTACCACTACCGAACTATAATTCTGCCTTTCTAGAAAAGGAACGCTATAGCGACTATACCTTCCGCGGAATCTTACCGGATACCGGCGCTTCCGGCCTATTAACGGCAGGCCTAGGTCAAGCAAAGGCCCTAATGAGATTGATAAAGACCCTAACCATCGAGACATCTAATAAGCAGCATATGGTGAACTTTAGCGCAGGCTCCGCTACATCATCCGGCATACTAAATGTTCTGACGATATTCGGCAATATCCCCTTCCATATTCTTAATAGTAATACCCCCTTCTTATATTCTATTATAGATATAGATAGGATAGGCGTAAAGCTTAATAATCTTAATAACCTACTCATCTAAGGGGATATTAAGGTCCCGATTATTAGGAAATAGGGACATCTATAGTAGACTCTTAATGCCATAGATACCGCAGCCTTCCACCTATCGTCACAATAAATCCATCAGTTACATTATCGCTTCGGGCATCCTTCCATTAATAGGCTTACAAAAGTACTGCAAAAAGCCGGCTATAACGATATTAACCGCAGCATCATCAAAAGCATCACCCATATATGCCACTAATACTAAATAAACGCAAAGGCACCCAACCGATTCAAATTCACTCTAAAGGATAACCGCTAATTTAACTATAAGATAATTATAGATATTCTTTATATTAATAATCAGCCGGTATTACACATTATAAATGCCGCAATAAGCTTCCAGGCAGCCAGATTTCTTAATCTATAAAGATAGAAAGCCCGAGATATTTAGAATGCCCTTAAGGAATACTAGATTAATACCTACCTTAGCCCACCGGATTAGATAGTCCACGATACCGGTCCAAATTTCGCTTCCGCTAAATTCCATCACAATGCCCGGCTCCTATCTATTAATATAGATGAAATTCCTATAGAAGCCCACCACAGCATTAGTAAAGTCGAGAGATACCACGCCCTATTACGCAGAGCCTATACCATTATTAATGAAGAAGTAGGCGACCTATTAATAAAAGAATAGAAACTACAGCTAGCTATTAAAGCCGTCAACGATTCTGCTAGGCCTAATAGCCTAGTACCCACATTACTAGTCTTTAGAGCGTATCTCCGACTTACGGATGATTTACCTCCTAGCTTACCAATATCATAACGCGCCTTAACGTTACGAAAGGCCACTAATAAAGCTAGGAAATGCCTCGCTAAGCGATAAGTTCACAATGCCCTCACCTAATAGAACGGCCCGGATATATAGCCTATCTACCGACTACCCCTATAGTCCGACGTACAGGTATAGAGAGAAAAAGGTAGATAGCATAAGCTATACCGGCTAATCAGCCTTAAAGGTGAGACCTATATTATGCAGATGCCACATAGCCCTATCAAGTTCCGGTCAATAGTCGTCAAGCCATATAACTACGACCCCGACCGTGATACCAATCTTAGTACAGACGATCCCGAAGATATCGTCTATACCGAAGGCCCAGCCCGCCCCAGCAAGATAGAAGTCAGGATACCGGCTGCACCCGCACCTCTAGCCGAGATATCATCAATAATACCTACAGCCGCGATATATCCGTTACCAGCCACTGGCTCTAATTAAGCCAGGCCACTATTACTATCACCAGTAAGGGTAGTATCCGACGTTATAATCAATAAGGACTAAGAAGAAGCTCTCATCAACGCTATAGCTTCTAATACCGTTATTAATATCTCTTTCCTAACCGCGAAAGAATAAGCCGACCTACAGCTTACTAGCCAATTACGCCGGGAAGGGAAGATCATAACCCCTAGAGCCCCTTTCGAACAGTCTAACCGTACAGAGATAGAAGCATTACAGGCCCGCGATATATTCCGATTTATTACCTTTAATATCGGTAAATATAGAGCCTAACGCCTCTTTAACTCATATATAGTACGAGAGATTAAGGGTAAAGGTATAGATATACTATACGAGAAATCTAGGCTTATAATACAAGGTTATAGTGATAACAAGAAGCAATTAATATTGACTTAGTCCCCCACAATCCAATAGGCTAGTTAACGGTTACTTATATTATTAGCACCATCACTATAACGCTCTCACGGCTTATTTCTCTGGATACGTGATATCATATAGGCTTATATACAGTTATTAATTACCCTCAATCGGTCGATTATCGCCAAACTACCCAAGCAAATAGCCCACTAATACCCTGATAACACTATTATAGAAGTGGTGAAGCTACTATACGGAATAGCTGAGGCAGGCACTTACTGGTGGGCGATATACTTCCGGCACTATCGCGAGAAGTTAGGCATAACCATATCGACCTATGACCCCTGTTTGCTGATATCTACTGGCGATACTGACCGTACTAGCGATACTAACGATACTAGCATATGCTTCGGTATCGTGGGTATATAGACTGATGATACCCTCGGCCTAAGTGATGATGCCTTCTTCTAACGGGAGGAATTGGAGCTTACCAAGGCAGGCTTTAACGTAAAGCCTAAGACGAGGCTATCGCTAATTGTGCCCCTAATATTCAACGGATGCATCCTAACGGCTAATAATAACGGTATGACCTTATGCTAGAAAGGGCAAAATAAGAAGATTACGACCATCGATAAGAATGCGCCCATAGCCTAGCGTAATTATATCGAACAACACGCTTGTAGCGCTTATATAGCTACGGTCTGCCAGCCCGAGGCCTCTTTTGACCTATCTGTCGCAGCATAATACCAGCAACCTGACCCTAAGGATATCGCGAGGTTGAATAAGCGCCTTCAATGGCAGCATAATAACCAGGATCGTGGCTTGCGGTACATCAATCTGGCCCTTACTACAGCCAAGCTCTTTATATTTATTAACGGATCCTTTGCCAACAATAAAGATTTAAGCTCCCAGATTGGATATATTATTGTGCTAGGGAATAAAGAGGATAACCCTACGGATAACGCCTTCCTACTGACCGGTAATATCGTCACTTACAGCTCTACAAAAAGTAAGCGTATAACACGCAGCGCACTCGCTTCGGAGCTGTATAGTATAGTACAAGGGGTCGATATCGCATATGCGATAGGCACGACCCTCAATATAATTACTAGCAGGCTAGGATTGCCGAAGATCCCTACGGTTGTATATATAGATTCGTTTTCATTATACGAATGCCTTATCAAGCTAGGTACTACTAAGGAAAAGAGGCTTATAATAGATATTATAGCCCTACGACAGTTATACGAGCGCCGGGAGATATATAAGATCCGTTAGATCAATAGGAATAATAATCTCGCTAACGCAATAACTAAGGGAACGCCTAATAAAGCCCTTAAGACCTTTATCGACCGAAATCAGGCTGTTATACGTATAGAAGGGTGGGTGAAGAGGCCAGTCAATATCTGACTGCATTTGGCTATAATTGGTGATATTATAGGTGGCAAGTGTGTGGATTTTCCTATGTTTAATATTATGTTATTTTACTGCGTTTACTGCTGCCCCTTTTTGCCCCTTTGTTTTGGCTGCGATATTCAATATACCGGCTGCTGTACGGTATAAGGCTGTACAAGCCGGCCGCGCGGCGCGACGGTATTATCGGCGGCACAACCTGCCGAGACCGCGCCGCACTTTTCTTTCTATATGTGCGCCTTACATCCTAGCGATTCCGATATTTGCTTCTATAAAAAGAGAAGCTGCCAGTATCGGAATCGCTGTCGCAAGGTGCCCAATTGGGCATATTGCGACGGATGTGCCGCGTACACCCGTTGCGCATAATGTGGCCACTTTGGCCACTTTTGCCCCTTTGCCCCTGTGCCCCTGAGCCCGATAGGGCACGCAGGCAGCCCGGCCCGACCGCGCCGATGCACATGACTACGGCACGCACAAAAAGGCCACATCGTGTAATTACTCTTTTGCTTCCTTTCTTTCCTCTTAGTTAGTCAGTCATAATCAAAGAAGTAATCATACCTTTGACCGGTAACCTCACGGTACTTAATACCACGCGCGCGACCCTACGTATAACTGGGTACCCCGAGTTTATATCAACACCCCTAGTAATAGTCTCCTATACATCTAGGAGTTCTTAAACTAGGATTTAGTTCCTAGGGGTCCTCTCTAGGGGTATATATATCTTGCCTATAAGGGCGTAAAGATAATAGGCCGCTCTAGTCCCTACTTATATTAGCCTCGCTAAAAAGTAGGTATAATCCGGCCTATACCTTATTGACTGCGGTATTAATACTTAGGGTCCTCTAAATGCATTAGATATAGCCTATATAGCTATATACATAGTTCTCTAGGCTACCATACGAAGGTTAGCAGCGGTTCTACAGCATATAAGACCTATACTTACCCCCTTATCTAATATTACTGACTATTTAGGCATTATTGCTTCTGCTACTGCTGTTCTTATTCTTATTATTATTATTGTAGCTATTACTATTGCTATTATTACTGCCGCTGCCGTTCTGCTAATAGGGTCAGTATCGGCTTTATACCGCAATAGAGAGGTTATTATATACCTTAGAATTAGTGCTATAAAGGAAAAAAAGAAAAAAAAGAAAAAGCACTAAATTAGGGGGTATTATAGACCTATATACTAATGCAGTGCCTAAGGCTAGCTACTCCTATCTTTAAATCCGGCTTACCTTTACCTACACACTATAGACTAATACGCTTAAGATGCATCTAGGCCCCTATAGGCGCGCGCCCGATAAGAATACTATTAACCCTACCCCTTTAACCTCACCTTCCCCTTACTTTATACCTAATAGTACTCCGACCTAGGCCTAATACTCCCGGAATTTATATTTATACTCTTCCTAAGCAATACCGCCAGATATAGTCCTAAGCGGTTGCACACCCTACTCTTTCACGCACCGGATACCCGCCGCCCCCGCTGCAGGGCGATATAAAGCAGAAGTCAAGACTGCAGGAAGGGTTTTCCTCCCGGCTACCGGGTTTTTCCTTTCCGAATCATCTCTATAGAAGTACTAGATAGGTTATTTAACTCTAAAATAGCCTCTAGCGTAATTTAATAATAATATGCCTCTTAACTTCTTACCTTCCCTGCGTTTTCTGGTTATCTTATATTTGCCTTGCCTTTATACTTGCCTTGCTTTATAGCACTTGTATAGTCTTAGGACTTGGTGAAAAATCTAGTATTTATACTAAGATTAGTTCACAGGTCGCAGACAGTCTTATGTCATCTAGCTAGCTAGTAAGGCTCTGCTTTTATAGTGACCTTAAGAATTGCAATATAAGTGCTTAAAATAAGTATGCTAGATAGTATAAAGCGTTTTTATCGAAGTTTTAAGCTAATAGCTATCTCCTTAAGCTAAATAGGCTTTATTAATAATTAAGGCTTTATTTTAAGCCCTTATAATAAATTTATCTATAGGCATATCGTTTCTACTATTTTAATAGAGGATGTAAGGCCTTTTATCTACTTAAGAAACTTAAAAGATAATTTCTTATTAACTATTCTCCTATAAGTAAATCTTATCGACTTTATTATTTTAGAATAATCCTTTATTCCTTATCTTTTTTATAATAAGAAGATTCGCTATAATTATTAAGTTATATAGAATATCAATAAAGATAATAGCCCTTTTATCTTATAATATAATTCAAATAGAATTAATACTAAAGACTTTTAAAATACTATTATAAGTATTACAAACGATATACTTATCAATATTATAGTCGATATTAGTAAACCACTTTATATTATTAAAAATATATATTGCAATTCTCAAGGTCACTATAAAAGCAGAGCCTTACTAGCTAGCTAGATGGCACGAGACTGTCTGCGACCTGTGAACTAATCTTAGTATAATACTAGATTTTTCACAAGTCCTAAGACTATACAAGTGCTATAAAGCAGGGCAAGTGTAAAGGCAAGGCAAATATAAGATAACCAGAAAACGCAGGGAAGGTAAGAAGTTAAGAGGCATATAGTGCATTAACAGACTCGATTGTGCTGCCCTTCTACTATCTAGAAAGAAGGGGAAAAGCTATCCTATATATACACGAAGGAGGGGTGGGCCCAGGCATCCAAGGTAGCCAGTAAGAAAGCTCCCTGTAATGCTCGCTATGCCACGTATATAATACGTCAGCAGCCCCACTATATCCAGCCTTTCCAACCACCCTAACCACCGCACTAGTAATTAGCTACCACGCTAGTGACTAATCACCACGCTAGTGACTACCCACCACACTAGTGGACTAGCCACCACACTAGTAGGCCGCCACCACACTAGTAGGCCCACCACGCTAATTTAGCAATGCCACACCTTTTTTAATAAGGCCTACCTTACTTGATATACAGTAAATAATTCACTGAAAATCCTAAGGTAAAAGGCAAAGGCCTAAGGTTGGTAAGACTACCGTAAGTCCAAGAGGCGGTATAAGGACTAGAAGGTCAGTAAGCCAGTAGGGCATTAGGCCAGCAGCCTAGTAGGCTACTATAGGATTTTAATAATATATATTAAAGTGCTACTATTGAGCATAATATAGGACTTTAAAAGGCCTAAATTATCTAAATAAGTTTCTATAGAAAGGATAGATATTATAAATACCTTATCTTCCTTTTCTTTTTCTATTAATTTATCTTCTTCTTTATTATTATCGTTATTATCTTTGCCTTTACTTTTGCCTTTATATTTATCTTAAAAGGCTTTAAATATATTTTATACCTCTTTAGATTCTTTTTTCATCTTTTTATATATAACTTCTTAGCTTTTCTTACTAATACTGCCTTTTAAATAGTATAGAGCTATCGATAAAGTTAATATCTAATAATTCTTATAATAAGGCCCCTTTACTATATAGGGCTTACTATAGTATTTATAGGTCTCTTTCTCTACTAAAGATAAAGCCGAAATATCACTAGAAGTAGCTTATAATAAAGGTTTAATATTATCGGTTATAAATACTATATAACTATTACTAACCTTCCCCTTCTCTTTTAGCTCTTATTTCTACTAAATATATTTAACAATTGTTAGAAAATCGAGATATTTATTCTATTTCTATGCTTTTACTATTCAATTAAGGATTTTATCTTTAAAGGCAAGATACTTTTAATAAAAAGCTTCTACTAGCTATTTAATAAGTATATTCCTATTAATAAGGATTGAGTCTATTTGCACTGATTATTTATATAATATAGAGATTTCGTTAAACTATTTCTCTATATTATATCTTCTGAGGTTATATTATATAGCCTACTTAAATTTTTCTTTAAGGTATTTCTAGATAATAAGCTGAACCGGTCGCATATATTCTATTAGAAATTAAATTTTTTTTTAAATATTCCGATCGCCTACTACTAATATCTTATAGCTAAGGCTTAGTATTAATTCAAACCATGCTGTATACACTTGAAGATTCCGACTAAATATTATATAACGGTCGTTCTAAAAGTTATACTAAATATTAGCTTATTTCATCTATTCTATAGTAGTAATACCACTAGGGCGTTATATCGGCTTAAAGTAATAGTTTTTTTTAATATTTTCGACTTACTGTAGCTAGATTATTTTTATTCTTACTAGGGGTGCTGCCGATAATACCCTAGCTGCCGTTATAGCTTTAGTATTTGCAAAAGAGGTACAATCTATAGCTTTTATTGATAAATCGACTGTTATTATTAATATAGGTATTAATGCTAATACCTATGTAGAATAGATAGGTTTATCTAGTTCCTATACTAGCAGAAGGGGTATATTTAATATCGTTAAGCCCTTAGGATTAATGAATATCTAAATATCATTCTCTAAAGCACGCTTTTGAATATAATTATACTAGATATCCTAATTATATCGGGATATCAGCTTAACTACTAGTTTAAAGCTATTATCAGTAATAGTACCTATTTTTGCTAATAACGATATTCAGGGCACGAATTAATCTAACGAAAATAGCGGTTAAACTATCTATTAGTTAATTTTAAAGGAAATATCGCGACTTTTCCAAATAGCCTCCTTTTTAATTAATAAGGCCACACAAGTATATTAGCAACGAGGCTTTTAATAGATTTAATGGGGAACCCGGAGCTTGCTTAAATAAGATCCAGAAAACAGTGGCTTTTATAGCAAAATAAAGATAATAGTTAATCTTAAGGCTAGGCCACAAGGTAAGGGATTAGAATAAGGTTTTCATTATGATATTTACGCAATTGCTACTATGTCAGAATGCATAGGGAAAATGCGATAATGCTTAATTGAAGGAACCAAGTCTCCTCAAAGCGACTTATGTTCCCAGCTATTTATAGTGGGAAAAGGGGTATCCCTAAGGGCCTACTGATCTAGGGGGAACTCGGTACATCCGACCTCAGATATGACCGATATCCACATTACAGACAAGCCAATTTCCCTCTAATAACGGGCCTCAGCAAAGGCCGCGAAAGCGTCTACGTACGGACTACACGTTGGCGTCTGACGCACAAAGGACTTCGTCACTAATCCATGACCAACTGCCTGACTGCCTGACTGCTTACTGACTGGTTCCAGCGCGCTGTGGATGAGCAAGCGAGAAAGATTTCCATTTCCGTCGGACCGGTTTTTTTTATTAATTACTCATTTTTTTTTTTATTTATTTTCCCCGCCCTGTGGTTCGACTTGGGCGGACCGAATTCTGCACGGCCATGCATGTCCCGAGTACCGAGAATGAACTCTGTTACGCGGCGCCTTTGATTCCACCGGACTAGAACCAACCAGCAAGTCCTTCTTGATGATGATGAAGAGGTTAAAAGCGCTGGCTCGTTCCGTCCTTTCTACCGCTTCTGCTCGACCAGCAGTAAACCCCCCCCCCTCCCCTTTCTTGTCAGTATCCGACGCCTTGTCCGTCTCTTGTTTTTTTTTTCACGTTTCTTTTCGTCAGCCCAACACTTGGCCCGCAGCCCTCGTCAAGATAGAAGATGATGATGGGCACTCCGCCACACCACCTTCTACCCGTCAACGTCAACAGGCCCCGGCCCTCGCCTGTAGACGAGCAGCACGATGTACGCGCAACCGCAATAACCACCAAGACAAAACCCAACAAGCTGTTCACCTTGACCTCGACTCCCGCCTATTCCTACCCGTCTTTGCCCCCAAAGCCGGATGACAAGCTCCGTGATTCCGCACCTCGCAACACGCACCCGCACTCGCACCCGCACCCGCACCCGCACCCGCACCCGAGAGGCCCGGGGCTCCCCGACGCATACTCTGCATGCACCAGCAGGCGACCCTCCGTGGCTGAAACAACAACGTCGGCGCGCAAAAGCACCAGAAGCAGAAGCAGAAGCAGCAGCCGCAGTGCAACTGCAACCTCAACCGCAGCCGCAACCGTAGCCCGCTCGCGCCTGCCTGCGCGGCGCATCTCGACCTCGGTTCCCCACGGCGCCGAATCAGTCCCGCTCACGGTGCAAGATGCCCTCGTGGGCTTGATCGCCGCCTCGTGCCAGGCCCAAGTCGACGTCGACGGGCTGGACACCCAGCCGACGGGCAAGACCGCTCCCTTGCGGAGGGCCGGCTACCAGATCAAGTCGTTGCGCATCTCGCTCCAGCTGCTGCGCAAGGTCCTCCGCCGCCTGGACACGGGCCGGCTGCAGAATCCCGAGAGGGCCAGCCTGGTGGATGTGGACGTCCTCGTCGCGGTGCTGGCCGCCTCCGTCCTGACCCTCTCCGAGCTGGAGGCCCGGCTGGAGACGCTGGCGACGCGGGCGGACGAGCTGGGCCTCAGCCCCGAGGACGTGTGCCAGCGCTTCACGCGAGCCCTGGCCAGGGACGCAAACAGGCTGCGCCTCGTCGACTTCACCATCACCAAGCTCCTCAGCGTGCTGCAAGTGTAGGCTCCATCCCTCCCTCCCCTCCTTCTTCATCCCGCCAAGCTATGCCCGAGGCTGACAAAGCTTGATTTCCCTCCCGCAGAAGTAACCCCCGAGAAGCACTCCGCCACAAGCTCCAAGCCGGCCTGGCCACGATGGACATGCTCCAGGCAGACATGGCGCTGGCCCAGCGCATGCAGCAGCTCCAGGACGCAGCCCAGGGCCTCGCCCTCGCGTCCCCCGACCGCCGCCGCGAGCTCGCCTGCCGCCCGCCCCCGGCATATAGCAAGCCTTCGCCGGGGAACGACGACGAACTGCCCGACTACCAAGCCGCCCTGGACGACGACTCGGCGGTGCCCATCCAGCCCCGCGACTGGTCCGTCTACTCGGGCCTGACCCTGGCCGACATTCCGGCCCTGTCCAGGATCAACCTTCCGCTGATACTGGGCGAGATCCACGACGGATACTTTTACACGGCCGAGTACGCCGACTCGGTCACCCCAGGCCTGGACGCCCTTGATGAGACGCAAAGCTTGGCGCGACCGGAGGCTCTGGCCCGAGTCTTGCTCATAACGGGTCCGACTTCCGACTCGCGCGGGACAGCGTCTGAGCAGGGCGCGGGTGGCCTGGCCCATCGGCTTGCACGCAAGATAGCCAAGAGGGGTCTGTTGAGTTATTGTCGTTGAAAATGGAAGAATCACGGATGGGGCAACAGATCAGGGCAAAGCCTGTGTTTGTGTGTCTGCGGAGCTGCATCTTTTTTCCTACCTCTGTTGTCCTCTTTTTATTGTTTTCTTGTTTTCTTTTTTTTTTCTTTGTGTTTCATGTCGTCTCCTTGGCTTAGAAATAAAGGTGCCGAGTGAGGCGAGGCGCCACCTCGTCTGCTGGTCTCGAGTTGGATCCAAACATGGGTGTTGGTTATACCCAGGTCAAGCGCAGGGTGGGATAGATAAAAAGTCCATCTGGACTGAATACATTTTGGCAATGACGATTGTTTCCGCCATCTGCTTCTTTTCCATCTTGCTTGGATGTCCATGTTTTCTGGAGCCGTTGCAGATCCTACTCTGCCGGCCCAAAGCCGTGGATAGGGATTTTGTTTACACACACACTCGAAGCATTGTTGGAATTCTAAGGTTTGAAAAGGCTAGGTAGGGTCAATCTGGTATGTTAGACTAAAGCTTAGGGAGGGAGAGAGAAGTGTCCCAGACTATATGGCTATGTATAGGCGAGTCTGTCATGACTTGCGGCTAGTGCGAAGGGTCTGCGCCCCTGCGCCCTTATGGCCTCGTGGTCGCCGACCACCCTCGTGTCCCGTTCCAGGATTGTGGCGCCTGCCCTGCGTCCCATCCCGTGGCCGTGGGGCGGGGCCTTGCCATTTTGTACAGCTCCAGTCGTGACCCAGCACCACAGTACTGCGACTCGTCGCCAGGGCAGAGGAAGCTGCAGTCTTGCTGGTCTGCGGCCCTCTCACTTTCCCCGGCAATCTCCTTGCCGCAGTAGCACTCCCGGCCGTATTCCACGCCGAAATACGTCAGGTCGGCGCAGAACTCGGCGCAGGACTCGAGCGTCATGTCGTCGCTGGCAAATACGCGATCGCGCAGAGCGCGGCCCTCTAGTGACTGCGTCCAGCACCCTTGATAAGCCCACTGGCCAATCTCGGTTCTTCTGAAAGGACCGGTCTGCGTTGGCGCGGCAGGAGAGGCCTGCGTGGGAGGGAATGCCGCGGCGTTTGAATCCGTGGCGCCTTGGGTTCTGCTCGGAGACGTGCCAAGGGTAAGATTGGAACTGAGAAGGGGTGGTGACGGCAGTGAAGTGGTGGCTGTCATGATACTGGTAGGTCCGAGGGTAAATTGATATGCGTTGAGCCTCAGACGGCCGCCACAGAACTCGGTAGAGTTGTCTGCTTGGCTGTCAATACACGCACTGAAAATCATCGTCGTCGTGGGAGTAGATCAAGGTCCGATTGTTGGTTACGTACCGTTGCAAGTCATCTGGCAGTCGGCGATAGGGGCGGGAACAGCGCCGGAAGTAAAAGCGTTGCCGCACCAGCACTGCGAACGAGAAAAAAAAAAAAAAAAAAAAAAAAGTCAGCAAGGGGACTCTGAGCAAAAGGGCTGACCAGGGCGGGTAGAATTACCTCGCCTCCGTATTCTACACCGGCATAAATGTAGCCGCTCGATTTGCAAGCATCTACGCAGTTCTTCACCGTTTTCTTGTCGGTGGCCTTTCCGTTGGGCAGAGCGCGGCCAGTAGTAGATTCAGTGTAGCAGCCGATGCTGGCATAGCCCGAGACACCCGAGTTGACGAGCGGCTGAGCGGCTGTTGGCGGCTCAGTTGATCCACCACGCCCACAGAGGCTGTCGACGAATACGGACAAGTAGGCTCCGGGGTTGTTGTTTCCATTCCCACCGCAGATCTGCTTCAAGCTTCCCATGCAGTTAAAGTTGCAGTTCGATTCGTCCACCTTGATCATGGGAATAGTATTGCCTGCCCAGCATTCACGCGCGTACTGTGTGCCGCAGTAGATATAACCCTTGGCGTGGCAAGCGCGGATACAGTCTGCATTGACCAAGGTATCAGATGAGTATATCTGGTTTGGCAACTGGCGATCGGGAGTGTTGTCTCGATAGCAACCAATGTATTTGAACCGGCCATCTCCGCTGGGCAACAGGGGCGGTGCTTGCTCCGCGACGGCATTGCAGAAGAACTGGATGAATTGCTTTCCAAAGGTCGGATCGTTGGTGTTCATGGTCCACCGAGCCGTGTCGTTGTAGGGAGCCGTATTCCATTGCGCGTACGGGGCGTTGCAAATGAGCGTGGCGTTGGCGCTCTCGCCTGGGTTGAGAGACGTGCCCTCGGCGAGGTCCACCTGGTTCAGGGATCGCACAAGTCCTGCGACGCCGAAAGGGGGCTTGGATACAGTGAGCGACAACGGAACTGCTCCCTCGGGGGCGGAGTTTGTCACGCGAAACAATAGCGACTTGGAAGTGTTCTGCGTGACGTTGCCGAAGCTGAACGGCGTGTCCGGCGTATGCTTGACCCACCCGCTGCCATCGGGGGTTTGGAATTCTAAAAGGGCAGTGGGCCAAGGCCCAGCTGACGCAGTAATCGAGATGGTCTCGTTGCCCCCGTCCGACACAAACTTGACGTAGCAAGAATAGGTGCCAGTTGTCGACGTGTCAAACTTCACGTTGACGCTGGCCGCAGAGTTGGGACCAACGGCGGCGGGAATCTTCTGCAGTGTGAACTTGCCAACTACCAAATCGCCTCGACCGTCCCATAGCTGGGACGGCCCGTCAGCGTTGCTGGGAGAGTACAGCACAGACTGCACCGTAAGCAACCCATTACCCAGGTTCGAAGCTAAGAAGGGCTCCGAAACTCCGTTGGGGTCCGCTCCAGTAATCGCCTTCTTGAAGGAGAGGATCCTGGGGCTGATCTGGAGCAATGGCCCTGCACTCTGTCCTGTACCGGCAAGGCGTGCATGGGTGTTGGTGCTGTAGCCGCCGGCACTGTTGGTGGTGGTGACGAGGACATCGTTTGAAAGCAAACCCACGTCAGAAGGCGTAAACGTAGCATTGATGGTGAAGGCATCATCGACAGCCATTTGCAAAGGCGTGGTGGGCAGTCCCGAGAGGGCAAAGTTGTTGCCTCTGGGATCGTTGAGCTTGATTGCTGTCACAGTCAGGGGTATGAGAGCTTGGCATGTAACAGGCTTAGCCGAGCTGCCGTTCTTCATATTCACCGTCCCAAAATCTACTGGTGAGGTGCAGTTCAGAGGAGCGTTTACGGGAGATCCAAAGCCGTAAACGTAACCTAGAGTCGTTCCGACATAAACCATGCCGTCGCCAAAGACGGGTCGAGTGAACTTGGTTACCCCAGGGATTTTGAAGGACTTGATCAAGTTTAGGCTACCAGCCTGGGGCACAGCGTCGTACACGCGGAGACCTGGCCCCTGCACGTCGGTGATCCACAACAAGCCAGTTCCTTGTCTTCCGTTGAGAGAGGTTGTCGTACCATGGCTGACGCCGAGGATGTAGGCATTCTTTTCCCGTGTCTGGGCGACCTTGGCGAATGAAGGCACACCGTTATTGCAAGAAAACTTGAAGACAACGGTGGGGTATTGGATGACGTTGATGTAGATGTAACCACCTTCCAGGGGGTAGACACCAGCACCGGCGTAGACAGAGTTGTCGTTTTGATACACGTAAATCACGTCATCCAGCCTGTCTGGGCCGTTTCTGTAGCCGCCAAGGCTGTCCAGGTTAAGAAAGTATGTCTTGCCACTCTTGCCGGTGACAACACCGATGCGCTTGATGGCACCGCACGAGAATTGGCTGGGGAGAATCTCCAGGGGACTGGTGCCCAGGTCCTTGTCCGCGCCATCCAGAGCCTGCTTCTCCCACGGCATGAAAAAATCAACCAGCCGAAGACTGCCGTCGGCGTTGATGCTCATGTGCAGCGCCGCCTCTTCCAGCGAAGTTGGAGGGTTGAACCCCCGGACGGGGGCTTCGGAAAGTTGGGAAGCATATCCGTTCCCGGTGGCTAGAAAGATGGAACCTTGGTCATCGGAAGCAATGCCGCCGCCAGACATCCAGATGCCGCCGCCCTTGACGGTGGTTGGGACGCCTTGTCCTTCGGTGGCCCAGTTCTCGACAATCTTACCGGTCGTCTTATCCCAGCCAATGACCCAGCCGGTGAAGTCGTACTGTACGCAGTGAGAGGCGAAGCCAGCATAGACGTAGTTGCCCTCGTGCAGCAGAGCCGTCCGCTGGTGGTGAATTCCACCCTTGAATATGCGATCGGGAGCGTTGCTGGCACGGATGCCCTCTAGGTCGACGGGGAAGTTTGGGCGCTCGGCGAGGCTGTTGACATCAAGAGCGTGGACATAGTACCTCCCGGCAGTCCTGCCTTGGGCCTTTTGGCCGCCAGTTTGATCGACGTACGTCTTTGAGGTCAAGTACAGAGTATCGGTGTCGGGGTCGATGACGCCAGTAGCAGTGATGCCAATGGTTGGGTTAATGTCGACGCAGCCATCAAGATCCGCGGTCAGGAAGGGAATGTGAAGGTTTCGCGACGCAAGTATCTGGCCAGTCTTGGCATCTAGCTTGTAGACATTGTTTTGAGTGGTGGCAAAGTACACGTATTGCCTAGGGTCGTTGTTGGGGGTGTAAACGAGAGGTTGCGAAAAGATTTGTTCCGGCTGGCCAACCCACACGCCCGGCAGAGTGGTTCGAAATACTTGACCAAACTGGTCGCTGCCAACGACAGCCGGGTCCATGTTGTGATTTCTGCGCAGCCCAAACCATTTAGCGTAACCACAGGAGAATGGATGTCTTGGAATGGTCATGGATCGGCCCATTCTCACTCACGTTTGGTAGCCAGCTCTCGAATTGTCTCCTCCCCAGGTAATGGTGTCGGTGCCGGCAAGTCCAGTGACTAGACCTACGAGGGCCAGGGCCGTGGCCACGGCCAACCGTGGTCGTAGAGCCATCCTGGGGCCAACGAAGAGGCTGATCGTCCTGCCGACCGACGATAATGGACTTGGAGTAGCCCACCCGAAGCCAGAAGGGAGGTGGTAAGACACATATAGTGGTTACCGACAGCGAAACAAGCCCCGTGGCATGCATCCCACGCGACGGCCACCTCGGGGCCGCACATGCTCGGTACAGCAAGGCATATCGGTCAATGGGTTCGTTATCAAGACGATCGCCAATGGATATCGCTCAGTGGAGCGTGGGCGGAAACCCGGCTTCAGCAACCAGGACTTGGAACCACAAAGGGAAAGCGGGAAGCGGAAAGCGGGAGCAGTTCTTGTCACAAGCCGAGACATTCGAATTATGTGGCCGGGGGGGGGGGGGGGGGGGGGGGGGGGGAGCAAGTCGGTTACTGGGGTAGTACGTAGTGCGTACATGGGTCCTCAGCTCTTGTCGAAGAGTAGTGTTCGGAGTATAGGTTGACTTGGGTATTTTTGTGTCTGGCATTGGCGTTGCTGTGATCCCGAGCTGTGAGCAGTGAGTATACGGTTCTGTTGATCGAGCTTTTGCTTGTACTCGGGCGTAGAATACTTGCCTGTGAACAAGTCTGCAAAGACGTGCTCGATTCAATGTTCAATGATGTCCTGCGCCGCTAACAGAATGGGGGCCGGCAGTACTGTGCATTATACTCCAAAGACTGTGTATTCCGCACGGAGTAACCCTTAGCCCACGGGCAAACGCCAGATCCAAGATGCAGGATCCAGGACCCAGGATGCCATGCTTTTTTCTTTTCTTTGGTGGGAACCCGACTGGAGGGGGCCCCTTGCCGCACTTTTTCGAAGCCAACCAGACACCAGACCTTTGTTCATCATCCCAGGGGTGTTTCTCGGAAGTATTGCCCCGTCAAACCTTGGCATCGGCCTCAAAGAGACTCTCTCCGGCAAGGAAACGCAATGCTTGCCTGAGGCCGAGCCTGGAGTTGGCTCGTCCTCCTCGTCCTCGTCTTGTCCTCGCCCTCGTCCTCGCTTACGACTGTAACTCCGTACCCCTTCCCTGTGCTTGATCCGAGCGGCTCACCCAGGGACTCGGTGCAACCCTGCTGCGCGTGGTCTTTGCCAAGGACAGGGCCAAGGCCCTCTTGGGCGTGGACGGACTGTCTGAGCTGCGCAACTGGTTCGGGAGTCTGGACTCGTCTTTGGTACTGTACTTGTGGCACCTGGGCACCCTTTTTCAGCTTCTCAGCTTTTTCAGCCGGGTTCTTGCAAGTTGGGAGTGTCTGGCGTCTGGCGTCTGGACTCTGCTTGCTGCTGTTCAAGCCCAGCAACTTGCTCGAAACCGACCCGATTGACCCGCTTTAGATCCTCGCTCACGCAACCAGGCGCTTGCTCAATCGGGAAGCTATGTTCTGTAAGAAGCAGCTGTTAATCGTGACGGGGTCTGAAGCCCGCCGAGGATCATGTGTACAGACAGACAGACTCCAGGGTGGCCCTGGTCTGTGCCACAACGTCCACTCCCTTGCTTACAGGGCCGTGATGTACATAGTAATCCCTGGTGCTGGTGTGCTCACCGTGGCAGGGCCGCAGTACCTTCAGACAGGTTGCTACAGGTACAGGTCTCTGACGAATTCCTGAACTTTCAAATGATGCCTGGCCCCGTCGGCTTTGATGGCCGGCCACCAGCGGACCAGAGGCAACCCCGGATCAAGCCGACAGCACCCGAGCTTCCGACCGCATCGATGTGGCACGAC
This sequence comes from Ustilaginoidea virens, assembly GCF_000687475.1. NCBI lineage: Eukaryota > Fungi > Ascomycota > Sordariomycetes > Hypocreales > Clavicipitaceae > Ustilaginoidea > Ustilaginoidea virens. Next base: position 2,840,912 of record NC_057316.1, read on the forward strand.
AGGCAGGCAGCAAGACAAAGTCCGTCCGTCAAGGACGCTGCTCTCTTGACTGGACTGGTCCTAGCCGCTTGCCATGTCACATACAGCAGCATTCTTACCGCCAAGCCCTGGCCAGACGACACCCATCGACAGCTACCCGCCTCGTTGCAGTTCTGCATGTAGCTCTTCCGCAGAGAATTGCCTATGCCTGTGGCGTCTTCGAAAAACGGAGTTGTTCCTTCTCCGTTTGCTGCTACTTGGCATGTTGCCTGACTCTCAGTATCGACGTCTTCCGGTCACTGTGCCGAACAGCCAAACTGTCGACCCTTCTTGTGTGTATTATGTACATACTGTACCTACCGTATGTATTATCCCCGCCCGATTCGCCTTTTGCCCGTGCTTCCTGCAAAGTCGCAGTCACTAAAGCTCCAAACATATCGCTCCTGGCAGGAGAAAAAGGTCCGGATGAGATGTCAAGAGCCAGGGCCAGGTGGATGACTTATGCATCGGTAACACACGCGACCAGGACCAGCGTATCGGTGTGATTTAACCATTTACGAGAGTACTCCGTGTCCAGGTTCTCTCAATACCTGAGTACCAAGTGCAGCTGTACGCAGCACCAGGACGAAAAGCCTTCCGTCGTCCTTCAAATTGACTCATGGCCAAACCCGACGCCATCTTTGCATATTTCGAAAATCGAGCCAATCGAGACCCGGCCAGTCGCAGTAAATCCTCGTAGACTGGCCACTCCACAAAGCTGAAGCAAACACAGAGTACTCTGTGCAGACTCCGGCGTAATGCGCTGCGTATCTCACAACGCTGCAAACGATGAGCGCCGCCACAAATTCATAAATGAGCAGAGGCGTTCTTTTTTTTTTTTTTTTTTTTTTTTTTGTGGGAATGTCACGTTTTATTTCTCAGTCGTTGGATGCCGTGGTCACGGCCGTAGGGAAATCCGATGCGCGGGGTCCATCGGGGGAGAGCCCCTCCGTTGTTGGATTGAAAACATCAAGAATTCATGGACCTGGTGCCTTCGTAGGAGGTTTGCGATATCTCGGGACCAACGCAACTACATTCCTTTCCCCTTCAACCTCTCTCCTCGTCGCCAAGGCTTGCCGCGTCCACCAGCACCCCTGCGTAGTCCTTCTCACCACCACCAAGAGCCAAGGTAATTGGATCGCAACAAGTCTGTGAACCGTAGAGCCCCAATGTTGTGATGCTTCTTGGCCATTCCGCTGTTCTTGCTTTACATCAAAGAACTACGAATTCGCCTGCGCCTGTGAGCCTCAACGAGACTGCACTTGCAATCCGCATAATGAGGCCGAGCTCTCGCAACACGACATAGGTACCTGCCGCACACAGTCGTTTGGCCAGAAACCGGCCTTGGATCTCGTTCCAAGGGCGTGGAAGTTGCGCACGAGACCGCTTCAAGTGGAACATGGGCCGACCAAGAACGATGTGCAAACTACATCTTGGAGAAAATGCGTGGCGAGGTGGGTGCTGCGACCGGATATGCCTCCTAGGGAGAAAAGTACGTCATGGTGAAGGGAGCGGTTCATGGGATGGAAACGTGTGCCATCTTTCCACGACCCGAATAGTGCCAGAACAGAAGTTGAGCCAGGACGTACAGTACAAAAGCCCGGCATAGAGGCTCTGAAGATTGTTGAGGATTCTCGATTGTTTCTGATCTCGGGAAATATGAAGGGCGAACGAAATGTGCCAGTTACATTCTTTCAAGTCGTTGCTTCCTGTCCCTCGCGACGGCTTTCATGTGTGAGTGCTCATCTTTTCATCTACTTTCTCTTTTCCCTTTTTCCTTTTTTTTTTTTTTTTGTGTCCTTTTTAACCCCCAGAATGGCTTCAGGCTCCAGGCTTATCAACAAGCTGTCCATCCAGCAGAATGTCAACCTTTTCGTTGTAGAAGCACAGCAGCCCAGCTATGGCAGCGCTTTCGTGAGTGGGATGTCTGTAATACCACACCAGGTTTTTGTGCTCTTTCCCATCGACAACCACATGGTAGTATTCAGCATTCCCCTTGTAGGGACATTGGGTCATCTGATCACTCTTCCTCAACAGAGATGGATCCACAGACCCAGGAGGCAGGTAGTAGCGCACCGGTAGTCCCGTCTCGTGCAAATGAACCGACGACACCGACTTGGCAATGGTCTTGCCCTCCATCTTGATCTCTATGGATCGGGACGATGGAAGGGTATCGACACGCTTGAACGGATCTTTCGGATGAACATATACCGGCACATCCTCCTCAAGCCACTGGTCTAAGGGGAAGAGTTAGCTAACCGACCGGAGGCAAAAGTCGAGGCTATAGCACCCCACCGCGTACCCATGGATCCGAACTCGAGTCGCACAAGTCCGCATAGGGCACCAAGGCTTCTGTCGTCGGTGAAGCGAATCACGCGGTCCGTCTTGGCCTCCTTGATCCCGCTCCTCGCGTGAACCGTGACTTCGACAAGAGCGGCTCTCGCAAAGCCACCGCTTCGGATCAGCTGTGTATCTCTATGGGAGCAGTTCTTGAGCTCGGTCAGCGGCACATAGAACTGCGGATAACCATCGTGTTCCCAAACATGGACCGCTTTAAGCGTATCCACGATAGTTCTGCGGTTGAAGATGACCCGCAACCTCCGGGACGCTGGGTATACTTTGCGGGGGCCGTTTGAAAGTATATGGCTGGCAAGGTCGGCTAGGCTAAGCAGCATGCTAGTACTTGCTTTTTTCTTCCATCGTTTTTTATTTTTTTTATTTTTTTTTATTTTTTTTTGCAGTATGGAGGGACACGGGCAGTGCGCGGCTGTTCCCCAAGCAAAGGTGTCGGGGGTAGAGGGGGGGGGGGGGGTCCTCTTACTTTGCTCCATAAGCTCCAGGTCTTGCCATGGTTGCTGCTTTTCGCATGCGAGCTGCAGATGGTCGAAAACAACGGGCTGATGTGTATCAAGATGGGGTTTCTCAGCGAGGGGAGAAGATGGGCCGCGGGCGGTTATACTGGATGAATGGACATGATGGAAAATTTGATGGCCTGTCTGGGGGGCATGTGCAGGATTATCGAGACAAGGCATTGCGTCCATTGTAGCCCAAGCTACGGAGGGCTTGTTGACGCACACACCCCCCCCCCCCCCCCCCTCCTCTCCCTCCTCCCTCCTTGTCGGCGCTACCCCGCAAGTCGTAATGATGGTGCGTGCTTGTGTTGTGCGCGACAATTTCGTCATGACGCAATAATTTGACAGCCAGCTGTTGCCAGCTGCCCGCCAGCTGCCCGCCGAGGTTGAGGATGGATCGTGGCCTGGGATGTGCCAATGACCGTGCCACGACCGAGCCCATGGGTCAAGGGGTCTGTCTGGTTCTGGGACTTTGTAGGACCGTCGGGCAACCAGCCCAGGCAGGCCCCTTACCCTTAGCATCCTTGCAGGCCAAGGTTGGCGTCTGGTTGGCGTCTGGTTGGCATCGGAGCCAAGCCGCCGCCGTCGAGACTTCTGGGTCACTGGTCCGTAATTAGTCCGTAGTTGGACCTCGAAAACTTCGGGAACCCCCAGCCGCCTCACCTCACCTCACCTCACCTCACCTCACCTCACCTCACCTCACCTCACCTCACCTCACCTCACCTCACCTCACCTCACCTCACCTGCACTTGCACCGTGGCGGCTAGAGGATACTGAGGCGTTCTGGGCCCAATCAAGTGACATCTGGATTCTGGACGGCACGGCAGCATAATACTCTCCCCCACCAGACCCCAGCCAGTCCCAGGCACTCCGTACGGTCCAAAGCGCATTGAAAAGGGACTGCACCGATGGCAAGCAGCAAAGTGACGCGGACAATACATAACAAAGAGGAGGCGCAGATTTCCGGGGTCTTGGCTTGGCAGATTGGCAGATTGACAGATTGACAGATCGACTCAGCATGGTGCTGACTGTTTCACGTTAACTGTCAATTTCAATTTCATGCAGCGCAGCACAGCACAGCACAGCACAGCACAGCACAGCACAGCACAGCACAGGCCGCTCTAAATGTAGTCTGGGGCCTTCCAGTGTCATGTAGGCAGGTGCGGGTGACTGGGCCCGCCCGCGACTGCCTGATCTACCTTGCACGAGACATTTGCAGCATGTTGACGACCAAGAATTGAAGAGCACAACAAGCGCCCCGTGCCATGGTGAGTCTGTTGGTCCGCACCAATGTTGGCCTTTCTTCTTCCCCTTTCGACAAAAGCCAGGTCACGTCACCCGCCCGAGGCAAGCTGCTCGACTGGAGAGACTCATCGGCTCCGGGGGAGGGTTTCCGACCCGTTGGACACATTCGACACATTCGACACCTTCGACCCGCTGAACAAGCCTACGGTTTGCTACTGCATTCCTGTCAAGGCCGCAGCCAGCAACGCACGCAAGTCATGGCTGGGTCTAGCACCCGGGCCTACTGTCCTGACCTGACCTGTTCAGGTAGCTGTCCATGCGTGCCGTCATGCGACAACAGCAGCTGGCCAATGTGTCACTTTGCCAACATGAGCGCGATGAAAGTCGATATTGGAAACTGAAACTCCTCTCACTCCTCTCCAAAGACAATCAGCAGGAAACCCCGCGGGCGGTACCTTTGAAGCATTCCTCTTTACGATTGCTGGATCCCAAGCACGGTTTCCCATCCCCGGAAAAGATGCTTCATCCTTCACAATGAGCACCGTCCTCGAAAGCGAATCATGTAGTACCTTCTTCCATGCTCATCTAACAAGACCAGCACATGTCTTTGGCTGCGATGATGAGATTTGCTCCCATGGAAATGGTACAGGGAGAGAGAGCCCTGTTTGCATGGTTTCGGCACCATGTCATTCGGGGGTAATTCTGACGTCGAACTTGATTCCCCAAAACGGTTTTGAGTCGGCCCAGGCCTCTTCGTCTCAGCTCTGAAGTAATAAAAGCATGAAGAGCCATCATAAAGGTGCAAAAACGATCACCAGGGCTCGTTCTTCCGATACAGCGGCACCTTCCTTGCCTGGGCATCCTGGCAAGCAGTTGACCTATTGAATGAAGGGAGGCTTGGCAGGAGAGCCGTTACCCAACTGTCTCCGGTAATTGTCAAGTGACGGCAAGAAAATGCAACAGTCTCATGTACTCTGTTTGACATGAGCAGCATCACAAGGGTGGCAACTAGAAATTGTTGTTGGAAAGCAGTTGAGAAAATAATGTGAGAGACGGCCCACGTGTAGCTCAAGGAGCACCCGAGATTTTTTGAAGTCCGTCATCATCGAAAGGCAATTTACAACTGGGAAGCTTTTGCGCACAAGGCCTAATCGTAAAGAAGCTATACTGGAGGGCTAGTTTCTGGCCGACACCTACATTATGAGAATGTTTAGTCTTTTGATAATGTGACCAGAAGGAAGGAATCCGAAATCCGGAATCCGGGATCCCGCCGTGTTCTCGCACGGTCATCACCATATCCCAAGTCCATGACGGGCAGCATTCCCAATCACGGGGGCACGAAGGAAAGAAGTTGCTGTTGAGGAAAATTCTGATAATCGATACAGCAGGAAAAAGACTAGTCATTTAGCTGGTTGCCGCTGATTGTGAAATTCTGACTGTACGACAGATGCAGGCAAGTGCGGGGGCGCTTCACCGTACGAGAGAGAACGTCCGTACGTTAGGTTAGGTAAGGTATGTACCAGGTAAGGAAGGTAGGTACCTACCTAGGTCGGTAGGTACACAGTACGGATTCTGTGTATAGCACTTCCAGTTGAAATGCGGGTGCGGTTTCAACAACGGTCGGGAATAGACTTGCCGAGGGTTGCTGCTGCTGCTGCAACTAGGGCAAGTCACCGCGACTGAAATAGGTGCTTGCACGTGTAATGAAACGGGAGGGGGCCTGGCGTTGCGAATGGAATCGGCAATCTTCATTGGGGTCATGAGAAAAGAAAAAAAAACGACGACGACGACTAGCAGGTACTCACTCCGTGGCGGCGTGGGAAAACTTACTACTGCAGTACCTATCTAGTAGTTTGAAGTCGAAAACCTCCAGGTACATATCTTGTATGAGAGAAAGAAAGGTTAATTGATTACCTACCTCTACCTACCTACCTCCTAGGTACCTAGGTACCTAACCTATATACCTACCTAAGGTAGGTACCTACCCTACCTACAAGATAGGAGGTAGGTAACTTAGTACGGGGACTCCCTCCGTACAGACCAAGTACAGAGACAATGGGAAGGCTCAACATGTCGGGCAACGGGCCGCCCGCCCTGCTCCAGTTCCCCCACCTCGCCTCGCCCACCTGTGCGCCACCGCACGTACTGCGGGTGCGGGGTAAGTAAAGCTCCGACCGAGGATTTGTTGAGGCCTACTCCGTACCTGTCGGGCGTCGGGTTTCGTGCTGAGAGACGGTAATAAGAACAGCTAGTTGAACAGTAAAGGCGAGAAGTTACAGTCAGAGTCAGGGACAGTCATCTACCTCATTTTCTCAGCGGACCGGCTCCGTTGCTATTTGATGTCGAGGCTCAGTGTGGCTTGGTACCAGATACAATCTTGGGTCAACTAAGGTACTCTAGGTACCTGGTATGCTTCAACAAGTCCCTGGAGCTAAACCAAGCTGGGATCCGCTAGGCATTCCGCGATCCATTCAGGCACCGTGGATTTGATTTGATTTGCTTTGCGGCCAGCCGCCAACACCTGGGTTGACAGTTGTACTAGGACTGTTTACACCGGCCAGGCATGTTATGCACGTTGGGTTCCGTCCACTACATTAGGTAGTCGTCGGTTCATTAACGTTGAAATCACCAGCCCAAGCAAGCATCAGTAACACCAGCCAGGCACTCTTGAGCATCTTTTGCTTGGCTGCCCCTCCTGCCCCCCTCCCCTCCTCTCCCGAGTCCATCCTTCCATTGGATCTCCTTCATTGGACCTCCCTTCATTTGTTGGCAGCCGCAACAACAACAACAACAACAACAACAACAACAACAACAACAACTACAGCAGACATCGCAGTCGCCCATCCCGTGAGACTTGTGGGAAAAGATGCGTTCCTCGGTGGTTGCCCGCGGTGTCGGGTCCCTGCTATCCACTGCATCCCGAACCACGACGACTGCCCCAAGACTTGCTCGCCAAGCTTTCCCACCATTCGGCCAAGCTCGTGCCGGCGCTACCCTTGTGGACACCCCAACACCGGCCCATGGGCCACCGGAGGCTGTAAAGAAGCCAGCCAGACAAGCAAATGCGAACCAGGTCTTGAAAGATGCAGTGTCGGCTACAGCTGCCCGACAGGACTGGACAAGAGAGGAGATCGCGGCAATCTATTATCAGCCACTGTTGGAATTGGCGCACCAGGCTGTCAGTCCAACCTTTTTGCCAAAACCCACCCGCACACTAACGCGTCCTGGCCTGACATGGCAATATCCGAGGAAGAAGGGGGGTTAGAGGGGAGAAGGAGAGGGAGAAGAAGAAGAAGAAGAAGAAAAAAAGGGAGAAAGGAAAAAAAATCCCTCAGGAGAGTCTTGGGAGAAACTAACAGAATATCGTCAAACTTTAGAGCTTGGTCCACCGCCGATTTCACAGTCCCGGAGAAGTGCAACTCTGCACCCTCATGAACATCAAAACTGGCGGCTGCACCGAAGACTGCTCTTACTGCGCCCAGGCGACTCGGTACCAAAAAGGCACCGGTCTCGAAGCCAAGCGCGTTGAGAGCGTAGAGTCTGTCCTCGCTGCCGCCAGGACGGCCAAGGAAAACGGCAGCACGCGCTTCTGCATGGGTGCTGCGTGGCGGGACATGCGCGGCCGCAAAAACAGCTTGCGAAACATTACCGAGATGGTCAAGGGCGTCAGAGCCATGGGTATGGAGGTGTGCGTCACTCTGGGCATGATTGACAATGAGCAAGCGAAGCAGCTCAAAGAGGCCGGGCTGACAGCGTACAACCACAACGTCGACACGAGCCGAGAGTTCTATCCCAACGTCATCACGACAAGGTCCTACGACGAGCGTCTCCGGACGCTCAGCAACGTCCGCGATGCCGGAATCAACGTGTGCTCCGGCGGTATCCTGGGTCTGGGGGAGTCATCCGAGGATCGTGTCGGCCTGCTCCACACCGTTTCGACGCTGCCTTGCCACCCGGAGAGCTTCCCGGTCAACGCATTGGTGCCCATCAAGGGCACGCCGTTGGGGGACACGACCCCCGTCGCCTTCACCAGCATGCTGAGAACCATTGCCACGGCGAGAATCATCATGCCCGCGACCATAATACGAATTGCGGCTGGAAGAAAGACCATGTCGGAGGAGAAGCAGGCCTTGTGCTTCATGGCTGGTGCCAACGCGATTTTCACTGGCGACAAGATGCTGACGACGGACTGCAATGGCTGGGACGAGGATAGCGCCATGTTTGGAAGATGGGGCCTGTCGCCGATGAAGAGCTTTAACAAAACGGCTGCCGAGGGGGCTGGTCAGGTTGATGCCGCGAGCGCGTAAAGGCCGCAAACGACGGCAAGCCGCACAAGGAGAAACGAAACAAGGGCACATGATGAAGCTAGATTTACAGAACAGCCACTGATATATATATATATAAATATACATATTGTGTACATATGTGGCTGTATTCATAGCCTACTTATCACGCCTACCGGGGTTTCACTACGTGCAGTCGTACTGACGACTGACCCCAGCTCTGTAACCTTTGGCCTGGCGGCCGGCTGTTCCGCGAGTTGCTCCTCGAGCCATTCCTCCATTGCCATGCACAACCCTCGTACCTCTGCAACCGTATTCGCGGCGTGGAGGCAAAGCCGCAGCCTGTCAGTACCCTTTGGCACCGTAGGCTCACGTATGAAACGGATCATGTAGCCTCGCTTTTGGCAGTGAAGAGCTAGACTTTTCGCCTGGCTTGAAAATACCGGAATGATGGGTGATTCCGGAGGGGCGGTGCTGATGCGAAGCAGGGGTGAAGGATGGTTGTATCTGCGAGATAAATCTAGGAGCAGGCCGTGTGCTTTCCCCACGAGGGACATCAGATCCGCGGCAAGAGGGTCTGCCCGGCCCAGTCTCAAAAAGTCGTAGTAGACCGTCTGAATAGCTGCGAGGGTGGGAAAGCCCATGGCAGTGGTGTATATCAGACTGCGCGCATAGTTGATCAAGTACGATCTAGTAGTTGGTGTGCATAAGACAATGGCTAAGACGACGAGGGGACCCAAGGAAGGGGGAAAGGGGGGAAGGGGGGAAGGGGAGGGGGGAGGGGATGGGGAGAGAAGAGAAAAACGGTACAGTCAGAAGAGGCCCACGCGATTTTCGTTGCTTTGCGCGGGATTTTGGGCGGTAAAAGCTCACCTCCAGCGCACCCCAAAGCCTTGCCGAACGTGTGGACGCGAGCCCAAACGCGGTCCTCCAGGCCCAGGTGACACACGAGTCCTCGGCCGCGCCGTCCCAGCCAGCCCGTCGAGTGGGCCTCGTCGACGACGACGTAGCCGTTGCCCAGCGGCAGCCGGGCTTCGACGCACTCGACAATCCTCCGGAGGGGGGCGACGTTGCCGTCCATGCTGTAGACGGCCTCGACGGCGACAAAAACGTTCCTGGAGCCGGTGGCGAGGGCGCGGCCGTCGCGGCCGTCGAGCAAGGCGCGCAGCACCTCGTCCAGGCTCTTGCCCGCGGGGACGCCTCGGGCGTCGGCGTCGGCGCCGGCGACGCAGTTGTGCGCAAAGGGCACGGCGGTCGCCCTGCCCAGCCTCATGCCGTCGTGGACGCTGGCGTGGATCAGCTCGTCGTAGAGCACGAGGTCGCCCAGCTGCGGGGCGCAGGCGAACAGGCCGGTGTTGGCGTCGAAGCCCGAGTTGAAGAGCAGGCCGGCGGGGGCGCCGTGGAAGGCGGCAACGTCGGCCTCGAGCTTCTCGGCGCCGGCGGAGTTGCCGTCGAGCAGGCGGGAGCCGCACGAGCCCAGGGAGAAGGCGTCGCGGGCGTCGTGGAGGCGCGACATGTAGGCGGTCCTGAGGTCGGGGCGCGTCGACAGGGACAGGTAGCCGTTGGACGAGAAGTCGACCAGGCGTCCGTCATTGAGGGTGAGGTGGCGCCGGCGGTTGAGGGCCTCCCGGCCTGCGAGGATGGCGGCGTAGGCGTCGTCGAGACGCGGCTTCCGTGCGGCCATGGCGAGGACTGCTATGCTATGTACTGGTATGTGCCGGCAAAAAAGGAGCTGCTGGCCAGGGGCCAAATCATGGGCTTTGCCCTCGTAGGCTCGTTGCATGTGCTTACCGAGTATTGCGGAGGCATTGACATGATTGGTTGAACTCTGCAAAGTTGTCGACGTTGTATGTCTGTACATCCAGGTTGCTGCGATATATACGGATACGGAGTAGTCCGTATAGTTGGCGTCTGGTGCAAGCGACAGCGGGGAAATGGGAAATCGGGCACTAAAACGCCCCACTCCCCCCTGCAGGGGTGGCTGGAAGAAAAGAAAACGGCTGGCAGCGGCTATCGTAGCCACAGCAGGTACCGGTAGCCCACTAGGCTCTACACTCCCAATGCGGTTGGCTGCCCCACGCCGCACGGTAAGGTAAGAAGTACCTGCCCTGCGGAGGAGGTAGGTGCTAGATTCACCCCTGGGGCAGAGGGGTGGAAAAGCGGGAGAAACTGATGCTTTGCCACTGTTGGAAGGCAAGCCCAGAAAGGCAGCCCAGGAAGGCAGCACCGGGATCGGCAGGGGTTGGTTGCCCGCTCGCCGGTGGAGCCCCAACAAATCATCAACGTGCTCAACTTCAACCCCTCAGCCAACTCCCTCCAGAGTCCAACCCCAGCCAGGCTGCTTGGCCTCGTGCAAATGCGCGCGGGCTGCAGCTGTGCGCAAAGAGTCTGCGGCGGAGACAATCAGCCCTTTTTTTTTTTTTTTTTTTTTTTTTTTTTTTTTTGTTTTTTTTTTTCCCCCGTTTAGCTCTGAAGTCGGCAAACGACGGCGCTTGCTGAACAGTTGCAGCCTCGCGGAGCGTCACAAGCCCCCCCCCCCAACCAACACCCAACCTACACCCAAAACAGCAGCCAACCTCGCAAAGTCGAGACTCCAGTCATCAGCAACAAAAGTCTGGCATTTCAGCTCGCAATCGGGACCCTGAAGTCGTCAAGGCGTAGCGGAGCGACCAACGGCCATGAAATCCCCAGTGGCCTCGCTGCTCTGGCGCTCCCTTCGCGTGTACCAAGTATTCGGGGCAAACACGGACGTCGGCAAGACCATCTTTACGACTCTGCTGGCGAGGACGGCCAGGAAGCTCTGGAAGGACGAGCAAGTCTCCTTCCTGAAGCCGGTTTCCACAGGCGCCGACGACCAAGCCGATGACCTGTGTAAGCTCGCCTCTCCCTGTTCTTGCCGCGTACTTGCGCCTTCAGCCGGGAGTCAGCGGCATTGATGCGCGGTTTCGCAGATGATTCAAATCCCATCCCCCTTCACACGCGGAACGTGGTGCGTCCCGTTTAATCATTTCGTCATCCCAGGCACGTTGCTCGCTTTGCCGCCGGTGTGTCCCGCAACACGTTGTACCAGTACGACGTCCCGTGCAGCCCACACGCTGCGGCTCTAGCATCAGGAAGAGTAAGGAAGGATATGCTCGATATATCACACCCCCATGTGCCCTCTTCGCTCGTCACTTGCGAGGGCGAGCCAGCTGCTGACAAACACCCCGCGGGAGAAAAAAAAAACTGGGAGCGGGAAAATAAAAACAGCCGGTTCCATCAGATGACGTCCTGCTGTCAAGATGTCGCGAATCCGCTGCGCAGTGTGCCGCCGCCGCCGCCGCCGCCGCCGCCGCCGCAGCCGGGGGCAAGGGCTGGCTGTTCATGGAAACCGCTGGCGGCGTCCACTCGCCAGGACCATCGGGAACGACCCAGGCTGACCTGTACATCCCGCTGCGCGCTCCGTCCTTGCTGATTGGCGACTCGCGTCTGGGCGGCATATCGCAGACCATTTCCGCATTCGAGTCCCTCCGGATCCGCGGCTACGACGTCGAGTCGGTGCTTCTCTTCAGAGAGGACCTTTACCGGAACCACGACTACCTTGCCGAGTATTTCCTAAAAAACTACGGCATCCAAGTCAGCAGCGTCTCGCACCCGCCTCGGCGGCACGACGACGCGCACCGAGACGCAGAGGCCATGCAGACGTACTACGACAGAAAGGACTCGCAAGAAATCACCGCGCAGCTTCTGGGCACCTTGGACGACAAGCACGCGCACCGCCTGTCAAGGCTGGATTCCATGGCCAGCAAGGCCAGCCGACATATCTGGTATCCCTTTACGCAGCAAAGCCTGGTTGGGCCCGAGGACATCATGACGATTGACTCTGCCCACGGCGACTACTTTCAAACACTGGGCCCTGCCTCGCAGAGGAGCTCCTCCGCCTCCGCCTCCGCCTCCAAAGAGGCCCCGGTCTTGAGGTCGTCGTTTGATGCGTCCGCTTCGTGGTGGACCCAAGGCCTGGGCCATTCCAACCCGAAGCTCACTCTCGCGGCTGCCTATGCCGCCGGTCGCTACGGCCACGTCATGTTTGCCTCTGCCATTCACCAGCCCGCCATGTCCCTCGCCGAAACGCTGCTTCGAGGCATGAAGAACCCGCGTCTGCGCCGAGTTTTCTACTCGGACAACGGGAGCACCGGCACAGAGGTAGCCGTCAAGATGGCGCTGCGGGCCGCCAGGAAGCGATACGGATGGGACGCGAGCCAAAAGCTGGATATCCTGGGGCTGAAGGGGGCATATCACGGCGACACCATCGGGGCCATGGATTGCGCCGAGCCCGGCATCTACAACGAGAAGATCGAGTGGTACGAGGCCAAGGGCTACTGGTTGGATTATCCCACCGTTTTGTGCAAAGAGGGCAACTGGACCGTCACTGTCGCAGACGGACTGGACAGCCATTTTGGCCGGGGACGGGCCTACCGCTCTCTCCACGACATCTTTGACGTGGAGGCTCGCGAAGCCTCGGGCCAACATCACGTCTACGAAGAATACATCACCTCGACCCTGCAGAGACTGAGGGATCAAGGTCGTCAGTTTGGCGCCCTAATGCTGGAGCCCATTGTCCTCGGCGCAGGCGGCATGGAACTAGTGTAAGACGAAACCATCCCTCCCTTCCCCCCCCCCCCCCCCCCCCCCCCCCCTTCTCTCTCCAAACCGGCAACCAACAGAGGCCCTATGTATGCTAAATCGACGCATCGCCGAATGACAGCGACCCCCTCTTTCAACGCACCCTCGTCCACGTCGTCCGCAAGTCGTCCCACCTCTTCGGAACCCCCACCAGGCCCCTCTCCGACCTGACCCGAGACCCCAACGAATGGACGGGCCTTCCCGTCGTGTTTGACGAAGTCTTCACCGGCCTCTACCGCCTCGGGCGCTTCACACCCTCGTCTTTCCTCGGCGTCCACCCCGACGTCTCCGTCCACGCCAAGCTGCTCACCGGCGGCCTCGTGCCTCTCTGCACGACGCTCGCCTCGGACAGCATCTTCGGCAGCTTCCTCAGCCCCGACAAGACCGACGCCCTGCTGCACGGGCACAGCTATACCGCGCACCCCGTCGGCTGCCAGGTCGCTTTGGAGGCGGTGCGGGAGATGCAGGCCATGGAAGCACGGGGTCAGTGGGACTGGGCCAGGGCGCAGGGCTGGGCGCGCCAAGGCGCCGCAGAGTCGGAAGCGCGCGCCGCCGACGTGTGGTCCGCATGGCCGCGAAGCTTGGTGGAGCGCCTGTCTCGCCTGACCGACCGGGTCGCTGGCGCGTGGGCCCTGGGGAGCGTCTTGGCCCTTCACCTGAAGGACTCGTCCGGCTCGGGATACAGCAGCAATGCGGCCGTCGGCTTGCGAGAGGCCTTGGATCAGGGCAGGTCGGGCGGCGGTGGCGGACCATGGAACGCCCACAGCCGCGTGCTTGGCAATGTGCTGTACCTCATGGCCAGCCAGGTCACCTCTGAGACGAGCATCAGGCAGCTGTCCGAGTTGCTCATGGAGAGCATCAGGAAAAGCTGATTGTGCTGAAGCTGATGCGAGGCAAACAAAAACATGATTTGGATCCAAGAAGACGACGGGGGTAATTACGTGGTCAGAACGGAAGGGGGGTTGGAACAATCGGAAGCCTCCTCTTGTTGCTGCTGTTCAATCATGTTCAAGTGACCAACAACGGAGTCAGTGGCGGCAATGGACAAGCAAGCAAAAGCAGCAACGTTTGAAACCCGAGATATCCTCCTCTTTTCTCTCCTGGCCCCATGTCCACACGACGACAAGACACATGTCCCTAGAAGCCTCTATGTCGTAGCCGCGTCTTTCAACCCCGTCAACAGAGATGTGCCCATCTCTATATATATATATACATGCATTACCGAAAATGGCGCACACGTCTGCAGCCCCGACAATAACAGGAAAACCCAGCGCAAATCCATTCATAGCCCAAGTTGCAAGAAAAATAAAAGGGAAAAAAAAAAAAAAAAAAAAACTCGTTACAAGAACAGAGCGGCGAGCAGACCCATCATGGCCCACGCAGCCGGCGTTGCAGCATTACCGGCTGCGTTGCCCGTAGAGACAGTCGTGGTAGAAGCTGGAGCAGGGCCTGAAGATGCAGCAGCGGAACCCGTAGCTGGAACGAAACCTGTGGCTGACGAGTTTGCGGGCGCTCCGCTGACACTGCAGTCAACCGGCGTCGTGGTGGGTTCGGCGGTGGTGGAGGAAGACGACGCCGGCTCCGCCCTCCTGACGATGGGCTCGATTCTGCCGCCAACTTGTAGGAAGCGTTCCTGCACCAGCTCGAGCAGGTCTTCTCTTCGGAGCAGGGCGCCCAGCCATTCCGAGAAGACGGGTGCGCCGCACTCGTCATGCTCGCCGTGGTTATGCGCCGTCTCGTCGCGCTTGGAGAAATGTACCCCCGGCGTGGGCTTCCAGCAATTGTCCTGGCTTCGGCCGGCGCGGAGGTTGCAAATTTCCTCCTTCATGCACTCGCCGCGGCACTTTCCGCCCTCCTTCCAGCCACGGCTCTTGCGCGACATGTATTGGTCAAAGAGCGTCTCGTCCTTCTCCAGCGCAACGGTGACGTTGTGCCAGAAGGAGGGAGACAGCTCGGCTGAGGAATCAATCAGCTGGGGGCTAGTAACATGGCCGTACACATCCTTGGCCGAGTAGTACTCTTTCCAGACGGGACCGTTCTTCTGGAACCCCGGGGCGTCCATGTCGGCAATGTAGGTGTGGGCATCGATAACGGCAAACGTCTCAGGATCGACGTCGTAGACTCGGAAAGATGGCTCGCCGGACGTGGGTGTCAGGGATGGGCAGATGTACGTAACGGCAAAGGCATTGGCATGGGTCCGATCAGAGTAGTCTGAGTAGCTGATTTCGAATTGATCGACGTGAGTGTGTCCGAAAAACATGGCCTTGATGGTGGATGAATAGCGCTTGACGATCTGGTCAAAGTAATTGGACCCGTTGGGCAAGGCATCCGAAGTACCCATCGGCATGTGTCCGATGATGTAGACATTCTCGCGGGCCCTCTCGGCGGCGTCAAGCTCCTTGACAAGCCAGGCGAGCTGGCCGTTGGGGTCTTTGCCGAGCTTGTCCTGGTAGAGAAGAAAGTTGAAGCGGTAGTACATGTTGGTGTTGAGGGAAATGATTCGGACATTGCCCTTGGGATACTTTGTGGAATAGGCACCGATATCCTTGGCCTCCTGCACAGACGAGTTGCTGATCCAGCGCGACCATTCGGCAGCAAGAGAGTCGTACACCCACTGGCTTTCGTTGCCGGCCGACTTTGGCTCGAAGATGTTGGGAGGGTCCGCTTCGTGGTTGCCAGCAGTCCCGTAGACGACATCGATGTAGTCATTAACCGTGGTGTATGCGTGCTTGACTATTTATTCGCCCGTTCATGAGCCGCTGCCATTACTACCGCTTCGAACTTGTTCCTTGGTGGCGGCGGACTTACTCAGATGCTCATTGTATGGCTTGCTCGTGTTGTACAACCCGTGGTCGACAATATCTCCAGTAAACAATGCGAAGGCAGCGTTGGGGAATTCCTTCTTGATATACTCGTACATGCTCTTTTCCAACGTCACTGGAGTATCGCAGTTGTGGTCTCCAAATGCGCCGGCGGGGTTTTTGGTGACGCCTGGCTGATCATCCTTGGTAAAAGGTCTGCAGCATCATGCAAGTCAGGCTCGCCCTTCTTAACGACAAGTGCCATTGGATCAAAGGAGGGAATTTGGGAGGGCTGGGAATCGTCCGACGTTACCTGCAGCATGTGGGCTTCTCGCATTTGGTGCTCGATCCTTCAACGTATAAAGGATCTATGTGGATATCCGAGTACTGAATGACCTGCAGAGGCTTCTTGCCGCTTACCGCCTTCTTCTCAGGAGCACACGATTCCTTGGACGGAAACGGGACCGACCAGGCGTCAGTCTGGGGGATGTCGCATACACCGAGGAACGACACGCAGAACTGGATAGACGACGGCGAACCGACGTCCATTGTCCGTACAATGGACGCAATGGGCGGGGCTTCACGCTCCACGACGCCATTGCAAAATTGCTCGTCGTACGACTTGGACAGAGTAAGCGGGGGAGCAGGAGTCCAAGGAAGCAAAGGGGTTAGTTAAGGATTGTTACGAACGGTAGCTTTTTGGCAAAGTTCTTTGCCGAGACTGATGAAGGCTTCATCACCGTCGGCAACAATGCCCTTGAGGATACCGAGTATATTCTGTAGCAGCTGTCAGCGTTCCGTGTTTTGCCACGATTCACAGGCGAGACCAGATCAGGTGGGTAACGGGGGCAAGACAAGAGAGGAGAGGAGGGGAGAGGAGAGGAAAGGAGAGCAGGAAAAATGACTCACCTTGCAGCCATCGCAAGTCTCCAGCATTCCAGACAAGTCCCCAAGGTCAGAGCGGGTCTCGTGCGCCCACGTTCGAGCCTCCAGTGACCTCTGGATCATGGCATGGTCCAGGCCGGCAGCCGCAAGACCAAGCTGGCACACCACCAGGGCCGACGAAACGAGCGGCAGCCGCATTGTTTACCTATTCCACCCGCGGGGCAGTTTGATCTTGGAGGGAGGCAGAACGGGAAGCAAGTTGAGGCGGCGTCGGGACCACAGCAGGATGGGATGGGATGGGTAGAGGGCGGTGCTGCCTTGAAGTATTCTCCCCAGGTCTTGCCGGTCTTCCCCATATCGCGGCATGGCTGCCAAGCACAGCATGGCCAGGAGGGATATAAGCTTGAGCCCTGAGAGATGATGGGCAGCCAGCCAGCCAGGCTTGACATTGACAGCTCGGGAGACCAGGCTAAGAAAAAGGCGCACCCACCAGAAGTGAGCAGACCTTTGACGCTTTTTTTTCTCCCCTTCTGGTCTGCAGTTGAGGCGTTCGATGAGAGGGGGGTTGCTTATTGCTTAGTGCTACGGGAAAAAAGGTTTCCGTCCAGCCCGATGAGGGAATCCCACACCCCCCTCCCCTCCCCTCCCCTGACTAACCCGCAAGGAGCAAAGTAGCCTGACGACTTGGGGCAGGCAAGCCATTATTATTATTATTATTATTGTCATTGGATCATCATCACTGGCTTCTGTCTGGCCTTGGCGAGTCCGGCCTAGCGCCCTGATCCCAGCAAGGAAGGAGCGGGCTGGGCTAGCGTCGTCGTAGGCAGGCGTGGTCCCTGCGCTATGCCCTTTTTGGCGAGATCAGGTTTGGAATCAGAAAACTTGCCGAAAGAGCCCGTGGCACAGATCTTTGCGCACTATTTAATCGAATGAAACCTGGTTTGTATCAAGGGACCTGCACTAGTAAAGGCCGCAGGCGCAGGATAGACGAGTCTCGGCGAGCTTTTGTCGACTTGGAGCTACGTGGACAGAGTCCTGTTCTTCCACTAAGAAGGGGTCGGGGTCGCCTTAGTAGATACCGTCGGCCAGTGACCTCAGCATGTCTTGTCGTATTGGAACGGACACTACGGAGTACTCCTTAGTACGTGCGGAGCACTACGGAGCGGTACGAGTTGGATCCCCACCTGCATTGGCACATCCTTGAGAGTCCAGGACCAGGGCGGGGGGGTGGGGGTGGGGTGGCACGGGGTGGCACGCCACGTGGGGCCTTTGGTGCAGAGACGGGGCGTACGATTCAGCCAACCGGAGCGCCATGAGACCCACATCCCAAGCTCCAGACCCACACAAGCTCTGTTTTTTTTTTTTTTTTTTTTTTTTTTTTTTGGGTCCCTTTTATCGCCCACGGATATAAGCTAATACATACAGTATGTAGCTAGGGGGAAGAGTTGCTCCCAGTAAAGTTCCGTCCCAAGGTAGACTCTCCCAACGATTCTGCTCCAAAGTGTAGAAGCAAATAACAAGAAAAAAAAAATCCCGTCGAGTTTCGGGGCTTCTTTTACCCAAGGGGAAATATTGAAATTGGAGCTGAGCTTGCATAAAGTCATTTTCCGCACCACGCGGCATGGCCAAACCCAAATGAGCAACTCTGAGCAACTCTGAGCAACTCTGAGCCTCCGCTCCCGCCAGCACTTTCAAACTTCAGTCTCGCATCTCCCCCATCTCGGCACTGGCAAGCGGCAACTGGCTGCATCCATTGGCCATGGCTTCAGCCTCCTGCCTCCAGGCGTCTTCCTCGTGACAGACCGAGTCGACACGACAAACTTCCTGCTGTCCTTACGAGTCTCCTTACGAGCCCAACCGCGTTGATATCTGCTCCCGATTTCCTGGTTCCCTTTGTTTCCCGCAGGCCCGCAAGTCACACCCCCTGCCCCTGACTTATTATTGCTCGCTAGATCTCATGCGCTAGATTGGATGAAATAATTTTCAAATCACGATATAATCAACTGCATCGCATCGCACCGGGTCGGCTCGTATAAGCGGTGTCATTCTTGACACGTTGGTTGCTCAGGCACCTCGCTCGGCCTTGCACATTTTCCCTTTCTTTCCCTTCCCTTCTCTTCCTTTCCGTTTCCTTTCCTTTCTCTTTGATTTTTTTTTTTTTTTTTTTTGGTTTTTGCCCCCGCAACTTTAACCAGAGGCTGGCGACCCAGCGTGATTTTCCCTTTTTTTTTTTCCAACTCTATTTTCAGCCCCCTGCTGGTGGGCTCAACAAATCTCTCGTCCCCCCAAACATGCGCCTTGCAAATGTCGACCGAGTCACCAAACCGTGTCATCTTTCCCCGGCCTCCTGGCCCAAGGAGGTTCGCAATGGCAATACTGGATTCAAGATGGTGTCAAATCCCATCCATCACCCGAGTCCTTCTCCCAACCACCCGCCGTGCAGCTCGTACCCTATGTCCATATAGGCAACCTCAGGTCCCGCGTCAACTGCGACTTGCCGGACCCTCGCCAACTCATCAATCTCGGTGCTCGACTTGGCGCCGAGATTGCCTTCTTCAAAGTCAATCACCTTCTGCGCCACCTTGACCGCCATCTCGCTGTTCCATATACCTTCCTGTATGTGATTGGACTGCATGATTCCGATCGCACGACGCCGCACTCCTGCGTCTCGACATTTGGCGCTGAGGAAGAAGAGCGCGGGAACAATGCCAATCTCCATGTAAAACTGTGGTTTTTGTTTTTGGCTTGACGCGTCGATGCCGGCATCGAGCCCTGCTGCCTCGGCCGCAAAGTCAACCATGTCGCGAAATTCTTGGGTCCATTGATCCCATATGGATGGATCCTCACGATCAGCCTGGTTCAGGGCAGCGATATTGATGTACATGTATCGCTTATGCAGTTCTAAAAGCGCGAGAGATCGCTTTTCTGCCTTTGTAAGGCTATTCTGATCAAAAATTTTGCGAAAAGAATCAAAGGCCGCAGCCCAGGAGCTGAATCGGATGGCCAACGCTCTTGACTGGGTAATGCCCATGTTTCTCCGGTATTGCAATGCCAGCTTAAGCAAGGACTCTCTGGCTTCCTGAATGGACGCAATAGTCCGTTTAGGGGCAGTTCCTGCCCCTCGGAGCTTGATCATGGGGGCAATTATATCCGCCAGCTTGTGGTTGATGTCCCCTCCTATGGCCTGCAGCTTTGTCGTCAGATGGCTCCAGGCCCCCGGACAGCTTTTAAATGTCTGGAGTGGGCAAAAAACCTACCAAATAGACCTGCGTTGAGATGCGAGAAAAGAAATTCTCCACCAGCCGCAGGACGGGTTCTATGGACAAACCCGCAGCTAGGTAGCCTCCTTTTCTGGCGTGCCTCGAGGCGTCTTGAATCATGCGGCAACCATACTTGAACAGATGCACAGCATTGCTGATGTTCCGCCTTAGAACCTAGCAAAAGCAAGCATTAGTGGCAAAAGGACCAAAATCCTCGCGTCCCATGTTGAGTCCCATCATGGCGAGTCCCGAACAGAGGGAGTGGGTTGACTCGTCGCACCTCGATGCAGATGAAAATGGTGCAAGACACCAGTTGAATGGGTAAAAAGAATGGTTGGTCCGCACCGGCTTCCAGCACATGGTTGATGGCCATGTTGTATTGCCGCAGGCCATACGCTGTTTCGCCGCCGACATCGCCGTTCCAGTATCGCTCGTGATATGACGAAAGCGCAACCAGGGCATGGCGAATGCAAGTGCTGGAGTGTGCCAGCTGTAGAACGCGGTTACTCCACAAGTCATCTGGTACGAACGTAGTGAACTGCACAGCCGTGCGTTCCACGAAGAACTGCAGAGCTCTTACTTCCTGCGTCGTGGCCGGAGAGTGGGCAATGCGTGACAAGGTGAGTGACGGAGCGTTGGCTTGCGTTGCCGGCTGTACTTGGTATCCATCGCAGTAACGACCAGTCCTGGAGCCTGCGGGACGCATCACATGGCATCAGGATATCTTGTTGCAGGAATCCAACCAAGCACGGACAAGCGAAGCAGAAGGGAGCAAGGGGGGGGGGGGGGGGGGGGAGGAGGAGGGGATCCGAACTGTGACTTACACCTGTCGCAGGCTGGTCGAGTCTCGTCGCATTTGATTCTCCGAACTGTGTTTTTACCTTGGCCATCAGTACTAGTTGACATGGCATGGGGGTGATATTGCGTCTGTGGGCGGGGAGGGGGGATATAGGGTCGACCACAGACTTCTGTTACAGACACCCAGTCAGCCCAAACCACGAAGCGTTGGATGGCCAGCCTTTTGCCCAAGGTTTTGCGAGGGACACGGTACGATGGATGACTTGGGCGACGACATACTTGCATGTTCTGCAGCCCGTTCGGACCTTGGGCGCCAGGGCCCGTCGGCGTTGGCCAGGTTTCACTCGAGGCATGCCGAGGGCAATACGGACGGCAATGCTGACGATACTGTCATGGAAGAAATATCAAAGTTTTGGAGGGTCATGTCCGTTTCTTGCTAGCCAGTCAAGACCTTGTATCTATCTTGACCAGTCGCCGAGCCTCGCGCACGCATTCATTATCCGGCGTGCAGTGGGAGGGCAGCAAGTTGGCGGGCTTGATCGGTCAATGAGGCTCTGGAAGTGATGACTTTTCCGCACGAGATCGGGTTACGGCCCACGGGTATGATGAATTGGGGTCCTCTCTCTCTCTCTCTCTCTCCTCCATGCCCTCCGCCTCCGCCTTCTTTACCCCCCCCCCCCCCCCCCCGGCCCCGGACGGAAAATTGTGTGAGCGAGTTGGAGCCTCACTCGCGCTCTGCACCTCTTTTGTTGGTCCTTGGGAGGGAAAGCTAGTACGAGAATAGCGCAACTTGGGAGTGCCAGCTCCACACTTCACATGCCAACCTTGATTACGGCGCGCTCCGAGGGCGATTTTGGCAGGTCGCTAGTTATATTTCGGCAATAGCCAAGCCCCTCCCAGACCTGGCCAGGTGGTGGCTTGGCAGCCCAGGATCGCGGTCCGACTGGGTCACCGGGCCACATGCTCTTGTCGTGGTTGGAGGAGATGCATGTATGCACAACACCGACACATGGTGTCCTCGACATGCGTGGAATGAAGTTCTCATCGGGGAGCTGTGCTGTGGGCCTTGAGCCATAGGGTCACGAATGACCAGACAGAATGATGGAAGACGTGCCTTTCTTCCTCTTGTTGTTCTCTCGCCATGTTGAATGAAGATTTGGCAACTCTTTCCAAGCGGTGCGTCGTGACCTGTCACAGACTCGGGGCGATGTTCAAGCAGTGTCTGACTTGTCCGATGCCGGGGAAGAGCAAGCTCAAGCAAGCTCAAGCAAGCGCCCCCCCCCCCCCCCCCATTAGCTCTGCATTTCACGGTCGACCGCGATGCGTGTTTCTCCATTGACGGCTCCTCTGATTCAGAGGTCATATACAACGCCACCTATAGCCCGAGGGGCCCCAAGCCGCCGTCCGTTCCGGCCACGGCGCAAAAAGTCCTTGGTGATCCCAGGAGGCAAGCTGGTTGGCTTCGTCGACGGAACAGGCGCTGCTTGTCATTGGATCACAGACGGGGCGGGGCCGTCTGTAGCCCATAGCCCAGTGTGATGCTGCAAAGACGTACGCAGCATCGTGATCGTGCACGGGTATCAAGGAAACGGTGGTTTTTTTTTTGTTTTTTTTTTTTTTCCCCGGAAATGGTTTACAGCGCCATCGGCTGTCGCGGAGCAGAATCCATGCCCTGCGCGTCATTAGCCAAACTGACGAAAAAAACGATGCGTCTGGTCCGAACTAGATTTTGTCCGAGAGCCCCTTTCTCGCGGGGGAAGCTAGCAAGTGGAGAAAGCAAGCTGCGTCGATCGATCGAGCAGCAGATGGCTGGCGGCGGCACGCTGTGCTGGCGCGCTAAACGGCCCTTTGTCTTTGTTTTGCTGTGCTGATTCCTGATTCCTGATTCCTGAACCATCTCGCGGCTTGCCGACAAGTTGAGGTGAGAGGTGAGACGGAGTCAGGTTCCAGTTCCAGTTCCAGCTTCCGGCGCTCCCGAGCGAACGCAGTCATCAGTGAATGGACAGAGGAAATGCCTCAAGATACCATGTGGGGCGCCAGA
Organism: Ustilaginoidea virens; assembly: GCF_000687475.1. Classification (NCBI taxonomy): domain Eukaryota; kingdom Fungi; phylum Ascomycota; class Sordariomycetes; order Hypocreales; family Clavicipitaceae; genus Ustilaginoidea; species Ustilaginoidea virens. Next base: position 2,863,757 of record NC_057316.1, read on the forward strand.
CTGACCAGGCAAATCAGAGGGCGTATACAGATCAGGGCAGAACCTCACCCAGTACGTCCTACGTCTTACGTGCTACGTACCTCCTAACCTACTAAGGTAGGTACATACTAGGTACCTACCTTCCGGTGGGTGGGGGAATTCTCCACCGGCATCGGAGCCGCAGCCCTGAAGAATTCAGCAACATCCTCCATCTGGCACCCAGCAGAGGCGGCCGGTAACGGCCCAGGCCAACCTCGCCGCAGCTGCCCTAACCGCAAGCAAACAAACAAACAAACAAACAAACACAGCCTGGTTTTCAACAATCCATTCCGTGCGCAATTTTCCCGGCAAGCATCAATGTTTCCTGTGCGGCGTCGTTTCGTCGCAAACTTTCCTTTGCTGCCACTGCCAAAATCATGGTTATGCACCCAGCAGTGACCGCCAGGGCTCGCGGGGTGGTATGTACTGTACGGAGTACGGACGTATGCAGGGTTGCATTGACCAGAGCAGGTTGGTCATGTTGCGTCGCGCAGGGCAGGGCAGGGCAGGGCAGGGCAGGGCAGGGCAGGGCAGGGCAGGGCGATACATGCACGGTAATCAGTCAATCAGCCTCAATAATTGATTGAATCGGCCAAGAGGCGAATCTCTGGCACCACGGCCGTGCCATTGTCGAGCACCATCGAACCCCAGTCAAACCGCGCTCAGTACAGAGTAGGCTCTCAGCCTGAAACGGAGCCCTCGTCGACCAGACCTTTATTGCCGGCCTGGGGAACGCAGCTCGCTCGCCAACCTCCACCGGTTCTCGCCGCTTTGCCTGTCCGTCTCGATGAGGAAAGAGTAAAGTATTAAATAGGCCGAGGAGGCCGCACGACCCCAAGGCTGAGCCGACTTGTCGTCGTTTCGAGCCTCAACCCGCCAACCCGTCAACCCGTCTTCTCGCCCCGCAGACGCCAGACGCCATGGCCGTGGCCTTGGTTGACCGCCTCGTCGAGCCTTGGGCCGTCGTCCCTCTCGCCCTCGCCTTGGTGCTTGCGTCCTACTTGTACGACTACCTGGTCACGAATGCGCCGCTGCGAAGAATCCCCGCCCCGTTTGGCGCCCAGTTCTCCAACCTCTGGCTCCTGTGTGTGTGCCGTCGCGGCCATCGCTTCAGGACGGTCGACCGGTGCCACGCCAAGCTGGGCAAGCTGCTTCGCATCCAACCAAACCACGTCAGCGTCGCAGACGATGACGCCATCCCTGCCATCTACGGCCACGGCAACGGCTTTTTGAAATCGTGGGTTCCTTTCTCCTATCCCGCCCCCCTTCCTCCTCCTCCTCCTCCTCCTCCTCCTCCTCCTCCTCCTCCTCCTCCTCCACCTCTGTACGGGCCGCAAGTAAGGCGAGAAGCTCTCCGCTCACAGACAGAAAAACCCCCCTCCCAACAGCGACTTCTATGATGCCTTTGTGTCCATCCGCCGCGGCCTCTTCAGCACCAGGGACCGGGTAGAGCACAGCCGCAAGAGAAAGATAATATCGCACACCTTCTCCGGCAGATCCGTCCTCGAGTTCGAGCCCTACATCCAGCAGAACATGGCCCTGTTCGTCCAGCAGCTCGACAGGCTCATCCAGCAAAGCCCTCACCGAACCGGCGCCGGGCAGAACGAGGCGCGCATCGACATCCTGCCCTGGTTCAACTTTCTCGCCTTCGACGTGATTGGCGACCTGGCCTTTGGAGCGCCCTTTGGCATGCTGGAAAAGGGCGCCGACACTGCCGAGGTTCGCCTGTCCCCGACCAGCCCGGCCGTGTACGCGCCCGCGATTGAGATCCTCAACCGCAGAGGCGAGGTCAGCGCCACCCTCGGCTGCTACCCGCGGCTGAGACCCTACGCCAGATGGATCCCCGACGCCTTCTTCAGCAAGGGCCTCGAGGCTGTCGAGAGTCTCGCCGGGATAGCCATCGCGCGTGTCAAGACTCGGCTGGAAACCCCCCCGGACTTGCGGCGCAAGGATCTGCTCGCTCGGCTTATCCAGGGGAAGGACGACAAGGGCCAGCCGCTCGGCCGCGACGAGTTGACCGCCGAGGCCCTGACCCAGCTCATTGCCGGGAGCGACACCACGTCCAACTCCCTGTGCGCCATCCTCAACTACCTCGTGCGCAACCCCGGGGCTCTCGACAAGTTGCGGCGCGAGGTGGACGCCGCCATCCCGCCGGGCGTCGACGTGCCGACCTATGACATGGTTCGCCGCCTGGACTACCTCTCCTGGGTCATTGACGAGACGCTGCGCCTCCACTGCACCTCGGGCATCGGCTTGCCTCGCCAGGTGCCCCCCGACTCTCCGGGCGTCACGATATGCGGGCATCACTTCCCGCCGGGCACTGTCCTCAGCGTCCCCACCTACACGATACATCACTCGAGGGAGATTTGGGGGCAGGATGCCGAGGAATTCAAGCCCGAGAGATGGCGCCACGTCACCGCGCGTCAAAAGAATGCCTTTATCCCCTTCAGTCACGGTCCGAGGGCCTGCGTGGGACGTAACGTGGCCGACATGGAATTGAAGTTGATGACCGCTCTTTGGGCGAGGCGATACCACGTGACGCTTCGCCAAGGCGAGATGAAGACCCGGGAAGGGTTCTTGAGAAAGCCTTTGGGGCTACAAGTCGGTCTTTGCCGGAGATGAAGGTTTTGTGTGAGTAAATGTATCAATAACGTCGTAGGACATACATACACATCAATTTCCCACCCGGGTCCACCGTGCCCCCAAGGGCGCGCCTCGCAGGTGCCGCGACTGAAAGAAAGATGGCCAGTAGTTTCTTGCATTATCCGTCCGTCGGTCCCCAACCTGGCGATTCCGGCTGTCGCCATGCGTGGCTTGACGCCAGCGGGCGATGACGACGTCTCAAGATGATGCACGTTGGACAATGCGGCCACGAGCGAAAATTGCAGCTCCTGCCAAAGCAGACCAGACGGCCGACTGGCAATGGGAAGCAAACATTAGCCGGGAAGCGTAAAGGCTTGCGAGACGAGGCTGAGAGCCTTCAGCGGGCCAGCCTCGGGATTTTCCTCCCACAAAAGCTTCGGCGAAAGCACCTTGAGGCCACTTCGATCGCGACAGATATGAGCCAAAAGCCTCCCCATACCCCTTGTGCCCCGCAGACGCCGCTCCGTTGACCTGTCCAGCCACTGTCTCTTCTGCTCCGGCGACCAAGCGCTCGTCGTGTTGAGGAAGGCCAGAATCATGGCCGTCATGCCCGCGGCGATGGGCGTGGAGACAGACGTGCCGCTCATGGAGCGGAACCCGCCCCCTAGGTTTGTCGGCCACTGGCTCGAAACGTGCTCTCCGTGGGTGATGAAGACGGGCAGATCCTTGCTGGCGCCCGGCGCGAACCGGGACAGGTTGTTGTACTCGTCGCCGGACGTCACGCACAGGGACAGGTCGCGATCCCGAGCGGGCCACGAGATCGCCTCTCGATTGCCGTGGTTCGCGGCGGCGGCCAGGACAATGATGTCCTTGTAGTTTGCCTCCTCCAACGTCTTGGTCAGTTCGTACGAGCTCTCGTGGGGGAAACCCAGCGACAGGTTGATGATGTCGACCCCTTGATCAATCGCCCACTGCAGAGCCTTGCCATGCCCCCAATGCGTCAGCAGCATCCCATGCCCAGTTGGGGTTGGCGAGATTCGAGAGAGAGAGAAGAGGGCCTTACCTCTTGCACAGGCCGCCCCGACGTCCTTCTCGGGCTCTCCCCCGAGTCGTCGGCGTTTTTCTTGGCTCTGCTCTGGTCTTCCCCGGAGCTTACTTTGGCAACGTAGAGCTCCGCCCGCGGTGCAATAGCCAGCACGATTCCGGCGATGTGGGTTCCGTGACCAATCGTGTCGGTCACATCTGCTTCCTCTCCTGGTTTTCCCACAAAGTTCTTCCATGCCTTGATTCTTTCCCTTTGGGGCTGTTCGGGTAGCCTTCTGACGGCTGCTTTTCCAATCTTCGACCTGCGTCTGGCGGGACGCTGGAAGTCCTCGTGGTCAAGGTCTATACCCGTGTCGAGAATGGCGATTTTCACCGGACCGGACCAATCTGATTCACGGCTCTTTCCGATGTCGTCTTCGGGGCACCATTGAACTCGTTCATACCAGGTGCGCTCCAGGCTCGACAGTAATTTCTCAACGTAGTCGGAGCTGGGGCCATGGTTAGCAGTCCTTCCTCTTCCTGCACACGGCAACGAAAAAGAGCGAGACGAACTTTTGAGGAGCGATCCTGGACGAATCACCAAATGTCGCGTCGGTGACGCTGAACAGCTCGCCTGTATCTGTAAGCACGCTACTACTATCAAGGGGATACTGGAGCGGGTGGGGGGGGGGGGGGGGGCCTGAATACCTTCGGGTTCCGCGCTCCATCCTGGGGATGGCTCTCTGCTGTCTTTGCCGCGCTTTGGGACAGGCAACATGTTGCTGCCGCTTTTGTTGACGTTTTCGGGTTTGGAATCGCCAGATCTGGGTACCTGACTGATGGGAACGTGCCGAAATGCAGGCAGCAATAGCCCGGGTATGGCAAGACCGGACCTCCGGGCCAAAAGAGCGGCGGTGTTGCCGTCCTTGTTCTTCAGCAAGACACTCGCGCCGTTTTGCAGCAAGAGCTGGACGATTTCCCCGTGGCCATGCTCGGCAGCCAGCATGAGGGGTGTCCAATCTCGCTTGGTTTTGCAATCGACTTCTGCTCCATGGCGGACGAGGGTCCGCGCTTGCTCGGTCCGTCCCAGTCTTGCGGCCACGTGCAGCGGACGGTACCAACCCCCGGGGCTCTTCACCTCCTTGAGATATCGATCCATGTGCAGAAAGTAGACGAGAGCGCCCTTCATGTCCCTCTCCACAGCCCTGTGGATGGCTCTGGGGAGATCCGGGCTATTCACGTCGTGGTTCACGCAGGCCAGGAACTGCTCCTTCGCTCCAGCCACGAAACAGCCCATGTGGTGCTCAAAGATGCCATGGTGTCTCGCCGGGAGCTCTTGCACGAGGCGGAGAGGCGAAACGCCTTGCTTGTTGACGACGGCGCTCACTGCCCCGTGGAAGAGGAGAAACAGAAAGGCCGCGCCAGACAAGGCTCCGACGGCAAAGTGCAGCGGCGTGTCCCCCTGGCTGTTGGCGATCCCGACGTCTGCGCCGTGCCATAGGAGCTGCAGAAGGGTGGCAGGGGAGCTGCGCTCTGCCGCAAGATGGAGGGCCGACACGGATCCCCTGTCTCCGGCGGGGTCGCTCTGGGCGTCCATGTCGGCCTCGTGCTTCAAGAGCATCCTGACTGTTTCGGCGTTGCCCGCTTCCGAGGCGAGCATGAGGGCGGTCCAGCGCCTTCTTGTTCGCGCATTCACGTCGGCCCCTTGCTCGAGCAGCTTGGCGACAATGTCGTTGAGGCCCAGGGACGCAGCGCTGTGCAGCGGCGTGCGCCCCCGTATGCGGCGCTTGTCCACCGCGTTGACACAGTCGCCGCGGTAGACGCGCAGGAGCTCCGCAACGAAGCTTGCATTTGCCTTGCGGACAGCGAGATGGATCGCGGTACCTCGGTCATCCGGTTCCTGGGCGGGTTTCAGCCCGTGCCGTTGGAGAAATTCGGCTAGTTCCTTGGACAAGGCCAACGTTGGCTCGGGGTCGGGCATGGTTTCTCTCTTGTGCGGACGGGACTCTGGCGTTGAAAGCGGCGCTTGGTGGTCTTTGGAAAGGGGCGAGGTCGAAACCGGTTCATGACAACATGACGTCGGATTGGGCAGCCTAGAAAAAGTCTTGCGTGGTTATGTTGGTCGACAACGACTTGCAGAAGCCTCGTTTGCTGCGGTGGCGGCGGGAGGCTGACCAGGAAAAGGGAAGAAAAGCCCCACAGGTGGTTTGGCTGAGTGAGGCTGACCTGCATGATGACAACGACAACCCGCTGCATGCAATAATGCCTACCTCGTACGCCGTTCCGCATTAGGTGCAGTGCGTGGTGGTGGTGGTGGTGGTGGTGGTGGTGGTTCGTGGTGGTCAATGGTTGGTCTCGGGAACCCAGAAGCGTCCCAGCGGGCAACAAGACGATGATGAGCTCGTCACAAAGTATCCTCTAGAGCCTGAGAATTCCCCGTCAGACCCAAACGCAAAGCACACGAACCCTCCTTCCCGCCCGCCAGACCGTTGGTCGCCTAGAAAACTTCCCCGCCCTTTCCCAACCGCGGGACAGACGAAACGAAAAACAATGCCGTTCAGCAACGCTTGGAAAAAGTACTGGATCATCCCCCAGGAGTCCCTCCGCCCCGAGGACCTCGAGCTCGGGAGCATCCTGAAGCGACCCGACGATCCCATCGACCTCCTTAACAGGCACGCCGTGGAGCCCATCGATCCCAAGCTTGTCGTCCAGGAGCGCGAGCAAGTCAGCAAAAGCTTCTCCGACGCCATGTCCCGCGGGGCCGGGCTCGACGTCGAAGCCTCCTCCGCCCTGGCCGCCGTCCTGGGGGGGGCGCCGACCCTCGGTGCCGCGCGGTCGACCGCCGCGAGCGAGACCATCGAGGCGACCCGCGTCCGCGCGCGGCACTTCAGCCCGTCCGACGAGTACGCAGCCCGGGCGCTGCTCACGCGCCAGATAGCCAGCTACGTGGGGCAGTCCTTCTTCACGGCGCCCGTCTTCATGGTTGTCGGGGTCGCCGTCGCCAGCAAACTCGTGAGGGCGGCCACGGTGTCGCGCGACGCCGGCCTCCGGGGCGGTGCTGCGGTGGGCCCGCCAGGCTCTGGGGTCGAGCTGTCCGCCGCGGTATATGCGGGCCGCGCGACCGGGTCGACGTATGAGGATTCGGTGGACGGCGACGTCGTCTTGGCGTATCGCTTGCGGCGGTTCCGGTATTCCAGGATGCGCAGCAGGTTCGTCAAGGACAAGCAGGACGGGGTGTTTCACAGGGTAGGCGAGCATGGCGGCGAGAGTGCGGCCGACTCGGATGACGAGGGCGAAGACGGCTACCTCCCCGTCTTTTCGTACTTTGAAGACAACGATGTGTGGAGGGTAGCCGGGACGCAAGGGTTTGCCGAGGTTGGCCAAGAGGAGTCGGAGTCTGAGTCCGAGTCCGAGTCCAGTTGAGGTCGGCAACAGACTTGATGTAGCCGAGCATGTCGGGAGACGATGAAACATGTTTCATGACTCTATAAGCAAATGACGGTGTAAACAAGCACGGTTTGGTTTTGCCATGGCTTGCAGGGGATACATGCCTTGTTACGGGTCAACACTTGTCAAACCGCTCGCTGTTGAAACCATTGGTTAGACTGGATTGTCATGTCATGACAAGAGTTATTATTTGAGTCAAATCAGTACAGGCAGTACAGGCAGTACAGGCAGTACAGGTCCATACAAGTCACTTGCGCCGCATGGTCCAAGGTCATTTGGAGCATAGTGTTCTCGTCATTATGGTGGGACATGGCAGATTTTTTTCTTCTCTCTTCTTTTTCTACGCTGTTTCCCTCTTCTCTTCGACATGCTGGCCCATGCCGTGCGTCTCCTCCGCGGCACGCTGCTTCTCGTCGTACGCCACATCCTGCTTGTCGGCATCTCTGTTGCCGTACAAACCAATCTTGTACCACGGAAGATCGAAAAGGCGGTCCATGCTTTCCAGGCTCCGTCCGCTGGTCTCGGGAACTGACAACCACACCCAGATGCCGCCGAGAATAGTGACGGCAGCAAAACACCAAAAGGTACCCTTGGGCGAGATGCCGCCCTCGGACGCGGGAAGAAGCATGTTGGGAACAGCTCGGGTGTTGCCGTACTGGTTCGCAAAGTGAAGAGTCATGGCCCACGACGTGGCGAGGGCTCGGATCCGGAGGGGGAACAGCTCGGCGGTGAGAAGGTACTGCATCGAGTTCCAGCCCAGGGCCCAGCCGCAGCCCGAAATGTAAATCATGGCAATGGCGCCGCGGCTGGCAGGGATCTTGGTCTGCGGCAGGGCGTAGTTCTTGACGGTCCCGAGCTCGGGGACGGCCGTGAGGAAGCCAGCGACGTAAATCATGGCGACGGCCTGCAGCGTGATGCCGGTGAGAAGGGCGCGCTTCCGGCCTACGACGTCGACGAGGAACAGGGCGCAAACCAGGGCCGCCACCAGCTTCACGATGCCGAAAACGGCCGTGACGAGAAGACCCTCCTGGGTGCCAGTGATGCCCAGGATCTTGAACAGGTCGGGGGCGTAGAGCGTGATGGACCCGGCACCGGACCATTGGGAAAGGAGCTGGACCATGGTGGCCAGGTAGACGCGGTAGAGGTTGCTCTTGACCAGGAACATTTCCTTCAACTTGCCAGCCCAGCCGACCCCCTTGGTGGCTTCGAGCTCATGGTCCAGGGCCGCCTGGATGTAGGAGATTTCGCGAACAACGTACTCGCTGTCGGCAGGCTGCTGGCGCAAACGAGCCATGACTTGGGTGGCTTCCTGACTCTTGGCCTGCTTGACGAGGAAGCGGGGGGATTCGACCTGGGCAAAGGTGAGGAGGAAGATGATGCCGGCCATGATGATGTGCAAGCTGGTGGGGATGAGCCACTGGTTGTGGCTGCTGTTGCTGATGTGGATTCTGGCGCCATAGTTTGTGAAGTAGGCCAAGACGATGCCGATGTAGACGGCCCCAGTGAAGAAGCAGGTGCAGAGACCGCGGATGGAGGCCGGGGCGACTTCGGCGATGTAGACAGGGCTTGTTTGGGGGGAGGGTGAGACGAACGAGTTAGCAAGGAAGCAGGAAGCAAGCAAGAAGCAGGAGGCAGGAGGCAGGAGGCAGAGGCCAGGAGGCAGAGGCCAGGAGGCAGAGGCCAGGAGGCAGGAACTAGGTCTGGCAGGCTTCGAAAAGCGGAAGCAGCAAACCATCAGGCAAAAGGGCAGTTGCCGGAAGACGTGGCCTGGGAAGGAGTTGGTCGGGGAAGGGGCGAGACGAAGGCAGCTTGCTTGGTACTTGGGTATAGAGATACATGTATGTTATGTACTTACCCCACGACAGGGGTCTGCCCCACGCCAAGACCTGCAATGAACCTGCCTGCATAAATGGCGCCGATGTTGCCATTGACACCGCCCACCATGAAGATGGCGATTCCGAGAAGCCAGAGAAGGCAGAGGAACCGCGTGGCCATGATGCGGCCGATGCGGTCGCACACGAAGAAGGCTCTGGACAATCACACAAAGAGTCTAGTCAGCTTCAGGCGTCGGACTTTTGACTTGGGCTTCGCGAGTCCGGCAGAGCCGCCTGGAGCAACTCACAGCAGAGCACCGGCCACGGAGCCGATCTGAACCATGGCGGACACGTTGGCCTTGAGGTTGGCCTGTTCCACGGTGGAGTAGGACTTGTAGCGGATCGTCGCCTGAAAGTCGGGGGAATTGAAGGCGCCCGAAATGAGACCCTCGTCGATGCCGCGAGCAGCACCCAAGAGGCCAAACGACACGACGGCGAACCACAGACGCCAGTTGAAGACGCCCTGGGGCTCGCCGAGGTCCTTGAGACGGAAAATGTTGACGGGCTTCTTGACGCCGCCAGCCATGATGACGCTGCTGAGACGGGCGAGTCGAGTCGGGTCGAGTCGGGTCGGGTCGAATTAATCAGCCCTGGTATTTCTTCTTTCTCCTGGCTTCTTTGGTTTTTTTTTTTTTCCCCTTGAATTCCTTTTCTTTTCTTTCCCCCCCCTCTTTTTGGCTGTCGAGTCTGCGGGCGCTGCCGGCTTGGGCAGAGAGAAGAAAAGTTAAAAGGGGAAAAAAGGCCACGGTCTGAATCGTAAAAGCGCATGCTTTGGTTTTGTACTGGTTTCCATTCCGCTTGCCTTCTCTCAACGAGCCGTCGGGATTAGGGGAGTCTGGTCAGCCAACACGAGACACCCCCCGTCGCCATGGCGGTGGGTGCTTCCATTTCTCCGACAATGGCACCGGGGGGCTTGGCGACGTTTGTCTGACCTCAACTGGGTTCAATGTTGGATTGTCTGACCTGCCTGCCCGCCAAAGGCGCGCGTAAGCGAGCACCGACAGACACAGCCGACACAGCCGACACAGACAGTCGACACAGTCGACACAGTCGACACAGTCGACACAGCCCACCTCAGCCGGATACCTCAGTTCGGATGAAGCCTGGGCAGGCCAGACCAAATTCCCATCGTCGGCCGTTCTGACAATCGCATGCATGGATTCTGGACATGTACATACTCTGTAGAAGGGGTCCGTCGTTCCGCAATTTCCACTTGGTCCATGCTTCCATTCCCCAGGCGCCAGATCTGCGCATGGTCACGAGCTAACGGGTTAATGGTGGTGTTCTGTCTCCCAGCCGTCAAGCGCCGGCAGAGGTCTGGTGAGTGGTCAAAGCAGCAAAAGGTCACCCGCCGTCCGCAGTAGAATCCGCTGCACTCAGGTTGGGGTCTGGGGAGATGCATCAACCGTACTATGTAGTCCCTGACGAAGCCGAAGCCAAGCCCTGGGCGGGTTGCGAATAGCCTCGGGTGCGACGCGTGGGCATGCACGTTCCACAAGATACGCTGGGATACAAGTGGCGACTTGAGCGAAATCATCTCTTTCACACCGAGTTGCCAGCAGAGGGCAAGGATTCGCTACTGAACAGGGAGCCTTGAGCCGTCACGGCTTGGACCATGGAGAAAGCCCTGGATTATCGGTTCCTCCCTCGGCCAATGGCTGCTCTTGACTTTCAAATTCCCGTCCTCCGCTTGCTGCATTTCGGCTCGACATTTGGGTTGGGGCCCTTTTTTTTTTTTCTTTTTTTCCCTTTCTTCCGCCCCCTTCTATGGCTTCTTATTCGTAGCCATCGAGCTAGGGGCTTCGCAAAGAGTGAGCTGTGCCCTTTCTGACAAGTATCGCGGCGCGGCTTGTCTCGAAACACCACATCACATTCCTGCAAAGTAAAGCACGAAAAGCACAAGCACAAGCACAAGTCGTTCTTGCACTCTGACAAGGAGGTCCCAGCCATAACCGCCCTTCCCGTGAGCTCGGAGGCAGCGAATATCTCAAGTGTACCGCATTCGAGAGCATTTCTCTGCTCACGATAACCTTGGGCTTTGGCGGCTGCTTAGCCTGCAGCTTAGCTTAGCGTCCTTGCATCCCAAAAGCGGTACCCGTCTGCATGAGCTGCCTTTCCGAGGCTCCGGCTTCTTTTGGCGAGTAAACCTCACCGTTCTCAGATGCCATTGATTGTTTGCATTGACTTCCAGGCAGAGATGGCATCTTTTCGGGGCATCACGCAAGTGTTGGACTGTTTCCTTTTCGTCTCTCCTTGGGCAGCAACACCCTTGAACAATTCTTATTCCATCCTTGGACACCGATAGCAGAGTGAGTGCTTCCGAGATGCTTCGCCCTCAAACAGCTCCCGCGGAGAATCTGCTTCGGGCCAAGTCAGGTCCAGTACCGTGCCCAGGTCTCATATTCTTCCCTTGTGCCCCGAAACTTGAATTGCAACTCCAATATATCTTGAAAGCCTTCCTTACTCTGCGGCTCCTTGTATCTTGAAGCGAACCCTGTAAAGGCCAACTTTGGTAAGATTTGCCTCGATTCCGGATTTACCGACGCGGCGTGTGCTCGCACAGCGTCGTTGTGTTCACAGAGATGGAGAGGTGTTCGGAACCATATGCATCGTATAGGAACCTCTGCTTTTCTTGCAACTTCAACCCAGATTGCTCTGGTGTCCGGGTCGGCGTTCGTGTTGTCTACTACCGTTAATCTTCTAAATCGAACCACTCCGTCTTGGAAGTCTGCGACACCTACCAATTGTGACAGATCTGCCTTCCAACAGAAGCTCCTTGGCAAGCCGGACGCACTTGTCTCTGCTCTTCAAAGCGTCCTGGTTCACCCTCTCATACCCTAACGGTTCGAGGTGCTTCCAGAAGAAAGTGCTCTTTCCAGCCCCAGGTGGCCCGCAAAATATGACCAACTCCTGTGGATTCCTCGCTTCAAACACAACATCATCTTTTTTGGACGCTGCTGCATCTGAGAATGGAAAGTTGGCGAGGTCAAAGTCGCGGTGGAATTTTCTCGGTGGTTCCTGTAAGAAGTACTCCTCCGGTGTCATATAAGCGATGCCAACATTGTGCGCAAAGTTACGATCTGAGCAGCTGAAATCCTTGGCCAGCGGAGAAGCTCCCTCACCAGTGTGGCCAAGTCCGGCCATCCGACCTCCAGCATCTCCCACAAAGAAGCTGTTCTTCAAATCAACTTCACTCGCCCGAATATCGTAGTCCTCACAAACCTCGTTCCACATTCCTATTCGAGGTTTCCTGTAAATGTCCTTTTCTGTTGCAGCGTAAATGCTCACCGGAATATCGAGATTGCCAAGTATGGCGCTACATTTCTGTTTGAATGTCGACACTCGCTTCTGTATGCTGCTTTTCGGGCCCTTGTAGGAAGCATCGAAGTGCAACGTCAACCCGGCTTGATTCGACAGGACAACAACTTGGTAGCCCTTCTCAAGGTAAAGCTCTCGCAAAACACCAGGAACCCGAGAATTCCACCACTTCCAGTCTGTTCCGCTTCCGGCGTGTTTTTTACCCGAGCTCGTGGTGATCAGTGTCGAGTCCAAGTCAAACGCCGCAATTTTCGTCCTTGGCTTTTGCCTCTCGTCGTGACCCTGTGGCACATACCGGCCAACTAATAACGTAGCGGGAACATCATCGTTCGGACCTCTTTCGGTCCATATCGTTCTTTCTTTGGGCTTCTGCGATGCGGGAGTAAAGAAATTGGCCACGGCAGACTCTTGAAAGGTCAGGCAGATTATCCACGATACGCGCTCATGTGTCAACAAGTCAGAAACACTCACTGGTCGTTGTGCTCTGCAGAGCCCTTTTGATAGGCGGGGGTGAGACAGGCGCATCGCTCGCTTTCCGTTTCCCATGAGAATTTGAATGTGCCATTTCTGGCAAGCGCTTTCCAGATAAAACATACGATCAGTGTCTGGTGGCTGCAGGTTTTGAAGTTGGGACTGATCTGGATCTGATGTGAAATGAACTGTTGTCCTGAACCCCCTTCCCTCCCCTGGTCTTTTGGGAGGGGTGCGGGGGGCTTGACGCGAGTCGTGCGCGACATCACGTGATGAAATAGTTCAAGTTGCTTGTGAGAGCCCCACAAAATCCAAGACGCAGCTGTCACAGGTCAACCATCAACTGCCAAAGGCCATCTTCACCACGCAGCCGTGAAAGCATTGAATAAAGACGGCAAATCGCGGTAGTTTCTCATCCTTTGGGGACATTCTGCTGAGCTTTGGTTTTCCGAAAAAGAAGCCTTTTCGCTTTGTTCAGAATATCGTCGTTGGCTACCAACACCCACCATGTACGAATTATTTCTCACGGCTTTCGTCGAGGACAAGGACTTTGATGCAGCTTGTGCAGTTCTCGGCGGATTCTGTGCCATGACTCCATGGGAGACGCTTGATAGAGTGCTCTGTTTTCAAGGCCCCCCTCGGCCAGGAGGCATAACAAACCAGACGTCCATTGACAAACCGATGAGAAAAGATGCCGCATTCTTGTGGAAGGACCTCCATCAAAGCCTGAGTCGTCAGTCTTTCATCCTGCAGGCCAGGTATGAGATTTTAAAAGAACGAGATATGGGCCCGCTCTCGCCACCGATGGATCTGGACAGTTTGCCAGGCCTGTTGCGATGGACTGATTTTCCCGAGCCTCCTCATGGTCGACCGTTAATCACCCAAAGAAAGATGGTGGAGATTTGGGAACAAAGGAGACTCCCTTCAATCTTGAGGGATAACCATTTTAGGTAACCCAAGCCATCAACTACCAGTGCACAATAACGACCTCTAATCGTTTCGTTTCAAGATTTAAAACCGAAACCTTGGAGAAGAACTATCGGTTCTTTCGTGATGAAATTGAATTCTGCCTGACTCGTCATTACTTGGTCAGGCCGATTGAGGATTACAGTCCACTAGAATCAAGAGGTGATGACACCATTAGCCCGCTATCGGGCTTACCTGCCTGGGACGCAGTCACTCCAGTCGATATGCAGAATCGCTGGATACTTTTGGTCAAATCGCACGTCGTTCAAGACAATAAGCCAGATGAAATCCGGAAAGTTCAGGACCTCCTTCTAGCGATTCGCGGAGAGTTGGAGGGTGCATTTTCTTTCATGACTATTGACCGCAAGGTTCATGACACCCGTATCTCCTTGCAGCAGCAAGGGATCCAGGCATTGCCCCAAAAGATCAAGGTGGGGAAGAATTGAAGCGACTGGCAAAGACATTGCTTGTGTGCCTGCCATGTACGCAGGGCGGGCGTTTCGCCTTTGCACAGCAAGGTCCGACTGAAAGCTATACTCCAGTCAAACCCCTGCCTGCAGCATTAAAACAGGACTGTGTATTGAAGAGAGTCTGGTCGAGACTAAAGCCTCACATGTGTGTCGCACGAACGCCTCGAGGTAGACGAACAGTCACAGTTACCCGGCTTGCGAAAATTCCTTGACCGAACTCAAGACTCTCAATGCATATTCCGGATACTAGGAAGAGGTACATAATTCTATAGATTTTCCAAAGTCTGGGTCTTGGAATGGGAAAATCCAGGTACTGTGATGCGCCCCAACTGAGCTTTTCAAGCTAGTTTATTCAGACCTTCTTTACCCCGGGTCATATCCAAGACGGCTGTGTACTTTGGGCTTAGCTTCTCAAAGGGGGAACAGAGGGGATGAGGAGGCAACAAGGAGAGTATACCAGACTGACTGGCAAGCCGATTTACGGTTTCCGAGCACTGCCAGTCGGGATTCGTGCTTCTCTCTACAACAAAGATTGGTTATTTTGAACCATTTTGGGCCAACTCGATGTGACTCTGGGTTTCCAAGAAGAATACCAGGCTGCTAGATGCCAAGCCAGCCAAGAAGTGGGCGAGGGATAATGACCCAAGACTTGCTCAGGGGGGGTAACATGGCCCGAGTCTGGAGTAAACCCGCCGGATTAAAATACGTTTTGACTGCTAACTAACCCCCTAGCTCGGTAGGAAATTCAGATCCGATCGGGATTGACAATGACGGTTCTGCCTGCATTCTGGGTTTTCACGTTCTGCAGAAACGCTATCTGACCTGGATGACTCCTTGGCCACCTGCAGTCGAGACTTACCACACGCACACAATGAAGCAAGGTATGCCGCAAAATAGTTGACCTCGCGATGGAAGCCGCTGGTGCTAAAAGTCTTTCCTGCACAGCCTCGTTGCCGTTGCCGTTGCCACCGATGCGCTGGCCGCCAATACGGTATGCTCGTTAAGGCGTCGGCGGGAGCCGGACAAGTCAGCGAATCGTCTCGGCTGTATTCGTCAGTATTCGTGATGTCATGGGATAGATGTCTCTCGGCGGGTCTCGGTAGACCTGCTGCGACGGCACCTATTTGACGCTATCAGGATGGCGGAGCAGGATGCTTTACCGTCTTGTGCGCGTTGTTGCGCCGAATCATGATGGGCTTGGGAAGCGTGACGTGCCGCGTGGGCCGTGCGCGCCAACGCATAACGCGGACGACGAGAGCGCTCATCGCCAGCTTCCGTCTCGAGCGCATGGTGCTGGCGCATCACCAGCCGACTGGGAGGTAGGAGGTCTGCGTCACCGGGACGTCGCCGGATCTCCGGCTCTCCAGTTCGGCCGTTGGGAAGGGGGGGGGGGGGGGGGGGGGCGCCGAAGAGGGCGGCGGGAAAGGGGAGCTTCCTGCGGTGGGAAGTCGGACGCCTCTCCCGTGTCGCACCAGTTTCGTCTCGAGAACGAGTGGACGTGTCTTCACTCGGCCGAGTGGTCGTGCATGGATCGGATTCAAATGCATCGTGTGTGCCTGCTTTGACCGACCTGGCTGAACTGAACTTTGTCTTGGGTTGGCGCTGATCCGAGCCTTTGGACTGGAGAAGATGATTTACTGATCCCTGACCCGAAGCCACGTATTCAAAAGCAAGCGGCGTACCGTCGTCCGACTCTTCGCCTCCTCTTCCCCCAAATCAGGTCCCCGACGCAAGCTGCTCCCACAACGGCTACAACGGAGGGTACTTTGAAACCGCGACGCTCGGATTCCTTGGCGGCGCCTCTGTTTCCCTCGAGGTAGAGGGGAGGGTAGAGCTTGAAGCTGAAACCCAAGTCACCAGACAAACAGGCGGCATGTTTGCGCTAGCTGCCTACCTACGGCTGCCACGCGCCGGCGCCGCCATGCGCAACCTTCCCCGCGAGCAGCAGATTGCCGCCGCGGAGACGAAATCAGGAGCCGCGGGCCATGGTCCTCACACACAACCCGGGTTTAAACCCCTGCCACCCACCCGCTTACCCACCCACAGCTTGCGGCGGGCAGCAGGCATGAGACGAGACCACACTTGTTGCGCCCCAGCCCTCCACGTCATCAGCGCACGCACGCATCCATCCATCAACATTCAACCCCCTCCGATACGGATCCGGCGTCAGGACGCGAGAGAACCCTAAGCGAGATGCCGAGGAATCCTCAAAACCCTCGCTGCTTTATCCCGTTGGTATGACCCCCCCCCCCCCCCACCCTCGAGTGTCCCCTAACCCCCCCAGACACCCGCCGCCGGTCCTACCCTCACATGGCGCTTTGCAGCATATATGGCCTCGCATGTCTTACTTGGGCCGCAGGGAACAAATCTCGATGGACCGACTGTCGTCCGCCGCGGGTACGTGCATGGTATAGCCCCATGCTGTGCCCTCGCCCCAACCCTGCCAGGAAATCGGACGCGCGCCCCTTCCGATAGGGCCATCCCTGCGAAAGCACCGGGGGTTGCACCGCCGCTGAGCTTCTTCCCATGATGCGTCCGTCTCGACCTCTTTTTTTTCCCTTCTTTTTCTTGGCACGTCGGCGGCCGCCCCCTTCCCCCCCCGCGGTGGGCTTGGTCGCACACCCAGATGGGATCTGAATCCTGCCTTGGCCCGCTCCACGGGGTCAGCCGTCACACCAGATGTCGTTGGCGGAATCTGCCCTTTGCCGTTTCTCGTGCACCGAGTGCAGCGGCACGGCATACCCGTGGGCTACCCGTGGGCTACCCGTGGGCTATCCGTCTGCTTTACCCGATTCGCTGCCCTCCATGGCACCAGCTCGACTGTTTCTCCGACGTCAGATGAAACCTGGCTGTTCCCGCGGTTCCGTGTCTTTCCCCAGACAGCCTTTTCTTTGGTCCCCTCCCCATGCCGTGTCCATGGTAAGGATTTTTCTCGTAGCATGAGCCGCGCGTGCAATATGGATGCTTCGTGCTTTACACCCCCCCCGTTGGGAGTCCCGTCCCGTGTGTCCGCAGAGGCGGCCGGCATTGGCACACGAGTTCTTTTGGGTCCAAAACATATAGCTCTCCGTGCTACCATGCGAATCCCGTTTGTCTCTGTGACACCCCGGCTTGGCAAACTTCCCACCCCCCCCTCCCCCAGAGCACTCACTCACTTGGCCATGTAAACGGGCAAAGTTGCTGGGGCAAACGCCCCCCGAGTCATCAGTCCCGCTCTGCAGCCTGCAGCCTGCAGCCTGCTGCCTGCTGCTTCCACAACCCGGCTTCCCGTCATCCAGCGGCGTTGTTTCGGGGTGCCTTGACCGAGACTTGCTTGTCATGCATTGCATGCATGCTCCAAGCCGAGCGAAACAAACTGGTGAGCTTTTCTCATTGGGTCACGAACATCTACCTAGGTAGTCAGGTCTCTAACTTGACCATCTGCCCAAAGCTGCCCTCAGTGCGTCGACACTCTTGATATCGGCATAACGGCACAACACGTTTTGGGCGTCTTGCAAGGCCACCGCATTCCTTCTGAAGTCGGTTTCCCCCCAAATGTCCCATTTACAAACGAAGCCTTTTGATCCGCCCAGTCTAGTCGGCTACATCCCTCGTCGTGGAAACGAAACGGGTTGGGCTGCGGTGCCCAATCTTCCACTCCATCCCAAAGCTCTCGTGAATTTCATCCCGTGTCAAAATAGCCATGCCAAAACAGCCCCCCCCTAGTTTGCTGTCCAGTTTCACACACATCTCTCAAGTGGAAGAACATTCGCTTCCGAAAATACATAAGCAGTCCGTGGTTCTCATCTAGTACTTTTTGAAAATCCATGTAGTTGACACTCTTTATATATAACGCCTCGGCCACCATATGCACAGTTTCCAATGTGAGGCCGAAAAGAAGAGGGGGAAAAAGAGAAAAATAAACAAAAATAAAAAAGGAACAGCCTGTGAAGTTTCTGTTTCTAGTTGGATTCGGGCGCCGCTCCTTGATGAGGGGGGGTGCTGCGCCTTGGTCTTGTTGGTATCGTAAAAAGAGTGACTGCAGTCGGGGTATCTCGTGACGTCGCTCACTGTCACTAATCAAAGGGAAGAAGACGAATGGAAACACACACCCCCCCCCCCCCTCCTCCCCCAAGAAAACTGGCGTCGTTCGGGTGTTTCCAGCGTCAGTCAGTGGCTGTCTGTCAGATGCTGCCGTTCACAAAGAGACAATAACACGCGTCTACTTGTGCTGGGCCGGAAGCGGAACAAGCAGCAGCCGCTCGCTGCATCACTTTCGCAGTCCTACTTTATCGGCAAGGCTTTTCCAAAAGTGGCTCTTTGCATCCTCACTTCGTCCGCGTGCCATGACGGTATCTCGCTGCATGGGACCGACAATGTCTTCGTCACCCCGGCCGGGGAACTTGCCGTCCGCATTGAGGGACTCGAGCATCTGCGGCACTGCGCTGGGCAGACAGTCTTCCACACGCCTCCATTCGAGCTCGGCAAGCACATCGTCCTGTGGCGCAAGACGGGCAAGCGCCGCGGCGTTGGAACTGCTGGAACGTCCGCGTCCGCGTCCGCGACTTTGGTTGCGGGATGCTGCGGCGGAGCCAGGAGCCGAATGGCACGAATTCTTAATCACTTCTTCCAACGTCGTCTTCCAACGTCGCTCAATCTCGGCCCACTTTGCCTCGGTAAGCGCATAAATCTTGCTCGTTTGTCCGTAATTCTCGCCCGTGCGCACCAAGTGCTTTGTGTAGTTGATGCGGGCCAGGTCCCAATCATTGCGAAACTTGGCGATGGCGTCCGGTTCCAAGCTTGCCAGCTCATATGGCTGCGGCGATATGGTAAAGTTGGCATGGCCGAGTCGATCAGACCACTCGTCATGCTCCTGCAGGATGGCTGGCAGGGCAAGCGGAAGCTCGGAGCTGCTGGATGCCTTGCGCAGGGACGAGGTCGACGGCCGGGCGCTGAGAGCTGGCCTCATAAATGGAGAAAGCGTCGACATGGTGGGCGAGAGGGGAGCGTCTGGTGTCGGGCTCGACTCCACCTTGGGAGATTGCAACGGTGATTCCCTGGGAGGCGAGGCTAGCGCGCTGGTGAGCAGCGGAGGCAAGAGGGGAGTCGTGGCCATGGCTCGATCGCGTTGCAGTTTGACGTGATCCTCCGGCGTCATCTCCAGCCCGAGACCGCATTCTCCGTCGTCGTTGAGGCTGTAGAATGACATGGACGGGTTCGACGAGATTGGCGACACGGCGGCCTCGGGGAATCCATCGGCAGCAAGTGGATGGTTCGAGGTAGACAAGGAGGATGAGCGACTGCTTGATGCCCCATTTGACAAGACGTTTTCCAAGCTCAAGCAGGTGGTGGGAGATGCTCTGAGAGTGGTACGCTTGGTTGACCGCCATTGCCGGATCGTGGGCATCCGAGAACCGATCCTCATGGTGAACTCGGAGAAAGCTGCCTCGGCGGCGCTGCGCTTCTTTCGGTGATGTCGAGTGTCCGGAGTCACGTCACCATCGCTTAGAAAGCCCATGTCATAGTCAATGTCAAACTCGGACACGAAATCCCCGGGGAAAAGCGCCTCAGAGCTGTTGCGGTGCGTGCAAGGTTGGTCGCCTGGGTGGTCATGGTTGGTTAGCGAGGCCCACGGAAAAAGGAGCACCAGTCAGACCTGAGGCGACATTGGGGAAAAAAAAACGTACATAGGCAGCTATACAGGCCAAAGCTATCCGACAGAGTTGAGGCAACCTCTTCTCGCTGCAGAGGCTCCTCCTCCACGTCGGCCAGCTGGCGCAGACTCGAGAGGATGCTCGACGTCTGGGTTGGTGATGCTGGGCAATCTGACAGGGGTAGCATTGGCGACTCCAACGACGAGTTTGAGCTTGAGAATTGCTGATGGCCTTTGGGAGAGAAGACTGGTGTGACGGGAGAAGTAATGTCGGACGACGAGGAATTGGCCGTGCGGAAGACGTAAGATGGATCCAAAACCAAAGGGTCGGGGCTCATGACTGCAAAGGACGGCGCATCGGCGGCGGCGGCGGCTTGTTGTCGCTGTTGCACCAGCTGCGGTAACAGCAGAGGTTTCAGTTTAGGCGACATGCCGGCACAGCGTCCTGGCTGTGAAGTCACTCACAGCTATGGCTGGTGGACGTTGCGATGTCGTGGAAAGCGAAAAAGAAAGGAGAGGGCGGGCGATTCGAGGCGGTGAGGCGTGGGAGGCGTGGGAGGCGTGGGAGACGTGGGAGACGTGTGAGGCTGGTAAGGCTGGCAAGGCTGGTGAGGCTGGTGAGGGAGAGAAGAGCTAGCTTTGTGGGGTGGATTGGAGGATTTTGCGAGGTCAGAGGGCCAGAGAGTCAGAGAGTAGAGTTGCGGAAGGGATTAATATGAAGGTTGTGATGGCAAGGTGTGCCCGTTTGACGCAGCGTGTGCACAGCTCCTGAACAACAACAAACAGAGGCCCGCAGCCCACAAGCCCGTGCTGCTTGCTGATGATTCCGTCTGGTTGTTGCTGGTGTGTTTGCTTGCTTCTTGGTGGCTCCGATGTTAGCGTGGCCTGGCTTACTGAGATGCTGGGATGGGCTGGGATGGGCTGGGGCGGGCTGGGGCGGGGCGGGGTGGCGGGGGGGGACAGGATGAGGGAAGGAAGGGGGGGGAGGGCGCCTTCGTTCACAAGCCTGGCACTGACTTGTTTCTGGGACTTGCAAAGCCTTTTGCCGCCTCCCCACTCATGCCAGCCCTGTACCATGTACTGCGTGTGTATCTTGTACCGTGTACTCCGTACCAGGCACGAGAGGTACCTGGCGATTCTTGCTCACCTTGGGGTGGAAACGCGGTCGACCGGTGGTCGCCGCCAGCCTAAGTCGAGGGGCGACGGGCCCGGAAGTGCAAGAGGGGGAGAGGGAAAAAAAAAAAAAAAAAGGCGATGCTAACCAGGAGGCAAGACAGGGCAAGACAGTGGGACCAGAACCCAGGATTCGCCGACGACAGGCACGGTCAAAAATCAAGCGTATTTGTTGCTTGTTCTGCTGCTGGAGGTATATTCAGTGCAGGCGCATTACCGTCTGATGTCTGGTAGAAAGATGGGAGTTGAGGGTCAACAAGACTCAAAGGCTCGAGGCAAGGCAAGAGCGGTGGGCGGACTAGCTCCAGAGAAGGGAGGTGCGGGTGCCTGGAAGGGAAAGGGATAACTAACGGCAGCAATAACAAGGAAGGAATGGCTCACAGCCGACGTTTATTTTATTTTTCTTGTCGGGGGGGGGTGGAAACCATGTTGTATATAAGTTATTCACGGATTCCTTGCACACGCAGCCAAGGGCTGGTACCAGCGATGGTATCCCACGGGCCACAATAACCGCTTAATCAAACAAAAAGCAAAGCCAAGCACCCCTCAACGCACGACAAAGCACGGCCAGCACGGCCAGCACGACCAGCACGACCAGACCAGGCAGGGATGGCGCGCCGAGAGGGGGGAGGGGAGGGTCACCCAAGTTCCACGTGTTGGCGGCAGGCGGTTGGCCGAAAGGAAACCTGCTCTTCCTTTCGTTCCCTTGCCTCTGAACCGAACCGAACGAGCTTGCTTGCTTGTGGACGTAGCAGCGGGCGGCAAGCGATGATTCGTACCAGCCCATCTCCAAATGTCGACTCGCAGGCCATCGGCACTCTCCCCCCCTCCCCTCAAATCGTTCAATTGGGTGTTGACCCTGTTGACCCTGTTGACCAGGAAGGTCAACGGCTTCTTTGGCGCCTCGCACCACAGGCTGCCAGGCTGCCAAGCCAGGCTCAGGACCGCATGGGCAGCCAACGGACGCATCTGACAACTTACAAGTCTGCTCTGGCTAGGCCAGCAAACCACCCGCAAACTATTGACCCATCCACGAGGTAGGAGGGGAGGCACGTATGTAGCCAGCTCATGGCTCATGCCCATAGGCGCACCGTACCGTATCGTACCGATGCATCTCTTGCGTCCATCAAACCGGATTCGCTGGCGGGCACGTAACTTGCTCAATCCGGGCAGAACCACGAGGTGAAGAAGCTCGTCGGGTGGGCGATATATGTGCTCACTTCACTGCTCGACAGCGACACACGGCCAGAGGCACGTGAAGCATCTAGGCCGAGGCAGGTCTTGTCTGACGTGGTCCGTTGGATGTCTGTTGGATATCCGCTGGATGCCTGTTGTGGATGCTCGCTCGTTGGGTGGTGATGCGACTCGGTTGAATGTTGCAACTCGCAACTTGCCGGAGCAGTCGTGGTTAGTTCTTGGCCAGCCGTTTCCCGCGATGCCAGGCTCCAAGCAGTTCTGCTGTCTTGGTCTGTTGCAGATGGCTCAGAGGGTGCGTCATCTGGGGTCTGTTACTTCCTCTCTTGTCCATTGCCGAATGGAGGTGTCGGCCCACGTCTGTGGAGTGGTGTCGAATGCGACCTCGACGACAAAAGAAAGAAGCCCGGGGGGGAGGGGGGGGGGAAGCCATTTCTGCTCTCTGTCATGGGACGAAGGGCCAGCGAGAGTGGTGTCTTGAGTCCTGAGTCCTAGAGTCCAACGGGCTTTTTGCCTTGTTGCTGTTGCAATCCCCGTCACATTCCCTATTCTCTCACTAGCTCCTCGTCGTTCTCTTGCAGAGGGCGCTTTAGAAACAGAAACAGGTTGTTGCTTTTTAGAATTTACGCGTGATTCTCGTTGTGCTACTATAAGGCGCATGTTGATTGAACGTGACCACTTGGCAACAGTTCAAGCACAGCCGGGTTGGAAATAAGGACAAGTATTCATGTTGCAAGGCAGATTGGAGATGCTGTCAATTCTTTCTCTACATAAAGGTTGTCGTCAAACTGGGCCAGCCAAGTTGGGGTATTGATACGCAGGTTTAGGTACAGAGGTACAAAAACATGGAGGGTGTAAAATGCCCAAGGTACGAGGCGCAGGTGCAAGGTGCAGGTACAAAGGTGCTTCGCTTAGGTACTCCGTAAAGGTAATGGGCGGGGGCGCCTAGAGGTAGGCAGGCAGCTAGGCATTAGTGGCAACAGCGCTTGCGGGAGCGGGAGGTCTAGGCGCCAGCCAGCCATTGCGTGGATGCGCCTCAACTTGGTAAAAGAGACTGGAACCTTAATTCTCAGTCCCAGACGGCAAGGCGTGCTCCCAGGCTCCAAAAGCCCCAGCCGGTCCCCGCGGACAGGCAATGCTCGTGCCAACGCGGGGGGCGCCCTATGTCAAGTCATGGATGGATCTGGGTTTTTTTCTCTCCTTCCCCAAGGCCCCACATTTCAGGGCCCAAATAAGTCCAAGTCGCCTTGGGCTCTTGTTCAGCTCACCCGTCTGAATAGAGAGACCGCCTTTGGCAAAAACGGAAAAAAAAAAAAAAAAAAAAAAAAAAAAACCCCATCGCACCCTGCTTCAAGCTTGTTCCCCCCCCCCTCCAAGCCATGGAATACGGATTCTGAAGACCGGGTCTAAAGACGGAGCAGGGCCAGCCCAGTCACGGCCACGATGAACTAGACGGAATCTAGCGGAAACTTTTCATGCACAAGCCCGCTGCCAAACTCGTCTTTGCTCCCCAATGCATCTCGGGGAAGTTGGTGCCCGCCCCCCCCCCTTCGCCCCCTTTCTCGGCACGTCGACGGAGTACCACCCTCCAAGTTCGACATGCTGCGTCCCATTGAACAAACGGCAAACGATTTTGCCGTCCATCTTGGGCCGGTGCTCTGTACACAACATGCATGACTACATGTACGTCCCCATTGCCCACGAGGCCGCGGTGTTGTGCGCTGTGGACACGGCCATGGAGTCTTGGCTGCCAAAAGATCAGCGTCCGTCCGCTCCTTGCACAGTCTGCCTTTGCCCAGTGCTGTTTCAAGAGTCATGGCGGGCACTGGGGGGAAAAAGAAAAAAAAAAAAAAAAAAAGGCGGGGGGGGGGGCGACCATTGACCCGCCCAGACGAGGCTGGCTGGAGCTGGCTGGCTGGAGCTTTGCAAAAAAGGCCCGTCGGCGGCATGCGCCCGATCATCGCTGTCTCGCATGTGGCCTGCCTGGTGTGTACTGCGTACCTCCTGGGAGGTAGATAGGTACCTACGGTACTTGTGGTGGGCATGGTATGCCTGCCTGTATCGAGAGTAAAATCAAATCAAATCAAATAATGTTGACACAATGTCTTGTCGTTGTCCGCCCATACCATGTTGTAGATACCTACCTGGAAGGTACCTACGTACCTTAGGTATCTACCTCCTAAGGTAGGTAGATGTAGGAACCTCTTGACTTTATGTAAAAGGGTTTAGGCTGACCCTTGTCCTGTGGCCGGTCGTGGACCCGTGGTCATGGCTTGCAATCAGGCAGGAGCAGCCCGCCCCCCCTGTTGCGCAACTTCCGCTTCCCAAGGACTAGACGGCATCACATCACGCCGTTCAGTTCCTTTTGCCCGTTTTCGTCAATGCGTTTTCACGTTTTCACGTTTTCACGTTTTCACGTTTTCACGTTTTTACGTCGTTTTCGCCTTTCCGCGCTTTCGTCTCGCAGCATAACCTGACGCCAGCAATTCGCGGCCTGGCCCCATGAAGCGCATCGACGAGGGCTCCGTACTCGGTACTCGGTCCTTGGCACGGAGTGCACATTGCAGAATCGGCAGACTCTTGCTAGACACGGGGATGAATACATACCTGGCTGCGGCCTGCCTGCAGGCTACAGCCGAGCCGAGCCGCACCTGCAAGCTACCTAGTACATATTGACAACAACACGCGATGGCAATGGCCTGGTCATATACCGTTATAGCATGCCAAGGCCTGAGCTGAGTGAGTCCTGACTCGGCAACACGCGTCCACGTCTCCCCATCTCAGCTCTGCAGGTTTGATTGACTGGTCGGTCTCGTTGCAGACGGCAAAAGTTACGGCCACCAGCTACATAGCTACATAGGTAGGTAGCTGCTCAGCCCCCTGTAGGCTCAGACTCCTCGGTCAACAGCATCAGCAGCATCAACAGCATGCGCAAGTCTTGCGATTCGACAGGAACAAGCAGTGTCGAGCACGGCTCGCTCGGCTTGGCAGCTTAGGCTGACATGGGCGCTGGATGGCCCCCAACCCCCATCGTGGTATTTCCAACAGTGCCAGCGGAAGCATGCATGTTTTGTACTCGATATTTCTTTTCTTTCTCACTTTTACTTCAAGCTAGCCCTTCGGTGGCGAATACTCTGCACAATGGCGAAGCGGAACGAGAAAGCTCTCGTCGTCGTCGTCGTCGTCGTGCAGGCTGGCTGGCTGAGGCTTTTCCCCCAAAGGACCCCAACCAAGATTAGCCCAGCAAGTATAGCTACAAGGAAGAAAAGGGGGGGGGGGGGGTTCCGGACAACCAGCAGAGCTGCAGCAAGCGTGTCAATATGACATATTCGCTTGCTTCCTCCAACATCAACATCAGCAACCGAGCTTGTGCGCCAGCCAATCTCCTCCGACTCCGTGGCCCGTAGCGACTGGCAACATGGGGCATATCAGGAGGGGGGTGCTTCACGTCCAGGAACAGCCCTTTCTGCAACGTTGACGACATGGCGTGAAGACGCAATCAGGCAGGATCGAGATGGGTGGGTGGCACAGCGCCTTTTCCTCGGCGCCACCAGGAACCGCGCCATAGTCAGTGGCTGCCAAGAAAGTCGCCTTCACACCCACTTTCGACGAGGTTGCTATTTCTGCAGGCCACCTACATATCAGAACCCCGAATCCCCGCAGGGCAATTGAGTTTGTGGGCCATGATTGCTCAACCGCCGCCGTCACCGTCCACCACCGTCCACCACCGTCCACCACCGTCCATCACCGTTCGTCACCGTCCGTCACCCCCCATCACCCCCCATCACCACCCCCAATCCCCATCCCCGCGCGGGCGCTAGGCGGTACTGCACAAACAAGGAGTAAGACGGGCATGCCCTCTGACCCTGAAGCAAGGTTGGGCTTTCGCTTTGTCACATTCTCGGAATGGTAGTACGGACGGACGTGCAGCCGTCTAGAGGTAGGTAAGCTTAGGGTTCCTACACGTTACGTTAGGCAGGTGCTTGAGAGTCGGAATTCGCTATCCAGAAAAAAGGTAGCTGAATCAGGTTCATGGAAGCCCACCAATTCGCTCCTACCAGACAAGGCTCGAGTCAGTCTTCAGTGTGTGCACCCGACTCGCTCTCCCGTCAGTGCACAGTCGTCGTCGACCACTGCCGCCGTCTCGTCTCGTCTCGTCTCGTACAGGCAAAAAAAAAAAAAAAAAAAAAAAGAGCAAATGCAACCATCAACCGAGTGGGTTCCGGCTGCGATCCGACAGCTGCAGGGGTCTGGTGGAGATGCCGCGTTTCTATCGATTTATGGCACATGTTTACTGGAAACGACGTCCCGGATCTCTCGCCGTAGACCGTCTTTTGCGGCGGGCTCATGACCTGACATGTCACTGATGTCAGTAATCCAGGAAAGGGTTACCTGCTATAAGCCTACATGAATACGGACCCCATCGTCTTCTCGCGGCGCGACTCTCCCATAATTACAGTTGCATGCACGGAGTACTCCGGGAGGATCCACCCGTGGAATCTGCAATCGGCAGGGCACAGCGAGGCGACGGGGGCTCGGCTGTCTGTAAGATGGTTTTGATGCAGATAGATGGAGGGCACGTTTCTGGTGCGACAAACCACCTCATCCCTCGGATTCCCAACTGACGAAGCTGCAAATCACCACGCATCAGGTCCCCATGTCATGCCACCATGCTGCAGAATAATTTCAGCTGGATAGCTGCCACGGGCCAAAATATGCCGCCGGGGATAGATGGACAGAGCTGCATGAGCCGTGGACGGGACTACTTGTCCAAGGCTTACAAGGAGAACAGGTCGGATATGGCAAATTCATGGCCGAGTCTCATGAGACAAGAGTCAGTAAGAGAGGTTAGCCCGCGCGACAAGATATCCTACTTTTTACTTTGGCGTGTCGAAGACGACGTGCTTTGGACCCCAATGACAGACGGGCCGACAGATGGTTCTTTGACCAAGGGGATGGCCACGAGCCACGAGCCACGAGCCACGAGCCACGAGCCACGAGCCACGAGCCACGAGCCACGAGCCACGAGTGACGACGCAGCCTGCGCCGTTTGAGACTGCCATTGCCATGGCTGGCAAACAAGACAATCATCAAGCCGCGAGGCATCCTGCTTGCGCGTGCGTGCCTTGCATGAGGAGGGCGGCCTGTGTCAACTGTGCGGTACGGTACGGACGTACAGTCATGGCATCTCATCAGTGGCTGGCATCAGTGGCTGGCTCCCCAACCACAGTCCCTCTGTCGGAGTCTGTCCATTCTTATTATGAGTCGTTTGCCAAGATTCACGGACGCAAGAAATTGCCCGCTCGACCACACCACCAGCACCAGTCTGGAACCTCGCCAAGCTATTCCCAGGTGCCAGATAAGCTAATGTTCATATCCGGTTAATATCCGCAACGAGGCAAAAACTCAATCGATGCCGTTGCCAACCCGAGGGCAAGCTCAAGCTCGGCTTTCTCAACTCATCTTATCTCCTGTGCATGGCTCATGTTTATCCGAGTAATTTCTTGTTAGGGGGGGGCGGGGCACCAACTCCCCCGAGATGCATTGGGGAGCAAAGACGAGTTTGGCAGCGGGCTTTTTTTTTTTTTTTTTTTTTGTGTCTCGTCGGTCCGCCCAGAGTCAGTCTCTCCACCAGGCGCTTTTTTTTTTTTTTTTTTTTTTTCCTTTTTTTTCTTCTGGCCCGCCCCGACGCTTGCCTTGTCGGCAGGGCGGGGCGGGGCGGGGCGACCAAGAGAGCAAATGCAACCTGAGCGGGCCAGCAGTCCTCGTCATGCAGGTGCGCCGGCGACCCGTTTGGCCGAGCCGAGCTTGTCTGGAGCGTGGTACCTCTGGTCAGGCCGACTGCTGACTGCTGATTGCTGATTGCTGATTGCCCTGATTGCCCTACTCTGTAGTCCGTACGGAGTACATGAAAGGGATGGATCTGTCGTCCGTATCCGGTGGAGAGATGGGGGGCGTTGGGGTGACATTCACCGTTCTGGCCCCGCCAAAACGCTGAAGAGAAGCAGGGTCGCGGGGCCGGAAAAGATGTTGTTCCGCGGCAGAAGAAAAAAACTCTCCTCCTTGCCAGGCCGGAAGCCGCCGCGAGGCTCGTCCCCGATCCGTACCTCGTAACGGGTACCAGGTACCAGGAACCTACCTAGATACTTGGTACCTGCCTCTATGAAATCCAAGTTGCCTCGTCTCCCCTTTTTTTTTTTTTCTTTTTTTTTTTTTAACCTCTGGTTTTTTCTTTCTTCTTCTTTCCCCTTCTCCTCTGCGTTTCCATGCGTTCCTTTGAATCCCGTTTCAATTCCATGTTTTCCAGTCTCCCAGGTCCCAGCCAAGCAGGCAGCCAAGCAGGCAGGCAGGCCAAGTACCCAGACCGGCTGCAAGATGGTCTGGCTGGCTGCCCCCTTCAGCCCAAGACATCTGTGATGACCCCCCCCCCCCCCCCCCCCCCCAACCCAAAAAAATATCCTGGACTTTTCTTTTCTTTGCCTTTGGAGCAGAGCCTTTGTCCAGCAGCAGCCGTCTTGGACTTGGGCCTCTGCCGCCTGCCTCGCATCTCGGCGTGCTTTTTGCCCAACGGCTCGAGACTGGAAACATCCAGTCAGTTGCTTGATTTGATCATATGTGCCACACTCCCGACTCGAGCCCATCCATCCATTGCGTATCGGGACTTGCATGCGACTCGTCACAATGGATACCCGGCCTACACGACGAGCACCGAGTCCAGCTGTCTGTCTGTCTGCTCACAAAAATAAAAAAAAAAAAACAAAAATGGTGCTTCGCTTCGCCCAACCCAAAATTCGGCCAAGGTAACCCTCCCTACTGGAAATATCCAATATATGGATGGGCATGGCGTCCGTCGACTCGGCGAGCCTCGCCTGGCTGTGACTGTGAAGATGATCAAGCAATTCGTCATCATCAGCTCGGCCTGCTCGCTCACTCGCCTCCAGGAGTCCAGGAGTCCAGGAGTCCAGGCCGGGCGCTCCTCCCGTACGTTGCTGCTGCACCTATGCGCCGGGACGAGAAACCAGGTTTTGCACGGCGAACCACCACCCTGCTTCATTCAGCACGGTAGAAAATCAGAAAATAAAAGCCCAACGTCGATACGCGAATGCCTGACCTCGCCCCCTCCCCCCCCCCCCCCCGCCCTCTCAGTGCTCCCCTCTCAGTGCTCCCCGTAGCCCAGAGTGGAAGAACGGCCCGACACGTTGACTTGAAGAATTGCCATGAATCCGGCCCAGGTGCTTGTGTGGTGTGGCGTCCCGCCATTCGTCGACACAAATGTCACCGAGTTTCCACCTCCACTGCGCGCTCAGTATGCCCAAGAGCGAGCCAGATGATGAATGTCCCCCGGGGGGGGAAGCTCAGACTTGGACCTTGTTCCTACTCCTTCGCCGAAGCTGAAGCCTGCGGAATCCTACCACAATGGCCGATTGGGGCGGCTTTGCCAATGGTTTCCCCCCCATGGCCAATCAAGCATATCATATCATACAGAGTTCGAGTATGCAGATACGCCCAGCCGAATTGAATCGTGGCGGTGTGTGTGGGAAGCTTCACTTGGTTCACCACGCACGGGGTTCTCGACTCCCCTTCCAAGGACCATCCCACACACCCAAAGTTGCAAACGTGCTTGCTTCATCAGATGCATCATTGCATCACGCGGGCACCGTCGCTGCGCTGTTTGCGCTCGCAATGGCTCGTGGGGCCACGGCCAAGTCCCCGTCTTCCGAGGCCAGGGCGGCGGCATGTCACCCGCACCCGGGCTCTGCTGTTTTTGATACTTGCCGATGGCGCCAATGTGCGTGCTCTGCCCCCCCTCCGCCTACCCCCGACGGAAGGGCCAACGTTTGCCGCTGATGCTGATGAGCATATACGTGGTGTCAAGAGAGGTCTGGCGGCTCTGTTGTTCTGTTGTCCATGTCGCGCCTGTTCGGGTCAACGACGCTGGTCGGTCGGTGGGTTCGAAAAGGGGCAGCGCACGCAACTTGGCTCTCCCGACTCGACACGACATATGTACTGTAGTTGACTCGATCCTTTCCGAGAGCTTGCGGATCCCCTTCCCCCAAGTTCCAGCTTCAGGCCAATGCTGTCTTGTCCGTCCGTCCGTCTGTCCGTCTGTCCGTCTGTCCGTCTGTCCGTCTGTCCGTCTGTCCGTCTGTCCGTCTGTCCGTCTGTCCGTCTGTCCGTCTGTCCGTCTGTCATCTTGCACTTGCCTCTGGACATCTAGCACATCCAGCAGCACTACCCTGGATGGCCAGGCAGTCAGTCATGACCAGCCAAGCTGCATCGAGCTTTGCGGTTTTGAATCTTGCCACCGTCTCCTGCAGAATGCGAAGCACTCGTCTCATGGTTTTCTTCTGCTTCACCAGCCGCCAACTACACGCTCGCGTGTGCTGAGTGCACTCAGCCTTGGGGAAGGAAACATCTTCTATTCCAAGACTGCGCGTGTGGACGCGACTAATCAGTCACGTACAAGTCCGTCTACCGCGTGCCAAAGTCAGCAAGCACTTTTTGCATCAACCCGTCGCCTTGTGTAAAGTGCCTCCACCACGACAGTCGTTCAACGCTTGTTGGCAATGGCACACACACTGGCTTCATGTAATATCTGGACGAGTCTGCCGGTAGTATGTCACGTCAGGCTCCTAATCCAGAATACGTCTTGGCCTTTCAAGCTAGACTCATACATCTCTGCCCTTCAGACTAGACTCTGGATGCAATCACATCCCTGAGACGAGGAACGCTGTCGCATGAGTCGCAGAGTTCCAGGACGACACGCAGTCACCAGTTCAGATCCGCGACAAACTGAACCGACCATGTCGACTTTTCTGCAGAGTTGAAGCGGCTCCCAAGTGGTGCGGTGCGGTGCGTCGCGTCAAAGTCTGAACCGAGACAAGGCTTCCACGAAGCTTGCTCTGGCGGCTTGCTGTTCCAGGACAGCATCGACATGATGCTCTGGGTATTGGGACATGCATGCCAATGCCCAAGGCTTCAAAACTGCGCTGCCAGAAATCTGCAATGTGGACGTAGTTGATTTCCCAACTTTGACAAAGAGTCAAGGCCCTCAATGCACGCGCAAGGAACGAGACAAGACGTGCTTCACCCCCAAAGTACCGTCAGTGTTAACGACGGGGCCAGCGTTTTCGACACGCATCACATCTGCAAATTCAACCCACGTGTTTTCGGCCCTCCATCATGAGCGAAATGGAGAATGCGTCTGCTGTTGTCCTTTCCACAAAGCAGTTACCGCCTGGGCAGCTGCTTTGCGGAAGCGGGTTAAGCGCGATTGACAGGCATTTGTTTACATTTGCCACCAGCGCGGAACGTGCGTGCTACATCCCCAGCATCCAGGTATATGGTGTCGCTACAGGAAGCAGGCGTCTTACTGGGACCTGCTACGAGGCCCAGTAGCTCCCGACGAGATTCCACATCAGCTGGACCAGACGTGCAATGGGCCGAGGAGGCAATGGTAGCCCCCCAGGGTTTGTCAATTTGAGTGTCGGGGGATGTTTGTTGATGCTCCCGAGGCGTGAGGTTGCGCCGCTACGGCTACAAGCTGCGAGACGGAAAATGTGCCAGTCACGGAGGAACCTCACATCGTGATCTGCGTGCGTCGGGAAAAAAAAAGAAACATGGGATTGTGAGTTTGCATGATCGCAAGGAAAACTGGCTGTCTTTGTGGCTTCTCGCGAACCTCAAATTCCGTTTCTCACTCGATATCCCGTGCCCTTCAATTCGTCCATGTAGAAAACGCTTTGCCAAGATAAAATTTTCTTTGACGTCGGGACAGATCAGATAGCTTGAGCTGGTGGTGCGAGGTGAGCGTGAAGCGGATCGGCTCGCAAGCCCTTGGGGCGTATGGTTCGGTTCATTCTCTTGAGCTGCTTGGATTCGACGATTCAGAGTGTCCATCCTGGCCGATGACTTTGCAGCAGTCGCCCGAGAAGCTGCTTTTCGGCGGCGGCAAAAGTGGTGGGTTAATCGAACAATGGAACTTGCCCGTGGCCAGGCAGGTTCACGTCAAGGCCCGACGGGACGTGTTGAGAAATAAGGTGTGATAGGAATCCCACCAGCATGAAATCTCGTTGCGAACTAACTTGCTCTTCGAAGCATGTCGCCTACCTCCCCTTTTCATTTGGCTGTTTTCATCTTCAAACTCTTGAGCTCTCGATATCGGTTCATCGTTTCAACCCTGTTCAGTATGGGGTAACTTTGCCAAAACTCCCAGCGTCCTCAAAACTCCCTAGGAATAAGTATCTGCCAAGTTGACCGCCCAACTCACTTACAAAGTCCTGTTCGTTTCCGCAAACAGAGATTGTGATTTGTAGCACAACGCACAGGTGGCTTGTTTGCCGAACAAGTTTTCCATCTGAAATCTTGCGACCCAAACTCAACGTGAAAACATCGAGACCAAAGCCTCAAAGCTTGCCTTTTGATAAGGGGTCTGAAAACCCAAGTGTCCAGCTGCACACTGACCACACAGCTCTCATCTGTCCAAAGACTCAAAAGCAACAGACCATGCTCGGCTGCGACCCTGCGCGCGATACAGTTTCGCACAGCTTGGGGCCGATGCAGACTTTGGCTAGAGAGATATGGGGCACAAGGCTGGTAGCACAGCGGGCGTGGGAGACGGCATGTAGATATTTGGCATTGCGCTGGATGAAACACAAGGCAAGGCGCCTTTGTTGGCGGTGAAGCGTCTTGTATTGGATACTAATGTCGTCGAGGCAGCAAACTCGAGCTGAGACGGAGTTGATAAAGTCATCTTGCTTGTGAGCGAGGGCAAACTTATCTAGGGAAGCATTCGTAACAGAGGAGAGAGGAAGATGACTTTCAAAGAAGCTCGCGTCGAGGTCTGGTAGCAGCCACGGTCCAAGTACTTTTCGTTATCATGATGATATCGTGGGCATGGAATGCGGGCATAGACAGTGGTTGAGTGTCCTGTCAATCAGCGCCGTCATCATACCATCGGCCAATAAGTTAGAAAGTAGGCAATGTCTCAATCCAGTATTGTCCCTCTTTGGTCTGTGGGATGAAGAATATCGCGAGTTGTCGTTACGCCAACGAGAGCTCCATGGTTGGGGCCAAGCATTTCCCCTCGTCCATGTAGTCACATAAAGGTGATGTTACTGCAGGTTATGGACAAATAATCATATGTCCGGCATTCTGCGAGTGGTGCCATGACACACTCTCTGTTTCATTCTAGGCACATACTGAGTGCGAAATCTTGCTGTCGTGAGGAACAAATCGACCCATTGTGGAACCACGTTGCACAAAAGCCAACCACAGTGGACTGAAAAAGAAAATTGGCAGGGATCTTTGATCGTTACACCAACAGGCACAACAATCACACCCCGTGGCCCAAGGATGTTGAGCACCAGCCACCAACGTTAGTTGGTCGTTTGACCTTGCTGGATAGATCCGAAAGCGCCCGTGTCGAGTGTTTGTCGATATGGTCCGCGGCGCAGTCTCTCGTCCTGGATGTCTCGACAGTTGATTGATGGCTATGCTGATGCATTCGCGCGGGTGGCAGTAACCCATCGACCTTTTGAGGCTGGGCATGAACAAGATGAAACACCAATTCAGCCTGATATACCTCCAAGAGCCAAGCCTTCGATTTTCAAGCAAAAGCTCGATTGGCATGCGAAAGCATCTGCGGAACGGGGCATGGAAAGCTGCGCGAGAGGCGTAACGATGCCAAGCATTTTGGGCCTCAGCCCTGCTATTCCTGAAAGTGGAGCGACCAGCCAGCTTCTGTACGCCGGCACTTCACTTGAGCATGAGCCGACTCCAGTTTGAGGTGCTGGCGTGACTCGCTGCGCGTAACGATAAGAGCCTAGAGTCTGGACTGGGTGTGGTGGTTGTACGGAGTAGTGAGCCAGGCGCCTGGTAAAGCCATCACATCACATCACGACTTTCCCCACTTCCTCAGACTATAACCAGCACTTGCGTGATCCGTTATCTGCGGTGTTGCGTGTCCCTGGCCGGCCGTGGGGTGCAGTGCACCCTGCTGGCACGTTGAAAAGGAAATTCTACGGTCTGGCTTGCAAAGTGTGGCGCGCGCGACTATCGACACGACGACTTTTGTAACTTCGCCTCGCCCTGTGACTTTTCCAACCTCATCATCCTAGGATAGAAGATACAGAATGAGTCGCCGCGTTTTGGAATGCCGAAGTCTGTTGGCAAAGGACCACCAATAGGAACTTGTCCGTCCCCCGATGATGCCAAATTTATTCTTGTTTCTGCCGCAAGGAAAAGCCCAGTCACATTACGAGCGTCCGTGTGTTCAGTGTTCCGTCTAGTGTTGCGTGGTCAATTGGTGTGTGTGGGCTGCGGATCGGTGCCGCAGCAAAACTTGGCCTTTGACCGTGGCCTTTGGAACAAGCCGAACTATCCCCAGGAGGCCGGAAAAAGCCAAGGAAAATAGCGGCACATGAGCAAACTGAGCAGGTCAATCACACTGCAACCTGAAGCGGGCTTTGGGCAACCACCCTCAACCCACAGATAGCGTGACGAGAGTCGGCAAGACACGTCAGGCAGGGTCCATCCAGTCTTTGGCTGTTGACACAAGTTAGAGCGGTTCCACTATTGTTCTAGCCCAGCGCTTTGTGGTCAGCCGAAAGCCATCCATGATGGTTGGGTGCTTGCCAGGCAGGGGTGGACCGTGGGCGTGGGACAAAGGGAAGAAACAAGACCTTGATGTCGCTGCTAGAGAGAGACATAAATAAAGCATCGCGGACCGAATGGAAACCTCCCCTTGAACGGCAGACTTTTCGGTCGTCAGTTTCAAGGCTCCAAACAGATAGCCAGCAGTTCCGACAGCGGCGAGCCTGCCCTCGGCTTGGGACCCGGACAAGGAATCACTCGCAGCTTTGCCTGCTCTCGTTGCAAACCGCCAACAGCAGCAGCAACAACAACAACAACGTAAAGACATGCGCCAGAACCAGAGCTCTGGCAGTCGACGTTTGTCTGGGACTTGGTCCATCGCGTCCACTTCGTCCTGGGCTTCAAACAACGAGGACGCGGCACTCCCCACGTCCCGTCGCTGGTCGTCCCGGTTCTTCTCCTACTCCAGGCGCGGGCGTAAGAGCAGCACGTCGTCCACTTCAAGTCGAACTTGCGGAGGCATGACCACGGAGGACACGAGAGAGCTGTGGCGCTGCATGTTGGCGCTGCAGCAGCTATACGGTTGCTACAAGTCGACCAGGATGGATCTGGCCGTGAATGCCGGCGACGCTGGAATCAATCTCATGCGTGAGCAGACTCTTGTCCCCTCCTTTCTGTTGTCTTCTGTTTCTTTCTTTCTTTCTTTCTTTCTTTCTTTCCTTCTTTCTTTTCTTTTCTTTTTTTCCCTCCTTCCGGCTTTTTTCAATCCCCGTCGCGCCTTCCTTGGCCTACAAATCCGCGTTATTTCCCTGGGCTTTGCGCAATTCCTGTGCTGGAAGGCGTGCCGTTGGCAACTGCCGGCCAAGCGTCTGCCAGGTGAGGGGTAAACGGACCACTGCCAGAGTCCACGACGCCCCCCCCCCCCCCCCCCAACCCCCCAGGGGGTGGGGTGCAGATCGAGTCTCGGAGGTGACCCCGTAGTTTGCCGTCATAGCCCAAAAAATTGCAAAATAAATAGAAAAGAAATAAAGAAATATGAAGAATAAAAAAGAAATAACAAAAAGAGAGAAGAAGATTTTGGCTAACCCGCAGGGACAAGCGAATCCCTTCATCATCGACACCCTCAACGACTCACTCGTCAATTTGCCCGCAGAGGGGTGGGAAATGCTCGACCGGTGCCTCCGAAACAGCAAGTCGGCTCCGCGAGCCATGCGGTCAAAGCCAAAGTCCCAGCGGAAATTCTGGTCTCGATCCTGACTTGCGACCTTGACCGCTAGCACATGAATTGTGCTTTACTTCTTCTTCTTCTTCTTCTTCTTCTTCTTCTTCTTCTTCTTCTTCTTCTTCTTCTTCTTCTTCTACTACTACTACTACTACTACTACTACTCCTCCTCCTCGTTTGTCCGCACGAAATCCATCGTGACTACGGCATTAGTAGTGAATGCTTTCATCCCATATTCTTCGAGGCTCGTAATTAATGCTGGGACCAGGAGTTCAACCATCGGACGAGGGGTTTGGTGGCATAGATTGTCATGGGTGAAAGGAGGCGCGGCCAAGGTGTCTTTCTCTCTCTCTCTCTCTCTCTCTTTTCTGCATTCTTCAAGATGACTTGTTTGGTAGCAAAGCACAAAGCACAAAGCACAAAGCGATACCCCTGTGGCCCGAGACTGCAGCCGATTTCCAGCTCACTTCTCGTTTCTCATTTCGTCTTGATGAGCACCCCGCGTGACTTGTTCTCCAGCTTGACTCTAGACATGAGCGTCGAGTAGATTGGATGAGTCGCAATAGCGCCCCGCGGGGCGTCACGTCGTCGGGGCTTGCCGTGGGGGACTGGTCTGCCGTTGGAAACAGATCACTTCTCGGCCGGGGGACGTTGCTCCTGCGAGTTGTCGATTGGATGGGCCACCCACGCGGATCAAAAAGAAAAGGCTCGGCAAGGCAACTCTTTCAACCATGGTGCTGGCGGCACGGCACACTCCTCCTCTAACCATTGGCTCCAAGCGTCCACCTCGACGCAGACGCAGAATGCATCCACCACCATGTGCGGAGCAGTGCATGACCCTATCCCATGTCCTTTGCAAGAAACCGGTCCCGCTTTCTCCCGTCGTCATCTGCATCGAGCCCATGCTGCAAACCGTTTTCTCCGCGCCCTGCTCGTCTCCCCGGCGGGCGGTGTTGGAAGCCAAATTGACACCGGCCGTTGACCGAGTGCGGAGCAATACTACCGCAAGAGGGTCGCCCGACTTTTGTTTGCCGAGGAATGGTCAGATGCGCTTATCGTTTCGTCGACCTGCGCGCGCCCTGCGGGACCATCCGACAGGCGGCCAGACGTGTTGTCGTTGATTGGGTTGCCAAGTCAAATTGATTCGATTCTGCGCATGACTCATCTGGAGGCTTTCTTGACGGCCGATGGTGTGACGCTCTTTGAATTTTTAGTCGGGCGGACTGCACAGTGATTGTTGTTTGTTACACGTCACATCACGTAGACTTGCTGACAGTCTCATGGTGGCCGGCCATATGAACACGGACTCCTACATACAGTCAAATAGCACGGTCGACGCGGGACACGATCCTACAGAGGCTACGGAAAAGGCTCGCATTCCATGCCAGCTCGGTTTTTAGCCTGCGGCATCTGGACCCGGCCATGTGGCATTTCGTCGCCTCCACTGCCCATGTTCTATGTTGTAGTCACACGATGCGGACGCAACCCTGGCGGCTGGGTTGTCTTAGACGACGACGTCGTGTTAACATGATGAAGAAATCTTATCGATGTAATAAAACTTGAAAATTCTGTTCACGATGTTGAACCCGAGACCTGTGAAGGACTCTTTCCTCCCGTTTCTACCCTCCCTCTCGGCCTTTCGGTCGCCTCGAGTATTCTCTACACTACCGCTGCCCCTTGGCGCTGTTTGGTCTCGCCGCCCTCTCTGCCGCCCTTCCTCTCGTTGCACTGCGTACCCTGTGGATGCAACACAAAGCCGACTCGCGGCACAGATTCTGTCCCCGAATTCCGTCACCGTGCCGGATGGAGTGCTGCTGTCGAATTGTCCAGCATATACTCCATTCAGCTGGATATCATGGGATGTGAAGGCATCTCCAGTGGAAATGGTGTCTCGAGAAAAGGGGTGTCGTTTGGATAATGTCATCCTGTGGGTCAGACACTGTATGTAAGTTGCCATGTAGATGATGGTTTCATCTTTCATCGCGTACTCGTACTACGCTGGTAGCCTCTCCCTTTAGCTCAGCTTTGCAAGATGTGATCATGATATGGCATATGCAGGTGCCTGTGCGCGACCTCGTCGTAGTTGTTTTCGGAGCTGCCGGCAGGGAAGTCGATGATTTCAATTCCCCAGGCACATTTGCAGGTGCCTGGAGAGCAAGCTAATTATGGTCTGGGGTTGAGATCCAGGTGGTCGGGGCA
The DNA here is from genome assembly GCF_000687475.1 of Ustilaginoidea virens. Lineage (NCBI taxonomy): Eukaryota > Fungi > Ascomycota > Sordariomycetes > Hypocreales > Clavicipitaceae > Ustilaginoidea > Ustilaginoidea virens. The sequence continues at coordinate 2,901,941 of NC_057316.1, forward strand.
ACGGGTTGAGAAAAGGCGTAAAGCGACATGCCTTTCGAAGCGCCGAACTATAGCGCTAGATATAATCTGAATACTCCATGTTGTCGCTTGGAAAGCCTCCAAGCGCGGGAAACTAGGTTAATCACAATATGCGAGCCAACACGCGAGCTAGTTGTGGTCCGCGATGTTTCTGGCTCGAGCAAGAGTCAACTGCGGTGAATAAAATCAATTCAGCACTAGGAGGAGACTACATCTCTTGCAGCGATAACCGGGCAAGGCCATGGGATCCAAGGGCGGGTCATTTCAAATGGGCAGCCTGTTTATCAGGCCACGGTTGTGGATTCGCAAGAGAGCCCTTGAGCATCCATCGACAGGATACTCGAGCATTCAAAGCCTCGGGACGTTGCAAGGGACGGCGGCGTCTGGTTGAGGCAGCGATCCGAACGGGCCATATATTCACCACGGCTCCATCCACCAAAAAGCAACGCGTTGAAGAGTCGGGACTCGGGGCTCGGGACTCGGGACTCGAGACACGGGACTCTCAAAACGCAGCTGTCGTCGTTGACGGGCGGGATCAGGAGTAGGCGATGCCGATGCAGCGAGCTGGCTACTTGATCCGTTTTGCAGCGCAATAGAGGAAGCCCGAACATGACGTCGCATGGTTGATTTCATTTGAGACAGTCGCAAGACTTGACCGAGGGGATGTCATGGCGGGTTCGATGACGGCGCGCATAAGCAGACATGTTTTGCCACAGTCATATCCATCCATCTCTTACGTGGGGGGTTCAAGGGTAGGGATTCCAGAGTATAAACGAAAATGACATGTCCGCAGGGGGTGCACCTTTTGAGTGGCAAGCAAAAACGCGGAGGGATGCAGGACAGGCAGGACCTTGTGCCAGATTTGGTTATGCAGGTGATTATCCCCATTGCAGACATGCAGAGGCGTGGACATGTTGACGTGCCACCAACTAGGCTTGGGGAAGAAACTCAAATGAGCCGATGATGACAGGGCTGTGCACAAGATGACGAGCCCGGGAAGCTTGCAAATGGGACGCAAGGGAAAGGGGGGGGGGGGGGGGGGGGAAGGGAAGAGGTTGAATTCTTCTAGGCATGCCGAGTACGATGGCCGAAGTACGTTGGGAGGCATGATGTCGTCATGCATCGGGGTTTGCATTGTGACGGCAGAGAGGGGAAGTCACGACCGAGGCAAACCCCGCAAGCCCCATTGGGCAAGAGCTGCGACGGGGTTTCTTGATGGGATTTGACAAATCTTGGCCATGGCGGCCATCATGGCCGATCGCGCATCACTCGAGCATCATCCAAGCCCCAGGTGCCAGGCGCCAGGCGCCAGATGCCAGATGCCAGATGCTGGGAAAGTCAAGAACAGGCCATCCATGCCCAGCCTGGGGCCGACAGCTTGGGGCCCGAAAATACTAATGGTCTCGTCGAAAAAGGGAGTCGACAAGCCCACAGCTTTGCATGGATGGACGCACACTGCATCATATCCACTGGCCTCGGATTCCCGCTTTGCCGAGCCCGGCTCCCCGAGTCTTCACGGTTAAAAGGCCGACGACGGTTGTTGCATGCATGGTGGCGCCTCGCCTTTGTCAGTCACCGGACCCTTGCCTGCTCTTGCTCTTGCTCTTGCTCTTGCTCTGGCCCTGGCCCCCTCCCCCTCTCGATCAAAGTTGAGGCTTTATTTTATTTTATCCCAAGGCTAAAAGTGGACCAAGGCGGCAACCTTGAACCTCGCTGCATGTGCCATTGCGCAGTTGGGCACCGTCATCATTCATGTTCATGTATATACATGCAGCACATACCATATATACCTTGTATACCATGTATAGCAGCAACTGGGGTCTTCAGCTGCCGATCAGTTGATCTGAGCCGAGCTGTGCAGCGCCAAGACGCGATTCCTCTGATAGAGCCTGGCTGGCTGGCTGGCTGCCTCGGGGGGCGTACTTTTTTCTGTCCCGCCCTTCACTTTGGCGGTGGGGAAAGACTGGATGGCCCAGTTTGACGCGTTATAATTTGTCTCAGATTGCGAGGTTGATGAGGTCATCACGGCATGGATTGTGTTGTTGTTTTACCGGCCTGACAACCAACGCAAAGCCGCGTTACCACGTTGCCCGCAAGGAAATGGTGAAGGAAGGGGGAAAGGAAAAAAAAAAAAAAAAAAAAAAAAAAAAAAAAAAAAAAAGGAAGGCCCCGTCTGTTCATACCCTCACCCCCCCCCCCCCCCCCCCCCCTGTGACGACTATATACGAGGCAGCCAGTCAGACCTGGGCAGCCAGCGAAACAAGGCCAAGGGCGGCTGCACAGGCAAAGTTGGCAAAAAGTCGGTGACTAGCCTCGTCCGACTTTTTTGGCAGCAGGAAAAGGGAGGCGTGCGTCTCTGGCCAGGTTGCATTCGGCCTGTCAAGAGGCGGACTCGAGACCCATTCGAGGCGGATGATGGATGATGGATGATGCCGACTTGGATGTCCATATGGCCACTGGATGCTGGTACATAGCAGGTGTCGACTGCTTGTATGTAGCTGGGGTGCTTGCAGCTGGGGTGCTTGTAGCTGGGGCTTGTCTGGTTGTCGCTGTGCTGGCTGTGGTACCGGTACTTGCAGCTGGGCTCCGATTCGCCCGATCATCTGGGTACCCGAAACCCCCGAAGCCCCCACACCACCAATCCACCCCCGCCGCGCCTCGCTGTGCAGATCGACGTAATGCTTGCCTTGCCCGCGCCTCATTAACTGGGGGGCCCAGCCAGCTTCGAGATGTCATGTTGCAACCATGTAATCATGGCCGGCTTGTGTGACGAAAGCCCCGGCGCCTCGCGCAGAGGCTCGAGGAGAGAAGGCGCGGCGCGGCGCGGCGCAGCGCAGCCCCCCCGATTTCCTTTATCACCAGCCGGTTGCCGTTTGTCGGGATTCTCCTTCCACCAGTCTTGACCGACCAACCTGCCTGCCTGGGGCCTGTCATTGTCCTGTCACTGCCACTGCCGCTGCCGCTGTCGCTGTCGCTGTCGCTGTCACCAGATTGTCATCGTCGCTTGTCCATCGTGGCTGTCCTCAACTACCTAGCCACTGTTCCCCCCCGCCTTGGCGTAGCGCCGTACCGAGTAGTCGGTATTGACCAGACCAGGCTCGAACAACCCCGGCACCAGCATCGCTAGCCTCGAGCACCAACCCCCGAAGAGAAAGCGCCAAAGAAGCTGCCACGTTGAGAAGCCCAACCTGCCGGCAACTTGCCAGCAACTTGCCAACAACCCCCAACGTGTCCGCGTCCGCTGCACCGACTCGCTTCGGAACCCGCGAAGCGTCAAGAGAGAATCAGGCAAAGGCAGCAGCACCAATCTGTCCTTTTGTCACGACTTGTTTTTTTTTTCGTCAGACGGCGAGGCCGTTCAGCTTGCGAGACGACGGCTGCCGCCCGCCGCCCGCCGCCCGCCACAAGACCTCTGCTCTTGCGTTCGGGATTCGCTGGCCCGTGGCTCGGGGATCAAAACACTGGACACATTGTCCGACGCCCAGCGTGGGCTGTTGCCATTGTCTCCCTGTCTCCTGTTCTTGCAACCCGTCGCCGTCGCCGTCGCCGTCGCCGTCGCCATCCCCGCCCCCCCCAGAAAGAAAAAGCCCGGCTTCTGGATGCGCGCGGGTCTGGACTGCGGACTGTGGACTGCCGACTCTGTGGGCTCTGGATCCGACGATTCGATAATCCCCTCCCCCAGCCAGCATCTATCTGCTGGGCGGCGTGGCTTGCTCGCCCCTAGCGGGTTCCAGACCGCTGGGTCCAGGTCCGACGACTGGTCCGACGACTGCTTGCCCCTTCAAACTCCACGTACTCGGCCACCAAGCGACCCCGCCCCCCACCTGTAAAACACCTGGCCCAGCTGGCCGGCGCGATTACGATTGACGCCTTCTACTTTTAGCCACCCGCTTTCGGTTTCGGTTTTTTTTATTTTTTTTTTATTTTTTTCTCCCTCTTCTTTTTTAAAATCCCTTTGGTTTGTTGTCTTTGTTGTTTTACTTCCAGGCCAGTCCGAGTCCGAGACTTTGTCTGACCAGACCTCCCTCCTCCTCCTCTCGCCCGCGCCACCAAAGTCCCAAACACAGACCAGACCGACTTGCCGTCTCCAGAACAAAAAGGCCCGGTTTCCCTCGCCACCACTCCCTCCCCCCCCCCCCGCGCTGCCTCGACTTTATCTTGTCTGGTCCTCCTCGCTCTGCTCTGAACCTGCGCAAGCTCGAGGAGAACCGTGCTCCTCGACTCTCCCGACTCACAAGCTCATCAAACCCCCCACCCCGCGCTGGCGCTCCCAATCAAGCAGCAAGTGTCTCCCAAGAGACACGTTCAGCCACTACAACCGCAACAGCAACCACAACAACCACAACAACCACAACAACCACAACAACCACAACAACCACAACAACCACAACAACCACAACAACCACAACCACAACCACAACAACAACCACAACAACAACAACGAGCGCGCTCGCCCCGGCTGTCCCGACAGCCTCACCCCAAGGAAACCCCCACGCAAGCGGCAGCTGCCCCTTGGCGACGACAGAGCCCCGCGCCGGCCACATCGACGGCCGCCAGCTCCGGCACAGCCAGCAGCGCAGCCATGACGGCCATGACGGCCATGGCAACCGGCAGGCCTCCCAAGTCGGACGCGACGCACTACCTGGTGCCGGTGCCGGTGCCCAACCTGCGCGCGCTGGACCCCTCGGCCCGCGGGGGCGAGGGCGAGGGCGAGGGCGAGGTCGGGGTCGAGGTCGACCCCAAGACGCACTCGTGGGTCCAGCCCATTGTCATTGACGACGAGGACCTCATGTTTGGCGGCAAGTCGCTGAGCGCGTGGTACGAGGAGGACCGCCGGCGCCTGAGCAGCGGGGCAGGCGACGAGGAGCCCCGAGGTCGGGAACGCGTGCGCCGACACGACGCAGCGTCGCCCAAGAGCCGTCCAAAGTGACGGCCCTTAATTCCCTCTGCTCTTTCTCTCCCTCTTCCTCTTTCTCTTCCTCTTCCTCTTTCGCCTTCCTCTTTGGCCTTCCTCCTCACCCGGCTCTTTTTTCACAGACAGCCCACTCGGTTGATTCCGCCTGTTTTGCATATCAAATCCGCCAAGCAATTTTTTTTTTTTTTTTTTTTTTTTTTTTCATCATAGACTGCTCAGGAATCACTGCTCAGCCATCACTGCTCAGCCATCACTGCTCAGTGCTCACTATACCACCCCTCAACGACGATGCTAAGCCTCCATTGGTCGCCATTTTCCCGGATCAAGTTCCGTTCACAATGCCGCCACTGACACGACTTGGCGCGCCCCACCTATTATCTCTTCCCCCCATGGAAGGGAAGGCATGCATGCAGCTTTTGGCGTTTGGGATGGACCGAAATTGTCCCTGTTTGTTGGGTTCTTTTTTTATATCTATGCAAATGAATTGTTTGGGGGAAGGCGGTCGCATCTTGTGGTGGATTCTGCTGCTGTCGCTGGCGGGTTATTCAAGGGCTGGAGAGGACACAAAACAAACAAACATGGTTTGATGGCGCGCAGGGCGCACCCAAGCTTGTAGGCTACTTGGACATGACACCAGACATGTTTTGCACCTGGATTCGGCCTTGAGCGGGCCGAACCACTGAATGGCAGAAACACCATAAGCTTCAATCCTTCCTGTTGCCTTGATTCCCGCCTGCTGCTTTGCCTGCTGCCTGCTGCCTGCTGCCTGTTGCCTGCTGCCTGCTGCCTTGCTCGCCCACGCAAGTCTGCCGTGACCACGTGTTTCCCAAATCGGCCCGGCCTGCCCAGTCCCAAAAACAAGTGTCTATTGACTTGCCACTTTGGCTCATCCGCCACGTGTGTCGATTTGACTCCTTCCCATGCGGCAGTAGGCAAGTGGGCAAGTGGGCGGGCACCTGGTGATCGGCCGCCCCGCCCACTAGCCTCCTTTTTTTTTTTTTTTTTTTTTTTTTTTTTTCTCCCCCATCTTTTGGCCTTTTTTCCTTTTTTCCCCCTTCGTTTTTTTCTTGCTTCCTCCAGCTATTTGACTTGCCTACGCCGCATCTGGCCCGCGTTCCCCCACACACCACACACCACACACCACACACCACACACCCCTTTCCCCAACAAAGGGGGCTTGGGGCTAGCGGACCCACCGCCGGGATTCACCCCGTCGGGGTTTCCACATGCAAAGCGCCGAGGGCTCAAGACAGGATAAGGATACGATCCGATCGTCAGGCACGCCGGCGATTCGTGCCATGCCGGGGGCGAGCCCTGCGCATTCGAGTTGCGCCGCCCCCGCCAAGGGACGAAACGAGCCCCGTCGAGGCTCCGGATGCGATCAAGGAAAAGTAGCGAAATCGGGTCGGGCGGTGCGGGGGGCGGTGGGGGGTGACTGCACCCGGTCCTGGCGCGGGCTCCCTCGGCCCCGGGGCCGTCGCGGGCGTGCAGGGCAAAAGTTGAGCCCCCATTAGAGTTTTTGCGTGCGCAAGCAACTCTGTGTTGGGAAGGCAAGCAAGTGGCAGGTGGCAAAAGCAGAGGCAGAGGCAGAGGCAGAGGCAAAAAAAAACCTTGCCAGAGGGCGCGGCACCGGGCGAGTCTATCCCCGTCCCCGCAAACCCAACCAAGGAAAACATGCAAGCTTTGGCCGCGGTCGCGAACCATAACCTAGATGAGCACCACGACCCGACCACGGCGCCTTGCAAGCGGTGCTCCCTTGCTCCCTCGTGCGCGCGGCTTGACCAGGTATAAATAACCACACGGTCGAGGCCCTTGCCGACTGGTCCTTGCCATTCATTCCGCACCTGCCATCACTACTGCTACTACCATCATCAGCATCATCAGCATCATCAGCATCATCCGCCACCACCTGCCACCACCTGCCGCCACCCATCATGAAGGCTGCCGCTCTCCTGGCCGCCAGCTGCGCCGGCCTCGGCCTCGCCGCCCCCCTGACCCAGCTGCTGACCCAGGACGGCGCCCCGCACATGTCCAGCCTGCAGCAGGCGGTGCTGCCCCGCGCCTTCCTCGACGACAAGCTCCCCGGGGACGACACCGACAGCAAGCGGCTCCACACCCCCGGCAAGGCCAACGCGGCGGCGCTCCTCTCCGACAGGCCGCTCCTCCTCCCCTCCAGGACGCCCGTCGGCAAGAAGGGGCCGCTCACAAAGGTGCCCCTCCAAAAGTCGCCGCCCAATAAGACGCCCCTGGACGCCCCCGAGGATCCCAAGAAGCGTCCTGGTCCGCCCCTTACGACGCCCGTAACCCCGGAAAGGCCGGGCCAGCAGCCGCCTCAGCAAGACACTACTGTAAGCAAGCCTGCCACCAAACATTGAGCCCAGCCGCAAGGAGCCCTGGCAAGGGCACGGCTTCTCCAACTGGTAGAAAGAAAAAAAAGATTGAAAAAAAAAATAATAATAATAAAAAAAAAAACCCTTCCGAGACGAGAGGGCAAAAGTCTGACTTTTTTCTTTCTTTCTTTTTTTTTTTTCCCCTCCCCGCGGGTTTTGCAGAAGTCGTCACAGAGCATGATGTCCGGTTTCGGCAAGCAGCCCGTCCTGACGAGGTGCCAGCGGTGCATCCGCACGCTGTGCTTCCAGGTGCCTTGCTCCTTGCACGTCCCGGCGAGGCATCATGAGCGCAAGGAGAGGAAGAAGTACAAGTTTGTCAAGCCCAAGGACCGGAAGGGCTCGCGCGAGTGAGTGAGTGGTTTGGGAAAGGGGGGGGATGAGAGAGGGGGTTGATGGTGTGAAACTCTGGGTCGGATTAATCTAATGTTTTCGGTTCTTTCTTCTTCTTTCTTTTTTTTTTTTTTTTTTCCCTTTGTGGTTCCAGGAGAGGAGGCAAGAGGTTTCCGCTGCGGTATTCAACTAATGCCATAATCATCACGTCTTTCGGCCTAGCCACTACTGCAAGAGCAGCTACTCACACTCTACGTCTGTTCGATCAAGGTCAGCAGCCGTAGACGGACGACATCCGTGCTTCAAACAAGCCATGGTCATGTCGCCTTAGACACCACGCCTCCACATCACGTGAGCCCTCCCCCATCCACAGCTCGGGCATCCCCCATCGCAACCACACCACCGCAACCCATCTCAGCATCGCCAACCCCTCAAAAAAAAAAAAAAAAAAAAAAAATCACCCCAAGTCCCCAATCCCAGCCCTCAAGGCACCACGCCCACGCCCACGCCCTCGCCCTCGCCCTCGCACGCGCAATGTCCCCCGGACACAAACCTATCCGACTGCCCCCCCTCAAAACCCTGCGCGTGCACAACCCCAAGCGCCAGACGGAAAACCCCTGCATCGCCATCATGTCCAGCGTCCTCGGTAAGCCCCCCCCCTTTCCCTTTCCCTTTCCCTTTCCCTTCCCCTTTTGCCCTCGGCCCCTTGCTGCCTCCGGAGCTGATGCGGATCCCCCCCCCCAACCAGCGTGCTGGGCCTCGGCGGGCTACAACGCCAGCGGATGCGCCGCCGTCGAGAACCAGCTGCGTGCGTGTATGGACGGGCCGGCCCCTCCGCCTGCGCCGGCCAACACGGTCAACTACCACCTTTCTCGGATGCAAAAGTACGTGTTGAGCCCGCGGAAGCAGAAATAAACGGGCGTCTCTGTGCCCGGGGGGCAGGAACAGAACATGGGCTCGAGATGCTTCGAGGGCGGGATTATGGCTGCGGTGCCGGGGAAGCAGAATCATCAATCGAGTCCGCGGAAGCAGGCATATAGCTCGAGTCCTCGGAAGCCAGAATCATCATCACTCGAGGCCTCGGAAGCAGGAATACGGCTCGACTCGTCGAACCAGAACCACAGACCGACCACTCTCCCTGTTCAAAACACCATACCATGCACGGGGCTTGGAGTTGGGCCTGGGATCCCCCCCCCCCTTAAAAAAAGCATTGCATTCTGGCGTTTTTTTTTTTTCACTCGTCTTTTCTTTCTGTAGCGATCAACGGGCGGCAACCCAGCTCGCCGGGGCATCTGCTGGTGATGCCCGCCGGTGATGGCTGCTGGGTGTAAAATGACACGGAAACTCCGCCCGCGCCGCTGCCAAAAGTGTACAGACTAGACAACCAGCGCGTAGCCATCGAGTTAACCCTTTCCTCGTCTCAGCCTCCCACAACACATCATGCTGCAGGTGCAGCGCGCACAGCAAACGCGTCACGAGAATCAAACGGCAGCGCAGCGCAAACACGCAAATTCGCACGCTCTATTCAGTCATCTATCCACGTTCGCGTGGCTCGCCTTCTTTCAACTATTTGATCCCATCATACCACGGAACGCGTACTTGGCCTCTCTACGTCTATTCAGCTCAACAGCCAAGATAAATCCAAGTCGGTTCACACACACACACGCACGCACACACAAGGCTCTTGAAATAGGAAAAAAAAAAACACGTTTGCAGGAAAAAGGCAACAAAAAACCCATCCCCAAAACGAGTGTCCGGCCTTTGCTTTCGGGCCAATAAGAAAAAAAAAAAAGACAAAAAATGAAGAGAAGGAAAAAAAAAAAAAAAAGAAAAAAAGCCAGCGGAAGGAAACGAAAAATGAAAAAGAGTCAAGGAGTGAAACCCAGGATACGCCGACCTCCCTGTTCCCCAAGGTTCCGCGAAACACTCAGTTGGCGCCAGTCAATGAAGTTCGTAAAGTTGATGACATGATAAATAGAAATGAAAATCGTATCGTCCAAGTTTCGAAAGCGACGTGACCGAATGCTTCGGCGAGCTTTGCCAGCGAGACGAGTGCAAATGAGACCAAAGCATGCATGTGCATGCGCCTGACTTGACTTGAAAAGGGCGCAGGTTACAGGTTAGGTGTCCAACATCAATCAAGGAATTCCCAGTCAATATGAAGCTCTTGTAGGTAGGGGGGGGGGGGAGGGGGGGCAAGATGCAAGTCGCTGCAATGTTGAATCTATGAGTTAGTTGCCGTGAGATGGAAAGGCGCAAAAAAAGAAAAAAAAAAAAAAACAAAAAAAAACTGTCCGGACTTGCTCCATCATGCCTGGGCGGAAAAAGAACAACAGCAGAAAAGAAAAAAAAAAAAACAAGGCAGCGGGGTAGGGGGGCCGTAGGGGAAAATGGTGTCATGTTGGACACAAAAGTAAAGCTTCGAGCGTCTTGTGCGTCTTGTGCGTCTTGTGCGTCTTGTGCGTCGGCAGGTCGGAATCCACGGGCTTATTATTGCCCTTCTCCGACGCAAAAGAGCTCAATCTCCCCTACACCGCCAGAGTACATGTTGCGTACCCCTTCGTGCCACTCCGTAAATGCAATTTGAATGTCGTCGTCACTTTCAATCGTGATGAAATCGCCATCTTCATCGCGATACCGCAGCTTCAGCGCCCCTTTACTGATGCTGTTCGTCATGAACCGCGCGAGCTTGGCGTCAATCCGATCAATCAAGGACTGGTACGTTATGTTGAAAGCCACCACCAAGGTGACGTAATTCCCGCTGTCGCAGTTCACCCGGACCTTCAGCTGAGTGGGCATGGGCAAGTCAGGACTCGCCAGGGAGCTGCCGTTGTGCGAAAGGGTCCCTCCGGCTCCAATCGACGGGGACGCGTTGCGCGAGTTTGCGGCTGGGGCGGCAGCGTCCGCTCTGATCGAGTTCACCCCGTTCGGTACCGGCGTGTTCCCGCGCGAGTAAGCCGGTTGCGAGGGAAACGCAGACATGGTGCTGCCGCCGAGACTGCCCGAGTGCTGATGCTGATGCTGATGCTGATGCATTCGCTCGCGCTGGGCTCCGGGGCTCTGGGTGCTGGTCCGGATCGGAAGATCGTTACGAGGGGAGCCGGTTTGTGATCTGGAAATGTTGCCGTCAAGGGCCGCCGGGTGCAGGTGTTGAGGGATCCCCGGCACGGCGGGGATGTTGCTTTGGCTAGGCTGGCGCTGCCGCGGCATGCCAGCGACATTGGCATCGGGTGTGCTGTACGAGCGGCTGCGTTGCTGCTGAGCTGCCGTCTGGCTGTGCGTCGCCATGACCGGCAGCGACGGACCGCGCGCTGCTCGACCTCCGCCACCCATTCCAAGGGGGTTCGGTGAGGAGCCATCCCTCGAGGGAGCCCGAGGCATGCCGCCAGGCCCATATCGTGAGTCGTCCCACACCGGTTGCGGCGTTCCGGCCTTGGAGGAGGAAGAGAACTGATACGCTGGTCCAGGGAAGATGCCACTGGTGGTGCTCGTCCGGGAAGAGGCGGGGGACTCGGGCACAGGCGAGAAGTAGCTGTCTCCTCCTCTTGAACCAGGAGACTGAGCGCCCGTGCTCGACGCCGTCTGTATGCTGAGCGACGAAGAAGGAGGCATGGGCGGTGGAAACCGTGGTGGCGGAGCTCGGGCGATGCTGGCGAGCGACTGGGTGCTTTCTCCGGTGGCGGACCGTTGTCTCAAGCTGCCGTTTGAGGAAGTACGGGGGACGACAGAGCCCATCGATTGCGACGACATCTGCATCTGCGCCGGCGCCGTCGCAGGTCCGCCGTAGTCCTCATCGTCGTCTTCCTGCTGCAGGTACGGGTTCTCAAGACCACCAGCGTGATCCCGTGTCCAAGCGAAATCGTTCCTGATGGACTCTTGACTCGTAGAAAGTCGAGGCGCATTTTCTTTCCTTTGCGTCTCTAGCCCGGCCGCCCATTTCCTCATCGTCTCCTCGTTGAGAAATTTAATCGTGAAATTTTCGACGCCTGGGTCACCCTTCCACCAAATCTGAACGCTGTGCGAACCTGCTCATCCGTAAGTGAGGGAGCCAAAACACACACACACACACACACACACACACACACACACAGATCTTGGGAAACTGTCGCTTACCAGGTTTTGAAAGGGACACGACATCAGTCACGTTAGTCATGAAAATCCTTCCCTTCAGCTGAAGTTTGGCGCTCCTATTCTTGATCTTGGGTCCGCTTGACCGAGTCTTGTCCTTTTTGCTGGATGCTTCTTTGCAGCATAACAAGATGCACTCGAAGAGGTAAATTTCGTACTGTGCGTCTGCAGTCAGCCATCAATTCCTCAACAAGCAAGTGCAGGGAGGCTTGCGACCGGGCAGTGTCGCAAAAGCCATCGAGGCGTCCCCTTTCTCTTCATACTTACGTCCTTCTCCTGCTCATTTTTCCCCGTGGTGACACCATACACACCGTGCAAGAGCAGCTTTCCAAACGACTCCACCTTATGGGACTTCCAATCGTCTACTCTTGTAATCAGCTCCTCGAGAGACTCGTCCAGAAGGTCGCGGTTCACGGCCTCGTTGGCCTTGAAAAGAACCCGTTCGGCGGCATCGCATCCGGTACAGAGATCGTCCTTGACCTCTTCATCTTCGGATTTCTTGGCCAAATCTTTCAGCAGCAGAGGGTACTTGACTAGGCGTTGCATGGGTTTGAGCAAAAATCCATCCAAGGTGTTGAAGTCGGCAGCGACCGGATGGTCCGATTGCTGAATCTTGTCAAACACTAGGTTGGCGATCTGGGCAGCCTTGCGCTGATTGGCGATGAAGGGTTGGTAAATGTCAAAGGAATCCTCGTAGAAGCAAAACGGGGCGCCCCAACGCTGCACGGCTTTGGGCATGGAGTTTGTGGTTTCGACCCGGATGAGGAACCGTCGCTGGAAATCGAGAATGGCGTTGATGTTGAGGAATATTTGATGCACGACGTCACCGGGGATGAGGCCCTTTTGCTCCAGCATCTTTTTCAGGTCGTGCAGGTTTTCCAAGTCCTGTACGTACTTGCGCTCGGTGTCGACCAGTTCCTTCACTATGTGGTCTCGGTAGCTCATCTGCGAGCCTCCGGTTGCCGCGGCCTGTTCATCTTCGGGGTAGGGCTGAAGCTGAAGCAGCAAGCCACGCTGCTCAGCCAAGTCAAGCACGTAGTGGACCACCTGTATGACCTTGACGAAGCCGCTCGTGTCGGTTCCCATCAAGTCGGTAATCACAAAACTCTGGGCAGGAGGCACCTGCAGTTCCTTCATGCATGCTTGCACGAACTTGAACACGGCGATCTTGGACTTCTTGGCTTCTGATGCGTTGGTGTCCTCAACCTTGAGGGGCTCCGTCGGCTGCAGAGAGTTGTATATTGTGAGAAGGGGGTAGCCGGTGCGGAGGAGGTTCCATAGCGGATCGACTGGATCTGACGGGTCGAGCTGGTCTAGAAAGGGCGCGAAATCAGGCACTTGGCTCAGCCGCTGTTTGAGGGAAACGCAAATCTGGTAGAGAGACCGCGACGCGTCAGCTTTTTGGTTAATGATGTTGGACGTTGCCATGACAGGGCCGCCATTTTGGGCTGGCACGACCGTGGCGGCGCTGCCCAGCGAGCTCAACGACGTCGTCGAGCCAGCGTACGCCGTCGAACCCGACAACTGGCTGCCGCGGGGCGCACTGCTCATTTTGTTCGGTTGCAGGATGTTGAAGCCGCTCTGGTTGGACTGAAAGACCGGAGCGGTATTATTTCGAAGAAGAGGAGCATGGGCCATAGCAAGTTACTCCATCCGTCAGAGGAAGGACGACAGAAAAAAAATGTCCCGGGAGGCGGCGAACTTTGGAAGGGGGGAATCGCACGCTTTGGCGAACAATAGAGGGACACACAATGTTTGTCGTCGTTGGACGGAGGAGGGTTTAGTTGCGTGACAGCGGAATGCGGGACAGTGGAGGAACGGCGGCGTCGTTTCGTCCACGAGGGCTTGTCGGTGGTTTGTCAAAGCCTCCCTTTTAGTGTGAAGTGGTCTCGCGTCATCCGCACTTTGGTCGGCCGGGGGGGGGGGGGGGGGGGGGGGGGGGCAACTGTTTCTTTTCTTTTTCCCCGTTTCTTTGCCGGTGGGTGCTGAAGAGAATTGAAACCCCAACTAGCCCGTGTCTCGAGACGCTCCTTGGGTCAAGATGTGTTGATGTGTTGCCAGACAGAGGATGGATGAGAAGGGGTCGGGGGTATCCTTTTCGAGCACCCCTACGTATCCGGAGGCAACTAGGACAGGCCAACTGCGAATAATAAGATCAATTTGATGGCTTGTTGCCAGACCAGCCTGCCGGGTACAGAAACTTGTGCGGCAAGCAGCAAATGTGGCGAAAATTGACTAGCAGATGGGGCGGGTGAGTCGAGGCCAGAAGGTCTTGAAAGAGCAGGGCGGCCCGTCAGAGTTGAAGATGAAGCTGAGGGTGCTGCAGGCGACGACGATGCAGGCGCAAGTGTCTGGTCCGTCTGGTTCTCTGGTTCTCTGGGAGGGCGGAAGGGGGGTGGAAGGGGGGCTGGGGGGGGGGGGGGTGCGTGGTGGCAGCTCAGCACCGATGAAGCGGTGGAGGCCCAGTGCGTGCTGGTTTTTTTTCTTTTTCTTTTTTTTTTCTTCGTAGCGCACAAGTCGGTCGAAAGGGTCAACTCAAATGGTGGCTCGTGAAAGAGTGGAGACTCGCAGGGCGAGGGCGAATGGAGACTGAAAGACGGGCTGAACAGGCTGGACTCGGCTGTACTATGTAAGCGGCACGTGTCCTTGACCGTTACCGTTACCGCAAAGGCTGGGGGCAAGCACGAGCTGAAGAAGGCCTGGCCGTGGTGTGCTAGGGAGGCACTTTTTGGGGGTCTGGTATGTACCAGCTCTTGGGTTAGTGGGTGCCTCCTAACTCGCTACCTTATGTAACTCGGGTAGGTACTTGGCCAAGGTACATACCTACATACATGTAGGTACCCAACGCAACGCAACGCAACGCAACGTCTCGGCTCGGCAACTCGGGCGAGAGAGCGGAGAAAGACCCAAGTCGGGTCAGGTCGAATCGTCGAATCGTCGAAACGTCGAATCGTCGAAACGTCGAAACGTCGAAACGTCGAAACGTCGAAACGTCGAAACGTTGGGAAAACTTGGAAAACTGTGAAAAGGTTCAAAAGGGTTGGTGGATGATGAATGGATGATGGATGATGGATGATGATGGGTGATGGGTGATGAATCATGGATCATGGATCATGGATCATGGTGAGGCCCAGCAATGTGAAAGAAAATGAAGAGAGGGAAGAAAAGGCAGGGCAGACGGACGCTGAGTGTGAGTGGAAAGCCGCAAAGTCAATTGGATGTTTGACTTGTCGAGCGGCCGCAAAGGCCCTGGAACGCATCAATGTTGAACCCAGCGCGCACGGCGGCTGCAAGTTGGCGCCACAGCCATCGAGCGGGTGCAAAGCAAAGCCTCCCAAGCCTGTGCTATGTCCAGTCATGTGCATGTGAGCTGGTACATGTAGGGACATCAAACCGACCAGCACTGGAACGTTGGGGAATAGCAGCCGGCGGCCACTGGATGACTTGGCGGACCAAGCACTGCGCACCGTGCGTGGATGGATAGGATAAGGCAAGGCTGGCAAGATTTGTTCAAATAAAAAAAGAGGCACCAACTCGGAGAGGATAAGCGAGGCCACGCCATCGCCGGGAAAATGAAACGGTCTCATCTCGTGAGGTCTGCGACATGGGTGCGAGGAAAGATACATGTGCGTATGTGTGAACAGGTCTGGTCTGGTGCCTGCTTGGCCGGTGATGCTGGAAGCTCCCAGCCAAGTCTGTGCTGTGCTTAAGAAGCTGCTGGCTGGGGTCAATCTGGCCGGCACCAGACGGCAGTTGGGCGGCTTCCATCAATGCCCCAGCCATCAGCGGCCAAATTGCTGCCGTCAATGTCAAGTCCATACATGTAAATACCAGACATCAAATTGACAGTGCAAGTAACCATCCAGTCAGTCACTACCAGACCAGACCCGCAGCGAGCGCTGATACGTGACTGGTACGTACCAGAC
This sequence comes from Ustilaginoidea virens, assembly GCF_000687475.1. Classification (NCBI taxonomy): domain Eukaryota; kingdom Fungi; phylum Ascomycota; class Sordariomycetes; order Hypocreales; family Clavicipitaceae; genus Ustilaginoidea; species Ustilaginoidea virens. The sequence continues at coordinate 2,917,648 of NC_057316.1, forward strand.
TTGTACCAATCTGCCGCTGCCAGCCGTCTGGTGGCTACATACCTCCTAGTTGACCTTATGTGGACATTGACCGTTACGCCTGGCGCTTTGTCCTGCGCCAAGGCCTGGTCTGGTGCTTGTTGGGCTGGGTCTGGTCGGCAGGGTTAAGCTGGTCTGGTCTGGTCTGGTTGGGCTGCAACTATTGACGGATTCGGATTGAGTCCTCCCGTGCAAAGTTCAATTGAAACTTGTTGAAATGCATCCAGAACCAACTCCCCCCCTTGAGCGACAGTAAAACCGCACGCTCTCGTTCGTTTCTAGCAGGTAACAGCCAGCTGACGGATTGACACTGTTGCGGCTCCCTTTTCATTCACGTCTTGGCTTCATGGAGGCGGAAGCCATTGAACATTACGACTGGAACCAACCAACCCTCACCGTTGTTCCCACTAGCGTGCAGCGTGCAGCGCCCAGTGCCCCATTGTGCCCTGGACTTCAGGCACAGGCCCTGTGCCTGCAGTCCAGCATTGGAGCCAGAGGCCAAGGGGGCACGTTGCGCAGAAACGCGCGGCGCCAGCTGCTGCTTCATATGAGCTAAGCCAAAAAAAAAAAAAAAAAAAAAAAAAACGATCATTATTGTCTGGTCAATATGTACCTAATGTACCAGGCCTAACACCAGACCCCACCGCTGAGCTTCGTTGCCCGCTGCCAAGTGTGTGCGGTGTCTGGTGTGTGTGTGGGTACTCGGTACTCGCGTCTCTATTGACTGGTTCGCTACATGTACGGACTACCGAGGAAGGAAATTTCACTGCTCCAAACAAACATTGAACCTTTATAAAACGCAGCGCACACATACGAGACCTGGTACCGAGCACTGCGGCAAAAGTCGAATATGGCAAGCTCTCGGGATCAAGACACCGTCAGTAGTAAAAGGCTGAACGAAATTGATTGAGCCGCTGATGAGTGGTGTTGTTCTGAAGCAGAAAAACGCAAGAAACCAGCAAGGGGCGCGCGATTCGTCTGCCGGTGCGGACGGAGCGGAGCACCCCATGTACAGGTACGAGGTACAGTACGCAGCTTCAAGCGACACCTGGCATGGCCGACCAATCGCAACCCCGTCGCTGCACTCTTCAGGACAGTCGGGACGCAGAATAAATGTTGCATTAGGTAATGTAGTTTGACAGCGCGGCTGCCCGGGCAGCCACACGTGCCACAATGATTGACACCAGCAGACCGACAGTGGCATGTCATCATGTCCACAGTCCGTCCCTTGGAAGGCGGCCACATGCTGGCAGCTTCGAAGGGTCAATGCTTCCAATGTTTATCTATTTCACCGGTCTAAAACCCCCCGGGCAATAGCAATGATGCGATGAAAAAACCACCAGCATTCAATGTAAGCCGGCCGCCATGCATACAAGTAAGGTATATAATAGCCTTTAACGTGGGGAAAACCGTCAACCACCTTACCTACATAATGTCAACAGCCCCTGCCCGAGAATCACAGTTTCACAGCACCGTCCGTCTGTCATTGGAGGGGATCAATGGTTGCCAGGCCATGTCTGCGGACTACTAGTGAACCCCAGAGCAACAATCAGAGAAAAGGATCAATATTAACAGGACCAGACACGACCAGACACGACCAGACACGGCCAGACACGACCAGACACGACCGAGTGAAACGCCCGGCGGGCAACCATCGCAAGCACTGAATAGCGCCAGGCCAGGTTGACGTCTTTGCCAGAGCTGACAACACCAGACAACATTGAAAAGGACCAGACCGACCACAAGCAGGCTGGGCACGCATACAAGGAGGTAGCTGCGACCAGTCTACCGCTACGTCTGTACGGAGTGCTGCACCGTGCCAAGCAAGCAAGCAAGCAAGCAAGCAAGCAAGCTAACAAGGTTCGTTGCTCGGCTTGCTCTTGTACTTTGTCGCGATTGCATTGCCAGTATCGCGTCAGATGGATGGCTCTAACCTTTGGGAAAAGCCTCGACGGAATGCTCCTTGTTTTTTTTGCCCATGTCATCCTGAGAGCAGACCTGGTCACGCCATTCCCCAAACGCTGGGCTCTATTCCGGCCGGGAGTCGCAACGCCGCCTTGTCGTAACCGCGCGGAAACTGGGCGGATTTAATGGCTGCCTCGTGGCAGGCAACCTGGTTAGTAGAGCCAGCTCCGCGACACCGTATGCTTCCTCGGCGACTGGACCGATTAAACAAGTGGCCCGAGGGTATTTGAAACAAGGTCAAGGAGTCGTCGCAAACCGGGAGTGCAGTGACATCCCATCCCCGCCCATGAGAACTGTATACAACCCGTTCTCTGGGTTGTTTTGTTCACGCGTGCAAAGCCGGCTACTGCTTTCATTGCCGCCAAGCTTGAGTGGTTGGAAAGATGTCAGCATTCATTTCGTGCGTCGGAATCAAGGCCGTGGAGGCCCGTTTAAACTTGGGGTTGTAACAGCCGGCCTTGACCAGCAACGCCGTCTTGGACTCTTGTTGGTTCTTTCTAATATCTTGACTTTGGCAGCTCAAGACGTTTTGGAGGTCTGACGCGGGGGGCCGCCACCAATCAGACGCCGCCTCCGTGTCGGCGCCTAACCAGAATCAGTGAAGCACCAAGACGCAACTCGCATGCCGGTCAACTGCCAATCACCTGCCTGCGCCTGCCAGTCCCCCCCCCCCCCCCCTCCCCCCACCTCACCTCTCCTCACCTGTCAAGTCTGGTTGGCTCGCCCTCCCTCGTGCCTCTCTGTCCATGCCAACCTATTGCCATTGTAACCCAACTCCATCAGCTACTTTGCCAAACCGTTGCAGCGCCCCCCCTCCCCCCCCCTCCCTTCCAGACTGCTCAAGGTCTGCCATCGTCAGGACTCAGGACCCGTTGCCATCTCCTAGGGTGAGAGCAGCCACCCGCGCCCGTTGACTCTGCCTCTGCATCGGGGGTCAAGTCACTCGGTCCGCTCCGTTTCCAACTTCGCAGCGTCTAGACTCCCAGAGTCCTCAGCGTACAAACACCGGATCACCGGATCCTGATGCAGCTTCTGACCTTTGGTAGACGGCTGACAGCATTGCCTCGACTCCCGACCTACGCGAGATCAACGTTGGCGAATATTGCCGCCAGCATCTCTCGTTGGCCCCATGGTCTTGATTTCGCATCCAGCCTAAAACATACCAGATCCTAAAACACTTCTCGCCTACCTAGCAAATCAATGTTTGGGCCACGACTCATGGCGAAACACGAGCAGCCGCCGAAGATGGATACCTTCTCTCCAGCTCATCAGCCAGACGAGGGTTATTCGGAAGACCCGTTAAACCCTACCGTTCACTCGAGTTTGGCTGTCGCTTTGGCAGCTTTACAGTCACCTGCTGATCTGCCGTCATGGCTCGCAACCTACGCATCTTTGCTGCCAGTATCGGTCAAAAAGGGTAAGGCGCAAGCATCAACCTGGGGTTTCTCGGAAACTTTTTCTTCTTCTTCTTCTTCTTCTTTTTCTTCCCCTTGTTTTGAAACGAAACTTACTCGAGACTTACGCCAGAACTTACACTCGTACTCCTCAACGACTTGCCCACTTCTGCCATTGCTGAGATTGTTCAACGCCTGAATCCACGACTTTACATCGACTTTGTCCAGTATCTCCCAGTCGAAATCTGCCTTAAAATACTGGGTTATCTGGATCCTGTTTCCCTAGTCCAAGTCGCTCGGACCTGCCGAGCGTGGTGTGAACTTGCGCTGGATCGAAAATTATGGGAGAGGTTGTACTACCTTGAAGGGTGGAAAGCCGTTCCCAGCGAAATCGAATCGTCGGAAAGCAAAATCAACGCAGGCCTCAACGTTTCCATCGGCCATCCCCATCGAATACAGAATGCCGATGGCCAGACCAATAAGATTCGGGCCATCAGCAATGATGACTTTGATCCGTGCCACGGCGGGCAAGACCATGTCGGCCTAGGTGGCAGAAGCATCTTTGGAACGCCCGCCTCGTCCTTCTCCCCAACACGACCTCTCATGTCTCTCAATGGAGGCCATGCTGCCGTGGACGCCGACGCCGACTTTGCGCCAAGTCCTGCGTTGTTCAAAGGCAAAGGCGTCGACAGAAGCTCTTACCCTTCAAATGTGATACGTGTCAAGCGTAAGGAGCCAGGCGGGACTCCAGAGCCGTCTCTCCCTCCCGTGTTACCAACAGACAACCCTAGAATCATGACGCGATCGACGTTGTGGGCTTGGGATGCCAACAGCTCTCGATATCGCATGAACTGGAAGTATCTGTACAGCATGCGGCGACGACTCGAGTCCAATTGGGAGCTCGGAAAATTCACCACGTTTCAACTGCCCCACCCTCACTATCCCGAGGAAGGACATCAGGAATGCGTTTACACTTTGCAGTTCGACGCTGATTACCTAGTGAGCGGCAGCAGGGACCAGACAATGCGCATCTGGAACATCCATACGCGGAGGTTGGCCCGCCCGCCCCTCATCGGACACTGTGGATCAGTTCTCTGTCTTCAATTCGATGCGAGTCCTGAAGAGGACATTCTCGTCTCAGGTAGCAGCGACTCAAACGTTTTCATCTGGAAGTTCTCGACCGGCGAATTGGTCCAACAAATTACCAAGGCGCACCGTGAGTCGGTTCTCAATGTCCGTTTTGACGCAAGGATCCTTGTCACCTCGTCCAAGGACAAGACCATCAAGATCTTCAATCGACGGCCGCTCCGGTTTGGGGAGCTGGGATATACGACGAGCGACTTGGCCTTCAATCCCGCGGGCCAACCTGTCAAATCCTACGGATACGAACCCGATCTCGCGCAGGAGCTGCCTCTTAAGGAGCCTTATACTATAATTGGACGCCTGGAGGGACACAGTGCCGCCGTAAACGCCATTCAAGTCATGGGCCGTACAATCGTTTCCGTGTCGGGAGACAGAAATATCAAGGTCTGGGATTGGCCGGACCAGCTGTGTCTGCAGACCATCCCTGCCCACGACAAGGGCATTGCCTGTGTCGAGTTTGACGGGAGACGCATCGTCAGTGGCAGCAGCGATTATGAAGTATGCATTTTCGACGCCCTGACCGGCTTGAAGGTTGCTCAGCTGCGCGGACATGCCCACTTGGTGAGAACTGTGCAGGCAGGGTTCGGCGACCTGCCGTATAGCAGGTTTGAGGATGAGGCGGTGGCAAAGACTGTGGATTCAGACTACTTCAAGGCTGTCGAGGCCGGAAATATTCTCCAAGGCGCCGAAAGAAGAAATCGGCGTGCCAGGAGGGCTAACGCTGGAAGTTCCAGGCCATCTGATGTGCAAGCGTTTGGGGCCAAGGTGCCTCCGGGCGGCGGTGGCGGACGCAAGTACGGGCGGATAGTCTCCGGTTCATATGACCAGAGCATCATTATTTGGAGACGAGACAAGGAAGGTGTCTGGAAGCCTGTCCACCATCTTCGCCAGGAGGAAGCTGCCGCAGCGGCGCAAAGAGACATGGCCTCGAGAACGCTTCAGCCCACGCCCCAACCCCTCGTGGCTCAGCCCGAGGCCAACATCACGCTGCACCCATCCGTACTGCCTTCCACCGCTGGCTCCTCGTCGTCATTGCCCAGAAGTAGAAGCCAGGCCTCGACCGGCTTTGCTCAGGTTATGCGGGATCCCTACAACGGACCCCAGGGATCTAACGGAATGTACATGCACTTGATCGATCAAATCATCCCGCTAGGCCCGGAAGCACTGGAACAGGCCCTGGCAAGCTGTCCTGCCCTGCTCGGCCATCACAACTACATGCAAACTGTCATTGATCGAGAAGAATCCTCCCTCGTACGCGCCCAGCTCAGAAGAGTGATAGCCGCATCACTGGCATCCGTTCAAACCGGGGCGCAGGTGTCAAGAACACACCCGTCCAGTATCTCGGCTGTGGCAAGCTCATCCGAGGCTGGTCCCTCTGTTGTCACGCCTGGTCCCCGGCCTGGATCAAGGCCCGCGGACAGCGAGCCAGCGAGCGTGGCGTTGGGAGATGGCTCTAGACCAGGAGCTTCGTCAGCTGCTGCTGAACCTACGACAGGGTCAGCGCCGTCTCTGGTGCCGGCAGCCGCGATGCCGACAGCCCCGATCCCTATTCCACCACCCCTACCAACCCCGGTTCCTGCAGCCGCTCAGCCAACTCAACCACTACCGCCTGCACATCATCACCCGCACATAGCGGCGGCTGAAAATGCCCCGGCGAGGGTTTTCAAGCTCCAGTTCGACGCTCACAAGATCGTATGCTGTAGTCAAGCACCTGTCATTGTGGGCTGGGACTTTTGCAACGGAGATGCAGAACTCGAGGAAACAGCACGACTCTTTGGCACAGTGGATTAAAACCCGCTGTACATGGAAAGTCTCTCTTTGGCAAGATACATGTAAGATGCCGTCTTTTTTTTTTCTTCTTTTTCTCCCCCTTCACGGCGCTTGATTCTAGAGAAAGTCTGTTCGACGAAATATATGTAAGATACAGTTCTTTTTCCTTCACGGCACTTGCTTAGGACAGTCAAAGAAACATGACGAAAATGGACCTGAAAACAACGGTACCGCGACATCAGATTGAGTGGCGTTTGTCCTCTTTTCTAGAGCCACACGGGGCATCGAAACTGCCTGCTATTACTTTTACTACTACTCCGTACAGCTACTACTACGGTGGGGGCAGCAGGGGGTTTTCTCCGGGCCTTGTGTTGACCTTGGCGACGCATGGAATATGGAATGGGGATGAGGTCAACGAGACATGGTGACGGGACACAGCACTCACCAGACACCTCATTGCCAGTAGACTCTCTTAACGCATAGTGTATTGAGGCTGATAGCACAGCCTCGCACGCAAACATGGGATAGTGGATGCTATGATGTAAGACATGACCTCTGCACAAGACTATTGCAAAAAAAAAAAAAAAAAAAATCTCCAGCATACGACTGAAGGAATGGAAAAAGTTTGCGGTTATCTAGTGTATATCCATCCATCCACCCGCCCGCCCGTCCGCCCGCCTGCCTGCCTTTGTGCAAAGCTTCAGCCTGCAGCCTCCTTGACCTTATCCTCCATCTGATGCGGCTCGTCCACAAATTCAGGCGCCACTTCATCTTGCAGGAATCCCGGAACGGCGCCGCCCATGTCCATGTCCAGCTCCTGCTCCAAGCCCAAGGCCTCGAGCTCCGCGTCCAGCTCGGCTTCATCCACCTCCTCGGGTACGTCGTAACTTCGGGCCAGGCTCTCCTGAATCTCGTTGCCCACGTCCAGGAGATCAGCCATGTCGTCCTGCAGCCTCTCGATCTTGTCAATGTCGATTTTGCCGTACTGCCTCCTCAGCTCCTTGTTGGTCGTCTTCATGGCGTCCACCTGGGTCATGACGTTTTTCAGGTTATCCTGCATGCTGGAGGCTTGCTCCATGTTCCAGACCTGTCCCTCGAGCTTGTCCTTCTCGGCCTCGTAGGCCTTGCGGCGCTGGAGGACCTTGAGGGCCTTCTGCTTGAGGGCCTGCTTGCCGGGGCCTTCGCGCATTTTGGAGAGCTTCTCCTGGTAGGATGACAGCTCGCCGTTGAGGGCCTTGAGCTTGGTGTCGATGGACGCTATGCGGGTGTCGATGCTGGAAATGGCTCCGGAGAGGGTGGGCTTTGGAGCAGTGGTTCTGGCGCCGAAGAGGCGGTTCATGGTGGCGACGAGGGCGGGATTTCCTTTCTGCGCGCTGGGGGGGGGGAGAGGGGCGGGGGTCTTTGCAGGTATACAAGACGTTTACTTGTTGTTTTGATTTGCGACAGCCTGCTAGGATGATGGAAGGAGAGTTTGATGACGTTGACACCCGACGATGGGGACGTCGGCGTGATACTGCGTACTGGGTACTGCTGCCTGCAGAAGTTCCCTGTGGTCAATGCCCCGCGGCATAGAGACCCCACAGGCACACGCTGGGCCTTTGTGCACCAGGTTAGGTACCTAAGGTACCTGGTAGGGCAGACAGGGATGAGTCAGCTGGGAGGTGCAGCAGCTGGTACGAGGTACCTAGATACATTAGGTAAGGTACGCAGCTGCAGCGTGCAGCGTGGGATGACGATGCTTGGCTTCAATGTTGCTGGCTTCAATGTTGCTGTGACTTGGAGATATGCGCGTCGGCTGGCGAGAGATGAGGCTGACGCGGATGAAACAGAACCAACTTTTGTTTGACAGAGTGGCCCACGACCTTGGCCGAAGCGTCGTCTTATTTCCAATAAGAATCGGATAACCTTGCATCGAGTTAAACCCATCTGGTAGACTGGTGATGGCTTCAGTGACTGCGGCTTGTTGCGGTGAGCCTCGATACCCTCGATACCCTCGATACCCTCGATACCCTCGATACCCTCGATACCCTCGATATCTTACAATAACCCTTTCTCTCCATCAGATCAGACTCTCTCACGGGAGGGGTGGAGGCCGTGAGTCGCGCGCGTATTCACGTATTCACGTATTCACACTTCCATACGGAGGGACGAGGGAGCATGAGAACTTTCCTCTGAAGGGGTGGGGTGAAAGGGAGGGGGTGTGGATGGGGGTGTGCGTGGACGGAGGGGGTGTGTGGTGATTACACGTCTTGGCAGCCTGGCTGGTATAAACAAATGTCCCCGGCTCGCGGCGTTGGCGAGCCTCTTTTTCCCTTTTTCCCTCTGCAAACTACATTTCACCGGCTACGAACAACTTTGCAAGCACTTTCAAACAAACCCAAACGCTTCAGATTTCCATGCTCTTTGCACGGTTGTCGAGAATTTTTGATCAGAGAACTTTTGGCAAGAACAAACTACCCGTATTCAACGCGCATCGCTCGATTTGCTGTCATCGTCTGCTTTGCAGCAACCGCGACTCACCATGGACGCGCCCATTCCCCTGCCCTGGGGACTCGGGCTTGCTCCAAGGATCAGGTATGACTTTCCCGAAACCCAAAAATCATCCGGGGCTCATCGGAAACTAACGAGCAACGCGTCTTTAGAACCCTTCCCCCATCCTTCATCGTCTTCTTTCCCGCATTTCCTGGCGGTCGAGCCTTCTCTGGAAACAATGGATGGAACCTGGCCAACACGCCTCCTATGAATATGTATGAAGCGGCTTGAAGCCTTTTTTTTTTTCTCATTTCTTTAGATGCTATCATCTTGATACGGCGTGGGATATCTGCTAACTTGTCGAAACAGCTCTTGGACCAGCCACTTGGCAGCCCCCAGACCCATTCGACGAGAGCCAGCATGGCATCGCATTGCCACAGAGGCATTTACATCCAAGTATCATGGAGCCTCGACTCGTATTCTCATGAAACGCATTACACATCACTCCCCCCATTTCAATAAACAAACCCCGATTTCAGTGTCCCCTAAATTGTCACCGGAAGATGAAGTGGCCAGATGGACCACGGTAGACAAAGTCGAGCTACCCAACGCCAAGGCTCCAAGGTTGAACTTTTTCAAGGCTTCCAAGGACATGCATCAAACCGCTGGCGGGCCAATGACAGTAGCGGAGATAGCCAGCATGATTATGGAAGCAAAAGGTACGCATCGTCTTTTCTCCATTCAGTCTCGTCCATCTAACTGGGACGTAGTGGCGCTTGTGAATGGCATGCTGCAGCTGGATGAAACCTCCATCACCCGGGAAGTGGACCTTCTCAGATCTCGCAAGTTTTTTCGGCACGTGATTCCCATGAAGAGAAGCATCGACAAGAATGACCGCATCGAGGTCGATGGTCTTCTTGGCGGTCATCGGATCGCATCGTACTTCCAGGTTCTGCACATTTACGCAAAGGCCAAGGCAGACAGGAAAGACTCGACCGACTTGCTCTCTGCATCCATTTCAGAGGTGTCCGTCAACTTTGGCAGATGGAGACGGAAACGCAGCCTGCGTCAGCGGCTCAGCCTTCAGGGCGCCCCTAACCTGTCGGATATCAGTGATCATACTGAGCCTAAGAGCGAGGCATCACCGACCAAGACATCCCCCCCGGCTGCTGAGCCCCTCCAGTCACCTGTCGTGCGCTTGAGCGATAACATGGTCACACTGCCTCCTGCCATTGATCGTGACGTGGAACCTTCTCCAACCAAGTCGCCCGCAACCCCGTCGACGCCTTTCATCACTTCTCCTTGCGGATATTCCGCACAGGCGCCATCCACACCAGGTCTCAAGTCAGAGTCCTTTCAGCCTACTGTTCCTGCTCATGTTTCTCAAATTGAATTCGGACCCATCGCCTCTTTCTTTCAGTCTCCGAGCTGGTTGAACGAAAGTGTCGATACTAGGCCTAGACGGCCTATGGAAAGGACACATCGACGCAGAAGCGAGCCCCTACTTCGCCAAGCTTACAGGCAGCAAGCTTCCCGTCGCCACACTGCCTCTCCGCTTCGGTCTTTTGTCCATGGCCACACTCTGTTCTGCGGCTCCGCTGCTACTGAAACCAATCTTCTTCCGACCAGCCCGGCCACTCTAGCTGGCGAAAACACTGCTCCACCTGATATCGACCGCACACCAGCCAAACCTGCCTCGTCTGATGCTACAACGACCCTGATGACGCCTGCAATCTGCTGGGGCAAGATGACAGGTCGCATGTCTGGCGAAGGTGTTCAAAGCACACCCACTCCTGCGCGGGCCCGCAACACAAGCGGCGTTCGCACCGTCGACATGCGCCAGAATCTTGATATTTTCGGAGCTGCTGCCACGTCTTGCATGCCTTTCGCCAATCCTTTGGCTGGCGCTCATGATCATACTTTCTCTACACCATGCGCTCCCCCTCCTACCGTCCTTCTTGCCGCCACACCTTTGGGTGTGTCTTTTGGTGCGCCTTCTGGTGCGCCTTCTACCTCACCTCTGGCCAACCTCTTGGCCCGTCCTTCGGTCGATCCCCTTTCCACCTCACGCGTCATTGCTCGTACCACGTCTTCCGCGACTCCTGCTGCGGTGGATCGCCTTGCTACTATGGCTCAGGAACGTTGTGACGGCCAGGCCAACGTCCTCGTCACTGAGGAGAACGGACGGCTTTTTGTTCGGTTTAAGCTGCCAACCAAGTATGCGCATCTGTTTCCTAATGGTCGAGGCGTGGACGACTCTCGCTTTACCGTGACACCTTCGGCCATATCAACGTCACCACGCATTACATTCAAATACCACCAACCGATGCTGCCGCCTGTGGATGACCTTGGCGAGGCCCGGCTTCTTCAGATGAGGCCGTATGATGACAGTCCAGGACGAGACTACATGAGGGACTTTATCAAACGGTCAAACAAGAAGCAACTCTCGGCAACAGAAATGGGCTCGCCCATTGCACCAGAACGCAAACGGACTCCTCTTGTGGCTAAGAGCTCCAATACCCCAAGCCCACAAAAATCCAAGCGCAGGGCAGAAAACCTCAGCTCGGGCTCAGACTCCACAGTTGGTGAATTGTCTGAGCCTCTGATGAAAAAAGTCCGTCTACACTCGGAGGACGGGTCTGAGGACGGGTCTGAGGACGGCTTGCCGGACGGCTTGGAGGACCCGAAAGCACGCGCTCAGCATAAAGAGCAAGCAAGCTCTGGGATGTGCAGTGTCCCTACAGTTCCCAACACTACTGCTGCAATTGCAGACCATCAAGAGGACGCTGAAGGATTGGACAAGACTGGCACCCGGCGATCTACCAGATTGCGGAGCCAGAGACTCAACTCTGGAAGCAAATCTTGTATCCCAACCGCCATCATCAGGCTGGGAGCCCGGCCAGGCACCGCACGCGGCGGCTTGGTCTCAAAGACCCGAAATGAGCAGCAAGACGTGTCTCACCAAACTCGTATGAACACTCGCAAGAATAAGGGCAATGCGGAGTATCCTGCGCAGGTCTTGGCTAGGTATCAGGAACAGCGGCGTCGCGAGGGGTCAAGCGAGGGGGGAACCAGTGAATCCGACACAGCTGTCAAGACGAGCGACGGCGGCAAGACGGTGGTGTGGAAAACCCCGCTGGAAGCGCACCAAGAGGGCGGCAAATGCCCCAAGGGGCGGCGCATAGCCGTGCCCAAGAGAAGAAACCCGTTGAAGTTGCCAAGCCCAAAAGAGCAGCACGCGGCCAAAGTTGCAGCAAACCTAGGTATGACTCAGAATGGAACCCCGGCAAAGCCAAGCCGGATCACACGATCATCAGCTCGAGCACGAGCCTAAGCGGCGTTGCTTTTTTTTTTTTTTTCGGTTTTACTCGGTTTAGCACATTCCTCTAAGAGGCAGCGTTTTGGATTTCATTCTGGGAGTCGTCTATCCATCATGGATGCAGCGTTTTGGGCTTGTTGTTGTTTTATTCCCTCATCATGGCAGCGTTTTGGGTTTTTTTTATTTTCTTCTATCCATCATGGATGCAGCGTTTTGGATTTCAATCTTGTTTTATTCCACCATCATGGATGCAGCGTTTTGGATTTCATTCTTGTTTTATTCCATCATGGATGCAGCAGCGGTTTGGATTTGCTTGCTGCTTTCCTTCTTTTGGATCAGCGATGGCGTTGGGATAGGAGTTGCACGGGAACAGCAAAGGCGCGGTTTGGACTGGGCGAGATACCATGGCGATGACACAGATGTCTTGATTGGGAACAATGATGAAAGGGACATGAACATTTGCCTGTGCCGTAGCCGTTGTCTGTGAAGATGCCCATGCGTTTCCTTTCGCCGTTGGGTGTAGTGCCTCATCTCGATGCTGCTCAAACGTTGGCATTCTACTTGTCCGCTCCGTCTCCGTCTCCGTCTCCGTCTCCGTCTCCGTCTCCGTCTCCGTCTCCGTCTCCGTCTACGTCTCCTCCCTTGGCTGCCACCCGACCCAGGTTGCCGGCAGTGCTCTCTCGTTCGGGTAAGAGATGCTGCACTGGAGATGCTGCACTGCCGTAGAGTCATCCATCCATTGCAGATGCAGGCATCTGTTGCAACGCGGACTGCACAAGGGAAGGACAAGAAAAAAAAAAAAAAAGAAGACAAAGGGTGAGTGAGAGGCAGCACAACGCAAAAACATTGTCATGATTGTGTGCGAGGATGCGGCGACAGGACTAGATGACGTCAAACTTTTCCGGCGCGTCCATGTCGTTTGACATGTGGGAGTGTCGCCCCGACGCACCTGATCTTCGTATGGGAACCTGGGCTAGATTGTCCTTGACAGCCTCTACTTTGAGCATCTTGGCGGGCTTGGCGGGCTTGGCGGGCTTGGCGGGCTTGGCGGGCTTGGCGGGCTTGACTGGCTTGACTGGCTTGATGGGCTTGATGGGCCTCGCTGGGTGCGAGGCCGCCTCGAGCTTGACGTCGACTGTTTCTCTTTCCGCCTCCTCTTGCTCCCCTTGCTCCTCGTCGTCTTGACCGTCTTGGTCGACGTCCTCGTCCTCGTCCTCGCCATCTTCCTCGTCGGCTTCCTCTTCCTCGCTAGAGCCTCCTGACCCCTCGCTGTCGCCTTCGCTGCCCGGATCGTAGTCCTCCTCGGCCTCGTCCTCCTCATCCTGCAGCTGCTGCTCGGCTTCCAGACGCGCCTTTTCCAATTCCGTTTGCTCGTCGTCGTCGTCGTCGTCGTCGTCGTCGTCGCCGCCGCCGCCGCCAGCCGCCCCGGGTTCCCCGGGTTCGCATACCTTCTTGGCGCCCCTGTTCTGCGCCAGCTGCAGCTTCGCCTTGCGCTGCTCCGCCATGCTCCGGTCCTGCAGGCCGTTGCGCCTGACGTAGTCGTCTATGCCGCCGTAGTCCTGCTGGTCCAGCATGCCAAACTCGAACTCCTCGTTGGCCTCGCCGTCTCCCGTGAACGTCTCCACGACCATGTTGAACGTGATTTGCAGCACGTTGGTGTAGCTGATGGCGGCGATGCGGTTCAGCGGCATGAACAGGAGGGGCTTTTTGAACCCCCACAGGATGCCGTTTCCCAGGAAGAAGAGGTAGCCGTCCTTGGAGCCGCGGAAGGCGCTCACGTGGACGGCCTTTTCGCGCGGGCGCTGGGTCTGCCGCACGGCGCTGTGGAACTCGGCCGGGTCGGCGGAGACGATGGCCACGGGGTTGCCGGCGGCGCGCAGCCTCGTCCCCAGGGCCCAGTGGAAGAGGGACGGGAGGGCGTCGGACACGGCGGCAGCGGACGGGGCCTCGGAGCCGCCGACAGCGCCGGGCCGGGGTGCCGTGGCGGGGACCGTGAAGACGAGCGGCTCAGCGGCGGAGGCGGGTGGGTTGGACCTCGACGGCAGGCTGGTGCCTCGGGGGAACAGGACGTAGTTGTGCTGCGCGTGCGTCTTTTCCGGCACAGGCAGGAAGAAGGCATACTCTGCGGCGCGGAGCTGTCAGCCCTTTTTCTTCTTTTTCTTCTTCTTCTTCTTCTTCTTCTTCTCCTTCGTCGTCGTCTTTGTTATATATATGTAAATGCATCCCCCCCTGGGTCTTACCGATGTCTCGCCACGCGTACGCAATCTGCGGGACGGGAGCTGCCGCGCCCGGCGCCCGGGCGTACAGGAAGCTCTGGGTCAAGCACAGCTCAAACTTCTTCCGCTGCGGGACCGAGGTCGATATCTCCTGGACGGACAGCAGGACGGGTTCCCGGGAGGCATCGTCGGGCTGGGCGGCAGCGGGCTGGGCGGCAGCGGCTTCGACCTTGCGTCTCTTCAGGGCCGGCTCGCCGCCGCCGTGGAGCTGGGCGTAGACGTGGCTGGCGATGTCGTTGAACAGGGCGATGCGGCTGGGCGAGTCTGCGGGCGGCAGGCACACCAGGTCAGCGGCAAGCAAGGAACAGCAAGCAGGGCCAAGCGCGGCAAACAGAAGCCGGCTGGGCGGGCGCAAGTCCATCGATGGGGGGGACGACGGCCGGGGCCGGGGGCCGGGGGCGGGGGCCGGGGGCGCTGGGCTTACCTGCGGCTCGTTTGATGCCATCGAGTATGTCGGGTCGCGACCGGAAGATGATGTCGAGCGTGTGGGAGTGGAGAGCTGCCGTCATGGCGGACGCCGGCGGAGCGATGAGAGCCGCGGCAGATGCAGTCGGATCGGGATCGGTTTCTCGTCGTGTTGCCTCGCTGCCTCGCTGCGTCTCGCAAACATGATGCATCAAGCATCATCAAGCATCATCAAGCATCTCACACGGGCGGCGCGATAGGCGATTACGTAACATGTCCTGTTTTGGCTCGGGGATTAGTCAGGCGCCCCTGCTACTGCTGCCCAGACCCAGACCCTGGATCGATTAAAGTCCAAAATAACGTCATATTTTAGTGCAACACCCGGCGGCATCGTCGACATTCCTCGGGCTCGGCGTGCCAGCTTCTCCCCGCCTCGAGACTTTCCAACACTCGACGTCGTCGGTTCGCATCCCGCATCCCGCAGGCGGCAACCGGGCGGCAACCGGGCGGCCACAATGGCGGCCACAATGGCGGCCCCGTTTCCCAACCTCTATGTCCACAGGAGGGTTGCCGATGCCGCCGCCAAATCCTGCGACGTGTGCTACAAAACCAGCAGCTCCGTCCTCATAACACCAGACAGCAAGGTAAAGGCCGCCGCCGTCATGTTTATCCCCTGCACTGCACGGCCTGCTGATCTGGACAAACAACCTACCCCTCCCCACCCCCCCTCGGCGCCCGACGGCAGGACTTTTTCTACGTGTGCCCTGCCCATCTAAAGGACACATACTTTTGCACGCCGAGGGTCGACGCCGCGGCCGTCGAGGCAAGGCGGGAAAAGGCGCTCGCCGAGGAAAAAGAGAGGCTGAAGAAGGAGTACGAGGAGAAGCTACGCAAGAAGACGGCCAAGAAGGCCAAGGAGGCCAAGGAGGCCAAGGAGGCCGCGGGCAAGGCGGAGCAGGAGGACGAGGAGGAGGCCAAGGACAAGAATCGCGACGCAAAGGACGTCGAGTCAGCTGCCGAGGTATCATCCATCATCCGTCGTTTTACCGACTTGCCACGGCTCTCTAGAGCGTCATCTTTCAAGACGAGCTTAACCACTGCCGCTAGGGATCCCTTGCTTCGAATGAAGAGCCTCGACTATTTCAACTTGGAAGGTCTGCGCGCTTTGAAACGAACAAGCTCCCGCCCCTGCCCTCCGCTCCCTTTTTGCTGTACTTGCGACCCAACAACCCGTCTTTGGCAGAAGTGCTAACGCCACCTAAGCGCGTTCTATCAGCAACGGCTGCAACGCAAGCGTCAAGCCGAAGCGGCGAGGAGAGACAGGGAGCGCGCTTCCCAGCCTGGATACTTTCCCTCGGTGCCGTCCGAGCCCCCGACCAGATGACATTCATCATACATGCGCGACGAAAGCGTCGCAAGTCTCCCAGCTGGCACAGCTCACACTGCGAGAGAAATCAAACTGCGAGAGCGAGAGAGAGATTGGCTTCTACGAATGGACCGCTGTCGCCACTAGACCATTCCCACTTGGCATGGTGGCATGCGAGCCGATACGTGGCTCTGCCAAGGACATCAACCGTGGTCTGCGGCCACGCGGGCAGCAGAAAACCCTTGATGGGGCGAAAGACAAGGCAGTTTGATTTCAGAGCACCAAGCGAGAAAAGAGCCAGCGTGTCGATGGAGGACGCATCGGGGAATCCATTGCTGTTTGAAGCGAATCTTTCTTCTTGGACTAGGTTTTCTCGTCACGTCCTGGCGGCGGTCGAATATGATGGATGCCAAGGTGTTTGTTGCTCCTTGTACCCTTGTGTGTGTGTGTGTGTGTGTGTGTGTGAGTGTGTGGTTTCGGCGCTGGCGATTCAAGAAAAGGGCATGATGAGATGCTGCAAGCTGCGTGTAAGTAATGTGAAGCAAGGCTGCTGCTGCAACGCCGTCGTCGCTTCGCCGCTTCCCAAGAGTACAACATGGGCTTCGGACGTGGCATGTTCTTGGCGCTAGACCAGGCTGACCAAAGGGCTGTCCTGCCATGGCGAGAGACAACAAGTTGCCCAAGATGGCTTACCAACCCCATGCCGACTAGGACCGACCCCGGCTGCCTGCCATGAGCACCCGACTCTGAACACGCTACATTGGTACGGAGTACGTTCCTGGGTGCAAAGTTAACCGATGTCCACCCTCGCCAAACCTGTTTTATTAGCCACGCCTGTGTATCGATGAGGTTGCGCCAACTGCCGACTTCCGGTAGATTCCATCCGAGGCTCTTCTTCCTCTCCCGGTCGTTATAGGTCCGTCGAGTTCCTCGCAGGACAACTCGGGTTGCGTCCCATTCGACAGTTTGACTGGTCGCCATCTTTCCTGCATTCTTTTGCACCGTCGGGCTGCCAAGCCCAAACCATGACCAGACCTCCAACGGCCCGCTGCCATGGCAGACTCGGACGAATCCCCCCCCCCCCCAAAAAAAAAAAAAAGAAAAAAAAAAAGAAAGAAAGAAAGTTGTCGCGTTTCATTGCATGTTGCCACTTGCAGTCTTCCCGGCTGGGGCAACATGCGGACTCGCCAGCTTGTTGCCAACGCAGCGAGAGAATGGTAGGCGAGGCGGGTTGTTTGCCAAGATGGTGGTATACATGGGGATTGTCTTCTGGCCCCCAATATCAAAATCGAGCCTGACGATTTGAGCCCCCATGTAACTGAGCAGTCCGCATGCAGAGCCCTGTCTTACATGTTACGCAGATGGCAACTCCTATGCGTTTGGCGCAACAAGGGCTCTCCGGCACAGCCTCTCTCTGGTTGTCTTATCGGGTGCGTATTCCAACAGCGACTACCCTGCCGGAGGCGCCTTTGCTGGCATCGCTTTTTCTTGCGCTCTCGATCGGGGCAAAAAAGTAATGGCATGCGGCATGGCCACCACAGCTCTTTTGCTGGATGGATGCCTGTTCGTGTTCGGCTTTCCTCGGGGGCTGTCGATGATCAAACTGGCGTACTAGGTACTGCTTAACCCGCTCGTCTGGCGGTTCTGGCGTTGCCGGCATTCTGGCTGGCTTGAAAATAGAGAGCGAGGGGGGGTAGACAACCCAATCTCTCGAGGGATGGCAAATGATGGCCAATAACCCCCCAGAGGTTTAGGTCGGGCACGGTCTGAACGAGCCGGCACACCATCTTCTTGATGCCGTTTGACTGCATTCAAATGCTTGCTTTTTTTTTTTTTTTTTTTTTTTGGTTTTTTTTCCCGACGCGAAAGCCAAGGCGATTCGTGAGGTAGGGGCGTGCTTGTGGAAAAGCAGCAGCCCTGGCGGTACTCGGGCATAAAGTACCGTCCGCGAGAGTTTGGCTGTGATGCCCCGGTTACATTTCGCGCCGACGACCTGCGCCGACTCTTGGGAAAGAGCCGGCAGCCTTGCTGACATGAAAAGGCGCTTGCCAGACCTTGCCGATGATGGAAGCTTGTCCGTGGATGATGTTTTGTGGCAGGCAGATGGATGTTGGCCGACAGCTGAGCCCAACGCGCATGGCTCCTCGGGGCGGGGAAGAGTGCCCAGTATCCGAGCAGGGCTGCTTACTGCAGGAGATTCGCCGGCCCTTGCTTCTTCTTTCGATAATCTGCTGCGGTTTATTTTTCCTCTTCCCTCCCCCGCCCCCTTGTTTTTTGGGCAAGACTGCACTGCACGTTGTTGAGGCTGCACGTTATTGAGGCTGCGCGTTGTCGAGGCTGCACGGAGTTGGAGGACTGGCATGCTGCTGCTGCTGCTGCTGCTGCTTCTGCTGCGGCCGGATGGCATTAGTTCCACGCTGAGCCAGGCCGCAGTTGACGGTGAAAAAAATGTACGTCCCTCTTCCTTCTCAGCCTCGTCGTGTCTTGCTCCTGCAGAGGTCAGTGGACAGGCACAGCAACGGCAGCGAGGGACATTTGCTTACTACAGCGGAAGGATTGCTGGCACCGCCTCGCGCTTAGAAAGGAAGGCCGTGCCGGACGATCCCTAGTGTTTGTTCACGAGATGAGCTTCTTAAGCGGCCGGGAAATGCCCGTTCCGACCATCGTGCTTGCCGCAGCGGCAGGGGTCTTGATCTGGTCTGGTCCAAGGGGCCCGTCGGTACCCGGCCGTTTCCAAGGCCCCATCGGGACGTTGCGTGTTGGAGATGATGCCCCCCTTTTCCGAAGCAGCCGCATCAGAATCCGCCGGGGAGGCGTCGTAAAAACAACATGCGACGAGAGTCAAACCCAAGCATCCATGAAGCCCGTTTCCGCAGAGGTTTTTCGCCTTCCTTCTGCTGGAAGCAACTACGTCTGATGATGATGACGGATGGAGAGACCCGGCTAGACGGCTGCCTTTTCTTGCTTTTCTCGTCTCGTGCCGTTCCAGGGCAGGCAGCTTACGAGCGATGTGGTTTTCGCCGTTGCTGCTGCCCGGCTTGTTTCCTGTTTCATTCGGGAGGAAAAGAAGGAGAAAAGAAGAACAAAAAAAACAAAAAAACAAAGAGAAAAAAAAACACCTCCACGTCGACCAGATGGGTATCGTACAATACGGGGGATGCGAGGTTGGCCGCCAAGCTTCCTGCGCAAGGGCAAGGCGGTTTCCCCGGCCCAGGCGTGAAATCAGTATCCTCGCGGGCAGCATGGGATGAGGGAGTCGGTGCTGTGCCAAAGATGCCGTTTGGGTACGGAAAGCATTGCCCCAATTCTCGGCAACATCCGATGGCTGCGTCTGACATGACATGAACGAGCTGCCGCCTCCCCTTCCATTCTTTTTAGGTGCATTTTCCTGCATCGATCCCCAGTTGCAAGGCCCTGAGCAAGCAATGCATGAACGGGGAGACTTGGAATGCAAGCCTCAGGAGCGGGACGCGTACACCGGTTTGACAATCCCTGGACAAAGGACTTCAAGGGCCTATTCTTGCATCCCTCGCCCTTCTTCTCCTCCCCCCCCCCAAATACACACACTCGCACCATGTGCCCGCAGCAGCGAACCATGTCCATCGGACGGGAACTGTCTTGCATCGGGCGAGCAAGCAGCAGTGCCGCTGCATTGCCGTGCCGAAGCGTCACGTTGAGTGGGGGAGGGGGGAGCGCCATTCGCCGGGCCCGAAACAAGGCCTGGCATCGCCGGGTGATCCGGGGGCGTGTGCCGTGGTGCAACTCGCGGACGAGCCCGTGGCGAGGCGGCGTCTACCTCTTCTCTCGGCGTAGTAGGGGTTGTCTGAGGAGCAACGAAGCGACGCCAGCGTGTGGCACGTCCAACGTCCACGGGGAAGCGGATGGGGTTTACGGAGTACATCTTGCAGGAAGGAGCATGGCGGTAGCAGGGAGAGACAAAGATCAGAGATGCGTGTCTGAAACGCCCGCTAGAAGACGTCCGCGTCGGTGAACGCAGTCCAAGAAGGACAGTTTTCCCATGATGCCTGCCACGGCCAAAATCAGCCAGCTCTCACAGTGAGCGGCAATCACTGCGACGTGAACGAATGCCATGGAGGTTTTTTTGCCTTTCCTGTTTCATTTCTAGATCCTCTTTTACCTTTTCCTTTTGCCTCGGCTGCCGGTTGCTGGGAAAATGCTGTGCAAAAATCAGGCTTGAACATTTGGACTTTTGAAACTTTGTTTGGACGAGCAAGAAAGTTTCACCGCCTCGAGTAAAATCGACTATTTGAGGGCCTTTTTTGTTCCTTCTTCTCCTACTTGTTGTTGTTGTTGTCGTTGTCGTTGTTGTTTTCTTTTTTTTTTTTTTTGCCCTTTAATGAGCGGCGCTCTTTACTCCAGCATTCGCCTTCACAGGTTCCCGCCTCGTCCCGGAGGCATCCGAATACCCAAGCTCGCAACCTGGGCCTGGCCTACCCCCCCGGCCCTGGGCTTCCTCTCCTCGTCTACTCTCGCCCTTTGCAGCGACAGCCCTGGGGTGACCCAGCCACCGCAGGCGCAGCGGATGCCCTTCCAGTCGTAGCGTCCGACGGCGGCACAGCATCGTTGGTTCGGGCAGCTCAGCCGGCCGTTGAGCTGCCCCTTTTCCAGCTCGCTGCGCATCCAGCCGAGCGGCTCGATGAAGTAGTGCGGACACGGCTGGCCCGGCTGCGACCCAGCAGCAGGTTCGTGTTGGCTGATGAATGGCGACGCGGCCAGCGTCCATCTGCATTTCTTGCACCGCAGAGCGACCTGCGCGTCTCGTCCTGCGGATGAGGGTGGCGGTGATTCTTGCCCGTGCTGCTGAGACGCAGGTGCCGGGGCTGGGGTATCCTGCTCGTCCTCGAACCGTAGCCGGCTGGGGGCTTGTCCCACAGCAACGTGCTGCTCGACCTCGCGCTGATATGCCCATCTTTGGTACAGCCGATGCGACTCGACGTCATCTGGACAGCCCATTTCCCACCACAGTGCGAGCTGCTGCATGAAGCCGTCGTTGGGCTCGGCAATGGCCCGCGTCCTCCGGATCAGGGCCAGGGCTGCCTCGACGGCTTGCCTGGCCGACTCCTTTCGCGACCGTGGTGCTTGCCTGGGGCTGCTGACACCGTACGCCGCGGGTGGCACGGTGTTGGGTTCAAATCGTCGGGGGTATCGCCACAAAAGATAGGCGATGACTACCGACACGGATCGCGACTTGCCAGCGGCGCAGTGCACAAAGACGCCACCACCACCACCACCACCGCTGGTGCTTGTGCTGCTGCCGCCGCCATCCGTCGTTGCATTTCGGGAGTTTGCAGCATCACCCCCGAGGGTGTCTTGTGCGGCTGCCTTGCCCGGCGTGGCACCCGACGCTCCCTGCAGACCCTCGTGGATGAAGCTCACTGCCTTTGGGAGCTCGACTAGCAAATCCGACTCGTCGACGTCGTCGACGTCAATGACATGGTGGCGAAACTGCTTCCCGTACTCCGACCAGGGCTCATCCTTGAAGTTTTTGAGGCTGTCTGGGCTGAAACCCACTACACTGAGAACATGCGTGATTTTCTTTTCTGCGAGCGTGTCCGACCGTCGTAGTGCCCATATCCTGTTGACGAGAGGACGAATCCAAAAAAGGCAAAAAAGGAAAACAAAAAAAAGAAAACAAAAACAAAAACAAAAGAGGAAGCAGTGTGTGAGCAGGCGCAGTAGTGGAGAGGGTGACGAGAGGGAGGAGGGACATACCCCCCGACGTATAGATTATCCTGGCCGTCTATTCTGCTGAGCGCCATTTCCGCAATGCCCGTTCGGGCGGGTTCTTCAGATGTTGCTGATCAAGCTGACGGGCCAGGATTGCTCCCACTGGTGCAGGGGACGGGGTGGTGAGGAGGGACCCAGCTCAAAGAGTGCCCAGATCGGTCAAGGCGGAGGGAGTCCAATCGGGCCACGCATCAAAGTGCCATCTACGTCGGTAGCGAGAGGATGTCGAGGTTGATGACTTGAGCAAACTTGGTGGTGCGGTGTTGAAACTTTTCTGTCGAGGGAAGGGATGAAGAAGGACTGGAGGTACCTGGGTAGTGGCTGTGTAATGCGTGGGTATATATGTACCTGGCCCTTTACATACTTTATCCATCGCCTTGTTGCCCCGCGGCGGCAAGCCCCAGGCGGCAAGCCCCTGCTCCATAGCCCCCAAATGCACCGTCACCGCCACAGCTGCATGCCAACAACCCTCCGTCCGTCCGTCAGAATCTTGTATCGAAAAAAAAAAAGAAGACAAAAAAAAAAAACAAAAAACAAAAAAACAAAAAAACCCAGCAACAAGCGATGCAATCAAGTCCGCACGCACCAGCTGCATGCAATCCGCCTCACCATCCCATCCGTCACCGCAGAGTCGAGTAACACGGCGCGGCCAAGACGCGCAGCCCCCTCCCTCGGCCCCATCCTCAAAATCTTCTCGACGTCGGGCAAGGCAAGCCTCGGCGGCCCCCCCCCCCCCCCCCCCCCCCCCAAAAGAAAAAAAAACATGCCGAATCACGAAGTACACTACCCGTTACAGGATGAACATCGCCGCGGCAAAAGAGTGCCTGTATCGGTGCATCACAGGTAGCCAAGGTAGGAGGTAGGAGGATGTAGGTACCTTGGATACATTGCTGAACGAAGACGTACATCACGTGCTCAGATATCATCTTGCCTGCGGAAAAAAAAAATCAAGCTGTAGACGACAAAAACAAGACGAAAAAAAGACGAAAAAAAGAAGGAAAAAAAAGGGAACAAAAAAGCCTGTTTAAAATTTCCCATTCTCGTGTTGCTCAAGTGACCATGACAAAAAGCAGGCCCTGCTCGCTTGGGTATATACCGCATATATCGTGATGCTCCTTTTTAAAACCTCCGCTCCCCTTATTCAAAATGATGCTGCCTTGTCGACGCCGCTAATACATGACAGGTACGTAGCCCAGGTGCCTGGTTCGCAGTCCGAGTGAAGTACTCCGTAGCGTTCTTGATACTTGCCCCCCCTTCCAAGACCCGTCACCCGACGGACTACGAGAGTAGGTGTGCCTGCTTACCCCGCTGCCTGCCATGCGTGGACCAGGATCAGCGCCTTCAGCCCACCTGCACTGCAACTAACATTGAAGCCACCAGACGCCACGCCACACACACCAGACGCATCGACTTTGGCTTGGCTCAACTGCCAGGAAGGACATCCGGCCCAACTGCCGGCAAATATTTCCATGGATTGCGGAATGCATCAAGTCCTTTGCCTCGCGCCACAAGGCTGACCTTGGCCTGGCTCTGGGGTAGGGCTAGGCAAAGCCTGCTGGCTCTTGCTGTCGGATGATCCAAAAGGAGCCAGCGCCAAAAGTCGCCCCAGGCCTGCTGCTTCTCACCGACTCAACTCTCTCCGGACAGAGAAGTTGAAGGCCTGTCCTTGCCTCCTCCACGTCGTAGAAAGCTTTCTGCTGGGCTGGCCTCCCCATACCATCCTACCGGCCCATGCAAGCAAGCCGAGTTGAATCTGCCAAAAACGAGATGTAACTCATATCAGGAGGCGACCGGGGGGGATGGAAAAGAAAAAGAAGAAAAAAGGCCGCCGAGGACGCGCGCGCGCGCGCGTGTGTGTGTGTGTGTCTAAATGCAGACTACAAACTCCGTTTTGCAGCCCGGCAAGATTTGCTAGCATTTCGTCAAAGCTTAACAAGGAAAAAACCGAAACAAATGTCGTAACTTCGTGCCGTTTCCGTTTCCAACACGTAACTGTGCATGTATCGAATCCCCTTATCCATAACCATCCATTGTCATTAATGATTTGGCGTTGGCAAAGGGCAAAAGACTTTTTCCTCCTTCATCACTCATACGACTTCATGGGGTTTCCCCCTTCATCGGGGTGCAGCGTCTTCCTCCAGCATGCAGGCGTTTTCGAGCATGTTGGTCCACTTGCCGCTGGATCCAGCATGACTGTGTTTTAAATGTTGTCGAAAGTGGTCGGCCCTGTAAAATTTCTTGGATGAGTTGCATTCTCGGAACTTGTGCACCTCTCGAAGATGTCGAATTCGCTCATCCCAGTCTTGATACGTAGCGTGCTTTGGCACGATGCCTCCGCTCAAGGCTCCAGTCCCAGGGCCTTTGCCAGATCGAGAGAACTCGTTACCGCAGTAGCCACACGTATCGGCTTCGCCAGGCTGGCTTGTTGAGTCATGGAATGCTCGGTCATAGCCAGATAAAGCGGAACATGACCACGAATGACGGCGTACATGGAGTGAATTTTGATGTCGCTCCGCCTCGTTCTTATTTTTGAAGCGGTTGCCGCAGAACGAGCATTCATACTGCTTTTCCGCCTCGTGCGCACTAGACGGAAAAGAAGCGCCGGTAAGTATAAACCAGCAAAAAAAAAAACCTGCGTCGTTCGACTTCGTAACCCCACATACCTTAGTTCTCCGGCAGTCTGGAATTTTTTCGGCTTCTTGGGGCAGCATTCGCACATGTAGACGTGCTGCACCTTGGAGCCAGTTGGTTTTTGCATTTCCGACATTTTCCTGGGGCTGGAGCCAGAAACCGTGCGCCCGTGCGCATTGGCCCTGCCTGATATGGAGTTGCGTGGGCTCTGGTTAAGAGATGCAGGCGTAGCATATGGGGAGTTGCAAGACGATGGAGAGATGCCGCCCGGCGAATTGGGAATAGGTGATCTACGGCCGAAAGACTGCGCTGTCGTCGCGCTGCATGGAGTTATGGACATGGTGGAAATGTACGAATTGGATCTTGAAATCGCGGCAGACGACATTGACGACACCGACGAGGCTTGCGGAACAACGGTTAGGCGTAGCGTCGGGGATCCGCGCGAGCCCAAATCTCGGCGACGAGCATCGGTGCTACCGCTGACTTGAGGCACATGACTGCCAGCCAGCGGACTGGCGGCTCTTCTTTTGTGGCCAGTCATGGCATACGCCTCGTCGGCTTGAAGTCTCTTTGGCGATGTAGCCTCGTCAATTTCCATGTCGTCGGCGCCAGAGAATTCGTGCCCGCCGTAGATGGAGGCGTCATCGCTATTGTTCCGGTGCGAGCGACTCCTCGGTGAACGGTCATAATCCGACCCGTCCTTGGGAAACCATGAGTCCGCAGCAAAGTGCCGAAATGTCGCACGTCTGGGAGAAACTGCAGAGAAGACGGCAGTATCAGAAAGCCTGACTGGCGAATCGACCGCGGAACGGCTATGTATAGGCAGTTGAACGGGCATGCTCAGAGTTGTAAGCCGAGGGTCCCCATGCCGTCGGACTTGCTCGCTCAGGGCCGAGACGTTCATCGATCGCGGAGACCTCTCGATTGTGCGGATCGGATCCAACTTCTTCTTCATGCTATCGCCATGCAGGTCGGCAGCTGTCTGGAAGTGGAATTTGCTGTGATGCAGAAACTCGGTGGGTCGGGACTCACGGATCCTATTGCCCAGAGTCAGCCTTTGTTCCTTTTTTTCAAGGTTGAGGAATCGCTGGAACTAAGCAGCGCCGGAGGCCTTTTCTTAGGGCCGACTTACCTTTCAGCCGCGGTATAGCTGGCATAGCCCTCATCGGCATTGTTGCTACTTGCGGTGTCCCTTCTTTTGACACGAGGTCTCTCGTCCGCGACTGAGGAGCACATGCTGCCGTAACCACTGCCAATTGACGGCACGAAATGCCCCAATTCTCGAACCCCCTTGCTGGAGTCTTCAGCATGAGCAGAGTCCAGGAATGGGTGGCGAGGTGGCGGTAATGGGGGAGGAACGTCGTCTTTAGTATCTAGCCCTGGTATCGAGATTGCAGGACTTCCTGAGAACGCCATGTCGTGGTGACGACGGTAGTGTCCTGGACCAGCGGACAGTATGCTCGGCAAGCTAGGAGGCGTTTCCCGGTACTGAGGTGGGAATGCCATTGCGACGTGACGTGGTTGTATTTTGCCTCTGACTCCCGCCCTTGGTTTTTTTCTACTTGTGCTTCTTCTTGTTCTTCTTCTTCTTCTCTGGAAAAAAAAAATACAAATAAAATACAAATAAAAAAAAGTAGGGGGCAAAGAAAAAGGAGGGTAAAATCCTTTGTATGTTTCGACTTAAGGTACTTCTTGTACAGTACGGGGAGCGGAGGCGACTGACAAAGCGGCTGGCTGAGAGCGTAAAGAGGCGGACGAATAGGCTTTTGTGGAGGACCGAATTAACACGGAAGCAATGTCATTGATGAGTGAGAGTGATCCGCCCACGACAGGTGTAGCTGAGTCGTGCTATGTATTGCAAAACCTCGCAACCTATGACTCGGATGGAAGACGAGGCTTTTTAGGTGGCGATGGCAATGGGGTATCCGTTTGGCTGAGGTCCTCGGTTGGGGCTGCTGTGACACGACGGGCCAAAAGTAAGAGCATCGGCGGCGGAAAGGCGAAGACGACAAGGCGGGAAGGCTTTTGGAAAGGCGGGCCAAGCAGAAACAGGTCAACTCAACTTGGAAGGAAGGGTGCAAAGGAGGCAAACCAGAGGTGAATTGATTTAGCGAGGCAATGCGTGGGCAGGAGCACTAAACAAGAGCATTTGCTGCGGCAGGTCACACCAGACTCGAGCCAGAATTCAGTCGACTATGCCGATGCTGATGCTGATGCTGAATGCTGATGCTGAATGCTGATGCTGATGCTGATGCTGATGCTGATGCGGATGCTGATGCTGATGCTGATGCTGATGCCGATGCTGATGCTGATGCTGATTGCTGAAAGGCGTGGGCATAACTAATAAGTAAAGGGACGTACGAGGAACCAAGACAGTAGACAGTACTGTACTGTAGCCAAAGGCGACCCAAGTTGGCCGCCGTGCCGCCGCGGGCTGTCGACAAGTTTTTGTTGCCTCCGTGTCGCATCTGGAGGTCCAGCCTCCACTCCAAAGGCCAGGAAAGCCTAGGGAAAGCCTACCAGGGTGACGAAGACCCCCTCGACGGACAACAACAACCAGACTCCAGGCAAGCTGGGGAGGGGGGGCGTGGGCGCATCCGCCAAAAGGGGACCAGGTGGTGGTCAACCGTCGAGCACGTCGGCCAAGGAGGGTGGGAGGGGAGGGTATCCAAGGGCAAGTACAGGCTACCTCGTACCTCCACGCCCCCCTCCGAGCTTGCTCCTTCCTCCTCATTGCCATGGAGCCTTGGGAAATGGTCAGCGGCATAGTACCGGGCGATACGTACTGCGGGCTGCGGGCTGCGGGCTGCGGCTATGGGGTATAGGCTACGGGCTACGGGCTACGGGCTACGGGCTACGGGCTACGGGCTACGGGCTACGGGCTACGGGCTACGGGCTACGGGCTACGGGCTACGGGCTACAAGCTTCACCGCTACGAGCTACAGGCTGCGGAATACAGCGCTTCGCAGCTTCGTTCAGGACTGGAGGTTTGACTTGCTTATCCTTATCCTGGCGTGGGCCATTGACAAGGCAATTGTTGCTCTTGTTTTAAATTGGCCCTAGTGCACGTGTGGCCAGCCAGCCAATGCGACCCTGGATTCGTTGGACCTTGGTTGCAGCGTTTCGGCGAATTACCCCTCCCAAGTCCCTTGACTCCTTGAGCTCGATGATTGTTGACTGATTCAGTAGTCCGTACGTTTGCCATGAAAGTTGTGCAGTGAAACTTGACCTGTATTCAACCATGGATGGAGACCGAGTTGAAGAATGGACAAGTGGAGGTTTTGTGTCGGTGAATGAATGGCCTGGAAGCCAGCTTGCTGCTGGAAAACTGAACTATGCCTCTGTCGAGCGTCAAGGCGACGGGTGACTCGCAGCTTGCGATTTGCCCGTCCATCTGTGATCTGTCTACCTGAAGAGGAATCAGAAAGCTGTGCTATTGTTGTACAGAAAACACCAGCACGCCGTCTTTCCATCATCGTCGTCGTCTTCATCGCAGGCCGCAGCGTAGGCGGCAATGCGGCGAGGGGGGCATGCAACAAATGCGACACGTATATCAAATCGTACCTTTGATCCCATACTACCGCGTAATGGATCACGGAGCCCACGATGAGCGGATACCCATCATCCACAAGTAATGATACAGCCACGCCTTCGCGGGCACTTGAAGGTTCATCACAAGGTTACTGACTGGTGCAGGGCGATCCCGTCCATGGTCTGGCATGTCCAGAAATCTTGCTCGGGCGTCGTTATTCACCAGGTAACGGACGCTTTTGGGAAACAATTTGACACGAATCGGTTATGCCGTTTTTCGTGTAACGGCAATCAGTATGTTGTGTGTGCGAGGTCGGCAATGGTCTGCAAAAGAAGATTTCCGTCTGCTCTGCTTTGTTCAGCACAGCACTGCACTGCACTGCACTGCACTGCACTGCACGCCAGCCAACCCGCGGCGACGGCGAGAGTTTGGATGGAAAAGAGTCAATTGACCAGACGTCAAGTGTCCAATGCTGCAGTGCAGTGTACGGACTACGAAGGAGCGAGATGGCGGATGCCGTTGAATTTGATGCTTGCCTGCTGTGGCTGGTTGCTTCGTGCTGGCATGGCAGTTGTCTGGCCTACTGGCAGCTGGCAGCTGGCCGTCAAGTCTGGGTCAACCCAGCCAGCTTTGACTGCACCGTGGTGGTTCTTGGCTGTTGCAAGATCAACCCAGCCAGACTTCAACTCAACCGGTGCCCGAGTCAGGAGCAACCAACAACACCAACACCCATTCAGCGAGTGCGCGAGGTCGTGCATTACCCCGAGGCCCGCAATCCTAATGCTAGTGCCACCAACTCAAAATTCCAGGCTGATTTCGAGCATTTACCGCCAAAAGCCGCGCTGGCGTTCCGCTCTTCGTCGGGGTCCCTGACAAGTGCCCCAGCCCAGCCCAGCCCAGCCCAGCCGTGGAAGACGACTCGGTGCCACCTAATCATTCAATGTTTGGTCCTTCAGCCTCGCCTGGCACTTGGTCAACGTTTTCGAATCTCGGCTGCAGCATTTACAAAAGTAAACTCCTGCTCCCCTTGGGCCACGGCTAGGATAACGGCAAGGCGCCCGACGGCCAAGGTACTTGACCAAGCACCCAAGAAAACATGGAAAATACTAAAGAACCTTGTCCCTCGTCCGGGTGCCGGGGCCAGGGACTCGTTCGGTGTCTGAATCTGGGTATCTGGTACCCACGCGAGCCACCCGTGTTTCAGGCCCGATCCTGGGGGTCTTGTAGGCGACTTGGCGACTTGATAGTCGGCCTTGTTACGGAGTACAAGTCGGCCAACTACCAACCCTTCTCGTGCTATGGTTTACAATTACAGCCAAAAAAAAAAAAAAAAAAAAAAAAAAAAAAAAAAAAAAAAAAAAAAATAGAAGGGAGAAGGGCAGTCAAGGCAGTGGTATCCTGCAAGGGATGAAGCAGGCAAGGTACTGTACGTGGTCGGAATAAGTAAGATCGGAAATAGCAAGTGCGCGGTTACTTACTCCCAAGCATGACAGAGGGATGCATCATCTACAGCCGCTATTGCTCCTCCATCAGGACCGTCACGGGCGTTATTTATTTGGATTCCCCATACCCTGACTAACGGTAGAAACAAGGAGCCGGGAGGTGAAGTTGACTTTCCTTCAGCTCGTCATGCCTTCACAGATATCCCCGTTTGCAGCCACAACGAGCAGGCAGTGTTTAATGTCCAGTTTTTGCAGAGCCTAGGCAGGGATTTGAATATTCGAGTATTAGTCTACCCACCGAAGGCCATCAAAACCTAGCAGGGGTATGAAGTATCTACACTTACACTATCGTATAGTATATACCGTATAATCGATAAATCTTTGGGACCTCGTGACCTGCTGGTCCTCTTAATCCTCCTCAGGCTTTCTGTTTCGGCCCGGAAGCTTGGCCATGGTGACGGACGAAATAAGAAGCGTCAAGGCGGTCATCAAGCGACGTAGCCAGCCGGACTCGAACGACCTGGTAAAAAGACAACGGCAGTCGCAAATGCCCTGCAGCCGATGCCGATGCAGAGTCTGGGGTCTGGGCAGGTGCATCGTCAATTCCTCCTATATCCAAGGTGGAAACTCCTTCAAAGGCCTGATCAAGGCTAGCACGAGACGCAGCCATTCCAGCCCGGAAAAGGGGGTCTTCAAGCTCGCTCGGCTTGGTAACCAAGTAGACCCGATTCACCGTCCCAGCATCTCGGGTCCTCGGCTCCTAGGCTCCTCGCGCGTCAACAAACGAGCGGTTGGCACTTGACCCAGCGGTACTCCCATCACAGAGCGTCAGTCACCAGATAATGTTTTCCTATCAGCTGTTTGACACTCGTTAGTTACTGCATCAAATGCGCGGCGTGGAAATCCCGACATGTAGGAAAGGCCCGCCTGGGTTCAAAAGCACTCTTGCGGTAGAGCCAGGGTTCCCCGCGCCATTCACGATCCGAGCTCAACTCAGATTGCCCGCATGGCTGCCCCTTCAAGCTGGCTTTGAAGTTTGAAACAGTCGTTGGCGCACTAGAAGGCGGCCGGCGTCCCCTACAATCATCTCGGCAGCGTTGGGTACTAAGTATTATCGTCGGGTTCATCCTCTCCATATCACCCCCAGCGACGCAATTAGGAGCCACGGTAGCATTCGGTCTCCCGAGCCATGCGGCTATGTAAAACAAGAGGCGACAAGTCCTGCGCCAGGCTCGACAATGGTTGAAGCATCCCATCAAAGCTGCGAATCATGAGCGCCGAGTCAAGGTCTGGCCAAGTCACGAATGGAACATGGCATCAAACGCCAGCCCCGACACAAGTCCCGTGGCTCGTCTTCCCACTTGACTCCCAAGCCGCATCAAGGGTTCGAGGAGCGTCGGATGACCAGACGAGGCCCTTGCGTGGTAACGTTTGGCCACCTCCATTCCAGTGGCAAATGCAAGACGAATGACGATGCAGGGAAACCTGTCATGTGCGCCAGTGTCGACGGGCAACGTACGCCCTGCATCCCGGAAAGCCCAAGTCATAAGCCGCTCTCTGACAGTCTGACCACTGGCATCAAGCGCTGCTGGTGCAGGCTGAAAATCAATAGCTCCCAGCTACAGACCAAGAGGGCGTCCTCGTCGTGGTCGTAGTCGTGGTGTGTGGGAAGATGCTGAAATGGAATGATTGGAGCTTGGTTCCTGCAAGTTTGCTCTTCACTTCAGCGCAGCCCATGCCATTTATCCGCGGACCCGCATGGTACGTGCTCCATGCTCAGCCCTACAATCCAGTCAAGCCCACGAGCTTACTTCACCAGACCTTCTCGCACCCCACTGCCTAAACAGGTCTGGGGCGGGTAACGGCGTGTCCCTATACCTCTGGGCCGGAGCATAACGTACTGGATACCTACCTACCTAGCAGAGTACGGAGTGCCGCGTACAGAAGCCACCTGCCTATGGCGGGTAACCGAGTTACCAAGAGGTACATACCCATGGTTTCGCCTTTTAATATTTGTTTGCTTCGGAAGGAGCGACGCTTTCTACCTACCTACCTTACCTACCTATACAACCAAGCACACCCTTGGCCGCAGAGCAGGGATGAGGCGAAAGGAAGGAGCCACTCTGCTTCTTGCCTCGGAAGAGTAGCATGGTGCGACGAAACGGAACGCAAACCACTCCTCGAGACATGCACAATGACAAAATTATTACTTCGTGTCCACGGAGTTGCCAGCGTTTGGCTCGCCGCCCAAACATGCAGCTGCTCGGCATCGACTTCGCTTCGCTTCGGTCCCACCCAAGGTCAGGTCTGTTATATCGTCCCCCCAACTTCTTGGCGTCATCTGCAATCCCGCGCTTGCATCAAGCCTCCGGGTAGATGGCAAGCATCGCCTGAGCTTTACCAACGATGGTCGTATGTCATGGCAACATCCTGTTTTCTGGGCCGACCACTGGACGGCTAGTGTCAACCCTACCATGCTCCGTGAAGGAATCATTACTACAATACTATCGCCATGGCTGCCAGCCTTGGTAGGTGTCTCAACTCTGGGTTCTGGACTCTGATCGCTTGGCCAGTAAGTACCTGGTTGGGGGGGCCTGGCCACATGGCCATGCAGATATTCGGGCGGCACTAAGGTAAGGCCAAGGCTGCCCTTCCGTCTCTGGGAAAAGTTTTCCCATCCAATAGTGCTGACCACTAGCCGCAGTTAGAGCGCTCGGGCACGGCCTACGTTCCTACGCCTCGTATATTCTGCTAGGCGCCGTCATGTCAGCGTCGACAAACTAGCAAAGAGCCCCCTTGCTACATAAGAGCACGCCGTCTCAGCTGCTGGTTTCCCCATGGTTTTGCGTTTTCAGCCGCCCATGTTGTTGGAGTCTCCACTCCGTAGGATGGATGGGCTATTTTCGCCTCAAATCCCCGCAAGGTAGGTCCGAAACGAAAGGCCATACATACAGTCTTCGTGGTAGTTGGGCATGTGGGTTTTGCTTCGTTCTTTCGGGACCGTCTTGGCTGACACCACCAGATCAAAGTGTTGACTTGATCGCTATTATTGACGCCCGAAGCCCACACCTGGCAATCCTCTCTCCAATCGAGGCTCAGGAATGATGCCTCGAGGCCGGAAGAATTCCTGGTGTCCATAGGCAAACTAGCGGCTACGGCGGACAAGTTGTCCGTCCACCTGTCCGGCCGGCGGCAAAATGGCCGCAACTGACTGGCCGCAACTGACTGGCTGCCACTCATGAGTGGCGTACATAAGCGTGCCAGTTTCATTTCGCCGCCTGTTGCACACTAAAATGTCTTGTGTTTGCAGGCATTGGCCCTCCAGGGTGCTCACTGCGGCCATGTCGGCCGGCGTTTGAGAGCCTGATTTCTGTGAAAGCAGTTGCACAGAGGCTGAAGTTCTGTTGCGCGTGGTCTTCAGCGAATTAGCAAGCACCCCTTGGCTAATAATGGTCGGCCTTGAAACCAGTCCCTTGACAGTCTCAAGATGCACAAATAGAGATTTTGCTTGCCCGGGTCCACGACGGTTGCACTTGTTGCAAAAAGTGTGAAAACTGATGGGGTGTAACCGGGTAGCATGCGATACCGTGCCGGAGGGAAAAATTAACACATGTGAGGTTCATCCGTTCAGCCCCTTGGCTGCTTAAATCCGCCGCGGGAAGGGTTAAGCGGCTGCAGAGCATGCAACATGCAATGGATGCTTCCGTCATAAGCATTCAGTTCAGGCACTGTGCCAGATAGATAGTCTTTGGGCTGGCAACATGGTTGGGAGGTAACGCATCATTCTGTTGCGTTTCTCAGGCGAAAAGGTGCGCTCTTGAGTCTGCATACTGCATGTGCAAGGGCGGCAGGGCTCAAAGCGGTTCGATCCACCGGACAGGTAATGGATTGTGATGCAGTAAGTTCATAGTCCTCCGTGCGCTGACATCTGTCGCATATGTGCACAACTTGCCAGCGTAACAAAGGTGGGTTTTGTCAGCTTACCTTACCGCTGCTGTTGCCAGAAGTTGGAACACGATAGCATCACTAATTCGTTGTCTGATGCAATAAGATCGATCAGCGTTCCTGCGAACGGACTGGTTGGCCTTGACTTGGCACTCTTTAGGCCGGTTCGGTCCCCAACGATCGAAGATTCAACTGACAATAACCTAGTGCGCTAGAAGTCGGAGGAATCTCTAACCAGCAGGCTAGGACAATAATTGGTGTACTACTCCATACTTGCCCGAGAACTTGCAAAGCTTGATGATGGAATAATTCGAACATTGCTCTTCGTTGTACAGGGTACGCAATTGCGGAACAGTCAGCCATGCATGGTGCGATGACCAACTTATCGATTGCTGGCCTCGCAAAAGAGATGGAAACGATCGAACAAAGTCAACTGGGCCGGCTCTGATCTCTTGGTATTCGTACCTAGGAGCCAGCAACGACTTTTTACTTTTGCACCTGCCGCATCGAAAGCCAACACCTCCCTGGGTTCTTGTGGCGCTGCACCATGCAGGTACGTTTGCTTTGGAGGCATCGGAGGCCATCAACGACGCCACGTTTGAAACCGGGACTGGGGGCACGAGCGTCAGCGGCTTGATCCTTGAATCCTTGGTCGCCCTAAGGCGAAGGTCAAGGGCGAGGCATTAGTGGCAAGCTACGCGAACTGATGGCGCAGGAGCTGCCGATATCTGGCCCGAGACAATGCATTGAGCAAAACGCTCTTTTTCTTTCTTCTTCTCCTTTCTTTTTTTGTCCTACGGAGTACGGAGTACCATGACATCCGTTGGGAAAATTTACCCAAGATATTTTCAACGGCAGCTTTGGTAGGGGCGCCTTTCATAGGCGATCGATCCTGGTCTGCACTGAGCAGCCATGGGGGTGACGATCACCGCTAGCCAAACTGGGCGCATCAATAGACGCTTTTGACGACGAAGAGTCGCGGGCCCCATCCCGACAACCCATGACAAACCACGACAAAAACCATGACAAAGAGAGGATCCCTGGCGTGGCTTTTGCGGCTGGCGCTTCGAGCAGCCGCCGAACGGATTGCGGTGGGCGAAACAGATGCCAAACACGCCTGCAGTGCAATGCAGATCGGCTGTGTTGAGGGTGCATCTGCAACCTGGCATCTGCAACCTGGATGCTTGGACGTTCAACATCGCTTGGTTTCCCGCCGCCCCCCCCCCCCCCCCCTACCTTCACCTAGTTTATTTTGCTTTGCCCCCCTCATTTCTTTTTCTCCCTTTCCCGCCTTCTCTCAGGCACACGTCCCTAGCTGCATGCCACCATGGGATTCTCGCGCAAAGCGTAGTACTCCGTAATGAAACTGCCGCTTGAGTACGGAGTACTTGCTCGTCCGTCCTGTCGCAAATGCAGTACGTACCGCAATCTCCATGTGCCGGCGGCAAGATTGACAAGGAATCGAATCTCATTTTCTTGAGCTTCTTTTTATTTCTGCCACCCGACCAAGACCCCGCGTCGATTGGACAGGTCGAAAGGGCCACTGTGGGAACTCTAGCATCAAAATATTTATTTCGGGTTAAATGCAGAGCTAGTAAGCCTGCAGTGTTTGCAGCCGTCTCTCTCCGGACCAGTCTAGAGAGTTTGGCGCGATGCCCGCTTCCGCATGGCCTGGCGGAACTTCCCGTCATCCAAGGCCACATTCACATTGACTGGGGCCCCGGTAGCGAGAAGAAGAGGCTCAAGAGCCTGGCTTCAATGTCAGTGGCCCACCATGCCACGGAGCTGCAAATCACAGCTTGCGTATCTTGCATTTGCCACTGCGCTGATAACGACAACAAGACGCTACTTACTGGCAAGGTGTGGCAAAGGGCCATTGAGAAATCATGATGCCGCCCATTCTGACGGCCATTGTGGGCTCCTGGAGGCGGACCGAAACAAGGCCATGACCAATCTTCAGCCAGCGGTTCAGTTTCCCGTTGGCAGCCATTACATTACATACATGCTAACCTTCCCCCCCCCCCCCCCACCCCCCAAGCCGCCCACAAAAATAAAATAACTTTGCTCTCAGCCTAGCCATGTGCTTTTGCCGTGCGGCGTGCACCTTCCCGGGTCCGCATCCTAGGGGAGAAACAGAGCGCGGGAAAGAATATGCGTCCGACAG
Source organism: Ustilaginoidea virens (assembly GCF_000687475.1). Lineage (NCBI taxonomy): Eukaryota > Fungi > Ascomycota > Sordariomycetes > Hypocreales > Clavicipitaceae > Ustilaginoidea > Ustilaginoidea virens. The sequence goes on from NC_057316.1 coordinate 2,953,238, forward strand.
TGTCCGCCATTTACTCCCGTCACATGATGCGACGCAGCAATATATCCGACATGCTATGCCCTAGACCGCTTCTTTGGGCAAGCCGCTATAAAGCATGAGCATGCGATATTGTGACGGGTGCAGAGGCAGTTGGTGCAGGCGTTTTTGCGTTTGCTTTTGATTTCGAATCCTCTCGCCGATGTACGGAGTCAGGAGTCGGTCGGTCGGAGCTGCGGATAGACGGGGCTGAGAATCTGATTTTGAGCAACAGCCAAGACGCAAAGCGGGCTTTGACGAAGCGTTTGCCAACCAACCATCCATGACTTCAGCTTGGGGGGAACACGACAGTTGGCTTCCTGATCAGGAAGCCTTCTGGAACTGGAATCTGGAATGCGCATAGATGGACTTGGGAGCCAGCCCAGTCGGTCCTTGACAGCGGGGCCGGTAGACTCTGGCCGGCCCTCTGCCCTGGAGGGGGTGGAGGGGAGGGGAGTGTCGTTAGCGAAGTATAAGAATGACGGGCTGCGCGTCAGGAGCACAGGTCAGGTACCGGGTACTTTGCCCCCTCCCGTCAAGGGACGGACAAGCCGCCCCTCCCCCCAGAGTCACCCACCTGTCAAATCAAAATCATCTTGTCCGCCGCGCTCTCTGCAGCCCGCGCTCTCTCTCTCTGCAGCCTGCCCAATGCTCAATATTAATCAATACGGAGTCACGGCCTGCCTGGTGCGGTGTCGCCCTGTGCGGTGTTGCCCTGTGCGGCGTTGCCCTGTGCGGCGTTGCCCTGTGCGCCCCGCCCCGCCCCGCCCCGCCCCGCCCCGCCCCGCCCCCTTCACCCCCCCCACTTTGTGAAATTGTCTCGGCCGTGGGAAAACTTTCCACTTTGACCCGATCCCTTGATCCTTCCCTTGAAGACCAGTTTCTCCAAGTACGGAGCCACGGGAAAACGGAGTACTGCGTATGCGTCGGTATGCGTCTGTTTTGCGTCGGTATGTGTCGGTATGTGTCGGCATGCGTCGGTAGCAAGGAACGTACTTCACGGTACATGGCATGCTACCCATCCAACGTCGGCGCATGCCTCTTTTCTTCTTTTCTTTTCTTTTCTTTTCTCTCCCTGCGGGCTTCTGGTCTTGTGTTGTCTGTTGTCTGGCTTGGTTCATGGTGGGAGTAAGAGCAAGAAGAGGCTAGCTGGCCGTCATCCTTTTGCGCACATACATAGGACTTGGACTGCTCAGTACGGCGTACTCGGCACTGCTTGGAGAGCGAGCGCCGGGAACTTGAAGGACTCACTCTCACCCTCTCTCTCTCTCTCTCTCTCTCTCTCTCTCTCTCTCTCTCTCCTCCCACTTCCCGGCCGAAGCATGCAATCACACACCCCCCCCCCCCTCCCAACACACCAACAAACAACAACAACAACTTCCCCTTTCCCCCCCTGCTCCGCTGCCCGGGAGCTCGCTCGTCTGCGTTGGCTCTGGGGCCGGCGCTGCGTTAGCAAACGTTGACTCGGGAGTCGGTACCCCCGGTGCGCTCGTTACCGAGCTGAGCTGGAGTGAAATCGTCCCGGGCTGCGTCTGCGCTGCAACCTGCGCTGAATACGGAGTACGGAGTAACAGGGTGAGTACTCCGTACTGACCTGCGCTCTTGGTTTCCCGAACGACAGACGTACGTCCGACCCTGCCCTTTCCCTTGCCTTGCCTTGCCTCGCCTCGCCTCGCCTCGCCTTGCCTTGCCTTCTGCAGCCCTGCGAATGGGCTCACGGGGCGGGGGGGGGGGGGGGGGGGGCTGAATGGCGTGCGCGGCGCGCAGTGCGCAAGTGCCCAGTGCGCATGTCGTGCCACGGCGGCGACCAGGACGATCCGACGTTGCTGTTGGGAGACTATCGCCCTTGCCCTCGCGTCAGATTGCGTGCTCCACGGATGTGCTCGACTGCCCCGTCGGTTCTGGGGTCTTGGTGGCACGGCATCGGAAACGGCGGTCGCCAATTGGCCCTGGCTCCGTGTTTGGGGTATTGGCGGTTTGGCGGTTTGCTTGGGATTAGGGATTACGGCGGCGGGACCTGCGGACAATGTCTTCCGACGCGAGGCGACGTGCTCTGTCTCTGCTCTGTCTGGTGCGTGGCCCGGTCGGGTCCGAAGGGGGGAGTCTGCGGGCGAAGGAGCCTGCGGTGGCGCAGAAGAGGTACCTACCTATCTTGGGGGTAGGGCTACGGACGGATGCATCACGGACGGATGGACGGATGGATGGATGGATGGATGGATTGGGTGTGTTGGTTCCAGCTGGCCCATCCAGCGAGCGCTTGCGCTTGCTTGGCCGCGAGGGGCCTCGATTTCCAGCAGCCTGGGTGAGTTGACCCCGTTTCGTCCCGTGTCCCGTGTCCCGTGTCCCGTGTCCCGTGTCCCGTGTCCCGTCCCTCCTCCTGGGGGGTTATTGTTGTTGTTGTTGTCGTCGTCGTCGTCGTCGTCGTCGTTGTAGTCATTGTCGTTGTAGTCGTTGTTGTTGCTGTTGTTGTTGTTGCCGTCATTTGTTCTGCCGCGGACATGTCAGTTTAGCCTGGGCAAGTTTCAGCTGCCTGCCAGCCCGTCGACTTGCGGAGAATATCGGCCAAATAAGAGGGTTGGGGGGGAGGAGGGGGGGGGGGATTCAGGTCAGCGTGTATCTCGGGCCGCCCATTGGCTCGGCCTGGCCCTGACTAAGTGGTGGTGGTGGCTGCCGGTTGGTCCTCGGGCGTCCTCGGGAGCCTGTTGGTTCACAGGGCACGGGGCACAAGGGCACGGGGCACGGGGCACAGTGCGCGCTGACGACCTGCCCGGGCTGGCACCCAGACACCCAGACACCCAGACACCCACCCCCCGTACGGCAGAGCAGGGGTGGTTGGCTGCATGTCCCATTGTGGCTGGGGGGTTGGGATTCCCGGCCGGTACCGGGGCCATCTGCCCGTCCGGGACCGGGGGCAAGCACCAAGCAAAGCTCGCATTTGCCCACTCGTCTCTCTCTCTTTTTTTTTTTTTTTTTTTTTTTTTTTTTTGTTTTCCTTTCTTGGTCAAAGCTTTGCCCGCAAAGGCTGGCTTTACCTGGCACCAAAATGGCTCGGGGACAAAAGCCGGGCGGTTGCCGACGAGCAAGTCGCCCGGCGAGTTTCAATGCCGTGTCAAACAAAGAAAGTCGCGCGGGGCGCCATTCAAAAGACCGCCGGTACCGGTCGCCCCCCCAAAAACCTTCCCTTGGCCACAAGGCGGCCACAGGAGGCCACAGACGGCCGCAGACGGCCACAGACGGCCACAGACGGCCACAGACGGCCACAGACGAGAAAGCTGATGATGGCTGCGCGCGCGCCAATTTGATGTTTGCGCTGCACCCACGCGCGCGCGCATCGGGCAGCTTCCGGCAGGTGGGGCCGGCCCCTAAGCCCCTAAGCCCTGCTGGGCGAAGCGAACAAAACATGTCGGCCCGGCCAAAAAAAAAAAAAAAAAAAAAAAAAAAAAAAAAAAACGATAACAACAGCAACAAGGCAAGATGCAGGCTCCTTCGCTCTTGCTCAATCTTGCGGTCCCCACCCGAGGTGAGACGCGGTGACGTGCCGGCGGTTACCGTGCACCACCAAAAGTCACTGGTGCTCAGTGCGTGCCCCGAGCCTCAGGCGGCCCGAGCTCGACCGACGACAAGATGAGAGAGAGCCTTTATTGCCGCGATTTAGGCCGATTCCTTTTTTTTTTTTTTTTTTTTTTTTTTTCCGTTTCGCGAACGGCCACGGCTATCACCACCCCTCTCCCCCGCCCCCACCAGCCCCACCAGCCCCACCAACCCCGGTCAGCCCGGCGCGGGATGTGGATAAACGTGTCGGTGCAACGTTGAACAGAATGCGACATTCCGACCTTGTTCGGAGTATATTAATCCATTGCCGGGGTGTTTCTTTTTCTTTTTCTTTTTTTTTTTTTTTCTCCCTGCATCTCCTTCCCCCCCCCCCAAACCCCTTTGGCGGGGCGTGGTTGGGGAAAACGGCCAGTCGCGCTGTCTGTCGTATGACGCCGTCCTTCGTTCTTCGTCCTTCGGGGGTGGATAAAGAAAGTCGTCATGGTGCACGAGGGCAGCCAATCCGGCCTTTTTGTTTGGCGTTTCATGCTCCCCCGGCGGAAGGGGGATGCGGCACATGACAGGAGCAAGCCTGGCAGTGACGACTTCTGTATCTGTAGCCTGCCTGCCTGCCTGCACTTCCGTGCTCCGTACTTCCGTACCAGGGACCGGCTGGCTGCTATCGATGCAGGTTGAGGTGCAAAGTCCGTAATCGTACGGGCAAAACAAAAAAAAAAAAATGAAAAAGAAAAAGAAGCGGCTCGGTGCCCGGTCCTGGCCAAGCCCCATGCCCCATGCCCCATGTGCCCTATGCAACCGCCAAGACGCCCTCGCCTCGCAGGGCTAGCCCAGCCAACCCTGCTGAATGGGAATGAAACCCACAACCCCTGCTGTTCCATCTCTTCTTACGCGGTATAAAGAACCCCTCGTCCCGCAATGTGCAATGTGTCGATAGTTGGTTGCTTGGTGGCAAGAACGAGAAAGCACCGACGGGATACCGCTTCTCGTACAGGGCAGCAACCCCCCATCCCGGGGACGGGCGTGGCGTGGCGTCTCTGCTGGAGTCTGTGAACCTGTGGCCCACGGCCGGGAAGCCGGGGGCCCCAACTCGCCGGGTCATCATCATCACCAAGAAAAACAGAAAAACAGAAAAACATTTGGCAAGGTGGGGGAAAAGAGGGGGGTGGGGGAGGGGAGAGGGGGGCTCCGACGGCCCAAAACGATGGCATCATGCAGCGCGCACGGTCCCCGATCTTTCTTCCCCCCCTTCCTTGGCTGCATCTGGATTCCAAGCAGCCCGTAGATAACTAATCACAGCGGAGGGCCTCGGCCCACGGAGCCAGAGCGGCCAAATACGTACCATGGACCTGGTTCTACCTTTCCGGTGAGGCGAGGTGCAGTTGTGGCGTCTCTGAGGAACCGCGAAGCTGGCAGGCCGGGCGTTTTATTTCATTTCATGGCGTAGTACATATATATATATATATATATAAACTTGCGTGCTTGCTTGCGGGAGAGAGGTCGTGGAGCAGAACCCGCCATCGTGAACAAGACCCGTTGCCGCCAAGCATATCCGTTGGCAGTCATATCCGTTGGCAGTTGCAGATGCAGCATTTGGTCGGATAGTGGGGGAGGGGGCGGGCAAGGTGGGCGTTAGCTGACGGGTGGTTGGCATAGGTTGGCATTATCCGTAGTATGTAGCTGCCACGGATCACACGGCGCATGTTGATCCTTTGTCTGGCCGGCGACGGACCTAGGGGGGACTGTGCCATGTTTCTTGCCGTGGATGCGGCCAGCTGTTGCGCTTCTTTGTTCCCACCGTCGTGAGGCTGGCCCAACAACGTTCACAGGCAGCGTTTGCGAGATTCGAGCGAGATTCGAGCGAGATTCGAGCGTCCCGGTTCCGCAGTAGACTGACTGACTGGCCGCGAGCTCCACCACTACTAGCAACTGGATATCGCCAACACGTTGCCGCGAGTTCTCTTGGTACGATGCTTGGATCCGACCACGTAAAAAAACAACATGCCACGATTCCGTCGGCGGTTGCTTCAGCCTGGCGGGCGGTGTAGGGTATTTCCATCCTGAAGGTGACCTGTTCGAACCGGCGAGTCATGCGGAGCGAACCCGGCCTTGTCAACCAACACCCAGAGAGGCCCTCAAACTGTCTGTCCCCTTGCGTGTTGCGCCAAATCGGGCTCAACCAGCAGCAGCAGCAGCAGCAGCAGCAGCAACAGCAGCAGTAGCCAGCAGAAAATGGCCCGCAAAAGACCAACGAGGCCAACACCAGGCAACTCCTCGAAGCCGTGACCGATCGACCCGGTTCTTCCATGATGGGACCTGGGACCTTGATCATCCGTCCAGACGCCGAGAGTCCGCAAGGTCTGGGAACGAGCATTTGCCGCTCCACCTCTCCCGAGGCCAGGACTGCGAAGCATTGCATGGCAAATTCTCTGTCGCAGCATTGCTGACCCTGCCGGTCACGCCCCGTTAGCCCTGTAGCCCTACGACAACTCGGCTTGCGTTACTGGGAAACCCGGCAGTTGACTACCGTCTGCCGGTTTCCATCTTGCCTTTGCCGCTTTCGCCAGATGACCCCTTCCCCCCCCCAAAAAAAAAAAAAAAAAAAAAAAAAAAACCGTGCCTGCATGGTGGGCCGGAGGCACATTCGCCAGAGTCCAGGTTGTCGATCCTGGTTGTCGAGTTGAGCAAATCACTCCGTACTGCCCCCGACTCACGCCTGCTCGTGGAAGACGGTGTGCCACAAATCTCTCTCCACGTTTTCTATTTAGGTTGGGAGACGAGAAAGCGCATAAACTCAAATTCGATCGACGTGAAACAATGTCTTTGATGTCGAGAATGGCAGGCTTTCTTGCCGGATCCCCTGCTCCGGCCAACATCCCACCGGGAGGGGCAGTGGGCAGCGGGCAGCGGGTGGCGGGCGACAGGCGACAGGCGACAGGCGACAGGCGGCGGGCGGCGGAAGGGAAAAGGGGGGAGGCTGTTTTTCTTTCTCGTCCTGTAGTTGACTCGCCTTGTTCGGTAACCCTGCGAGTGTTTGGTGGAGGAACGGTAGGGTCTTGCGAGGACTAGGCGCGCCTTGCTTGTGGAGACGAGTCGTGTCCAGTGACTTGAGACTGAGGAGACCGAACGTTTTTTTCCGGGTGGGTTCTGGACCCTTTTTTTTTTTTTTTGTTCTTTTTTTCATAACTCTCGAATCATGAAGTGTCGTGGAAAGCGGATGTTACCGGACAGCCTGGCGTGTCGGCCATTCTTCTGGCTCCCATCATCATCATCATCATCTTTGCGGAAGCAATGAAAAAACAAAAAAAAAAAGAGTATGCTCGAGTGGCATCATGTAACGTTGACCGGCGTCTTCCAACGCCCATTCTGCGTAGTAGCATGTTTTCTCCTCGGACCAGTTGGGGCTCCAAGTGTCGTCTTGGCCGTCCCGATTGACCATAGTGATGAAGGAAGGATGACGCTTCGCCATTTCCATCTGCGCATCGAGGGGAAGCCCTCGGGGGCATCCACATGCAGAGTCGGTCCGTCCTTGGCCACGCCAACTTGGGCTGGTCTCGTTTCCCTCTGCTCTAACCCCGGCCACCTTGTTTCCTCGGCCAAGGCAGCCTCGGTGGCGTTCCATGACACTGCTGGGCCGCCCAGGCTGGTTCTCTCGCTGCGTCCCCCCGAGTTGCAAATGCGTGACGGCAAGACCGCCGTTGATGGCGCTGCTCGCTTCCAGAACATGATGTGGGCGTGTTGACTGGGTGATTCTTGTGAATGGGGGAGAAACATGCCGTCCATGCTGTGTTTTGTTTCGCGAGTGTGGTGTCTCGTCAGCCGGAAACGTCCAGGTTTCAACCGCATTGACGCTGATGACGACGAACGCGGAGCCCATTCGTCTGGCCGATTCGCGGAGGGCGAGCCCAAGGCGCTGCTGCTGTCATGCACTCGACGGCACGCGAGCCACGAGCCACGAGCCACGAGCCATGCCGAGCCGTCTGTCCTCGTAGACTTTGGGAGCTGCGATGCTCGAGTTCACAGAGAGCTTCCAGAACACGACGACCCGGACCTCCAATGGACAAGACGCGCCTGAAGGTTGGAAACCGATCATTGATCGCCGCACGGCTTGCGACGCCAACGTGCTTTCGAATGGATGCCGATGGAGGACGGATCAAGTTGCTGTGGATGGACGCGAGGTTGGGCTTGGACTTGGCGGAGCGTCGAGTGCAGTCGGTCCTACTTGAGGAGCTTCAACGCTGAAAGCGGTCACATACGACCATAGCCGCCTGAGAATTCTGGATCCCGTCCGATCTCCGATAGAAAAACAGGCGAGCGCCGGATTAGTAGTTGGGTCGGTGACGACCAGCGAATACCTGGTGTTGTATGTTTCAGCTTTTTTTCCCCTCTTTTCTTTTCTTTTTTTTTTTTTTTTTTTGGATCCTTGCTTTTCGATTTAGGTACCTTTTTTTTGGGGGGGGGGGGTTATTTTCCTTTTTATTTTTTATTCTTATTTTTTTTGCTCGTCCCTTTGTGTCTCCAGCATGTCCCGTGACTCGCAGGCATCCCCGCCAGCAAAAGTCGTATAGGTACGTACCAGACTGCCAAGCCACATGCACCTCACACGCAATTGTTTCCGTGCCGGTTGAGCCGTCTTGGCCTTGGCTAGGTACCTCCTAGTGGGGGTGCTTTGCTGCAGGCTTGGTCAATAAGGCAAAGACGTCTGTCTACTCATGGCAGCCGGCGACTAGCGAGCTTTGTTCGGCCTGGTTTATAGCGCCTGTCCGACAAAAGGACGAGTTCCCCCGAAGATGCTCACCACAGCGGGGCTTCGAGGCTTTGGGCTTCGAACGTGCTGGTCTGTGTGCCGGTCTCTGTGTCGTGAAGCTGTCGGCGACCCACCTGAAGTGAAGACGGACGAGGAGGGATCAATGCCAAGGAACGGGTGGCTTTGCGCTTTGCCTTTACGGGGCAGGCCCTGAATCTCGACGACTGCTGGAGGGTGGGGCGGGTCACTGCCAATCCTGGCGGCCAGTCCGCCAGAGACTACGGAGTAGTGCCAGTTGGCAGACAACTGGTTAGTGGCGCGACTGCCTAGCAATGACTCGTGGGCATCAAGCAAGCCACATGCATCAATCCGTCAACTAGAGACTAGAAATCATCATGCCCGTGCCAATGCGTACGGCTCAGTGCGAGCTTGCCCCGTGCCTGAGCCGGATTACCGCGGCAGAATTGCCACCAGGCCTGGGCCTGTTCAGCGCCTTTGGGCGTGTTGCCGTGTGCGGTGCCGGGTTGCCGCGGTTGCCGCGTGCCCTGTGACGGCCTAGTTGTGGCGTCCTGGCTGTGGCGGCTTGGGGCTGGAGGGGGGGCAGTCTTGGCGCGTTCCAGCTGGAGGCGGCTCCTGGCACCTGCCTGGGCTGGGCCTTTGTGGTCTATGTGGTCCATGTGGCTGGTGGTGACTGTGACTGTGACTGTGACTGTGACTGTGACTGTGACTGTGACTGTGGCTGTGGCTGGTCTGGTGCAGTCTGGTCTGGTGCTAAGCCTGTATAGCCTTTTTTTGCTTGTACTGTATGTAGATTGCCGGCCCCTCCTCTCTCTCTCTCCAATCATCTCTCAATCAATCAATCCCGTCCGGACTTGATTCCCTTCTTCTGCGCCCATCTCGTCCTCCTCCGTCTCCTGATCCGGACCCGGCTTGGCTCGACTCGCCCCCTCTGGAACCCATCCGATCCGACGACGAGGCACCGATCCATCCATCCATCGACAGCGACAGCGACAGCGACATCGACATCAACAGCGACATCGACAGCGACAACGACAGCGACAACGACAACGACAACGACAGCGACAACGACAACGACAACGACAGCGACGACGCCTGCCTCGTCGTCACCACCGGGGTTGGGGTTGCCTTTCCCGTCCAGCAGTGGGACGTCGACACCATTGCGCCCGTCCCGCGAGCCCATCGAGGGGCTTTCCCTCGTCAATCCTTCTCCTTGAAAGGCCGTCGTCTCCGCACTTCTAGGCCGTCGTCGTCGTCGTCGTCGTCGTCGTCGCCGTCGCCGCCGCCGCCGCCGCCGCCGCCATGGCCGTCGAGGAGAAGCCGGGTGCGGCAGAGGCCGCCGACCCCATTTCGCCGTCTCCTTCTGCCGTGCCGAGCGAGAAGCCCAAACGGAATCTGGTAAGAGACGGCCGACGCGCTTGCCATTCGCTGTGATGCTCTCCCTTCCTGCATGCCTGCCGTCGCCATCTCCACGCCTCAACGCCCTGCCCTGCCCTGCCCTGCCCTGCCCTGCCCTGCCCTGCCCTGCCCTGCCCTCTGCGTTGTGCCGAAATGCTGACCCGACCCACGCTTCGTGCCCGCCTGCAGGAACCCTTCACGTACAATGAAGACGACGACGACGCTCTTGGCGCCCATCCCGAGCAGCCGCACACCCCGACCGCCACCGAACACGACCTCAACGTCACCGAGGATGATCTCCTCGAAGCCAAGGAGCTCGCCTCCCAGTACACCCTCGAGCAGGTCCGCGACATCATGATTCACGTCCGACGCATCCACGAAAAGGACCCCAACTTCCCCACCATTGTCATTGAAAAAGTAAAGACGTTTCTCGACAACGAGGCCGTGTTTGAAAACCCCGACCAGCATCAGCACCTCATCCAAGAGATGAAGCTCGAGGCCGCCCTCGTCACCAGCAACAGCCCCTACGCCGAGGTGCGCGCCGTCGTCAGCAACAAGGACGACCCGACCACGCCGTGCTCCACCGTCCGCAGCTGGTCCATCGGCCTCCTCTTCTCCGTCCTGCTCGCCTTCATCAACCAGCTCTTCGACATTCGCCAGCCGGCCATCCGGGTCATGGCAAACGTGGCCCAGCTCCTCGCCTACCCCATCGGCAAGGCCGCCGAGAACTGGCTCCCCGACAGGGGCTTCACCCTCTTGGGCGTCCGGCACTCGCTCAACCCCGGCCCCTTCTCCAAGAAGGAGCACATGCTCATCACCATCATGGCCAACGTCGCCTACAACACCCCGTACACAAACTACATCATCTGGGTGCAGTACCTGCCCCAGTACTTCGACCAGCCCTACGCCTCCCACTTTGCCTACCAGCTCCTCATCGCCCTGGCGACCAACTTTGTCGGCTACGGCATCGCCGGCATCTGCCGCCGCTTCCTCGTCTACCCGTCCTACTGTGTCTGGCCGGCCTCGCTCGTCACCATTGCCCTCAACTCGGCCTTTCACACCGACGTCAACCCGCCCGTGGGCGGGCCCTTCCGCTCCGTCTGGCGCATCTCGCGCATCCGCTTCTTCTACCTCATGTTCGCCGCCATGTTCGTCTGGTTCTGGTTCCCCAACTACATCTGGCAGAGCCTGTCCAAGTTCAACTGGATCAGCTGGATCGCGCCGGGCCACCGGGACCTCAACATCGTCACCGGCATCAACAACGGCCTGGGCCTGAACCCCTTCCCCACCTGGGACTGGAACGTGCTCCTCTGGGACTCGGCCGACCCGCTCATGGTGCCCTTCTTCAGCACGCTCAACCGCTTCATCGGCGTCTTCTGCTCCTTCTGGGTCGTGCTCATCTTCTGGTACAGGAACGTGTACAACACGGGCTACCTGCCCATCAACACGAACCGCGTCTACGACCGCTGGGCCAACCTGTACAACATCTCCCTGGCGACGGACGACCACGGGCTGTTCAACGGGCAAAAGTACGCCGGCTACTCGCCCCCGTACCTCGGGGCCGGCAACGTCGTCATCTACATGTTCTTCTTCGCCATCTACACGTCGACGCTGACGTACGCCGTCCTGTACCACCGCCACGAGATCAGCATGGGCTTCAAGGCCCTCTTCTACAGCCTGCGGCTCAAGAGGAAGCCCGTCAAGGACGAGCGCGACCTGGACGTGCACAACAGGCTGATGAAGGCGTACCCGGAGGTGCCCGAGTGGTGGTACATGGTGTGCCTGGCCTGCGCCATCGCCTTTGGCGTCGTCGGCATCGTCGCGTGGGACACGCACACGTCGCCCGGCGTCGTCTTCTGGGGCCTCGCGCTGTGCGCCATCTTTGTCATACCCGTGGGCATCATCAAGGCCATGACGGGCATCGAGGTGACGCTCAACGTGCTCGCCGAGTTCGTCGGGGGCTCCTGGGTGGACGGCAACGCGCTGGCCATGAACTACTTCAAGTCGTTTGGCTACGTCACCTGCGCCCACGCCATCTGGTTCTGCAGCGACCTGAAGCTGGCGCACTACGTCAAGATCCCCCCGCGCCAGACCTTTTCCGCCCAGATGATTGCCACCTTCCTGAGCACCATTGTGTGCATCGGCGTGCTCAACTTCCAGATGAACAGCATCCAAAACGTCTGCACGCCGCAGGCGCAGTACAAGCTCACCTGCCCCGGCGTCAACACCTTCTTCACCGCGTCCGTGCTGTGGGGCACCGTCGGCCCGGCCAAGGTCTTTGGGCACAAGGGCCAGTACAGCCAGACCCTGGTGGGCTTCCCGCTCGGCGTCATCGTCGTCGTTCTGGTCTGGGGCCTGAACAAGAAGTTCCCCCGGTGGACGTGGGCTCGCCAGCTGCACCCCGTCGTCATGCTGTACGGGGGGATCGTGTGGGCGCCGTACAACATGTCGTACGTCTGGCCCTCCGTGCCCATTGCTTATTTTTCGTGGATCTATCTCAAGACGAGGTTTCTTGGTCTGTGGTCCAAGGTATGTGTTGCGTGTGAAGCCCAACCGGGCCCAAGAAAAGCCGCACCCGTCCCGCTCTTCTCGCCTTCTTCTTGCCACTGCACCTTTTTTGTTGTTTGTTCATGCTTTGCGACTTGGACTTTGTTTACTGACCTGGTCGATCTCCCCCACTCCCCCAGTACAACTTTGTTCTTTCCGCCGCATGGTCGTGCGGCATCGCCATTGCGGGCATCATCATCTTCTTCAGCCTGCAGTACACCGAAACCGACTTTGACTGGTGGGGAAACAACGTGTCGGAGATGGGCTGCGAAGGCAGCGCCTGCGCCCTCAAGACGCTCGCTCCGGGCGAGTCGTTTGGTCCGCAAAAGGGGCAGTTTAGCTGATGTTTACTTTTTTATTTTTTTTTAAATTTTTTTTATACAAAAACAAAAACAGACAAGAAAGAAAGGAGAAGCAGAGAAAAAGTAAAAAAAAAGACAGACGGGGAAAGGAAAAAAATAAGAGCAGTCTGGCACCCGTTTTTTTTTTTTTTGCCATGCTGTTTTCTTGATATGATTTCGCGCAATCACAACATGGTCCGGCATACTAATTAGCTCAAGCGATGATTTGTTATTATTAACCCAACCCTCCCCCAACCCGGCTTTCGGGGCCTGGAGTGATTATTGGGGACTGTATACGGGGGGGAGACGGATTTGCGCTGTGCGTTAGGCATTGCTTTCTTGTTCCCATGTATGCGACATGTTTCTTTGTTTTCTGCGAGACATATTTCTTGTTCCATGTGACATAACATATTTCTTTTGTTTCTGCGAGACATATTCCTTCTTCAATGAGAGAGACATGGGGTAAGACGACGTGGAGACGATGGGAGAGAGATGATGAAAAAGAAGCATATAATATATAGGAAACAGTGGACGGATATCTGTATATAATAAAAATGCAACGATGATGCAAAAAACTCGCAATGATGCAGACACACGCACACACGCACACAAACAACACAACACAACCACATCAAACCAGACGACACTCGCAAAGACAGCACCAAAGACCCGCAGCTTCACTCCCACGGGCCGCCGCGGCAACTCGGGCCAATCTCCACCGCCGCCTCTGGCACCGTGTCGATGCCCCTGCTCTCCTTGCTGGCTGTGGGTGTCTCGTCCCTGCCGACGACGACTGCGCCGCCCGGCTCGTCGTGCGGCGTCGCCACCGCCTCAGCCGCCGCGGAGCTCTTGTCCTTGCTCGGGCTGACGCGGGCCTTGACCCAGTCGCCGGCCCGGTTGGAAAGAAGGTCCTTGACGGACCCGTGGGGCCCGTGGGACCCGTTGCTGGGGCGGAACCGCCGGAGCCCCTTGGCCTTTGCCAGCAGCGCCCAGTTGGACGACGACGCCGACGCCGACGCCGACGCCGACGCCGACGCCGACGGCAGGCTGCCGCCGAGGCCCAGGCCCAGGCCCAGGCCCAGGCCGGTGTGCATGTTGACGGCGACGGGCTTGTTCTTCTTCTTCTTCTTCTTCTTCTTGCGCGGTCCCGCCGGCTTGGAGAGCACGCTGGCGGCGCGCATCTTGCGCGCGACCAGGGCCATTTGCTCCGAGACGGTGGGGTTGGCGATGAGCTCCGCGGCGGTGACGTGCACCGTGTGGATGCCCTCAATGTCCAGCTTGCGGAGGTCGTTGTTGAGGCGCTCGGCAAATAGGTGCGCCGGCAGGACGGTGCCGCCAACGTCGTAGAAGCGCGACGACGAGAGGAGCCTCGCCTCCTGCGAGAGGCTCCGCGTCGACGGCGGCTGCATCTCGGTCCACGCCGACAGCAGGAACTGCTGGAGCGTGGCGCGCTGCTCGCCCGACAGCCAGCTCGTGTAGCAGCTGCCGGGCTCGGCCGCTCCGTCGGGCTGCTCCGTCGTCGTCTCCTGCGCGGGCGTCGCGGCACCGGCGGCGGCAGCAGCACCGGCAGCACCAGCAGCACCAGCAGCACCGGCACCGACCGGCAGCTGCGGCTCCAGGAGCGCATAGTCGCTCGACGAGTGCAGCAGAGGCTGGCTGACCGTCTCGTAGCACGCCAGCGACCGGACCGCGCCGGCCAGCAGCGCCAGCGCCTTTTGCGCAACCTCGTCCGGCACCCGGTCCGGCGGATACTCGATGCACAGCGCCACCCGGTCCGGCGCCGTCATGGTCGAGCCGACAAACAGGTCGGGCGCGTCCCGCACCGGCGGCTGCACCAGGCTGTACGTAAACGTCGTGTCCTGGATGTTGAGCGTCGTGGTCCCGTCCACCGGCACCTGCGACCGATGCCTGACCACGGTGCTGAAGCTCGTCCACTTTGCCCAGTCTGTGCATTCCTGCACAATCTTGCGCGCCCCCATCGCCTCGTACGGCAGCGACGCCGCGCCGTCCCGCTGGATCATCTGCAGCACCTGCAGCGCCGAGCTCTCCACCACGGGGAAGCGCACCCGGGCCGGCACAACGTTCTCCATGGGCCCCGCGATCGACGACACGTCCACGCTCGTCTCCAGCTTGAGCCGCCGGCCCTCGACCACCTCGCCAAAGACGACGTCTGCGCTGGCAGACAGCGTGGCCAGCGCCGTTGCCCACGCGCCCTTGAGCACGCTGTCAAACGTGATGCCCAGGTCCGTCAGCGCCGACACCTTGACGTCCTCCTTGACGGACCTGACCGCTGCCGCGGGCGGTGCTGGCGCCGAGCGGGCAACCACCTGCGTCACGGCCGACTTGTCGAGGCGCCGTCTCCAGTACGCCCGGCTGTCCTCGCAGCGCGCGCCTCTCAGCGCGCGCGTGTAGTCGAAAAAGGATGTGCGCCGGAGCTCCGTGCCTGGGTGCTCGTACAGCTTCACAAAGTCCTGGACGAGCCGCGGCACGGCCGACTCGCTGACCTGCGCGTGGCTGAAGCGCATGATCAGCCTCCCGCCCTGCTGGCCCGCGTCCAGAAAGGTGAACTTGGTGGCCGGCTTTCGGAGCTGCAGCGCTTCCTTCTGGTACCCCTTGACGACCAGGTTCGCCTCGCGGGGCAGCGACGCCGCCGCCGCGACCAGCTTGCGGTCAAACTCTGCGCGAAACGAAGCAATGGCGACCTGGAACAGGTTGGAGTCGTGCACCACGAATGCCGTTCGAAGGCTGGGGTGCACTCGCGTCAGCGCGGCGCAGGCGTCTTGTACTCGATGATGACTGAGGGCGCCGTTCAGCTTCATCACCAGGCAGCGAATGTCGCTTCTTGTTCCGTACACGCCCGTCTCCAGGCTCTGGAGCTGGTACGACGATGCTTCGGCAACGTCCAGGACGTCGCTCCAAGGTATGCCGAGTTGCGGAGCGGCAACGAGCTTGACAAACCCGTGGTCGCATTCGTCCGGTAGCTTATGGCCGGCCCCGCCGGGCTTGGGGGAGCTCTTGGTCCTCGGCGACGCCTTGACTGCAGCAGCCGCAGCCGCAGCCGCAGCCGCAGCCGGTGGCGGGCCGTGTCCGTCGTCTCCTCCGTCGATGGATTGGCAAATCTCTGTCAGGGTCGCTCCTCGCAGGATCCTGGAAATGGGCACGTCGAAACCGTTCTGGCGGCACGACAGGACCAGTCTTGTTGCGAGCAGCCCGTCACCGCCTGCATCGAAGAAGCTGTCGGCTGGCTTGATGTCCGCAACCACGGCGTGCAGGACCGCCGCCCAAATCAGGCGCATCGTCTCCTCCGTCTGCGTCAGGGGCAGCGGCTTGCTCAGGATGCCCGTAAAGTACGGCTGGTTGCTGCAAGCCACGTTGGCCAAGTCGGACAACTCGCTGTGCGAGAACGGCGAGACTAGCTTCTGAAGCTTCCTCCTGTTGATCTTGAGCGAAGAGGACAAGGGAAACCTGCGCACAGGAACAAAGATTGTCGGCATGCACTGCAGAGGCGTTCCCGGCGGGTCCCATCTGGAGCATTGCGCCAACGTCTTTTCCGCCAGCCACTTTGCCGCCGCCAGTTTCGATCTCATGGGCATGGTCAGCTTTTCCAGCTCGGACGGCCCCACGAACTCCTCGTCTCCGAATTCGAGGAACGCCGCCAGGCAGCTGACGGCGTCGCTCGTGGTGATGGGCTCGACAGCCACGTCCACGTCACCACCGAGGCACTGTCGGACTTGCCTTTCCACAGCGGCAGTCCTGACCGGCAGTCCGTTGACCACAACCTCATCCCTCATGGCACCGAGGAAGCGGATGTGTCCGCGATCAAGATAGCGCGCGCGGTGGCCAGTTCTCAAGTATCGCCATTTTCTCTGGCTGCCCGGCTTCTCGAAAGCGGCCGGGTCAATGAGCGACTTACCGTGGACATACCTGTGAGGGGTGACGATGGGGCTGTCAATGGCCAACTCGCCCACGGCTCCGAGCGGCATGAGCTTCTTCGCATCTTCCGGATTGAGAATGAGGAACCTGCCGAGCAGAGGTGGTGCGACGACGTTGGTGTCGCTCTCCCGAGAGACCTTGAACACGGAAATGGCCAGGGGGCATACATCACCAGCTCCGTAGGCGACAAGGACATCCCTGTCGCCCAGCCAAGGCTTGAACGTGTCCTCGTCCAGGGTTCTTGTTCGGAAGCAGATTGTCTGCAGATTCGGCAATGTCGCGGGATTAATCTTTCGCGACAGGGCGGTCGTCATGTAAGTCCAAGTAATGTCCATCCGGACAATGGTGCCCTCCAGATCGTTGATCCTTTCCAAGGCGGACGGGATGCATACGCAACCTCCGTGAAGCAACGTTCCCATAATCTCCACCAGCGCCGTGTCAATGGTGTACGAGGAGAGTTGAAGCACCCTGCTTCCGCTGTGGATCTTCAAGGCCGGCCCCTGCACCGAGAGGATGGAGCACAGGGACTCGTGCGTGAAGAAGATGCCCTTCGGGGTCTGAGCGCCGGGGGCGAGGAAGGCGCAAGCAGCTTGCTGCGGAAGGGGCTCTTGCGTGAAGACGGTGATTTGCGGTGGCAGGGAAGAGAGAAAGGTTTCGTTGACGAGCACGCAGTTTCGGATGAACTGGCTGACGTGCTTCCACGCGCCCTCCGTGACAACCACGAGCTGCGGCTCCACCTGGCTGATGATTGCTTCCACCACGGCCATGTCTTGAGCGTCCAGGCAGACGAAACAGCCGCCGGCCTGCATGACGGCCAACATGACGACGGGCGACCACCGGCTCCTCTCCAGAACAATCGGCACCAACACGCCGGGGCCGACGCCGAGATTGACAAGATAGGTTGCGAGTTTTGTGACGCTCGTCTCGACTTGCTGAAACGACAGCTCGCCATCCCACGCATAGATGGCGGGGGCGTACGGCCGCCCTTGGCATTGCGTCAGGATCAGCTTGTGCAGGCACGCCGGAATCTTGGTGTCGGTTTGGTCCGGCTCCCAGTCCGGGTTCATGATTTGCTGGAAATCATGCTCTGTGAACAGGTCCGTTTGCGAGAGTGGCTGGCCTGGCGTGCTGATGATGATTTGCAGTGCCCGCTGAAAGGTGTTCATGACGTTTTGGAGTTGATCTGGAGAGAGGCACCTGTAGCTCACGTCTGCCTGGATGCGGTCATCGCGAAGCGTCAAGCAAAGCGAAACGTCGCAGTTTCCATCAATCGCGCTGGACAGCAGCACCGGGTCCCAGATATCGCAGTCGGAGTCGGAATCGCTCAGAATAGCGTCGTGGACATCCTGACAGGTGACGCAGGTATTGAAGAGCCTCTGGCCCCGAATGCCAAGCGAGTGCTCGATTTCAGCCAGAGTTGGCACCTCGGTGACGGTCGAATCCATAAACGTCCTCTGCAGTCGCCACAAGGTGTCGAGCACGGTGCCTATGGGGGAAAAGTCGACCATGCAGGGAACAAAGGTGGACGGACTGCTCGCATGTTGTGCCGTGTCTGACACAAGCGCCTGTTTTCTCTCGGCGTACTGATATCCGAAAATGACGCGATTCTCACCGACGTAGGTACGGAGCACAAGCGCCCAAGCCAGCTGAACCACGGTGGATATGTTCAGCTGGCTCTCTGCGCAATACTGTGACAACTGGTTGCGACCTATATCCAAGCTGATGCCTCGAGACTCGAGACGTCCTTGATCCCGTATGATGAGGCGCGGAAAGATGCACGGCGTCGCACCGTCAAGGTTGCCTCTCCATATGTCGAGATTGCGGGAAGAATCGGGAGAAGAAAGGTGCCGATAGTGTCGGCGAGGGAGGGCCTCGGAAACGCTCATGGACACGTTCCTGGCCATGTATAATTGTCTCAACTGGGCGACTAGATTGTGGATACCGTTCAACTAGATTGATCCAACATTATTATGACGTTCTGTTCTCTTCGGAGAGGACGGTGGGGAGCGGCTTGGGTTAGCGGAAATCAAGGAACCACCTACATCACAAAGAGCTTGGCTGCAATCAATCCTCAAATACGTTTTGCGGCGTGATCGGCCAACCGAAATTCTGTGCCGAGGCTGAGATGACGATGTCTTCTTCATTGGCGGCAGAGCGCAGAGCGTCTCCATTGGATCATCTGAATCGATGAACAGCATGGCAGGCGAGACCTTCTTCAGAACAAGCTGGTCGAACAGACCGCTTTCCGAGACACTGTCGATGAAAATGCTGCGCAAACCACTGTGGGAGGAAACAAGGGCCTCCCACGCGGCACAAAGTCTGCCCTGGTCGACCAAACTGCCATCAGGTGTGGCGAGCTCATAGGTGCGGCTGACATGAAAGCAATTTTCGTCAAGAGTTTGCGCCACGAGAATCTCTTGTTGCGTAGCATCGACAGGGTAGATTGTTTCAACGTTATCGACTCCGCTGATGCCAATGTCGACAAACCTTTTCCCCGACAGCTTGAAAAGTTTCTCATAGGTTGTCTCCAGAAGGGGGACATCGGAAAGGGTCAGCTCAGGCTGCATGCTGCCCAAACAGGAGATGGCTGTGACGAGGCAAAGTTCAAAACCGTGCATCCAGGAGACGATGCGGTCCTGATGCTTCGAGTTGACATTGTACAACAAGTCTATTCTGGCCCCATGGCCATCCACAGCAGCAGATACTTCAAAAAGAGCGATGCGTCCAACCGCGGGACCAATGTCAGAAGCGAGGGAGCAAGCGTCACGGCCGGGGGCGGCAATGGGCTCCAAGATGCCATTCTCCCGTTGAAGCAGATCAAGCGTCTCGACGCAGTTGAACATGATTTCAACGGGGACTGGGGTTGCCGGCGCGCCCTCGGCAGCCAATCTGGACTGGAAAAGGGGGATGCCGCCACGGGGGATGGCCTTGCGAGTGTCCTTGACGACCTTGATCAAATGGATCGGGTCATTACCGGCGGAAGCCGGGATGCTGATGGGACACAGGCTGGTGAACAACCCAACCGTCTGCTCAATGTTGAAGTCGCTGTTCTGCTCGCCACGGCCGTGCTCTTGGTTCCAGACGGTAGGGAGGTTGCGCTCAGGAAAGGTTTGCCGGAAGGAGTGAAGCAGGGCTGCGAGGAATATGTGGGCAGACTCGGTTCGAAAAACCTTGTTGCAGCCCTTGCGAAGAGCCAGTGCTGCTTGGGTCGGCAAGGAAAAGGTCAAGCGCTTGGCATCGCGGTACAGGTTGGATTGAGCCTCCAAGCCCCAAAACGCAATGTCCGGTGGGGTGATTGTAAACGGCAGCACGGGATCGACCAGGCGCTGGCTGTTTTCGTAGCTCTGATAGTCAGTCCAGTATGTGAACGGCATTGAAGGGTCGGAAAGCAAGGTTCCTGCACGGAGCAACTCGTCCAGGTCATGCAGGAGAATGCGCCACGAGATCAGGTCGACCACCAGGTGATGGGCGGCCAAGTACAGCAACTGCTGGTTCTTGGCGCTGCGGAGATGCTTGACGGCAAAGACAGGACCCCTGAAAACATTGAGAGTTCGTTGCGCGTCTTCAATGGCAGCCGGCAAGTCATCATGGCCGTCTTCCATGTACTTGTGCTCGAATCTGTAGGCTCGGCTGGATTCTGGCACAATCACCTGTGCCCATCCTTGCGAGGTGAGTCTGAAGCGAGCTCTCAGCATGGAGTGTCTCGACACCAGAACGCTCACTGCTGCTTCAATCTCGGCCAATTGAACATGGGTTTTGATGTTCAAGAGTATGCCCTGGCTGAAGCGGTAATCCCGGCCAGACATGGCAGCTTGGTCCAGGCCGTGACTTAGCGAGGTTCTGAAGAAGAGCTGCTGCATGATGGCCAGAGGGAAGATGTCCTCGTCGGAGCCGCCGCGGACGGGACTTTGAGGCTGCCATTGCTCCTCGTGGTCGTCGCGGTTGTTGGCGTTGGTGTTGGCGTTGGGGTTGGCGCTGCGGTTGGCGCTGCGGTTGGCGTTGCAGTCGACATCGTCATCGTTAGTCTCAAGGATGCTGCCATGAAGCCAAGCTGGGCCGGTCGACGTTTGCGTCAATGGTTGCGTCGATGGTTGCACCATGGACTCTGGTCTGCCCAAGTCATCGGGTGGGGTCTCCCTGGGCTGGCGGACCACGTTGGCGCCGGCAGAGGGCCGGTGGACGTAGACTTGCATGCTCATGATGTCGGCCTCGGCCGTCTCGCCCAGATTTTGCACCCATGTCTGCAGCCTCCTCGCGTCGGGTTCACCATGAGCGTTGGTGGCCATGGACTGGAGCACGATCCAGACATCTGGACGACGGGAATCCGAGCCCCACTCGGCCACGGCGGTTTTCAGCGTGTGTATCTGCTTCCTTGCAGCTTCATGGTCGGCCCGGTCTGCCAACGCGACGTCTGGGTTGTTTGGAAAGGGCACGGCTGTGGCGGTGATCAGTGCGACGAACAGACCCTCGAACGGTCCGGCGCGGGGGCGCACCAGGCACACCTTGGCGACCTTGGTGGTGGACAACAATAGGTTCTCGAGCTGCTGCTCCGGCCAGTTGTTGGCCCAGGCTCTGCCAGGAGGCAACGCCGGGGCGCAGCGCGTAGGGGAGGACGGGCTGGACGGCTCGCTTGACGAGGAAACAAAGACGGCTGCGTCAACGGTCATGTCAGCCAGCAGATGCTGCTCATGGTAGCTACTGTGTCGAGAACTCGGCGTCCAGCGGGGGGCGGCAGCAGCAGCAGCAGATGAGGCGGGTGACGATGGCGGCGACGGTGACGATGGCGACGATGGCGACGATGGCGACGATGGCAACGGTGAGATGGCGTAAGACTGATCGAGAGCTGCGCAGTGAATGCCGTCGCTGTCGGTGCTGGTCTGGATGGAGACAGACTTGAAGAGGGTAGAGGCGGGGGATGAGGAGGACAGAGGGGAGAAGGAAGCTGCTGATGCAACGGAGGAGGTGTGGGTGTCGTCGTACTGCGAGTCCGCGTCGAGGTCGTTGGCGAGGCTCTGCTTTCGAAGCGTGTCTGCCACATTGACCTGCGAGGAGCGGTTCAAATACCTCTCCAGTTCTTTGTGGCTGATGCTCAGATCATGGAACAAATCCGACAGTCGACAGTCTGCGTATCTGCCTCTGCCTCTGCCTCTGCCTTTGCTTTGGCCTCTGCTTCGGCCTCTGCTTCGGCCTCTGCTTCTACCTCTGCTTCTGCCTCTGCGTCTGCAACTGTCTCTCTGGGGGCTTTGCGATGAAACTGATCTGCCGGGGCCGAGGCCGAGGCCGAGGTTGAGGTTGAGCTGCCGCTGTTGTTGGCTGGTCGTATTTGCAAGGCGAGCCAGATTCAGCGGTGCAACGTATGGAAAGTCGCCCGAGCGTGGCCGCTGATGTGCGTGGCCGCCGTCCATGTTGGCATCCTAGAAGTGTTGTGTGTTGTCTGGTCGAGGTCGGCATGAGAAATGAAGCTGACGGCGACGAGATTTTCTTGCTCTCAGCTACTATCTTTCTCTTTCTCTCTCTTCTTTTCCCATGTTTCCTTCTTTCCCCCGTTGGCCCCCCCCCTCCTTTTTCTTTTTTTCTTTCTCTTTTGGGGTCCTTCTTATCCTTCCCTGGTTATTGTGCGCGAGCTTCAAGAAACCTGCCGGCTGTTCATGTTTTAGTATTGTTGGTTATTGTACCAGATCTTGCGGCGGCATTTAACTGCTGCAAGACACTGCGTTGAGAACCTAGGGATCCGGCATTACAGTAATAGATGCAACAATGACAATAGATACGGAAAAGCTCAGACTACAAACCTTGGGAAAAAGAATAATAAAAATAAAGACGAAAAATAAATAAAACCCCTTGCGGGAAAACCACAGCTCGAGTCATGGATATCGAAAGCCAACGACGATCAAGCCCCCCGTGGCCTATTCAAGGAAAGCCCGCAACGGCGCAACGGCGAAACGGCGCAATGGCGCGACGGCCCGCTACTACTCGAGCAGCATGCAACATTGGAGCTGACAGGAGAGGACTCGCGAAAGGCGGCGGATTGGAACCATGAGCTGCACACTGCCGAGCGCGGACCACAGAAAGCCGGATCCGTTACCGGGACCTGGGTAAATCAACAACGGTTCGACATCTAGGGGACCTGGATGAGACGAGGCAAAAAGTAAAGACACTCATCTACCAGAGACTCAGCTTGGTCAACAACGATATATCCGGCCGCCAGCGACCGCTGTGGCTAAAAGGGTTACAAGGTGAGGAGGGTTCATGTAAATTGGCCCTGTTCCCCACAGCTCGATGATCCCCTCTTTTTTTTTTTTTTTTTTTGCACGTAAAACAAGTGCGTGCAAACAGGATCCAGCAAGACAAAGTGTGCTTGCTTGGATTCGTATGGGAAATCCTGCTTCTCTGTGTTGTTGCAGTGGTTGTGGTTGTGGTTGTGATTGTAATTGTTGTGGTTGATGCCTTGAACACTGCAAGATCACGATGGCAGCCAGCAGCAGAAGGAGCTGGAAATGGAAAGAAAGATACCGTCAAGTACTCCGTACCCTGGTACATACAGTAGGTACCAGAGGCAGGTACATAGAGCTACCAGCCAGGGCTTCTCGGCGGCACCGAACGGTAACGTGTACGGAGTTCCCCCCGCACACGGTACTCCGTACTCCGCACATGTGCAAGCAGTTCCCAGTTTCAACTTTCCTCCAGTACTAGCAGATGCTAGTTGACTCTATATTAAGACAAGGCTAGTGAGGTGAGTGGCCGGTCCGCTTTGTTTGCTAGGTTGGTTTACTTAGGTGCCTACCTTAGGTACCTACCTACCTTAGGTACCTACCAGGTAGGTAGGTAGGTACCTGTACTTGCCTTTCTTGCCAGGTACTACTCCGTACAGTTAGTTACCTCAGTCTTCCGAAAGCGGGCCCCCCGCAAAGGTTTGAGCGCGCTGCGCGCCAAGCCGACAGCAACAGCCAGCCAGGTTGCGAAAAGGCGCCCTGACCAACCAGACTGTTCAGGCCATACCGAGTACCCAGCGCCTGGCGTCAACTTGCTGCGCCCCAGCTGCAACCAGACAGACAAGACAGCGGCTGCTTTGCTTGCATGTGGACTCGCAGACTTTGCCCGCCCCGCGCGTCATGCCTTGGCCTCTGTTCTGCTGCCAAGGAAAAAGAAGCTCGGCCAAGGGACCAGCTTGCTTTGCTGGCTGCACGTGGCTCGCTCGCCGGATTAGTTTTACCTGCCTGCCCAGTGCCGACCACGTCGCCGCCGCCCTCTCCGCAGTCCCTTGCTTCGGAGCAACAGCAAATCGATCCTTTGCTGTCACGTTTCACGCTGGCTTGGACGAGTCCTTGAACGCATCCAACACTTTTGGCAACCAGCCAGCCGGCCATTCAGGTGCTCGAGCTACAAGCATGACCGTGCTCCCCTGAGACGGAAGGGGAACTCCGGTCCTCATCAGAGAGTGCGGCGTCTTCTCTTCCCAAGGTTGGTAGTGACCTTGGGCGCCTGCTGCCGACAGTCATTGCCTCCCTGAATTTGCCCAGGAACAAGAAAAGAAGCGAAAGGAATCCCATTGCCGTATATGGTAGTTTTACATAGCAGGTGGTTTGATCTGGTCTGTGGCAGCAACAAGGAACACCTACAGCAGCGGGACTCGCACGGCGGAGAAGGGGGAAAAAAGAAAAAAAGAAACGGCAAAAGGGGCACAAAAATGAAAAGAGGAAAAAAAAAATGAAGAAGAGAAAAAAGCAAAAGAAAAAAAAGGAAAAGAAAAACAAAAAAAAAAAAACGAAAAGAGAAGAAACACCCATTGATAGGATTACACTTTGATATCGTTGATATCAGCCACCATAGCCCAGCCCAACGCAGCCCGTTCCAGAATCCCTCTGAATCCATCTTCAAAAATTCATCTCCCGTCCTGCTTCTTGCCTGCTGCAGCCCCAACACCAACCATAACTTCATCATCATCCGGCTCCTCGATGCTGGTCCTGCTGACTGCCTCCTTCACCTCGATCGCCTTCCTGCCTTCGCGCTGCTTGTCCCCTGCAAACGTCATGTCTTCGATTTTGTGTCCTTCGCTCTCGTGCTCTCGCTTGGCCCGGCTGTCGCTCTTCGAACCAAACGGCCATAAACCACTGAGACCTCTGCTGCTTTCTTTCGCAGGATTGATCGGCAATGGCCTCAACACCAAGCTGTCCGCACTCGCCCCTCCGTCCGTCTTGTTGTCCTCTTCTGCCATGGCAAAGTCCCCAAACTCATCCTCGTCCTCGTCAGCTTCGTCCGAATCGTCTCCTTCGTTGTTCACTTTCTTTCCCACCATGCTTCTCCACCATGACCCACGACTACTGCCTCGGCCAATATTCACCTGGAGCTCATCATCCTCAACATCGTCGTCATCATCGTCGTCGTCGTCAAGGTCGTCATCGCCATCTCTGAACGGATCCACCGTGTTGTCTTCGTCATCTCCACCGCGGTATAGAGCTTCTGACGATGGCTGAAAAGATTGGCTCTTCTTCTGGTGCATCGCCAAACGTGCGGCAAGTTGGAGTCTGGCCCTTGAGGGGGGAATGTTCAACGGTGGCGGCGGCGGAGGCGGCGGAGGGATTGAAGGCGGAGTCATCGACGCACTCGTATTGTTGAGAGGATCTGTGTAGGACCGGAACTGAACAATTGTTCACATTAGCGCTTGAGTCTTGCTTTCTTGACACGTGCAGTCAAGAAGTGTCTGGACTGAATGAAAACAACTTGGGCTTGGGCCCGAGACAACCACGACTGCACACTTTCTATGCATCTCTTCAGCGTGCAAAATGTGTCTTTGCCAATGCACCATTGATCCGTCAATACAACGAGTGTCGTCATCTTGCTGCTTCAAAACAAATCTTTGCTTTGTTACGTCTTCATCGTGATCAAAACCTTGCTTTCGGCGAGAGCTTGACGGAATCGTCAACATCATAATACTCGAATGCTTTTCAACTCAGTGAAGCCCACTTGCTCCATATTGGCACGTGTCCCATGGCAGAGTTGAAAGGTGGCGCTTGCCAAACTTCCCCAAGACAAAAAGAGTCACAAGTCCACATCACTTAATGACGTGGCTCGTTCTCTTGTGATTTCGCCATAAATGCCATTCAGTCGAAAATCGGGCGGGGAGCTTTCTCCCGCCCAGTCTGCATAGTCCATTTCCGATATGAAGCGCACGCACAGCTGACCCAAGAGTGGCATGGCCGTCCACGCTTGACCCTCCTGTTTGCGTTTTGACGGATCCTGGGCAAGTCATAGTGACAATCTGCGGGGGAATCGGAGCTCCTTTTTTTGCGACTGTTTCGGGGGATCCAAAGCTTAAATTATCAAGAGAATCGCCACTCACCTCGGAGTTGACATCCTCCTCCTCCGCATCTCCTTCTTCATCCTCTTCGTCGCTACTGCTTCCAAAGCCCGACATCAAGGTTCCGGCGCTGATGGCGAAAGGACCGATGCTGTTGTTGCTGCCTTCGTTGAGATCTATGCCTCCATTCAGGCCAGCTTCCGCTAAAACGTTGGATGCTGCGGAGGATCCGCCTCCGAGACCAGAGAATCCTACCCCGGCCAGACCGCTTCCACTTCCAATGCTTCCCCGATGTCCAAGAGCAACCTCAGGACGGACACCTCCCAGAATGGCATTGTCTCGCTCGCGCGTCTCTGCTAGAGCACCCTCCACGTAGTTGATCCACTCTTGACTCATCACCTTATCAAGAACCGTTTCGGAAAGTAACTCGGGGGGATGGCGTTCCGTAAACTTGACCACTTCCTCGGCAATGAGAGTCAAGTGGCCCATGTAGCCCATGCGTGTCTTGGCCTTGGCCTGAGACACATCGCTGGCCTGTTGACCGTTGATAATGGCCGTCGTGATGTCTGCAGCCTCGAACAGAGATACGGCCAGGGTTGAGTTATACCCACGGTCCATAGGACCGTTGAATACCTGTTGGACAATGTCATACACCACATTGTGCAGAAAGTTGTTCCATGGATATGAAAAGAAAAATGACTATCCAGATGTCGTTAGCTTGATGGACAACCTTGAGGTGAGATAATGCGTGGATCATACCAAGATTGCTGGCACAACACGATGTTCGACGAACTGCATTTTGAGGTAGTCTCCCACCACGGGTCCTGGTGAAACAATCGTCTGTGGCTGCTCATGTGCCACAGGGATCTCTTCTCTGTCAGTGAAGTCTTTTGACGCTGTTTCTCGCTCTGTTGATGAAATTCCGGGAGCATTGGCCGTTCCTTCAGCCTCGTTCTTTTCGGCGGACTGTTCTGCAGCGGGCGACGCGGCACTGGATGCCGAAAACAGCGGTGCGGGCGTGTCCTCTGGATGAGGTGACAGGCCAGCATGCTGGCTGTCGTTTCTCAACTCGTTTGGGTCTAGCACAGAGGCAGGAACTTTTGCTTCAGCACCGGTAACAGGGGGGATAGAAAGACTGCTTGCATGTTCGCGGGGATTGAGATGCTCATCTATCTCCTTGGCAGCAGAATCCAGATCAGCCAAGATAGCCGTTGCCGTATTGTGCGGCGTTGTAGAGTTTTCCGTCTCGAAAGTTTCGACGCATTTGATTTTGCTGGGAGACAATGGCGCAACAATGAGATCTGGATCCTCAAACTGCTGCTCATTCATCTTGTCAACGCCGACAGAGAGGCGGGGGGAGCTAAGTGGCTCGTCGACAAAGTCGTCTTCGTCCTTATCAAGGAATGACGAGGGAGGGCCTGCCGCGATGTCGTCTTCTGCTTTGACAAACTCGTGCGACGTATCTTCACTCATTTCTTTGCTGGGTTCTACCTCTTCAAAGCCATCATCATCAGCAGGATTGATTACCTCCAAACGTCGTGCCTCATCGTGGGTGCCGTGGGGCATTCGCATGGTAAGATCCTCAGTGCTGGGATTCTCGTCCCTGCGAGGACCGAGCTTCCCTTGGATCCGCAAACGATGACGCTCGGCATCTCTGCTTGCTATCAATTGCTCCGACCCGACTTCGTTGAGAAGTCCCATGTTGCTGCAGTGCAACAATTCTGCCATCAACTCGCAGGTCTTGAATCGGTCAAAACCGAGGGGCTCCAACTTTTCCCCAAACGTAGACTCGAGATCATGTTTTCGCGAAGGCCCATCCATGATGAGGGTCATGAAGTTGGGTACGTTGTCAGCGAAAAGCCGCAGCAACGTGCCCAGGTAAATAGGGTCCCGGCTAGAAGGCACGGGGTTTGCTTCGGAGCCCACGTCGGGATCATAATCGGAGTTGTTTTTTCTGATGACTTCAATGACAATCCCGACGCCGACAGTGAGAGGATTGCCGCCTCGGAGCATGTAACCAATGAGTTGTTCGACGCAGGGTTGCGACACGAGCTGACGGGTGAGTTCGTTGGGACCTATGCACTGCTGTTCGTTTTGCGAGGCATTTGCAGATATGGTGATGATTGCCTTGATGAAATCTCCAGCAGCCGTTTGCATAACCCAGCTGTGCTTGGGATCGAGGCAAGAAAGGAGCGTTGGTATGATGTCTTTGGAGTAGAGCCACTGGATTGAGACGTTTTTGACAGGTTAGTGGCAAGGAACATGAGATGCACAAAAAAAAAAAAAAAAAAAAAAAAAAAAAAAAAGGGCACACCACTGACCTCTACGATGCCTTGACCGCCTTCGTTGCGATCTAGTGCAATGATTTTGAGAAGCAGATCCATAATCATGGGACATTCGACGTGGTTCAGGAGCTGAGGAACCACGGAGGGAATGGTGCGGAAGAGTTCCATCATGTCGTCCGTCTTCTTCTCGAACAAGGACTCATTGACCTTGGTGAAGTAACTGGCTTGAAGAGGGTCGAGGGGGGCGGGCCGGTCGAGAAATTGCCAGAACTTGCGGACCAGTTGACGGTTTTCTGTCAGGGCCTCGTAAATTGACCAGGTGTCGGAGCTCAAGACCTCGGCGGCGACGAGAGCATATCGGTTACGTCGCTTCTCTTGCTCCTCCTCATCATTGTTGGTCAGGTCGGTGGCCCGAGACGAGGCGCGAGGTCGCGAAAAGGGCAACAGGCGACTTTTGCCCTTTGCTTCTTCGTCGGCGGCGTCATCGGGGGTTGCGAAGACTTCGAGTTTGGAGGCGACGACATACTCCAACAGTCTCTCGAGTATCTTGTCCTCGCGGAGGTACTCGATGAGTTTGGAGTTGTGCTGTTTGAGCTCCTGGATCAGGTCGGTCTCGTCCAGGAGCTCCTCGAGAGTGAAGTCGGGCTTGTCGAGGATGGTGTCGATGGTGGAGATGTTGGCGTAACCGCCAAATCTCCAAAACATGGCGGGCGGGTTCTATGTCACGGCGCCGGGCGACGAACAGCACCGGCGACGGAAACGGATGGAGCGGAAATATGCGGGCTCGATAAACCGGATCATATACTGAGCAGCTCGCAAAAAAGGAAAAAAAAAATTGAATGACGTTAGGAGCGTTGATGTGGCATTCGGCTGGAATGAAAAGTGGCAGGCAGGCCAAGCAGGGAACGAGGGTCTGCGTGCGGGTCTCGAGGGTTTGGTTGAGGGTTTTGGCTGTGGAGGGAGGAGCAAATAGGAGCAGCAGTCAGCAGTCAGTCAGTCAGTCAGTCACAGTCAGTCAGTCAATCAGTCAGTCCGGCGCGGTCGGCATCGGCGAATGGTGATGCGACGCAATGTAAGATTCGGAATGCCAGATGCCAGATGCCAGATGCAACATGCAGCTTTGAGGACGAGGAGCCCCGGCAAGGAATCAGATGCTTCCGGCCTTTTAAGGGATCCCGTTGGGCTGTTGATTTCTTGGTTGAGTCGAGTCTGGTGCACGACTGGAGTAAGCCAGCTGGAGCTGGGTTGCTGTTGTGCTGTTGTGCTGTTGTGCTGTTGTGCTGTTGTGCTGTTGTTGTGCTTCCCAGTTGGGTGTTGAAGTTGGTTGGGCACTGAACAGGCACTTGACTGACGACTCGGCTTTGGGGAAGGCGCGGCCGCGGGGGTTTGGATTGATTGGTGAAGTCAGTCACTTCATGTCTGGTTTGTTTCAATCAAGTCAAACGTCTGGTTATGCTGGCACTTGGTTTGCCCTGTGCAAAAAGGCCCGAACCACCTGGCTGTGGGAGTGGAGTGGCTGGCTGGCTGGCTGGCTCGGCTAGCCGCCGGCTGACTGCCAGCACGACCTCCGAGCCTGTAAGGAGGTACATAGGCACGGCACCTACCTGGGCAGCCTTGGCAGGGAGAAGCTGGGAGAAGCTGGCTGAAGCTGGCTGGACTCACATGTCATTCGATGGATTGTTTCGTGCGGTCGGGTTGCTATGAGTTGCCGTTCTTAGTAATAATGCAAAACATCACCACCGTCGTCGGCCTGCGGCAACTTGCGACCTTTAACTTGCATGCATCAACCACCACGCTTACCCGTCTCGTGTCCCGACTCCCGACTCCCGACTCCCCAGAACTACCACGAGGCCCGCCGTGTGCGACTTCACTTGCACAAGTCCAGAGCTCAGCTCGCCGTCTCGGCTTTTCCCTCCTCGTCGTACCGCCGCCCTATGCGGAATATGGTGGCCACTGGCCTTCCAAAGGGGACTTGTCCAATGTCGGGCCATGTGGAGGATGCGCTACACCAGACTTGACTCTACTCCGTACTCCGTAATGCTGTCACAAGTACGTACTGCGGAGCTCGCGCAAGGTGTCAATCATCATGCAAGTGATGCCAAGTTGCCCCCCCCCCCCCCCCCCCCCCGCCAGAAGCACTATACAAGATTCATCATGTGCAGCCCTTTATCCAGTTCAGTTCGTACGCCCTTGATTCCAGTCATGTCTCTCAGCAACACCCTTCGCCACCAGGTATACCACTCTGCCACCTCGGACAGGTCTCCCTCGGCGAGTGCTAGCCACTCCCGAAGCTTTTCATACCACATTGGCAAGACATCTTGGATAAGCACCTCGGCGACCATGGCATCGCCTAGCATGCCGTTCCATTTCATGACACCTGTCAAGATGGGAAGGTAGGGCTCCTGGTCTGCCGGGTCAACCCGGAAGTTGGCTCGCAAATAGCGACCCATTGATGGTAACACGTGAGACATTATCAATGGTTGCCATTGACTGCCGAGCACATCCTCCCACTGTTTCAAACCAGGAACGATCCCGCGCTCAAACTCCCACACATCAATCAGTTGTCGATATTTTCTCTTGACATCTGCCACTAAGCCAGTGCCTTTGGGATCCAGATGATAGGGCGGGAGGTGTTGTAGCCAGGGGAAGAGCCAAGTATGCGGCAGGTGGTGGCTCTGGCGTTTCCTCTTGGGGTTCCAGTCGGAAACAGCAGTCTCCAGCTTTCTCGCGATTTGATCCATGACCTGGGCCCGGACGAAATGGGGGAGCAGGTCGTTCCAGTTTTCAACAATATCCAACATGGGGGTTGGTGTTAGTGGATCCCACTGTCGTACCGCGGCGACAACCCTCGGCAGCCATATCTTGTACATCATGCTTTCGTACGGCGTTGTGGCCTTTTGGTGCCTCCGGTAACTGCCTTCTGGATGAAAATCGTTCAGTTCCCTCTTCTTGACTGCGCGCGCGCCATCCTCCGACTTGATCAATAATTCAAAGAGCTTTCTGATATTCGAAGCAAACGTTGACGGGTCGGCAAGGGGATCCCAATCTGCATCTTTCAAAAACGGGTGCATGGCAGCAACAGCTAGCTCGGCTGTTTCTGCACTTGGGACATGGCCCTCGAACGCTTTCTCAAAGCATGCCGAAACACCAGTTATATCCGCATCTGCCGTGACTTCTTTCGACACCAACTCGGCAAACGCTTGAAGCCTCTCAAAGTCGGATCGTAAATCTTCTATTTCTCTTTCCCTTTCTTTCAACTCCAGGTCCAACCAAGCTTTGCGCTCTTCCAAGTTCCTCCATTCTCCAGAGAATGCCTGTAGGTCGGTCTGTGCTCGCTTAACAAGTTTCCGTGCCTCTGTGAGCTCCGTTGATTCTGGTGTACCAGAGGTAGGCGTCATGATTCCGCTGGTCGAGGTAAGCATCTTACTCCTTGGCCCAGTCATATCCAGAATTGGTGTGAACGCTTCAGGGATATGTAAACCAGGGGCGGAGGCTTTCAACTCCTCAACCGTTAGGTACTTTGTCTTGGGACGTCGGGGAGTGCTTGAACCACTACCACCACCACCACCACCACCACCACCTAGTCCCTTTCTTTTCGCCCCTTTCCCTTTTTTCGGTTCTCCGTCCGAGTCGACGATTTTTTCGCCGCGCATTTCGGCCTGCCTCCTCTCTTCTCGGCGCTCTTGTTCCGATTTTTCCTTGACGGCTCCTAAGCCGATGCCCTGGGGTCGTAAGTTTGCCTCGATAATAATATTGCGCCCTTGCCCTTCTTTGCCGAGACCTTTGCCCTCTACATATCCCATCTTGGCCATCATCCGCGCACCGAAACCCTTGGCGTTCACTTTTCCTTTGCTTGTAAACGTACTGTGTTGCGGTCGATTTTGGGGCGGCGCCGTAGCTTCATCCGACTCCCTTAGAACTGGCTCATTTGCAGACGAGGGCACAAACCCCATTCCGAGAACGTTGCTCCCATCGAAATATGACTCGACCTTGGGAACAGGTATGTTTGGAGCCACACCGTCATCATTTGGGGCGGTTCCGTTCAAGGCGGATCCGATTCCACTGCGAAATCCTAGCCCGACACCAGAACCTTGACTGTCGGTTTCGTCTTCGCCCTCGCTTCCGCTTTCGTCCTTTTGCTCCTCGCCCCAACTTCCTTTACCGCCATTTCCTAGCACTGGCCGATTATCGTCATGGTCCATTTCTTCGTCTGTATCGGTCGATTTCGCTGCCGAGGAAACAAAGCTCATTCCCTTGTTCCGCAAGGTCTTTCTTTTCCAGCGCGAATTGGGGCCATCGTCATCACTGTCAGAACCGAAGATTCCCAACGCAGCCTTCTCTTTGGTGTTTTTGCCAACACGCCGTTTCTTCCTGGGGTTGAAGTCGCCAAATTCATCATCAGCCTCTAGGCTTGGTATTCGGTGGTCGTCTTCATCTTCGGATTCTGATGACGAGAACTCTGCGGCTGAAGCCTTTGTAATTCGGGAGGGGTCAAATGGAATATTTGTCCTATTTTCCATAATTTAGTTGCGCCCTGAAGGTTGTGGGCCTTCTATAGGAGATAGGGGTGAAAGGGGAGGTCCCTGATCCATATTCGAACATGATGTTACGAGATGTTGAAGGGACCAAAAAGTGACATTACTTTTTGGGAGTCATTGCGGCAGTGCCACGTGACCCGCCCGACTCGGAAGGTTGGCACCTTGAACAAGGATGATTGGACGGGGAGGCACTACTCCGTACGGAATTTCCTCTTCCTCGTCACTTTCTTTATTTATTTATCTTTCCTCTTAAGAGCTCTTATTCTTCAACCTTGATTTTCTTCCTTTGACAGTCGACCGATGATGGGAACAATGAACATGTGGATGGAAAATGGTTGAGGTTCTTTTGTTTTTCTCCAGCGATGGCGGGGGCTGAGGTGCAGCACCAGAAGGCAATGCCACCTGCAGTCGACCAACAAACCCTCGAATGCAGCAGTCTGTCTGTGGGTCTCAGACAGACCTCCAAGAATAACCCCATAACCACAGCAGATCAATTAAAAAACGCTGTTCTGTTCTTGTCCCCTATTTTATCACACCACAAAAAAAAAAAAAAAAAAAAAAAAAACAGTTAGATTATGTTGGCTGAACAGCTCCAGTTATCGCTACCTTGCCGATGGTGACAGTTACATAAAGGGACTGACTGGTGCTTGCTCTCTCCATTCCTACCCGTGCTTATCTGCCCTGTGCGCGGTGTCAGAACCTATTGACATCGCTCAAGCTAATTCCCAATTCGTTAGTGCCTGGCAGGTTGGGCTTTGATTGGGTCACTGGTCTGTTGGGCCTGCGCCAGGCCGTCGTCAAGATAGGGGTTCTAACCAGCAGCGAAAACAACATTGAAGAGAACAAGCGGCTGGTCTCTTGTCATTCTCGTTTGGTAAGTATAGCGTCACCGAATCACCCAGGTGCCAAACAGCTTTACCAGACAGGAGGGCGATTGCTGGCTTCGTTTACTCGGCATCCTGGGCCAGGCCAAGTTAGGCTCAATTCAAATTCAACTGAAATAGGTTCCTGGTATGTACGGAGTATGTACGGAAGTATGTAACTTGAGGCTTAGCCCCGCCAAGGCTCGAGCTGCTCTCCTCTCCACCCACCAGCAACCCATCTTTCTGCTGCTCTGGTGATGATGCTTGTCACCAGACACCAGCACGCACCTGTTTAACAAAACTCCTCCCCATAGCACGCGCCTTACTTTCCCCGTCTCGAAGCTATCGCGCCGACATCGCCCCCATTTAACACTCGCTCGCTCTTTGTCCGATCAACGTTAGCGACTCTCCATACCACTCAAGGCATTTTATAACCTGTTGTTTTCATTTTCGATTCCTCCGCCGCCGCCCTCTCGATTGGTGCATATGGGCTTGACGCCAAACCGATCATCAGACAAGTATTGAGCGAAGGAGGCTACGGGTAGAAGCACCTGCTTTGATTCACCCGCTCCTTCCAGTCGTATCCCAACTACACCGGTCGGTGGATCCAGCTTGCTTCGTCCCAGCTTTCGCCGTTTGTTAGCGAACCCCGTTTCCCGTTTCATAGTATGTCTGCTACGCTCCTTCCCAAATTCTGCGACTTAGACTTCGGAGGCCAGGATGCGTCCTTGCAAAGATGAATGTAGAACTCAGCAGAGTTCAAATGGACCATGGAAGGGCGTCATCGCCGCCCGGAAGGCATCCAAGGGCTAATCTCAAAACTAGTCCGCTCCGCGAAGCCCAAACTACAAAGGTATCGCCGCCAGAACACCTACCGTTTCTGTAGCTCAACTGGTTACGGTGTCGGCTGTGATTATCCCAAAATGGCCGACCAGGACGAGGATTATAGTTCATTACCACTCCCCGAACGATTTACTCACAAGGTTCGATCTCCTACCGTGGTTCCTGTCCCCGCATAAGTGAGTGTTGACTCGTTCACAATAGATTTGGAAAGTCAGAAAAGCAGCATACGAAGATGCTGCTAAACAGTTTGCTTTGACTCCTGACGAGTCCCATCCATGTTTTCGCCCCTTTCTAAACGAACCAAACCTCTGGAAGTCGGCCGTGGCAGATTCGAACGTCGCAGCACAGCAAGAGGCCATCGCTGCTCTTTGCGCCTTCTTGAAGTACGGCGGGCCAGATTGTGCGCTACGAACCCGCGGTTTGACCATCACGCACATGGTTGAGAAATGCCTGTCTTCAACCAGAGCGGCTACGAAACAGAATGCTCAGGAGGCCTTGCTTCTCTACATCGAACTCGATGTTGCTGGCCCTGTTGTAGAGGATGTGCTACCTGGCCTCTCCAACAAAGTACCCAAAAATGTCGCGGCTACATTGAATGCGTTGGCGGCGATAATTCACAACTATGGTTGCAAAGTTGTGGACCCCAAGCCCGTTCTCAAGGCTTTGCCCAAGGTCTTTGGAGCTGCTGACAAGAACGTCCGCGCCGAGGCAACGAACCTCGCAGTCGAGTTGTACAGATGGCTACGTGAGGCCATGAAGCCCATGTTTTGGGGCGATTTGAAACCAACGCAGCAGGCTGATCTAGAAGCGCAGTTTGAAAAGGTCAAGGCCGAGCCGCCACCGAAACAAGAACGTCTGCTTCGATCCCAGCAGGCAGCAGCAGATTCGGCAACTGCTGGAGGAGATGAATATGATAATGGTGAAGCAGAAGGGGACGAGCCTGCTGAACTGGACGCGTTTTCTCTCGCCGAGCCCCAAGATATTACTAAGAACGTTCCTCCCAACTTTACTGATTTGCTTGCTTCCTCAAAGTGGAAGGATCGCAAGGAAGCTGTCGATGCCTTGTTTCAAGCCATCAACGTTCCTCGCATCCAGGACAGCGACTTCAACGAGGTAAATCGAGGTCTTGCCAAGTGCATGAAAGACGCCAACGTTGCTGTCGTCACACAAGCTGCCCTATGTGTTGAACAACTGGCTAAAGGCCTGCGTCAAAGCTATGCAAAATATCGAGCTATTGTGATGCAGCCGATCATGGACCGGTTGAAGGAGAAGAAGACGTCTGTTTCTGACGCACTGGGTGCAGCTCTTGACGCGGTTTTTGCATCAACGAGCCTTGGCGATTGTCTCGAAGACATTATCGCATACCTGGGCAACAAAAACCCGCAAGTCAAGGAGGGAACGATGAAGTTTCTTATTCGTTGTCTACGTACTACGAAAACAGTTCCTTCCAAACCTGAGATTGCTACTGTCTGCGAATCAGGGAAAAAGTTGCTCTCCGAGTCTAGTCCGACCCTCAGAGACGGCGGTGCTGAAATCCTAGGGACGGTGATGAAGATTATTGGAGAGCGAGCAATGTCGCCTTATCTTGAGGGTCTGGATGATATCCGAAAGACAAAAGTCAAGGAATTCTTCGAAGCTGCCGAGGTAAAGGCCAAAGAGAAGAAAAAGCCGGCACCGGCCGCAAGGGCTGCTCCCCCTTCAGCCAAGAAGCCATTTGGTGCCAAGAAACCAGCAGCCAAAAAAGCAGCCCCTCCAGTCATGCCGGCCGAGACCCCTGCTGCAGCTTTACCGACGGGCAAACCCGTAGCTGCAGGAGGCAGACTGGGGACCCCGAAGCCGTCAAATTTGGGAAGCTTGAAAGCTCCCTTGAAAAGAACTGTCGCTGGCCCGGGAGCAGCATCACCTCGCCGTCCAGGTGCGGCACCACCCGTTATGCCCTCCGAGGATGAACCTATGGCAGCAGCAGCACCTGCACCTGCACCTGCATCTGCACCTGCAGCAGCGCCACAGCCTCGACTTGGCTTAACCCGGGGACTTGCTGGACGTTCCCTGGTGAAGCCGGTAGCTGCCCCCATTATGCCAACAGTTGACTCTCCGCCTCAGTCCAGCAGTCTCACTGCCGTCGAAAGAGCAGAGTTGGAGGAGCTAAGGGCGACGAACGACCGCCTTTCGCGTCAAGTAGATGATATGCGTCAAGAAAGAAATAAGTTCATGGCAGAAATACAAGAGCTCAAGAATCAAAACGCTGGGCTCATTGAGGATCATACTCGAGATGTTCTCAGCATAAAGGCCAAGGAAACGCAGTTGGTACGAGCGCGAAGTGACGCCGAGGCGACAGAGCAAGTAAATGAGCGCTTGCGACGGGAGTTGGATCGTCTGAAAAAAGCGCTGAGCCGCGCCGAAGGTTTTGGAACATCTCCAGGGATGGGAAGCCCAGGTACGTGACCTTTCCAATCATCTTGCGAGGCCAAGTAACCGTGCCGTTCTCTTAACCATGCTGCAGTAACATCGCCAACATACGATGAAGTGGGCATATATCGCGACTCTGAAGCAGCCTCAGGCAACCGTCATAGAATGAGTTTCAACAGCACCGTGTCAGAGGAGAAAGAAAACGGTGGTCTGGCGTATCCCAGGAGCAAACTCAGCCCGGAGCTTCGCTATACCGGCAGTGGAGCCTCATCAGGGCGTGGTTCCCCCGCAAGAGGCTTCCGGAACGCGGCGTACTCAGCGTATGAGTCTACCGAGTCAAGTTCGCCAACGACAAGAGAACGGCCCATATCTTCACTGCCCCAGCCTACCGGTGGTGGTGTGGAGAGTTGGAAACGTGCGGCTGAAGTGACGAGCCAGCTCAAGGCCCGTATCGAACAAATGAAGGCAAGTCAAATACCTACCCGTACCGCCTTACCGCCCCAATGACCTTCTCCTGACACACATGATGTTAGGCCAAACAAGGGTTTGCCCGCCCTTGAATCACGAACATGTGCGGCAGATGCTGTAGACGGCTTTGACATCATTCGAGTTTTCATTTGCACAAGCATCGGCGAACATTGCCGAAAACGTATGGTCTTGCAATCTGGTGTACTGGGGATCCTGACGCTTGAGAGACTGGTTCTTGTTCTGCATTTTGATGGCGTTGAATGACATACCCCTTGGTTGTTAGTGTGGGAAGATGGATGCATGTGACTTGCAAGAACTTGTACAAGCCCCCTGGGTTGGCCGGTGGAAAGATATAAGAGGGCGAAAGGACTACTAACAGAGAATCGCAGAGGCGCTTTCTATTGAATTTCCAGTTTTCAATTTCAAGTGTTTGTTTTTTAAATGCACCGTTGATGATCTTATTAGACAACGACTCTCGAGTTGAAATGTCCCCACCCATGATGTTGAATATGGTCAATGGGAACCCAGTCCCGTTGAACAAGAGGGAGAAAAGAAAGAATAGGCCTGCTGTTGTCCACGTCATGTCACGGTATCGTGCTGGCGGCTTGCCTCTTTTTTTTTTTTTTTTTTTTTTTTTGTCTTTCTTTTTTCTTTCTTTTTTCTTTTTTCTTTTTTCTATTTTAAAGACGTGGACATGTTAAAGTGTTAGGTATGAGGTACCTTCTATAATTATAATATAGGTCGTCTGACTACCACCTACCACCAGGGACCTAACCTAACCTAACCTAACCTAACCAGCCTAACCTGGTACGAGGAGGTAGCCAAGGTTGTTGAATAAAGCCTGGTGCTTACTTGCCGTCATGTATAGAGAGGCAGGTACCTACGATATAGACACGTAAGGCAGTTTGCTCCGTTTTACGTGCCTGGTTCTTATGCCCCTTTTAGTGGCGGAACGCAGCAGCCAGTAACGTACATAATTGCTAGGTGCATGCCATGTGTGACGTAATAGATTAATGTCTGGTTAGCTCAAATCTTCTGAATAGGAGGTATTTAGGGTCTTGGCCAAGTGCCTTATGTTAGGTTAGGTACCTTAGATATCAGGTACCTAGAGGCTCTGAGCTAGTGCAGGTTGGGCAGGTTGGGCCAGCGAAACCGAACTGTCAACTTGGACACGGCTCATCAACGGCGCGACGACGTTTTGGTAAAGTAGTGGGGAGACCCAGGCAGGTCGCAGCTGCCCACTTGGCACCAGACTTGCCCTACGTCACAACCGATTGCAAGCTGGCCGCAATCCGCAATCAGGTCTCGGACCTTTGTCGCTGACATTGATGCCTACTTTTTTTTTTTTTTTTTCTTGTTCCAGAGCGACTCCAAGCCAAAGGTTCAAGCTGGGCTGGAGCTCGCCAGTGCAACTTTGCTTCTTCCCGCTACCTATCCTATCCTCTATTGACACCTAGCTCTTGACTTGGCCAGTCATTTTATTTCGCTTCAACCAATCCAAACCACGTTTCTCCCTCGTCCGTTTGTTGATGACCTGATCCAATCCGCCGGACATCTATTTCGGCTCCTTGATTGCTGATAACTAGGAACTGGCTACCATTATCGAAACAAACCAGACCGACCACTCACGTCGTGTCGTTGTCCCTGTCCACCGCAAAGTGGTCTTCATCAACCGAGGCGATCGAGTAAATACAATTTCCCTGGCCATCCGTGGCGCGCGCTGAGACTGGCTTTTTCCAAACGCACGTAGCTTGTATCGCCGTTCCCAAACAAACACCCATGCGGCCTTGTTAGAAAGCCAGGCGCCTCCAGCATCCACCATCTTGGCATACCCTGCCCGGGTCACGGCAAAACAACCCTCGAGATGTTGGAGGGATTAGTCGCTGGCCTGCTTAACCGCTTCTTGGGCATGTACGTTAAGAACTTTGACCCTACACAGCTGAAAGTCGGCATCTGGTCTGGCGATGTCAAACTTCGCAATCTTGAGCTTCGCCGCGAGGCTCTGGACCAACTGAAAGTTCCCATCAATGTCGTGGAAGGCCACCTTGGGGAGCTCACGTTGGTCATTCCGTGGTCAAACCTTCGTAGTGCCCCCGTCAAGGTGCTTATTGAGGATGTCTTCCTCCTGGCTAGCCCAAAGGAAGAAGCCGAGTATGACGAAGAGGAAGAGGAGCGTCGGCGACAACGACTCAAAATGGACCAGCTGGATAGTGCCGAACTTCTTAAAGAAAAGAGCCGTGAAGGCATGAGCCAAGAGGAGCAGAAGAAGAACCAAAGTTTCGCTCAAAGTCTGGCCACCAAGATTGTTGACAATCTACAGATAACAGTCAAGAATATTCATATTCGATACGAGGACTCTATTTCTGCGCCGGGACATCCCTTCGCTCTGGGGCTTGTCCTTCAAGAATTCAGCGCCGTCAGCACTGATGGTCAATGGAAACCAACCTTCATCCAAGAGTCAAGCAAAACAACCAATAAGCTGGCAACCTTGGGCTCATTAGCCGTGTATTGGAATACAGATTCAGACCTGTTTGGAACCGGGCGGGAAGCACCCTCCGAACTCTCCAACCCCATGACTCATGACGAGATGGTGGACAACTTCAAGAGCATGCTAGGCGAAGCTGATGCTCTTACCTCCCATCACCAGTTCATCCTACGACCTGTGAATGGCCAAGCGAAAATTGAACTGGACAAATCTGGCGACATTCGCGCCCCGAAGCTTAAAGCAAATCTTCTCTTCGAAGAGATTGGTCTCGTCCTCGATGATGACCAGTATCGTGATGCGCTAATGATGGTCGACTTATTCCACTACTTTGTAAGACATCAGGAGTACAAAGCATTGAAGCCGAAGGGCGTCCGTCCAAAAGAGGATCCCCGCGCATGGTTGTTATTTGCAGGAAACGCGGTGTTGAATAAGATTCACCAAAGGAACCGGAAATGGTCTTGGGGCTACTTTCGAGAGCGACGTGATGACCGACGAAGATACATTGAGCTATTCAAGAAACGGAAACAGCAACAACAGCTCACGACTGAGGAAAATGGAGATCTTGAAAAACTGGAATGGAAACTGGACTACGAAGACCTGCGCTTCTGGCGGTCTCTTGCGCGGAACCAGTTGAAAAAGGAGAATGCGGAAGCCTTGCGGAAGCAGCCTCAGCAACCGGAGCAACAAGGCTGGCTGACATGGATGTGGGGATCGAGACCTCAAGGCGAAATACAAGAAAATGAAGAGAATACTCAAATGACTGAAGAGCAACGCGAGGAGCTGTACCACATGATAGATTGGGATGAGAAGGCGGCCATCGCTGAAGAGGTGGACACTCCAAGGGAGGCGGTCAACCTGTGCCTGGAGGCATCTCTCAGCACTGGAAGCTTCACGCTGAAAAAAAGCCCTCATGATAATCCAACCGACCTCCTGAGCCTCCACTTCGACGTATTCAAGGCAAAGGCTTTGAAAAGAACGGATTCCATCCTAGCAAACATCAGCCTCGGTGGCCTGCGAGTCAATGATGGCACCACTCCCGATAGCCTATACCCCGAAATTGTTCGCGTAAAGGATGCTCCTTTGGCGGGAAAACGAAAGAGCCTGTCCTTGAAGGAGCTTGAGAACGACACCGAGGAACCGTTTTTCGAGTTTGAAATTGAGCAGAATCCAATCGAACGAGAAGGCGACTTCGCCCTCTTGGGTAAGCTGAAACCCTTGGAGATAGTCTGGAACCCAAACTTCGTCGTGGGCATTGTGGATTTCTTCCGGCCTCCAGAAAGACATATGGAGTCCATCACAGCTCTGATGGAAAGTGCTGGCGCGACGGTTGAAGGGATTAGAGAGCAAACTCGGGCGGGCCTTGAATTTGCCCTTGAGGAGCATAAGACTGTGAACGCCAAGTTGGACCTTCAAGCGCCCTTGATTATTGTTCCCGTAAGCATCACGACAGAGAACTCAACTTGCCTAATTGTCGATGCTGGTCACATTCATGTCAATAGCGAACTGGTGGATGACAAGACCATGAAGGAGATCCAGTCAAAACAGAGACAGTCGTACAGCGAGGCCGACTTCAAGCGCCTGGAATCAGCCATGTACGACAAGTTCATTGTGAAGCTCACATCCACTCAGGTACTTATAGGCCCCTCGATTGAGGAATCCAAGAAGCACCTGGTGAAGAGGAGTACAGACTCCGAATTACACGTCGTTGAGCAAATCAATGTGGATTTTGTCGTCGAGATCTCTATACTACCCAAAGCCCCCAACCTTACGAAACTGCGGGTCTCGGGTCATCTCCCTATGTTGCACGCTACGGTATCAGATTCCAAATACAAGAACCTCATGAGGCTCATCGACGTAGCCATCCCTAGGTTTGATGCCGAATCAGCCAATAACGACATCCAGGATCAGCCTAGGCGTCCACGGCCATCGACCGCCAATTCCGCAAGATCGCGCCGAAAATCTCAGCGAGAGCGCCGCCAGTCCTTTGCATTCCCCTTTAGTCAGCCTCAAACTGCTGTGGTCCTTGAAGATATCGATGATGAAAATGAAGACTTTGAGGATGCCACAGATGGGGGTAACGGACAACATCTCAAGATTCAGCAGAGGAGCTTTGAGTTCAACTTCAAGGTGGACACTCTTAAAGGGTCACTTTACAAAAGCGACCCAGACCGGGTCAAGTCCGACACCCTTCTGGTTGAATTAGTTGCCGAGCGCTTCGACCTGATATTCTACACGAGAACGTACGACATGGCTGCCGAGGTTTCCCTGGGATCTGTTGCGATTGAAGACTTTGTCGAAAATCCCTCTGGAGATTTCAAATCGATCGTGTCATCCGGCGACAGTGAGGATTTAAAAGCCGGGAGAAGTCTTGTTCATGTCAAGTATATGAAGATCAATAAGCAGTCGCCAGAGTTCATGCCCGTGTATGAAGGTGTCGAAACGAACATAACTGCCGCCATTTCCACCATCAATGTTGTGGTCACGCGTAAGACGCTTTTGACGCTTCTGGACTACATCTTAACCACCTTTACCGGGGGAGATAACGACCAGGGTAGCCAATTGCTTGCGATTGCAGAGGCGGATGATGGGGTCCTCGAAGATGGTTCGGGCGAAGCTTCAAAGCCTAGTGAGAACGCAGGGTCGATCCGTGTCAAAGTCGACCTGAAGGCCATCCGACTGATTCTGAACAATGATGGCATAAGGCTGGCCACTCTATCATTCAGCCATGGGGATGCTGGAATCTTCATCAATGGAAAGACCATGCGTGTATCGGCAAAGCTTGGTGATTTATCTCTAGTTGATGATGTCAACCTTGGCGTTTCGGCGGATTCCAACCTTCGCAAGTTGGTTACAATTCAGGGGGATGACCTTGCTGACTTCAGATACGAGACCTTCGACTCTGGAAATGAAGAAGCATATCCCGGATACGACAGCTCAGTTTACCTTCGAGCGGGTTCTGTCAAAGTAAATTTTGTCGAGGAGCCGTTTCGCAAGATTATAGATTTTCTAGTCAAATTTGGAAAAATGCAAGCCTTATACAACGCTGCTCGGCAGGCTGCTATGACGCGAGCGAACCAAATCCAGCAGAGTCCCAGCAAGATCAAGTTTGACGTCGTCATAAAGACGCCGATTGTCGTATTTCCTCGACTTTTCGTATCTGATCAGCACCAGGGAGATGTCATAACTGCCTATCTTGGAGAGATTTACGCCCAAAACAAGTTTGTGCCGCTGGATGATAGGAAGGATTCTGATGTTGCCATGAAAATTTCCGCTGGTATCAGAAATGTCAAACTGACTTCTGACTTTCACTACTCTGATGGCCGATCGGAGGAACTTGAAATGATAGATCATGTGGATCTAGGTTTCAACATCACGTATTCTGAGCATAAGGAAGGCGTACAAAGACCAGATATGGATGTCGAAGGCTCTCTTTCGGACATCAAACTCCGCCTAACGCAATATCAACTCAAGTCCCTCCTAGAGATTTCCAAATCTGTGCCTGCCGCATTTGCAGGGGAGGGAGACAACTCTGACGAAGAGGCTGCGCGGATGGTGGATGAAGGGACATTGCAGCTCGCCAGATCAGGATCTGAAGGTGATAATCGGGATTACAATCAGAATCTGGTTGATCTCTCACCTGAACTAAGCTCACTGCAGAATGCCTGGACCAAGTTCGATCTCGTCTTTTGCGCCAATGCTGTGGGCCTCGAGCTCATCATGGCGGAAGAGGATGAACCAGTCGGGGATCTGGCCAACTCTAGCTTATCAAGGTTCTCACTGGACGAAACTAGATTGAAGACGAGGGTGCTTTCTGACGGCTCGCTGGAAGCCGAGCTGCTCATTCGGTCCTTCACAATCTTCGACAGCCGGCCCAAAGAGAGCAACAAGTACCGGCGAATCATGGCATCTTCCAACAAAGAAACCCAGCAATTGATGGCCAGCGTGACCATGTCTGGCGGGAAAGAGCGAAATCTAATTGCCATGGCTACTATTGACAGTCCGCGCATAATTTTTGCTCTCGATTACCTTTTTACGTTGCAAAGATTCGTTACCGAAGGGCTCGTTGTGGATGCTGTCAGTCCAATTGATGATGAAAGCCTTGGGGACGCAATCGATGAATCGGACAATGACTCGACACAGGTGACCTGTCAGGATACTTATCAATCTGACAGGCAACAGTCACAAGTGTTGCGGCAACGAGATAACGCGCCTTTGGTCGAACCTCAAAGTTCAAAAGAAGAGCCATCAATGTCCATGGCGTTCCGTGTCAATCTAGTGGATGCCCAAGTAATACTCATCGCCAATCCGCTGGCATCAAACTCGGAAGCTATAGTTTTGAGCATTCGGCAGATGCTTCTGTCCAAGCAGCATGCCCTCACGTTTCAAGTCTCAGAGATTGGTATGTACTTGTGCCGAATGGACAAGTTCGAAAGCTCTCGTCTGCGAATCATCGATGACTTCTCCATTCAATTGAGTATGGACAGTTCGCAGGTCGGTGTGGCAAGTTTCCTCATTGATGTGCAACCATTGATCCTCCGTCTTTCCCTACGCGATATCCTCTTGATCTTGCAAATCATCACCAGAGCCAGCGAGCTCTCCGGGGGCGAATCAAAAGACCCCAAAGAATCCGCCGCCGAACAAAAAGCACAGCAATTGCGCAATGCAGGGCTGAAGAGCAAATCCGCGAGTGGTCGTGGCCAGTCAACAATTGCAAGGACCAGAGGCACGAAAACTATTACAGCAAAGCCCGTCAAAGCTCCGGCGAAGCCACAAGCGGCTGCGGCACCTGCTCGGGAAGAA
The DNA here is from genome assembly GCF_000687475.1 of Ustilaginoidea virens. Classification (NCBI taxonomy): domain Eukaryota; kingdom Fungi; phylum Ascomycota; class Sordariomycetes; order Hypocreales; family Clavicipitaceae; genus Ustilaginoidea; species Ustilaginoidea virens. The sequence goes on from NC_057316.1 coordinate 2,997,775, forward strand.
TTATCTGTTACTGTTGAGGGAGTCCGTATTGTCCTCATCGGCGACTTGCACGAACTACCCATTCTAGACGTTGGTATCAAGAGCTTTACAGCAGGAGCGCAAAATTGGTCTTTTAATCTAAAAGCTGAGTCGGCCATTGAAATGTACTCCAGCGTCTACAATTTCTCGAAATCAAGCTGGGAGCCACTATTGGAGCCGTGGCAGGTTGGCCTTGGTGTCGCCAAAGATCCAGTGTCGGGACTAATCTCTGTGGACGTCGCATCCAAGAAGACGTTTGATATAACAATCACAACAGCTTCTATCGCACTCGCATCCAAGTCTTTGACGTTCTTAACCACGGAGCAAAACGTTCTAGACAAACCGAGAGGGGTTGAAGCCCCGTATCGCATCAGGAACTACACGGGCTTCGACGTAGTCCTTCACTCCAAGAGTCCCAGCTCAAAGGAACCCATCAGTTTGCGTCTTGAAGATGGCGCTGATTCACCTTGGAGCTTCGAACACTGGGAGAAGATGCGGGAGAACCTCTTGACCGAGTCGAGCCAAAACGACGTGGGCATCCAGCTGGAGGGCAGTGGGTTTGACCCTGTGAAAAATGTGAGACTTAACAGAGAAGGCGAATTTCTGTACAGCCTTCGACCAAAGACTGAGAATGTGCTGCATCGGCTGTGTGTCGAAGTCAGTCTCGGCGCAGACAATATCAAGTATGTGACATTGAGATCGCCCCTTGTCGTGGAAAACTCGACAGGGATCCCCGTCGAACTCGGCATATACGATGCTCAGCAAGGCCACCTCCTAAAGATTGAAAAAATTGCTCCTGGAGATTCACGACCAGCGCCCGTCGCCGCAGTGTTTGAGAAACGAGCGTTGGTTCGTCCCGATGGCGGCTTTGGCTATCAATGGAGCAGGGATCAGATTTGGTGGAGGGATTTGCTGCAAAGACCCACGAAACAATTGGTATGCAAGGGAGAAAACGGCGATCCGTTCTATTTCCAGGTGCACGCACAGTTTGATAAATCCAACCCTATAACCAAGTAAGCCCCAGTCTCTCGTTTCCCTTTACAAGACCGTTGCAAGACCATGCTTTGACCGATTTACCAGGATATATCCGTGTATGAGGATCAAGTTGTCAGCGCCGCTGACTCTTGAGAACCTCTTGCCCTACGACTTCAAGTACAGAATATACGACAAAAATACGAAGAAAGATTGGTCAAACTTCCTCCGAAAGGGCGGCGTGAGTCCGGTACATGTTGTGGAGCTCTCACACCTACTACTCTTGAGCATTGACATGCAGGATACGGTTTTCAAACCCAGCGACTTCTCCATCATCAACTCTGGAAATACCGAGGATTTCCGCAAGGAGAGTCGAATAATTGTCAAAGACGAGCAGGGTCTCTCGCTGAATCTCGCTTTGCACTACTTCAAGATTCCTCATAGCGGAGGAGCTTTTAAGGTTTCTGTATACAGCCCGTACGTTGTCCTGAACAAGACGGGACTTGACCTTTGCATTCGCATGAAGGGCTTTCTGCAGCAGGCTAAGCCGGCTGCTGGCCAATTTTCTCTTGTTCACACATCGCAGCGCCAACGACCAAAAGCCTTGCCCTTCATGTTCTCATACGGCAACGACGACAATAGGAATCGCGCGCTGTTGAAGATTGACGAGTCGGAATGGAGCAAACCCCAGAGCTTCGACGCCGTTGGCAGCACTGCGGAGGTGGTCCTGAACTCGCGTTCGAAGGACAAAGAAATCCACATTGGCATCGCAGTGAAGTCTGGCGAAGGAAAGTACAAGATGACCAGAGTTGTCACCCTGGCCCCGCGTTTTGTGCTTGTGAACAAGTTGGGCGAGGAAATACTGGTGCGCGAGTCGAGCTCCTCTGGCTACATGTCTCTCGAGCCCGGAGCGCTGCAACCGCTGCACTTTATGCAAAAGTCACCCGTGAAACAGCTATGCCTCTGCTATGCTGGCGTCGAAAATCAGTGGACCTCTCCGTTCAACATTGCTGACGTGGGAACGACCCATGTCAAGATTGCCAAGGCCGGACAACGGCAGCGTCTGGTGCGCGTCGAGATTCTTCTCGAAGACTCGACAATCTTCCTGCACCTCAGCATGGAAACCAAGAATTGGCCTTTCTCGATGCGCAACGAAAGTGATGCGGAATTCACCTTTTACCAAGCGAACCCGAATGTTGACGAGGACGACGTCGAGGACCGCAGCGGCTGGCGCCCCATCAAGTACAGGCTGCCGCCTAGGAGCATCATGCCGTACGCGTGGGACTTCCCAGCGGCCAAACATCGCGAACTGGTCATAGCCACCAACAATATGGAGCGCCACGTAAAGCTGGCCGAGATTGGTAACCAGATTCCCATGAAGTTTGTCACGCCTTCTGGGCAACAGAAAATCATCGACATCAACGTTGCCGCAGATGGCCCGACGCAGACGTTGATCTTGAGCAATTTCCGGGCAAGCAAGAGCATGTACAAACCGAAAGCCCTGTCCAGGACAAGCACCGGCCACGAGGCATTCGAGGTGAAGGACCGGGACACGGGCGCAACCTTTCGAGCGCAACTCAGGCTCTCTGGAGTGGGGGTTTCGCTCATCAACGCGCAGTTGAAAGAGCTGGCCTACATTACTTTCCGGGACGTGCAGTTCCGGTTCAGCGACTCGCCTTTTATCCAGACGGCCTCCCTGGCCGTCAAGTGGATGCAGATTGACAACCAGCTTTACGGCGGCATCTTCCCCATGGTTCTGTACCCCAGCGTGGTACCGAAGAAGGCTCACGAGGTGGACGCGCACCCGTCACTGCATGCCATGGTCAGCCGGGTCAAGGACGATTCCTACGGCGTCACGTACATCAAGTACGCCTCGGTCCTTGTGCAGCAAATGACGGTCGACCTGGACGAGGACTTTGTGTTCGCGCTGCTGGAGTTTTCCAATGTTCCAAACGCCAGCTGGAGCGCGGTTGAGGAGGAAGGCAAGCTGTGCGACGAAGACTTGGACATTCCGGAGCCATCGCAGCAGGCAGGTGGGCAGGACCTGTATTTCGAGGTGCTGAACATTCAGCCGATGCAGCTTGACCTAAGCTTCATGCGAACGGAGCGCATCAATGCCGAGGACAAGACGTCGTCTCGGAACCCAATCATGTTCTTCCTCAACGTCATGACCATGGCCATTGGGAACGTCAATGACGCACCGATCCGGTTCAACGCCCTCTTACTGGAAAACGTGAGGGTCTCGATGCCGGTGCTGATACAGAACATGGCGAACCATTACAGCCAAGAGGTAATGTACCAGGTGCACAAGATTCTCGGGTCGGCGGATTTTCTGGGCAATCCGGTGGGCCTGTTCAACAACATCTCGTCTGGCGTGACGGACATCTTTTACGAGCCGTACCAGGGTCTGATTCTCTCGGACAAGCCGGAGGAGTTTGGCATCGGCATCGCAAAAGGCGCGGCCTCGTTTGCGAAGAAGACGGTGTTTGGCTTCAGCGACAGCTTTTCCAAATTCACGGGCAGTCTCAGCAAGGGACTGGCGGCGGCATCGCTCGACAAGCAGTTCCAGGACCGAAGGCGCATCGCCAAGGCGAGGAACCGGCCGAAGCACGCCTTGTACGGCGTCGCGGCAGGGGCCAACTCGCTGTTCACGAGCGTGGCATCTGGCGTGGGCGGCCTGGCTCGAAAGCCGCTCGAGGGAGCCGAGCAGGAAGGAGCGCTGGGCTTCTTCAAGGGGGTCGGCAAAGGGGTGCTCGGTCTCGCGACGAAGCCGGCTGTCGGCGTGTTGGACATGGCCAGCAACGTGAGCGAGGGAATCCGCAACACGACGACGGTTTTCGACGGCCAGGAGCTTGACCGCGCACGATTCCCGCGGTTCATCCCCAACGACGGCATCGTGCGTCCGTACAGCAGCCGGGAGGCGATGGGACAGTATTGGTTGAAGCAGGTGGACAATGGACGGTACTTTGACGAGCAGTACATTGGTCATCTGGAGCTGCCCAAGGAAGACATGGTGGTCATGGTCACGTACGCGCGGATACTGCTTATTAGGTCGAGGCGGCTGACGAGCGAGTGGGACGTGTCACTAAAGGATGTGCAGACAATTGCCAAGGAGCGGACGGGTGTCAGCCTTGTGCTGAGAGGAGGAGCGAATGGGCCGTTTATCCCGGTGGGAGGTGGCAGTGAGAGAGCCTTTTTGTACAAGATGATTGGGGTTGCGGTGGAGGAGTATAATCGGAGGTTCAGGGGAGGAGAGTGAGTAGAGTAGAGCGAGAGCGGAAAAAGAATGAATGAATGAATGAATGAATGAATGTATCGAGGTAGTTGATTCAAAGACGGCTCACGGGTGGCATTTTTTGCGGCTGAGCTGTTGAAAAAGAGACGAGACGAGTTGGGGACGCTGTCATGACCTCCTTTCTTTGTCCGGTTCTCCTCTCCTCTTGCCGGTAATCAGTCAAAGAGCCATGGTGTTGACGGTAGGACGGCGCACGGCGGAGTCTTGGGAGGCTCCATGTCCTGTGCGCTGCGAGCCACCTCCGGCAACCTCTGGGCGCAGAGCGAGGCGGGGCCGTTGGAACTTGCTTGCTTGTTTGCTTGCTTGCTTGGCTGGGGTCTGGGGAAGCGCGGAGGCTGGAGTGGTGGAGGCTGGAGCGATTGAAGCCTGCGTGCGACTCGCGAGGAGGTCTACGGAGTATTGTCTGAGTCAAGCTTGCTTGGCTGTCGAGGATGCATTGGGCCCGCCTTTCTGCGGGGGGAGAGCTGCTGCCCTGTTGCCCACGTGCAGCGAGGTAAGCGCATACCCACAGGTACCTAGGTACTCCGTACGGTGTACCGTGTGAACACGTAAGGTACGTATCGGGAACACTCACCGGAAATAACGTACCGGAAACATGTAGCCTGCACCGCTGCAAAAGGGCTTTCTTTCAACGTTTTGATCTCCGGCGGGGGAGGGGGCCGAAGAAATTAAAGAACAAAAACAAAAACAAAAAAAAAAAAAAGAAAAGAAAAGAGAAAAGAGAGATGGCGGCGGCGGCGGCGGGTTGGGTTCCTTGCAGTTGGCAAGCCGCGGCCTCGTGGCGAAAAGTTGAAACCAGGCCAGAGGGAAGCGGCGTCGGCCCAGCCAGCTTAGCTTGTCAAAAGGTCACGAGGTCGCCCCGCTTGCTGTCACGGAACAACGGTTGCGGGGTGGTGGTGGGGGGGGGGGTGTTTTTTTAGGTGTTTTTTTAGGCGTTGTTTTAGGCGTTGTTTTTCTCCTTTCTCTTCTCTTTTGGCCTGGGCCTCGTTTTGGTCGCTGAACGCTTGGGTGGCTTGGTTTGGGGTTCGACGGGGCCGCCAATCACAGCGTCTGCCGCGCCTCGTCGGGCTATGCGGACGGCGCACGGCGGGCGGCGGGCAGCGGACGACCGATCCGAAGCAGGAAGGAGCAGAGCAGCAAGTTGACAGGTTCTGGGGTCTTGGTGGCTGCGTGAACATGGTATGATGGTAGGTGCGGCCGCAGCGAATCGCAGCGGCCGGGCCCTGGAGGCTCTTTCCCCTCTTGAACCGGAATAATCGGACGCCGGCGCCACTAGGCTACATTTGATGTTGCTCTGGGTGGTGTGGGCGCTTGCCCTTTTCCTTTTTTTTTTTTTTTTCTTTTTTTCTTTTTTTTTTTCCCGCCCTGCCTGCCTGCTGCGGCGCATAGAGCTTTGCTGCTGGTCTGTCTGTGCTGGACAGATGCGACAGATGCGACAGATGCGGCATAATCATATGGCGAGGTTGCCGCGACGCAGCCGGCTGCAAGCAGCCGCAGCATGAGAGGGCAAATTGCATCCATCACAATGGCACGGCACCCTGGTCCTCGATCGGGCCCCCGAGGCCAGCCGCCACAGGCCGCCACAGGCCGCCGCCGCCCCAACAGGCGCGGGCGATGCCTCCCACCCACCCAACTTTTGGCCCTTGGGGTTACACGGCGCGCGGTGTATTGCTGCTGCCCGCCCTGCCTGACGCTGCTCGCTGCATCGACGCTGCGCGCTTCATTGACGCTGCTGCCCACATACATGCATGCACCCATTCGACCAGAAGGACCGCATTAGGGCCTCAGGGCTTCCTTCCTTCCTCGCCCGCGGCTTGAAGCAGGTCTGGGGCACCCACCCCACCACCCCCCCCCCCCTTCGTTCCCCCCCGCCTTCCACCCGCCTTCCACCCCCCTTGCCAAACTCGTGAATCGCGACGTTTGCAGTGGGCACTTGCCATCCACACTTGCCATCCACACGCGTGCCGCTTTTTTTCCCCTCTCGTCGGCCTTTTTCTCCACACTGACAAACCTGTCAGCAAGTGGTCCTGGTTGGGGCTTGTCCCAGTAAGGCGGGCATGCCGAGCGGGTACGGAGTACAAAAAGTTGCTTGGCCTCTTCCCCCCCCCCCCCTTTCCCCCGCGGCCGCTCCTCCCGGCGTCTTGCGATGCGCGCCCGTCTGAATTCGCTCCTTTCCTTCTCCTCCATCTGCATTGTGTTTCTTTTTTTTTTTTTTTTTTTTCCCCTTTTCTCTTCCTTTTTTTTTTTTCCCTCCCTTCTTCTCGATTCTTGCTTCTTGGCTCTCTCGTCTTGACCGGTTGAGTCTGGTCGGAAGCCGCAGGAAGGGGGGCACGTTGCATTCGCCGTACCTGCCTGCTACCTGACTTTTGACGTGGCGCCAGCGAACAACAACCACCACCAACAGGCAGGAGGGAAAGAAGAAAGAAAGGAGGGGGAAAAGAGGCAAAGGTGAGGAGTGAGGCTTTAGAATTCAGAGGATGATTTCAATGGCTCCTGTTTGCTGACGATTTTTTTTTCCCCCGGCAGTTGGTCGCCTCTATGCTACACGAGCTCAACTTGATTCGACAGCAACACGACAGCTTACAGCGCTCCTCCAACCATGGCCATGGCTGACCCTGCCGCCACTGCACCAGCACCAGCACCAGCACCAGCACCTGCCGCCGCTGCCGCTGCCACTGCCACTGCCACCGACACCGGCACCGAGCAGCCGCACCAGCCGCACCAGCCGCACCAGCCGCACCAGCCGCACCAGCCGCACCAGCTGCACCACCAGCATCACGCTCCCGTCGCCGGCTTCGACTACAACCCCGACCCTGCCCTGGATCCCGCAAACCAACACACTCATGCCCACACCCATCACTCGCCCCGAGTCGACGCCGCCGGCCACGACGACGCCGTCTACACCGTAAACACCACCGCAGATCCTTCCCTGATTCCGCACCAGGACCACGCGCACAGTCACAGTCACAGTCCCAGTCACTGCCCGGCCCGCCCCGGCCCCGGCCCCGGCCCCGGCCCCGGCCACGGCGTCGAGAAGCACCATCCCCTGCACTCGCCCCCCGAGTACAGCGGTCACGAAAAGGTCGAGCACGGCCATGTCAGCGCTACGCGGGGCTCCAGCTCCACCGACGACGACAATGACAACTCCTTTTGGAGCAGGATCAAGCGCCTCTACCGGCGCTATCGCCCCTTCTCCCACCTCGTCTACTTCCTCTTCTTCACGGGCTGGTGGATCGCCTCCCTCGTCCTCCACCGCAATGACATGAACTGGGTCGTGCCCTTTCTCGTGTGGCTCTGCGTCTCCCTGCGCCTCATGTTCTACTACGTCCCCGCGAGGCATCTGTCCTCCGCCATCCGCTGGCTCTGGGACCGTTCGGCCCTGTTCGTCTACCGCAAGATTCCCGGCGCCTGGCGCACCCCCCTGGGCGCCGCCGCCGCCCTGGCCGTCATCCTCGTGGGCACTTTTGCCTCGAGCGAGGCCGCCGACAACACGCGCGCCAACCGCGCCGTCAGCCTCTTTGGCATGCTCGTCATGATTTTCGCCTTCTGGGCCACCAGCGCCCATCGCAGCCGCGTCAACTGGCGCACCGTCATTGTCGGCATGCTGGCCCAGTACATCATCGGCCTCTTCGTGCTGCGCACCGGGACCGGCTACGACATCTTCAGGTTCATCGCCGACCGAGCCGGCGACCTCTTGGGCTTTGCCGGCCAGGGCGTGGCCTTCCTGACCAGCGACGACATCCCCGACAAGGTTCACTGGTTCCTCACCGGCGTCATCCCCGCCATCATCTTCTTCATCTCCCTGGTCCAGGTCCTCTACTACGTCGGCTTCCTCCAGTGGTTCATCAAGAAGTTTGCCACCTTTGTCTTCTGGGCCCTGGGCGTGTCGGGCGCAGAGGCCGTCGTGGCCGCCGCCACGCCCTTCATCGGCCAGGGCGAGTCGGCCATGCTGGTGCGTCCGTTTGTGCCGCACATGACCAAGGCCGAGATCCACCAGATCATGACGTGCGGCTTCGCCACCATATCCGGCTCCGTCCTCGTCGGCTACATCACGCTCGGCCTCAACGCCGAGGCTCTGGTGTCGTCGTGCATCATGTCCATCCCCGCCTCCCTGGCCATCTCCAAGCTGCGGTATCCCGAGACGCAGGAGACGCTGACGGCCGGCCGCGTCGTCATCCCCGACGACGACGAGCACAAGGCCGAGAACGCCCTCCACGCCTTTGCCAACGGCGCTTGGCTCGGCATCAAGATTGGCGCCACCATCATTGCCTCGCTGCTCTGCATCATTGCCTTTGTGGGGCTGATCAATGCCTTGCTGACCTGGTGGGGCCACTATCTGAACATCAACCAGCCTACCCTGACCCTGCAGACCATTCTCGGATACCTGCTTTTCCCCGTAGCGTGGCTCTTGGGAGTGTCCGAGGACAAGCATGAAATCCTCTTGGTTTCGAGACTGATTGCTCAAAAAGTCATCACGGTACGGTAGCGCGCTTTCTTTCTGTCTGACCTGGGTTTTGATATCAAGTGTGCTTGCCATCCATCTTGCAGTTGCTGACAAAAGGGTGTCCGTGGCGTAGAACGAATACAAGGCCTTTGTGCAGCTTACCAAGGACAGCGACTACGCCAACCTGTCGCCTCGCGCCAGACTCATCGCCACCTACGCCCTCTGCGGCTTCGGCAACATTGGCTCGCTGGGTATCCAGATCGGTATCCTGGGGCAGCTCGCTCCGTCGCGCGGCGGCGACGTGTCCAGGTTGGCGCTTTCGGCCCTCGTGTCCGGGGTGACGGCCACGTTGACGTCGGCTGCTGTTGCCGGCCTGGTCGTCACGGACCAAATTGCCCTTTTTACGGCCAAGGCCAGCTCGTAGGAAGGGGGGGAGTTGGAGTTGGATATGGGGGGGGGGGGGGGGGAAGGGAGGGGGAGAAGGAGGGTGATGCTGCTCGTCTGTCTTGGTCTTGTTCCTCTTTTCCTTTTCATGGATGCATGCATATTGGCTGGGGTGGGCTCTTTCCACGACACCTGGAGAAAATGGACACGGCAGAGAAATCAAGGGAGAAAAAACATTCCATCGGGCCCTGTACGATTCTAGTTTTCTAGTTTCCGAGCATGGCCATGCTGCTGTTGTTGTGCACACAGGTCCGGTATTTTTTTTTTTCTTTTCTTTTTTTTTTGGTGGCCCCCCCCCCCCTCCCCCCCCAAAATCATGAAGGAGAGATACATGTACCCTGCTGCTCTGTCTCTCCGGGTTGCTGGCATTCCGGCGCGACTCGCTCTTTCCCCGTCACGGCAGATGACAGCTGTTGCATGCAGTGCAGAGAGGGGACGATTGAAATGACGTCGACGTCAGGTCAGCCGCCGCCGCTTCCCAGAGTTCCTTCCCTACCGCCGTCGTCCGACTCCAGCCAGTGCAAGTGCAAGTGCAAGTGCAAGTGCATGTGCAAGTAAGTGCAAGTGCAGCCTGGTACAGTAATACATCCCCGAGCAAAGTTTCAACGACTGGTTACACTTTAAACTTTACAAACCCTCAACGAGCCAAACGAGCCAAACGAGCCAAACGAGCTAAACGAGCCCAACGAGCCCGCCTGCTCTTCAGCAGACAAAGAGCAGGACCGCCATGCGCCTGTGCAATCGGCCGAATCTGCCTAGCCGGGTCCCCAAGGTTTGAGCCTCCGTCATGGCTGTCAGCGCCCCTTTTTTCAATTGTTAGCCTCTGCAGGAGGAGCTGGCTCAATCTTTGGCTGGCCGTCCCTCAACCCAACGCTGTTTTTTTTTTTTTTTTTTTTTTCCTTTTTGTTCCTAGCCAAGCCAGCCCAAGCCAGCCCAAGCCAGCCAACCACACGTCGCACAAATTGGACCAGCTCGACTCGCTCTCCCTTGGCGCCAGCTTCTCCGTCGCCCTTGGCCCGCCGTACCTCGCCGTACCTCGCCGCACTCGCTGCCGCCCCTCGCAGTACCCCCAAGGCCCAAGGTGGGCAGAGCTTCCCCCCCCCCAAACCAAACCAACCAAGGAACAAATGTATGTTCCTTTCTCTTATGCCCTTCCGTCTCGCATTCCGCAGACTTGCGTGCTTTTGTCCTGACGTTTCGAATCTCGAATCCCACGGGCCCAGCAATCCTCCTACAGTCCCAGCCCAGCTGATGTGATTTCTTGCGCAGGCAGAGAGCAAAAATCATGTTCACCCTCGGCCGCCGGAGGATCCTCTCCACCTTTCTCGCCTTCTTCGCCGTGCTGACCGTCTGGCGGGCCTGGGACCTGGCCTCGACCAGCTCCGGCAAGGTGCCGACCAAGCCCATGACCGGTTACACAAAGTACGAGCCGGAAAAGGACTTTCTGTGGAGGACCATCAGGCACAATTACCCCGTCACCTCGTTCCGCCCGCTGCCCACCGCGGCCGCCGACACCCTGCCCTCGGTGCAGGCCAAGTTCCCCGCCGAGAGCGCCGCCGACAAGAAGGTTCGGCTGTCGCGCCAGCAGGACGTCCGCGACACGTTCCTCAAGTCGTGGAAGGCCTACAAGGACTACGCCTGGCTGCATGACGAGGTGACGCCCGTCACGGGCAACGGCAAGGACCCCTTTGGCGGCTGGGGCGCCACCCTGGTCGACTCGCTCGACACCCTCTGGATCATGGGCCTCAAGGACGAGTTCGACGAGGCCGTGTCGGCCGTGGCCGCCAACGCCGGCTTCGTCGACACGCGCGACGACGAGATCAACGTGTTTGAGACGACGATCCGCTTCCTCGGCGGCCTGCTCTCCGCCTACGACCTGAGCGGCGACAGGCGCCTGCTCGCCAAGGCGCACAACGTCGGCGACCTGCTCTACAAGGCCTTCGACACCCCCAACCACCTGCCCGTCGCGCGCTGGAACCTGCACGACGCCGCCTTCGGCCGCAAGCAGACGGCCGGCAGCAACACGCTGCTGGCCGAGCTGGCCTCGCTGACCATGGAGCTGACGCGCCTCAGCCTCGTCACCAAGGACCCCAAGTACTACGACGCCGTCCAGCACATCAGCGAGCTGCTGGCCGCCGCCCAGCCCAAGACCAAGCTGCCGGGCATGTGGCCCATCGTCGTCGACGCCGTCAACGAGCACTTTGACGCCGGCTCCACCTACACCCTCGGCGGCATGGCCGACAGCGCCTACGAGTACCTGCCCAAGATGATGGCGCTTCTCGGCCAGAAGCGCGGCCTCTACCACGACATGTACGTCGCCAGCATGCAGGCCGCCAGCGAGCACCTCCTGTTCCGGCCCATGACCCCCGACGGCCGCGACATCCTCTTCTCGGGCTTCGTCGACGTGCGCGACGACGGCCCCGCCCGCAAGACGGAGCTCAAGCCCGCCACGGGCCACCTGACGTGCTTCACCGGCGGCATGCTCGCCCTCGGCGGCCGGCTCGCCCGCCGCGACGACCACGTCTCGCTCGGCCGCAAGCTCACCGAAGGCTGCGTGTGGGCCTACCAGGCCTTCCGCACCGGCGTCATGCCCGAGTCCTTCTACATCACCGCCTGCCCCGGCAAGGACCCCTGCCCCTGGGACCCGGCCGCCTGGCACGCCGAGGTGCTGCAGGCCCACTCCGCCGTCGCCGGCGCCGAGTCCATCGTCGCCCAGGAGCGCCTGCCCGCCGCCTTCACCAAGGTCACCGACGGCCGCTACATCCTGCGGCCCGAGGCCATCGAGAGCGTCTTCATCATGTACCGCATCACCGGCGACAGGGCCTGGCAGGACAAGGCCTGGGACATGTGGCGCGCCATTGACAACCTGACCTCGACCAAGCTGGCCAACAGCGCCGTCCACAACATGAACCCCCCGCAGGGCGAGGACGTCGTCCTGGCCGACTCGATGGAGAGCTTCTGGCTGAGCGAGACGCTCAAGTACTTTTACCTGATCTTTGCCGAGCCCCACCTGATAAGCCTGGACGAATGGGTGTTTAACACTGAGGCTCATCCGTTCAAGAGGTTAAAGTAGTGTTGCACGCCTGTTTCTTTTTTTTTTTTTTTTTCAACTTTTTATTTAATCCTTTTACTTTGTCTTATTTTATTTTATGTGGGGTTTTTTTTTTTTTTTTTCGTTTTTGCGCTGCCTTTGGCCTCTTGTAGAAGTAGGATGCAATGATACCAGGAAAAAGCGGGGAAAGCGGGGAAAACCGAATTACTTCTTTTTAAGCAAGCTAGAGGGAAGATATAGAGTCCTAATTCCTATATCGAGTGAGTACCAGGTAGGTAAGTACAAGCAAGCGCGTACCGTACAGTACAGTGCAGTACAGCAAGACGTACACGATAACCAAGGTCATCATCCATGCATCTGCCTAGGAGGCAGCCAGCAACAAATTTAAATTAAAATCAGCCATAATTGAAAAAGCCTTATTGCCCAAAGAAAGAAGAAAAAAGAAGATGGAAAAAAAAAAAGGGAAAAGAAAACGCCTGATGCCCCTTCATCACCATCATCATCATCATCATCATCATCATCATCGTCGTCGTCGTCGTCAAATCTCGTGTTCAATTATCGTTTTTTACCCCCATCATCCATCTAGTTGTTCGCACCATTCTGCCCCGTCAGAAACCTCTCGCTGTCATTGTCCGTCTCCTGTCCCTGCTTTCCCCTCTTCTTCTCCACCTTTTTGATGGCGTCGCCCGTCAAGGCCTGCCTGTTCAGCAACTCCACCACGTCCTTCTTGCGCGTCTTCCTGTCACCAAACATGATGACCAGGCCGGCCGTCAGATTGCACGTAATGCTGACACACAGTATGACCGTGGTCAGGGCAAACGGGCGATGGTGATAGTCTATCCCCCATGTGCAGGCGCCCAGTGAAATCTGCAGACAGGAATGGCAGTCCAGCAAGATGATGATGGCAACGAGGCGGCCCAGAGGGAAAGCGTGGTGAGTAAGGGTTTCGTGGGGTTTGTAAAACGAGTGGGACTTGGACAGCTTCTTCTGGTGGTGCTGCAGGGACCTGCGCTGTTTGGGTGTGAGGTAGTCCATTTCCGGGGAGTGTGAGCTCACCGTCGACTTTGCGTCTTCGAGGTCCGAGGCGATGGGGAGGCTGTCAGGTTTGTCCTCGTCCACGGCGACAGATGGTGCCACCTGGGTGTTGTTGCCCTGTCGCAAGCCAGGCCATTGACTAGTGTCTTCGCCTGGCTTGTCTGGCTCCCCTTGCGTTTGGCCTGCTGCTCCCGCCCCTGGCTCGGGCCGAGCCAAACCCTTGGCCGCCTTCTTCTTCGCCTTGGCAATGATGCGACAATACCGGACAATGAAAATCATGTGGTAGGTGTCAATGGCCCTGAACGGCGCCAAGCCATCACCCATAATGGCAAAGAGGGCCACCAGAACGCTGTCGATGATGTGAATGGCATACACTTGCTCTTCACCGACGTAGATCCATCCGATGAGGAACAATACCCAGGCGAGACCGAAGAGGGTAATCAACGTGGCGTAGAGGGTGACGAAGAAGCCGAGCGGTCGTCGTACGTATTGGCCGAAACCCTTCATCTGACGTTTGAACTTGGACCGTCGCGAGTGCATCATGTGGCGGACATGGTCATCGAGTTCCCATTTTTCTGCCGCCGTCCAGCCTTCCAAAGTCTCACCGTGGGGAAGGGCGGCATAGTGGGAATCGCTTAATCGGGAAGAAATGGTATCTGAACGTCCAACACGTGGTTTGGGAGCTCCCTCCACTTCCCGCGGCCTCGCTTCTTCTTCTTCTTCTTCTTCTTCCTCCCTGCCTCTTACGTCTCCTTCGGATTCCTGCTCTTCTCTGATGGAGGGCTCCTCTGGCGGTGGGACCACATCGCGCCTCGGCACAGGCTGGGACAAGACATAGGTAGGTCTTCGGTTGACCCAGCTTCCCAAATCCGGAACGAAGAGAGAATTTTGAACATTTGTCAGGGTGGACAGAGTCTGTACCTCGGGGTCTGTTTCCTTTGATCAGCAATGCAAGGCAGCAGACATGGTAGACGGCACGGCGCGGCGCGGCGGGTCCACTGTTTGCCATACCAATGATATCCAGCCAATCCACCAACTGCTCATTATACTCATCAGGATGCCTAGGATCAGCATAGACACGAGTCTCTGGTGGGGGATGAACAACCATTGACCGTCTCAGGTTGGGTCGGAAGATGCGGCCCACAAGACTCGATCGTTGCGGCTTGTGTTGGGCCTCGCCTATCCCAGCTTCCCCTGCACTACGCCTCCGGCCCAGAGGCGGTTCCAGAGGCATGGCGGCAGCCCTCGGCGAGAAAGGCAATGTGTCCGCAGGCCCTGCTCCCGCCAGTCCCAGCTCTGCCATGGTTGGCCGCGGTCCCTCTTCCGTCAATCGCGGAAGAGCCGTGTGCGGTTGAGCCCGCCATGAGTTTCTTGCTCCAAGAGAAACATCCCTCGGGACGGGCGGAGGTGCGGGTCCCGGCTGGGAGATGCTCCTCGGCCTATTCCCGCTCGACGGCTCATGCTTCGGACGTGGCTGTGCTTGGGGAGCGTCAACAGGTGCCGAATCGGGCGGCGGGTTTTGACCTGTCAAGCTGGCGGTGCTTGGTCGGATTCGAATACTTGGGCGGCGTGATCCTTCAGAGAGTCGACCTTGCTCGTGGTTGACGTTGGAGGCAGCGGCGCTGACTGGTCGGCTCAGGGAGGCGAGTGATGCTAGCGAACGTCGCGAAGGTGCAGTGTTCAGGGTTCGGAGACCATCATCTTGCGGACGATGCGGTTCCGCTGGCGTTGCTGGCGTCGCTGGTCTTGCCGCATCGTCGTATTGGCGACGTGGGTCGAGGGATGCTTGCTGGCTGCGGCCAGGAGCGGTGGCGGCCGTAGCGGAGTCGTGGAGCAGCTGCGGCTGACGAGAAGGCGACGACGAGGGCGGCGGATTCGGATCCATGAGGATACAAGAGAAAGCAAAGCGTGCAGCGAGAAGGGGACGGTGACGGGGACGGTGACGGGTGAACTCGACAGGACCGCCAATGAGAAGGGAATCCGGTTTCTTTAAACACGCACACGAAAAACGACATTCACAAGAAACAAAGCAGAAGAAAGAAAAAAAAGGGGGGGGGGACAAAAGGCAAAGGAAAAGGAAAAGGTAAAAGAAAATAATAATAATAAATTGAAAAAAAAAAGGTACAAAGGGGAGGTGAGGAAGGGAAGGATCAAAGCGTTGGGGCCAGGGACTGGGGCAAGAGACAATCATGGCAGGGCATATGGCCCAGCCGTGTGTTGTGCGCCTTCCGAGAGACGTTCGTTCGGCGTTCGGTCCCGCCTGGTTGGTTATTCGTTATTCGGCTGGTTGACAGATCGCCCATCGCGCCTGCCGGAAAGGCCAGGGATGCAGCTGCAGGCAGCAGCTGGCAAGCAGCAGTGTAGTGTGCAGTGCAGGGCAGCTGGTGGTTCGCCGGAGCTCGGAGCTTGCACAGGCTGACGGACAGGATGCAGAGTGAGGAGTGAGTTGCTGCTTCGACACGAGACGTGACTGGTTGGCACTTTGGCAATCTCCGAGTCCCGAGGCAGAATAGGTACTTGGTAGCGCCATACATTTGATCCATACAAAGAGGTATGTAGGTAGTAGGAACCTAACATACAACCCCACCAGACGGCTGCCGAGTCGACAATCATCAGTCACCATCATCAGTGACAGTCCATCAGACGCCACGGCGTGGCCCGTGTCGTCACTGGCGCGTGGCATCTCCACTTCCATCTGGCACCCCCTGGCACCAAGCAAGCAATTCACCGCCGAAGAAACCGAAAACAAGCAAAGCAGTACGAGACGACTGGAGCCATCATCTTCAAAGGCATGCACGCAATACCATGGATGACCCGTAGGTTTTTTTTTTTTTTTTTTTTTTTTTTTTTTTTTTTTTGGCGACGTCACAAACAACCTCGGCGCAGCTTGCTTGTAGAATGACGACAAATGCAGTCAAGCTCCAGTCTCCAGCTCTCCCTAGCAGTCCACTCACTACCTACCTTAGGTACCTCGCTCCAAAAAAAAAAAAAAAAAAAAAAAAAAATTGAAAATTCGTGACATACAAGAAAATGGCTTGCGGAAAAAAGAAAAAGGAAAAAAAAAATTCCACGTTTAAATCGATGCGCCAATCCCACTCTCCCGTGCTGCAAGTAGTACTATATGGATGGACTGTAAGAAAAATAAAATCACGTCCGGGTATGTTTGTGCCTCGCCTCCGCACCCGTAAAAAGGCTTCACCATCGCTCAGTGTTGGCAATAGCCGCCTCAACTGCCTCTTGCAGGTCGAAATGGAAATAAGGTCTATTTAATCCGTGAACCGCCACCAGCTGTGCGCTTCCCGGATTCCGAGGCGCATCCTTTTCCGACAAGTGTGACACGTCGGATCCATCATTCTCGGCGTCGACCTCGCCGAGTAACTTGTCCGTCTTTTCACTCTTTTCAGTCGTTTCGGCCAGTTCGGCAGCTTCGGCAGCCTTGGCTGCGCTGTCGGATCCTCCAAGGTCGGCAATGCTGAAGATGGTCTTCCAGTGCTTGGCGCCTTCGCCGGGGGCAGGCTTGGGGGAGCGGAATCCGAAGCCGGCCGCGGCGAGGGCGCGCTTTGTCCATCTGTTTTCAATGTGGGCAAAGTGCCAGTCGACTGTGTTTGGTGCGGCATAGCGGTCCAGTTGATTCCGCACGTCAATCAGGGTCTGGGCGGCTGTGACATCGATGTTGTTCACAGAAGAAAAGTCGAAAATGATGGCTTTTAGAGTCGGACGATTATCAACCTCGTCAACTCTCTGCTTGCGCGGCGAATAATCATTCCATGGCCGATCCTGTCCATTGTTATTTTTGTGAGTATCATCGTGATTTGAGACAAGGGGGCTGCCCAGGGGGTTGAGAGGACGAGGGGGGGGGGGGGGGGGGTGGACTTACGCCTAGCCTGCCCAAGAGACCTGCATCAGTTCTCCTGGTCTCCTTGAAGATGAGGTCGGTGAGATGATTCATATACCGCCCGGCATTGGGGTAATTGAAGCCCTCGGCGAATCTGTAAATGTAAATGCCGGGGTGCGGGCTGGACACGACCACTCGAGGGTTGGAGCCATCTTCATGATCTAGGGGGAGGAACCCTGTTCGCAACGACTCGTCTGACTCTTGTGCAAAGGCTTCAGCTTCCCCGCTAGATTTCTTGTCGCCAACAGCCAGCTGCTTGGCGCGAGCAGTACGAATGCGGGCAACTCCCAAGACTCGGCCGCGACTAAGGAAGAGTCGCCAGAGCAGAATGGCAAATGAGACCGACATGGTGGTGTAGATGCCATTCTCAATGGAAGAGAAAACGGTTACGAGCACTCCAGCCAGGAAAATGGGCACCTCGAGCGGCGAGACGCGCCAAAACTGGAAGACGACTTTCGGGGGAGTAACGACATCGGCGACAGCGTGGATAATGACGGCCGCGAGTGCCGCGTTGGGGATGTAGAAGAAGACAGCCGGCAGGGCGTAGAGCGCCAGCAAGACGACAATGGCGGTAATGACACCAGCAAAGGGCGTTCGGACACCAGCCTTGGACTTGATGGCGGTCCGGGAAAAGGATCCGGTGGCCGGGTAGGCGCCGAGGAAAGGGGCGAGCAAGTTGGTGACGCCAATGGCCACGAGTTCCTGGGACGGGTCGATGACATAGTTGTTGATCCGGCCAAAGGATTTGGAAATGGAAATGTGCTCAATCAGCATGACAATGACGGCAGCTGGGAGGTCGGGGGAGAAGGAGCTGATGATTTCCTTGTTGATTTTCGGAACAGAGGCGTGCTGGAAACCCCTCGGGACGTCCTTGATGATGCTAAAGCTGGGCTTGAGCTTGTGGTGAACATTGACGGCGGCACTGATGGCAGTGTACAGAAGAATGACGAAGACGGTGCGGAGAGTGGAGAGGAAAAAGTATGTCTTTGCACGCTGTGGCTGCTTCCTTGACATGAAGGAGCAGGTGCCGCGGATGAGATAGAGTATCAGCAAAGCCGACAGGCCAAGCGCGGCATCGACCCGGGCGGTTGGGAGATTCTTGAGAGTGTTGATGATGACCATGTAGGGAGCATCCCGGGTGTTGACGCCGGTGATGCCCATCAACTTGGGGACCTGACCGGAGATGATGTTGACAGCGGAGCCGGTCATGAAGGCGCAGATGGCTGGAAGGGTGATGAACTCGACGAGCCAGCCCAGGCGAGCCAGACCAATAAAGAGGATGATGGCACCAGCTATGATGGCCAGAGCTGAGGCAATGACATGGCCGGGGACATCGGGGAGCTTGTCCTTGGCCCTGAGGACGACATCTCCGGTGACCTGGGACATGACGGCGACAGGCTGCGAGTAGCAAAGTTAGCTCGGAGAAAGGACAGGCAGCCAGCCATTGCTTGGTTCGTATGGTTTAACTGGACAGCTCGACAGCGGGACTCGGATGACGTGATGCTCGTTGGCGCAGTGGAAAAAGAGGGCGAGCCTTACCCCAATGGTGATGTCTTTGGAAGTAGCAAAGAACCAGTAGATGAGCACGCCCATGAAGGATGTGTACAGACCATATTCCACGGGAAGCTGAGCCAACTGGGCGTATGCCATGCCCTGAGGAACGACAACAGCACCGACCGTGATTCCTACAATGTCAATGCGTGAGTAATGAAGAAACAAGTCGCGTGGCGACGCATTCGTTGGGTTCCGCATCAGATCAGGGTTAACAGCGCCCGTCACTCACCAGCGATGAGGTCTCCAGTCAGCCATATCCAGTTGTACTTGCCGATCCAGTGGACAAAGGGGAATAAGTTGGAAAGGTAACGAGCAGCACCGCGGCGGGTGGGCGCAATTTCGGCGAGGAACTCTCTGACGGTGGGCTCACGCTCGATAAAGACGTCCGTGTTCGAGATGGGGGGAACGTCGTCTTGGGGCCCGTCGGAGTCGTAGCCAACGGCCTTGGCGAGGCGGTCCTTGATGGTCGGCGTCGGGGTCATGCTGGGCAGAGGAGAGGGACGGAAGCAGGAATATGCAAAGAACGAGGGAGTAAAGGATACAGCAAATACAACAATGTTGGCTGCTGTATAAGTGAAGTCGATGCCGCCTGGTCTTGCTGGACCCTGGTCCCGGGCTAAAAAGACGAGGGCAGCAGCGGTGGACCAGATAAATTCAAACGCTGCCAAAGGCAATGCTGCCAACCTGCCAACCTGAGATGATGCCTGGTTGGAGCTATTCGAGAGAGCAGCCCGAATGGGAACCAGACGGACGATACCAACCCGGGTCCGCAGAACGGCAGAGCAGCTGTCTGGTTGGACGACGCCGGCTGTCGGATTTTTCTGCACCTGCTTGCTGGGATGTATCAGCTGCTCAGCGTGCTGCAGCTGTCAACTTGGATGTACCGCAGATTGAAAAGGCAAAAAAAAAAAAAAAAAAAAAAAAAAAAAAAAAAAAAAAAAAAAAAAAAAAAAAAAAAAAAAAAGTAATCCCCCGGACGGCACGCAAGACTGGTTTAAAAGCCTGTGTCGGCAGCAGGGCGTTGTGGGTTAGACGAATGCCAACATTTTGGCGTTATGATGCCATAAGGGGGGAGCAGCCTAGTGGTGCGGTCTACCGATCTGGCTGTGGCTGGATTGGTACCCCCAGGTGGATTACATTAGGAGGTAGGTAAGGTAGGTACCTACCTACGTGTAAGATCTCAGATGATGAAAGAGAGGTGGAAAGATCAATGCTTGCTTGCTTCAATGTTGCTTGCTCGCGTCCTGTTCGTGTTTGGCTTTGACACGTGCTTCGGCATCAGCCCGAGTACCACCAGATACAAAGCACCAGGAAGGCGTCAAGGCCAGCAGCGGAGCAGCTGCACCGCTGTAAATTCTTCAGCGGGTCCATCCAGTCCATCCATCCAGTCCATCCAGTCGTCTTTGTCAAGCGAGCCACCAAATTGCGTGCTTTCCGCTGGGGGGATTTGGGGGCCCTACTAGGCTACTACTATTGACACATACTACTTACTACGTGGTTCGTACACACCACGTACATAACGTGTACTTTGCGGAAAGACTGCCGTCTGCCGTCGGAGACTGCTTTCGAGGGATTCAGGATCGAGACAGGGCTTATGCAGCAGCCACGTCGACCAGGACAGACTATCATTTAGCCGCAATAATGGCAAAATCCCTGCATGGAATCGGTTAGCCTCATGCAATGCACGCGTACGGAGTGCTCCGTACACGGGTACGTAGCGGCGTTACAAAGGGCCAGGCAGCCTACATGTATGTCTGCGACGGGCGGATGATAGTGGCGGCTTCTAGGCTGGGCCTGTGCTGTAGTCTGTTCCTGCGTTTACCGCGGCTGCTTGTTGCCAACTGCTACGGCAACGGCACATGCAACGAACGTGTTGCCTCTTTCCTCGATATCCGCCGTCTCGGCTTTACCCTTGATAATGCCGTCAGTCATGGATGATGACGCCATATCCTGGCTGACGGCCCACGGGGTACCTGGGTACCTAATGTACTGTCTGGTGGGTCTGGTGGGTCTGGTGGCGGACCTGGCGGGTCTGGCGGGTCTGGCGGGTCTGGCGGTAGCTGCAAGTTTGTTGTTCGTCCCTTCTTGCTCTTCGGCGCAATAACTTCCCCATTTGCTCTTTCATCACCACGCCAGCCCAGCCCATTCGCAAAGTATTGACCTTCGAATCACCTCTTCTGCATTCCTTCCCCTGTGCCAAAAGCGAGAGACCCCCCCCCCTCCCCCCTACCCAAATATACGCACCTCGCTGCTCTTTGTGACAAGTACAGTATTCTTCCCGGTCAACTTGGTGCGGCTAGCCCTAAATCGAATCATTAGGGAACGGGTGCTCGCACCGTTGGAGACGAGACGAGGCGCTGCCGACGCTCCGTGGGCCTGCAGATTGCATATTTACACTCGAAACCGTCAATGCCGTCTGGCCCGCGGCGACCCGGATTCGATACCGACCGCGCCCTGCCCTGTCCTGCCCTGCCCTGCCCTGCCCTGCTGGACCTTGCCAAAAGGCATTTTTAAAAAGTCGACGGAGCCACCCCGTCGTCGTGTTGGTGTTCTGTACGCTTCACCGCTGAGTAGAAATACCATTGTCTGTAATATTTCAATGAAAACCACCCGAGTTCCATTTTGGTAAAGACGAGGGGGCCGAGTTCAATGGCAGCAAGGAGGGTGATGATTTATTTGCCTCAAGCGTTTCTCATCACGCCATACTCTGCCAAGACCCATCCATCACTTCGGTCTAGTATCTTCTGGTTGACGTCTGGTGCGCCCCATCAAAATACAGGCGCACGAGACCCCTATTTGACGCCATCTCGTTATTGAGCATCGTTTGAGATGCCAAGTGTCAGCTTCATGATAAGACTTTGTGCAGCATGGGCTTGGTGGTGATGCCCAGCTCCAACGCGTTCCATATCAGTCACCTAATGACGCATAGAAAAAAAAATGCCTCTACTTCACAGTCTGGTGCCGGGGATTGTGCCGGCTGGCGTGCCAGAGCTGATGCGGAAACTCTCGACTTGCCAAACAACAAGTTGTGACCGCAACAAGATCAATCGTGTCGACTGTTTTTGGAAAGCGATGGTATTGAAAGCTTCCGTCCGGGTCAATACCTCGTGCGCTGGATGAGAGTAACCATCCTACAGTAGCAGTCTCGGTGCCGAAAAACCCAACGCTTGATTGCGTGAAATTCTTTTCTTTGATGATTAAAGGTCCCGGTGAAGTCAACCTTCGGATCATTGGATTCTGGCCTCATTATTATGCTTCCTTGGAACCCCAACTCCCTCAGCACACCTGGTTGCCGAGATAACGGCTGAGCTTTCGCTTTACCTGACGAACAGAGCTGCTCCGGCTCCGATGTTTTTTTTTTTTTTTTTTTTTTTTTCTTCTTTTTTTTTTTAACAAATTTCCCCACGATTTGGTGGTGAATTACGAGTGAATGAGACTCTTGAGCCTGATGTATTGATTCGCTCGGGTGATTCACAAACTGGTTTAGGCGGCAAAGCACAATGGCCCGGAGAAATCTCTTCAGGAGCCTCGACTTTTTCCTTCTTTTCCA
Source organism: Ustilaginoidea virens (assembly GCF_000687475.1). Classification (NCBI taxonomy): domain Eukaryota; kingdom Fungi; phylum Ascomycota; class Sordariomycetes; order Hypocreales; family Clavicipitaceae; genus Ustilaginoidea; species Ustilaginoidea virens. The sequence goes on from NC_057316.1 coordinate 3,020,034, forward strand.
TCACATGTTCCCCCATCTACCAGGTAGGTACTCGGTTACTATGTCAAGCTTCAAGTGCCTCAATTCGCATCCCCCCCCCCCCTTGTAACGTTGTTTGCCCGCTTTACCATTGATCTGGATCTTTTACCCGTCATATGGCAACCTGCGCGCCAGTCTATTGTGCACTTCTCGTGAGCTCTGGAGTATACAGACTGAAATGCCTTCATCGCTTACTGATAATAGATGGCTGGCGCTACGCGAAGCTGGAGCAATCCTCGTGGCACCCTCCAACGTACAATTCGACAGAGTTATCCGTAGATTCTCACAACTTCCCATGGTTGCCATGGGACAAAGGCTTTGCACGTCACGTCACGTTGCGTCCGTCGTCTGACTGCCCATCAGGACTTGCCGAGACTTTTTAATTCATAGCCGGGGCTGACCAAAGGCCCTTCGACTTGGCAAGGTTTGGCATTTATTGCTTCACTTCACAGTCATTCGACGTACAGAATGGCGCAAGCCGATTTTCGTCGTCAACGTCTTGACGGTTGATGAGCTTCAATGAAGACCATGGCTGCACACATCAGCAATGACGACTGTCTCAGGCCGCCTGCTGGAATTTGATTCATCGAGCGGCGTTCGGACAGGCAACAAACAGTGCTGCTTTTTGTTTGCTCTTTGTTCCTGCCGCGGTCAATGGACAAGCCTGAGGTGTATTGAATATTCCACAAGGAGGTACCTAAGGAGGTAGGTAGGTATGTGCCGAGACCGAGTACCTTGGGTACCTGGAGGGATAGGAAGCCTGGAGTTCCGTTGGTATTGATGCAAGGTAGCCACGAACAGCGTTTCGTTTCAGCTCTGGCTTGGTCGGCGAATCACGGCACGTCGAGCGAACCTGGTTCACAACGAGGCGAGCAGCGGAGGTCGACGCATTGCACACCGGTTGCTTCGATTGATTCGTCAAGGGCCGCCCAAGCACGCACGCACGCACGTCCCTAATAAAAAGCGGACAAGGGGAGCGAAACGGACAAGATCAGACAAGATTCAAGATGCATTTATCGCGGTGTGCGAGGCTCACTAGCGAAGGTGCATAATAGTTCTTGATTGCAACCTAAGAAGGGGCGAATTGTGCCCCTCTATATATAGTGCTCTATAGCATACATACCTAAGGTACCTAGGTAGGTATGTACTAGCGCACATAAAATAAGGAGAGCTGAGCTAAGGCCTGTCTAGGAGAGACTTACGCACAAGTCTTACGTGGCCTTTGCTACGTATCATACAAATGAGTGGAATAGCTCTAGTGGAGCGTTGGTAGTGCCACTGATATGGTGCGAGCATTGGCCGCGCCAGCAGCTTGTGACTGGCCATGGACTGGCCAGAATGTAAGCCGGCCCCCCTCTCCCCCCCCCCCTTTTTTTTTTTTCTCAGCCAGCTTATACCTGGCATGAGGCTGTGCATCCCCTCCAGCCTGATCACGTGATACCTGGTCAGGGTCCTTGTCCAGCTCAGCTTCGCGTCTCAAAAGGTCTCTCTTTTGTTCCTCCTTTTTTTTTTTTTTTTGCACATACCATATCTCTTCGTTTGAGTCGTTTTGGCTTTTTCTCTTTCTTTTAAACTCTCGGGCATCTGGACTCTTCTGTGATTCCAACCCGATACACTCTTTTCTTCAACCTCACACGTCGGAGCTGTCTTCCTTCTCTATCACGTCTTCCTGCACTCTCTATTATAGTCACGAGCCCCCTTTTTTTTTTTTTTGGACTTTTCCGAAGCGTTCCTTGAAAATTCTCTCGACTCAGAAGAGACTACCTGACAGCTCCACTGACAAAATCAATTGAAATGCATCTGCCATCTGCTCTTGCTGCCGGCACCCTAGCCCTGGGTGTTTCGGCTGGTTCCAACTACCTCGGATTCAACTCAGGAGCAACCCTTCCCGACCGATCTGCCAAGTTCAAGAAGGACTTCCTTGCCGAGTTCAACACAGCACAGAATCTTGAGGGCGCCCCTGGTGACTTCAACTCGGTCCGACTTTACACAAACATTCAGGCCTACTCCCAAGATGACCCAATCGAGGCCTTCGAGGCTGCCATTGAGACCAAGACCAACCTGCTGTTGGGAGTGTGGGCCTCTGGCACCGACAACATCAACAAGGAAATTACCGCCTTGAAGAAGGCCGTCACCAAGTACGGTTCCAAGTTCACCGACTTGGTCATTGGCATCTCCATTGGCAGCGAGGACTTGTACCGCGACTCTCAAACCGGTCTCCGGAACGACGCCGGTATCGGCAACAGCCCCGCCAACATTATCAAGTTCATCAAGGACTACAAGGATGCCTTTGCCAACAATGCCTTGGGCTCGGTCCCAGTTGGCCACGTCGACACGTGGGATGCCTGGACCAACTCCTCTGCCCAAGCTCTCATTCAAGTTGTCGACTGGGTCGGCGTCGACGAGTACCCCTACTACGAGAGCGGCAAAAACAACACCATCAAGAACGCGGGCCATCTCTTCGACAAAGCCTACAATGCCACCATTGGTGCCGTCAACGGGAAGCCCGTCTGGCTCTGCGAAACTGGTTGGCCATCCAGCGGTCCCAAATGGGACGATGCCGTCGCTTCTGTCGAAAACGCCAAGTACTACTGGGATGAAGTTGGTTGCCGCAAGCTGTTCAATAAGACGCCTACATTCTGGTACACTCTTCGCGACTCCAACCCGGATAACAAGGCCAAGTTTGCAATTACCAAGGACCTGTCCACCAAGCCTCTTTTCGACCTGACCTGCCCCAAGTCATTCGACACCAAGCCTGAGACTTCGAGCGCTGCCAGTAACTCCACCGCTTCTGCTACTGCTACCGCTACCGGTTCTGCCTCCGCCTCCGCCTCCGCTTCCGGCAATGCTTCAGTAACCAGCGCTACCAAGCCAACCTCCACCTCCAGCTCTGATGGATCTAGCGGATCTGGTTCCTCTAGGGGCAATGGCGGCAATGGCGGCAATGGCGGCTCCGGCTCCTCTGGCAACAGCGGCAGCGGCAGCGGCAGCGGCAGCGGCGGCAACGGGGCCACTTCCAGCACTTCTTCTGCCAGCGGCGCCATCAACTCTTCCAAGCCTAGCGCGGCTGCCTCTTTCGAGAAGCTTTCCGGAGCCGCCTACCTCGCTCTGGCTGCTATTGCCGGTGTGGCTGTCTTGTTATAGGCGTCGCATGCGTTGCGATTCTGAGCGGGAAGTGTGTCGTTTTAAGCCTTGTCTTGTAGCCTCTTTTTCTCTTTCGCATGGTCGGTCACACATTGTTTCGATGGGAATAAAAATGGATGGATTAGACACAGTATCAAGACTTTTTGTATACTGCTGTTGTTTGCTCGCAAGCTCTGCCATTGTCTGCTGGCTCAGCTAGATGTTTTTGCTGGGGAATTGCCAATTCTCTGCCGTACATTCTTTTTTAATGCTACCATTGTCTTGTCCCAGCCCATGAGCGGGTTAGCCATCGTTGTTGCTGCATGTAGACTAAACTATATCAAACCATTGATGCCATTCACACTCATCCATCATCATCAACCGGTGTTCGCACCCTTGATAGGGAGGGGAATGTTCATTCATGTGCATGTTCCAAGTGGCTACGTAAAGAATACAAGACGTATACAAGACATGCATATTTGGGATGACGGTGTTGAGATTTTGGCTCGCGTGCTCGCTCGCTTGCAGACTCGGTGGGGTCTGAGCAGAAACCTACTCCGTAAATGCATGGTAGTCATTTGAACCGTTGCTGCTGACCTCACATCTTCGCGCCCTGTTTCTTCCGCTTCGCCATTTCCCGATCGCGAACAAGACGTCTCAGGATCTTACCGCTGGGGCTCTTGGGCACCACGTCGATGAATTCCACGCCGCCGCGCAGGCGTTTATAGTCGCTCTTGTGGCGCGCAACGTGCTCGAGTATGCTCTGGGCAATGACGTCGTCGGATCCCTTGGCGCTGGGGCTCTTGACCACAAAGGCTTTGGGGACTTCCCCCTCGGGCTCGGAGGGAACCCCAATGACGACGCAATCGTTGACATCTGCGTGAGCCAGGATGTGGCCTTCCAGCTCGGCGGGGGCAACTTGATGGGCCTTTACTTTGATCAATCTAGAGCCGTCAGATCGTGGGAACAGGTGACGGCCATGATGACGGCAAGAGTGCGACAATGAGATCCGAAGGGAATAAAATAAAAAAAGAAAACTCTTACTCCTTTATTCTATCAGTGATCAAAACGTGCTCGTAGCCTTTCTGGCTCTTGGCAATCATGCCCTCATCACCAGTCCTCATATATCGCAAGCCATCGTCGGCTATCACAAACGTCTCGGCTGTAGCCTTTTCGTTGTTCAAGTACCCCGGCACCACGGAAGGCGAATGCACCCAGATTTCGCCAACCTGGTTGTAGCCTGTCACCTCTTGGCCCTCGGTTGTGAAGAGGCGAATGGTGGCGCCTGGCAGAATCGAGCCAGATGTCCCAAGCCAAATGTCTTGAGGGGCGGTCATGCAGACGACGGTTGATGTCTCTGTCAGGCCGTATCCCTGCAGCAGCTGCAGTTTGGGCAGCACCTTGAGGAGCTCGTTTGCCGTGTCCTCCTTGAGGGGCGCGGCTCCCGTGAAAGCTGCCCTCACGGAGGAGAGGTCGTATTTCCGGACGATATCCAGCTGTTTCGCCATGTGGATGACCATTGGCGGGACGAGATAGAGCATTCGAATCTTGAAGTCCTGAATGGTTTGGAGGAGTTGCTCGAAATGGTATTTTGGCAGAACAACAACTCCGTCGCCGCGATAAGGTCCGACATGGCAAATGACCACCAATGCGTAGATGTGCGACATGGGGAGCAGTCCCAGGCACAGCTCTGTGCAAGAGTCCACTCCCTGGCCTTGACGCAAGAGCCGGCGATTCGGTTCCTCAAACGTGGCAATTTGGATGGTGTTGGCGATGACGTTTCGATGGGATATCATGACGCCCTTGGGGAGACCAGAGGTCCCACTGCTGTAGCAGAGGAAAGCGATCCTCTCTGCCCCGTCTCCCTTGCTCCAGCATGAATCGGCGGGCTTGAGCGCGGGCAGCTTGGCGCCGGCCTGGATCAGTTGGTCGATGGTCTTGCGGCCAGGGTTCGAGACGTCTCCACCAAGTGCAGGGGGAAGCTCGTGAAGAAACACGCGGTGACTCGGGATTGCCAGTCGCTTGCTCGCTTGCATGGCTGTTCCCAGTAGTGGCAGACAGGTGAAGACTGCTTTGGCCCCAGAGTCCTTGAGCTGGTACTCGAGCTCGCTTGCATTGTACGAGGCATTGACGCAAGACAGGATACCCCCCAGGCGGTGAACTGCCCAGGCTAGAGTCAGGTAGTCTATGTTGTTGAGACTAAAGCACGCAACCACCTTGTCCCACCCGGTCCCTTGATCGGGTTTGAAGCCCAGTTCGCGGGACAAAGCCCGTGACAAGTAGTCTACGCGTCGTCTCACTTCCGAGACACTATATGATTTGCCGCTGAGGCCGTCGATGAATGGGGCCCGAGAAGTTTGCACTGGGTGGCGGCCATATCGCTCATCAAACATGAACGTCTCGATGGAAATGGAATCTGGAATCTCGGGCAAGTCTGCTGCCCAAGACGGCGGGTAGAAAGGCATATAGGCGTAGGCGGGAGGATCGGGCGCTTGATATAGTACTCTCAAAGGTGCGTATCACAAGGAATCGTGGATGACTCCTGGGCCAATTCCGATGGTTCGGCTAGGGTTGACGGATGGGAACGATTTAGGACAGAAAAGAAGGACCTTGGTCCCCATGGGGTCCTAGTGCAGTTTGCGGTCTCTTATATGGAACCAGGACAGCCGAGGTTCCGGCTAGTGACGAACAAGAAGCTAGAGCTGCAGCTGCACGAATCGTGGCGTGGCGTGGCGTGGCGTGGAGGGAAACGTGGGGCTGGGCCTGGCTTTTGGTGGTGCAGAGTATAAAAGATATATGTATCCTGGCATCACGGAAGGCGGATAGGCGTAGTACGGAGTACGGAGTACGTAGTTGCATCCTTCTCCCGGTGGACAGCCGCAGCGCAGCGTTCATTTCGTTCTTGTCGTTGTTGCGTACCATCGCTCCAGTTCGTGTTCGCTCTAGAAGCAACCAGGCATCTTGGGCCTCAATCTGACATTGCTCTGCAAGATGATTTGAGAGTTGAAAAGGGCGAGGGGACAAGGAGACAAAAATCAATGAAATACGCTAGACGTGGGGGATTAAAAGAGACAAACAGAGGGAGAGAAAGAGACAGAAGACGGAGAGAGAGGAAAGAAAAGAGCACGGTAGCACAGTACAGCACAGTGTTCTGAGACACGGTGACGCAGTGTGTATCTATTTTTATTCCTGGCTCGAGCCCTCATCTGACCCACCAAAGGTTCCTGGGTATGTACCTAGGTAGATATCAGGTAGGTAGGGAGTCAGAAATTCCATGACTTCTACGCCGCATTGTCCATTTTCAAAAATCGCAAAGTGCTTTTGCCGCTTTTGCCGCTTTTGCCGCTTTTGCCTACCCCTTCCGATGGCCCTCAGGACAGGCTGGCCGGGGCTTGTCACCATGAAGCTTCTCCAACCGTCATTTGGCGTTTCTTGAATCGCACCATCAAGGGCCCCTTATCCCACATGAGAAACGCTCGCTGCTTGGTATGCCAGTCATCCTGACCTTCTGACAACTCATAATCAAACTTGAACAGGATTCTGCTGATGATGAGTCGCAGCTCATTGAGGGCAAGATTCTTGCCGATGCAGTCGCGAGGGCCAAAGCTGAACGGCTGGAACACAGCATGGTTCTCGTCCTTGAATCGCTCTTCATAGTGAGGGTGTGAGGATGACAGCCATCTTTCGGGTATGAAAGAATCTGGTTCCCTAAAGTGTTTGGGATTACGGAAAGTGGCCCATTGGAAGACGGTAATAAGAGTCTGAATGCACGAATCTTGTCAGGACTAGTCTGGCAGGGAGGAGCTGATCCTGATCCGCGGGATTTACTTACTCCGCGTGGAATATAGACTCCCTCGATTAAGGCTCCGGGAGAAACTCGACTCGGCGTCTCGGCCGCTGGCGGATACACGCGCAGAGCCTCACTAATGCATGCCTGCAGGTACTCGAGCTGAGAAGCCTTTTGCATTCTTATTTCGTCCTCGGACGGGAATGCACGTCGAATTTCCTTGGCCAGCCGTTCATAAACACGAGGGTTCTTGGCCAAATAGAACCAGAATGCGCATAATGCCGAAGACATGGTCTCGCTCCCTGCAACGATGAGACTGACCGAGTTTTCCAAGACTTCTTCTGGCCTCATGACAACTTGACCATCCCGCGTCTTGCGCAGCATATACGATACCATGTCTTTGCGACCCTGAGGTCCTTCCTCTCCCAGATCCATGCGTTTTTGCGCCTTTTGTTTCGCATGGCTACGACCTGGACTCTCCTTGCCCCCAAGCGTGCTGACGAACAAGGAGGCCAACTTTCGCACGAGAGGATAGTAATCCAAGAAGCGCTGAAACGATATATACCGAACCGACTCCATTATTTCCGCAAACCACGGGTGAGCCGCACTGTTTCTCAGGCTGCGGAAGGATTCGGTAAAGACGAGGTCGCCGGCAATATCGAATGTTGTGCAGTTCAACCAGTTGACCATGTTGACTGGCTCGCCTTTTTCGGCTACTTTTTGGAGGCGATCCATCAGCAGATCGATGTAGCCTTTGACAACAGGTTCTTGCTGCTTGATGGAGGCGTCGCTAAAGGCAGGACTTATATGGCGGCGTTGGCGTAGATGAACGTGGTACCGAGCGTTGGTCATGGAGTTGCCCATGACTGGCTGAGTAGGCATCATCTTTTCGAACTGGCCTTGATCTGCCTTGCGCCTGCTGAACACTTGTGGCCATGCAATCTCGCCATCGACCAGGATGCGTTCGGGGCCTATGCGGACAATAGGACCATATTTGCGGTGGACTTGCACGCTGTCAAACACGAAGAGTCCTCGAATATTGTTCCGCCATATATAAGGAAAGTTGAAGACGGAATTCATCACTGGACCGGGGATTTTGGAAAGGGGGTGGAGCCAGGCACGGTATACTACTAGTTGAAGTGTGAATGCGAGAAACTACGACAGACACAGGGAAGCATTAGCAGGCCAGAAGAGGCGACCAACTATCTTGGCTGACAAGAAATGCATTCCTTACCAAACCAGCGGCAATGCTCAAAACAGGCATGATTTCAAGACCCTTCCATCCGATTCCGAGGGCTGCAAGGCGAGTCTTGCACCCCAGGAGAAGGGAGTCGTCGACCCAAGACATGGCTTGGATTCTGGCTAGATGAAGCGGCGTTGAACGGTGTGAACGCTCAGGGAGAAAGGTGATGAGGAAACAAGCACGGGGGTTTATTATTTATCTGCCGACTCATCGCTTGATGCTTGGAGAAGCCCCCCCCCCTTTTTTTTCTTGAACCAACCAACCTGTCTCGCTCCACCGAGCCGACAGGATTTAGCAACCAGGGCCTGGTCTAAGGCAACCTCAGCAGAGCAACGTGCGTGGGGAATTCGCGGGTATTGTCTTGGGCGTCCATCCGCCGATGACCTTGTTCCCATCCGGAGGCCGATGCTGGAACGATGGGGTGGCGTGGATCGTGTCCACTTGTTTCCCGCATTTTGCCTCGTCGGCCGAAGCCTGCATGACATGATTTTTCCTAAAAGACTGGTGCCAAAGGAAACCGCGGATCATGTCAATCTACCCGGGAAGCGGGTGGCGTCGCAAACTCATTGCTGCTTGAGCAGATATAGAAGCCATACGACGGCATATTCTGGGGTCTGTCTGGACTCTGGGGTCTGGACTCTGGACTGGCAGTGGAAACGGAAACTTGGAGAGGTGAAGTCGGGCCTCGGCATTTCAAAAAGGACCGAGTGAGCAAGACGTTGTAAGAATGGTGCTGAATCCTGATGCGTTTGGTCCAAATCTATCTATCTAGCCGTGGACAAAGGAATGCCAGTACGGATCGGCATTGGGTTGATGAGACATGAACCGACGTGGGATTGTTGGACAACACACACACCTGCACAGTCATGCATATGCGCCCAATGAGATTTCGCAAACGACAGAGGGCCTCTTGGCCACATAGTACAGCAGGCCGTGTTCCCGTGCAGAATGACTCTGATCCGCGTTGCGTGTGGCTGGCTACCATGGTCTAGTTGGTGAAGTCCTGGTCTCAAGCAGGCAAGCAGGCAAGCAGGCAAGCAGGCAAGCAGGCAAGCAGGCAAGCAGGCAAGCAGGCAAGCAGGCAAGCAGGCAAGCAGGCAAGCAGGCAAGCAGGCAAGCGAGAAAGCGAGCAAGCGAGCGAGCCGGGTACCTCGACGTTGACAACTCTACAGTTCGGCCCGATGGTTTATCACGGACGGTGAACCCCCGGTGCGGGATTTTGGACGCAGGGCATGCAGTGGGCGGTCAAGATTCGGATGCGATTACGGGCCAGAAGGCAGGAAAAGCAAGCTTGATGCCAAAGGATCGGCGTTGGCTGTGTCGACAGTGCCGGCGGCGTTGGCTGTTTGTTGTTGGCGAAGGGCAACCTGACGGGTTACAGTGCAGCAACTGATACCACCGCCGCTGCTTTCCAGACTGCCGTGGACAGGGTGGCAAGATTCGTGTCGCTTGGTAGTATTGGGCCGGCCAATATGCGGGTGAGCGCGGATACTAGTTGGCGGCATTTGTCTGCGTGACGAAGGACCGACACCAGGAGCATTGATTTGGCGCCCTTCATGTTGTCTCAGAAGTCGCGGGTGTCGCAGTGAGCGAGCAGCGCCGCTTACCTTGGCAATCTTACCAATGCAAGCGTCGCCGCTTATCGTTCTTATTAGCGCCGCATACCATTTCTTTTGTATGCCATGATAATCACGGAAGGCTGGGAGCTTTGCCCGGGAATTTGTGAAAAGGTCGGCGGACGAGCAGGAAAAAGGGCGTAAGCTCTTTTCCCGCTATTCCCTCCGGTCGTTTAAAATACAATGAGGCCCGCCCGTCTGGTAGAGACATTAAAATCGCCTTGCAGCTAAGCTACCAGGTAGGTACAGTAGCGACCACTTGAAAACCTCAATGCATCGCTTTGGGAAAGAGTTCGGTAAGAGAAATAGTAAAGCAGCAGGGCGCTTTGATTTTGCCGCCTAAAAGGCGGTAAGGGTAAGGTATTGGATCCTGCCATGCGTTGTTGAGCAAAAGCCCGCTGCACAGCGCAGGCGAAGAAGCTTGCTTATCGCAGGTAGAAGCTCGTCGCAGATGGCTCGCGACAAAATGATGAAGAATCAAAAATCAAATGCATTGCATAAGGAATGTATAGGCGAGGCCCACGTGATGCGCCCGCGGCGCGCCACCCAGGTGCGCCACTCCAGCCCCCGTGGTTGATGCCTTCAATGGTGGCTGGATGTAAAACACCAGACCACACCGCCCCAAGCGGGCCCGGTAAGCCGACCCCCCCGCGGGGTTGGGCGGGGGAAATGGTTCCGTTCCGCTGCTCCTATCAATGCCTGCCGGTTTGCGACGGCACAACACAACCCACAACCGCGGCGGGGCTCAAGGACGGAAGGGACGACCGGCTGGACTTCCTTGGTCCGCGTTTCTCATCTCCAGGCTTGCTCAATGCTCAGCTGCTCGCCCAAGCCGACGACAACATTAAACCCCTTGCGCTTCCACCGGACCGGTAGTGCTCGCTGAACTCAATCTGTCTGGTCCTTCCCTGGCAGAGACGCCGTTTTACGAAAAAAAGCGCAGGCACTTCGAGAAGAAGAAGCATACACACAAAGAAAAAAGACCAAAAGAAAAAAAAAACTTATCAAGAAGAAAACAAAACACCGTCTCGTCGGGGAAAAAACAAAAGAAAAAAATGTCGTGGCTTTCCATATCCCCCGACTCGCACTTCTCCCTCGCCAACCTACCGTTCGGCATCATCTCCACCGCGGCAGACGAGACCAGGCGCCCGGCCGTCGCCATTGGCGACTACGCCCTCGACCTCCGGGCCTTCGCCCTCGCCGGCGGCTTCTTCGCCTCGCCCGAGATCCAGAAGCACGTCGCCGTCTTCTCCGCCGAGTCCCTCAACGCCTTTGCCGCCCTGGGCCGGCCGCTGCACCGCCTCGTCCGCCAGCACCTGCAGTCCGTCCTGAGCGCGCGCACCGCGGACCCCCACATCCTCCGGGACAACGAGCAGCTCAGGCGGACGGCCCTGCTGGAGCGCGCCCGCGTCGTCAACCACCTGCCGCTCGCCGTCGGCGACTACACCGACTTCTACGCCGGCAAGAACCACGCCTACAACGTCGGCGTGCTGTTCCGCGGGCCCGCCAACGCCCTGCAGCCCAACTACACCCACCTGCCCGTCGCCTACCACGGCCGCGCCAGCAGCGTCGTCGTCTCCGGCACCCCCGTCCGGCGGCCCTGGGGCCAGATCCTCCGGGACCCCAAGGCCGAGCCCAAGGTCCCCGTCCTCGCCCCCTGCGAGAAGCTGGATCTCGAGCTGGAGCTGGGCATGTTCGTCTGCCGCGAGAACCAGCTCGGACACCCGGTCCCCATCGCTCAGGCCGACGACTACGTTTTCGGCTACGTCCTCATGAACGACTGGAGCGCCCGGGACATCCAGGCCTGGGAGTACGTGCCCCTCGGTCCCTTTACCGCCAAGAACATGGGCACCTCCATCAGTCCTTGGGTCGTCCTGGCCGACGCCCTCGACGGCAGCAAAGCCGCCGGCATCCCCAACCAGGAGACTCTCTTGCCCTATCTCCGCGAGGAGACCAAGGAAAACTGCCTGGACATTCAGCTCCAAGTCGACCTAACTAGTGCGTACCCGTCGGGGACCCCTTGCCTCCCGCCGCCGCCCTTTTTTTTTTTATTTTTTTTATATATTTTCATTGTCATTGTCATCTTCATCTGCTAATGGAACCTTCGCAGCTGCCAACGGAGACACGACAACAATCTCAAAGACCAATTCCAAGAACCTGCTGTGGTCGTGGCCCCAGATGATCGCCCACCACACCATCACAGGTTGCAACCTGCGCCCTGGCGACTTGCTGGGCTCCGGCACGATTACCGGCGAGACGGCGGGCACCGAGGGCAGCCTTCTCGAGCAGACCGGCGGCGGCAAGGATCCCATCAAGCTGCAAGGCGGGGAGGAGCGCAGGTTCCTGCACGACGGAGACACCCTGACAATTCGTGGATGGGCTGGCCAGCAGGGAGCCCTGATTGGATTTGGCGAGGTCACTGGCACTATTCAGCCGGCTCTGCCCCTCTTTTAGAAAAGCATGGGAATACTCTGGACGATGTGAAACAGGGTCAAAGTACGCGGGGGGGACAGCAGGATAGAATACACAAAAAGAGGAGACTTTGCTTTATTCCTTTGTCGTCCTTTCCCCTTGTAGCAGCAAGAACGGCCTGAAGGGAGGCCCCCCCCCCCCAAAAAAAAAAAGGAGAAAAAAAAGTATATAAAAAAAAACATCCCATGCTGTTCTGTGATTTGCGACACTATGAGGCCAGGTTGTCCCGTGGTTGCAAAAGGTCCGCCGGACAGTCGGGCTGCTTGAAATAGTCGGCCTTTTGCACGGCCGGGTGCTCGCTCAGATTGCCCACGACGCGGCAGACGGTGGGAAAGCGCGAGAGGTCGACGCCGAAGCGCCGCGCGTTCCAGACCGCGGGCACCAGGCAGGCGTCGGCCATGGTGAGCGCGTCGCCCACCGAGTACCGGCCGGCCGAGCCGCTCGCCACGGCCTCGTACGCCCGCAGCCCGTCGGCCATCAGCTCGCGGTTCCAGTCCTCGGCGCTGCCCCCGAGCGCCCGCACCCGCCGCATGATGCGCAGGTTGGTGACGGGCTGCGTGTCGGCGGCGATGATGGCGCACAGGACGCGGACGGTGGCGCGGCCGCGGGCGTCGCCCGGCGGCGGCAGGCACGGCGCCTCGGGGTGCATCTCCTCGAGGTACTCGAGCGCGGCGAGCGACTGGCCGATGGCGAAGCCCGCGTGCGGGGGGGCGCGGCAGGCCAGCAGCGGCACCGACGCCGACGGGTTCAGGGCCGTGTGCTCGGGCGAGAGCTGCTCGTCCTGGAGGAGGTTGACGGCCACGTGGTCGTACGGGATGCCCTTGAGGTGGAGGATGATGCGCAGCCGGGCCGAGCAGGATGAGCGAAAGTACGCGTAGAGGGTGTAGTCGGCCATGGTTTTTCTTCTTCTTCTTCTTCTTCTTCTTCTTCTTCTTCTTTTTGGCTGGGGCGGGGCTCGATGGTTGATGATGGGTCGTTGATGGATGACTGATGGATGTGTTGATGGGCCGTCGTCGTCGTCGTCGTGTTGCTTGTGCTGGCTGTGCGATAGGTACCCGCTACCTTGGGCAGTTTAGGGCCGGATCGGTAGCCATGCTGCCCCCTCGGCACATGGATGATGCCGATGCTAGCCTCGAGATCATCTGGAACGGAGTTCAAGTTTCAACCAACAACCGCTAAAAGGAAAGGCATTGTTGATTGCAGGCCGCAAGAGGCGGGCCGCGCCTCTGCGGCACGCGGAACAGTTTCCGAAAAGACGAAACCGAGCGAGGTGGCTTGTTGTGGTTGGCCTTGAGCCGGGGGTTGGCGGGGGAAAGAGTGGATACACAGTGTGTACATTAGGAATCCGCGCACTGTGTTGTCTGTCGTCGTCGAGACAAATTCACCTCCAGACAGAAGCAAAAAGCAGTGTGCATCCCCTGAATGGCAATGGCTGATATCCATCACGTCTTGTTTGCACCTACTGGCATCTCATCGCATGGCATCTGCCGGTTCGTGACATGTAGACACCCTAGTCCCCCAACATCGGGACCACTTTCCCAGCACAGAGCCCCAATTGTCGCATGTATTCGTCATTGCAGCGGCAAAAAAAAAAAAAATTGTCAAAAAGTCAAAGAGCCGAGCAACAGGTGGGCTCGGACCATCAAACTGTATTGGATATATATATAAACACACACACACACACACACGCACGCACGCACGCAAAAGGCTTCGTGTCCGGCCACGGCCGCATGACATCGACATCATGGGCTGCCTTAAACACCATGGCCCATAGTTTGTTACATTGACTCGTCATAAATATAAACAACTCGCCTCAGGCAGCCTCGCCGGCTTCGTGGGCCTTGGCGACGCCGGGCTGCTGCTTGCCAATAAACTCCGACTTTTTGAGCATGTTCCATTTGTCCTCCTCGGAGTCGAGGTGGCGGAAGCAAAGCCAAAACACAGAGCCTCCTACGACGGCAATGCAGGCAATAACGGTGTAGTTCCAGATCAGGAGCGGATCTCCCGACAGGGGAACAAAGGCCTGACCAATGGCAGCAGAGAGAGCGCTCATGAACAGGTTCACGCTCATGACGAGGGACTTCATGTTCTCGGGGGCCTTGGAGTAGGCGTACTCCAGCGAGGTAACGTTGGCAAAGATCTCGGCGATGCCAATCAAGATGTAAGGCAAGCTCTGGGCCCACACGTTGATGGGCGCAGGGCTGCAGTCGTCCTTGTTCGCGTACCAGCCACAGGGGCTCTTTTCGTAAATGTAGTACTGCATGACCGCAGATGCCACCATGGAGAGAGCAGCAATGAAGAAACCAAACGTCATTCGCTTAATGGGCGTGAATGCGAAGCCAATCTTGCGCAGGCCGGGGTAGAGCAGGTGATCGACCAGAGGGATCATGATGACAATGGAGATGGGGTTGAGGTTCTGGAGAATGTCGTTGGGGACCCCATGCCGCTCCATGGTGCTGGCCTGGGTGGTCAAGTTGGCCGTCATCTGGTTGTATGACAGGAAGAAGATGGGCAGGAAGAGGAATACTTTGCAAGCCATGAGGCCTCGGCGCACCTCGTCGACCCAGGCATCGTCATACGTCATCCAGCTCGGTCGCTGCTCGGGGAGAGTGTGAGACGGTTTGGCAACATCCCAGTTGAAGTTCTTCCAACCAGAGTGCTTGCGGGCAAAGAAGAACATCCTGAGAAACTTGGAGAGAACGGATCCGGTAGGAGGCTTGAGCGTGTACTTCTTCTTCTGCGACCAGAGGACCAGGGGCGCGACAAGGAACAGAGCAGTGGGGATGAGGAAAGCGAGCCAAAAGCCGACGTATTTTTCGACATAGACCATGCTAATCTGGCCCATCAAAGAACCTAGGTTGATGCAGAAGTAAAAGTATAGAAAGATTCGTGTGTTGGTGATGGCGGGGTCGACAATAACGCGCTCGCCCTTGCGAACTTCGACGCGTGGACGAACATCACGGTTCTGCTCAGCCAGCAGGGGCGACACATTGGCCTTGAAGAAGCCAGTACCGACGCAGAGGCACAGCAAGCCGATGATGAAGGCCCCAAAGGCCGATTTGTTGTGTACAATGACGGACGGAGCCGAGGCAGCAACCAATATGGCGTGAGCGCAGGTGGAAATGGCAATGGCAAGGTGAAGAGTCCAAAAGCGACCCATACGAGCGTCGGCAATCCAAGCACTATTGAAGATTTTTGTCGGTTAGTAAAGAAGGGCCAACAAGAAGGCTGAAAGAAAAAAAAACAAAAGAAAAAGGTAGCCCGCGGAATTGTGGGAAAAATCGACAAAAAAGATGCTTGACAGGCAGAGAAGCGGCTTCCTACCCGACAAGGGGCATAATGTAGGCGAAGAACTGGTTGAACAAGCTAATGCCTTGGGCGGCCTTGGTGCCCATGCCCAAGGCGCCTGGGTTGCCACTGTGGTCGAGAGGAGCACCCGTGTTGGAACCTGGAGGAAGAGGCTTGTTGACAAAGTTTGTGTATAAGACGGCGGAACCGTAGTATGAGAAGCGCTCGCATAGTTCGACAAAGGCGATCGTCCACATGGCCCACATCATCTTTCCGGACACGCGACGAAGCGTCTTCATTTCCTCGTCGGTAGGCTTGCCCTCGTAGTCGTCGTCGTCGAGCATGACCTGGTGATGCTGTAATGAGGCCTTCCGGACATGAAGGTCAACGGACCCCTTGTTGAGATGGTTATGGATGCCGTGGTGCTCGGCGTCGGCGAGATGCGACTGGACAATGGCGTCATTGTCCAGATTGGCCGTGCTCGTCATTGCGGAATATGCGACTGGGCCTTTGGTTCGACCTTTGGTCCGACAGCACCAAGAGGAAAGGCAAAGCGCAAAAGCAAAAGCAAAGGATAGACAAGACGGCGCAGTGACAGCTTCCCGACTCAACCAGTTACCAGACGAGGGGATGAGGTCTTCAATCGCCAGACGGGGACGGCGGAGAGGGCAGGGAATGCGTCTGGGTCCAACAAGCGTTTCCCGACTTTGACTGACTGTCTGGTTGGAAAAAGACCAGCACGGTTCCCAAGCTGTCTCGGCGTCATGGTGAGACTGTCAGCGGATGTCTGGGGGGCGTTCCCCCATTTATCAGACGGCAATCCTCCCAACCGCTTCCCCAAATGACGACAGCCGTCAGCCAAAATAGGATCAAGGACGGCCGAGAGGCGATGCATGCCCAAGAAGGAAGGCTGCGCGGGCAAATCAAAAGATCCCGGGGCAACTATACCAGGGCCGGCAATCTGGCGGATTCTTGCAGAAAGAGTGGCGCTCTGCCAAGGCCTGACAGGTCTCCGCACGACTGCTGCAGCCAGTCATGTCATGAAGGAAGATGACAATACTTTGCCCCGGGGTCTTTTTGAGGGGAGGCTTGTTGTTGATGATTGGCGCCAGGCATGGTAGGTGACAAGAGAACGCCCGAAGAGGCATCAGCATCAGCATCAAGCATCATCAGCGTCATCAGCATCAGGCTTGGCGAGCCGAACTAGCCTGGCGGGGTTGGTTGTTGGCTGTTAATGCGAAGGGCCGTCGGCCGGGTGCTGCCCGGCGTGTTTCGAGTAAGTCGTGTTTGAGTTGTTTTTTTTTTTTATATAGAATTCCTCGGCTCCTCGTATCCCAGCCACGGCAAGGCGCCACCATTATGCTCAATCTCAGCCCATGTGGGGGCAATCTCGACGTCGCAGTCCTGGCCGTGACTTGTGCATTTCCGAGATACAAGTAGTCCGTAGCATGCTGATGCTGACAGACAGAATCCAGAAGCAGAATGCAGGGATCCCGGCCCAAAAAGCAAATAGGAAACAAAAAGCAAACACGCAGTTTTGAAGCCAAAAGAGATGCATGCATGCTGCTTCGCTTGCCTCTACGGAAACAAGTCTGCAGCCCACTTGCCCAAGTCTGATGATTGATCCCTGCCTGCTCCACAGCTCGCAGTAATGGACCTGCCATTTTTGCACATGCAAGTTGACATGTCGTGCCTTCCCTTGCGCATCACGCAACCGCAAAGATTAGATACGCCGCTGAGTCGTCTGTAGTCTTGTCATTGTCATGACTTGCTCTTGTTGGCTGTGCGCTTCTTGCCCTCGCTTCTTGCCCTCGCTTCTTGCCCTCGCTTCTTGCCCTCGCTTCTTGCCCTCGCTTCTTGCCCTCCGTCGCGCAGCGATGGTTTGCAGAACGGGACTGGAGCTTCTCGTTTCTCTGCAGCTCACATGCAGTTGACCCTTTTCCTGGCTTGCATCTTGGCGCCGTTTCGTACGGGGGGGGGGCCCGTGCCCATTGTCGTTTTTGAGCAGTTCAAATACCAGCGCTCTCGACTCTCCAGTACAAGTCGCCACCCCAGCGGTTAAACGGAGGCTATTCCCAACCCAAGTCGCTCTTTTGCATCTACAAGGGGTCATTTTCCCTCTTCTTCCTTTTGCAACAGCAACTGTAGCCGCCGCTAAAGCACTACTATTGCTCTTGAAGCCCTCAGCCATCCCTTCGGCGTTGTTATTCATGCCGTCTCCACCTCAATAGCTTAAACAATCGAGATCCGAAGTTGCCGGAATTTGGGCAGTCTGGTGGCACCAAGAGGAAGGGTCTCCAGCTCGGGTCATTTCAATCAAGGGCTGATTTCATTCCGGCCATGGCTGCCACCCGGCCGACTCGGCGACAGACAGTTCCTATGCGCCTGCCCGATTAACGACATTGTCTTTTTGTCTTCAAGCCTGCGGACGCGGAAGAAGCGCAAAGCTGTACTGTACTGCTGCCTGTCAAAACAGCGCCGTCTCATCCTCGGGGTAGCAAGTCGCGCATCTATGCATCACCTTTCAATTAAGCTTCAAAGGATGGAAAAGCGTTATTATTTCGTCTGCACTATAAATTGCTGGTACCCGTCCAACTCATGACGGCTCGCTTCTGTCAATACCTGTCCAACTCCAACATGTTACCACCTCCCTCATTACTCGTCTTGGCCTTTGCTGGTCTTGCGCACAGCATCTATGCTGCATCCAGCACTCCACGGGGTGCGGTGAACAGCGAACCGTTTCATCGCCCGGAATCCATTTCCAACCTCTCGTTTGAAGAGTTCCTTGCAAAAGTAAGCCGCATAAACAAGGCAACAAGTCCCGCGCGTTATAGACGCCAGGATGGTGATGTTGTGCTAGGGGAAGTTCACAATAACCCCGAAGGAAACGAGATGCTCCGGGAGTTTCATAAGGAATGCAGAAAGTTTCGCGGGTACCGCGCCATGAGCGGCGTGTGTGCCGGGAAGTCGCTCATGAGAAGGAGCATATACTGCGGCAAGCCGGGAGATTCGTCGGCAAAGCGGAAAGCTACGAGTCTGTACTGTCCCGAGGGCAAGAAATGCGGCTTACGTTATGCCTTCAACTACCATGAAAACTACGTCCAGTGGCCGGTCTGTGTCGATACCGTCAAAGTCGACAGGCCGACGAGAAGAACCGATCCAATCCCTGGATTCTCGGCGGATTATTTCGCTTCTGTGCCGGGTTCCTTCGATGGTGTACCGCAATCTCCAGGAACCCGGTATTTCCATTTTCAAATGGACTCGTATGTGAAGAATGGCGAAGCTGCTCCGTACGGCTTCTTCACTGACACGGCCGGCCATTCGGGCTGGGGGCTGACCTGGTCCTGTTTTCATTGCCCACCTGGGTTGGTCAAGATTCATTCTAGGGAGCGTGCGCTCGCATACGCCTACGTAGATTAGAAGGGGATGCATATGCGCCGTGGACAGGTATTTGCATGTGCCTACCCAAGGCTGTTGTCGCGGGCGGTCGCGCGACCTACTGCTAGTTACCCTCGTTATGAATACAAACAGAAGAATTGGTTTGCCTCATGACTTCCCACGTTCAGCAGCATGCGCGAAGCAAAAGGCCAGTCTTTACCAACCCCAGCCCCCACTAGCAGGCTGCATGAGAGAACAAGTAAGCAAGCAATCCAGCTTCAAGACGCAGTCTGTTCGCCGTGCCAGGGTCCGCGGGAGTCAGTCGGCGAAAGACAAGGAACGAATCGAACCTCGGCAGGGACGAGCCGGAGCCAAATGCCGCCGAGCCAAATGAAGCTGTAGATGGCTTCAAGGCGTCATGGCGTTGGCCGCGACCGCGACCGCGACCTCGACCTCGACCTCTGGCGCTCGAACCGCAAAGGGAAGCTCAACTGCTGCAAGGAGAAACATCCGGCATGCTATCCATTCCTTTGCCACAAGTCGTCATGCAAGGCAGGGGCGAGTTCGGAAAACACCGCCTTGCATCTTCAAGCTCTGCGGTATCCAGAAAAAAAAATTGCATTTCCCATACGTGCGACGAAATCCGTCGTCGATCCGTCTGTGACGTGTTCTAGAGGCCATCCCTTTAGGCGACATCACAGCCCCCAAAAGCAAATGGCGGATTGGTGCCGAATGTCCGCATTTCTCCTTCCGCAACACATGCCCAAGAGGGAGGTAGGTAGGCACCTACTGGGCAGGAGATAGCTACATCAAGTATCCTTCCCGGCTACACGTTCCGCTAGTGCTGACCTAACGGGCAGAAAAACCGTACTTTGACCCCAGACAACATGGAGAGGAAATAAGCCTCCTTGTCTGCGTCGCCTGGGATCGACACCTCGACATCAAAGTTGGCAAAAAGCGTGGCAACGACTTTAAACACCATCAACTCTGCCAGGTTCCGTCCGGGACAGCTTCTTGAGCCGCCACCCCAGTTCAAGCTGTACTTTTCCATCGCGCGCAGTGTTCCCACGGTAGGGCCGTCCCCCGGACCGGTCGCCGCCTCGCCGCCCAGCCAGCGACTGGGGATGTAGCAATCCGCCTTGGCGCCGTATATGTCCTCGTTGCGGTGCAGCGACACCGGGCTGCAGCCCACCGTGGTGTTGGGTGGAAGGTAGAATCCATGAAGGTGCAGTCCGGGTGAAGGTGTATTTCGGGCGAGCGACATGGCCACCACGGGGTGAAGCCGCATTGCTTCACGGATAGCCGCTCTGGTGTAGGGGAGTCGGGAGCCGCCTGCGTACGCGAGTGCTTCGTTGGTTGTCCGCAGCTCGTCCTCGACGCGTGTCTGCACGTGTCTGTGAGACGCGATCATGGCAACTGCTGCCGTCAGAGTGGACGCCATGGTTTCGTGGCCGGCTCCAAAGTTTGTCACGGCCATTTTTCTCAAATAGTCCTCGGTGAAATCCGGCTTGTCTCTGTGCAGCTGGATCAGGTCGCTCAACAAGTCGACCCTTTTATCCTTGCGTGGGTTGGGGCCGAGAACTGCCTTGATCCGACGCACAATCAGTTTGTTGACGGCCTATTTTTTTTGGGGGGGGGGGGTCTGTGAGCTGGCCGTGCTGTGTTGCTGTACTTGGATTGGAAAGAAACCCACGGGGAAAAAGGTCTTGAAATCTCGAGGAGTTTTGTACGTCACGCCCCATAGCGAGGAGAAGTGCCTCCCCAGGTCTGGCGACCACCGCTCCAGTTTCTTCGCAGTTGGGAAGACACCAAACAAGCTTTTCCTTCTCCAGCCCCGATAGCTATGTGTTAATGTTCCCCAGTCGGTAGCGTGGCGGAGCATGCCAGGAGACCATGAGAGAACGGCAGCGCCGAGACATTCCACCGTAATGATATGCATCCATTCGCAAAGGTCGATTTCCTGTCCTTGAAACGAAGAGACTCGCTTCACTGCTAGCTTCAACGTGGAGTCGATGACTTCCTCGTACCTTGACACGTTGGCGGCGCTATAGACGCGTCCTATTAAACGTCGCTGAAGACGATACCGCTTCATGTCTCGTTCCGATAAAAGATCCAGTGTGTCCGGAAAGTGCGCATTCAACTTCCAGTCTACGTATGGCCTGCTCAGAGCTGTGCCTACTGTACTTTTGCGTCAGGATCTTCAAGCGACCGTCTTGGGCAGGAGGGAAGCAACTTACAGTAGAAGTCGGATTTCTCAAATCCTTTGCCAGCACCTACGCCATGATTGATCAACACATCATCAGACAACCACGCTCTTTCCCTGATGCGGAGGCCCTTTGCTCAACTTACAATATATCTGGTCAAACGCCTCTTTCGAATTGAGCCACACTTCATTGGGTCCTACTCGGACCACGTCGCCATACTTTTTGTGCAGCTCTAGTCCCAACTGAACCGCTCGACCCTTCGTTATTTGGCGAGCATACCAAATATTCGACAAGCGGGCTAATCTGGGACCGGGAACTCGAGCAAGCGGGTGAAGAGTAACGCGGTACAAACCCACAGTGACAATAATAAGGAAAAAGCCGAAGCTGGCATAGACAGCCATGCGGCACAAGGGATGGAGAAGGTCGGCCAACATGGCCATGGCACATCTAGCAGCCCATGTCGGGTTTGACCAGAGCATGGAAGCGAGTTGACCGTGATGTTGTTGGGATTGGACAACCTTGCACTCGAATGGCACACCTTTGCCTGCTCCTGGCGACGGCTCGCGTATTGTCAATGGGGGAATCCGAGATGGGCAATGTCAGAAAAAGTTGAGCAGCATTGAGAAGCACCATACATATCCTACAACTCCGGCACTTCTACGGCCATGGTTGTCTGTCGAATATGTAAGTTTCGGAGCTGCTGTTCGTGATGGAAAGAAAAAGTGTTGAAAGAGGTAAAAGTCAAGTCAAGTCTGGTCAATGTCTGTCTGGTAATGGCGTCAGGTTCTTTTTTTTTTTTTTGGTTGGTTCAATATTACCTGTTTGGGGGGGGGGGGCTGTAGTGGGGAGTTGGGGGTCTGGTGGGGGGTTGGCAAGTGCTACAGAGTACGGAGTACAGGCTAGCCGCTAAGGTACATGTAGGTACATGTATGTACCGGACCCCTCTGACAACCCCCCCACTCTGCGGCTGGGAGTGCGCACGGAGCACGGAGTACGGAGTACGGATACGGATACGGATACGGAGTACTGACTGACCTCTGATCCGTGGCAACTTACGGTTACATGATGAAGTGGCCAGCTGCTGCTGGAAATATTGAGCATCATTATTACTCAGGGTTCACTACCTCCCAACCTACCTACCAGGTAGGTACCTAACGCATGTCTTTTACTCCGTGCCAAGGTCTATCATTTCTCTCCTTCCTTGCTCTTCCAAATATATTTCGTCCCGTTTACTTTTTGGAGCATATCATCCTATCCCAGAGTAATGTTATTGGCTCAGATGACTACGACCCTCCCTAGAGTAAGGTAGTCAGTCGCTGGTGGCCGATTGATCGCATCTGGGGTTGCACAACACTCTTTTCTTCTGCCACAAGATTTCCGTGATGGCGGATTCATCATTCTGTACTCCGTCCGTAGCAGATTACGAATGCGCTCTGCTGAACCACGGGCGTCGTACTGCAATAATCAACAGCCATATGGGCAAGGCGTCAAGCTATTGCCCTGTTTTCTCGTCATCTGATACCTGTTCACCGCCAGACTCAAGCCCTTTGGCCTTGCCGAGCTTTCCTCTCTCGTCTGTTCCTTTGCTTTCGGCTCTCCACTTCATGCCACACTTGACGAGTATCAACGCGGGAATGATGGCGACGAAATACAACGAGCCGACGAGCGTGAATGCCGGCCCGACACCAATGGCGTCTATCAAGGGAACGATTGCCGCACTGGCCCCTGCTCCGACCAGGCATCGAGCGAGGTTGTTTGCCGCCGTGGCGGTACCAGCTCTCCCTGGATGGACATCGGCAAGCAGGATGTTTGTTGTGTTGTTGTATCCGATCAAGCCAACCCCTAGGACGAAACTAAGCGCACAAGGTACAGCAACATGACTTTCTGCATGCATCGCCCAACCCCAACTGATAAGGCCCCCCCCAGTCAAGCATAGTAATGGCACTCCAATCTCCATGCGAGCTTGCTCGATCGGCATGTTGGACAGGTCTTGCTGTTGGCCCTGATGGTAGGGTATGCCGCGCTTGATGCAGTGGCGTTTGAAGTTCCTGTTGAACAGAGGACCGACAATCGTCGCTGCGGCGACGGAGCCGACAGCCAGAGGGATGTACATCAAGCCAACCTCGATTCCGTCGTAGTCGTACCTTTCCGCGAAAAGGCTAGGAATGGCCGTTCCGATGCAGTAGTACCCCATATACACCACACTGCTGGTCCAGAGCAACACACCAGTCTCCTTCTCGAACAGAAGAAACAAGGACCCAAAGACGGTCCTGAAACGAATCTTGTTCTGCCCAGTTGCGCTACTAGCATGGTCGGGCGCGGCCTCGGCCATTGGATCCTTGCTTCCAAGTTCCTTCCGACGTCGCAGTCGCACTGCCTGCCAGACAGACCTATGCGAGGGCGGAGGAGTGACGGATCCATCCCCGACTATGCGGCGACACGTCTCTGGGAAAAAGAAGACAAAGATGACCATTGCCACTCCGGAGAATATGGCCAGGAACCAGAATATGGCTCTCCAACCAAGGTGTTGGGAAAGAAGACCACCCACGAGAGGCCCAATGGCTGGGCCGAAAACCGTGGGCACGACCGTGAAGGCCATGTACTGTCCCCTCTCGGCGGATGTGATGACGTCGGCCACCACTGCGTAGCACAAAGCCACAGTGCTACTGGATCCTGCCGACTGAAGGCATCTGAGGCCCAGCAGAGCATCGTAGTTGGGAGCGAGGGCAAGTCCAACGTTGGCAGTGAGGTAAATGAGGAAACACACCACGTATGCTGGACGTCGGCCACCATTATCGGCCAAAGATCCGATGAACATGGGGGCAAGGCCTTGAAAGACCATAAAAGTGGTAATGGTCAAGTTGATTTGCGTATCGCTGACACCCAGGTCCTCTGATATTAGTGTCGAGGCCGGTAAATAGATTTGAGCTGTCAAGGGGGAAAAGAAGGCCGCCACAGAAGCACCGAGAACAATGCCTCGCTTCTGCCACGGCGTGAAGATGGAATACAGGTTTGCGGCATCAGCAGGCTGCTTTTCCGGGTCCATGTTGACGGTCGCATCCGCAGGCCTCGAAGCCTTTTGATGCTGCGCATCATCTGGCCGACACTCCGGTGCTGCCATGATGAGATGTGTATGTACAAGAGAAGAAAGATGTGAAAAAAGAGAGAACAAAAGCCGTCTACAAGAGCGAGCAACCCGGATCTAGACCGGATCTTGATGGGCATATGGAATAGAAAGGACCTGGCGTACCAGGGCGTTGAAGTAAGAAAAGAATTATGGTTGTCTTTTGCCCCCTTGCCTCCACCCCCCAACCTGCAACACAGATCGGGCATTCTCCGTCACTAACATAGTGAGAGAACAAAAAGTCTTTGTACAAGAGCATCCCGGATCAAGTTGGTCGGCATAGGGAACTAAGAAAAAAAAGACAAACGTCAAGTCCCACTATGTCCATCAATTAAGGAAAAGAAATATGGTTATCTTTGGCCCCTGTAGCACACAGATCGGGCATTATCCGTTATCTACATCATGGAGAGAACAAAAGTCTTGTACAAGCGCACGCACCTTGGGTCGAAGTCAGTCGGCATAGGGAATAGAAAAGCATGTAGAGTACCACCTGGTCGTTGAACCAAGTAAGATTTATGGTTATCTTTGCCCCCTGCAACACCGGGTTCGGACAATTATGCGTGATCGACATTATGAGTGTCCAATATCCCTGTTGATGACGTTGTCGCATATCGGCGCTTCATGTTTTAGACGCGGCAATGCCTAGTTACAGTTTCTTGTACTCCCTACTCCGTAACAAGCTCATCCAGAGTTCCAGACTGGGGGAGACATGTTGACAAGTCAATTCCGAACGGGACGGGCACAGTCTCATCGGCATGAGATTTGACTTTTGGTGCTGGCAGTTGGTTGATCTTTGACTGTCGAGGCTTTTCAAGTTTCGAGTGTCCCCAGGAGGCTGGATGCGGCAGCCAATGGGGAATCATGGTAGGCTAGCGAGCAGCCCCACGACGTTTGTGTTCCAGATGAACGGAGTAGAGAGACTCATGAGACGAGCGTCGTCATACGAAGTCACCGCGGAGTAACTGGGTAACTGTGCGGAAGTTGGACGGGATGTTCAGCCAGGGGTGGTGTGGGGTAAAATACGAAGGCCCAGCCGGATCCTAGATATTCCGTTTCTGCCGCTGCCGCCCTTGGGCAGTTGCAAGCTTTCAATCCATCAATGATACATACCAACCAGAACGGGCTTTCGTGCACGGAGGGAGAGGACAGTAGACCAGACCGTACTCCGTACACGGGGCACATGCATGTGGCCTCTCCGTACGATAAACCACCAAGCAACGCCCAGAAGCACGTCAAGCCATGGTATGTTTTTATCTTTTATTTTTATTTATTTTATTTATTATCATTATTATTATTATTATTATTATTATTATTATTATTATTATTTATTTTTTTTTCTTTTTTGCCCCCTCGCTCTCTTCTCTTCTCCCTTTCAGCTTGCGAGTGAGCATACACTGTCTGATCCTTGCCACCAGAATGTCCAGTACAACGCTGCTTTGCGGCAGAGCAAATCAATCCGCGCCGAGCTCGAAGCCCTCAGCTCCAAGGGTGCGCCCACACCCGGCCAGATTGGCAATGTGTCAGCCTCGCTCTCATCATTCTCCAAAGGCATCGACGAGTACAAACGTCTCGCCAGGCAGGAGCTTGTGCCCAAGAGGCAGGAGGAGGCCTTTGAACGCGTGAAGCGATTCCGAGAGGACCTGACTGATTTCCGGTCGCAAATCGACGGGTTAAAAACGATGCGGGAAGAAGCCCAGCATCAGAGCAACAGAGCCGAGCTTCTCGGGCGGAGGCCGTACAACGCGACCCCGGAGAATCCTTACGCGAATACGTCGACGACCGCCAACTCGGCGTTTCAGCCTCGCAACCCATCGCAAACAGGTGGGCAGCTCTCCACTGGCTCTGCCGACGAGATGCGGGAGGCGCATGCTTTCCGGGAGCAGGCCTTTTTCGCAAGCACCCATTCGGCATTGGATGATTACATTGCCAGAGGACAGGCTGTCTTGGGAGACCTTGGCCAGCAGCGGGAAATGCTCAAAAACACGCAAAAGAGGCTTTACAGCGTTGGCAACACTCTGGGCATCAGTGGGGACACGATTCGCATGGTAGAGCGACGAGCTCGCCAGGACAAATGGATCTTCTTTGGCGGCGTCGCTGTCTTCTTCGCCTTCTGTTGGTTGGTACTACATTACTTGCGGTGAAACATAAGATGGGCATGGTTCGGGCTGGAAGGAAGCACGGCGTTTTGGAGTCTGGTGTTTGTTACGACGCTCCTGAACAACCTCAAAATTTGAACATTTTGGTTTTATTTTTTTTTTTCTCTTTTTCTTCTTTTTTGTGTGTTCTCTTCCTGTTTTGTTTGTGCATGGACCCGACGCTAAGCTCATCAGCAAAGCTTTGTCAGGATTCGTCCTCGCCATCGAATTGGCGGAGCGCTATGGTGAAGAGCACGTCATTCGTGGTATGAACCTCGACACACTTAGTTTGAGGCAGTACGTGGTTGCTCGTGCTCAGTTGTCCTCCCACTCGGGATTCCCAGTCGACAACATCCCATTCCAAGCCTTTCGTCGTGATGCGGCTAGGTCCCTGCAAGGGAATAATCCCCACGTGCTTGCCGAACAGCACGTCTTCCCCTTCTTCCTTGACATTAATCCTGTGACTTCCTGGTTTCAGCAAAAACGTCAAGCTGGAGCCAGACAGCAGGTATATGCGGCCCGTGCCATAGGCAGGATCCTGTTGAAACAGGTGTAGGTGATGCAGCTGGCTCAGGCCTTGGTCCACGCGACCGCCTATGCCCCCCAATGCCACGATATCCAGAGCCTTGGGCTGCGCTTTACGAATCCAGTTGATGGCCTTGCCGAAATCCGCCGACTCTTGATCTGAATCGTGGATGACTTGAGCGGGGGTTGGCTGCGAAGAGTAAAAATCCCTCACAGAGGGGGAGAGGGAATCCAAGTCGCCGATGATGGCTTGTAGATTCGACTAGTAGTGGGTTTTAGAGACAGGTCAGAGGATTGAAATCGCGGGGCATGACTCGACTTACAAACTTTCCCTGGAAAGAAGAAAGCTCAAGCAGCCTGTTGGCTCCGCCGTCAGCGGCGACCCTGAGCTGGGCTTTACAAGCCGCGAGTTAGCACAAGAGTTTTTCGTCGGTCGTCGGTGACAGTCAGTCAAGACGACAAGACGGATGGGCTCATCTGCCTGCGTAGCCGGGAACGAGATTACGGATTTCACGCACCATTCCTCCACAGCCTGCGTAGGATTGCGCTGGTTTTCAGGGGTTGGTTGAGGACCAACAATGCAAACTCGTGGAAGTCGTCTCGAGCCTGGAGCAACTTGGCAGGGTGCCACTCAAAGACCGAGGTCGACATGTTGTTTGGGGACGGGGATGAAGCGAAGAGACGGAAGAAAAGAGAAGAAAAAATGAAAAAAAAAAAAAATAATTGATGAGACTGGGTGTTTGAGTCTTGATTCTTGTCAATCGGGTCCTGTTTCTGTAAATGTCAAGAGACAGCGATTTTCCCTTCTTCACTCGATGCGAAACGAAGGAAGATGAAGCCAGAGCCGGAGCGGTCTAGAGCGCGGAGTTTTGCTTGCGTCTGGCGCGAATGAACGGACCGGACCACATCCAGCACACGCCGTGAACTCGAGCCCGCCCTAACAATCACTCGCATGTGGTTTTGCATTAGACCGTCTGGCTAGTTGGCTGAGAGCATGAAATACGTGGCTGCTGCATGGTCATGGACACTCTTGTATTGTCATTATCTCGCAACATGAATCCTCGGCCTGCGGCCTATAAATAGCGGGCGGGCATCGGGCGAGTAGTGTAATGGCACGCAGTTGGTATGAGATCGATGACTCAAACGTACGTGCCTCGGATGCCACCGGCTGAAATCGAAATAAATATGTAAATAAGCCGACCGTCGGTTCGGGGGAATCCAAACTTGCCTACATACCTTCAAGATGGCAGATGACAGATAGCACAGATAGCTTAGAGGTGGGGATGATGGACGCTTAAACACCGGCCGCCCACGTCCACGTCCCACCCATCAGCCACGCTGGAGTACCAGGTAGGAGGTATCTGAGGTACGGAGGTACCACGTAGCTCCGTAGTGGCAACCGGGGTTGCTGACCAATCGGTTTCTTTTTCGTTTTTTTCCCCCATTATCACGATCAATGAGGTCAGAGTGTGTGTTATAATAGGCTTGGTTCTTCTCTCTAGCTAATGTCTACGGGGAGCTAATCTATGCATATATATATATATAGGTATTATCACATGAGGGTGTCACGTGAGTGACATATGATAAATGCCGCCCATCAAAAAAAAACAGTATCCTCGCTATAACTCAATTATCTTTAACGCCTGAATTCCATTCCTATCTATTACCCCACGCCTCGTCGAAGTAGGCGTTATCGTATAGCAGTAGGGTGAGGGATATAGTAGCGGCGGGTGGTTAAATCGATTCTATCGCGGTTGCTAACATAAAGGCTGCATAGGTCGTTCGTTTTATTATATAAGGTCTCTTTTTCGCTAGCTTAGGAGTTATAGATTTTATTGGCTTAGGTATCGAAGATGCTAATAATAGCTTTATAATACTAGTAGTTAATATACGGTAAGTCGCATCGGTAAATTATAGCTCTGCAATATTGGTGGTTAATATGCAGTAAATCGCATTAGTGAGTTAGTATAGGGCCGATGTATTACGATTTAAAGCCTCAATAAGCTCGAATATTTACTATTTCTATTAAGTTATCTATTCCTCAATAAGTTTTAAGTAATACTTAAAGGCTTCCATATATTAGAATAACTGCTTAAATTGTTTCTCTAAAGCAAAAATAAATCGAGGTGCTAAATAGTTAAAGTCTACTATTTCTTTAATAGGGTTAGTTTAGGCGAAGTAGGTATAGACGGCTTTTAGCAAGTCGGAAGCGATATAAATCAGCTTTACTAGTTTTTAGGCTATATCGGCGGCGGGAAGGCCTTATACGAGCTTAGAGATATATTAGGTTAAATTTATTAATTCTTAGAGGATATCGCTAGAGGGTAAATAGGACGACGCTAGAGGGGGCATAGGCTATAAAGGTTGCTATTAATTAATTGGGGTGAAAGAGGTGGTTGGTATCGGGCTAGAGGGCATTATTTCTATTTTAGGCTTATCTAGGTGGAAGTATTACTACGCATCGATAATAGGCATAGGATATAAAGGAATCTAATCCAAAAGGTCCTAATAGTATCGGTATGCGTTTTAATATTTAGTGTTTCTTAATAAGGCGGGTCCCTAGATTATTTTAGAGATAATAACTTAGAGGATATCCTATAGGTCCTTAGGGACTTAAGGGGCGGCTAGGAGTTTTTTAGTTAAAGTATTATTTAATGGGGTAGTATATATACCGGCGAGATTAAGTAAGAGAATAATATTCGCTAAAGAGGCTAACTCAATAACCTCCCGCAGTAATACCTATCGATATACAAAGAAATATCTTACGAGGATATATTATAGCGAATTTAGGCCGTATGTTTAGATAATACTAATGATATTCCACCGGGATTATAATGCTAAAGGTTGTATAGACATCGTTAGAATAAGATATAGGCTAAACAGACTGTGGGATCGCTAATATAGAGGAAGTTATAGGTATTAAGTTAGGAAAGATAAAGAGTATAAAAGAGGCGAAAAGGAAATTATATATATAGTATATAGTAAGGTTAGGGTAAGGTGGATAT
The DNA here is from genome assembly GCF_000687475.1 of Ustilaginoidea virens. Taxonomy (NCBI): domain Eukaryota; kingdom Fungi; phylum Ascomycota; class Sordariomycetes; order Hypocreales; family Clavicipitaceae; genus Ustilaginoidea; species Ustilaginoidea virens. Next base: position 3,049,952 of record NC_057316.1, read on the forward strand.
TATTATATAGTTTAGGTTTTTTAGTATCTCGCTGGATATGCGATTAGATAACTTAATAGTTAAATACTATATTATATTAGGCTTTAAGTGAGGTCTATTAGGTGATTTAATCCTACTATTCGTATAGCTAACGACTCTTCTATATATTAAATAGGATTCCCTATCTCTTTTAAGGCTATTAGAAGAATTAGTCGATAGAGTCAAGCAATAGGCCGTTTATTAAATAGATAGCTTTCCAATTACTAATATAGGAGAGGTCTCCCTAAATTATTTTAGTAACTATAGCATAGGCAACGCTATAGTAATCGTTAATCTGGAGCGGGATATAAATTTATCTAACGAAGAAGCTATTTTAGGGTAAGGCGATTAGTCGGTAAAGGTCGAAATAAAGAAAGACTTATTTTAGAGGCAATTTATCGAATATATAAGATAGAATTTTATGCTTTTAGGACAAAAAGTAAACGGCTAATAAGGTATAGGGCGTATTTAGACTAAAAAATCGTTAAAACTTATCGATCTCCTAATGATTATAGGTTAGCTATAGCATTCTATATGAAATATTCAGTAGATTATCTATATCTATAGTGGAGGCTAATCGAGTAGGTCTAGTGCTTATTAGGCCAGAAGTTAGAGGTAGTTATTATAATAATTATCTTTTACTAATAGAAAGGTAAATAAAAGAGTATTATTCTATTTTTAAAGTAACTTTAGGCTAAAGGTTTTTTTTAGTAGTATATTAGTCGTTAACTACTAATTGTATAAGCTATCGAGGTCGATAAACTTAATATAGTACTATATTCCGTTTGTTATATACCGGTGGTCGATTATTAGCTATATATTATAATCGGTAAAATAGATTGGTACTACTATTAGTGCTAGTCTATTAAATATATCTAGAATAAATAGTTTAAGGTAGTCGACTGAAATAACTAGGTGTATTCGCTAAGTATCTAGAAGGTTAAGCTTATAGGCGGACCTACCTATACGTTCTATTACCTTAAATGGGCCTGCGAATTTAGCTGAATACTTTTAGCTGAGTTATAATAAAATTAAATATCCTTTCTTATCGAGATAGATAAATACCTTATCTCCTAGTTGGAAGAAGGTGGAGCGGTATTTATTATTATAATATAATTTCATTCGTATAGCAGTAATAGCTATTGCGTTATAGGCCTGGAGTCGTTCTGCGATACGGTTAAGTAAATCTAAAGGGGGGTATATAAGCATACTAATAATATTATTAGGGTTGAAACTAAGAATAATTTAGTTTAGTGAAGCTCTAGTCGATGCATTTAAGGTATTATTAAATTCAAATTGAAGTTTAGGCAGAATCGTCTCTTACTACTGTGGGTCTTCTAGGTAATAAATATAAATTCGTACTATTAATTCAACTTATTAGATTATTCGTTCAGTTTGGCTATCTATTTGGGGATAATAGGCTATCGAATAGAGCAATTTCGTGCCTATTAATTTCCAAAAAGTAGACTATATAATAGATAAGAATCTCCTATCTCTATCGCTAATAACTACCTTTAGGATCCCCTAATTGCAGGATAGCAGTCTATTATAAAGGAGGGAAGCGCATTAGTATGCAGATAAGGCGTCTTTATAGGGTGCCATTATTAGCTATTTGCTGAATTTATCGACTATGACTAATATAGAGTCGTTACCGTTAAGGGAGGTTAGCAATAATAGCAAAAAGTCGATAGAAATCATATAATAGGGATAAGGTAGAGGTAGTAGGGGTTATAGATTGCTATATCGTTAATAACGTTGAGGGTAATAGATTTGGCAGAGGGGATAGCTTTAAAAGTAATCTCTGAAATATTATAATCCCTTATGGATGCAAAACTATTAGACTGCCTCACTCAATTTTAAGTAACTTAGATAGTTTCCATTATATATAGCGGCGAAGACTTTAGTTATTACATTCTTAGGTATATATAACCTAGGCGGGCAGTCTAGGGATATTTTCTAGAGTAAATCGTCTATCTATTCGAAGGGGAGAGAGGCCCTATCTTCTATAGGTAATTAACTATTACCATCGATTATAAATTTAATGCGTGATTATACCGGGTCTTTATTATATCCTTTCTATAAGAGTCTGCGAAATTCTAGAGAAATACTAACTAAGTTTATTATAGGCTTTTCGGTAGTAGCGATAATATTAGAGGGGATAGGTAATAGATAAGTAGGATTATATTATACATTATAGGCAGAGGCAGCGGGGAAATCTATCTAATACTTTAGTCGATTATCGGGAAGTTATTTAAATTAACTAGGTATTATTAACTTATAAGTCGGTAAGATAGTCGGCAGACGACTTAATATATTAGGGATAAGGTAGTCCTTACCTAATTTATAAATAGCTTTAACATTAAATTGGCTGATATATTCTAAGGTATAGATTATTTTCTTATTAACGGCGTATCGGCTGGAAGTATTAGCTATATCGACCTATCGCGCTAGGTTAACAATTAAGTAATAATCGGTAAAATAAATAATAAGAGGCTTCTTAGTCGCCTCAATCCAATATCTAGCCTTTCTCAGTATCTATATATATCTGTAAATTTTAAGTTCGGTAGACTAATATTTCTTTTTAATATCTAAAAGTATCCTTAAGAGGAAAGCTATTAGTTATATACTAGTGTATAGGGGATATACGGTAATAATGCTATCTATTCTCAGTTTAGGAATAATATCGTCTTTAACGTAGTAGACTATAACTCTAATTCCTTTTCCCGAGATATTAAAGTCTACAAAAAGATGCCTAATAGGGGAAAATAAGTAGAGGATCTTATTATCTGTAAGGGCCTTTTTAATTGCATTAAATAAGTCAACCTTTGCTCTAATAGGCAGCAATACTCTAATACTAGCAGCCTATTTCTTTTTTACCGGTTTTAAGTTCTTAGGAGGGTCTTTCTTTAATCGAGTAAGTCATAAAAGGTTAGTCTTTCGTTACTATAGTGGTTCAATAATAGAGGCATAACCTAGCACGTTATATCGAAGTAAGCCTATAAAGCCTAAAAAATGCTTAAAAGCATATAACATCTTAGGGAATTATAGATTTCTAACTGCCGTGAGTTTTTAGTCGGTAGTAGCTATACCGAGTAAGTCGATAAGCTTATCTAATACCACCGCTTTAGGGAAAGCGATAAATATCTTAGCCAGGCCAATAGAGATATTATTTTTTAAAAGTCGAGTAAATAAGTCAACTAGGTCGAGTATATACTATTAAAACGAAGAGGAGGCAATAACGATATTATCGTAATATATATCGGCGTTTAATCCCCTTAGGATATTATCCATCCTATACTATATATAGGCGTTAGAACCCTTATAGCCTAGAATGGGGATATAAAAGGTATATTAACCATTATAGGTTATAATAGTAAACACCCATCTAGAGTCTGGGTGGATAAGCCATTAGTAGTAGAAACTCATAGTATTGATAACGGTTATATAAGTAGTATTAGCTAGCTTTATGATAATATCTTCCTATTTTCTCATCGGGTAAGCATCGAGTATTATTATTAAATTAAGTCTTTAGATATCGACTACTATACGACCTTTTCTCTTATTAGCTATACCCTACCAAATAATAAAGACTAGGAATGCAAATAGGATATAAGAGGTAGTACAGTATACTTTATCCTTTACGACTAGACTATATATAGTATCTTCGACTACTTTATAGTCGTCGGGGCCGACTAGATAAACTTTATACTTCTTAAGTATTATATCTTTTTATCTAGGTTTCATTTAGATATATATCTACTCTTCTAGTAGGACATAAGCAAAACCTTTATCCTTAAATAAGTCGGCGAACTTATCGATAAGTTTTTAGAGTTAATTAAGTTCTTCTAGATTACCTAAATCGTAAATATTAATACCTATAGAGTAAACGTAGGTTAATATAGCATTAGCGGCTATATATTCCGGTATAAGTATTCTAACCTTAGGGTTATAGGTTAAGATAATAGCTAAGTCGGCTGCTTCTACGGAATTCGCATAGTCGATAAGAAAAGCTTAGGCATAATGATCTATAGGGTATATCTATCCTATAAGTTGATTTTTACGTATTAGAATATATCATAGGGAGGTATTATGGATGATAATATACGCTATTTTATAATTAACTACGGAAGCGAATTATTGCAGATTTAGAATAATAGTTAGCTTAAAGATTATTTAGTAATCCTTTAGGACTTTTATATTAATTAGTATTAGCGCATACGAGTATAGAGGGACAACTATAGTACTAGATGCCTTAATTAGGTAGATAGTAGGAGGTGACTAATGCTAGGCGGACATTAGGATATATATATCCTCGCATTTAGTAAGGATAATATATCCTTTGCTATTAATAATATCGATTTATTCAGGACTAAAGCAGTCTATACTAATCAATATATTAGCTCGGAGTAAGTCGATAATTACTATTTCGCAGGTAAATACTATAATAGCTAGACTACCATCCGGTTTCTTGCCTAGGAAGTTCAATATCAGTACTGTATATCTATTTGTAATATGCTTATCTGAACTAATGCCGCCGATAGTGATTAGCTGAGCTCGAGTTCTAATTTAATTATTAGGGAAGTTCTTTATAAGCTAGGTAAAATCGATAAAACTAATAGAGCATCTTATATTAATATATATATCGAACTGGTTATAAGGATTATTAAGGTTAGGAGAAATCTAGAATCTCAAATAGGTCTAGGACCTAAAAGCAAATCTAAGGCCTATATCCTTTTATATATCGATAGAAGAGTGAATAACTAAGATATTTATATAATCGGTATCAATTAGGTTAGGTTAAGAAGATCCTATATAAATAGTATAATTAGATGCTTCTACTTTATAAGTAGTCTAATCCGTCTAATATAAGGGGGGGATAAGGTAATATAGCCGATTTATTAGGGAGTGGCTTGCCATTATATAAGCATAGAAGGCAGAATTATCATATATAGGGTCGATAGGGCAAATAAAAGAGTCTTTATTATCTTTACAGTTAAGGCCATACTCGTTAACTAAATATTTAAATAGTGTATTACGAGAAGTGAATATCATATAGCATATTCGATAGGCGGATTATATTCTCTAAGCAAAACGGGGTTAAGTTATTGCGACGAATTGTATATCCTAAATATCGGCAGTTAGGGGAGGCGGGTCTACCCATAATTCCTACTAGGCAATATCAATCTAATCTTTATCTGGATATAGTTGCTTATTAGGAGGGAGAGGCTCCTTAAGTTCAATAAGGTCATCCTTATTAAGTTCTTCCTTATCGATATAGTAGGCGATGGCTCTCTATAGTCGATGCTACTAATTATTATTAAACCTATTTTACCCATATTAGTTATTTTATAGAGGGTTATTTAGACCTATAAATGGCTAGCGCCTATTGGATTAACTCGGCTGCTAGTTGGGATTGCCTAGTGCCGATAGTCCAGCTATAGAAGTAGGTGGAGGCTAATAAGGTTGACGAGCCTACTGCTATTAAGGGGCGTATAGCTGGCGGTACGGCTTTTAGTAACTATTATTATACTACTGCGGGAAAAACCTAGGTTAAATAGGTCGGAGGGGTTATTATCCGGCAGAATATAGGGTAAGTTATTAAAAGCGTTAAGTTACCGCGGTTTAAGAGATAAAATGCTCTCTAGCCAATTGCTAGATTATAGGTTCCCTATTTCGGATAGAAATAAGGAACTTATTAATAGATATATAGGCATCTAGAGGGTCTAATAAGGCCTAGATAGATGCTTCAAAGCCTGAGTAGACTATCTAAAGCTAAGAGAGTATATTACGCCTAGCTACTCGAGCATTATAGAGAAGATTATATATAAAAGAGGTAAAATCTTCTTTTACTGCGTATTTACAGAAGGAGTAGTAAGCTTTTTTAATGCAAGCTAATACCTTCTATTAGGGTTCTTTAAAACGTTTAGTAAGTATATAATACAGCTCGTCGAGTAAGGCGTTATCGAAAAACTGCCTATCAGCTTCTATAATAAGTCTAGTATACTAGTTAAGGGTATATCCTTAGAGATAAGCTATCTAAACTCTCTTAATAGCGAATTTAGAGTCAACTCATACTAAAGTCTATAGATATTAAGTAAAGGCAAAAACATAGGTATAAATTATTACCTTTAAGTTAGATATAACCCCGAATCCCTTAGGGTCCTTTAGGCCTAAATCGAAATATCTAACATTAACTGCTCTAAGAGTATTATAAAAGTTATTAGTAATATTAGTATTAGAGGTACTATCCGAGCTAGAGGGGGTAGGGGTAATAGCCTATCGGTTAAGTAGAGTCATTAAGCTATTATTCTAATAGGCAATCTGCTTATTTTATCTTACTATCTATTCGGCTAGATGAAGGAGGGCGGCTATTAAATTTTAGGGCGCTACTAAGGGCTATCGAGATTAAGAAGTATTAGACGATATAGTTAATTAAAGTGGTTCCTAAGACTATTTAGACTATTCAGATGGGTTTTGCTCTATTAATAGGGACTACTAGGGAGTAGTTAATAGAGACCTTTTAATTAACTACATAATAGTAGAGAGTAATCTAGCTCTTTCTCTTCTTAATAGGTAAATAAGATAAATTGACTTATCGATATTAAGAGTTCTACGTAAATTACATAAGTAATCTGACTTATTAAGGGAGTAGTCTAATTTTTCGATAGATAGATTACTTAATATATCAATAAGGTTATCGATTAGAGTATTAGTGCCTAAAGTTAGGGAAGGAGGTTGGGTATCGATAATATTACTTATCGTTAGGGCAAATTACTAGGCCTTCTTAGTCTACCTTTTTAGGAAGGAAGTAAAGGAACGGCATAATTTAACCTATTCAATAGGGTAAATAGTATCCGCATCAAGTAGCGAGAAATTTTCTGCTAAGTATAAAGTAGTGTCTCGTTAACGTTAAGTGAGTTATATCGACCACGGATGACTCGTCTTATAGAAGACGTAGAGACGCTACGAGTCTAGAATTAAGTCTTTGCTAGGGAAGTATAAGGATATAAATGGCTTTAAGATGATGCTGCCTTTTCTTATGAATAGCTTTAAAAAACGAGGGAGTTTGAAAACTTATTTATTTCGTCTGTCTAGATGGCTGCAGGGAGGAATATCGCAGGAAAACGGCGGCGGGGCTCTGCGGTATTATTAGCGTTGAAAAGAAAAAAATAAGAATGTGTTTGGTTCTGGTTCTGGTTCTGGTGCTATGCAATTGCTACTAATTGTTACGATTAATAAGGTTAGAGTATGTGTTGTAATAGGCTTGGTTCTTCTCTCTAGCTAATATCTACGGGGAGCTAATCTATGCGTATATATATATATGGGTATTATCACGTGAGGGTGTCACGTGAGTGACATGTGACACCCGTGTGTTCGGATGAAATGGACGGCCCAGCTCATCCGTCGTGATGAACTTTCCTCGCCATCGACGACTGGCACTTTGCGCTTCACACGCAACATGTATCGCCCAAGCCTGCGCTCTGTCTTGGGACAGGCCCTGCAGGTTTCCCGCTCCCAAGCTTTCCGATCAGCACCCCGTCGTTTCGCATCGACGGCAGCTCCTGCAGACAGGCCTCGATCATGGAAGAGCTCCGGGTTGAGATGGGCGTTGGCCATCGGCGCTGTATACTATTACAACACAAGCTCTGTCTTTGCAGAGGAAACCGCCGGTTAGTATCTCTGGGGACAAGAAGCACACCCACTCTTTCACTTTGTCCCTACTGACGCTCTAGCGAAAAAAAAAAAAAATATTTTTTTTTTTTGAATAAAAAGAAGCAACGCAATCAACGGCTGCTCCGCCCTCCTTCTCCGAGTCCGATCTTCCCACTGTCGATTACGTCATTGAGCAAAAGCGCAAGCAGCTCAAAACAAAGGCCGATCAGGAGGAACAAGGCCAAGCCGACTCAACAGCAGATTCCGCTTCCGCAGCGGCGAAGAAGACAAAGCAACCCGCAGCCGAATCACAGCACAGAGCTGTTTCCGAATCACCAGAGATGCTCGAGGAAGAAGCTGGCCAACAAGGAGCATTCAATCCGGAAACTGGCGAAATAAACTGGGATTGTCCATGCTTGGGAGGAATGGCTACCGGTCCTTGTGGCGAGGAGTTCAAGACGGCCTTCAGCTGCTTCGTTTACTCCACCGAGGAGCCCAAGGGAATGGATTGCATTGACAAGTTTCAGTACGTCGCCGCGCCAGCTATGCTATACTGGCTTTGAAGAGAATGGCAAGACTGATCTTTCCCCCTTTCACTTCAACAGAGGCATGCAGGAATGCTTCAGAAAATATCCCGACATCTATGGCGCCGAACTTGCCGACGACGAGTACGGTGGAGAAGCCACCGCCGAGGGACATGATGCCCCTCGCCAAGATGAACTGGAGACAAATACCCTGCCAGGTACCAAGAAATCGCCACAAGGCGGCGTGCCCCAAGAAGGGGAGGATACCGCAGGTGCAGTAGAAAAGGCTGCCCACGAAGAACAGCCACCGAAGAAGGCCGAAGACGAAAAGAAGGAATAGAGCTCGTGGCGAGAAAGCAGCGCCGAGACGAGGCACTTGCCACGCTGCAGAATTTGGCACCAATGTATGGCACCACTGTATGGCACCTACTGTGTACCATTTGGTATGATGCCATCCATGTCTGTAATAATATAGCAATGTACGATCAGAAAGACGACACTTAAAATACACACGAACCGGGAAATAGACGTCTCGTTATCTATGCTTACCTATCCCGCCTTGTTTCTTCCCCATTCAATCAATGGTCTGTACACTACATTTTATGGCCCTGGGAATGGAAAGGCAGAGACTGAAATGCAACCAACACCGCCGATGTAAAAGAACACACACCAAAAGAAGAAACAAAAAAAATAAACAGTCATCGGAAAGGGTGACTCAAAATCAATCAAAGGGATCCAGTCCTAAGACGAGTTACACTTCTTACCCCTGTACAGATACCGTCCAATTACAGCCTCCACCACGCCGACACCCGCAATGATTCCGATGCCAATGCTGGCATTCTTCCAGTTCAGGTTGCCCTTTTCGTACAAACCCCACGCCCTGTAACCCAAGTAAGAGCTGACGCCGACGATGGCAGCCAGGTTGGTGACAGCCAAGGCACCAGCGCTGCTGTCCGACATGCTGGAAGCCCGATTGGTAATCCAGGCATCCGACTTGTGCGCCTTCTTTTTCGGCGCGTTCCTCTTGGAGTTTTCGGCCTTGACGTGGGTGGCCTCGGCCTCGCGCGCTAATCGCTCAGCCTGGGTTTCTGTCTGGACATCCTGCTCCAGGAAGTCGGCTGGCACGGTTCGCACACTGGGGACGTCAACGTCGATGAGAGAAGCAGTAGAGGCGGACTCGTTGGTCACAGCCTCGACAGGTTGAGGAGCAGCAGCCTACCGCCAAAGATTGCAGTTAGCTGGACGTCCGTGTGAAGACGCATCGCATACCATGCTTGAATTGGCGACGGGGCTTGTGCGACGAGCAGATTTGTGACGCGACACTTGCCTCTTCAGGTGTCTGTTTGGGACCTCTGGCAGCGACGTCGGCGTAAGACACTTGGACGGAGACTCGTTAGCGTCCATGGCAGGCAAGAGGGACGGTGATTTTTCCAAAGAGGGACGACTCACTTTCGGCGAGTAGGGAAAGGGAGAATTGGTGTGGAGTTGGTGATGTCTGTATGGGCTTTTCTGCGCCTGTTGGAGGAGAGAAAGGTTCAAACTTGGTTGTGTTGGCGGAAAACGATGGGTGGGTGGGTGGTGGGCTGACCCAAGGCTAAGCATCCCATGTCCGCCTATGGATGCAGATTGCACATGTGTGGTTATGGAACGGTCCATGTCCTCTAAAATGCAAAACCTGGCACGGCTAGGGCAGTTCCAGTTCCCAATAGATGACGTATGTATTCAAAGGGCGGTCGGTATGGTAGTATGTACCTTGGCCCACCAGACCAGTCAGTTGCTTTTCAACGTTTTGCCCAGAACCTTGCCCGGCGCTGGGGCAATGGGTGCGTGGATGGACCTTTCAACCAATTGTCCGACCAATGCTCGTTGCCCTCGACTCCTTCATTAGCTGGTACAAATGAAACAATTGATGTCTGCTGCAACGGCCCAGCGCCAGTCTTTTGCTTTCTTTCGCTTTGTACGGACTGGTCTGTACCTTCCTTCAGGTGGCGCCTGCCAGGGCGCGAGTGAGTGGGGCAGGAGCATATGTGTCAAGCTACGGAGTAGTCGTCGTCTCGCAGAAAACGATGGCAGCCTGCTTTCGCCGCGCCACTAGGCGGAGCATTTCGACCATCATCCTGACGAGTCAACAGACGATGCAAACTTGGCTGAATAAGGCTGTTGCTTTCATCATACTCTTGCTTCTCAATTAGACAGCGAAATTCACTAGCCTTGTCGACTTCTCAACCTCACGCCTGAACCTCACGCCTGAACCCGACAGCCAACTCATCAATCATCACTGCTTCTCCAACACCGGGAACGCTCGTAAATCAACCAGACCCTGTTCCCATAGGAATCCAACGCTACCCCAACCCAAACTCCCATATCGAACGCCTCGCCGACGGGTATCGCGAAATCGAAGCAACTCTCTGCTGCCATCACTCCGGGGTATCGAGTCCTGAGCCAACACTTTGTGCTTCATGCATAAGCTTCAAAGGAACAGAAGCAAAAGAAAAGTGCCAAGAAAAACCCAAAAAAACCCAAAAAAATAAAAAAATAAAACGGCACCGTTTCTCAAACGCCCCTACCGAAAAACGGGGATGTCATGGCGATTTCCGAAAGCTTTCGTCGAGTTTTTTTAGCCAGTATTGCTTCAGACACCAAGGCATTTTGCAGTACACCAATGCCTTGTTTTCGTTAACCAACACGGTTTCGGCAATCCGTATCTGTAAATCCATATTCTCGTCTGCAAAGTCTTTAAAGAACTGCTCTAGGGCTAACTCGCTCCACCTTGGACCGATGGATGCACCTGCAGTTTCCGGAATCGAGTCCCTTGAGGCCGTCTGAGATATGGCCCGCGTCAACGGAACAGCGGGACGTACACAACTTGGAGTACTTGCAACGGCAGCGGCAGGGAGATCGGTACCACAAGAAGATGAAGGATGCACAGAATCTCTCTGGACAGACCTCCGTTGTCTTTTGTCAGGGAGGGTGGTAGTAGGCAAAGCACAGTCGGACTTTATCGATGCCGGCGGCGGAGGCGTAGGCGTTGTACCGGATGTGTTCTCCGCCTGAGCGGGAGGCAACGCCCGTTTTTTCGACTGACTCGCCAACTCCTCTGGAGGAGTCAGCACCGATGGCTGCGCAGACGCAGTTCTAGGAGGCAATGCTGTCGACGTCGTTTTCGCATGCGTCCCGAAACCAGGGCTTGAGGCGTTGGCCGGGGCATTGGGGGTCATGCCGGAAGACGATGGTGCCTGTACTGGGCTCTCCCGGCCAATGCGGCAAATCGTGGATTCCGTCTTCAGATTCAGCACGCCAGTTCCGGGCATTTCTGGCTCGTCGCCCGGCTGCCCGTCGGGCCTTTTCCGGGGTTTCAGGATCCTTTTGGGGGCACCACCAGATCCAATCACATCAGGATAGAGAATCTCCATGAAGACCTCATGGTCAAAAGGCCGACCTCTTAGAGCTCTTGAAAGAGGCTCTCTCTGTCCTACCAGTCAGCAGATTCCCCTTCCATAGGCATGGGGCTAGAAAAGGACCAACCTCAATATGGGCTCGCCAAGCGTCCTCGGAAGCAGTCACGGTTTTGGAGACGAAATTATACGTAAACTCTGGGTCCTCGCGGAGGCCGCGCCATAGGCGAAAGCGTTTCCGCGCATTATCGCTCTTGTTAATGAGATGGCTCTTGGCAGGATAGGCGCCGTGACTTTCCTGAAGAGCCACGGCAGCACGTTCCCAAGCCTCGGCTTTGAAGGTGCTGTTTTCGCGCAGACCAAGATGGACGCTGTCGCATAAACTGCGAAAGAAGGTTGCTTCGTACGCCGGCGTCCAGCTGAACCTCGGAGCGCGGCGATCACGATCGACACGCGAGGAGCCTTGGCCGTCAGGGCCGAGCATGTCGACGTCGTCTTCGGACATGGCGCGCAAGAACGAGCAGTGCAGGGCCGGTGATCTCTCCAAATCAAGTGTGACGGAGTAAGCTTCTTAGTTGTCCAGGCAGCAGGGCCAACGATCAGCGACCAAAACGCTTGCATCAACACTGCATCAAGGCGGCGACAACAGGCCTTGCAAGGTTTGGTGCGATGGGTAAAGAAGGGCTAAGCCAACGGCAAGGCAAGGTGGTTAGAAGGACCCTGGGGAAGTGTAACCTGCCGAATATGGATTCCAGCCAAGTACTCCGTACTATGGCGGGACCCAATCACACGTTCCGATTACTGGAGACTGGAAGCGAGAGCGGGAGGGGGACGAATGGGACACGATGCCAACGTCATGTGATCTGACAGTGTAGCCTTTGTAGTGTCAACTGGAACAGCTCACACTAAGCAAGTGGGCGGATGGTTTAGTGGTATAATACTCCCTTAGCATAAGGTCGGCATCTGGCCAAATGTGGGAGTGGTCCGGGGTTCGATTCCCCGTTCGTCCAACTAAGGTAGTTTGCTCCTACCATTATACCCAAGCAAATGTTTTTTTTTCCATCATTTTTTTATTTATTAATTTTTTTTTAATTTCTTTGTAATCTCTCTGTCTGTGTGTACTTTTAAGATTTGCCTTTTTTCTTCTTGGCCAAGCTGGGGAGTTATGTTTGGTGACTGAAGCCACATCTGCTTTCAACTGCGTTGCACCCTGCGTTCCACCATTATTACCGCGGTCTTGCTTTTCCCCCTCTCTGCCTGCTCCTACTCCTACTCTGTTTATTATTGGGAGCGCTGTACTCCGTACCTCCTGCCCTGTCAACGATATTTGCAGCGGGCCAAGTCCCAACCGCTGCTAAGCCAGATGAGGCAAATAATGCAAATGACAAATGACACTGACGGAATAAATGGACCCTACAGGGGCATGGCCCGCTTCCGGGCTTTTTCGAGAGGTTAGTGATTGACTGAGGCGGGCAGACAAAGCGGAGACAAGACGGGGCAGCAGACTTAGTTGGAGTTAGTTGGAGTTGAGCGGGTTCGGCTGAAAATTTTTATCTGATCATCAGATAAGCAGGGTAGTAAAAGGTGCGACGCGACGTCCCCCAATATCGGCGCCCCATGCCTCCTCCACCTGGGCGAGTTGTGGTATTCTTGGCGAAACTCCACTTTTGAATAAAAGGGAAAGAATGGGAGAAACCGAAGTTGGCAGGAAAGAGTTCTTCTTCCTTTTGCCTTCCAACGAGAGAGGGAGATGGGAGAAAGACAAGACTTGGCGCGTTGGGTGACTGCAAATTATCCAGAGCAACGCCTCCCTAGAGCCTGACAGTCGGTCCAGCTGGCGGGCGGGCTGACAAGATCATCAAATGATAGAACGAGCCTGCCTGTCAGGGTTTGCGCAGCAAAGGGCCAAGGCGTAACCTGCAAACCCCCCACTCAGCCATGTACCCGGTGCTATAAAGGTGCCTTAACTCCCCTTTGGTGCGGCTCTCGGTCTTTTCCTTCTCATCATCCCTTGCTCTCGCCCAGCTATCGCCGCTTTCAGGCTCTGATCGAGGCTCTTCCCCCTTCAACATGGGACTTTTCAGCAAGGCCCAACCGCCCGACATGGCTGTCACCGGGACATCTGAAGCCTTTGACAAGGAGGCCGCGGAGTCAGTAGACGCCACTGGGAATCGGTTCAATGCTGGCAAGGTCCAGTCCGGCGTGGCTCGAGTCGAAGCCATCACCAAGGTCTGGTCGAGGGCGCACTTGATGGTTGCCTACGCAATGTAAGTTGAAGCCTGTTTCCTTGTCAGGCCTCCTCCTGCCTCTGTGAGCAAGGCGACTGACTGACTGATTCCGCTCGTTGGACTAGGATTTGGTTCATATACTTTGTCAAATCCATCGAGGAGGTTGTTGTTTTCAGCATGGATCCCTTCGTCACGAGCAGTTTCGAGAAGCACTCCATCACGCCAGCCATCGACATTGTGGCCATGATTGTTGGTGGCCTCAGTTACATTCCACTGGCAAAAATCCTCGATACGTGGGGAAGACCACAGGGTTTGGCTCTGACAGTGGCAATCTGGGCTGTCGGCCTGATCATGATGGCTGCCTGCAACAATGTCCAGACTTTTGCGGCTGCCAAGGTTTTTAATACTGTTGGGTAAGTTGTACAATCCTGCATCTCTCCCGGCCTTTGTTAGACTGCCGTTTCCTGTATCGTGCCAATTCAGCTGCTCATAACCTGCACCAGTTCACAGGGGGTTTCGTACTGCCTCACCATCTTCATTGCAGATACCTCCTCGCTTCTTAACCGACCCCTCATGCTCGCCTTTGCCACCTCGCCGTATATTGTGACGACGTGGGTTGGCGGACCTGTGGTTGAGGCTGTGTTGGGAGGGCCAGGATGGCGCTGGGGCTTCGGCATCTGGACCATCATTACTCCAGCCGTTGTTCTCCCACTGTCGCTCTTGTTTCTGTACAACGACAGGAAAGCCGTCAGAGCCGGCCTTGTGGAGAGGCGTACTACTCGGGTCACGCCAAGAGACGTGTGGGATTACGTTGTCGACATCGACTTGGTTGGAATCCTTCTTCTCGCTGGAGGCATGGCCCTCTTCCTCTTGCCCTTTAGCATCTGGTCGTACCAGGAAGAGCAGTGGCGCTCCCCACTGATCATCTGCATGTTGGTCTTTGGCGCCGTCCTTCTCGTCCTCTTTGTTGTTTGGGAAAAGTTCCTAGCCCCTTGCAAGTTTGTGCCCTACGAGCTGCTGCTGGACAGAACAGTCTTCTCGGCCGGTATCATGTTCATCTTCGTCTTTGCCAGTTCCTCTATCTGGGGCGGATACTTTTACTCCATGCTGCTCGTTGTTTGGAACACTGGTGTCACCAAGGCAACATACATCAGCAACATCTACCGCGTTGGTTCGTGCTTTGCGTCGGTCGTTATCGGCGCGCTCGTGCACAGAATCGCCAGGTTCAAGTGGGTTAGTACTCTGTATGCCCTGCCTCTCACCATTTTGGGTGTCGGCCTCATGATCAAGTTCCGCCAAGCTTCGCAAGACATAGGCTATGTGATCATGACGCAGATCTTCATCGCCTTTGCAGGGGGCCCAATGGTGGTCGCCGGGGAGATGGCCATGATGGCTCCATCCGATCATCAGCACATTGCTGTCATCATGGCCATGCTGAATCTCTTTTGCAGCATTGGATCCGCTGTTGGCAGCACTATTTCCTCAGCCATCTGGACGGGCACCTTTCGAGACGAGCTGATCAGGAACCTGCCTCGTGATTCCCCAATCGACGCCATCTACGGCTCAATCGGGGAGCAGACCGGGTATCCCTTTGGGTCGGAAACGAGGGCAGGAATAGCAGCCGCCTATTCTCAATCCCAACGTTACATGCTGATAACGAGCTTGTGCCTGCTCTTCGCTGGATGGGGCTGCACGTGGGCTTGGAGAGATATCAAGCTCAGCAAGATCAAGCAAGTCAGTGGTACAGTGGCGTAAGAGGTGACCATTGCCGGGGGGGTGAATGGACCATTTCGTGCCGTTTGGCGTAGGTTTAGTCTTTTTTGGAAACTGAATAAATGGTTGCTACGTGTTTGGAGACCAGACGGTGTCTCGCGCTCAGTATCTGATCCAGGAGTCGTGCTGATTCATAACCACCTGGGTAGTTTCATCCTTGTCGACCGTCATGGACAAGTTTGCCTCGTGCCATATATTCGTCTCGGACATCGTTTGCCTTGTTTTTTTTTTCTTTTCTCTTCTCCTCTTATTCTCGCAAAAAGTATGTACAGCTCGGTCGGCACGATTCATTTTTCGACATCAGGTGCGGCAATACGGGCGTTGCTTGCCTTGCCTTGCCTTGCCTTGAAACGCGCACGATGCCGCCCGGTACTATTCCAGCTGCGCAGCCTCAGGAGGGAGCATCCCAAGATGAAGTCTGTCTTCTTTTGTGCAACGAGGCTCGTACGGTAGATGTTGGAAGCGAGGGCGTTGTCTGCCGTTGTCGATTTGGCTGGTTTCTTGTTTTCCGGTTTTTTTTTTTTTTTTCTTTTTCTCTTTTTTTCTTTTATTTTCTCTCTCTCTCTCTCCTCCTTTTTTTTCTTCTTTTCTTCTTTTGCCTTCTTTTTCATTCCATCCTGGTTCTAAACTTTCTCAGGATCTGACCCCATGGATGCGACATGGACAAACAACCGGACGAGAGTCCGCCGCACTGTGATGCAAGTTGAGTGGGGAAAAGGAAGGAATTAAGAGCCCCCATGCACACCTCTGGATCTGGCTGGTTTCCCGTCATGTACAAGGCGTGCCGCGTGACAATGTATGATTACTTGGCAGCCGAGGCCGTGGGGCCCAAAGTTGTCCCCTATTCCAACAGTCAACTTGCCCATGTCAGCATTTCCCCGATGGGCTCCTGGTACCGCCGCCTCTCTCGTTAACAAAACTTGGTATTGGCCAGAGCCAGAATGAGGCAAGTCATCTGGATGAGTTAGGCGGGGGAAAGGAGATTGACCACCAATCAATCCCACGTCAGCCACCAAATGCAACCATGACCACGGACTCGGGGCTCCGGCTCGGGCTGGGGGAGAAACTTGAGAGAAAGCTTAGCTACGGGACGGGGCACCTCCAAGATGCAGAATGCTGGCATGCGGCGAGTTACCCCAGACGGGTTCCGGGGATCCAGCTCCTCGGAGCGGGCCCTTGCTGTAGAAGGTTGGATCACGATGAGGTTCGTTGAAGTCGGGAGCGTGTTTTGGTTGGCAGGGGAAAGAGCACCAGCATGCCCGATGCCCGATGCCCACTAATGCCTCGGTCAGGTCTTTCCATTTGCTGTTGCAACGCGGGGCCAAGAAAGGCCGTTGAGTTGGCCTGGCATCTGCACCGTGGGACTTTGGCACTTTGTGAAACAGACGGTCCTGGCCCTCCTCTGTCCTCCTCATGACGTGGACAAAGGACCTAGAACAAGGGACAGGGGCCAAACCACAACTTGTACGTAACGACTGGACACAACCATGCAGGGCTCAAAGTGATCGTGATAGGGGCCGAGGCCCGGGGTAGACTCGGCAGCTGCAAGGGCACAAGATGTCGAATCGTCAGGAAAGAAACCCAAAAGAGCGCCATGACTGGCTTACTAACTTTCCACAAGGGGGGGGGGTTGCGTCAGTGTCAGATCCGCGTGGCCACAGACGATTTGCTACTCAGCCTTGCCGGCTTTTCTGATGCTTGGGCGTAGGAGTTGGAGGGGGATGGATCGGTGGGTTTCAACTTGCTGTTGTTGGATGGCTCCAAAGCGAGGGCAAGGCGAGGCACGTCAACGTCGCGCAGCCTGGTTTCATGGGTCACTTGGAGGGTCCATTGATGGCTTTCTTTCACGCGCCTCGCCCAATGTGACCCTCGGTCCTGCTTTAACTTTACGCAGGGCATCTTCCCACCCACCGGCCGGGGAGCACAGCGTCGGCCAGCGCCAAAGGGGCAGTGCTACACAACACATGACCGGAACCAAACGCAGCAGCGCATCTGTCAAGTTGGCAGCTTCAAGTTTCATCAAGGACAGCAATATGTGACGGCTCATATTCTCCCTCACTTGCACCCCTTGCTCCTCTGCTCTCGATTTGCCAGTACATACCAACACATCTTGACTTGGCTTCCTCACGTTGTCGAAAATCGGTCAGTTGATCTCACATGCCACACAATCACCGAGCAGACGACCACAAAGCCTCGAGCCCTGGGTTGTGATGCTGTGATGCATGATACCTACAACGATATGCTGGAACAAAAAATGGCCAAAGAAAAAAAAAAAAGAGAGAGAGAGAGTCAGAGAGGGAGAGAAAGAGAAAGAGAAAGAGAAAGAGAGGAAGAATTCAGCAGGCAAGACTTACGTGTACGTGGCTGGCCTGTTTGATCCGGTCTGCAGTGTGCACGCCACTTGTCGCAAAACGTCGAGTCCGAGCACGATTCCGCGGGGGGGTAAAAAAAAAAAAAAGGAGAAAAGGGAGCCGTAAAGCTTGAGGAAAGATGAAAAGGACGGGGACTATGCCATTTGGGCCGCCCGGTGGCGCTTCTCAGGCACCGGAGCCATCGCGAAAGGCGGGCCGAAAGCTAAGAAAGACCCAGATGCCCGAAGAGGCAAGCCAAACAAAGACTCCGCTCGCGTCAGTCCGGGGCTCCTGTACAACGCCCACCCAGGTGTCGAATAACCTTGTTTCCCCGTGTTGGTGGACTCTCTGAGGCTTGGCTCCGTTTCGTTCCCGTGGGAAACAGAGTCGAGCCATCGAGCCAAGAGAAACACGCCCATACTCTTTCGCGCATCACGTTCGGACCCCCATCGGACCTACTCCCCAGCTAGATGGGTAGAGTAGATGGCCAAAAAGAACTCCTTCCCCAGATGACCGGGCGGGGCGGAAGAGACAATCACGTCCCCCAAACCGAAATCCGCATTTGACGCCAAAGCCCCCTTGCGCCCATTTGCACGTGGTGCCCATTTGTCTGGATTCGGCCCTTTCGTCAGGAGGCGCCCAGGTGCTGCGACAGCGTCGTAATCGTCTTTTCTGGGCGTGTTTTGTCAGCAGAAGAGAAGAGAGAAAAATAGCCAGGCTTGCCACCAATGAGCCCGGGTTTCTGAATACCCTTGTTCGTTCCATTTCCCATTCTCATGTTCTTTTTTACTTTTACTGCTTCAGCCCACCCCCCCCCCCCCGGCTAAAGTTGAAGACTTGACAAGATTGCGCCGTCGGCCCAAGTACAGCAAGGAGGCGAGCAACAGTGGCAGGAAAAAGGGGGGTGGGGGAAAGGCGCTCATGGTTCGTCGTCTGGCAGCAAGCACAAGCTTGAGAATCATGATCATGACCCTCGTTACATCATGCGGCCATGTACAAGCCTGGGATGCTGCCTCCGCCAGTGTGTATCCCATGTAGGCACAACCTACGTCTGTACCTTGCCCTGATGAGCTTCTCGGTCGTGACTGTCGTGATCACTTGGGGAAGACTGGGGGTTTCCTGTTCCCTTCTTCTTTTCCCTAACTGGTCTTGTTGTCTTGGCATTTCGACTGGCGTTATTCCCACGTTTCGTCCAATTCGCTCCTGTCATCGCTCGGCCAGACATATATAAGTTGCCGTGTCCCTGCTGCAGATGCACATGGGGAATGGAAAGAGAGCCAATGTACATCTCTCTCGCCTTTTCCTCTGACCGAGCCTTGCCAGGCATTTCTGTACCGTTGTATATATCACGGTCAAGACAGCCCCCTTTCCGGGCTTGCCCCTATACATACTCAGTTGACTCCCTATTTTATCGCTGCCCTATGCGGTTCATTGCAGAGAGAAATTAAACAGACATAGGAGGAAAGAAAAAGAAAAGGAAAAGCAAAAAAAAAAAGAATAAAGAGGACAAGACGAAACAAAACGAAACGGAACGGCAAAGAATGGTCAAGTTCCCAGCCGTAATCACCGCCAGCCTTGTGGCTCTCGCTCCTCTCATCCAGGCCTGGAACGCCCCCCCTTACCATGGCTTCAGCCTGCGCTGGCAAGACCCCTTCTCCGGGGGAAGCGGCCGGTCCCCGGACCCCGGAAACTGGAACATCATCAACGGGTTCCTCAACGTCAACAACGAGCTGCAAACGTACAGCTCGAGCACGCGGAACGTGCAGCTCAGCGGGGGCAGCACCGTCCAGATCGTCCCCTGGAGAGACGAGTCTACCATCCAAGGGTGGACCTCTGGCCGCATGGAGAGCAAGTACGTCTTCACGCCGGACTCGGGCAGGCTGACGCGGGTCGAGGCCTCTCTCCGCTTCGGCCCCAGCCACCAGGGTGCCAAGAAGGGCATATGGCCGGCCTGGTGGATGCTGGGCGACTCGATCCGCCACGGAAAGCAGTGGCCGGCTGGGGGCGAGCTCGACATCCTCGAGGTGGTGAATGGGCAGCCGGTCGGCCACGGCACCGTCCACTGCCACAAGTCCCCCGGGGGCATCTGCAACGAGCCCAGCGGCATCGGGAGCTCCGTCAACATCCCCAACAACGACTACCACGTCTGGAGGCTCGAGTTTGACCGCCGCAGCGAGGACTGGACTCGGCAGTCCATCACGTGGTTCCTCGACGGGCACCGGTTCCACCAAATCACCGGCTCTGGCATCGGCGACCACGGCACCTGGGCCACGCTCTGCCATAGTCCCACCTTTTTCATCCTCAATCTAGCTGTTGGTGGTGACTGGGTGAGCAACCTCCCCCTCCCCCCCCCCCCCCCCGGCTTCTTTCGTACCGCTCAAAGTTTACTGACAAGTTGTTGTCCTTGGCTAGCCCGGAAAACCGGACGGAGCCACCCAAGATGGCTATGGTGCCATGATGGAGATTGGCTACGTTGCCCACTACGTGAGCAGCTAGACGGCCATGACTATAACAGCATGTGCCTCCAGACTCCGGAATCGTGCTCTTCTCTTCTTTTCTTCTGGTTCCAGTTTTCATTGTGCATATTGCGTGGTATCCAAGTACATATCTTTCTATTCTTTCTGTATATTTTATTCTTTTGCTCAGTCGCTTCCACACTTGGCTGTTCATACTTGACCTTTTCCTCTCGCTCCACGACGCAACGACTGTACATGCTGTTTATTTTCTTTTTTTCTTTTTTTCTTCTTTTCTTCTCTTCTTCTCTTCTTCTCTTCTTCTTTTCTTCTTTTCTTCTTTTCTTCTTTTCTTCTTTTCTTCTTTCCCTGGAAAGTTGTTGAACGGAGGCACATGTGCTAGAGCAAAGCCCCAAAGAACTTGGCTTCCGTGTCCTTGGCACACTTGTCGAGAAGGAAGCCGCAGCTGAAGCTAGTATATCAATGACACGCGCATTCTATCAGAAGAGTCTATCCTCTATGGCCTGTATGCCTTGATGCAGCTCTTTGACCTTGTTTTCGGTCTCTTGCCGGTTCTTTTCCTGCAACTGGTACACTCTCTGCAACTCGTCCACCATAAAGTTCACCAATGTCGCTCGCTTGCCGGCCCTGTAGTTGTACACGGCAATGTCTTCGTAGCAGCGCGCTGCCACACGCCCATGTGCTTCGGAGTAAATCACTGCGTCGAGAAAGATGTTCTCCGAGGCGTAGCTTGGTTGCCGGGCGAGCTTGTGAATGACGGTGATTCTGTCGGGATACGCAACTGGCTTTTATTACAACCCCCGGAAAAAAAAAAAAAAAAAAAAAAAAAAAAAAAAAAAAAAGGTAAAGTGAAAAGAGGAAAAGGACGAGTCAGCATCCTGAAGCAGCACACAAAGGGCGGCACAGAGCCTACGCACCAGTTTGTAATCGGTCTTGATGCTCTTCAGAATGAGCCCCGTGCCTCTAGGACTAATCAGGTCAATCCATGCCTGGCGCTGGTCGGGTGGCGCGTGGGCAGCCAAGGATGTGAACCAGTTCACACGACCGGATTCGGCGTAGCGATTGTACATGACGTTGTTGACGTGGCCTGTTGGTGGTCGTGAGCTTCATTTCATGACAGGGCGTGCTTTGAGTTGGCAAGCTGCAGAAGATTCGGCTTACCCTGTCTCGAAGGAATTAGACCACATGTAGCCACGAGAACATGCACCATTGCAGCCGGACCCCAAGCCCACTCACCATGCTGTCCTGTATCCCACGAACCGCACAAAGGCGAGATTAGCTGGACTAGAACAGACCCCCCTTTTATGGTGCCAGAGAAAATAAAGGTACCATGTCACCCCAGGCAACACCAAACTTGTCCAAACCCCTCCATCGCTCATCTGTAAGGAATCCCTCTCGACCTGCCGACAGTTCCAGCCAGTTGCTGGTCAGGTAGTCTCGGTACTTTTTCAGTCTCGCGCCATGGTCTGCTGGAGGATTCGTCTCTAGGCACGCACTGATGCGGCTTTGGAGGTTTGTGAGCCACCGCGGATTGAGTGTGGGAGCCGCTTCGGCAGGACTCGTGAGCGAGGCGGAGGAGGCGGCGGCGCTGAATTGGCGCGACGCCGTGCGCAGCGCGGGCCGCGACACGGGGCGCATGCTTGGACAAGGCTGAGGTGCCAGGACGAGAGGGGACTGAGGCTGGGGGAGCTTTCCTTCCAGATGTTGGAGAATCTTGCTCGGATCTTGGAACATGGATGGATGGCTGGACTCGTTGGGGGTGGCGTCGGCCGCGACCGGGCTCGCGCTTACGTCATATGACATACTTTGGGGGAGATCTCGGGGAATCTCGGGCCCGGGGAAATGCAGTTCACGCCACGCGGGGCCAGTCGGGCCGAGCCCGAGAAGGGCATTCCCGAAAAGGCAACTGCCGCCATTGGGGCCAATTCTGGAACATAACCGCATGTCACTATCAACTGCGTCTGGGTAGTGGATGGATTGTCTTCTTCTTCTTTGCTTTTTGAATCTTTCATGTCTTCACCTGCGAGGCTTCTTTCTATCGATGAATCCGATCCTGTCATCTTGCTCTTGCCTAAGCCGCTCTCCACCGTCACCAAGCACCGGAAGAAAAAGGCAATTTTCCAACAGAAGATGGTATCATTCGAGCTTGTGCAAGCAAGCAGATTGTTGGCGAAAACAAGCACGCAACATCGGAACAGGCAAATAATCCTTGGCGCAGAACAGAATTTCATTCGTTGTAAAAAGCAAGAAAAAAGAAGACACAAAACAAGGCTAGCAAGGTAGGCAGAAGACAAGAACAGAAACTGCTTGCGCAAATTGAACTTTTGTCTGGTTCCTTTTCCCTTCAGATTACTAGGAGGAAGCATTCACAATGCTGGGACGGCGGCTTGCTGAAGGCGTGCCGCGAGGAGTTCCTCGGGGCGTGACACGGCTCTCCCCAAAGAAGCGGCGTTGCTGGCTGAATCTTCGCTCGTCCATGGGCGGTCTGCCGCCAGTGGCGGAGGCAACAGACGCTGCAAGATGTCGAGAATCAGCGCGTGTTTTCTTTTTCTTTTTGTCTTTTCTTTTAAAAAAAAAAAAAAAAAAAAAGAGAGGGAGAGGGGAAATCAAGGACGATGCTGGAAAAAAAAAGAGAAGCAGAAACAGGCTCAAAAGGGGGACTCACCTCGGCGTTCCTGCGCATCGTATGCCGCGCTGCCTCGGCGACCTTCCTGAGTGTGCTCGATTCGCGCATTTGCCAGCCTCTGAGCAAAGGGAGACCGCTTTCTCAGCTCCGGGCCCTTCCAGTAGATGACGTACACGGCAATGACGAGGACGAAGGAGATGCAAAAGAGGATGGTGCTGGCATACTCGAGGTTCATGCCGGTCGACGCGCCAATGTTTTGGAAGAAGGGCATGGCCGGGACCGTGAGCACGCCGGCCATGAAGTCTCTGGCCCAGCCGTTGCCGCCAGTGGCGGAGGCAGAGTACGGCCCGTAGGCGCAGACCATGTAGTCAATGGTGGCCATGTAGATGGCGTAGTTGGCGATGCCGACAATGGCGACGAAAATCATGGACCCGATCCAGTGGATGGGGGGACCTTGGATGGTCCAGGCGAAACCAATCAGCCCGATGGGCAGGCAGGGCGCGGTGTAGAGGAGGAACCAGAGGCGGGACTCGTACTGAGCCCGCTCGTCGTTTGGCTTGGCGGCCCGTTCCTTGACGTTGCGCCGGATGGCGGGGATGAAGAGCATCCAGGCCACTACGTACCCGATGCCGACGGCAATAAAGCTCAGGCCGATCTCGACGGTGGTAAAGTTCCACTGGGCGTACACGAGCGCAAAGGACTGGATGAACATGAAGATGAGGGCGTCGGAAAAGCCGGACAGCAGAGACAGGACCAGGACGATGGGCTCGGTGAGGAACATGCGGAACGGTCGAACCCAGGTGGCGAGGATCTCCCTGGCGGAGAAGCGATCCTTGAAGGGTACGAGCTCGTCGGGGCCCCAGACGTTTTGGCCGGTCTCGCGTCTGCGGCGCTTGGCGATGCGGTTCATCATGATGGTGGTCCGGGTTTCGGGAACCGTGGCGGCATGGAGAATCTGCACGAAGCCCCCGAGGATGAGCTGAATCCAAATAGACCATCTAGGTAACGTTTGGTTATTTTTATTTTGCTTCTTTTTTTCAAAAAAAAAAAAAAAAAAAAAAAAATCGATTCTTTGCTGTACTTGCGTTTTTCACACGGAAATAAATAAAACAACAAGGAAACAAAGATAACATGGGCGGTAGGAAGGCTGCAAAGGAAAAGGAACAGAAGACGAAAGAAAAGAGGACCCACCTCCAGTCTAGATACTCTTCGGTAAAGCCTCCGACAATGGGGCCGAGGACAGAGCCTCCCACCGAGGAAAACACCACATAGGCCACCGCGTATTGCTGCTTGTCCGACTCCCACATGTCGGCAATCATGCCGAGCGTGACGGACCCGCCGGCGGAGGAGAGGCCGCCCAGCGCGCGGCCGACCATGATGGAGGTGAAGCTGGGGGCCAAGGCAACAGGCAGCTGCCAGAGGTTGACGAAGAACAGCGAGAGCTGCAGGACCGGCCAGCGCCCAAACTCCTCGGACCACGGAGCCCACAGCTCGCACCCGAAGGCGTACATGACCAAGAAGATCATGGCGCCGCACCGGGCAGCCTGGTGGCTGACGCCGAACTCTTCAGAGATGCCGGGGATGGCATTGGAGTAGAGAGACGTGTTGAAGTTCATGGAGACTTGGACCCAGAAGATGACGGTGAGGATGTACCACTTCTTCCACTTGGGGAAGCCGTAGCCCAGCTCGTGGTAGCAGTCGTCCTCGGTGATTTCGTACTTTTCGCTGGTGACTAGCTTCTCCAAGGCCGTGCCGATGCCGATGCCGTCGCCTTTGCTGCCGTTGCCGTTCGAGGGAGCGCTGGCATCGACGGAGCCGGAGCCGGAGCCGGAGCCGGCGCCGGAGCGGGAACCACTACCAGAGAGCTCGGCCGTCTCTTCGACATGGGTCAAAGTAGGGCCCTTGGGCTTTTTAGCAGTGAGGTCTAGATCATTTTGTTGTTGGGCGACCTGGGGAGGGTCTTGAGAAAAGCGGGTATGAGGCATTCCGAGGGGGGTAAGCCGAAGGCGTCTTTTGTTCCTGGTTCTTTCCTTTTTCTTTTCTTCTTCTTCTTCTTTTTCTCCCTAGTTTTCACTCTTCTTTCCCCCCTCTCAAAGACAACAGCTTTTTCTTCTTTCTCCCCCGCGCTGGGAGATGTCCAGGACTGGCGGAAGGGGGGGGGGGTGGTGCGGAATGTGTGCGATTGACGGAGAGGAAGGGAGGAAGGAGCAGAGAGGAAACGAGACGGGAACGGGGCAACAGGCGATGGCTGTGCGGTGTTTTAAAATAGAGCTGGGCGCCCTGTGTTCTTGCTTTGATCTGATGGGGCCTTGTGCGGTAGTTATGGTTAAGGTTCCTGAGCCAACTGTAAGTGTAATAGGGGGCTGCGCCGATGGCACGGCTTACATGGTTGCGGTGCTGGTGGTTTGAGCCGGGGGGGGACCCTTTTCTCTCCGTTTGCCCATTTTCTTCTCTCTCGCTCCCTTTTCATTTCATTTCATTTCTTTTCTTTCCCTCCCTCTTGTTGTTAATTGCGCGCAGATTCTCCAGTCCAACATTTTGTTTTTACTTCGCCCCGAATATCGACCATGCAATGCAGCATGAGGAGGGCAGGCAGGTCAAGGTCGAGTCGCCAAAATGCACCAAATGCACCGGCCGAGGTCGGGGTTGGCGCCCACTGCCCGCTGCCCGCGCCGCTGTCGGCCTCGACCCCGGATGGCGACTAGCCAAGCGCAAGCCAAGCCAAAGCCCTGCTGCCGGCGCCGCGGAAGGAGTCCAGGGGCCAGGCCCCCCGGCCTGCGCCTGCCCTTTTGGCCCCAAGCCAAGCCAAGCCCAGGCCAGGAGCCGGAATGGCAAGCCATGACGCAGTCGCGGAGTCTGCAGCTGTAATGACACTGCCGCCCGCCGACTTCATACTTTTGGCCGGCAGGGGCGGCGCACACCGCCACGGCCACCCCACAGTGCAGCCAGTGCCAGTGCCAGTGCCAGTGCCAGTGCCAGTGCCAGTGCCACGTGCCAAGTGCCAAGTGCCAAGTGCCAGCTGCCAGCTGCCAGCTGCACCAGCCCAACAAAATCGAATGTCCGCCGTTCGCCGTGTTCATGTGGGCAGAAACTCAAACTCTTTACTCCTTCCTGCTGGGCAGCAAGCTCGAGCTCGCTTCCTCCAGTCTGGTCGTTTCTCTTTTCCCCTGCTTTTTTTCCTTTTCGCTCCCCATGGGCAACAACGTGCGATTCGCGTGGGGTTCTCCGTGGGGAAATCCGAATTACCATCCCCCATCTCGACCTCCGTTTCCGACTCCGATCCTGTCGATGTACGGCCGATGACGGGAGTTGGAAGAGCCTGGTTGGACCTGGGCAGTTGCTACGACATTTCTCGTCAGCGTCGCGATTCCCACTTAACCAACAACCCCTGGACCTGATCCTTGGATGCCCCATGTTCGCGGCCCACCCGTTCGTGCATATGGACGTCATACGCCTGCCGGGTCGTTTCTGGTCGCATGATTTCCAATCCGCCTGCAAATTCCGCCGCCTGCGAAAATCAGGCTTTTGGGGCATTAGCCAGCTGGTCAGCATCGTCATGGCCATGTAACAAAGCGCGGGTCGCGCCTGGTCTTTACATTCTCGCGCCAGAGCCGAGCAGGGGAAAACATGGCTTTGCTCCGCCCGAGGTATGTAGGTGCGGGTCGCTCTTAGCGGCGTCCGACGTGTTGCATCCACGCACCGACGCCCGCCGATCGATCCATCCCGCTCATCTGCACATGACGGAGAGTCATTTATCTGGCCTTCTCTTTCTGCCTACGCCCTGCCCTGCCACCCGGTCGGTGCCTCGTGTTCCACGCCGTGTTGCTGTGGTTGCCGTGGCGTCTTGTTAGTGGCTTGCTTCATCCATGGCTTGTGCCCATCCCTTCCGACTGGGTCTGCAGAAACACGCCCCCCTGCTCCTCGTTCTTTGGCAACACTCTCTGGATACGCACGCACGGGGGAGGGAAGTCCCGAGTAGTGGGAAATCATCTCGAACCGCACAAGGCCCGTATAGCACTCTCCATCCCCCATCCGTTCGTTGCTTGCCGCTTGTTGTCATGCAATGATTGTCAATGATGAGAGGCATTGTATATTGGCATCCAAGAGGGTATCAGAGGTTGTTCCACATCGTGCGAGGCCCCCGGTCTTCTCAAAACAAGCAGAAACAACCTTCTAGCTCCCCCAGTCGGCAAACGCAGAGACCAGCCCGGCTGAAACCGCACCCCAGTCACCCCTTCCCTGCCATGGACTTTTCTTGCAGTGGAAGCATGACCAATTCCTCCGCGCGGACACGTGCCGGCTACCGTCGACCCAGAAGATTTTCGCCGTGCGGGGCGTGACAGTCCAAAACCAAAGTGATGGGCACGTAGGCATTTGACAAGGTCTTCTTCATATCCGCCACAGTTGCCAAGGTGCAGCGGTCTCGTCGTATCCTGCTTTTCCACAATCGCCAGACATGACTGGGTGAGAAGACGAGGCTTCAAAAACCGCGCACCTTGATAAGACGTGTCAAAAAGACCCAACATCGTCGCAAGGTCTGCCCCGTGTTCTTTTAGTCAGTAGATGAAAGATAAACAAGAGACACACAGTAGATTTTGCTAGGCATGATCTACATGGTGACAGAAAAGAATGAGCCTCATGGAAGAAATGAACAGAATTACTGGGCATCAGAAATCCCCACGATGCTTAAATTGACGTTTTTTGGCAGTCAATGGTATCGCAATAATCATCTGACACATCCCTCCTTGGCATAAGAGCGTGGGTCATTCATTCCCTCTAGGATCTTGAACGGGCAGATGCGTCTTTCAACGTCGAAACATTGTTATTCACGTCCTGGCCAGCCTAGCCCAGGACGTCGTACTGAAAAATCAAATCAGTACAGGACGGATCTCGTCCGGCACCAATTGCTGTACCAAAAACATGACTTTAAGGGCAAGGCTGCCCTTGCAATGGGGCGTATTTATTTTTATTTATTTATTTTATTTATTTTTATTTATTTTTTCCTTCAAAACCAAGAGGAGGAAGAAACAAGAAGTTTGCAGATACTCAAGTTTTTTTCATGGAGTCCCCGCAAAACACGCCTTGTACAAAGCTATACAACAAATATCTGAAATGCAAAAGGAAAAAAACAAAGGAAAGAAGACGGACGGAAGAAAAACCATACAGAACAACCTTGTCCGGGACACCACCTCGCCCGGTAAACTTCCAAGTCTTAAAGCTAGGCAAGATTCCCGTTATAGATACAAGGGAAAAAAAAAACAAATACACGCACCGCAGCCGCCTCTTGGTCCAGAAGCCTTCTCCCTGAACCATTGCATACCCAGCCGCCTCCTGGGAAAAAAACCACCTCAAGAACAGGCAACACTGCCGCTACCTGTTGCCAGACCAAGGGATTGGAGGAGACAGCTAACGACATCGTCTCCCTGGGTCAGCCCCTTTGTAAAGCATTGCGCAGTTGTTCCAAGAGCAAATGGACCCAGCGCCAACTGGCATGCGCCAACGTTGGTGACCAGGCTCACACCGCTCAATCCCGACAGAGCGAGGCATGCATCTGGCAGCTTGTAGATGCATAAGCTCTTGTTTAAACAGTTCACCAAGTCGATGCCACGCGAGAAGATAGTGAGTGCTGATTTTGCAAGACATGAGCCAGCCGGGCCAGAAGCGAATGGCCCCAAGTCTAGCAAGCAGGCTGGGAGGTACAAGCCCAGAGCGAGTCCATTGACGTTGGCCAGATTATTGCAAGAGTCGGGGAGTGTAGAGGCGCAGACTGCCTTGGTCGGCACGCACGTGGTGGTTGGCTTGGTGCTGGTAGGCCGGACAGACGTGGATGTCGTGGCTGGACGGCTCGATGTGCTAGAGGGAGCCTGGGTTGACGTCGAGGTGGTCCGGGAGGTGCTGCCAAGAGTCGACGAGCTTGTTCCAGCCTTGGGAGTGGTGGATTGAGCACCGGGGCTCGTTTGACGGCTGGTCGATACTGGCGCGGAGGTAGAAGCTGGCTGAGAAGTGGAAGTAGATGCAGCTTTGGAGGTCGAAGGCGAGCTAGAGCTAGCTGAGCTTGAGATACGCATAGAGCTGGATACTAGACTCGAGGTAGATGCGGTACTTGAGCTCGAAGTTTGGGAACTCGATGAAGATTCAGGTCTCGAGGGACGGCTAGTAGCTGAAGTGCTCATGATGAGACTTGAGCTAGAAGCTTGGGAACTCGATAAAGATTCAGGTGTCGAGGGACGGCTAGTAGCTGAAGAATTTATAAGACTCGAGCTAGAAGCTTGGGAACTTGACGAAGATTCAGGTCTCGATGGATGGCTGGTAGATGAAGAGCTTATAATGAGACTCGAGCTAGAAGCTTGGGAACTTGACGAAGATTCAGGTCTCGAGGGATGGCTGGTAGTTGAAGAGCTCATGATGAGACTCGAGCTAGAAGCTTGGGAACTTGACGAAGATTCAGGTCTCGAGGGATGGCTGGTAGATGAAGAGCTTATGATGAGACTCGAGCTAGAAGCTTGGGAACTTGACGAAGATTCAGGTCTCGAGGGATGGCTGGTAGTTGAAGAGCTCATGATAAGACTCGAGCTAGAAGCTTGGGAACTTGACGAAGATTCAGGTCTCGAGGGATGGCTGGTAGATGAAGAGCTCATAATGAGACTCGAGCTAGAAGCTTGGGAACTTGACGAAGATTCAGGTCTCGAGGGATGGCTGGTAGTTGAAGAGCTCATGACGAGACTTGAGCTAGAAGCTTGGGAACTTGATGCAGTTGCATGTCTCGAGATAGACGTACTGCTAGAGCTAGGACCTGGAGGTAGCCTCGTAGAAGTATACGTGGAGCTGGTAGCTCGGGAGCTCGAGGTGTATGTTGGTCTCGAGAAAGATGTACTGCGAGAGCTAGCAGCCTGGGAACTCGAGTTAGATCCCGGCCTTGAAGTCGATGTAGCTGTCGAGCTAGTAGCTGGAGGACTGTGTGATGGTCGTGTAGAGCCAGACGTGGAGTCGGTAACTCGGCGGCTCGAAGTGGACGTTGGTCTCGAGATAGGTGTAACGCGAGAACTAGTAGCCTCGGAACTTGACGTAGATCCGGGTCTTGGAATTGATGTGCTTCTTGAGCCAGTAGCCGAAGGGCTAGGTGATGGTATTGAAAAAGCAGACGTGGAACTGGAAGCCCGGAAACTCGACGTAGGTGCTGATCTCGAGGTGGACGTACTGCTAGAGCTAGTAGCTTGAGAACGTGAGAAGGATGCTGGTCTCGAGGCGGATGTACTTTTGCTGGAAGAATGGGAACTAGAGGTGGATGCCGGTCTTGATATTGAAGTACTTCTGGACATGGATGCCGGAGGGCTGGATGTTGGTCTCGAGGTAGAGGTACTTCTTGAGCTAGTAGTAGCTTGAGAACGTGAGGATGATGCTGGTCTTAAGGCGGATGATGTGGTGCTGCTAGAAAAATGGGAACTAGAAGTGGATGCTGGTCTTGACATTGATGTACTTATGGACACGGAAGCTGGAGGGCTGGATATTGGTCTCGAGGTAGAGGTACTTCTGGAGCTCGTAGCTTGGGAGCCTGAGATGGATGCTGGTCTTAATATCGAGGTACTTCTGGACACGGAAGCTGGAGGGCTGGATGTTGGTCCCGAGGTAGAGGTCCTTCTGGAGCTAGTAGTAGCTTGGGAACTCGAGGTGGGGGCTGATCTTGAGCCTGATCCACTGCTGCTGATTACTTGGGATTTCGAGGTAGATGCTGATCTCGAGACAGATGTATGCGTGGAGCTAGTGGCTGAAGAACTCGAGCCTGGTCTAGAACTAGAGGCTGATCTCGAGACAGCGACGTGAGTGGAGCTGGTGGAAGAACTCGAGGCTGGTCTTGGACTAGATACTGATCTTGAGACAGCGACGTGAGTGGAGCTGGTGGAATCACTCGAGGCTGGTCTAGAACTAGATGGTGCCCTCGAGATAGACGTAGCACTAGAGCTTATGGGTTGAGGACGCGATGAAACTGGTCTTGAGCTGGATGCGCCTCTAGAGCTAGTACGTTGGATGCTCGAGGTGGATGCTGCTCTCGAGATAGATACATGAGAGGATGTGGTGGCTGAAGAACTTGAGACTGGTCTAGAACTAGATGCTGCTCTCGACATTGATACACTGCTGGAGCTCTTAGAATGCAAACCCGAAGTGGAGGTTGATTTCGAGCTAGACGTGTTTCTAGAACTTGTAGGATGGGAGCTCGAGCGCGAGGTAGATGTTGGCCTTGAGATGGACGCGTTCCTCGTACTAGAAGCGTGAGAACTTGAGGCAGACACTGGCCTGGAGATGGACGCGTTCCTCGTACTAGTAGCATGAGAACTTGAGGCAGATGTTGGCCTCGAGATAGACGTGTTCCTAGAGCTAGTGACTTGCATATGCGACGTCGAAGTTGTTGATGAGCTAGCAATATTCCTAGAGCTTGCAGGGTTGGAGCTCGAGCGCGAGGTAGATGTTGGCCTTGAGATGGACGCGTTCCTCGTACTAGAAGCGTGAGAACTTGAAGCAGATGCTGGTCTTGAGATGGACGCGTTCCTCGTACTAGTAGCGTGAGAACTTGAGGCAGATGTTGGCCTCGAGATAGACGTGATCCTAGAGCTAGTAACTTGCACGTGCGACGTCGAAGTTGTTAATGAGCTAGCAATATTTCTAGAGCTTGCAGGCTGGGAGCTTGAGTGTGAGGTAGATGTTGGCCTCGAGCTAGACGTGATCCTAGAGCTAGTGACTTGCACGTGCGACGTCCAAGTTGTTGATGAGCTAGCAATATTCCTAGTGCTTGCAGGGTGGGAGCTTGAGCGTGAGGTAGATGTTGGCCTCGAGCTAGACGTGATCCTAGAGCTAGTGACTTGCACGTGCGACGTCGAAGTTGTTGATGAGCTAGCAATATTCCTAGAGCTTGCAGGGTGGGAGCTTAAGCGCGAGGTAGATGTAAGTCTTGAGATGGAGCTATTCCTAGTACTAGTAGCGCGAGGGCTCGAGGCAGATGCTGGCCTCGAGCTGGACGTGCTCCTAGAGCCAGTTAATTGGGCGCTCAATGTCGAGGTTGGTCTTACGCTAGACTTATTCCCAGAGCTTGCAGGACGGGAGGTCGAGCTCGAAGCAGATTCCCGTCTGGAGATGGACGTGATCCTAGCACTAGTAGATCGGGATCTTGAGCTGGATGCTAGAGTCGAGATGAACGCTTTACTGGAGCTAATAGATGGAGAGCTAGATGATGGTCTTGGGAAAGAGGTGATGCTAGAACTTGTAATACGAGAAGTAGATGCGCTTTTAGAGAGAGACACGGACTCAGAGCTGAATATTCGTCTGGAGCTAGAACTATACATAGAGCTAGTAGCTCGTGAGGTTGGAGTCGACCTAGCGCTTGACTTGGAACTTGAGGTAGAGCCGGGCCTGGAGTTGATGGCTTGAGAGGTCGAGGCTGGTTTGAAGCTAGAACC
This sequence comes from Ustilaginoidea virens, assembly GCF_000687475.1. Classification (NCBI taxonomy): domain Eukaryota; kingdom Fungi; phylum Ascomycota; class Sordariomycetes; order Hypocreales; family Clavicipitaceae; genus Ustilaginoidea; species Ustilaginoidea virens. Next base: position 3,082,443 of record NC_057316.1, read on the forward strand.
GAAACTCGAGGTGGAAGTAGGCCTAGAGTTGATGGCTTGCGAAGTTGAAACAGACCTTTTAGAAATGGAAGTCGAGGAAGAAGCAAGCCCAGAGCTAAAAGCATGAGAGGTCGAGGTCGGTCTTAAACTAGAAATGAAAGTTGAGGAAGACCTGGAGTTTCTCGCTTGAGAAGTTGATGTTGTAGCGCTGGAGATGTGGCTCAAGGAAGAGGCATGCCTAGAGCTAATAGCATGAGAAACCGAGGTTGATTTCAAACTGGAAATGAAGCTAGAAATGAAACCCGAGGTAGGCCGGGAACTTGTAGCATGAGAAGTTGATGTCGTTTTAGCGCTGGAAATGTGACTTGAAGATGTGAGCCTGGAGCTGATAGCATGAGAAGCCGAGGTCGATTTCAAACTAGAAACAAAGCTAGAAATGAAACCCGAGGTAGGCCGGGAACTTGTAGCATGAGAAGTTGACGTTGCTTTAGCACTAGAGATATGGCTTAAAGAGGCGAGCCTAGAGCTAGTAGCCCGAGAAGTCGAGGTCGACTTCAAACTAGCAATGAAGCTAGAAATGAAACCCGAGGTAGGCCGGGAACTTGAAGTATGAGAAGTTGACGTTGCCTTAGCGCTGGGGATGTGACTTGAGGACGAGGTGAGCCTGGAACTAATGGCCCGAGAAGTCGAGGTAAGCTTAGAGCTAGACCCCAGTCTTGAGGTAGAGGTAGATCCGAACCTTGTAGCCTGTGAAGTTATTGTCGGCTTAGCGATCGATTTGGAACTTGTGGAAGAGGTAAGCCTAGGGCTTGTAGCACGAGAAGTCGAGGAAAGCCTAGAGCTAAGAGCCTGAGAAGTGGACGTATGCTTAGAGCTAGGCGCGGGTTTAGAACTAGATACTGGTTTAAAGGTAGAGGTATACTTTAAGCTACTAGCTTGAGAGATTGACAAGGGCGCAGGGCTAGAAACTGGCCTCGAGGTAGAAGTATACTTGGAGCTTGTCACTTTAGAAGTTGAGATATGTTCAGAGATGGAAACTGGTCGTGAGCTGGATGCATGTGCAGAGCTGGATGCATGTGCAGAGCTGGATGCATGTGCAGAGCTAGATGCTGGCCTTGAGGTGGAAGTATACTTGGAGCTTGTCACTTGAGAAGTTGAGATATATTTAGAGCTGGAAACTGGTCGTGAGCTGGATGCATGTGAAGAGCTAGATGCTGGCCTTGAGGTGGAAGTATACTTGGAGCTTGTCACTTGAGAAGTTGAGATATGTTTAGAGCTGGAAACTGGTCGTGAGCTGGATGCATGTGAAGAGCTAGATGCTGGCCTTGAGGTGGAAGTATACTTGGAGCTTATCACTTGAGAAGTTGAGATATGTTTAGAGCTGGAAACTGGTCGTGAGCTGGATACATATACCGAGCTAAATGCTGGCCTCGAAGTGGAAGTATACTTTAAGCTACTAGCTTGAGAACTTGACAAGTGTGCAGAGCTAGAAACTGGCCTCGAGGTGGAAGCATACTTGGAGCTTGTTACTTGAGAAGTCGAGATATGTTTAGAGCTGGAAACTGGTCGTGAGCTGGATGCATGTATAGAGCTAGAAGATTGTGACGTCGAGACGGTTCTAGAGCTAAATTCTGGCCTTGAAGAGTTGGAAGTATATTTGGGGCTGGATGTAGGCCTTGAGCTGGAGGTGTGCATAGATCTAATAACCTGAGAGGACGAAATGGGTCCGGAGCTGGATGCCAGCCTTGAGCTAGAGCTGTGTATAGACCTAGTCATTTGAGCGCTTGACGTATGTTTAGAGCTGAACATGGGCTTAGAACTGGGTTCTGATTTTGAGGTTGAAGAAGTATGCATAGAGCTAGGAGAAATCGAAAGAGGTCGAGAGCTAGATACTGGCTTTGAGCTTGACGTATTTCTGGAGCTAGTGGCTCGAGAACTGGGAATAGGTTGAGAGCTGGACGTTGTTCTTAAGCTTGAAGTATACTTGGAGCCAAGAGAATTCGATGTACGTTGAGAGCTAGAAACTGGCCTTGAGCTTGAAGTGTGCTTAGAGCTAGTGGCTTGGGAACTCGACATAACGTGAGGGCTGGATGCTAATCTTGAGCTAGTAGCTTGAGGACTCGACGTATACCTAGAGCTGGATACGATACGTGAGCTTGACGTAACTTGGGAAGCCGAAGCAGGTCTTGAGCTAGAGGAATACTTGGAGCTTGTAGGCCGAGAACTCGAGGTGGATTTAGAGCCAGATATTAAGTGTGAGCTGGTCGTGGCTTTAGAACTCGAGGCAAATCCGGAGCTAGATACTAGTCTCGAGGTAGAAGAATGCTTGGAGCTTGTAGGTTGAGGACTCGAAGTATGTCTAAAACTAGAGCTAGACACTATACGCAAGCTTGACGTGGCTTGAGAACTTGAAAGATGCCTAGAGCTAGACAAGCTAGAAGAATGCCGGGAGCTTGTAGGCCGAGAACTCGAGGTGAATTTAGAGCTGGATGACAAGTGCGAGCTGGAAGTAGCTTGAAGACTCGAGGTATCTCTATGACTAGAACTAGATACTCCGCGCAAGCTTGAAGTGACTTGAGAACTCGAAACATGTCTAGAGACAGATACTGATCTTGAACTAGACGATTGCCTAGAGCTTGTGAATTGAGAACTAAGGGTAGGCTTGGAGCTCAGTACCATATGCGAACTTGAAGTAGCTTGCACGCTCGAGGTATTTCTAGAGCTAGGTATTGGCCTTGAGCTATAATTAGAGCTTGTAGCTTGAGAAGTCGAGGAATATCTTGAACTAGATATAATATGCGAGCTTGACTTGACTTGAGGACTCGAGATATGCTGGGAGCTAGAAACCGGCCTTGAGGTTGAAGCGTGCTTGTAGCTAGAGGTTTGAGAGCTTGCACTAGGTCCCGAGCTGGATATGAGCCTTGGGCTAGAAGAGTATTTAGAGCTCGTAGCCTGAGAACTTGAGGAACGCCTAGAGCTGGATATAGTATGTGAGCTTAAAGTAGTGAGAGGACTCGAGATAGGCCCAGACCTGGATAAAGTGCGCGAGCCTGAAGAAGAACGGGAACTTGGGCTTGACGGAGAGAAGGATACCGTTTTGCGGCTGGAAATAGGATTGGAGCTTGTAGGGTCTCGAGACTTAGAGGTAAATGTGGTGCTTAGGACTAGTTTAGAGTTTGAGGCTTCCACAGAAGTTTTGGTAGAAATTGATACCGGCCTAACGTAGGACGTTGTGAATGATAAAATAGAACTCGAGGCAGTCCTTTTGCTGGATGTTGGGTTCGATCTTGACGCTGCACGACTAGATGATTGTCCAGTCGATAATACGCGGCTGGTTGACACTAGGCTGGAGCTGGAAGCCGGCTTAGAATTAGACACGGAGCGAGAAGTGGACGTTGGATGGGAGCTAGATATCGGATGGGAGCTAGCCGTAAGGCGAGAACTAGATATCGGGCGAGAACTAGACATCGGGCGAGAACTAGATATCGGATGGGAGCTAGATATCGGATGGGAGCTAGCCATAAGGCGAGAACTAGACGTCGGGCGAGAACTAGATGTCGGATGGGAGCTAGCCATGAGGTGTGAACTAGACGTCGGACGAGAACTTGAGCGAGGTTTAGATGATGCGGTGCCAGACGAGACATGACTAGTGGGCGATGCGCTACGAGACGAAGCGGATCCAGGTGAAATAGTGCCGGAACTAGCCGACTTAGAGCTCGATCCGGCATGACTGGACGCAAATGTACCGGTTGGAGCTGCGGTAGATGCGACATGAGTGGATGAAGCATGAGCCGAGTTTGCTATGCTTTTAGAAGAAGATCGACTAGAAGATACCAGGCTCGAGCCAAGTCCACGACTAGATGATGCCACGCCGGATGATATCTGGCTAGAGCTCGCTAGGGCCTTGGAGCTTGAGACGTGACTAGATAATGCTGTGCCTGATGATGATGCTCTAGACGAGGAGTGGCTTGAGGAAGTAGACCTTGATGAGATATAGGTGGATGTAGCGCGAGTCGAAGTTATTATGCCTCTAGAAGTAGCAGAGCCAGAAGATACTCGACTAGAGCTAGTTATATGGCTAGAGGAGGCGCCTGACGATATTTGACCCGAGCTTCCTATGGCCTTAGAGCTTATTGCGTGGCTAGACGATGCTGTACTTAATAATATTTCTCTAGACGAGGAGTGACTAGAGGAAGTGTACTTCGATATAATATAAGTGGAGGTGGCGCGAGTCGAGGTTACTAGGCTTCTAGAAGTAGCTGGACTAGAAGATACTCGACTAGAGCTAGTTCTATGACTAGAGGCGGTGCCTGAAGATATTCGACTAGAGCTTCCTAAGGTCTTAGAGCTTGTTATGTAGCTTGACGAAGCTGTGCCTGGCGATGATGGTCTCGATAAGGAGTGACTGGAGGAAGTGGACTTCGATATAATATAAGTGGAGGTGGCGCGAGTCGAGGTTACTAGGCTTCTAGAAGTAGCTGGACTAGAAGATACTGGACTAGAGCTAGTTCTATGACTAGAGGCGGTGCCTGAAAATATTCGACTAGAGCTTACTAAGGTCTTAGAGCTTGTTGCGTGGCTCGACGATGCTGTGACTAGTGATGATAGGCTCGACGGAGCATGAATTGATGAATAATGACTTGATAAAGCACGACTTGATGAAGCATGGGCTGACGAGCCGTGGGTTGAGGAAGCAGTATGAGCTAACGAAGAACGGCTAGACAAGGCGTTAGTTGATGAAGTATGGCTTGATAAAGTGCGGCTTGAAAAAATATGGCTTGATGACGAAGCTAGGCTCGGTGACGTATGGGTTGACAGAGCGTTAGTCGATGAAATACGACTTGATAAGACCTGACTTGATAAAACATGACTTGACGAGACATGAGTTGGTAAATCACGGGTCGATGAGGCATGGGAAGAGGAAGGACGATTTGATGAAGCACGGCTTAATGAAGAACGGCTTGGCGATATATGGGTTGATAAAGTATAGGTCAGTGAAGCATGACTCGACGAAGCATGGCTCGATGAGGCATGGCTTGAAGAGTCGTGGGTTGAGGAAGCATGAGTTGATAAAGCACGACTCGACGATTTAGAGCTTGAAAAAATATATATTGATGAAGAATGACTTGATGACGCATGATTAGACGACGTTGACTCAGATTTCGGTGCAGTTGTACTCGCTGATGACGTTGAGCCAGAAGCACGACCAGACGATAAGGTCCTAGATGAAGTGCGATGGGATAATGTAAGGGTTGAGAGCGATGATTTAATTGAAGAAGGAGCCCCTGAAGAGGCCTGGCGTGACGTTGCAGAAGACGCCGTGGACCCAGACTTGGAGCTGGGGTTATGGCTAGATGAGGTTGAGCTATGAGTCCTAATTGTACTGGAGGTGGACGAGTGTCTGGAGGATGCTGAGCTGGTCTGCTTTTGGCTGGACGACGCACGGCTGGAAATAGCGTGGCTGGATGATGATGCATGAATAGATATGGAGCTGGACGATACAGTTTTGGAGGAGTCAGAATGACTAGATGAAGTATGACTGGGCAATGTAAAGCTAGACGATGCCGGTCCAGCAGATGGTGAATGGCTAGACGATGCCGATCTGGATGATATTAAATGGCTAGATGACGCCGATTTAGATGAAGCTGGATGGCTAGATAATATTGATCCAGTAGATGCTGAATGGCTAGAAGATGCCGACCTGGATAGGATTGAATTGCTAGATGATGGTAATCTAGATGAGGCCGAATGGCTAGATAATATTGACCTAGACGATACTAAATTACCAGATGATGTCAATCTAGATGATACTAAATCGCTAGGAGATGCCGACCTAGAAGAGGTAGAGTGGCTGGATGATACCGGTCTAGTCGATGCCGAATGGCTGGACGAAGTACGACTAGGTAATACAGAGCTAGATGATGTCGATCTAGATGCGATCGAATGGCTAGATGAAGTTGAATGGCTGGATGATGTCGGTCTAGTCGATGCTAAATGGCTAGATAAACCCTGGCTAGATAAAACAGAGCTAGGTGATGTCGATTTAGTCAAGACTAAATGGCTAGACGAAGTACGACTAGGTATTACAGAGTTAGATGATGTTGATCTAGATGAGACCAAATGGCTAGATGATGATAATCTAGTTGATGCCGAATGGCTGGACGAAGTTGGACTAGGTAATACAGAGTAAAATGATGTTGATCTGGATGAGGTTAAATAGTCAGATGATGATAATCTAGTTGATATCGAATGGCTGGACGATGCACGACTAGGTGATGCAGAGTTAGATGTTGTCGATCTAGATGGGATTAAATGGCTAGATATTAATCCAGTCGATGCCGAATGGCTAGATAACGCCGACCTAGTTACTATCGAATGGCTAGATGAGATCAAATGGCTAGATGATGCTAATCTAGTCGATTCCGAACGGCTAAATAAAGTATGACTAGATAATACAGAGCTAGATGACGAAGATCTAATGAAGACTGAGTGGCTAGATGAAGATAGTCTAGTCGGAGCCGACCGGATGGACGAAGTACTACTAAATAGTATAGAGCTGGATGATGCTGGCTTAGATAAGACAGAATGGCTGGATGAGGCTTGGCTAGATATTGCAGAGCTGGCTGATGCTTGCCCGGATGGTACTGAATAACGAGATAAAGTATGACTGATTGATGTTGCCTTTAAAGACAAGATCGAATGACTACTTGAAGTATAGCTGGATAATGAGGATTTGGAGGATGCTGGTCCAGACGATACCGAATGGCTAGATGAAATGTGACTTGGTATTATCGAGGTAGATGGCGAGGGTCTAAGCGAGAGTGAGCCGGAGGTGCTTCTGAGTGACGAATGTCTGGATCCTGATCCAGATATTGCAGTGCTGGAAGATAATGTGCTGCTGTATAATGTCAAGCTAGTTACCAGACTAGAGGATATTATCCTAGATGATGTACGGCTAGGCATTTGCACAGATGATGAGGGCCCAGAAGATACAAAGCTAGTTAATATTCCAGATAACGTCGTCCTAGATAATAAATAGCTAGATGTTTTCCCAGATGATATTTGTCTAGACGATGTATAGCTCGTTACCAATCCAGATGACGTTGTCTTTGATGATGGACGGCTAGATGTTTGCCAAGATGATATTGGTCTAGATGATACAAAGCTAGTTACTAGTGTAGATGGCGTCGTCTTAGATGACGAATGGCTAAATGTTTGTCCAGATGATATCGGTCTAGACGATGTATAGCTAGTTAGTAACCCGGATGACGTTGTCCTTGATAATAAATTCCTAGACGATGAATGGCCGGATAATGCAGCGCTAGATATTTGTCCAGATGATGTGGTCCTAGGGGACGTAAGGCTTGACGATATATGGCTTGAATGGCTTGATAATGCAGAATTGGACATTGCTTGGCTAGATGTCGCATGGCTAGATGTTTTTCTAGATGAAGTGGTCCTAGATGATTTATAGCTTGAAGATGTATGGCTAGAAATTTCATGGCTGGAAGTCGCATGGCTCGATGATTGTCCAGATGGTATGGTCCTAGATGATGGATGGCTCGAGGATGTATGGCTAGGTGCTTTCCCAGACGATATCGCACTAGAAGATGTACGTATAGACGCTATATAACTGGTTACTAGACCAGAAGATATAGACCTCGATGACGCGTGGCTAGGTGATGCACTGCTAGATATTAGTCCAGACGATATACTATGAGAGTTTTTATAGCTAGATGATGCAAAACTCGATCCTCCGGAAGGCATATGGCTCGATGATGCATAGCTAGTTACGGGTTTGGATGATATTGGACTAAAAGATATATAGCTTGATGTTAACGAAATATGGCTGGATACTCTAGAAGATGCATGGCTAGATGACGTATAGCTAGATGCTGGTCTAGGCGATATTATGCTGGATGATGCTGTGCTAGAGGCTGACCTAGACGATATCGTGCTAGATACTGCATAACTAGGTGTCGGCCTGGATGATGCTGTGCTAGATACTGCATGACTAGATGTCGGCCTGGATGATGCTGTGCTAGATACTGTATGACTAGATGTCGGCCTAGATGATGCTGTGCTAGAGGCTGACCTGGACGATGTCGTGCTAGATACTGCATGACTAGATGTCGGCCTGGATGATATTATGCTAGAGGCTGACCTGGACGATGTCGTGCTAGATACTGCATGACTAGATGTCGGCCTAGATGATATTGTGCTAGAGGCTGACCTAGACGATATTGTACTAGAGGCTGACCTAGACGATATCGTGCTAGATACTGCATGACTAGATGTCGGCCTGGATGATGCTGTGCTAGAGGCTGACATAGATGATATCGTGCTAGATACTGTAGGGCTAGAGGCCGACCTAGACGATATCGTGCTAGATACTGCATGACTAGATGTCGGCCTGGATGATGCTGTGCTAGAGGCTGACATAGATGATATCGTGCTAGATACTGTAGGGCTAGAGGCCGACCTAGACGATATCGTGCTAGAGGCTGACCTAGATGATATCGTGCTAGATACTGTATGACTAGATGTCGGCCTGGATGATGCTATGCTAGAGGCTGACCTAGATGATATCGTGCTAAATACTGCATGACTAGATGTCGGCCTGGATGATGCTGTGCTAGATACTGCAGGACTAGATGTTGGCATAGATAATGCGGTGCTAGAGGCTGACCTAGATGAAATTATGCTAGGTATTGTATAACTAGATGCGGATGTAGACGGTGTCGCACTGCTAGATGACATATCGCTAGATACTGGTTTTGATATTATTATGCTAGATAATAGTGTAGCCGATATAGTGCTGGATAAAATATGACTAGACGCTGGTCTAGATGAGACTGTACTGGATAGTGCATGACTAGATGCTGACCTAGATAGTATCGTGCTAGTTGATATATGACTAGATGCTAATGTAGACGATATCGCGCTGGAAGATAGATGACCAGATAACGACCTAGATGATACTGTGGTAGATAATACACGACTAGACATTAACCTAGACGATGTTGTCCCGGATGATGCACGGCCAGATACGGACCTGGACGAATCCGTGCTTGATGTTGGTTTAGACGATATTGTTCTGGATGTTATATAGCTGGTTACCAGTCCAGATGATGTCATAGCAGAGGATGTCTGGCTGGAGGATGACATAGAGCTAAGTGATGTAAAATAGGAAGATACTTGGCTCGACGATATAGAGATAGAAGGTGCTTTGCTAGAAGATGCCTGGGAAAGTGATAACTGGCTGGAAAATGTCTGGGTAGACATTAAGGATGATGTTTGGCTAGATAATAACTGACTGAACGATGTCTGACTAGACGATAGTCCACTAAGAGATGTCTGGCTAGGCGACATCTGGCTAGAAGATGACTGATCCGATAGTATCGGGCTAAAGTATGTCTGACCAGACGATATCTGGCTAGACGATAATTGCCGAGATGATATCTCGCTAGAAGCTGCCGAGCTAGGAGATAACGGGCCAGATGATATAGAGCTAGATACTTCAGTACTAGAGGGTAGTTGGCTAAACGAGAATGAGCTAAGGAATTCAGAGGTGGAAGATGTACGGGCTGCTGTTTCGGAGCTAACTACTTCAGAGCCGGACGATATCGAGCTAGTTGTGTCGGGGCTAGAATACGTTTGGTTTGATGAGGACGACGACGATGCATAGCCAGACGATCCAGCGGTAGATGACGCCGACATCGACAATACGGGCCCAGAAGCCGCAGGCCCAGAAGCCACAGGCCCAGGAGCTGCAGATCCAGATGACCCAGATCCAGACGACCCAGATCCGGACGACCCAGACGACCCAGACGACCCAGACCCATAAACAGATAATACAGAGCCGGAAGCTGCAGACCCAGACGACGCAGGCACAGACGATTCGGAGCTAGGCAGTGCAGATGCAGACGATGCAGAGCTAGATAATGCAGAGCCAAACGATACCAAAGTAGTTACTTCAGAGGTAGTAGATTCCCGGCTAGAGGCTATCGGGCTCGCTTGGTCAGAGCTGGAAGATGCTTGATCAGACGGTAGAGACTTATATAATATAGAAGTAGGCGATGTTGAGGCGGGTGTCTCAGAGGTAGAAGAAAATTGGCTGAATAGTATGGAGCTAGATAATTCTGTGGCAGACAAAAATGAGGTAGCGGGCTCAGAGCTGTTAAAAGCTGCTTGTGTAGATGACATAGAATCAGACGATACGGAGACAAATGATGCTGTGTGAGTAGACTTAGAGGTAGAGGGTGCTTGATTTGACAATATCGAGGTAGGCGACAAAGAACTAGATAACATAGAGCTGGATAGTGCAGAGGCAGAAGATGTTGTAGTCAATTCAGAGATAGAGGATGCCTGGATGGAGAACATCGAGCCACTTGATTCAAAGCTCGATGCTTCACTAGGCGATGCAGAAACAGGTGCACTGGAGGAAGGCGATATAAAGACGGATGTTCCAGAGCCAGTAAAAGATACTTGGCTAGACGGCGCAGAGCCAGATAATGCGGAGTTGGATGGAGTTTGGCTGGATACTGCATAAGAAGATAGGCTAGAAGTCACTTCGCTGGATGATAGTAAGGTTGAAGATGCGGACGCAAATGACTCAGAGCTAGAAGATGCTTGACTAGACGACGTAACACTATAAGACGGAGAACCAGACGATAGAGAGCCAGACGTTCCAGAGCTAGTAGACAGTGTTTGACTAGAATTTGTTTGGCCAGATATTGTAGAGGCAGATAACGCGGAGGCAGATAATAGAGAGCTCGACACCGCAGAACTTGTAAGAGGAATTTGAATTGACGATGTAGAGCCGGATGAAGCAGAGCTACGAGGTGCTTGACTAGCCGATCTCGTGTCAGTAGATGATGACTGGCTAGAAGCTTTCTCGCTAGACGATGCGGAGGCAGGCCACAGAAGGGTGGACGATATTAAGCTAGCAGAAGATTCTTGGCTCGGCCAGGTAGAGGTAGATGATGCCGACCCGATAGGTGCTTGGCTGGCAGGCGCTTCGCTAGACAATGAGGAGCGAAGGGTGTGGCTAGATAACTCGCTAGTAGAGGATGGCTGACTGGAAGATGCCGAGCTTAACACCTCAGAGCTAGACGATGCTTCGCTAAAGGACCAAATAGTAGAGGATGAGCCGGAAGATGTAGGGCTAAATATTGCAGAGCTAGATGATGCGGCTTCGGAGACCACAGAGCTAGAGAATACCTGGCCAGATGATTCAGAACTAGAGGATGAAACGCTGGACAATCCAGAGGTGGAAGATGCTTGGATAGGCGATGCATAGCTAGATGATGAAGGCGAGATTGTACTAGAAGATGTGTAGCTAAAGAACGCTTGGGGAGATGACATTTGACTGGATGGTGTAGAGCTAGTCGAAGCGATAACGAAAGATGCAGAGCTAGATAGCATCTGGCCTGACGATGAATTAGGAGATGGATCAGGCGATGCTGCGCCAGGTGATACGGAGCTGGATAATGTGTAGGTAGATGATGCCTGGGTATAATACGCAGAGCTAGATAGCATATGGCCTGACGATGAATCAGGAGATGGATCAGGCGATGCTGCGCCAGGTGATACGGAGCTGGATAATGTGTAGGTAGATGATGCCTGGGTATAATACGCAGAGCTAGATGAATGAGACAACAATACACTGGAGGATGGATACCTAGATGACGCCTGGCTTGGCGACGTCTGGCCAGATGCAGGTCCGGACGATGTTATGTCGGAAGACACAGAGCCAAGTAGCGATTCTTGGCTAGACGTTGCATACACTTTAGGTACAGGTCCACCTAGTATTGTATCGGAAGATATATAGCTAGACGATACTTGGTCCGATACTTGGCCGGACGGCACCTGGCTAGACGTTACATAACTTGACGCAGGTCCTGAGGGTATAATATCGGAAGACTTGAAGTCTGACAATACTTGGTCAGACGACACCGGGCTAGAGAATGACTGACTGGAGGAGCCAGAACTAAATGTAGGCTCAGGCGATGTCGTACCGGAAGATAAATGGCTGGACAATGTTTGGCTAAACGATGCATAACTGGTTATAGGCCTAGGCGATATTGTATTAGAAGACGTATAGCCGGACGACGCCTGGCTCGATGTTGCCAGACTTGACGATGTCTGGCTCGATGAAGTCTGAGCAGTTGATGCCGGGCTAGATACAGACCTATATGATGCTGCATCGGAAGGCGTATAGGTAGACGATGCCTGGTTTGAATTCAGTTGGCTTGATAATGCCGGGCTCGACGACGCTTGGTTTAAAGATGCCTGGCTAGACGATGGCTGGCTAGATAACGCATTGCTAGATGACGTCGGGGTTGATGATGCCTGGCTAGACACAGACCCATATGATGCTGTATCGGAAGATGCATAGGTAGACGATGCCTGGCTCGATAATGCCTGGCTCGATGATTCCTGGCTCGATGATTCCTGGCTTAATGATGCCTGGCTTGACGATTTCAATATTGTATCAGAAGATACATAGCTAGAAAATGTCTGGCTTGACAATGCTTGGTTTGAAGACAAATGGCTTGATAATGCCGGATTTGATATAGACCCATATGATGTTGTGTCGGAAAATGTATAGCTAGACGAAGCCTGGCTTGATGGTGTTGGGTCAGATATAGGTCCATATGATGTTGCATCGGAAGACGTATAGCTAGCTGCTGCCGGGCTAGACGACGTCTTCTCGGAAGATGTATGGCTGGATTCAGGTTGAGACGATGTTATGCCCGATGAAGTGTAACTAGATGACATGTAGTTAAATATCGTGGGCCCAGTCGATGCAGTTCCAGACGAGACCGGACGGGAAGAAATGGAGGTAGTTGATGTATCGCTAGATGAACCAGGGTTGGGCGCTACAGCGTTGCTAGAGGAGGCATCGCCAGATGATGCAGCCGCGCCAGAGGAAGTAACACTGGATAAAGAAGGGCTAGAGAGAGTATAGAGAGAGGACGCATAAACGTGTGACGAATCCTGGGTCAGTGAGGCAGAAGTTCCTGACAATGTATAACCAGAGAGGCCGGAAGCGAGAGAATTATCCGCCGAGGAAGCATATGTAGTTGATGCTGATATGGTCAACGGGATGTAATCAGAAGTAGAACTAGAAGATGCACGGCTGGGCAAATCGGGCAAGCTTGATAAAGTATAACTCGACGAATCAAAACCAAAGCGCGTCTGGCTCGGTGAGGCGTAGCTGGATGACGCAGCTATGCTCGACAGAGTATAACTTGACAAAGGAGCATCGGAAGATGCCTGGATGGATGAATCACTGCTAGATGAAGAAGCTATATTTGATAAAGCATAACTAGATGAGGCGAAGCTGAAAGACGCATAGCTGGTTAGAACACGACTAGGATTCGCTGCTGTATCCGATGGCGTTTGACTAGATAAAAGAGAGCCAGAAAATGGAAATCTAGTCAAGATAGCGCTAGGCATTGCTGGTGTGTATGATAAAGTTGAACCAGACGAGGAAAAGATAGAGGGCACATTTGTAGATGATGTACGGCCAGGCGAGGAAATAAAGCTGGATATTACGGCAGTGTCTGATGACGTATAGTTGGGTGAAATAGAGCCGGAAGATATATCCATAGACGATGTTTGGCTCGGTTGGGAAGCATAGCTGGAGAATTCAGCGCTAGACGACGACTGGCCAGGTATAACATAGCTTGATAGTGTGGAATCAGAGGATGTCATGCCTGATGAAGTATTGTTGGATGAAGGAGAGCCAGCAGATGTATAGCTGGGCGAGGTGTAGCTAGTTGAGGTGCGGTTTGGAGGTGTCGCTGTGCCGGATGGAGCATAATCAGACAAAGTCGAGCCGGAAATCGTGGAATCAGCCAATGTATGGCTAGAGGAAGCAGCGCCATATGTCGCCGGGCGAGACGAGGATGGGCTAGATGAAGCGTAGCTAGATGGTGCTACGGCTGATGAGTTCTGGCTCGACAAAGTAGAGCCGGAAAACGCCTGGCTGGAGGAAGCAGGGCCGGACAAAGCGGGACTCAATGAAGCCGTGCGAGCTTCCCCGGAGTCGGATGTAGAGGGCGTCAATGGTTGCGGGTTGGACTGGGTATCTTGCAACAGGATATCTGTGCTTGTAGGATTTGGATCGCGAATCGTGCTGGAGGAAAAGGCATTGCCATCAGCAGAGCTTGCCACATTGTTGGAGCTCTGGGCGGCAACTATGCTGGTGCCAGGCTGTTGAGCTGACGAAGAAGTAGCGCTGGCCGAAGCGCCCGTGTTTATTGGAAAAGCGGTGTCGGGGTCGGTATCGGCGCCGCTGCTGGTGCCGGTGTCGGTTCGGGTTTGCGAGCTGACGGAAGCTGGTGATGACGGTGATGGCGGTGATGACGATGATGATGGTGATGGTGATGGTGATGGTGCTGCTGACGGCAAGGACGGCGCGAGAGGAGGCGCTATGACAGCAGTGGTACCGGCAGTCTCGGCACGACACGGCTCGAGGCTTATTCATAGACGAGTTGATTAACCATCTAGGATGGAGGAGAAATCCCGCATGTGTTCTTTTTCCCTGTCTTCCTCTTTCCAAGCTCTCACTACGCGCCCGGGGAGGCCTTACCTTGAGATTGTAGTGCTTCTCGTCCTGGTGATTGTCAAGACGGTGCTGACGGCCGACGGCCGGGTTATGCTGATGGTCAGGCCATCACAGATGGTCAGCTCGGTGCTCGCCGCAAAGTACGTCTGGATGGCAATGGGGATCTCGGTGAGGATCCACACGGGCTGGAGTTTCAGCGTCGCCGTTGCATTGACGGCGCGTCTGTAGCCGCCCAGCAGGGGTTTGGCCGCCGCGAGGCCGTAGAAGCACGTCAGGACGGCCGCAACCCAACCGGGGCCGGATGACATCTCGGTGGTCGTGGTCAGGCAGGCTCGACTGCCTTGCCGGAACTCGAATGCGAATGGACCAAGTACACGGCTACTGGCGGGAGGGGATGTTGCCGGCTCCGTAGGACATGAGGTTTGAAAGGCATGGACGGCGTCGCTTGCTGCGACGACTTCAAGGACGGCAAGGTCACCGAGTCGATGTGCCTCTATACTTGGGAGATGCTGGGCGCATGACGCCAGAGTAATCTGCTGGGACTTGAAAGCCAAAGGACGGATAGGAAAGGGATGAAAATGCTGCTTCTCATCTCTGGCCCTGGCATGCTATGCGACGGCGTTTGTCTTTCTCGGTACAAAAGGGCATGGCAATGGCGCGAAAGCATCCCCAATTCGGCCAATGCTTGTGCGCTGATGACATGTTGCCGCTTGCGTGGGAGCTTTTGCCATCTGTTAGCTTGTACTGGGTAGACTGACAGGGTCGAGGTCTAGATGACAAGGGCTGTAGCTTGCAATCGGGACTGGCTCGTTCGGGAGCTTCTGCCTCTTGCGTCCCGGCCACTTGGCTAGCCGCATTAGACTGCAGCTAGCTAGAGACTATAAGTGCGCCGCGAGCCGATCTTGGGTTGTCGGGCATCCCTGTTGGGAACGTCTGAACCACATCTGGGCAGATAGTCCCAAGCCCATGGCGTTGCTGCTAGTGTATTCTTGTAGGTATCCACTGTGGTTTGTGTACGGTCCAGCCAGCTGAGCAGGGATGTGTTGATCCATTGCAGCCAAATCGTGACGCCACACTAGGTGCGGCTCTCTTAAGCCAGGCTTCTTATAGCTTCCCTTTTTCACATGACGTGGGGTCTGGATGTCGCTGCGAACAATGTGGATCGGGATTCTAGAACCGGCGGCGCCGACTTGACAAGCCCAAGAACCCTACAGTGATAGCAGCGACTCGGCAAAGGGCGAGTGCTCTTGAATCGAGGGCATAGACTCTGGAAGGCCACCTGTAGTTCTAGCCAGGTACCTACTAGTGCCAAGATCTGGCGGGGAAGCAGAGGAAGAAGCAAGAACGAACGGTTCGTGGGCCATGGTATGCTGGTTTCTCTTGTTGCGCGCAAACCAGCTAGCCCTTGTGCATAGATCCACGTGGCATTACGGCCGGCTTTAACGCGCTGCTTATCATCGAAACCGGACCCCAGTTTCCCTCGGCAAGCAGGCAAACAGAATCGTCATTCCCTTTCTATTTCCGGTCGCCAGAGGCTCCGATCCGCTCGGTCGCTTGCGTTGACCATATAAAGTTAGTGCTGCCCGTCAGCAGCCCTGCCACGATGTCCCGCTGTTGAAGCCTGGAAGCTTGCTAGAATTCACGAAGAAGTTCTGACACCCTCTTGTTTTTTTTTTTTTTCCTTTTTTTTTATTTCTTTTTTTTTTGTTCCTTTTTTTTGTTCCTTTTTTTTTTTTTTTTCGTTTCTGTTGCCCCATGACAGTTTTTCACTCTCTCCTCTCCAGCATACCTCTTGCACGAGCGAGCTCCCACCGCAATGCGTTGCAAGGCTACTATTGCCGTCCGGTCACTGCTCGTCGTCGGCGTTCTCATTGCGCTTGCCGCGGGTGATGGGTGCTCGACAACGACGATGAATATTCTTCCGGAGAGCACGTCGAGAATCATTGGTGCAACCGTCATTTGGTCCGCCGGTTGGGATTTTGATTTTGCCTGCGTTTTGCCCACTGGAACAGCAGGTGGCAATGGCGGAGACGGCGGAGAAGTCCTCGGCAAAAACGGTAGCGACGGAACTAACAGAACCAATGAAACTGATAGGGCCGACGGGCAAAACGGACAAAACGGGCAAAACGTAGCTAGCAGTCCTAAGGAACCTAGCGGCACCAACGGGGCTAATAGTGCTAACGGTGCGAGTGGAAATGGTATTGTTGGGGAAAGCAATCCAGGAGCAAACAGCGGCAGTGTAAGTGCTGGGGGTGCAAGTGATCCTGGAGCAGGCGGCAGCAGAAACAGTTCCGGAGATGGACTCGGGAACGGCGGAAGTGGAAGTGGAAGTGGAAACGGAGCCGGAAGCGGAAGCGGAAGCGGAAGCGGAAACGAAAACGGAAATGGAAACGGAAACGGAAACGGAAACGGAAACGGAAACGGAAACGGAAACGGAAGCGGAAGCGGAAACGGAAACGGAAGTGGAAGCGGAAGTGGAAGTGGAAATGCAAACAGCCGAATCGGCACCAGCAGCGGCAGCGGAAGCACTTCTACTGGAAACGGCCCAAGTCGAAACGCTGACGGCGGGAGCAATAATGGAAACAATCAAATCGGCAGTAGCAGTGGCGACGGCGCTTCTGCAGGAAACAGCCCAAGCCAAAACGATCCTGACAGGAGTAGCAGTGGAACTGGAAATGGAAATGGAAATGGAAATTCCGGCCCGGGGGGGAACAGCCGACCCGGCGGTAACAATGGCGGCAGCGCTTCACCCAGCAACAGCCAAAATCAAAGCGATCCCAATGGGAGCAGCAGTGGAAATGGAAACGTCCATTCAGGCTCTGGCGGAAACAATCGAATCGCCGGCAATAGTGGCAGCGGAGGCGCTTCTACCGGAAGCGGCTCTGGTCAAAACGGTCCTGGTGGGAGTAATGGTGCAGATGGAAGTGCAAATAGTTCCGGGGGAAACAACCAAATCGGCGGCAGCAGTGGCAGCGGAGGCACCTCTACTGGAAACAGCTCAAGCCAAAGCGACCCCGGCGGGAGCAAGAATGGAAACGAACATGAAAATCCTGGTTCGGGGGGAAACAGCCGAGTCGCGGGGAACAGTGGAGGCGGCGCTTCTACCGGCCACGGCCCAAACCAAAGCGATCCCGGCGGAAGTAATAATGGAGATGGAAATTCCGGTCCTGGAGGAAGCAGCCGAGTCGGCGGCAACAGTGGCGGCGGCAATTCTACCGGCCATGGCCAGGATCAAAGCGATGCCGGCGGCAGCAGCGTCACTGGAAATGGAGATGCCCATTCCGGTTCTGGCGGGCATAACCAAGTCGGCGGCAACAGTGGTAGCAAAGGTGCTTCTACCGGAAGCGACTCTGGTCAAAGCGATCCCGGCGGGAGCAAAGATGGGAATGCAAGGGCAAGTTCTGGTCCCGAGGGGAGCAGCCGAATCGGCAGCAACAGTGGCGGCGGCGCTCCCGCCAGCAACGGCCAAAACCAAAGCGATCCCGGCGGCAGCGGCGGCAGCAGCGGCGGCAATGGAGATGCCCACGATGCACACGCATCCGCAAGTCACGGTCAAGGCGGCAGCGACGCTGGCAGCGCAGTCAGCAGCGCCCCTCCTACAAATGGCCATGGCCAAGGCGAGAGCCCTTCCGGCGGGCAGGGGTCGCAGGCCTGGATGGCAAGTCACGGCCCCGGCACGACTTCTGCGCACGACGGGGATAGACTCGCTTCAGGCGCGGCGTCCACGGCCCAAGACCCCGGGTCTACGGTCGCCACGGCGGGCGCTTCGGCCGGCAAGTCTGCCGCGGCGCTGTCCTGCCTGCTGCTGGTTGCTGCTGCTGGCGTCGTGCTTGCGTCATGAGCCACAGGCGACTGCTGCGTGGCAGAGGAGATATCCCGACGAGAGGGCATGTTGTCCCTCAGACATGGCTGCGAGGGGGGCCGCGTGGGTTGCTGCCTCGGATCATCAAGCCGCGCCGTGGATAGATGCCTCGTCGGCAGACTCGGTCGACGATGGATGTGTTGTTTCTGCACCCAACCAAACCAGGAGAGAAAATCTCCATCGTTTGTTGGAGTCTATTGGGAGCCTGGCTGATTTCCTCTCTTCTCGGGCGGGTCACTCACTTGGTCGCGCCGTGTGCCTCCAAGCAGGCGCAAGCAAGCGGCCGTATCCGTGGTCGCACATCGCCCCGAGCAGCCCATCGCTGTTTGTTTGTGCATCGTCTTACTGCACCGCGGCTGCGGAATTTCTCTGGAGTCTGGAGTCTGGAGTCTGGAGTCTGGAGTCTGGGACTCGCGAGACTCTGGAGCGATTCAGTTTGCACTTTCAAATTTGTGCGTCATGCGTCGGCAAGTGGGCAGCACTTGCCAAGACAAGCAAGTAGGGCCCAACGACTCAGCAGGGGCTAAACCCAAACCAGAAGTGTGAGGTTGCACTACTCGTTCTGGTACTTTGAACATGTAACAGAAGGTACCAAGCTACCTACCTCTAGGTACCTAGGTACCTAACCTAAGGTACCTTACCTAATATCTCTCTTCTATACATCTCTTCCATTTTAGGCCTACCGAGTAGCAGCGAAAGAGAAATTGCCCAGGAACCTGCACGTGTGAAAACGTATAAGAGATGCCTCCTTATTTCATGTTTAATAAATCGCCGCTGTCAATGACTGGGATGCGTTTAGTTGTCACGTCAGCGCTCATGACAGGTACTGTGGACCTGTGGCTGCCCCACAGCGACGTCAAAGGCGGCAAGAATTCGCCAACGCCAAGCAAGCGTACAGAGGAGTACGGAGCTGTACGGACTATCAAATTCCCCTTATAGAGGTATGGGCCACTTTTTCCGGCCGTTGCAACCTGTGACTGGCCCATTCGCCTGCCCTAATGGTTGAGCAGCAGCACCTGCCGCCCCACTGGCGCGCTTATACGAGAGCTGCTGCGAGAGCTGCTGCGAAAAGTCGCTGCGGGAGTCGCCGCAAGAGGGATGATGGATGGTGTCGGCTGAAAGGTGGAAATGGGAGCAATGGCGACATCGGGAATTGACTCAATGGATAGTGGGGGGGCGCCAACTGGGGTCAAATTTGGGCCTTTGGGCCTGGCGGATACGGAGCACCGAGTCAACGTGAATACCTCTTGGCAGCGAACGCAAGACGTCTTTCGGTACCAACCCGGCAGGCAGGCAGGCAGGCAGGCAGGCAGGCAGGCTTACATGTCCGGAGTACTCCGTACTCCTATTGACTTGACAGCCGTTGGAAAACTTGACAGCAGACCAGACCCCCAGCCCCGTATCCCGTATCCCCATCCGCATCCGCATCCTCATCCCCCGTCGCCCGGCCAGATGAGAGAAGAAGAAGCGAGTAAGCGACTTCTTAAATGAGGCGCGGCCGGCCGTCCTCGTGCCCTCCGCTCCGGCCCCCTTTCTCCCATTACACTCCCTCCCCGTCCATCCGCCCAGGAGGCCTGCCCCGTGCCAGTCGCCCCCCGACCCCCAAGCCAAGCCAAGCCAAACCGACCCCCCCAGCGCTCGCCATCGGACCAGCATGGTCGCGGCTCGTCTGCGCCTCGCGCCGCCTCTGCTCCTCGCCGCCTCTGCGTGGGCCTCGCTCGCCTCCGGCAGCGAGTGCAGCGACAAGCACGGGCCCCGGCTCGGCGCCGTCGCCTCCGAGAGCGGCATTTGCAGCAGGATCGGCGCGCGGCTGATCCAGGATGGCGGCAACGCGGCCGACGCCCTGGTCGGCACCGTCTTTTGCATCGGCACCGTCGCCATGTACCACAGCGGCATCGGGGGCGGCGGCTTCCTGCTGCTGCGGACCGCCAACGGAACGTACGAGTACCTCGACTTTCGCGAAACCGCGCCGGCGGCAGCCTACGAGGCCATGTACAAGGGCAATGTCAAGGCTAGCATGTACGGCGGCCTGGCCAGGTAAGGGAAGCTGACGTGCCTTAGAGGTGAAGAGGCAAGAAGACGAAGAAGAAGACGACGAAGAAGAAGCAGAAGATGATGATGATGATGATGGCGATGATAAAGAACAAAGACCAGCGGGCCACGGCTGACCTTTCCTCCTCGGCAGCGGAGTTCCCGGAGAATTGCGTGCCACCGAATACCTCCACAAAACGTACGGCAAGCTGAAATGGGCCGACGTCATCGCCCCGTCCATCAAGCTCGCTCGCTACGGCTTCACCGTCACCGAGGACCTCGTCAAGTACATGGATTCCGTGTCGCCCAACGCCTTCCTGACCGAGGACCCGACCTGGGCCATGGACTTCGCCCCCCGCGGCTGCCGCGTCGGGCTGGGCGAGACCATGACGCGCAAGCGCTACGCAAACACCCTCGAGGCCATCGCGGAGCAGGGCGCCGACGCCTTTTACACGGGCGCCATCGCCCGGGCCACCATCAACGCCCTGCGGGCGGCCAACGGCACCATGACCATGGACGACCTCGCCAACTACACCATCGCCCACCGGAACCCCATCAGCATCAACTACCGCGGCTTCAACATCACCAGCACCAACGCCCCGTCCAGCGGAGCCGTGGCGCTCAGCGCTCTCAACATCCTCGCCGGATACAACAGCGGCCAGTTCCAGGAGCCCAGCCGCTCCAACCTCTCCACGCACCTGCTGGTCGAGGCCATCAAGTGGGGCTACGGCCAGCGCACCAAGCTGGGAGACCCGTCCTTCGTCTCCGGCCTCGACAAGTACACCCTGGACATGATCTCGGCAGACACCGCTGCCGAGATTCGCTCCAAGATCCTCGACGACAAGACCTTCAACGTCTCGTACTACGACCCCCAGGGCATCGAGTCCTTGGAGACGCCCGGCACATCGCACATTGTCACGGCTGACGCCTCGGGCATGTCCGTGTCCATGACCACCACCATCAACCTGCTGTTCGGATCCAACCTCATGGTCCCGGAAACCGGCGTCATCATGAACAACGAAATGAACGACTTCAGCATCCCCGGGGAAAGCAACGCGTTCGGTTACATCCCCAGCACCGCCAACTTCATCAGGCCCGGCAAGCGTCCGCTGTCCTCCATCTCTCCCCTCATCGCAGAGACGCCCGACGGCAAGCTGTTCTTCTCCATTGGCTCCGCCGGGGGTAGCCGCATCACCACGGCCAATATCCAGAATGCCATCCATTTGATAGACGGCAACATGACGACGGCGGCAGCCCTCAAGGAGCCCAGGCTGCACGACCAGCTGGTGCCAGCCTACGTCACCTTTGAGACGACGTACAACAACGCCACCGTCGACTTCCTCAGGGCCATAGGACACAACGTGACTTGGGTGGCGCCAGGCCAGAGCACCGCGCAGGCTCTGCGGCAGTTGCCAGATGGGACCTTTGAGGCGGCTGGTGAGCCGAGACAGAAGAACTCTGGTGGTTATGCCGTGTAAAACTGCTGCGCTGCGAGAAGAGACGAGAGAGAAAAGTAAAAGAAAGTCCACCATTTCACCGAGGCTGTCACTCCCGTAGTAATTTAATCATCCAGATTCTCGGCGTCTGCTTCTGCCGCCCAGTGAGTGAAAATCAAACAGACAAGAAGCTCGACAATGACGGCTGGCCCAGTCGGCAAGTACCGAGTACCCGTTGCACTCATGCACGCCCATGCAATTGACCCGTACCATTCCGAAAGCTCCCGGTTCTTTCCATTGAAATCTAGGGCCAAGTTGAGGGGACCGGACCTCGGTTCGGAGCGCGGCTTAGTGATAACGAGCCAAGCCAAGTCGTCATTGGCGAGGTGACGCGGCCGACTCAGCGCCGATCCGGCCTGGCCTTCTTCTAACGTCTTCCCCACACGGACTGCCACAAATGAAAAAAATTCCTCGTGCTAAAAGTGAGTCAAGAGTAAGTTTACCAGGTCCACTTGCCGTAATTCTTCTCCTCTTGTAAAAAGATCACCATGCTTTCTTCCATTCGTATCCGCGCCTGCAATCGCTTGTCATCATGGGCCGCGCTTCATCGCCTTGGTCGTCGACCTCGCCCGAGCAAGGCAGACAACGACCGTCACGGCCAGAAATGATCCAGGTATCCTGGTCCCAAACCGCTCCATCGGAAACGACACCGAATGGGAGCAGCCCGACACCCCGGCAGAGACAACAGGCTTCTTCCGAGTATAGCACCGTCCACGGCCAAAGCGGCAATGAACCGGGCGGCAATGCCCGACTCCGTCGGGCCATCAGGACCATGAACGCTGCCTTTGACTGGGCCGGCCCCGACGACCCGGACAACCCGCGAAACTTCCCGCTCTCCGTTCGTCTCTTCAGCGCAGTCGCCATCACCGGGCTCGCTTTCGTAGCAACGGCTGCCGGGGCCATGTACGCCCCAGCTCAGCCCGACATCATGGCCAGGTTTGCCTGCAGTCGCGAATCAGCCGTCCTTCCGCTGTCCATGTACAACCTTGGCCTAGCCTTCGGGCCACTGATTGGCGCCCCCCTGTCCGAGACGTACGGCCGAAAAGCCGTCTTCCTCATTTCCGGCCCTATTTTCGCAGCCTTCATGATAGCGTCTGGCTTTAGCACAACGCTCAGCAGCCTTACCGCTTGCCGGTTCTTTGCGGGCATGTTCTCGTCTTCTCTCATCAACAACGCTCCGGCGACTATACTGGATTCCATGTCCGGAAAGCTGCGAGGCATCAGCCTGAGCATATACTATACGTTGCCTTCCTTTGGAGCCGCCCTAGGTCCGCTCATAGGAGGCTTCATCGTGCAAGCTGGCGGGTGGCGGTGGACGCAGTGGACCGCCGTCTTCATGGCAGTTGGCTTTTATATCCCCGTCTGCTTCACGCGCGAGACGTACAAGAAGGTTATTCTGCGGCGACGTGCCATTCGCCTGGGCCTGGACGCTTCGTCCCAGAGGACATCCCCTGGTCGTGCGTTTCGGTACTTTGCCACGGTTCTGGTTCAGCGACCGCTGCACATGTTGTTCACGGAACCGATTGTTACGCTCATCAGTTTGTACAACGGCTTCTTGTACGGGCTGCTGTACACCTTTGTCATTGCAGTGCCCTGGATCTTTCGAGAGTACTATGGCTTCAGCCAGACTGCCCAATCATTGTCGTACTCGGGCCTCATTATTGGGGCACTGGCAGCCTCGACGCCTCTTGTCCTGATTGACTTGCAGTATTATCAGAAGCGGCTCGCGCAATGGAGAAACACTCACCCCCCGGATGAAGACGGCGCAGAAGAACCTCTGCCGTCGGAACACCGACTTGTGGGTGCCATGATTGGCAGCTTCACACTGCCCATCAGTCTCTTTATTTCCGCGTGGGCAGCTCAGTTCCGCGCACATTGGATAGTGCCCATCATTTTCCAGGGCTGCGTCATGTTCAGCTCCCTTCTCATCTACGCCAGTGCCACCATGTTTATGATGGACGCATATGGCCCCTTGTACGCCGCGTCGGCTTCAGGGGCAATGATGCTGAGTCGCTATCTGCTCAGCGCCGCATTTCCCCTGTTTGCCTTGCAAATGTACCGTGCCCTTGGTGTCGGATGGGCAACCAGCATACTCGGATTCATCACAGTTGCCATGGCGCCGATTCCGTGGTGCTTCTGGATATACGGAGCGAGAATAAGGGAACGCAGTAGATACGAAACCAGCACATAGAAACGCTGGCAGACAAGACTGAGGAGATGGCGCTCACCTTGGACCGTCCAATGGGGGCGCAGGAGTCAATTGGGGCTACCTGCTCAGCCGCTCCAACATGCATGCATGGCTTTTGCGCATCTGAGGCTCGACGACGCTTCCTGCGAGCTCTGCCAGAACGGCTGGCATCAGGGCGTTTCGCGCGATCGGGCACGGAGTATGTGAAAGGCAGTTCTGTGGGTTGAGGAAAGAGCTGACGGATAAAGAGGAAGCCGTGATGTCAAGCCAGGCACCCGCGGAATGTGGCACCGTGCCTGCACTGTAATGGCACTGTGGTGGCACGGTGGTCTGTCTGCCAATTAAAACGGGCCTGGTTTTCTGGACTCCGTGCTGCGTGCGACGACGGACTAGTCGGGCGCGGGTCCCAGGCCGAGGATGTCGGCATAAAGCCCAAGTTGCTGATCCCTGCACCTTTAAGAAACTTCTTTGAATGAAACAGAGCTTTTCCGGCATTGTTAGATCCCCGAATTTTCTTGGATTTCTGCAAATCCTTATGATTCTGATGATAAACGTCGGTCGTGCAGTCCAGTTGACCTTATCGGTGCCCAGATAAGCCTGGGTGTGTGTGTTCTGACACTGTGTGCAGCAAACAAGAACCTGTCGCTCCATAAGGTACTGTACCTACCTAAGGCTGGTACCTACGAACCTGCCTAGGCCCTCACCTAGGAATGGGTACCCTGGAGCTGTGGGTTACTTCAGTTGGTCTGAAGTCCCCTGAAGTCCCCTGGCGCAACCGCCACACCAGAGCTGGCAAGGCACGGGGCACTGCTGTACGGAGTAACCTGCCTGCATGGCTGCATGGGGCTCTGACAGGGCAAAAAACTTGAAGAGTACAGATCGCGACTCTCCAAAAGAGTCGTCGCCCAAAAGAGTCGCACGAGGGTCCAGCTCGGCCAAAAATTGACCAGAATCGACCTTCGCATTCTCTTCTCCCCTCATGGTCACGGCCACGCAGCCTGGCCTCCTTTCATCCGTCTTCACCCTGGTGGATGCTTCGCTCCCTGTCTTGGCCTCGTGACTTTCCCACCAATCGTCTCTAGCTTTGGTATAGAGAGATCTTGGGCTCTTCTCTTCTCCTCACCCCCCTCCCTGCCCTGGTTCGTTCGAGATTGCGACCCAACGACGTCGTTATCGTCGCCATGGCGCCGTTGGTCGACAATGCCCAGATCAAGGAGGCCGAGTTGCTGCTGCCGCTTCCCTTGCAGTTCCACGCCTACGTCTGGCCGTTCGCCATCATCTGGCCCATCTTCCTGCGCTACTATCTGACCAAGGAACTCTACGACAAGTACATCGGTGCGCCAGAATGGACTTTTGTTTGGTGTGGCACCATAATCACTTTGCAGTCACTTGTCTGGCTGAGCACCCACTGGAGTGTCGGCCTGGACGCACGCTTCAGGGCCACCAAGGTCAAAACCGTTGACGAGGCTCAGCTCATCAAGGTCCTCCCCGTCGCCAACTCTGGCTCTGGCGAGATATGCAAACTGGTTCGAGACAAGGTAGGGCCAAGAAGAGCGTCTTTCGATCTCATGCAATACCCGTCCATCTTCACAGCTAATGGGAACGTCTCACGCAATAGACTGGCGGCAAGGTCAACACATCCTTTCTCTTCCAAAAGCGCCGATTCCTGTTCGATACCACCACGAGATCGTTCTCTACCCTCCAATATGATATCGACAACGAACCCAAGCCCACCGTCGGGCACTTCCAGTCCTCTAGGGGCCTGGAGAAGCAGTCGGACATTTCGCGAATCGAGCAGCACTACGGCACCAATACCTTTGATATCCCTGTTCCGACCTTCACAGAGCTCTTCAAGGAGCATGCTGTCGCGCCCTTCTTCGTTTTCCAGATTTTCTGCGTCGGTCTTTGGCTGCTCGATGAGTATTGGTACTACTCGCTTTTCACGCTATTCATGCTCGTCGCCTTTGAGAGCACCGTTGTCTGGCAGCGCCAGCGTACGCTCAACGAATTCCGCGGCATGAGCATCAAGCCGTACGATATCTGGGCGTTTCGCCTCGGGAAATGGACTCAAGTGCAGACGGATCGTCTTCTCCCCGGCGACTTGGTGTCTGTGGGACGTACCAAGGAAGACAGTGGTGTCGCCTGCGACATGCTGCTGGTTGAGGGAACGGCGATCGTTAACGAGGCGATGCTTTCCGGAGAGAGCACACCCTTGCTCAAGGATTCCATCCAGCTACGTCCCTCGGATGCCGCCCTTGACACCGAGGGGCTTGACAAGAATGCTTTCCTGTGGGGAGGAACCAAGGTCCTTCAAGTTACCCACGGCAATCCCGACCAAGAGAAGCCAAAACTTGCATCCGGCGTCCCCCCGCCGCCTGATAACGGAGCCATGGCCATTGTCACGAAAACCGGGTTCGAAACCTCCCAGGGCAGCCTCGTTCGCACCATGATTTACTCTACCGAGCGCGTTTCCGCAAACAACTTTGAAGCCCTGCTTTTCATCCTCTTCCTTTTGATCTTTGCGCTTGCCGCCTCATGGTATGTCTGGGACGAAGGTGTGCGCAAGGACCGCAAGCGATCCAAGCTTCTGCTTGACTGCATCTTGATCGTCACCAGTGTCGTTCCGCCGGAACTGCCCATGGAGCTGAGCCTTGCCGTCAACACCAGTCTGGCAGCGCTTTCCAAGCTGGCCATTTTCTGCACCGAGCCGTTTAGAATCCCTTACGGTGGCCGCATTGACATTGCTTGCTTCGACAAAACCGGAACCCTCACCGGGGAGGATTTGGTGGTGGAAGGTATTGCGGGGCTTGGCTTGGCCAATTCCGAGATCAACGACACCAAAGAAACTGACGGGGCTCACTCCACAATGGTCTCTGTGGTGGATGCGAGCCTTGAGACGCAGCTGGTTCTGGCCACTGCCCATGCCCTGGTCAGGCTCGAGGAAGGCGATATTGTCGGCGACCCGATGGAAAAGGCAACCCTTACGTCCCTCGGGTGGGGGCTCGGAGGCAACGATATTTTGGCCAGCAGAAGCAACAACGGCACTCAAGGAACAGTTCAGATCAAGCGTCGTTTCCAATTCTCCTCGGCGCTCAAACGCCAAAGCTCGGTCGCCCTTGTCAACGGTATCTCCAAGACTGGGAAGAAGATCCGCGGTACCTTTGTCGGTGTAAAGGGTGCTCCGGAAACGATCATGAGGATGCTGGTTGATGTTCCTGCCGGCTATGAGGAGACGTTCAAATACTTCACCCGCAAGGGTTCGCGTGTCTTGGCTCTGGCCTACAAGCAGCTCACGGTCCAGTCTGAACTCAGTTCCGGCAAAATCAACGATTTGAAGCGTGAACAGGTTGAAGCCGGCCTCACCTTTGCTGGCTTTCTGGTTCTTCACTGCCCCCTCAAGGAGGATGCCAAGGAGGCTGTCCGGATGCTAAACGAGAGTAGCCACCGCGTTGTCATGATTACAGGAGACAACCCTCTGACCGCTGTCCACGTCGCTCGCGAGGTAGACATTGTTGATCGGGACGTTTTGATTCTGGATGCACCCGAGGATAATGCGGGCGGGAAAAGGCTGGTTTGGAAGAGCGTCGATGACAAGATTAGCATCCCTGTCGATGCAAGGCAAGCCATCGACTCTGAAATCCTCCGCACCAAGGACCTCTGCGTTACCGGGTATGCGCTGGCTCAGTTCAAAGACCAAGCCGGCTGGAATTCTTTGCTGCGCCACGCCTGGGTTTATGCGCGGGTATCGCCCAAGCAAAAGGAGGATATTCTGCTCGGCTTGAAAGACATGGGTTACTACACTCTCATGGCTGGCGATGGTACAAACGATGTCGGCGCTCTCAAGCAGGCGCACATCGGAGTTGCCCTGCTCAACGGTACCAAGGAAGATTTGGCGCGCATCGCCGAGCACGCCAGAAACACAAAGATGAAGGAAGTGTACCAAAAGCAATGCGACTTGATGAAGCGCTTCAACCAACCCACGCCGCCCGTTCCTGTCATGATTGCTCATCTCTTTCCGCCCGGTCCAACCAACCCCAACTACATGAAGGCTGCCGAACGGGAGGCCAAGAACAAGAAGATGACGGTGGAGGCATACATCAAAGCGCAGGGCCACCCGGTCGAGACCATAGTATCGCCTGGTGCTCGGAGCCTGGTCTCTGCCGAGAATGCCCGACAGGCCGAGGTTCAGAAGAAGGCTGCCGGGTTCGCTGACAAGCTTGCCGGCGGGATGCTCGAGGCAGAACTCGGCGACGACGAGCCTCCGACCCTGAAGCTGGGTGATGCATCGGTTGCCGCCCCATTCACGTCCAAGCTGCGCGACGTCATGGCCATCCCCAATATTATCCGGCAGGGCCGCTGCACACTCGTGGCCACCATCCAGATGTACAAGATTCTTGCCCTCAACTGCCTGATCAGCGCTTACTCTCTGTCAGTCCTCTACCTCGAGGGCATAAAGTTTGGCGATACCCAGTACACCATCAGCGGCATGCTCATGTCCGTCTGCTTCCTCAGCATTTCCCGCGCCAAGGTTGTGGAGGGCCTGAGCAAGGAGCGCCCCCAACCCAACATTTTCAACATTTACATCATTGGCTCCATCCTAGGACAGTTTGCCGTGCACATTGTGACGCTGATTTACATTGCCCGTCTCTGCGAGAAGATTGAACCGTATGTCTGAGTTTGCTTCTGTTCTTTCTTCTTTTGTTCTCTGTTTTTTTTTTTTTTTTTTGCCATTTCTTTTCCCCCCCCCCCCAAAAAAAAAAGAAAAAAGAAAAAAAAACCCAAAGAAAGAAGGCAAAAGCAAAATCCCGCACTACCAAATGAAGCATCCTGCTAACCTCTTTGTCATTCTAGTCGATCTGGCCTCGTCGATCTGGAAGCCGAGTTCGAACCATCCCTTCTCAATTCCGCCATCTACCTGCTGCAGCTCATTCAGCAAGTGTCCACCTTTGCCATCAACTACCAGGGGCGTCCGTTCCGCGAGTCCCTCTCCGAGAACAAGGCCATGTTTTACGGCATAGTCGGCGTCTCCGGCCTCGCCTTTGTGTGCGCTCTCGAGCTTGTCCCCGAAATCAACGAGGGCATGAAGCTCGTCAAGTTTACAGACGAGTTCAAGCTCAAGATGGCCATCTGCATGGCTCTCGACTACACCGTCTGCTGGGTCATTGAAAGGGGCCTCAAGGCCGGCTTCAGCGACTACCAGGCTCGCGATATCGCCGAGCGACGACCAGATCAGCTCGACAAGGAAAATGCCCGCAAGAAAATCGAGGCCGAGAAGAAGGCCGCCGACGAGGAGCGCAAGAGGATGGAGAAGGTGGCCGAGTTTGAGCGTCAAGTTGCTGAGCGGAGGAGAAAGCTGGAGGAGTGGAAGGCCGGCCGACGCGCTCAGTGAGGGGTTTTTTTTTTTTTTCCTATTAAAAAAAAAGACTTAGAACGTTTGATGATGGTGTTTTGGTTCAGGTGCTGTTACAACCTGTCATATCCTGGGCTGCGAGACAGGGGGTGGGGGCGGCGGTGTCCATACGTAATGCGAAAAAGAGCAATAGAGTTTTGTCCATTGGGAGACACGAAGCAACGCGATACAACGGAAAAGAGAGAAAAGCTATGGGGGGAAGGACAATACATACAACGTACCAACGGCGTTGCGGATCCGTCGGGACTGGCAGAGTAGTGTCCTGTTATGTAGACTGGAATCGTTTCACAATAACTTTTTGTACTTGGATGCAAATGACGAGAAGAATGTCCAAGACAAGAGGAGTGGCCTATGGTACAGTAACTTGTATTATTAAAGTACTCTATGGCATTCGTAAAAACGCAGGGGAAGAATAAATCCTGCCCCAATTCTTTTACCATTTGTTGCGTCAGATGGCCAGTTCACGATTGTACACGCTTCAATAATCGCCGTTTTTCATCATGTTGGTACATTGCCAGAATCCTTGACCCAGCACAGCCCGCCCACCCCCATATTGGCTTGGTAGGGACGACTAGCCTCTCCAGGATGATACGGGACTAGACGCCATTTCCCCAGTTAGCCAGGAGTCCGGGGTTGGAGGCTATTCAGGGCATGTGGTTCGCAAGATGCATTTAGTTGCCTGGATTTTGGGCGACGAAAGAGATGCCCTTTTCAATATTTTTCTTGAGGTCGCCCAGGCATGCCTCGAGAAGCTTCTGCTCGTTGGCGTCGATCTTGCCAATGGGCAGGATCTTCTCGGCACCGTTGGGGCCTAGCTCCACTTGGCTGGAGAAGAAATCGATGCCCTGGTCCTTGTACAGAGGAGAGTCGACGAAAGTGGGCTCAACAATACCCTTCTCGCCAGCAGCGGCACGGAGCAGAGAGTCGGCCATGCGAGCACCAGCCATGGCCATGGAAAGGGTAGCAGAGCCGGCACCGTCCTTGGCCTTGACAACCTCGTCACCGCCAAACTGGACGCGCTTGACTAGCTCAGCGTTGGAACTTAGGTCGGGGTGTCTGCTCTGGCTGAAGAGGGGGACGATGGTGACACCGGAGTGGCCACCGATGACGGTGATGTTCTCCTCCGCGGGATTTGTCTTCTTGATCTCCGAGACGAAGCGGCTGGCACGAACGACATCCAGGGTGGTGACGCCAAAGAGGGTCTTGGGATTGTAGACACCGCGAGCCTTGAAGACTTGGGCGCAGATGGGGACGGTGGAGTTGACGGGGTTGGCAATGACGAGGAGCTTTGCCTTGGGGGCGCTCTCAGCAACAGCCTTGGCAAGATCACGGACGATGGAGGCGTTGGTGTTGAACAAGTCGTCCCGGGTCATGCCAGGTTTGCGAGGAACACCGGCAGGGATGAGGACGATGTCGGCGCCCTTGACACAGGCGGCCAGGCCGGCGGCATTGGGCTCATAGCCGGTGACGGTAGACTTGGTGTTGATGTGGGAAAGGTCAGCAGCGACACCTGTTCGGAACGAGCCGGGTTAGCATGCATTCGAACGGGATGGTTGGTGCTGGGATAAAAAGTGCGGGAATGGGATTCGTTGCCAGCTTGCCCGGCAGCAAGAAAATTGGCGCATCCGCTGGGCGGTTGGTGTTGTTGGTGCTGTTGATGTTTGTTGATGTTGTTGTCGTTGGACAAACTGTACGACTTGACAGGGGCTTGCATTCAACATACCGGGTCCGCCACGGATATCGTACAGCGCCAGGTCAGTGACCTTGGGGTTCAGCTTCAAAAGCAAGGAGAGAGGCTGGCCAATGCCACCGGCAGCACCGAGGACAGCAACCTTGGACAGCTATCAGGGAAAAAGTCGGGTTAGCGCAATGGCGAGGCGAGGCGAGGCGAGGCAAAGAGTTACAGACGCACGTTGCGAGCCGAGGCGGAGAAAGCCCTTCGCTGAATACCAGAGGCCAGCATGATGAATTGGGTTGTGGACAGACGGAGGTGGTGACAAGGCAACAAAAAAGGATGATTTGATTGGGGTGACGGGATTTGGAAAAATGAAAAGGCCAGAGCAGGCAGAGCGTACGGAGCGGAGCGGAGCACCTTCCTTTGGACTGACTGACTGACTGACTGGACTGGACAAAACTTGGCCTTTCGGGTATAGCTCGGGTCTTCGGGGCGAGGCGAGGGGGAGGCGGGTTACAGCCGCCAGCTTGAAGGCTAGGCTAGGCTAGGCTACAGGTAGGTACAGTAGGTACAGGCACGACGAGGTAAGTAAAAGAGTCAATTGGTTGTGGCTTGGCAGCGTCAAATGTCGATTTGCGAGGCAAGATCGGCTGAAAACATGCAAGCGACCAAGCCTTTGAGCCGGGCTGTACCGGAGAACGGAGAACGGAGCACGGAGTCGAGCAAGCAGCAATCACGGCGTCTGGAAATCGGACAGGTCATCTCAATTGTCTCCGTCTCGCTCGTGCTGCTTTGCGGAAATCGGGTGGGCCAGGGGGTTCGCCGGTCAGGAGGGGCCAACTTGGTTACTGCAGCAGAGGCTGGCGGTACCTGCCCTCCTAGAAGCTACATAGCAGCTTATTAATAGAGGTCTGGTACCTCCTGCCCGGTACCTTGGATTGGAGAGTCAGAGTCATTGACCGAGTCGTCGACCTCAGACCTCAGACCTCAGACCTCAGTCCTCGGATACCCAGGCAATTTCTGGACCTTTTGAAAGCTTCTCGTGATTTTCAACCAACGCATCCCCAAGCCCACTTAACCCGCTCGCTCATGTCCCTCGCGCAGCCTTCGCAGCTGTCGCAGCTGTCGCAGCTGTCGCAGCTGCTCCCCCTTCCAGAGGAAGAGCTCCAACAGGTTCTGCAATATGCCTCGACGCTTTCGAAACCGGACGCCGCCACGCACTTCAGCAACCTGCTAGGCGACTCGCCATTGGCCGTGGACTTTATTGCATCTTTCAACTCGCATGGAAGAGAACCGCCCGCCCAGGTCCCGACCGCACACCAAAGTGAGATCGAAGCCGTGCCAAAGGCGAAGAGGGCGCCAAAGAAGAAAAAACCGGCCATCCATGTGCCGCAAGCGAGAAAGGTGGACGAATACGCTGGCCCGGCAAGCAAGGCATATAGCAAGACGGATTCGGATTTTGAGTACATTCCTCGGCGTGCAGGCACGCCGAGCGGCAGCAATCCCGCCTCCAGAGCAGCAGGGACACCGCCGGTTCAGCAGCAGCCACAGACAAAGCCGAAGCAGCATGCGCCATCGGCGGGATATCTCATCTCGGACGGCCCGCCAAAGGCCAATGCCAAGGTCAAGGCCGCGCCCAGGGCCGCCTCAACCCCGGAGCCACCAGCCGAAGGCGCCGTGGCCAAAGTATCGATAGCAGGCGGCACCCCCATGGCCGGACAGTCGGCTGCTCTCGCGGATCTGGACGCCGCCATTCGAGCCTTGGAAATCACCACAAACCCCACGCTGGACAATGGAAAGCGGCAAAGGTGCAACTGTGTGGCAAAAAGGCATCCCCTTCAGGCAGCGGCGCCCAACTGCCTGTCCTGTGGCAAGGTTGTATGCATGAGAGAGGGATTAGGCCGCTGCACGTTTTGCGCGTCCCCCTTGCTAAACCCGGCCCAAGTTCAGGCAATGGTGAGGGAGCTCAAGGATGAGCGAGGAAGAGAGAAGATGGCAGCCAACGCAGCATCGCATCGAAGAGCCGAGGTAGCCAAGAAGCCGCCGCCTTTTACGACGGCACGAGGAGGAGGAGGTGGTGCTGACGCCTCTTCCTCCTCCTCTGGCGAATCACTGACCGAGGCTGCCGCCAAGGCCCGAGAGCATCGCGACAAGCTGCTCAACTTTCAGGCGCAAAACGCGAGACGCACAACGGTGCGCGACGAGGCTGCGGATTTCGACGTCTCTGGTGCCATGACTGGTTCGGGGAGCATGTGGGCCAGCCCGGAAGAGAGGGCCAAGGAGCTCAAGCGCCAGCAAAGGCTCCTGCGAGAGATGGAATGGAACGCGCGGCCAGACTACGAGAAGCGACAGCAGGTGATGAGCATTGACCTCGCCGGGCGCAAGGTGGTTCGAAAGATGGCTGCCATGGAAAGACCGGTTACCCCCGATGACTCTGACGGCGAGGCCGACCACCAAGGTGTCCTCGAGGAGAGGTCAGGCACCGCAAGCCAAACGGGCCGCAAGGCTGGAGGAGCGTTCAGCGGCAACCCACTACTGGGGGCCCTGCTAAGGCCTGTTTTCCGGGCAAGCGGCAAGGAACAGGACGCCGATGCGGCCAGCACTCGACAACAAGGCAAAACACGCTGGAGGCGAGTGCAGGACGACTTGGACGACAACGAGGGCGTCATTCTTGACGGAGGCGCACGTGGCCACACAAGGAGGGGTGTGGGCGTAGGGGGTAACATGGACGAGCCGACGACCTGTGGTTAGAATCACGCAAGCAAAGCACATTGTCACCATGGTCGTCTTTTCGATCTAAATGGAGGTTGGGAGCAGAATTCGGGAGCCGTCAGAGGAAGGAAGGAAGCAACATAACATGAAGCATTCATAGCAGGCCTCTAGAGCAGGCCTCTAACAGGGAGCGACATGGCTTTCCAGGCTCGTAGATTGCGTGCCCCGGGCACCCAAGGCTGGGGGCACGTGACGACGCGTTTCGTTGGCGACGTGACGGGGGACGGAGCTGCTAGAGGCCCCAAGAGCCAATCAGGGCCCATCCAACGGCCCAGAGACGAAAACGGCGCCCACAAACGAAACCACAGACGAAAACCACAGACGAAACCAACCATGGGGCCATTTGTTCTCGGGCGGAAGATTGTCGTCCTCCCGCACCCGGGCATCGGCAGTAACTTTTCGAGGGACAGCTTCATTCAAGTGGCCATTTTTATTCCATTTAATCCCGCACGCACAACGCCGCGACAAAAGCTGGTCGAGAAGATTGACGGCCTGGTCACGTCACGCTGTGGTTTCTGCCGCCGGCGTGGGAAGGGGGGAGGGGAAGGGGGCGCGCGGGGCGATGCGCTCGCTGATTGGGCCACGCGCCAAGTTTGCCAACCAACCAGACCAGACCAGACCCACACCCACACCCACACCCACACCAGACCCAGACGAGAACTTCTTTTCAGCGGAGAGCGCCAGCCAAGGTACTCTGTGCAAGCACAAGGTCACAGGGCCCAAGCCGTGCCGTTTTCGGTGCAGAGTAGGGTAGGGGTAGGCCCGGTAGGTAGGTAGGGGGAACGGAGTACAGAGTACGGAGTAGGTCGTGCGGAACTGCGAACTGCAGCGCAGGGGGGGTACCTCGGCCGGTACATGCGCAGCCGCGCCCTGCACGGCCAACGCTTCCAGGTACCTACCTAGGTATAGGTACCTAACCCAACCCCCCCCTGAAGACTTGTGCCATGTACCAGAGCCAGACAGGTTAGGTACCTAGGTACCTAAGGTAGACCAGGCTGGACCAGAAGCCCAGAAGCCCAGAAGCCCAGAAGCCCACGCACACTGGGCGCCACCGCGAACCCTGAACCGTCTGCGTCTGGTCTGGTTTCTTCCCGCATCCGTCGCGACCCGACCGCGTAACCATGCAGCAAAGGCAAATGCCCCTTCTGCTGGCTGCCGGCTCCCCCGACTCGCACCTCGCAACCTCCTCCCTCACCTTGGCATTTTGGCTGTGGCGATTTCCGATGGCACGGCGGCTCCTCGGGCTGACTTGACTAGAGCCTCGTCTGCAGAAGCAGTTGACCCCCTCCTCCCTCCACGGGCCAGTCGCAGCCGCAGTCGAATCGAAGCCGCTGTCGCTGTCGCTGTCGCAGTCGCAGTCGAAGCCGCAGTCGAATCGAAGCCGCGCCCGCGCCCCCCGGCCATCCGCAGATACGGACACGGACACGGACACGGACACGCCTCCCGCTTCTCGCCGCGAACCGTGCTGCAACACCCCCGAGTCCGGCGTCCAGCAGTGCCCAAGTCACGGCCCCCTTCCCCCGGCCCTGCTGAGCGCCCCGGACAGACGACCTGCGCCCCGGCCCGTCAATGCTTGCACCGTACACACACGTCTTATTGGCGAAAATAACCACCCAGGAAATAAAACAAAGAAAAGAAAACAAACCCAACCCCCCCCCCCCCCTCCCAATGGATATCGATATCGACCCTGAACAGGCGCCTCGCCCGGCACACCCGCAGCGCCAGGCGAGAATCATGGCACCGGCCAACGGCACCAACTCGTACTCCCAGAGCCAGAGCCAGACCCAGTCCCAGTCCCGGTCCGTATCACACCTGCCATCCTCCCCCAACACCGGCCAGCTTGGCGCTCCCCCGGCCAGCGATGCCGCCGCCGCCGCCGCCGCCGCCGATGCGCTCGCAGCTGCAAACGCAGTCGCCATGCTGAAGCAGAGATACGCGACGTGCAGCCTGGCAGAAGCCGCTGGCGCCTCTGGCCGAGGAAGCCAACTACACCAGCTGTCCGCCATCGCCGCTGCCCAGGACAGGATGGGCGTCGATCCCGCCGCGTGCTCGAGGAAGCGAATGGCCGACGGAGAGGTCAAGCCGCGCGGCAGAAGCATCAGCCCGCTCAAAGCCCACTCTCGGACAACGAGCGCAAGCGCGGCAAGCATCACTTCGACTCCTGGCAGTACCCTCGGCGAGGTTAGTCCCGTTTACCCCCCTCCCCTCTCTCTGTTGATATGCAACCCCCCCCCTTTTGATATAAACCCGCTTTGTTTTGCAAGTGGCTGATGCTTTTTGCTGCCTACCCCGAACAGCTTTCTGCCGAGTTGAAAACACGGCTGTCGTACGCCATGGTCAAGGTGAACCACGGCTGGCAGACCAGATCCCTGGACGAGGTGGAAGGCCTCGCCTCGCAAGCTTCGTCTCCCACGTCGAGCACCTCTGCCGCTTACCGCAGATCAGGGTCTTCGGCCAGCCCGCGCCTTGCCCAAAGCGCCCCCGCGTCGCAGGCTCGCTTTGCCAACCCCGACCCGACGGCCGCTCACCGGTGCAAGTCAACGTCGCCACCGACGACGGCCCTGTCCCACAAGCCGAAGCTTGCGCCCCCCGCGCCCGTACGGCCGTCCGCGCCCGCGCCCGCGCCGGCCCCGCGGTCGAACCCGCGGTCGAACCCGCGGCGCAGCTCGAGCCCGCCGCGCTCCACGCCCACCATGCTCTCCCGTCCACACCTGGCCTCGTCGTCGTCGTCGTCGTCGTTTCACGCCACGCCGCGGAGCAGCGCGGATCCCGTGCTCTACTCGCCGCACAAGAACGTCCGAGAGCAAGACGCCATCGAGACTCTGCTCTTCATGAGCAGCCCCGGCAACTCGGCCAGCTTGAAGCACGGCTTTTCGCCGTCCGGGTCGCCCGGTCCGCACTCCGCCGCCCCTCTGCCCGGCGGCGCCGGCAACCGGCACGCCCTTCCGTCGGGGCCGCGAAGAGGCCTGCCGTCCAACAGACCCTCCCTGCCCGGTGCGACAACAAGAGGCTGCTCGGACAAGTCCCCACCCGGCCGGGGCTCTCCTCAGCAGTACCACACGCCCAAGCGTCCCGCCGTGGGATGCCACCGGACCACGCTCTCGCTCCCCAGCGGTCTGGGCATCGGGAACGGCACGAGGAGAAAAGTCCCGAGGGACGAGGACATTGAGCGTATGCTGGACTGCGCCGGAGCCGAGCTGGCCGACAGCTCTGACGACGAAGAGATACAGCTGCCTCCGGGGCGCAACGGATTGGCGCGTGTCATGGGAGCCTGAAAATGAAATATATATATATATATATGTATGCATGTATGTATATAGACGCGAGGGGGGCCATTACTAGGGAAGTTTGTCCAGGCACTCTTTTTTTTCTTGGGCTCTTGCTAGAAATGGTTTCCAGGTCGGTTAGCTCCTTGGTCGGCGCATATGGGCTGGGGGTTCGCCCATTATCATATTTTACGAACCTTGACGAATTTCTTCTTCTTCTTCTTCTTCTTCTTCTTCTTCTTCTTCTTCTCTTTCTTCATCATCTTTTTTTTTCCTGGCTTTTTCTTTGGGGGGGTTTTCTTTATGCATAGTCGACGCTATTAAACGCTGGAGGACCATCATGACTCTGATTTCTAGCTGTACTTTGGGGAGGCATGCTTAATTGGGTGGATTTGGCGCTGTTGGCGTTTGTGCTCAAACTTCCGCCTATCCAAGGCCTTTATAAAGCCGTCAGACGGCATCTCTGACGTACCCAAGGCAAAGCCTGTGAGATAAAGATACCAACCATACCGCCTGCTTTCATTCACATATTGTGTACGTCAGGGATGCCGTGTGAACGACGGGCTTCACAAGGGCATCGGATGGACGGAAAGTTACGCATAAAACCACACGCAATTTCTTTGCACATGACGTCATTGACTATCCAAGACAGGGCGAGTTGCGCCTCTCTATGTAGTGCTCTATCGAATATAGTAAACAGACATGGAGCCTTTGCTCAGAAAAATAAAAAGGAAAAGGAAGAAAGCATCCAACTAAAAGCCCGGAAGGGAAGATCTACCTACGCATGAGTCTTGCGTGGTGTATGCGTCATCATCATAGATGCAGAAGAAACAGTATGCGGCGCTCATAGATTGGTAAGCGGCCTGGCGCTACAAGTAAATGTATATATATATATATATATATATTTATAGCGACAGGACACTTCCCCCAGTTGAACCACAGGCAGACGAATTTTCTTCACGTCATT
This sequence comes from Ustilaginoidea virens, assembly GCF_000687475.1. NCBI lineage: Eukaryota > Fungi > Ascomycota > Sordariomycetes > Hypocreales > Clavicipitaceae > Ustilaginoidea > Ustilaginoidea virens. Next base: position 3,120,667 of record NC_057316.1, read on the forward strand.
TTTGGTCCATCTAGATTGTTGCGGAAAAACAAGGAGAATGCCAAACGTGTTTGGGGCACTATATCCACGCCAGGTGTCTGGGCTACAAAGAAAAAAAGAGAGAGTATGAAAAAAAATAAAAAAAACAAAAACCAAAGGGAAAAGAAAGACATAGCGAGTGCTGGCCTGCAAAGCATGCAACCGGTGTATACCTGGAAGCTCATGATATCATGACTCGTCGCCCAGACAAGTCTAGGCAATGTGACTCGTGCGTTTATCCATGGATGAAAAGGTCCCCCCTTGTTCTCCCCCAGACGAGATGAAATTATATACCTGTGCTTTTTGCTTCCTTTGCCGCATAATCGCACCAGACATGTGTCAGCCCATGATGCCAACATGACCGCGTTGTGCATGAGGAGGCTTGAAATATTCCGATACACGACGGACCAAGGTCTTGCTAGGCTTTCTCGTCAAGACAGGAGAAACGGGCAAGGGCTGGGGGAGCGCGGCCAGGTTCTCTTTTGTCGTGCATGGAATTGCACGATTATGCAGTGGGTGGGGTTTGCCGCTCACTGTGCTGCTCCGGGAGGCAGTCGAGGAATAATAGGCGCTGTCTCGCTGAATGGCGGACAAGTCGTGGGAAAAGCCAGGAGGGTTGTTGGCAGCAATTTGGTGGCAGCTGGACAGCCACTCGCGCTCTTGCTCGCAGCGTTGACGAGCCATTCTTGTGCGAAACGCATGATCGTTGGCTTCTGCGTCGGCCAAGAAGCTGGCGTAGTCTGTCGAGCGAGCTTCATGACGGCTCTTGGCAGAGGGCGAGGGGGGGGTTGAGGGGAAGGCGGGGAAGGCGGGGAAGGCGGGGGAGGCGGGGGAGGAGGGGGAGGAAGGGGTGGCGATTGCGGGGGACTGGTGAGAAGCGCAGTTGCGTTTGTGGTTATTGCTCGTGTTGGCGCTGGCTCGGTGGTGCGTGTTGCATCTCTTGAGGGTTGAGGCGCGCGTGTGTCTGCTGCCACTTCTCGTACCCGGGCCGCTTACGCCGTCTTCCGCGGCACATGCCTCCAGCTCATCCCTCTCGTCGATACGAGTTGTCGACAAGGGCGAGACCGTCTTGGCAAAACTGGAGGCTGCATGTGTAGGAACGTAAAACGTCCTGGAGCCAGACGCTTTCCCGCGAGACAAGGATGATGACGATGATGACGATGACGATGACGAGGAGGATGATGCAGCATGTTTGTTGCCACGGAATAAATTCGTCAAGGAGGCCATGCGGCGAACCTGCGGCTGATGCGGCTGCGGCTGCGGCTGCGGCTGATGCTGATGCTGATGCTGATGCTGATGCTGATGCTGATGCTGATGCTGATGCTGGCGGTGCTGGTGCTGGTGCTGGTGCTGCTTCTCTTGCGGTGTCGACGCCGTGGCTGGGCGTGCATGCGTCGAAGAGTTGTGCCGCCTCATACTCCACGATTGCTGCATGTTTGAAGACTCAAGAGCCGGCATACAGGCGGATACTGGATGAGAATGAGAAGATCGGGCCAGAGGTGGATGGTTGAAAGAGTAATACACTCCATCAACAACGGGGAAGTAGGGGCCAAAAAAAAAAAAAAAAAAAAAAAAAAAAAAAACACCAGGTGTGGCGCTGAAACGACGAACTTATAGAAAGCTCGATGAGTAGAACAAGTTATCGTTTTTCCCTGCTCTTCCTGTTTTCTCGTCTTCTCGTCTTCTCGTCCTCTTTCCCTCTTTTTTTTTTTTTCCTCCCCCGTCGATTTTATTCCTTTTTTTTCGTCGAGATAAAATATCGACGAGATTCCCGTTTTGGTCGGGCTGCAATGCGGCCGGTGTGTTTGAGGCAAAACGCCAACCGTATGGGATCTGATATGGGTTCGAGTGTAGTACCGCGTCGGTGCTGTAGTCGGTGCTGTAGTCGGTGCTGTACGACGATGAGAGCAGATCTTGGTTCGGACTGGGGCAGCTCGCACGTGGAGATGTGTACGTTTCAGGAAGCGATTTGCAATTGGGAAAGAGGGAACGAGGCCCGACGGGAAAGTGAAGCTGAGCGGGATAAGGCAGTGAGGGATGGGTTTCCTGTTTTGCTGGCCAGTTGTGGCAAAAGGTCAACTTTGTCCCATGACAAAAGCAAAGCCCAAAGGCAACAACAACAACAACAACAACAACAACAACAACAACAACGAGAGCCAGCGGGATGAGAAATGGACCGGGGCTTGGGGCCTTGAACCAGACCAAGTCCTATCTGAAGGGAGGGAGAAGAGGGAGGACAAGGGACAGGCGAGAAACGGGGGGTCGGTCGGCCCAAATAAGAAGAATCCGAAAGACCCAAAGACCAAGAGACCAAGAGACCGAGTGCTCGAATAAAAAAAAAAAACAGGAAACGCTCAAAAAGCACGGGGACACAAGCGAGCTTCCTTCCAGTCTTCTTTTCCACGATGGCAACGCGGCATGGACCCAGCCATGTATGTCTCAATATGCCATCAAATGTCTCAATATGCCATGCCTCAATATGCCATGCCTCAATATGCCATGCCTCAATATGCCATGCCTCAGTGGGCTGATGACGCGCACCAGACCTGGAGGAAGCCAGATGGTCCAGCAGCATAGCATCATGGGATATTTGCACCAGCTGGGTTGACACGACACGACCAGGTTTCCAGGTTTCCAGGTTTCCCCCCTCTACCCCCCAAGCCCTTCACCCCACAGGGCCCGGGCCCCACCCCATCGGCGCTGTATACTCACTAAAAACACTGCCTGTAGAACCCAGCCAGATACATGTACACCCCCATCCACCAGCGACGTGACCCCAGCATCTGGGTCCGTAGCGCCACGCCAGGCAGCAGGTCAGGTCAATAACATGTTCAACTCAATACTATCAATACTATCAATGCTATCAAATGCACTACACCGATGCACCGCGGATGGCGCATGGGGCTGGAACTGCCCTGCCAAAGCCGCCTCCCTGCCGTTACAGATTGGTTATGCGTGCACGTAGCCTTCTCAACAGAGTCGACGCGGCCCAGATTCAAACATGAAGCCTACATAGTGAGAAGAAAAAATCCATCCCACGTATTGATACTGATGCATCCTAGCATCCGGCATTTCCCTACCTGGTTATTTTTTCTCGGCAGTGTACCAGACTTCTGCTTTGTAGGCACGAGACATCATTCCCAACCGCTTTCGGTCACAGTAGCTCTTTCCCATTGCCGGCGTCTTTCCTTCCTCCCTTCCCTCCTTCCTTCCTTCCTTCCTTCTTTCTTTCTTTCTCTCTTTTTCTCTTTTTCTCTTTTTTTTTTTTCCTCTTTTCCCCTTTTGTTGTGCGCTGTCAGCCGGCGCGTTGTCTGGTAGCAGCATGTCAATTGCCAACGACCCCCCCTGCGCCAACCTTGCTTCCATGTCAATTCAATGCTTGCGAGTCTCTGCCCTCTTCTTCCTGTTTCTCTCAACATCTTTTTTTCTGCACGTCAATCCTATTCTTTCCCGGATGCGCACCTGCGAAACCCCAAGTCCATGGCGAAATTGGCTCAAGGATGCGTGCGTTTCACCCTCATCGCGCACTCGTTTGGATCACCAGTGATAGTGATACCTTTCGGAGCCTGTCTCAGCGACGGACTTGGCATAGCGTCTCGACGAGTCAAGGCGAAGCACATCCATGTACGGAGTGGAGTAGTCTTGTACGCAACTTCTCAATGCAGGGATGTTTAGAGTGCCAGACTACGGACTAGACCAGGCACCACGTAGGCCTCTGTTCCATCTAAATAAAGAGTACTCTGGATGACCGCAAGGTTGGCTGGCTGGCCATGTACGATGCGTGGCCAAGCCATCGCGTTGCAACTGCATTCAGCGGAGATGCACGACCTGGCTCTTACTAGACTAGACCACTTCACCGCTACCTTGTTTACGCCTCGATTGAGGGAGGACTGCGGACGACGCCTCCGACAAGCCATGGCACGATAAGCCATGGCACGACAAGCCAGCCAGCCCTCTCTTTACTCGATTCTCGAGCATACCAAAGTTAAATAAACCCATCTTGGATTCCATCTCCTTCTCGAATCGGACAGGGCGAAATGAGGCGGGGCTGCAGGGGTTGAGCTCCGCCATTGCCCCCTGCTGGACTAGAGTTTATAAAACTAGTCCGTACGAGTTTACCACTACGGGTTATTATTTGCATGGGCACCCCGAGCTGGCAAAATCGCTAGTCATCCAACTACCGGTTCTCTAAATGACTTGTTGTTCTAGATTATCGGCCCCACCGTGGTGTCATTGGACCAAGAGAGTACGTTGAGGGCTCCAGCAGTAATTCCGTCCATTGCATAGTTACATCCACCGGGGAACGGCTCAGTTGAGCTGCTGCCTCGTGCGCATCCGCCGGCCAAAGCAAGAGTTGTCTGGGTCCCAGGCCAGGTATGTAATTGTATCCCGACAGGGAATTGGAGGTAAAGGGGAGGAGGGGTCTGGTACTGACTGAGTCGGTAAGACCTACTCCGTCGGGCGGCGTGACGATAAGCGAAAAGCAAAAAAGCCCCCTTCGGACGAGGCTTCAGCCACGAGCCAAGCGGGACAAGAAAAAAAGCCACAACCCAAAGTTGGGCATCCATGTTATTCGCGAATCGCAACAAAAGGGAAATGGGCGACTACTGTATGAACTAGACTGTTTCCCCAAAGTTCATACCGTTGGGTCGTTGGCGGTACCTGATGCTGATTCGAATTCTTTTACATGCGAAAGTCGATGAATTGAAAAATAATAATAATAGTAATAATAATAATAATAATAATAAAAGCCCGTCCCAGAAGGATCCAGAGGTCTAAAGGAAAGGGGAAGGACGTATCGTATCGCATAATGTCTCGCTTCAGCCAAACGCCTTCTGCGCGTCCTGCTTCTCGATGATGTCCGACTCGCCACTCTTCTCCGTGTCCTGATTCACTGAAGTTGGGTTCAGAACCGGCTTCCCCCTTTTCGTCGTGCCGGATTTCCTCCATCAATGCGAGGCATTTCTATGTAGCGTTGGACTATTAAAAATGCTAGCGCCAGGCATCCGCGCCCAGGCTCCTTCAAACACACCCCAATTCAATAATTGCGGACCCCGAGGGGAGAAAGAAGAAGAAAAAGCTTTTCAGAGGACAAGGCAACGGTAAAATGATAAGTAGACTATAATAAAACAAATACAACGCAAACAGAGTCACGTCTGGGTAACCTGTCTCGGGCAGGAATCACATCGAGACGAAGGAATCAAAGCTGTAACCATTTTCTTGTCGTGTTGTATGCTATGCCAACGGACAGAGCATAGAAAGCAACAACTCTTTTCCCGATTTTGCTTATACCCAGCCATCCGAGCTACCGTGCTTTTTGTTGTTCCAGCTTGCAATATACACTGGAGATGCGGCCGGAGTCGGTTTGGCAATAGCAAGGGACGGTGACGGTTCAACAGTTGCAGTCGGACGCAGGCAAGTGCGGAGGTACATACCTTGGGTTTGGTTTCATAAAAAAGCATTAGGAACAAGGCATCTCTGTGCATCGGGTGCATTGGGTGGGTACATGTACGTTGGGTGCCTCAGGTACCCGCGGGGTAAGCAGCGGGGCTTATGGGGCTCGTCGTTCAACGGATGGCATCCAACCCATCCACCCAACCCATACATATCTTCAGGAAACCAAACCGAAAACAAAAACACCAGGGCAGGCATAGAAGGCCGTCTCAAAAAGACGCAAACCCCCCTTGGCAGAGTTGGAACTCCGCGCCGGAAGTCTCTACGTCCATCTTACGCATGGCAGGCCCTTTTGCTGCAACGGCCAACTGAATCGTGCAACAGTCTTTGTCCAGCACACACATCCGTCGTCAGTCGCCGCTAGATAAAGACGCAAAGAGTCGGAGCAGCCTACCCTTTTTCCCATGACGCTCCGCTCGTCCAACGCCGGAAAGTCTCAGCGTTCTCGACGAGCTCTTGCTGGGATCAAAGCCATGGGCCGCGCGGCCTTGTGTTGGTGGCCGTCTTGGCCCCAAATCACCAGCAGCGAGGGGAGCAGTTTCGCTCTGCATCCTCAGACAACCTAACCGCAACCATGTCGGTCTCCCGCAACATGCGCATGAAGATGCGATGCATTCACGGCATTTCCCCCCCCCCCCCCCCCGGGCCACAATGCTGAGGGTGACGCTGCAAAGGGCAAACGAACCAAGCCATGAGGACGGAACGCAAACCCGCCAAAGTCCTCCCTTTGGTTGGGGAGTCGCCTCGGTAGTCCCATTCGAACCCGCAGCAGTGGCAGTGGCAGCGGCAGCGGCAGCGGCGTCTGTGCCTTTTGCTGTGCCCGTGGTGTCACTTTCAGATGCGGGTTTTCGGGTTTCGACGGCACTGTTCGACGGTGCTACGATGGGATGCCACTGTGTTTCTGTGTGCGTCTCGTACCGCCATTGCTTCATCACCTCACGCCCTTGGATCAATCAGGTCATCAGGATGCCAGTATAGTTTCAGCCAAGGCCTCGAGAGCCCGCCTCGTCAGTAACCGATCGGATCACTCTGGTGTGGTTGCACATCTGCCGGCTATTAGGTTCTCCTGCATATCGCCACATCCGCAGATGCATGCCTTTCATTTCCTGCAAATATCCTTCCCCTCGTCAGTCTTGTATGCAGCGGAGTAAAGACCCATCAAAAAGGCAGGGGGCTTTGTTCCGTTCTATCACTTTTTTTTTTTTTTTTTTAAATACCCTTGACAATACCTCTCCTCATGCACAGGATCGACGGAGGGTAATATGCGACGGGAAAAAGAAAGAGAGTAAGAAAAAGAAAAAAGAAAGAAAGAAAGAAAAAAAAAAAAAAAAAGGCCCATGTTCCTCCCCAGCTCATGGCCCCGGCTCATGGCTCTGTGCTCATGACAGATGGTCGGTCTCAAGAGGAGCGCGCTGTGGCACCCGCTCACCCGGCCAGATGTTTGACGGAACGATCAAGCCGACAACTGCGTCACGAACCTGCGTCACGGTCAGGCATTGCTGGTCAACAAGTCTGCCGCTCTGCGCACGTCAACTGCGGGTTATGGGTTGGGGAAGCGGCCAACCCCTGGCAAGTTGGCGTGCCATGTAGTCCGTACTCCTACTAGTCCGTACGGAGCGGAGCATATCATATGCCGTACTCGACTTGATAGAATTCAGTGCTCACGGCTCACGGCTCACTGCTCACTGCTTCCTGCCTTGGGTACCTAAGGTACCTTAGGTACCTACCTTATCTACCCGGTACCTGCCTGCCTGATACCTCCTAGGTGTCGGAGGTCGCGCGACGCAGTGAGCCGTGAGCAGTGAGCACGGTGCTCTGCTCTGGGCACATCGACAACAAACCGACCAGGCTGGGGCCGAAATGGCAGCGCTGCTGATCCCGCCGCTGTGGCGCAAGAGACCAGCACATAGTGATCAAAACCAGCAGCATCTGGGTTTGACATGTAATTGAATGTTCTGCTTATGTCCTGAGCCAACGTCGACATTGAGGTAAGCAGCCTGGCATTGACCAGACATTTGCCGACACACAGGCGGACAGGACAGCCAGTCCAGTGCAGTTTGCGGTTTGCGGTTCGGGAAGGCGCGACCCTATCTGTCGCTGGCGCTGATGCCGCTGTGGTGGTTGGTTGTAAGGGACCAGTGACTGGAGCAAGCAGCCTGGCATGGCAGCATGACAGCATGACGGCATGACAGCATGACACAGACCAATGAGCTGTCCGGAAAGACCAGACGCAATTTGATCCCCATCTGTCGTGAGACAGCAGGGGAGGAGACAGGGGGTGGCAGCTGTCAACGCCAAGTCATTGGTAGCCCGGACAAGACTGGACTGGAAACACCTGCCTGCCTGCTGTTGGGGTCATCAACTTATAACAGGGGAGGAAGGAGGCTGGGGGTTCCGGGGGATGCCTCAAGCTTGGACCGCGCATCCAATCTCTCCTGCACGTTTCTGGACAGCCTCGCTCTACTCCGTACCACGGGTCCAACGCCAACGGCCTGGCAGCATAGATAGCCATCATGGTCCTGAACCTGCTCATGACAGCCTGGGCCTTTGCCGGCCTCGCCTTGTCTGCTCTATGTCTGGAAAATGCCACAACGATACCCGAGGGATGGCAGATGCTCCGAGAGATTCCCGACCCGTCGACACCGATGCGGTTCTCCGTCGCTCTCCGACAGCCTGATGTCCACCAGCTGGCGTCCAAGATCCTGTCCGGCTCTTTGCTTGACCAAGCCCATGTTCTGCCTCTCCGAAAGCCGGCCCAGAAGGACGTCGAGGACGTCATGAGCTGGCTCTCAGGCAGCGGCATCACCAAAACCGAAGCCGACCTAGATTGGATTCACGTGTCAACCACCGTGGGCCAAGCCGACAAGCTCCTCGACACGCAGCTCAGACGCTACTCGTTTGCTGGCAGGCCACCAATACTACGCACCACAGAGTATAGCATTCCGGACCAACTCGCCGACGCCATCGACTTCATTCATCCCATTGCCAACTTCATGACCCCCGAACACGAAGTCTCGCTCGCTCCCTCGCAGCCAAGACACCGGAGCTCGAAAAAAACTCGTCGCGGCGGCCTGGCTTGTGTGTCCTCCACCACGCTGGACTGCATCAGTAAGCTGTATGGAATAGATTATCGCACGCCCGACGGCAAATCTCCCATTCGCTTCGGCATAGCGGGCTTCCTGGAGCAATGGGGCAGCCACGCCGACCTGGACCAGAGTTTCCGGACATGGCGGCCAGACCTTGCCAAGGCTCGATACAACTTTTCCGAAGAACTCGTCAAGGGCGGCGTCAACAGGCAAGATGTCGGCGCGGCGGGAGCAGAAGCCAGCCTGGACCTTCAGTTTGGGATGGCTGTTGGTTATCCCACCAACGTCGTGTACTACTCGACTGGCGGGCTAGGCGAGAAGCTGAACGGCAACGCCACGCCAGTGACTGGCGAGCTCAATGACAACGAACCTTACCTGGACTTTTTCCAGTACCTCTCGAGCAAGCCGAATGACCAGCTTCCTCACGTCATCTCCGTCTCGTATGCGGACGATGAGCTCTCGGTTCCCAAACCGTACGCCATCAGAGTTTGCAACGAGATCGGCATGCTCGCCGCGCGTGGCGTGTCTGTCCTCAGCAGCTCTGGCGACGGAGGTGCCAAGGGCGCAAGGAGTGCCACGTGTCGCACCAACGACCAAAGCCACAGAGACATGACTATGGCGACGTTTCCGGCTTCCTGTCCCTGGGTAACTTCGGTTGGGGCCGTCAACAACGGCCGAGATCCGCCCGAAGGAAGTGATTTCAGCTCTGGCGGCTTCTCCCAGTACTTTGCGCGACCAGGTTGGCAGCGGAAGGCGGTCAAGGAATACGTCCGTAACCTCAACGGACACCTCGGGGGCTATTACGACCCCAAGATGCGAGCCGTGCCCGATATTTCTGCCATTGGCACCCAGTTCGACACGATTATCAATGGCGCCTCGAATAGTCTTCAAGGTACCAGTGCCAGCACCCCCGTTGTGGCCGCCATGATTGCGTTGATCAACGATGCAAGGGTGCGCAGAGGGAAGAAGGTGCTGGGCTGGCTGAACCGCAAGCTCTATTCCGACCGAGTCCGCGAAATTCTTCAAGACGTCACAACGGGACAAAGCATATCCTGCGTGTTTTCCGATGGCAAGGCACCTGGTGGATGGCCGGCGAAGCCAGGCTACGATACCATTACTGGTCTGGGCGTGCCCAACAACTTTCAGAAATTCATGCAGGTGCTGGCCGACATGTAAGAATGTATGTAGTCGCGGCAGGGAATCCCGGGCGTTTTGGAACAAGTCACGGCGGGCTTGGGATTTTTGGCAGAAGAACACATTTAAAAAAAAAAAAAAGAGGGCATAACCATAGGCGAGGGCAATACAAAATCATGTCTGCTATAATAAAGTAGTAGTCGTTGTTCAGATGGCCGCATTTGCCACGTCTCTTGCTTTGCGTGAACAATGGTTGCATGTGGCTTGCGAGATACTATGCGGCTTCAAGCGCAGACAGCCATAGCATTCCATGCGCAGGGTCTCATCGACACGGCAATGACATTGTGTAGCAACAAGTGGACTCGACGGCAGAGGCAGTCGCCCTCAACACATGTTGCGATGCCCCAAGACTTGAGAGAGGGATGCGTTGAAGTTGAAGCCGTCCAAGTTTCGGACAAAAGGATGCTGATGCTGATGCTGATGCTGATGCTGATGCTGATGCTAACCACATGCAATTTCAACGGGGGAAGCCGGCTGGCGGCTAGACGCGGCTTCCCAGGAAATGCTGAGGCTGGCAGCCAGCTGGCATCTCGGCGATGGAACGATCTGGCAAAGGCGTAGATGACATTTGATGTACGTACTCCGCAAGTCGCGATGGACTCTAGCGTCAGCCCGGTCGCCCCGCTTTTCCAGTTCCAGGTTTCCCATACTCCGTACGGCGTACCGTTGATGGAAGTACTGCAAACGATGTTCTGCTAACCAGGGCCAAGTGGTCTTGGCGAAGCAGCGTAGACAGACAGGGCTGCTTCGCGATGGATGCCTGGGGAAGTAGTTTAGTTGCCTATCTCGTTTCTCGGGGACTTGTTACTCTCCAACAGGTACATAGCATTGACTTCGGTACGTGTATTGACGGCTTCTCTTGCCCCGCTCGGCCTAGGACGCAGAGTGGGCGGGGCGGGGCGGGGCGGCAGCTGCTGCTGGCTTTGCCGGCCGTCAATACATACTTTTGCTCTGAGTCACTTTGGCGGCCGCTGCGCTCTTTTTATAGCCGAGCAGCAGCAGCGGCAGCATGGACTCGCCTTTACCGCGGACATCGGACGGACAGACTGTATATGCGTATATGCGGCTGACAAGGAAGAAAAAAAACCCCGTTTCATCAAAAATACTCGGCACACAGGCAAAGTCTAGAGACGCACCAGAGCCCTCTTCTCTTTGTCACTGCTGCCTTGTTCGAGAATCCTCCCCCCCAAAACTAGCCCAACGACGGGAAAACCCTGAATCAGAGTCATCATGGGCCTGCAGAATGACCTTGCCGTGAGGGAGAAGCCGGGTGCCGAAGCCAAGCCGTTTGGTGGTGAATGGAAGAAGGAGTTTCTGCTTGATCCGGAATGGCACAACTTGAACCACGGTACGTGTGGCCGGCCCTGCTGTCTCGAGAGGGAAAGAGAAAGGAGGATGAATGCACTGACGCCGTGGCAGGCTCGTTTGGCACGTACCCGCGATACGTGCGCGACAAACTCCGCGCCTACCAGGACCAGGCCGAGGCCCGTCCCGACCAGTTCATCCGATACGACCAGGGCAAACTGCTGGACGAGGCGCGCGAGGCCGTGGCCGAGCTGGTCAACGCGCCCCTGGACACCGTCGTCTTTGTCGGCAACGCGACCGACGGCGTCAACACCGTCCTGCGCAACCTCAAGTGGAACCCGGACGGCAGGGACGTCATCTTCACCTTCTCCACCGTCTACGAGGCCTGCGGCAACGCGGCCGACTACCTGGTCGAGTACTTTGAGGACAGGCTCCAGCACCGGACCATCGAGCTCGCGTACCCGCTCGAGGACGAGGACATCGTGGCGGCGTTCCGCGGCGCCGTCGAGCAGGCTCGCCGCGACGGCAAGCGCGCGAGGGTCGCCCTCTTCGACGTCGTGTCCTCGCGGCCGGGCGTCGTGTTCCCCTGGGTCGACGTGGTCGGGGCGTGCAAGGAGCTCGGCGTCATGTCCCTCGTCGACGGCGCCCAGGGCATCGGCATGGTGCACCTGGACCTCGCGGCCGCGGACCCCGACTTCTTCGTCTCCAACTGCCACAAGTGGCTGCTCGCGCCCAGGGGCTGCGCCGTCTTTTACGCGCCGCGGCGCAACCAGCACCTGCTGAGGACCACGCTGGCCACCAGCCACGGGTACGTGGCCAGGCTTGCGCGGACCAACCCCCTGCCGCCGAGCGGCAAGAGCGTCTACGTCAACAACTTTGAGTTTGTGGGCACCAGGGACAACGCGCCCTACCTCTGCGTCAGGGACGCCATCCGGTGGCGGCGGGACGTGTGCGGCGGCGAGGACAGGATCGTACGGTACCTGCTGGAGCTGAACAAGAAGGGCATCAAGCTGGTCGCCGACGCCCTGGGCACCGAGCACCTCGACAACGAGAGGGGGACAATGACCGACTGCGCCATGGGCAACGTCGCGCTGCCCCTGTGGGTTGGCGAGAGGGGTCCCGGGGCGAAGGACACGGATGCGCTGGTTCCGCTGGAGCACAAGGCGACCGTGTTTCAGTGGATAGCCGAGACGCTGGTGACGGACTACAAGACCTTCATGTCGCAGTTTATGATTGGCAACAGGTTCTGGATGCGGATTTCGGCGCAGATTTATCTGGACGAGAGCGATTATCAGCTTGCCGCGAGGATACTGAAGGAGTTGTGCGAGAGGATCGGCAAGGGGGACTATCTGTGATGGACAGAGAGAATACATACATACATACATACATGCATACATACATGTAGCCCCATCTTCAAGTCGCCGTTATCCGCATGGAGCCGTTCGTATATCGGAACCTTGACCGGCACGGCACATTGCAGCTCCGGGCCACGATTCGGCAACGGCGGTTTGTGCTCAGCAAAACTGCCATGACCAATGTTTCCATGACGTTTATGAGTTGGTCGGTCGACCCAGTCTTCCCAGCAGCAAGCTTATTCCAAGTCTTTTTTTTCGACGCTTTCGGATCAAAGGGGGCCGCCGCCTCTGGCTCCTGTGCTTGACTGACCTGCACCGCACAAGTCTTTTGGCCAGCCGCGACAAGGGGCTCGAGCGGTTTCACAATTTGTCCCTGGCGGGAGAGCCATGAGGGCGTTGTTTACCCGCATCGCGCTGGCGTTTGCCCAAAGGGGTTCCGGCCGATCCATCGTCTCTGAGCGGCCGCTTCTGCTGCTGGGGTTTGATGGCCGGGTCGGATCGAAAAGTCGGCGTGCTTTGTCCATTATGCCGGTGCAAATTTGACAAACAGGTGCGAAAGAAATCCATGCGAAAGAAGTCGATGCGAAAGAAATCCATGCGAAAGAAATCAGCGCGAAAGAAATCCATGCGAAAGAAATCCAGTGGGGAAAGCCGGGGTGGCAAGCCAAGGCCGGCCCCCAACCAAGCTAAGCCGTTTCTGAACCCTGGACACGCCGGCGTGGCTTGCCGTGCCGCCTCCTATTCGCCAGAGGCCGCTGCAGCTGGCAGCTGCAAGTTGGGCAGCTGCAAACGCCTCGCCACCCCCGTCGCCGTGCCTGGCACAATGTTCGCCTGCGCTGCTTCGAGCCTTCATCTCAGCCCTTCAGCCAAACCAAGTTGGCCTCTACACGGCGGCAAGCTCTCACCTGGTCTGACGGACGACTCTGACCTGACGACAACCCATGCTCTGGGATTGGAGCGGTCTGATCCAATGGCTCTCCGTCGCGGATACCTGCGTGTGCCAATGCTCGGTGCACTCGACGGCCGTGTCTTTGCCGTGACTGGGCGGCAGCCTTGGCCAACGGATGGCTTCAAAGAGCGTGCGACGCAAGGACGGGACTCGGATCGCCGCAGCTTGCTTTTGCTTCTCCCCTGCTTGGCCTCGGGCTTGGATGGCCCTCTGTGTGTCTGTCGGCCTGCGTTGATGGCTTCTGGGGCCGGACAGGGCGATGCCCGAAAGTCTCTCTGCTCAACATTCTTGCATCACGCATTACTCCGTACATGCCTTGACTTTTGTGCTTTCGGTTCTTTCTCATCAGGGCCAGCTGGAGTGATCCTCTTCATGTAGACACAGATTGCATGCTGACTCATTCTTCCTTCGCCCTTTTACCTGTCTTTTCCCCCCTTTTTCTTTTGCTTTCCTTGTTCAAGTCCTTCGTTTATCCCGCAGCTGGTCCTTGCCGGGCATGATGCATCATCTCGTCTTCTTCTGCGCCATCTTCTCCCTACTGCCCGGCTCGGTTGCCGAGCTTCACAGACGTTCCTTTGGCGTGGACAGAGTGCGAAACCCCAGCTTCACAGGACGCAATGGACCTCGAGCCCTGATCAAGACGTGCAGGAAGTTTGGCATGCCCCTGCCACAAGGCCTGGTGGAAGCCATGGCTGCCCAGAGTAAGAGAGAAGCCGTGGCTGGCGCCAAGAGAGAGGCCAAGAGGCCCTCTAGATGCTCTGGCTGGGGCGAGGCTGCCAGACGTCGTCTGCCGGATCTCGCCCACACCCTGGACGGAGCCGAGCTCGGCGGACCCGGCGCGGGCGAAAGCCGTGACAGAGGCAATCCAACCGATGGCGGCTACGGGCAGAGCTGCTACGACAAGTCTGCAAACCAGGCTGGAAGCGTTCCCGCCGTCCCGGAAAAGAACGACGTCGAGTTCATCTCCCCCGTCAAGATCGGTCGGCAGATGGTCAAGCTGGATTCGACACGGGCTCCGCCGATCTCTGGGTCTTGAGCACAGGGCTCGGCGTCTCCGTGGCGGCCGGCCACGGAGCCTACGACCCGGCCAAGAGCGCCTCGTTTCGGCCCATGAACGACTCCCGTTTCAGCATCAGGTACGGCGACGGGTCCGGCGCAGCGGGCATCGTCGGCACGGATGCTGTAGACGTGGGGGGTGCGTCGTTTCCGAACCAGGCCGTCGAGCTCGCCACCGCCGTGTCTCGCCAGTTCATGCAGGACCAGAGCGGCGACGGCCTCTTGGGCTTGGCCTTTTCCCACCTCAACACGGTCAGGCCGCAGAAGCAGAGGACCTTTTTCGACAACATCAAGGCCTCGCTCGCGGAACCCGTCTTCACCGCCGACCTGAGAAAGGCTGCCGCGGGGACCTACACCTTTGGCTCGATTGACAGGTCCAGGTTCCGCGGGCCCCTGGCTTGGATCCCCGTCAACACCACCCTGGGTTTCTGGCAGTTTGGCAGCGAGAGGTTCGCCGTCAACCGAGGTCCGGTGCAGGCTTCGACGGCGGGCAACCAGGCCGTCGCCGACACGGGCACCACTCTCATCCTCGCGGACGCCAAGGTCGTCACGGCCTATTATGCGCTGGTGAAGGGTGCGCAGAGCAGCCCGCAGGTCGGCGGCTTTACTTTTCCTTGCGACGCCAAGCTCCCTGATCTCGAGCTCGATGCTGGCGGAGTCTACATGGCCAAGGTTTCCGGCAACGACATGAATTACGCCGAGGTGGGCGACGGCAGTACGTATTTTCTGAGACTATTTCCTTCTTCTTCTTCTTCTTTTTCTCGCTCTTCTTCTTCCCTTCCCCGTTTCGTGGGCTGACTCTGACTCTACTTATAGCCTGTTTCGGCGGCGTGCAGGCCGCGCCACCGGGTCAGTTAAGCATCTACGGCGACATCTTCTTCAAGTCCCAGTTTGTGGTGTTTAATGCTGGCAACGATACGCTCGGGATGGCCGCTCATGCGTAGAAGAGAGCGTGGGCAGTGGGACGTTTTGTTGTACGTTCGGGCACACGCACCACGTGTTCTCCCCCTTTTCTTTTATTTGTTAATTTTACCTTTGATTGTTTTTTTGTAATTTTTTTCATTTTCTGTTTTGCCTGCCAGAACACTCCACGAATGAAAAAGATTTAATCTTTGGATAGCAGGCTCGAGTGACGGCCAGAGAACATGACGGTAGAAAAAAGGCACGGATGAATACACGAAGAGACACAAGAGTAGATGGATTGGCGTAGTGCCAATGGCTCACTGCCAACCGTTAGAGTCATCCAGCTGGACAGCAAGGCCAACCAGACGTGGGGATCGTCTGCCTAAATCCATCGCGACGGGGATGGCGCAGAAACTAGTCCATCAGGTGACCCGGCCGTGACGTGCCATCTGACCAAGAACACCAGGGTCCATCCAGCCTATCTGCTGCTTAGCAGGGCGGTTCTCGCAAGACCAGCTGCTGACACGGCAAGGCCAACGAATCCACGCCGACGAAATACAAATACTCTGCGCGGCCTCGTCTAAACCCGATGATGCAGCATCCTGATGTCTTGTTCCTCGTCTCCGAATCCACGAGTTGCAGGACGACTAAAAACACGAAGCATATAGCCCCGACGTCTCTCTCTCGTTCTGTCTCTCTCTCTCTCTCTCTCTCTTACACACACCCACACGCACACACGAAAATGGGCTCTTCGCAAAGCCACGCAGGCACCGACGCCAAAGACAAATCCCTCTACCGGAAGTACCAGGACGCCAAAGGCCCCAAGCCCATCAAAGACGAAGACATCCTCAAGTACACGGGCAAGACGCGCGACCAGCTGCACGCCTGGGCCGACGAGACGCCCGGCGTGGGCAGGAACCAGCTCGCGGGCAAGCTCGCCCTCGGCCCCGCTTCCGGGCTAGGGGGGGCCGCGGCGGCAGCGGGATACGGCGGCTGGGGAACAGACGCCGAACCACGGGGGCCGAGTCGCGGCATGAAGTTTCCGCCCGGACGCGACGGCGGGGAAGAGGAGCAGCAGGAGTCTTTGAGGGGAGTGGTCAAGCCAAAAAGGTAACCCGGGTGTAAAAGAGAGGGAAAGGGGGGTTTCTTGGCTTTGGCCTGCGCCGCGCGGATTGTTGGGCGTTTGTTTTTTTTTTTTTTTTTTTTTTTTTGTCTTTTTTCTTTCTTTCTTTCAAAGTAACCGGTTTTGCAGGCACACGCACGGTCAAATTGGGCTGCTTGGCGCATAGCAGCCAGGGGCAAAAGAGCAATCAATGGCAGCAAGTTGAACAAGTTGAGCAAGTTGAGCAAGTTGAGCAAGTTGAGCAAGTTGAGCAAGTTGAGCAAGTCGGGTTCCAGGCCTCGCCCAAGCTGATCCACGATCCAACGTCGCGGCCAAGGCCTGTTCCCGAGGGGGTTGGTTTGGGTTTGGCGTTCCAAAAACCGGCATCCCGGAAACCGGCGTCCCAGAAACGGCATCCCCTTTGCACGCAGGCTCAGAGTCCCGCCGCCGCGATGCCTGAAGCAGGTGGCTGACGGAGCGTATACGGATAATGTGATGCGATATGGCGGCGAGCATCAAGCGGTACGCACAGGCATCGGTTCGTCGGCGACCCCAGGAACCCTCGCGGAAATGGCGGTCGTGGCTTGGCTGGCTGCTGCCCTGGCTCGCTGAGCGCCCACCTCGTTGGCTGGTCAAACGGAAGCTCTGTCGCATCTTTCCGTCTGTCGCATTCTGCTCGGCACACCGACCGCTGCTGCTCAGCTCATTCATTGACAAGGGGGGAAAGCAGGGAGTAGACAGATTATGTATACCTTGATCAAAGCCAACAGTGACGGAAGTTACAAAACTACGGGAGGAGTACGGAGTGCGGAGTGCGGAGTGCGGATACCGTCAATGCTCAGCCTCCCTCCCCCTCATCCCCCCGCCTGCCCGGCTGTCCGCCAGCTGGCGGCAGCTTGACACGTCTCCCCGACGTGCCCGAAAAGGTTCGTGGCATGCGCTGGCAGCTGGCAGCTGGCAGCTGGCACTGGCCCCTCTGCAGCCCCTTCCTTTGTTGCTGCTCGGGTACCATGAATGGCCTCGGGACCGGCCCAACTACATGCGTCGTCAGCAGCTAATCAATCTCTCGGCATGACGTGAGCCTGATCGTTGGCCTCCTGCCTCCTGCCTCCTGCCTCCTGCCTCCTACCATCTTGCCCCCTGCCTCCTGCCATCTCGCCCCCTGCCTCCTGCCATCTTGCCTCCTTTTCTTCTTCTTTTTCTGGGTTGCTCCTGCTCCCGTCTTGTCCAAAGCTCCCGGCCGTGAAAGTACATATATAAACCTTTCGTGACGCTGCTTCTGCTGCTGCTGCTGCTGCCCTGGCCATTCCGTCCTCCAGCACCACCAACTCCGGGCCAGAAACCTCCCAAATCCGCCCACCGGCATCCCATTGATCCAAACCCAAACCCAAACCCAACCCCCCCCCCAAAAAAAAACAGAAAGAAAACAAACGTCCCGCCATGTCGCCGCCTCGAGGACCCCCCAGCGCCATCGACTTCTTCGACATGGCCGCCCCCAAGTACGAGTGGGCCTCCGGCTCCTCCACCCGCGAGGTCGGCCAGCTCGTCCTGCAGCTTCCCCAGCTGCAGGACTTGCAGGGTCCCGCGGCCGTCGTGCTCGACAACGCCTGCGGAACCGCCGTCGTCGCCGAGGAAATCATTGCCCAGTGCAAGCGGACCGGCGCCCCGCTGCCCCAGATCCACGCCGTCGACCCGGCCAAGAAGATGCTGGCCATTGCCCAGGACAAGATTGCCGCCCTGGGCGCCCAGGCCGGCTGCAAGCTGGCCGTCATGCCGGCCGAGAAGCTCGACTTCCCCGACGCCACCTTCACCCACAGCATCACCAACCTGGGCATCCTCTTCTTCGCCGACGCCCCCGCCGCCGCCAAGGAGATCTACCGCACCCTCAAGCCCGGCGGCGTGGCCGTCGTCACCTCGTGGTCCGACATGGGCTACGTCAAGGGCGTCATCCAGCCCGCGCAAAAGGCCGCCCGCCCCGATGACAAGCCCTTCAACCTGCCCATCCCGCCCGAGTGGTTCAGCGCCGACCACGTCAAGGCCGTCCTGGAGGACGGCGGCTTTGCCCAGGTCCAGCTTGTGCGCAAGCCCGCGCACTTTGGGGCGCCTGCTCTTCCCGAGCTCAGGGACATGCTGCTCGAGGCCTTCATTCACTTGTGGAGCAGGACCTGGTCCGAGGACGAGCAGGTCAAGTTCAAGGAAGCCGTCCTGGAGCACCTGGCCAAGGTGACGGTCCCCTACACCACCCCGAGCGGAGAGCCCGGCGTTGGCGTGCCCATGGAGGCCATCATTGCCGTCTGTCGAAAGTAGATGGAGGGGAGCATGGAGAGGGTGGGGGGGTATTCTATTCTTCGGGTTTCAACAGACGGAGGTGGCGGCTCCTTTCAATTCTCAACAGATCTTCAATGAAAAAATAAAAATAAAAATAAAAATAAAACAAGATGCAATGAACCAAAAGAGAAAGAAAAAAAAAACTTGCCTGTATATACTCAGCAACTCTCCGCAGAAAACCGTATGCAAAGACGACGGCGTAAGATATATACTGCCAAGATGTGCAAGATGCCATGAAACAAAAAACTTTGCCTGTCTCAAGACTCAACTCTGCAGAAGACTGTATGTAAAGACGACAGCGTGACAAGTATACATACAAGATGCAAGATGCAAGATGCAAGATGCAAGATGCAAGACGCAGTGAAACAAAACTTGCCTCTCTATACTCCGTACATATTCGACTCTGTGCAGCGTATTCCGTGCAAAGACGACGGCGCACCAAAAACACAGCAAATCGTTTACTCTGGGTCCCCGAGATGAAACGGCAAAAGAAAACAAAGCCCCGAACGAACCATTTTCATGTCAACGAAGCAAACAACGCACACCCCTACCCCGAAAAGTTACATCCAGGGGCAGGGCAGCCAAGCAATCCCAGTTACCCAGCCACAGCGCGTGCAGATAATACTCCAAAAATCCCGAGACCAGTACCAAGTGAAATATCCGGAAAAAGAGGACGGAAAAGAAAAATCAAAAGCAAAAGAAACAGAAAGAGAAAGAGAAAGAGAAAGAGAGAAAAGGCAAAAAGAAAAAAAAAAAAAACGCGCTAATACACCAGATGATCCGAGGGTATAGGTTTCTGTGGATCCATCACGGGGGCTGCTGACCCCTGAGATTCCAAAAGCATGAGCTGAACCACTGTCTGTCAAGAGGCGCCGCCTAGGGGACCGTCTGTCCCACACACCGTAATAGGCTCCCGTATTGAAGCCTCCGGGCCATGACGCATCACAGACGCCGCCTGGGCAAAGAACGAGTTGGTGCGGATCGTTGTCGCTCGTAGCAGAGCCTTTGTTGGCACATGGTCCGTCAAGGACATTCTGTTCACCTTGAGCCGGAAGTCTTCCAGCATCTTGTGGGCCGCTTCAATGTGTTGTCTCTCGGCCGCCATGAGGAAGAGATAGACCAGGAAGTTGCCGCACAGTATCAGCTGAGAACGAGCATCTGTTAAACCGTCAGTCAGCAAAGCAAAGCATATATTTGTTTTGCATGCCAGCAATACGGGCTTGTCGACAAAAACACTCTTTGTCATTTGGACACGGCCGTGCCTAGAAAACGAGCCACTTACGACGACCCCAAAAGCCTCTCAAATCTCCAGCGCTGATGCCGACGAGATATTCCGTAAAATGCGTAAAGTCTGCCAGCGCATAAGGAAACCATTGCCGCAGGTTGGAATCCGGCATCGATTTGGACGCCTTTGTGGCAGGATGCATCAGGGCTCTGTATAAAAGGACCTTGGTGGCATAAAAAGACAAATGTAGTGAACCTGACAAAAAAGAACATGTCTCGTTAGAATGTTGGGCAAGGACATGTCGCCAAACTGAACCCGTCATCCAAAAAACATCGGGTCAACTCACAGTTATAGCTTGCAATGGAGGGATCTCGGTTCCGAGGAATCACCAAGCACGTAGGAATCAGGCTGGGCCAGTCTTTGAGCTTGTCCTGAATGTCAACAAGCTGGGCACGGGCTTGTGCTCTGCCAAATGTTTCGGATAGCTTCATATTCACTTGGCTGGGGGGTGGCAAGAGGTGTCAGTAAATGAGTCAGTCGTTTTGCGCCTTGCGCCTTGCGCCTGGAGAAACAAGGGGGGTTTAGGGGGAGGGGCCGTGAGAGGGATGAGGGATGAGGGCAAAGATACAGGGGCATGCATTCCGACGTACAAGCTACAATCCAGCACGCCTCGCAAATGTCTCGTGATCTTGACCAATTCTAGAAACCGAGCTCCCGACGAAACGTCAAAGTAAGCGTTTGGTAGGTCGACCAGGTAACGCAGATCCTCCGGCACTTCCTCGTCGCAGCGGAGATCGTCAATGTCGACCACGACCGTGTTGAAGGAGCTCTCGCTGATATGAGGAGGATTTCCCAGCGAGATTGCCGCCCAGCAGTCGGTTATGAATACTGCCCACCAAAGCTTCTTGCGCAACTTCTTCTCCACGAATTCCAGGTTCCAATCGCTGGAGTCCTGGTGAAGACCAATCAGCTGTGCACAAGCCGTGGCCTGAGCCGCCAGGGTAAAGGTTGACGGTGCTTCCATGGCGTCTATGGAAGGTGGCTGGACATGTATCAGGAGTAGAAAGGCTTGTACGACGAACAGGTTCGGATTCTCTAGCTCCCTGCGAAGCGCTCTGTGGGCTTGATCTACAATCTCATGCTGGTGAAAAGGAAAAGGGTCGGCGTTGCGTGCGGCAGGATCCTCGTTCCAAAACACACAAGCAAGCGCGTACACAGCCCCGCGCAGACATGCAGGCAGCGACTTTCTGTTGCTCGAGTACCGGCGAAGAAACCGAACTTTGGAAAGGATGGGCAATACGGGATGCACATGCCTAAAGTAGAGCCGAACCAATACGTCTGCGTGCGGCCAGACCTTGGTCTCCATCGCATCCGAGGCTTCTTCCCTGGAGAGGTTGGTGTGCTTGGGATGTCCCATGGACAGGAAAAGGAAGTGTTGAGGCAGGTCATCGACGTCGGAACCTCCGCGATGCAGTTGAACCACGTTGGCGTCGACGGTGGATGACTCGCTCAAGATGCCGTAGCTGAAGGCGTCGAGGACAAAGGGATCTTGCTCGGCTGTGCCGCCCAGAAAGTAGGTTGCTCTCCCAGGATTGTCCTCGAGGGTGTGAGCTGCGCTGGTGACGGAAGATTCTGGGGAATTCAGGGCTGGTTGTACAATATCCATGCCGGTAATGCACGCGTCGTTTTCGCAGTTGCCCATGTCTCCGGCGAAGCCGAAGGATGGGTAGCCGGCTGAGCTTGTGTTGGCATCACTTCCGAAACGAGGAGAGTAATCACTTGCCGCGGAAGGCGAGGTGACGACGGGGGGACTTGATTTGGTGGTGGTTGGACTGCCCAAACTTCCGTTTAGCTCCCGCTCCGCTAGGGGTCCCGAGTTGATGGAGGCATGTTGAGCCTGACTGGGGCCTCCTCCTCCATGATGGCTGGTGCCGTGGTCAGGGTGCGAGTACTGGCGTGATACTGGCCCATCGGTGGATATTGTCGACTGGCAAGTAATGCCTCTGCTCTTGCAGAAGGTGCCTACAGCGACAAGATTAGCGATCGCGGACGACCTCAGGTCCCAGGCGGGTAGCAAAGGAGAGAGAGAGGAGGAGGAGGAGGTATCGCGAAGCGTCGTCACGCAGCGCAACAACCCGTGGCAGCCCGCGGCAGCCCGCTGCGGCCCCGTCTTGATTTCGGGTCAAACAAGACTCACATGGAGGCTCGGTGGTGATGATGCAGGCCGTCTTCCTTCGACGACAGGCATCACACGGTCGGCTCTTGCGACTTCGTCTCTCTCTGGGCACGCCAAACGTGCTTTGTATCACAAACTTGCGGGGACGGCTCAGGCTTCCTGGGTCAGGGCCACCTTCGGACCGGCCAGCCGGAATGCGAGCATGATCGGGGGGATGGCCCGGGACATTGGAGCCGAAGCTTCCACCGTCCATGGCCGTGACGTTCGGCAAAGTTGTGCTTCAAGACAATGAGCGACGCAGGCGACACTTCGGCCTACCTTCTGAATCGTTTGAAAGTGTGTCGGCGAACATTGTCGGCAAAGCCTTGAACGGGGGGAGGAGAGCCAACAAGTTGACCGACAAGGTCGCGTAGGACATAGTGGTTCCATGGCGGGTGTCCATTTGTGGGCGCATGCGGGGGGGGGCGAGGGAGGAGGGGGGGGGAGGGAGGGGGGGAAGAGGGAGGGGGGGAAGGGGGAGGAGGGGGGAAATGGGGGGAATGGGGGAAGGAGAGAGGGGCGGTCGTCAGGTTTGCAGGAATTCTGTTGGTTGCCGTTGCACAAGCCGCCGCTTTGGCACTAGCTGAAACGCAATTCCTGGGCTTTGATTGGCTGAGTCCGCCCGTTGGCGCGTCTACCCCCGTCTACCGTTGCAGCTGACAGCCGGCAGCGCAGCTGGAAGTCCGTGTAGCGTTAGCGCGGCATGGCCTAGCGTAGCCCCTTGGTCAAGTCAGGACCGCTCGGCGATTATTATTTTGGGGCTATTTCACGCCTGATAGGCAGGCGAAACATTGTCGCCACGTGGTGCTTACCGCCCAGGTATCTCACGCATTGCCTGTGCGCAAAAAGAAAAAAAAAAGAAAAAGGAAAAAAAAAAAAAAGAAAAGGGACTTGCTGGCGCTGCATCATCCATCATCAGTGGCAGGCAAGTGCTCCGACCGCGGAACCGGGAAAACCATCGAGATTCACCAAGACTCGTAGCACATGACATGCTTCGCTTTGGCAGCCGGGGTTTTGCAAACGATATCCTTTTCACCTTTTGACAGTATGACGCACCTCAAAGGTAACCCAACCCCCAAGCAGCCCCAGTAAACTCATGCCCATGTTGGACAAGAGAGGATTGCGGACATGGGGCGGGAGACGTCAGCTTGGATGCAAGCGCGGCAAGGCAAGTTCAGGTACGGAGCAGGTTGCCTGAGTGGTTTCGGGGTATGTAAATAGAGTAATCCGTATTCTGTACTCCGTACTCCGTACTCTATACCGGGAAACGGGAAAGTTGGCCGAAGCTAGACCGTTCTTTCCATGGCCGCAGAAGAGAAAAGCATAGGCGATCGATGAGGCATATCCTTGTCAAACGCAAAACCCAAGTCGCGTCGTTCCTTGCCTTGTGTCTGACTGGGGTCATGAAGGTGTCGAATTTCCGATAAAGTAGGGAGGGTTTGCCCCCGTCTTGCCGCTTCAGATATCTGAAGCCAGCCGTCCGCGACTACTTTCGACAACCCACGAATCAGCCAGCTCTCTGCGTGGGTCAAAGTTAACTCGTCTGCTCAAATCTGGCATCCGACGACGGAAAAAAAAAAAAAAAAAGTGGAAAAAAAAAAAAGAGAAAAAGAAACGGGTTCCATTCCTTTGGGCGCGGCATGGCGTGTTGTCGTAAGCCAGCCCGCAGCCCAACAACTATGTACTGTACTGTACTGTACGGAATACTGCGGACGAAAATGTGCCCTCCCTCCTCCTGTCCGGATTCCCCTTCTTCGGGAACAGACCGACGCCAACACACCGCAAGCCTTCTATGCCGACGTGTAGAGACGCAGGATGCCAGGCGCAGGAAGCAAAGCAAAGCTTGAGGCAAGCGTTGGGGATCCCCAGAGGAAACACGCCGACGAGATTATCTCCGGGCCATTGCGTCGGCTAACTTTGATGGGTGTCGACGCTAATGCAGATGGACGCAACAAGCTGAGACGACGGGTCCCGAGTTGTGCAGCGTTTCACACGAACGTTCCAGTCGTCCGTCTCGTCCGTCTCGTCTCGTCTCGTCTCGTCTCGTCTCGTCTGTTCTGTCCAGCGGGACAAGAAGAACCATTCAAGGTTGTTGTGGACAGCCATGCATCATGCGGTTAGCATTTGCATTGGGTAATTTGGGTAATTTGGGTAATGGGCGACGCGACGCAGCTCGCGGGGTTGCCGTGCATGAAAGCAAGGCAGGAGCCGGGGAGTCAGCCTCCTTCCTCGCAATTGATCCTCTCTCGCCTCCTTCCCAGCCTCCTGGTTTGTCTCCCTCAAGCCAAGGCCGGTTTGATTTTGATGCTCAATTTGCCATCAGCGTCACGTCTTGTCACAACACCCATGTCCCAATGACCATGGACGGACCAACTCGGAAAACCACCTGCATCAAGGCAGTTGAGGAATATTGAAGCAAAGGCAGGAGAATGAATGAGTCTTCTTCCGTGCTTGCTTGCAGCCTTACGGAGTATTGAGTACTCCGTACACAACGAAGGAACAGTCTCGAGAGGTGTGGCTGACACTGCCTGCCGCTGCAAGCGCCTTGGGACATTTGCACAAAATACAATGCTTGCTCTAAGATCCAATAAGTGTTTGCATGCATGATTTGATTGACTGGAATCATGTGTCATGCGCCAAGCCAAGCATCAGCAAGAATTTCCATATGCAAGCATCCGAGGCATTTAGTTGCTTCTTCTTGTACGTTTGCCATGCCCTCCAGCCGGGAAACTAGCCGCCCTGATTAGCTTCGGTACCTACTTATACCTTCCAAAGTCGAAATTGAACCCCTCGTTTCTCCCGGAAAAACTTACCTACATACCTACCTAGGGAGGTAGGTATGGAGCAGAGAAATGGACAAGTACCAGGCATTCCGGACGCCCATTGTGTCAAGAACGTCTACTCTACGTCTGACTGCGACAGCGCTGACCGAACCGAACCGAGCCAAAGACAAGCAAGCATTGAGACAGAATACACCAGTTGAGCGGGATTTTTCACCGCTGGCTTGAACGAAGGGCATTACATTTCAGTCTGGGTTGCCAGCTACAGTTCTTCCTGTCAAATTTTGTGCAACAATTGTCGCGTTCCCGAACCGTTACCCCCCCCCCCCCCCCCCCCCACCCTTTCAGCACATTCTGTTCCTCTTCTTTTGACTTTTGACCAATTTTTTTTTAAACAAATCTCCCTCGTGTCATGACGATGACGGTCCCTAGACGGCATTTTGCTTGGCACGCATGTCGAAAACCTTGAGCGCCTCCTCAGCAGCCTTCAGGCCGCTGAGAGCCATAGCGCCAAAAGTAGGACCTAGTCATGCGATGAGCGAGAGTCAGCGGAAACAAGCAATTACGTGGGTTTACAACCGCTTGGTCAACGTGGGGGGTTCTATCTTACCCATGCGGTTGGCGCCATCGACCTCGGATAGCTCCATCCCACCGACAATGAGACCGGGAACAATCTCGCGGGTGTTTTTGACAATGGCATCTTCGGCAGAATTCATGTCGAGACCACGCATGCCACCCAGCTTCTCGATACGCTGCATGCTCACGAGACGCTTCACAGAAAAGGCACCCATGGGACCATCGTGACCAGTGGTGGAGATGACGAGAGGAGCGTTGATGGTATTGGGGTCCATGCAGGACTGGTCGTCGTGATGCATGGAAACCAGGGTCCAGTTGGTGACGACGCCCGAGATTCGGACGCCCTGTTCGGAAGGGCGAGTAATCAAGTCTTCAACACAGGTGGCGTTGAACATCTTGACGTTGGGCAGCGCCAGCACCTTGGACATGATGGTCGAGGTGAAGAGGGCCGCATGCTTGACAACCACATAATTGCCCTCATCCTCGTAAGGAACGCCGATTTCTCGGAGAAAGGCATCGGCCGGCTTTCTCATCACCATGGCAGAAAACAGTTGCCCACCCAGCCAGGCACCACCGCCCGGGGAGACGGACGCTTCGATGATGCAAATTTTCAGGTCGGGTCTATGCTTGCCGAGGACATACGCGGCACTGAGGCCGCAGGAACCAGCACCGACGATGACAATGTCAGACTCGGCATAGGTGTCGAGATCCCGGAAGTAGCGACGAGTCATGGCCCGAGAGACCTGGCTTTCGCGGATAGGGGCAAACTTGAAGCTGTCCCACTGACCCATCATCTCCTCGAGCGTCTTTGCTTTGGCGCCGCCGCCACCCACGGCAAGTTTGGACGTCGGCGTCACAAGCTCGGAAACTTGCTGCGGAGGGGAAACGGCAGCCGGGGGGCTCATGGTGGATCTACGCCAGTTAGGGATGGGAAAAGGCATTGGCGTGGTTTGGGGGCGGGGACGGGGACGGGGAGCATGATCCTTTCGCTGGTATTATCCAGATCAAGTTCAGGGCCGTGTAATCTCAGCCACACTCGGCCTATCCGCTCCCTTTTCCCCGGCAATGCTTCGACAAGGAGATGCCTCGCGCGATTGGAGAGGAGGAGGAAGCAGATGGGAGGAGCGGGCACCGGCTCATGCAACGGACATTACCTGAGGTGAGACCAAGATCGGATAGAGTACCACGAAAAGGAGCCATGATTGCTGTGAAATCACGGGGGTCTGTGTACCGTGTCTCTATCGGATGGTGGAGTGGTTCTGGGAACGCGGTCAGTGTTGAGCTTGTCCATCTGTTCGTTCACCTGCAGTCCCAAGGGGCGTGGGGAAGGAAACATGGAGCATCACAGACGAGTGAGTGTTTTAAACTTGAATGTCGACCAGACTGGTTGATGGTTGATGGTTGATGGTTGATTGACGGTTGATGGCTGACCGTTGAAGCAGTGTCAAGCTAGAGGGAAAAGCGCCAAGACAGAGGGGGGTTGCGTGAGGGGTTTTTATATTCCCCCAACCCTCCCCTCCCCTCCCATGGTGGGCGGGGTTTGAGTTTGATACAATATGTAACCAAGATACATAACCCACAGCGAGAATCATCATGCCCAAAGTCGCCGTCACATGTTGGCGCCTGTTTGGTCAAGGGCTCCTCGTCCGTGTCCATCGGGCCCGCCGCCAGTATCCAGTACTTGGTGCGATGCATCGGTGGGCGACGTAGAATTGACGCAAGGGCTGGATGGATGCTTTTGCCCCTTCCAATCGGGCCGAGTTTGGCCATTGAGTTCTGATGGTGGGGTCCGACCACTTTTTCACGCTTTGTTTCTTCTACTCTTCCTTTCCTTGTGTCTCCTTCTTCTTCGTCTGGTCGTCTGGTTTTGTTCACCAACCAGCCCCAAACACAGAAACTCGCCGGCCTTATTTACGACACCCTGCCACGACTGCCACGACTGCCACGACTGCCCTACCCTCTCGGCATGTTTTGCTCAGCAAGCGGCCGACACCCCGAGCAGCGGATCGCAACAGTCACGGGCCATCCAGTCCGACACGGTCCTGTTTGATCCCTCGGGATGTGGCCCCGGCCCCTCGGCTCCCGAACGGCCAGTCGGCCTCCTTCGACCAAGAGAGTCAAGTCTAGAGACGGAATCAACCTCTTTTAAAACCACGTCTGTCTGTCTTGGGAACACTTGTTCCCCTCCCAACGTAGCTGCCATGGCCCGACCCTCCAGGTTTGGCCATCTCATCCACCTTGTGCGCCGGCGCTCTCTCGTCATCCATACCCATCTCCGCGAGTCCTTCGACGCCGGTGGAATCTCATCGCAGCCCCATCCCGGCTCTCAGTCTGGCATCCTACAAAAGACAGCCTGCGTCGCGGTGTCTTTCGTCCCAAACAGGGGGTGCCAGTATTGTCATTCATCAGTTGGTTTTCCGGACCGGAGAATCCAGCCAGGTAATCAAGACAACGGCAAGCTGCTACTAGATGCCGGGTCCAGATGAGGGCTAGGTGTCATGCGACAGCGTCGCAACGGTCTCCCAGCGGGCAATAACGGGTCATCGGCCGCGAAGCACCCTATCCACGACAAGCAAAGCAAGCCATTCTCCTCAAGACGTGGAAGCTTGTGGAGCGTCGTGTTTCCCGAAGCGCGGGGACAGGCCCGTCGGTCCCCGTCTTTTCACTTCAGAGTGTGCGCTGCTGCCGTGGTACCTGCTTCTGCGCACCGCAGCGATTTCGAGACGCTCATCCTGTAAACACGCCTGGCGGCGGGCGCTTGTTGCCGAGGCTCCGAAAGAGTTGGCGAGGCGAAATCCCCGGGGTCTGTCTTGCTTGGATGAAGCTCATTCACACTCAAGCTAGGAACGAGACGAGTGGGGTGCAGAGTCAGCATGATCAGCGGCGCTGGTCAAGGACCGGGGCCTGCCCTCGGCATACATACACATGCTCGCTCGCGGCTTCGTAGTCGCAGAGAAGCAGCTCCGAGAGAAGCCTAGGGGAAATGCTAGGCAGCACCTGGGAAATCGACCCCGACATCCTCGAGGGGGGCATCCATGCAATTCTCGCAGCTTGTCCATGCCCAGGCAGTAGGGTGATGCAGCCACCGGAGACGGCAACTGGGCTGGCTGGAAACACGCCCGACGCGACCGGCATGGCTTGGATGGGCAAAGAGTTGTCCTGGCACGAGCGGGGATCGTGGAATCCAACGCAATCTACTCCGCAGCTGGCAAACGGACCCGGTTCCCCAAGGTCGAGCTGGAAAGAGACCCCCCGATGTCGCAGCAGGGTCGCCTGGTTCCCTCGAGATCACTTTTACTCCTCGTGTGCGGTCACCAAGGGTGCCTTCAAAGGCCCCCTTCAACGACCATGGAAAAAACGCCGATGGGTTGGAATTGCCTCCACAGCGCATGCGCCAACGGCTCTGCGGGAAGGAACATCTATAAAGAGAGTCGGAACTCTTGTCAGGCAGTGGAAAACTCGCACGTCGCGGCAAGAGATGTAGCGGCGCGGCGGCGACAGATAGAACCACCAACACAACGTGCAGGCAGGTCTTGTCGCCTCACCGTTCCAGAACTCCCTAGAGCATCGTGTGTGGTGTGATGTAGAAATCGTATCCCATTGCCATTGAGCTTGTCACGGAGCTTGAGGCAAGCCTGGCCTTTCCGTGCCCAAGCCTCTTCCTCTTTGATGGAGCCTTTTCCACCGCTCCCTTGAGTCGAGCATCAGATTGCTGTTCCTTCGGTTTGCCATTCGGTTTCACATGTATGCATTTGCGTTGTCCCGTCACGCATCTGCCTAGCAAATGAACCCGTTCGCCTTACAAGCCGAGCCATTCAACATTGGGAAAATGGTTGAACCGCGACGCCCGTTTCTTTTCTTTTTTGCTTCTCTTTTTTCTTTTTTTTTTTTTCCTTGGGATAGCCATGATAGATGGCCCATCCCGAGTCCAGCTCCCTTCTTCATGCGGCTCCCATCACGACTTACTCTCCTTGCAGACCTGACAAGCCGACGCCTCGCAGTGACGTAGTGTAGTGCGTGTGCAGGAGAAACGCCAAGCCAGCCACCGTCAAGTTCGGCGTCCTCCCACCGTCCGTTGTCGCCCTTGTCCTTGTGCTGGCTGGTCCATAGCAAACCCCTGTTGGCAAAAATAAATAAATCAATAAAAAGGTCCCAAAAAAAAAAAAAAACAAGTCGAGCAAACGTATCCAATCCCCGTAACGACGCTGGAAGCGCAGCGCAGCACGCAAATCCCGTTGACCTTGGGTTTCCTTCAGCCCAAAAATATATGGCTCTGTGAAACACCATCACGGTCCGCCCCGCTGGATACCTGGATCATCAAGGCCATTCTAGGGAAAGAGCTGGAAGCCAAGGAAAAGCTGCGACGAGGGTTTTTTTTTTTTTTTTTCTTCTTTTTTTTTTTTCCCTCGACGGCAAACCTCCAGACCAGGGTGGTTGGCTGCTTGTCTCGGCCCAACCTCTCTTCTTCGATATGGTCGTTTTGTCTTAGACAAGACGCATCCACCAACGATTCCCGGCTTGCAGGGACGATGTCGCCAGCTACTGATTGATTTGTGGTGGACGACACGACATCCGCAAGAAACAGGGGTCGTTTAGCCCACAAAAACTGCCAAACGCAACCCGTCAGACTCAGGTTGCTTATGCGGGCCATGTAAGCCAAAGGAGGCGTCGACGGGGGGTGGTGGTGTTTAGACAGAAACAGGCCTGGCTCCGGCCAGCATCTCTCTCTTTGGCGCCAGCCTAGTGTGTCCAACTCCATATTCCGTACTCGGCATTTTCCAGCAGCCCAAGCGGGCTCCCCTCCCCCAGTAAGTGCTTGACGAGTCTCGTATCACCATCGCAGCCACGCCCCTGTCGTACTGTGACGGCGAGCGGCGAGCGGGCGGGCACTAATCATGGCGCGGACCCATTCGCCATGTCGGTAAGCCTTGGGTGCATGCACTCCATAACTGTGCTGTGCGACTGTCACTAACAAGTGTTGGTACTGCCTGGTACATATGGAGTAAACCGTTCGGAGCGATCCCAGAGCGATTGCCCCGGGCTTGCAAAACGCATGGATCATGGGGTACGGTACTCCGTACCGACTGTAAACCATTGCAGCATCACAATCATATCTCTCATTTTTGGTCGGCAAATCTTTCTGTTCAACACACCCCTTGGTTTGGTCCGACGCCTCAACTGACAAAGTCCGAATCGGCCTTGCAGAATGAATAGGAGAGTGGCTCAACAGCTGGGAATGATGACCGGAACATGTCCGCTGCCCGCGTTGGGTTGGCCACCGACAACTTTTCAATCGTAATCGAGAAGCAAAGCAGTCACGTCAAGGAACAGCCATCGAGCCTCGCAGACGGGACTTGCTCTTCTTTGACCTTTGTTTCTTACTCGTCTTTCCTTTCCTTCCTTCTCTCCAAAGCCCTCGTCAGGAAACGAACACGCTGTGCTCTTGCGTCTCCACGTCCACGCAACGTCTTGAAGGCGCGTCGAAATACGACGAGGATATGGAGACAGAGGAGAGCAGTAACCGCCTCGTGCTGTCATCTGCACCTCCACCATTGCCTGCCACAGGCCGACTATGCGGGAACGAAAAATCTCTCACTTGGTCCAGGCTCCCAGTCGGCCACGTTGGATTGGAGGTGTCACCACCCGAGGGTTTTCGGGCTTCGCTTGACACACAACGGGGAGCGAAATCCGTATCATATTGATGTAGGACATGAGGTCAACTGGTGTTGGAAAGGATGGACGGTATGAACGACGCAAAGTCAACAAACCTTGATCGACGAAATGGTAAGGTATCATACATGGCCATTCCCACCCAACAAGCGGAAATACGGTAGCATCTATCTCCCCTGGCTTTTCCCCCTTGGCCTCGCTGCAACGTAGCTGCGAGGGCCGAGTAAGCCCCAAGATAAAGAGAGAACAAGATGTTGCAAAAACGGAGTCAGTGCTCCGTAGTCCGTAGTCCGTAGTCCGTACTCGTCGCAGGAAAGGGACGGTTCCCTCGGCCGAGACTAATGAATGCATGGGCGGCTTCGTCATGGTCTGTGTCCGACTGATCGAGCTCTTGAACAGGGGTCACCCTTTTTATCGGGTGTCGGGCATACGTCAAATCCAGAAACAACCCGTCCAACAAAGGTCCGCACGTGTTTTTTTTTCTTCAAGCTGACAGCTGCCAATCTATCCGCATTTATGCTTAGGCCACTTTCCTTCTAGAGCGGCGAATCAAGTCGTGAGTCTGCCTACCAGGATCTCAAACCGGCGAGCGACCAGAGTAGGGGAAACGGGATAGCTTGTATAACTGCCTCCCTGTCTTTGCGCGGTGGCTGATACCACGAATAATAATAACAACAATAACAATAACAGCAGCAGCAGCCGCAGCCGCAAAGCAACTCCATTTCTGGACGACTCCGTATTGGCTTTCTCTTGGCCTTGACGTTGATAGGCAACCTCGGACCGGATGAGGGGCGTGAGGGTGCGACTAGTGAAATAACAAGGTGGTTTCCCTTTGTGGCAGATGGCTGGCTGAATTCAATATGACGACACACCAACAAGGGCAGGGCGCGATACGTTTATTGTTGTGTGTGTGTGTGTGGCACGCATTGGGCGTTTGGGTGGCTTAGGAAGAAGTGAGGAACAGCCCAAGGTAGAGATAGAAAGGGGATAAATGGCACTTTTGATTCAAGCCTGCCGCACAGGACAGCGGATGAACTCCTGAGATCCGACTGTAGTGGATGGAAGTTTCGGTCGAGTGCTGCACAGCGCACATGGCCGGCCCAGGGGCCATCCCGATGCTTGGGGGGTTATCTCAAACCCTTCCGCAGAGATCATCATAGTGCCAATGAGCGTCACATTTTTCCGGTGACCTGACGGTTGAAGAGATTGTTATCGGCATATGGATGAAGCAGAAGCAATGAGGTCGCCGACCATGGCTATTCTGGTGGCACTCTGATGTGACCCCGTCAAATTTTCCAGATCGCCGAAGACACTTCGGTGTACGATAGCTCGACACAAAAGGTAGGGAGGGCAGTCCCCTATCACAGTGGGTGGGAAAGTTGAGTGGTTCACCGGTCAAGACGGCCGGAGAATCCAAGCATAAGCTGAATTTGGCCGGTCCTCCACTGGGTAAGATGTCTTTGCGTACACGGCATGTGAGCGCCTTAGTTGTGGCTGCTCCGGCCAGGCAGTCGCCTGGTTGTCATGGTGCAATGCATATGGGCCGTTAACTTCGCCGTGGCCGTCTCTTTCTGATACTTTGAGTCGTATGGGAATGTACTCTGTAGGTGCGGCTTAATCCGTCTCATGTGGGCATTAAACGAAAGCGAGGTGAATGGCTGAGCCAGCCAAGCCTTGCACTAATCCATCCTGGAACAACTCACCAAAGCCCATCATTTTGTGGCGTTTCCTGCTCTCCCCATATCAGGGGTAGTTGAGAATGCATGTTCGCCTGAAAAGCTTGTTGTGAACAGCATTCACTGATTTAACGTGAATAAATCTGAAGGAAGCAAAAACTCATCATGAAGCTTCGACCTGAGTAGGAGTTGGGGAAAGACCTTTAATGTCGCCGTGGAAAAGCGGGCTCTGAAACCCTTTTTTTTTTTTTTTTTTTTTGGTTTTTCCGCGTTTCCTTTCTTTTTGAAGCACACACGATATTTCAATGGTGCTGCCTTGCTGGAACTTGAGGAAGTCCTGCCTGTCCCCATGATGAGTATGGGGACCACGATACCGAGTTTCAGTAGACTGCATGTGGTTTCTCTTTTCTCTTTGGTGACTCGACTTGATTAAGTTCAGTGCCATTCCAGGGTCAGAATGCACAAGCCTAAGCGATTACGGAGTAGTGCCGATGAGGTTGGGGCCAGGCTATAACCAATCCACAGATGCAAGGGCACGCCACGCTCACTTTGCTCTTTCCACGATCCTGGTCAGGACGAGGGAGCTAGGCGCAGTTTTTTTTAGTCTGCTCTCCTCGGGGAAGGAATGTGCCAATGGGACACCTTTTCGGCCGAATGGCTTTTTGCTCTCGGACTTTGTCAACTTGGTTGTGACTTGTGGCTTCGACAGGGCCACAGACCCAATGCCTTCGGTACCTACCTACTCCGTACCTGCTAGACCTTGGTTGCTTGGACGCTCTGTGACAAGGTGTTGCATTTCTAGCTACTGTAGTTAGTGCGGAATCTCCAATTGTTAATCCCTGTGCTGGGAAGGAGAGGGGGGGACGACCCATGCTTACGCGTGCCCCTCAGGACAAGAAGGACGTGGTGATGCTGCCTCCCTCATGGGCCCACGCTGGTCCTCGAAATTAATGCGTGGGCGATGGCTGCTACGCTGCATGCTGTCCTGTCCTAAGCCGAAGTGCTTTCCTATTTTGCGCGTCAAGCCAAAGCAAGGAGGCAGCGGCAGTGGACCTAGTTGGCAACAGCCGAAGGCCGACAAATGACAGCCAAAGCGGATGGAGTCGCTGATGGTGGTGGTGGTGCTGCTGCAGCGGTGCATATGTATGTACGGAGCATCCATCTGCTGCATGCCTGACAGATGTGATTCACCATCAAGCAGCCAGACGCACCAGGCAGGGACTCACCCGCTTGCGCCAGGCTTCATTATTAGTCAAAAAGGTGATGAGCATCGTACCACAGATTTGGGAATCGTCTGATTGGCCATGGGGACGGGAATTGTCGAGATCAGAGAAGGATTCGAGAGGCGGCCTGCACGAGAACTTGCTTTTGTGACATGTCGAGGGAAAGAGAAAAAAAAAAAAAAAAAAAAAAAACTTCCAGATGCCTGGTGCTGTCTGTCACTGCTGTGCTGTGGGAGCTGTACTCCGTACGCATCACCCGCCACGTCCTTGTGTAACAGGCGTTTGAATGGATATCACGGATTCCGTTCTTGAAAAAGGTCAATTGGCAGCCTTCGGTCCTGCAGGGCGGTGGACACAATGAGGGATCAAGCAAGCCATCAAGGAAGCCAACCAGACGACATGCCATGCGCGGAAAGAGCCAGGCACCCAGACTGTTATGTACTTACTGTACGGAGTACGGAGTATTGCGGAGTATTCGTGGCGACTTCCCCCAAGAAGTCATGATTGATCGCGCCTTCCAGTGGGATGCACTGGAGATTGGAAAGCGCCAGGCAGGCCTGCTCCTCTCCACCTCTTCTGGGATGCCAACGCAACGGGGGCCAATGCCGTCTGGTTGTAAGCGCGACCTGGCCTAGCCAAGACCACCAGACCACAGTAACCACAACCCCAGTGACTACACCCTACTCCTTAGGGTTGACCACATACCAGACATAACATGGTTGACTCCGCACTGCGTCAGAACCCAGCACTAGCTAGGGGTACGCATGACTAGGTACCTACCAGACTGTACCTAAGCTAGATTGAACCTCCATGTCACCATGCCGCCATCGAACCATTGAATACTGAACCAACCAACCAAACCAACCAACCAACCAACCAACCAACCAATGTTGCCATGATTATCCGAAAGGGTAACCTGCGCACCGCACTGTAGGCCCAGGTAGCAGACGTCGTGGGTTATCCCCGCAACCAAGGAGTGAATATGTTTGGCCAGGGCCCGATATCTCGCATGATATGCATTTCTCACCATTTCCCCTCATCAACTGTGCATGTGGGCTAAATAGAAGATGGCAAGTCAGAAGACGATGGTGGGAGTTGCCTTGGCAAGTCGGGGTTTGCGGCTATGGCTGTTCGCCAATTTCCCTCCCGCCCACAGCCGCAGACACGAAGAAGCAAATCAGATCGGTCGCCCTACTTCTTGGTTATCCCAAAATAATTGCTTCCATATAGCTGTTGTGCTGCTGCTGCTGCTTCTTCTTTATTTTTTTCTTTTTTTTTTTTTTTTATTTATCTCAAAACTTCAGCCCGAAGCTCCCATTTGATCTTGGGCTCATTTCCCACCTTTAGCGTTTCGATTTCGTGGCATAAACTGCATGTGGGAACCGCCATCATGATAGCAGGTTGTACGATCGCGTTGTCTCGGTACATCCGCTGAAGGGCCTCGAGATTCATCTGCCACGTTGTCGACAGCCTTCCCCAACTTTGTTCCAGATGTCGATGCTGTTTCTGCCATGAAGAAAGACCCTTATGTCGCCGAAGAGCAAGGGCGCAGTAGCTAGAATAGAATAAAGGGTCATAGGCCAAGTAAAACAGAATGCAGCCCCAATATATATATTTCTTGACCAGCAACATTGGACTCGAGTATCTCCTCACTGCTTACCTGATCCGCTCCACCCGTTCTACTCCGTACATAGGGGGCGGAAATGGCTGTCCAGCCTTGAGTAATGGGACGCTCAACTTCGCACAGTCACAGTCTATGAAATGGCCACAGCACGGCAGAATTCTTGAGCACCCAAGTTCATAACGTGCGTCTTGGTTTCACTCCATCGTAAGTTTCTCACCATGTATCTGAAACGTCTTGTAAACGAAATCCGATGAGAACCAAGTCATTATTATGGGTGAGGAGCATTGCTCGTCCGTCCGCCCGTCACTTGGCGCTGGTGAATCTGGATGTGTTTTCCAAGGTTGACCGCGCAAGGTCTTGGAGCTGTGATTTAAATGCCAAATATTGTACTCGCACATGTCGGTCGAGAGCTATGTAGTGTTTTCGCCGTTACCACGGGGTCCCGTCCCGATTGTACACGGTATTCCGCATAGCCTAGTTGGTTGTCTCACTGGCACAAGATCAATGATCATGAGGCTTTGTATGGCCAATCCGTGTTGACCCTCGCTCCAGGGAGAAAAAGCAGTCAAGTTGCCTTTGAGAAACAAGCAGGCAAGAGAGTCGCCACGCAGCAAACTCATCGATGGCTGCGCTGCACGTTAGCTATAGGCTAATTAGCGTTACCGGGGATTTGGGTCAACCAACGATTCACGAAGCCGTGGCTCCGCAATTCCCCTGATCCCGGGGCTCTGGGTTCCTGGGTCTACAGTGCTACACTCCAAACAGGGGGCTTGCCGCTGATCGCCATGTTGTGTGAGTTTCGGATACATACATGACTGGTAGCCACTCGCTTCTTGCCAATCATTGTTGGAGTGTAACAGCAAAGTACTCCGTATCTGTCTTGGTGATGGTGCAGGGCACAATCGACTGGTGCAACGCGAAGAGGCTTGCTTCTCTCGCGCCAGTTTCGCCAACAACACGAAGAAGCCCTGGTTTGCAGACATTTGAGGCATCATTTCTTTCTACAGGGGAGTTGAGTCCCTCACAACTGGCGCGTCGCGTCTCGTCTTTGATAAAAGCCTGGATGCGGCTGGGCTTCGGCTCCATCCGACGGACTAGTCAGCTGTTGACGTTGATGTCGGTGCCGGACGCTGGAGTATCTTGCCAACTTGCTTTTGGTTTGCTCTGGCGTTCGGAGAGCAAGGCTGATTGATGCAGGACCCATTTCTTGTTCCCAACACTGACTTGTTGAGTAACGATCCAAGGGGAATTTGTATTTGTGCGAGACGAGACGAGACGAGACGAGACGGTCGTGCCAATCCAATTTCCGAAGGCGTTGGATTGGGTCTGCTCTGTCCAGGTCCTGCATCCTCCGTACCAAAGGGAAAAGAAGGCCTTGCAGTTGGGTTGACGCGTGACTCGGCGTGAGGTTTCGAGGTGGGTTGAAATTGGTCGGTGGTGTGGCTGGCGGTAAGAGGCCTGTCCGGTCTGTCTGTTTTGGTCATGGTGGGTCAATTCGGTTGAACATTGCAGATGGCAAAAATATTGACCCGACTTTCTCAGGATTTGCTTTGCAGCAATGGCACAACCACCCTTTATTTTGTGGACGCGTCTGAAGGGCAATTTCGGCCAAATACCATGAAATACCGACCTGGATACTATGACCATCTCCGGTCCAATTACGTTGCTGGCGTGACAGATTTCGATGGCTCCGTGCCAACAGGAGCAGCCACGTATATACTCACTCATCCATGTCTTTCAGGATTCAGAGTCGTGGAAGAGGTCTGGTCCGTCCGTCCGTCCGTCCGTCCGTCCGTACGTCCGCTCGCAAAGGTTCGCTAACCTCGTTGCAACACCTTGCGAACTGTTCTCAACGAGAAACCCCAAAGGGGGGATGTGGGGTGGGGGAAGGGGGGGGGGGGGTTTAAAAAAAAAAAAAAAAAAAAAAAAAAAAAAAAAAAGAAGCGCCGGGGGTGGGACAAATAAATGGAGGGAATGAAGGGCCTCAATTGCTGCCATTTTCCGCATACTCTGCTCTCACAGAGGCAAGTGGTGGACCATGATGCAGGTTGCAGGTACGGTTGGCTCTCCCGAATCCTCCTTTCCCTCTTCCCTTTCAAATAAATGATGTGGGCGTGGCCAGAAGAACCCAGAGCTCCTTCGCAGGCGGACTATGTGAGCTACTACTATACACCACCTGTAACCCAAGTACCACGTCGGTACTCCAGACTCCGTAGTCCGTGCTCGGTGGCCTCGCATTTAAAAAAAAATCCCATGGCCATCAGAGTTTCAAGCAATTTATGTGGCATGAGGCCCTTGTGATTGCAGCGTTGTACTGGGATAGACCAGCCATGCAGGGTGGACAAGCAGATTTCTCATCTCCACGGCTGATCATTCACCCTGGTCATGCCCGAAAGGGCGACCGCAGCTAGGGCCATGTGAGGAGGAGTGATGGCCCCTGGCTATACTGAGGAGTCAGGCGTCGGGATTGCTACTCAAGAATTCGTTCGTATCTGCTCGAGCGCCCGAAAACTGAGGTTCCGGGTGTATACTTCAACAGCAGGTGATGATGGTGCATGGTGCGGTTGCAACCAGACCAGCAGAGCAGGGAAACGAGGTTGGCAACCCGCCATGGTCTGGCGGCATATGATGACTAATTAGAAAAGCGACGGCGTAGCAGGCAAGTACATACATGTAGTCCGTACATGGCGGCGCAACATGGAAAGACGAACATTGTATTGTGTCCATCCAATCAGCGTCAAAAACACCATTCTAGTACTCTACGAGATGAAAACTCTGAACGGACCGTCATAATCGCAATCTGAACCACATGATGAGGCGACTTAAGCGAGCATTCGACCGCTAAATTGGTGCAACTGAAAAGACCTCGATGGGGACGAGCCCGTTCCGACGAGCCCGTTCCGGCCTGGCTCTGCTACTCCGTACTGAATGGGTGATTGCCAACCCGTTCGGCTATCCCTCCAATGCGGAGGACCATCGTGCAACAAGCACAGTTGGATTGAAGCTTTTGGCGGACATGGCCACCTGACGGACGGGTGTTTGTACGAGCCTGCCTACAGGGTGCTCCTTGGACCATTTCAAGATTCAACCGGGACACACGCCGAACGCTGCTGCATTTAGGGACATATAACAAGGAATACATACTCCACTCCGTACGTCTCAAGACGCCCCTCGGCCCCCCACCTTTCCTTCCAATGGTCCGTATCGGAATGAAGCCATGTTTGCAGAACAGTACTGTTACCGAGCAGGTATCTTTTGGTGCGAACCGCGAGGCCCACGAAGCCCACGAAGCCCACGAAGCCGACAAACAAGAGAGGAACAACGTCGAGCCAAGAGCTCATGTCAGTGGTTGGGAAAATCCCCTCTTTTGTTCGAGTCTCGCCCATCAGGGCTTCCCAATGCAGTCAGCCAGCCTTGTCAGAGACGTTGACGTGCAGGTAAGAGCATAGGTACGCAAAGGGCAACCAACATGAGTTTTTGCAGCTCTGGAAACAATGGCACGGCACGCGCGCACGACGTGCCGTGCAGTGGTGTGGTCGAATTGGGCCCGTCCGTTCTTGAGTGGTTGGCTGACGGTTGACCCCTGATAGCACAGTGCAAGTGCAAGTACGCAATTCACACTCACGACGATCCTGCAAGTTTCTTGCCTGGCGTCACCATCTAGAACAGCACTTGTTACATACAGCACATTCTCTACGTGACGCTTGGAGCTCCCGCGAACAAGCAGAAAGAAAAGAGGTGAGACACAGACGACACAGACAGGTACTAGTCGAGGCGATCTGAGCCAGGGAAGGCCCCACCCTGACCGCCCAGGAACCTCTTGCAGTCCCAAAGCCAGCAAGCACCCACCAGACTTGTCTGGAGACGAGTGTCCCAGACTCCACACCGATGCCCTGTTCCTTCCTGTGCCTTGCATCCGCCCGCAACTGAGTCCTGACGCAGCCAACACCCGCCTGGTGAAACTTTGGTCGCGGCATGTTGATGTACTTTCCTAATTTCATTCATGGCGGTTTTCTCTGTGGCATGGCAGATCATGCAAGCCAGGAATGCCCCCTTTGAGCCAGGTGAACAGAACAAGAACAGCCTTCTATCTACCCGCCAGTGCGGACACGGCTGCCGGGCTTGTCTTCGGCCCGAAGAAGACATGGCACAAGAGCAAGAGAAGTTGATGGGGACATGCATGCTGAATGATGCCGAGTTCCCTGCCGCCCATTACTACTACTACTACTGCTGCTGCTGCTGCTGCTACTACTGCTACCTGTCCTGTCATTCCGCAGTCCTTGCTGGAACCGAACGACGGCTTTCTTGGGAGGTCCACTGATCGATCTACCTGCCTCTCAACAAGTTTGCGAATCAGCATTCATTCCGCCGGATCAACTCTGAGCCTGCCAGAGCCGAAAACCCGCCGCGGCACCTCTCCTCTCCTCTCCGCAAGCCTTGTGCCTGCCATCAAACTGATAATCATGCGGCTTTTGGAGCCACCTTCCACGTTGTGTCCTAGGTTTGGTGTGACACGGCACCAATCCCTCTGCTTTACATCGATTGTGTGCCATCACACAATCTCCTTGGACCCAAATTCGTGATGTGGGGTTTGAGACATTTAGGGTATTGGACCTTTGGTAGCAGGACGAAGCTGACGGCAGTACTCCGTAGTGTGGACAAATCGAGCAGTTCGACTCGGGACGTCTGCCCGAGTTCCAGATGGTTCTCCAAAGGGTTCAATTGGCCCCGGAAGGAACATGCCCTCGCTTGCCTCTACCCGAAACAAGGGGGAAAAAAAGCCATTCTCACCAGCAACAGAAAAAGACAAGAGAGAGGGACAAGGAGAGGGTGAAGGGGAAATGATGACCTGTTCAACGTCATTCAACGACTCACTGAACGATTCCTATAGCTTCCGCCACGACGCTGTCGGATCAGCTGGCGGAGTGGGTGACTCCGAAAGCTGCGTAGCATATGCAGTGATGCACTGCACACTCCACTGGGACAGGGAAGAGAGCACAGGCAGGGCCCAGGCATTTGCGGTCGCGCGAACCCCGGAAAGCACACATGCTGGGACCGAGCAAAGACATCTGAGCGGGTACGGGACCGACCCAGACATAGTGTCACCGGCTCCGATCGCTGGAGCGAGCCAGGGTCCTGGTCACTTGGCGACTGCTGCTGACCAGTGAGGGGACCTCAAAGTTGCCATGGCGAAAACAAATTTGCGACCCGGATACACAGAGCCAGAGCAGCCAGAGCAGCCAGTGTGCGAAAAGCTTGCATGCATGCATGCATATCACCTCACCGGGGCTTTGAAGAAGGCTGCAGGCTCATGTAGCTGGTTCAAACTTCAAAGCAAGGCAACTCTGCTTCGGCCTTGACCAAAAAACATCGATAAGGAGAAGGAGAAGGAGAGGTGGGGTTGTCAAAGCTAAATGCTGTCAGCATTGTATCTTTTTGTTTCATCCGGAACGCGCCTCCCTCCATTGGGGACGACGCGGGAGGGCCGCCACAACTCGCTTCGACGACAAGCTGAGCGCTTGTGATAGCTGAGGGCGACGGTGGAGCTATCAATATTGGTCACATACGCCACCCCACGGGCGCCATCTCACGAGTTGGTACGGAGTCACAAGAAATGCGTTCCGTCAGCTTGGGAGAAACGGAGAAAGGCAGTCAGTCACAGGCCCTCCTCTCCTCTCCTTCTTTCAGAACCGAGGAGAGACGACTAAAAAAGCACAGGCCGCTGGGGGGAAAAAAACGGGCGGCAGGGGTAGAGGCGTGAGCTAGGAGTAAATGGCTGGCTAGCCAATGGCTTTGCCGCCGATACCTCACGGCCGAGAGGCCCGACAAAGAAAGTTTGAACAAGAGTCTCCTGTCTGCAAGACTCACCCTCGGCCGCCGTGGCGAACTGTTCCGACGAGATTTTGTCTAGTTGATGGATGAACCGAGCGGAGGCTGTAGTCGGTTGCCCATGGCTGCTCACATGAAATTCGCCGGACCTCGTGCGAAAAAAAGGAGGGAAATCGTTGGGAAACAGGCCAAAGTTTACCACAACCACAACCACAACCGCAACCGCAACCGCAACCGCAACCGCAACCGCAACCGCAACCGCAACCACAACTGCTGAGCGCCGAGCGCCGAGTACTCGGTACTCGTTACTCGTTACCCGGTACAAGCTTCGTCAGAAGCCCACGGAGTACCCGTCTGTCCGATTCCTGATCTAGCGACGCTTGGGATCTTGGCTACGGACCATTCCCTATCCACCTATCCTGCATCCGCATAGAGATGGCGGCAGAGAACAACACATGACAAGAATACCTCTTCCGTACCCAGCTACCCATCTACCCATGGGGGGGGCGCTCAACCAGCACGCACCGAGGACAAAACGCTCCAACGCTCCAACGCTCCCAAAGGGGAATCCATTGACTGCTGCGTTCACCCTGTGCCCGCCCACCCATCCAAGGCTTTAAGACGGTGGGGTGGAAGAGGTGGAAGAGGTGGAAGAGGTGGAAGAGGTGGGAGAGGTGGGAGAGGGGGGTGGGAGAAGGGGGGGAAGGATATCATCTTGCAAAACCCTCCCCCACCCTTCCACCCCCCCTTTTCCCCTTGCTTTTGTGCCCCCACGTCTCCCCGCCCTTGACCAATTTGGGCGTCGGGCTGCCATCCACTACCCTGGTCCTCCTGCCCACTGCCGCCGGCGACCCACCCATCATCACCTTCCCGGGTATCCAACAGCCCGCAGGCGCTAAGCCCTTAGCGTCGCGCACCTACCCTCTGGAGTCAGCGGTTCGGTTCTGTTGACTCTTGTTTCCTCGCGAGTCTTGCCTCGCTGGCCTTTTCTGGTATTCCATGTGGCTGAAAAGCAACGTTCAAGCCGCGAGCCCGGGGCCTGGTTCATCATGCCCTTGGATGATGAACTGGGCTGGCTGCGGCCCAGTCCAGGTCCAAAAGCTGGTTCCAAAGCTGGTTCCAAAGCTGGTCCAATCGCGCTCGGGCTGCTACCTACTTGGCAATTGATCGACCATTATGTGCTGGTAGGGACATTGCGCGCCCACATCGCCCGCAGCCCACCACCGCCTTGGGCACAGCTCGGGCTGGGGGTCGTGCTGCCGTGCCTTTGGGCTGTTTGGTACCGCAATATCTCGCAGACAAGGACGGACGGGGCCATGAACGGACAGGGCCACGGATGGACAGGGCAGGGCCATGGACGAACGGTGGAATTTACGGGCACAGCCTTGTGAAGTCGCAGCTCTTGAGCGTCTCCCGCAACAACCAACTTTGCCCATGCCGCCGCCGCCGCCGCCGCCGCTTATTTTTATTTTATTCTATTCTATTCTATTCTATTTTATCTTTATTCTTTATTTCTCCTTGGTTTTCATTTTCATTGGCCTTGCTCCTCCTTTTTTGCCGGCTGTTCCTCCGCCTCCGCCTTCATATCATCATCATCATCATCATCATCACCATCATCACCTTGGTCTTTTCCATGGCAGATCTGGCATCGGCTCTGGCCCTTTTGTCCTCATGCACCCCATTCTCATGGTGCCGAGTGCTACACCGCCTGGCTGTCATGATTTGGAGCGATGAGGTATGTGTGTGCGTCCTTGGCTTGCCACGCAACACCGCGAACACCGTCGACCGAAAAATGATCTAGCTTGACATCTCATCTGCAGTCGATCCCATCCGCGCTGCTCCCCTGTCACAAGGGTGGTCATCCGCTGCCACTTTCGCCGTTCCTCCGCGCACACACCCTTCAACGGTGCTGGATTGGGCCTCCAGGACTGCCTACCCCTGCACAGCTAGCTCCTCGTTCTAGTACTCCGTACTCCGTGCCAGTAACATGGCGCCGCGGCGCATGCGGCTGGATATCCTCCTCTCGCCCATCCGCCGTGTCGGCAAAGCTCTGGAGCCTCTCTCAGGCCTCTCTCCCTGGGGGTTCAACGCGGTATTGAAACCGTCATTGAATCGGCGTCACCGTACTCCGTACTCCGTACTCCGTTCGCACCTACACCTACACCTACACACTACCTACTACGGAGTCCGGACCATGTCCATAAACGACAGAACCCTTGCTCTGGCTTCCAGATACCAGCAAAATGTATGGAGCGAGCTCCTGAGGCTCGGGCTCTGTTCGCCGTCCTGGTTTGATGACTCCAGAATGCCGGGTCCTGCCTATTAAGCTATGGAGAAGCAATCTGCCGTCCTGAAGCTGCCTTGGCTGGCATGGATGATGCTCGAGATGATATTGCGGCATCTACCCGCCCTTCTTGGTCCAACGCCATCCTCAAGCTCCCCTTGCCGACAGACTAGCTCCCGCTCTACCTTTTTTTTGTTGTGAAATTACAGTTCAGTAGCGGATACGAGCACCGCTCCAGATGCCCCCGACCAGCTCGCTTGCCTCCCTGAACGTTGTTTCCTTGTCACCCATCATCTTCCTCCAGTGAGGTGCGTTCCAAGGGAGAGGCTAGTGGGCCAGTTCCTTGTAGCCTGGTATACCCATATCGTTTCCTTGACTCTTACATTGGGTTTTCCTACACACACCCCCTTTTATTTCTTTCTTCCTTCCTTGCTTTCTGCCTTTTTTTTTTTCTGGTTCCTCTCTCCCCCTTGCCATCCTATGGTGCCGGCTCGGCTCGGCTGTTACACATGACCGTTAACTAACCACTTTTTCTCATGCTCTACTGGCAGTAAGCTTCTTGTCGATTCCCACCAGCGAGCCCTTGTCGGTTGACAATTGCCCTTCACCAAGCTCTGACAAAGGGCATTCGTTTGTAAACCACATGCATA
Organism: Ustilaginoidea virens; assembly: GCF_000687475.1. Classification (NCBI taxonomy): domain Eukaryota; kingdom Fungi; phylum Ascomycota; class Sordariomycetes; order Hypocreales; family Clavicipitaceae; genus Ustilaginoidea; species Ustilaginoidea virens. Next base: position 3,165,169 of record NC_057316.1, read on the forward strand.
AGCCATCCCAGTCTTGAAAAGAAATGTTCGCATGCAAAACTTTATCTCTCATTCCATGATCTTTCGCACTCCTTATACAAACCCAAGACCTCGAATTTGCTCAACAATACGTTTCGCCCTGTTTTTGCGCCGTCCGAGATACACATCCACACCAAGCGTCTCATCTTCGTTTTGGATCGGAAATCGTCAACCCGATCATCACAGAAAGCCGTCTAGCATCTTGAATCAGGGAAGAAGGGGGAAAACGAGATCCAAGCCGCCCTTCCGTCACTAAGAGGAGAATCGCCCAACCGAACACCTATTCCCACAACAGTCTTTCTCTCCCGCGTAAATTCGGTTCGATCCCTGCGGATGCAGTAGCTGAGATTGTGGCAGAAAGGGCTTCAAATTGCACTTTTGCTCTTCACAATTGTCGGCATAGCTTTTTAGACGCCTCGAGCCACACACTCTCTTGAACCAGGACCAGCTACACACTAAGCTGTCATGTAAGTCCAATTGTGGCTTCTTGCCCTGTCTATCAATCCGTCCTTTGCGCTTCGAAAGGACATCAGGCAGCTGTTGCGTTCCTCCAAATGCCATTGCTACATTGGGATATGCTTACAGGCTGCTAATTCATCATGGTCGATAGAACTTCGAACATCATAGGTACAACATACATGCAGCGCGCCTAAGCAAAGACACACATACCAGCAAGAGTTCGAGCAACCTCAAAGGTCAAGAAAAGAGCTGAGAGACTGACAGAGTACGGGTGGGGTGATTCTGCAGAACTCAGGCACGAAAAAGTGCGCCCGTTGCTCCCTTTGTACCCATATTCCCGAAACTTGACTGTTCCAGGAATTTCTTGCTTGCTCTTCACCTTGTTGTTCTCCAATGGGACGCTGTCTGCATCAGACATTCTAAACTGTTTACTGAACTGTCCACCCACTCACCGATTTGAGAAGTCAAGCCAAGAAGGGTAAGACAGTGTGCTCTGGTACTTCGCAGCGATCTTCTCTTCTGGGAATGCGAGTGTCTTTGCTCAGGATCGGGACGCTTCTCCGCCACTGCCAGGATCTCATCGCGCCGCCAGTAAGGTGCCCCCCCCCCGTCCGTCCGTTGTCTCACTCAAGCCCCCGTCTGGGAGGGGAAAGAAGCGAAACCACCCCCCCTTTCCACGGGCGTTTAACTGACAGGTCTCCGCAGCATTGCAAAAGCATACATATTCACATTAGTCTGGGCATTTGCCTTTATCAAATCTTCGACAGTGACCAATCCATTCGCAAAGGCGAGGGAAAGCCATCTTGTGTGAGTGAGTGATTCTCTTCGGATAAGACCTCGACAAGACCTGGTCCTCACAAGCCATCTGACCCTCTCTTCCTACCAAAGCCACTGGCTGGTTTTCATCATCCTGCTTCTACGACACTTTTTTTTTTTTTTTTTTTTTTTTTTTTTGCCCCCGTTTGGAAAAGTACATTCTAAGACTCCTATTTTCACTGGCAGCTTCATGTCTACTGTCAAGTTCCAGTTTCCGTCATACAAGCTTTTGGAGGTGAGTCGAAACTTTAGACCCTGTTTCAACTCATTCATAAGCCAGAACACCACAAAGACATACAAAAATACCCGTCCCTGTCCTATCTTTATCTTACCTGGTACCGACTTTGCGGCCCACGCAAAGATGACCTTGCCGCCAAAGATTTCCTTTCCAAGGTTGTCATCTGCAATAAGACGTTGCGTGCCGCGTCGACCATGTACTGTCAACATAGAGCAGGACGAGCTGAGATGGATTCTGGGACACTGAGATCTGGGTGCTTGGGGAAAAGTCCCTACGGAGCTAATGCTTTGTTATGTTTGCAGTTGGGACTCAACACCGACCAAACAATCATTGTTGGTGAAGACGACGGGCTCGACTCGCCGAATACAGTCATTCTCAAACACGAAGAAGCTGCACGGGCAGCTAGCGGAGGAGATTATCCGAGGAATTCTTCCCCTCCTCTCAATATGGCAACTTACAGTAAAGCACAGTTGCCATCAGTTCCTGGTGAGTAGTTGTTCCCAGAGGATTGGTGCTCTCTGTGCACAGCGAGCAACATCTTTCTAGACGGGATGTGAAGAACAAGATTCCACTTGGAAACGCGGCTACAGAATGAAAAAACTACAAAAGTGCCACAGCAATGGATTAAAACCAGACAGGCTTACTCATGACTGACTGACGGCGAATCTTGACAGGGTACGATACGGCACGGTATCACGACACAGCATACGATCACTATCCAGCTCATAATTTCTCTGCCCAACAAACGGAGAAATTTGCACACCTTAATCAGCAGTCGTTTGCGTCAAACAATGCCGTTGCTCAATACATGCCGACGGGCCCAACCGTCCTCTCGTGCCATCCGTTGTCTGGGCCGTTCGGCACCAAGGTGTTTCTCAAGGTATCATCCCAGTACGATCTGTTTTCAATGTCGTCAGCAATGCCGTATTTCTCCGTGTACTTTGGGTCCCAAAAAATGGCAGTCCAAGACATGGTTCGAGACGCCCAAGATACGACGGGGTTCGTGTACACGTGTAGTGTGGACGCTCCGCAGTTGATGGTCACGGGCTGCAGCGCGAACAACGTGCCCCTGTCACTAGTTGTTGAAGGTCCAACGGGCGAGGAGATGTCGAGAGCGGGTGCAGGGTCTTTTCAGTACCTTGACGGATCGGGGGACGACATGACGCGGACGAGCAAGCTGCCCAAGCAGGAACCAGCCGCAGCTGGACCTCAACTTGATCAGGCGAGTGCTTCACCAAAAACAGTCGACACGCAGCAGCTGCAGTCGGAAACGACTCCAAATAGCTACGACTATCCCTCTCAGCAGGGTCCGTACGCAAGCACTTTCTCGCCGGGGAACCATGACATGATCACGACGTACAGGACCAGCAGTTTTGCGGATCCACACTACCGACGGGCTGGTCCATCATGGGCCGGGTTTGGCGGGCCGCTGGGAAGCACGAGGAGCTCCCTGGATCATTCAGCATCGGCAATTGGCGGCGGCGGAAGACCGAGCCTGACGCCACTGCCAATGCCGCCGTCGGGAGGCAGCGGAACCCCCCAGCTCATCCGAACCAGCACCATTGCCAACGGCGGCGGCGGCGGCGGCGGCGGCGGCGGCGGATCCAACGGCGGGTCGTACCACCCTATTTCGTTGTATTCGAGCAAAGCCGTGTTGAAGATTAACGGGAAACTGGACACGATGGCGGAGAACTGGACGCAGGAGGAATGGGACAATCGTCGACGGATTGTCATGTTTCGCAAATCGCAAAGCGGCTCGACGCTGACTGCCAGCTTCCGGGCTGTCGCCGTCAACGACCGACCACCCAACAGCATCTGCGTATCGTGCATCTGGTGGGCGGAAAAGGCCGAGTGCTTCGTCACCTCTGTGGACACGATTCAGCTGCTGGAGCAGCTGGTGGCTGCCCCGAACCGGTTCAGTGTCGAGGAAAAGAACCGGATCCGACGCAACCTGGAAGGTTTCCACCCGCTCACCGTGTCCAAGGCCAAGGCCGACAGCGAAGAGTTTTTCAAGATCATCATGGGATTCCCGAATCCCAAGCCTCGCAACATTGAAAAGGACGTCAAGGTGTTCCCGTGGAAGATACTGGAGCCAGCGCTCAAGAAGATTATTGGCAAATACAGCGCCAGTCCGAGCAGTACGCTCCCGCCCAGCAGCATGATGACTGCAGTCAGCACGGCGCCATACGCGCCGCTGCCAACACCGCCCGGTCATGGCATGGCCTCGCAGCAGCAGCAGCAGCAGCAGCAACAACAGCAGCAGAGCCTGGCGTCCCAGCAGGCCGGAGACGGCGGGCACGGCCAGTACTCTGTCCATTCGACCCATCACGACGCCATTCCCTCACCGCGGTCCCTGTCCGGCTCGCAGCCCACGTGGACTCCGTACACGTCTGCGCCTGGGTACGCATCGAGTACACGAACGCTGAGCCCTACCGGTCGGCACCCGAGTCCTCACCAGACACAATACGCGCCACCCATGCGCATAAACACGAACCCATTACCAGCCGTGACGACGTACGACTCCCGCAGCGTTTCGACAGGGGGTTACAGCTCGAGCGGGTTACACACGCCCATCAGCCAGCATGCATCGTCAACGGCGACTCCGACGCGATGGGATAGCACGTCTGCGAACTATTCGGACAACTATCCAAGCATTGGCTCGCATCACCAGCCGGGGCCCCCCGTGTATGGCGCCGGGGGCTACGGAGACGGAGCTCCTCGCGCATAGTTTGAGCCATGTTTCTCGCCGACGACACCCTGGACTGGATAAACGAGCCAATTTCAAAAAACGGCCCTATCTTTATTCCCGCCCCCTTCCCCCTTTCTTCTCCTTGGATCTGCAGCAGCATATCGATTCCAGCTGCTAACGAGGAGGTTTTGGTTGACGAAATTCAACGGTCTCCGTGGGAGCACGGCGGGGAAATATAAAAAAAAAAAGAAAAGGAAAAAACAGGGGGTGGGGGGCGAAATAGGCATGCATGAGTTTCTCCAGGGGGGGTTGCGAGTTGCGAGTCGTGGTGCAGGCCGGTAGCGTTTCAACGTTATCAGACGACGGCCGCATGCAGCGGTCAGATTTAGGATAGGGATGGCACGCTTTAGCTCGCGTGGGCGTGGCGTGGTATCCTCCTATCACGGACGTCTTATTCTCGTTGCTGCGCGAGCCTCACACCAACGGGACCGAAATCCGCCGCGCCAGCCGTTTGGACCAGGCGAGCTTGCCTTGTTGCCGCATCTGTACCAGCAGACGGCCCTTTTAACGTGGTTTGTACCTTTTGATCAACAAGCAGTGGCTGTACCGTCATTGTTTTGGACTTGTTTGGGGGAAAGGGGGGGTGGGGGGGGGGGGGGGTTGTTTCTCTCCTCTCCCTCCCGCCTCTCTCTCTCTCTGTCTTATTTATTTTTTTTCCCCCCCTAGGTTTTATACGCGCATCCTTTTCGTTGAGCTTGGTTTTGCCAATGTTGTTGCAAAGAGATATATATATATACCCGATGGATATTTTTTGCTTCCTACTTCTGTTTCTCCCCCCCCCCCCCCCCCCCCCGTGTTTTAATACTCGTCTATTACCTGTTTTATCTAGTGTTGGAAAGATGCGCCCCTTTTTTTTCGTCTTTCTTTCGAAACCTCTTCTTTTAGCGCGAGCAACTGAAGTAGTCTGCGGACACACGGGAGTTCTGCCAGGCGGGGGGGGGGGTTGGGGGGTTGTTGAGGAACAATATTTCCAACGTTGGAAATCCAGGGGCTCTGACGGGACGGACCGTCGAGCCGGGGATGCCATTTCTGCTGCTTGCTGCTTGCTGCTGCTGCTGCTGCTGCTGCTGCTGCTGCTGCTGCTGCTTATTTTTTTTTACCGGGATAGAAAGTTGATGGGGATCATGATTTGAGTTTACGCTGCTAATAACAATATCCCTCGTCCTGTTCAACACGGCCCATGCATGTCCGACTGACTTGACTTGACTTGACTGCCTTGTGTTTGTCTCGTGCTTGCTTGGCCATTGCCTTGCCCCGCCACCTTGAAAAAAAAAAAAAAAAAAAGAAAAAAATCCCCCAAAAAAACCTGCTGGAACCCCCCCCCCCCCCCCCCCACCTCCCTCCCGGCTAGCCCCCGGCCGCTACAGGCCCGGACTGCGGACCGCCTTGCCGCCCGCCGGTCGACCAGCCGACTGCCCCCGGGGGATTTTCGACAGACTCGGCGATCCGAGATGCTGCACAGCACAGCACAGTGCAGATGCAGTCTGGTTGGTTGTTGCAGACGCGTGCAGATTCCGACGCCCACCCCCACCCCTCCCCCCCTCTTTCCCCCACCCTCTTGGCAGGCTAGCCTCATTAGGTGCGCCCCAGCCCAGCACGCCCCCTACGTCACCCATCCCCCCCCCTAATTTCTTCCGCCCCCCCCTCTCCCCCCCCCCATCAAGCCCAGGAGGGGGGCGGCTGCGCACCGCCACCGCCCACCGCCCACCGCCCACCGCCCACAGCTTAGCTCGGCTCAGTTGGGCCCGGCTCGTCAAAACGCCCGCCAACCCCCCCCCCAACCCCCAACAACAACGTTCAAAGAGGAACAACTCCACGCAACGTCGAGCTCGGTTTTCCATCTCCTCTCGCCCACACACACACACACACACACACACACACCCATATGCCTCTCCCCGCATCTTGGTGTGCTGCTCCCGCTCTGCGCTGCGTCTCCCGCGCCCCGGCCGCCGCCGCCGCCGCCGCCGCCGCCGCTGCTGCTGCTCGTTGGGCCGTCGTCCCTCGTCACATATTCGCCGCCGCCCCTCGCTGCTTTGCCAGCGGCTGCTGTCGACCTCCACCACCAGCATCACCAGCATCGTCACCAGCTTCGTCACCAGCTTCGTCACCAGCATCACCACCGCCTCCTGCATCACTCGCATCATCCGCATCCCCCCCATCCCCCCCCTTAGCCTTCGCAATGCCCTCCCCCCCCCCCCCCGCGGACCAGCTCCACAGGTACCTCGACCAGTCGCACGAGCGCCTCTTCGCCAACAACCGCGCCTGGGCCGCCGCCAAGGCCACCACCGACCCCGGCTACTTCGCCAAGCTGTCGGCCGGCCAGTCCCCCGAGTACCTCTGGATCGGGTGCAGCGACTCGCGCATCCCCGCCGAGCAAATCACCGGCCTCGAGCCCGGCGAGGCCTTTATCCACCGCAACATCGCCAACCTCGTCTGCAACACCGACCTCAACGTCATGAGCGTCATCAACTACGCCGTGCGCCACCTCGGCGTCAAGCACATCGTCGTCTGCGGCCACTACGGCTGCGGCGGCGTCAAGGCCGCCATGACGCCCCGCGACCTGGGCCTGCTCAACCCCTGGCTGCGCAACATCCGCGACGTCTACCGCCTGCACGAGCGCGAGCTCGACGCCATTGCCGACCCGGACGCCCGCTACGACCGCCTCGTCGAGCTCAACGTCGAGGAGCAGTGCCGCAACATCATCAAGACGGCCGCCGTGCAGCAGAGCTATGCGCGCAACCAGTACCCCATTGTCCACGGATGGGTCTTTGGCTTCCGCGACGGCCTGCTCAAGGACCTCAAGATTGACTTCCAGGCCATGCTGCAAAACATTCAAAAGATTTACAATCTCGCCGACGCGGACGAGCAAGAGGAGCCCTAGTCTGCCTGCAGTGATTTGCGTGCATGGGGGACATGGGGAGTTGCCGCCCAAGCCCAAGCAACAGAGGGCAACAAAGGCTGGATGCTGGATGCTGGATGCTGGATGCTGGATTGCTCTGCATGGATATGGATGCACGCGCCCCCATGTAGACAGACAGACCTGCTGGAGTAGAAATCACACGTCGTGTCTCGAGGTGAAGGAATCACAAGCCCTAATCCATCGATACACTGCAGGACCACTGCATGCATGCATTGCCACAAGCCTCAGCGTCGTCATTCCCCCCCCCCCCCCCCCCCCCCCCCCCCCCCAAATCTGCTTCTTCCTCTTTATATAATCGTACAGAACAGAACGCCTTGTATTCATCGTCTTCGCCCCCATCTCTTCCACAGCTTGCCTTGTTGCAGGCCAGGCTCAACCCAACCTGATGTCGGCTTCCCCTCCCACCATTGATTGACCTTGGAACGGACCCCTTCATCTCTCAATCACTATTCCGTCAACAAGTAGTCACATGTTTCGTTACCTTGGGTCTTGATGATCGAAGCGGCACAAATCTAACCCATTGATTGACACCTCAACTCCAGTGCAAAAAAAAAAAAAAATGCAATACTTCTTCCCCTTGTGCTCGTATTGTCTTTTTCCTCCAAATGTCAACCCCTTTCTTCTCCTCGTCATGCCTGCTTGCGGCACATCATCACACCGCTAGACTTCTTCATGTTTTGATGCCTGCTCAGTTCCTCCCGCTGGACCACCCTGACCTCCATGAAACGAGCTGTACTTCAATGTCGAATCGCCGGTATCCTTGCGTGACAAAGTTGCCCAAGTCTTGAAGCTGGACATGGACAAAGTCTTGCGGAACTTGGGACCCTGGTCGTCGGAACCTCCCTGGCCCCAGACACCTCGCTGCACCGCGCCGCCCTCGAGCAAGCGGAACCTTCTCTTGATAAACTTCCACAACTCGACGCCGGCCACGAACATCATGGTAAACCCTGCGGACAATGCCCACTCCCATGAGATTCCCTTGTGCTTGAAGAACTTGGTGTTCAGAACCGGCACGTAAACAACGGGAAACACGGACAGGCCACCCAGAATGACGGACCAGAACAGAAAGCGGTTCGAGTGGAGATCCCTAAAGACGGGGAAGCGGCTGTCATCATCTGGCTTCAGATGAAACATGGAACGTCGCAAGCTCTTAAACTCCCATGCCGAGATGAGAATCAACCAGGTCAGTTCCGCAAACGTAGCAGCGCGAGCTCGAAACACGGCATCGCACGCCTCGGTATATTCCGTGTTGCAGTTTTCTCCGAGGTCTCCATTGTTTGCCCCGTAAATGATGATGGCGAAGGTGCACATGGTGCAGGCTCCCATGATGCTGCCGTAAACAATCATGTCGACGACAATCTGGTTTGTGAAAACACCCCGGCCTTTGTCGTGGGGCGGCTGTCGCATCACGTCCTGTGCGGCACCTTCTCGGCCCAAGCCAAAGGCAGGGAACGAAGACGTGACCATGTTGATCCAGATAATCTGCAGCGGTGAGACGGGGAAGACGGAGAAGCCAGACTGGTCGACAAAGCCGAGGCCAGCAATCAAAAGAATCACCTCGCCCACGTTGGAGGTGAGCAAGTGCAGCACAAATTTCTGAATGTTATCAAACATGCGACGTCCCTCCCGGATGGCAGCGACAATCGAGTTGAACTTGTCATCCGTAAGCACAATCTTGGACGCAGACTTGGCCACGTCTGAACCAGAACCCATGGCGATGCCAACGTCAGCACGAGACAGCGAGGGGGCATCGTTCACGCCGTCGCCCGTCATGGCCATGAAAGCGCCACGCCGCCTGAGAGCCTCAATCATGCGAGTCTTGGTGTCAGGAGCGCAACGAGCAACAACAAGGGGCAACTCCTCCAGCGCATCAATTTCCGCGTCCGTCATCTTGTCAAAATCCGTCGCCTTCTGGACAATGGATTGAGCAACCTTCTCGGGAAGGACCCCGAGGTTTTTTGGGATGATGCCCACTTCCTTGGCAATGGCCTTGGCTGTTTCGGGATGATCCCCAGTAAGCATATGAACCTTGATGCCGGCTTGCGAACACTCTCCAATGGAAGCCTTTGTCTCGCGGCGTGGTGGATCGTAGATACCAGCGAGTCCGAGAAGAATGAGGTCCCTTTCCACGACGCTCCGGAGTTCCTCATCCTCTGCGGCCGAGGACGACTTCTTGGCCACGAACCGACCATCCCATGGGCGGTAGGCAATGGCGAGTACTCGCTGGCCTTGAGAAGCGAGAGAGCTCATTTGATCAAGCACCTTCTCCCTAATCTCGTCGTTTATTAGGTGCTTTTCGGCGCCAGTACCAACGTGAGAGCACAGGTCCAAAATCCGCTCCACAGCACCCTTGGTGAAGACGACGCTCTGCTCTGCTTCAATCAGAGGGCCACTTTTGCCCTCGGGCCCATCGTAAATGACGGACATGCGCTTAATGGAACTGTCAAAAGAGAACTCGGCAAGTTGCTTCCAGCCACTGCCTTCGAGAGTCTTCTTGCCCCTTTGGAATCGATGGGCGAACACTTGAAGAGCAACTTCGGTGGGCTCGCCGGTAGTCTGCCACTTTCCCTCCTCGTCGTCGTACCTGACAGTTGCCAGATTGCAGAGGGCGGCGGATAAAAGGAAAGCCTCAAGTTGGTCCGTCATTTCCGTCTCTGGTTCGGGCTCGGGGTCCTTCTTGGGGGCCTTGGTATTCAGCTTCTCCTCAGGAACATCGAATTTGAGAACGGCGGCACTGCGTTCCCGGTCATAGTCACGGTTGACTTCTTCTTTATCTGTGTCCGTCTCTTGCTTACTCTGAGAACAAGTGACACGTCCCTTTGTCGGATCATTCGGATTCTGGGCATCGCGGACAGTATATTCGTTAGAAGGAGGAATCCAAACTTTGCGGACAATCATAGCTCCCTCGGTCAAGGTGCCTGTCTTGTCGGAGCAAATGTTGGTGACTCCACCGAGGGCTTCCAGAGCGGAAAGATCACGAACGACAACATTGGCTTTCCTCATGACAGTGACGGCTACCACCATGGTGATGGTTAGGACGCTAGAAACAAAGGGTTAGAAAAGAATGCAGGATTGATGCAGATTTTGGGACCCATGATTCACTTACGCAACCAGAGATTCGGGGATAATGGCAATTCCAAGAGACGTGGCGTAGATGATAACCTCGTTTCTCAGGTTGAAATGGTTGACCCCAAATACCACCATGGCGAGTATAATAGCGCAACCAAAAAGGACGTAGGCTAGCGCAGAGAGCTTCCGCTGCAATGGAGTACCTTCGGTCAAGCCCAGAAACTTACCAACAAGGTCATAAGTACGCCTAGCGAAGCCCACGACAGGCTGTTTCTTTCCGTACTTGCGCCAATTCATTGATCGGCCTGCCTTGCGGTGCTTCTTGGCGGTAGAAGCAGCAATTTTGCCGACTTCAGTAGCCATGCCAACCGCGGTGACAATCCCGCGTCCTCTACCTTTAACGACAATGGTTGTGGCATAAGCCATGTTCACTCGATCGCCAATACCGACTTCTTGCTCAGAGACGGCAAGCTTCTCAGTCCCTGGGACCGTGATGTTGCTCTCGGCGATTTTCTCGACAGGAATTGATTCGCCAGTGAGCTGGCCCTCCTCGCAAGCGAGGTTCATGGCCTCAAAGACTCGGAGATCTGCTGGGACAGTATCGCCCATCTTGAGGAGGACGACATCACCAGGCACCACGTCGGGGCTGCCCAAGATATCAGTTTTTCTCCGTAGTCGATGCAAGGCGATGTATGTATGTACTTACTTGGCGACTACTTGCGTTTTACCGTCTCGAAGAACCATGGCACTGGGTGAGGACAAGGCACGAAGCGCATCCATACGCTTTTCAGCGCGGTACTCCTGCCAAAAGCCAATGGCGACATTGAGAAAAATGACAAAGGCGAGCACTCCGCCTTCAATGAAGTCTCTGATCCCAAAGCTCAGGGCCATGGCAAATGCTAGTACAATAATCATGGCATTGAGAACTTGTTTGGTCAGAATGCTGTACCAGGGGATGGAACCACCCACGTCCAGCTCATTCTTGGGGTACTTTTCTTGCAGCTCAGTTACCTGAGCTGAGGTTAGACCTTTGTCCAGATCGGTGTCAAGAGCTTTGACCGTATCCTCCACAGAAAGGAGGAACGGATGGTTTGGGAAGTCAGCCATTATCAGCTGATGGCGAGGAGCAGTATCCAATGCTTAGTTTCTCGGATAAAGGACCCGTGGTAGTGAAGGCTCGATTATAATGCATAGACGGTGAGGTCGATGGTAAGGCGCGTCGAAAAGCAGTTGTGTTACTTCAGAGCCTCAACCGGCTTGTTTCCCGATGCGATCACAGTTGAAGCCGGACGGGCAGCAATTGACTAGGGCTGTTGTTGTGTTATCGGAATATGTCGGCCTTTGCTTGATCAAAGCTCTGGACGGTTCATAAACAAGACTGGCCGGTTCATCTTCCACATGCGGGGAAACAACAGCCATTATAAGCACTTCCAAAACCAAAGCATTGCTCCGCGCCCTCATCCAATGATGCTTTGACGGAAACTGGAGAAAACGCCAAGAAGATAAGATGTTGGAGGGCGTGGGGCTGGTGAGGAAATCCAAGCATTGGCGTCTTCTTAGCAAACCTTGCCATCTCCAATGCTCTCCCAATAAACGGGGCATGGTAACGATTAGTTTATCCTCAACTATGCGGCAAACATCCAACCCACTAGCGGGGAATTGTGCAGTTCGTGGCGTTGACGTCGAAGCAGAGGTGGGCGACTGTGGGATCGCAGACGCAACGATGGGAGGCGAGGTAGTGGGTCAAGTCGGCTCTGCACACTGCGAGTGTTTGTTCAAATTAAAACTAGAGTGCTGGACGGAGGTGGCCTCCGGAGGAAGCAGATAAGTTTGGGGGCTGATGAGATGACCGTTGGCGTCCAAATACATGAGGTAGAGAGAGGTACGGAGTACAGAGTAGTGGAAGAGGATATCAGAGGATGTCAAAGGATATCTGGGGTTTCCAGCCGCGGGAAGGTGTCTCTGACCGTATATCCGCCACGCCTGCCATTTTCGACTGCTCGCGCCCCTTTTCACGGTGGTAAGGTGGGCCAGATGGGACTTGAAGCTCAAGCACGGAATACATGCCTGTACCTAAGGAGAAGGTGGTCGACCAGGGTAGTCCGTGGGTATCAGCCTGGTAACAGCCTGGTAACAGCCTGGGACCAGCCTGGGAACAGCCCAACCTGCCATTTCTTGGTATGTACTGAGAGATACCGGGTACCGAGTATATTGCGCCTTCCACCGGCTGCAGTTCTCTTATGCCAAGACAAACGTCTCTTGGCATGACCCGTCGGCCAGTCATTCAAGGCAGGTCCACATGGGTGGCAACCACCCAGCATTCCAGAATCTACAGACTCGGGGAGATATTCTACATGCCCAGCCCTTGCTGGTGGATGCAACCAAAATAAATAAGGTTAATAATGCAGCGTGTGCGGCTGGCCCATCCGGTCCGCCCTAGCTCTTATTGGGTTACATTGCTCCCAGCTCTTGTGCGAATCCGCTCTAATGGCCCCGGTGGGCCGTCGCGGATAGCGGCGGACCGCCAGTGGCCTATCAGCTGTCCCGTCACTGCCCCAATGGCCAACCCATCCGCGGGTCTAGTCCGTATTGGGCTTGGCAATTGCTGCAAGCCAGCATCACGTGGTTCCGTTCTGTTTCTCACCGGCTCACGGGCCTGACGCCATCGACAATGCCAAGCCTGAGATAAGCATCGTTCATCTGTCCTTTACTTGCTTTTCTTTTCAGCAACAAAGAAAAGAAAAGTTCCTTGATGATCCTTCCAGTAATTTTATTTTCCCGATTCGGGCAACGGAATCGACTTCAAATAGTAAAATTTTACCATGCTTTCTTGCACAAATATTTCCGAAGCCCCTATGCCCGGTCTATGAATAGTCGGCAGATTATCTATCTTGCGTGAAAAAATACATGTAAATGTGTACACCTCCCTATTATTGTCGTCGTGTATATGTCGCAGGACGCCCAAGCCTGAATATGCATTTGTGTCGTCGAGTATCCACACACGCCGTTTTCATGTCCCGATCGTGGTATCGCATTTGTACATGACTACTAGAACCACTCTCATAAAACGCTGCCAAAGAGACCAATGGCCGTGCCGAGCACTGTAACAAGGAAGCCTGGAGCGACGAGGACAGCTTCGGAGCTGTCCGGACTGACCCCGGTAGCGCCAAAGCCAAGGTACCATGATCCTATATCTGTTAATTTGCCGCCGCCGTTGAGGAAGGCCGCGTTTGCTCCCACGTTGGAGTATATGGAGCGGAACGCGCCAAAGTAGGAGTAACGACCTATGTAGTCGAGTTTGTCAAAGTAATCCTGGGACTGGTTGTAAAAGGCTTGCGTGGCCAAGAGATCTTGATGCGCATAGGCATACTCTGTCACCCAAATCTCCGCATCCGGCCAACTTTGTAATATAAATCAGTCAGGATAATGAAAAATGAAAAAAAATCAAGACGAAGAAAAAGAAAGGGCAAGGAGACCATGCAAATCTGTAACGTACGTTGCGCGACGTTCACCAATATGGGAAGCCAGCCCGGCAAAATTGTCATACCAGTGGACTGGCAAGAAGTCCCACGTGCAATTCTTTTTTTCGCTGCCAGTGCTGACCAAGGCCGAGCAATTTCCCAAAAACTGCTTCAGCCATGGTAAGCTTCCCAATCCGCCAGTACATGCCGGCAAACCAAGCTTCACGCCCATCTTGCCAAGGGGCTCGAAATTGGCGACCCACGCAAGAGCTGCATCAGCAGGCTTGACATTGCTGCCACCATATGAGTGTATGGTGTCCGGCTCGTTGAATCCCAAAACGTGTTTGATCTTGGTACCCTGGTCAATGAGCTTCTTGACGTCGTTCAGGAAGGAGGTATCGTTAGGATTGGGCCCGACACCCCACATCATGGGGATAAACTCGAACTGGTCTTGAGATAACGCGCCATATGCCGGCGACGGTAGACTTTGGTAATTGTAGTACCACTTCAGATCGCTGCCAGATTGAACCCAGACCTTATTGTCGTCCGGGTAGCTAGGGTTCGGTGTGAAGCAGAGGCCTCGCTTGGAGGACGCGGCAGAACAGACGGCTGCCAGAGGGATCATCTGTGCAAGCCATGCTGAAGTTCTCATCATGGCCCGAGCCAAGTGATTGTCTGTTGCTTTGCTGGCCGAGGGCGGGTTACTGGAGGAGCGCAGCTCCGTTGCAGCTCGTCAGATGTCGTCAGATGTCGTGTATGTCCGCAATGTCGGGCCCGAGCATTGACCGCAAATTTTGTCACCGAGTTCGAGTGGCCGGATGCTGGTTCACGCACGACCCAGGGCAAAATGACAGTCTAGCCGTCAAATCCGAGATAGAGGGAAAGACAAGCAGGCTCTGGGAGATGGATAACAGCCGAGTGACAGTGGACGACATTGGAGAAGAAATTGCAGCCTGGGAGGGAAAAGGGGCACGCATACGCTGCAGACGTTGCTCACAAGGCGCGGCGAGCGCCAGCGGCTGGCCAATCATTGGCGAAAGACGAGTATTTGACAGGGGGAAATATGTACGAGTAAGGTCTATCCATGGTCAGCGAGCCCACAAACGGCGGCTTGGCTATCGGATATCCGTGCCTACCCGCGGAGTAATAAGGTAGGTAAGTACTGCCGCCTCGCTGACGGACTCGTCAACAACCCGCATCATCTCCAATCCGGTGAGGGCGTGCGTGCTGGGGTCTGGTTGTTGTTGCATACAGAGAACAGAGCTGCACCACCTCGACCGGTTGGGAAAGCCACCTGACACCCGTTGCTTACCTAATACATGGTTTTGAGATTGATTGACAGGTGCGGAGTACTCCGTACTTTCGATTGATTGATTGACCGGGAGGGAGGTAGGTACCTAGGTAGGTACCCGGTACTCCGAGCTCCGTACTCCGTTTCGTTACTTCCAGAGTACCCCGTACCTCGGTAGCTCTGGGGCAGGAAAACCCTTTAGTAAGCAGCACGTCCGTCATAGCCTCGGCTTAAACCCTAGCTAAAGCTAAAACCAGAGCCAACCTCGAGCTTCCTTTAACGGCGGGTGGCCAATTTCTTCTTCGATGCCGTCTCCTGCCCCTCTGAAATCATCCGTTGACTTCTTACTTCTCCGAGAAAATCGCCTCGTCTTGCGCAATGGCTGTAGAGCGCATCGGTTCCATCATCAAGCACTTGGCCCCTGGGTCGTCGCTGAATCAAATGCAAGTTGCCCCCTTCCACTCTCGGGATGGCCATTCCACACTCAATCTGAAGTTTGGTTTTCTGGATGCTTGCTGACCTTTGTCATCTTGCAGCCAGTCCAAGAACCCTGATGACATCGTCATCACGCTGGCGGTTCGAACGCCGCTCACCAAGGCTAAAAAAGGTGGCTTCAAGGATACCAGCCTCGAGTACATGATGTACGCGCTCCTCAAACAAGTTCGCGAGCGCTGCAACCTGGATCCTGCTCTCGTTGAAGATATCTGCTTCGGTAACGTACGCTTCACCCTTGACCCTCAGCCCACGTCATTCTCGCGGCGCCTTCCGTCCTTCATGGCGGCGAATTCTCGCTGACATGTCTGCTCTTAGGTCTCTGATGGCAAAGCGGCCTACAAGCTTCGTGCCGCTGCCCTTTCCGCTGGCTTCCCCAACACTGCTGGTGCCAGCACCGTCAATCGATTCTGCTCATCGGGTCTAAAGGCGATTGCCGACATTGCCCACTCCATTTCCAACAACTCCATCGAAATCGGTATTGCGGGCGGCGCCGAGTCCATGTCCGTTGGTGGCGACCGTCCCGATGCCCCTTTTGACGAGGCTGTCCTGTCCGCCAGTCAAGAGGCTGCTGACTGCATGCAGCCCATGGGATGGACCAGCGAAAATGTTGGCCGCGACTTCAATCTCTCCCGAGAAGAGTTGGACAAGTACTCTGCCACCAGTTTCCAGCGTGCCGAGGCCGCTCAAAAGGCTGGCTGGTTCGATGACGAGATTGTACCCATAACCACCAAGGTCAAGGGCCCCGATGGTGAGGTCAAGGAAGTCACTCTGACGAGGGATGAGGGTATTCGACCCGGTACTACGGCTGAGGGCCTCGGCAAGATTCGAGCCGCTTTTCCTCAATGGGGTAACTTGACTACAGGTGGCAACGCCAGTCAAGTCACTGACGGTGGTGAGTCTTTTCTTTTCTTTCTTTTCTTTTCTTTTTTTTTTCTTTTTTTTTTTTTTTTTTTGGAAATACTCTCGGATTAGTTTCTACGGAAAACATCGTCATTATGCAAAGTGTTTTGCGTCTACTGACACGTAAGATAGCCTCGGCCGTCATTCTTATGAAGCGGTCAACTGCCGTCAAGCTCGGCCAGCCCATTCTAGCCAAGTATGTCGGCTCGACTGTTGCAGGCCTTGCTCCTCGTATCATGGGTATCGGCCCCAGCGTCGCTATTCCCAAGTTGTTGTCCATCCACAACCTCTCTTTGGCAGATGTCGACGTTGTCGAGATCAACGAGGCCTTTGCTACCATGGCCGTCTACTGCCGTGATAAGTTGCAAGTGGATTGGGAGAAGATGAACCCTCGCGGTGGTGCCATTGCCTTGGGCCACCCTCTGGGAACAACTGGTGCTAGACAAGTTGTGACGGGCTTGAGTGAACTGCGCCGTCGGAAAAGGAAGGTTCTTCTCACCTCCATGTGTATTGGAACCGGCATGGGTATGGCTTCCCTTTGGGTTAATGAAGCATGATTTAAAATCTCGGATATTTTGGGGCGGAAAAAATGACTGGAAAAAAAAAAAGCAAAAGCAATCCACCATCTATCTACTCTACGCAAAAAAATGTACATATCTGGCATCTTGGAAAGAAGCGAGTGGTTGAATGCCGTGAATTGCCGAGTCATGAGCACTTGGGTCACTATGATGTCGATTATTTCTCTCAACGACTGCAGTTGGACACTAATGGCACTCTGGCAGGCAATATCATTCTTTGACAAGAAAGAAAACACCATACTGGCTGTTGCAAGAGTATCTCTTCCCTCACACACGCACGCACGCACACACGCACACACGCACACACACGTTGGCAGGAGCAGACTTCTGTAGGCTTGATGTCTCCCTTGACCTCAAATCTCCCCGAGCACCCCACGGAAAAGATGACGCGGGTCATTAAGAAATTCACGGCTTCTGACCGTACACCACGTATCTATCCTGCGGGTCAGATTTTTTGCACAAGGAACATCACGACAGGCGAGAAGACGAAAGGGGGAAAAGACTCGGGGTGTATCCGCACTTACATAGGCCACCAAGCATGCACGTTTTTATCCTTCATCTCCTTTCTCACACTCGTCAAGAATACTTCAACACGGTATGCTGACCAACCCAACGAGCGCGTGAACAGAGCAAGACTCAGCCCAGACAGACCGCCAACAATGTTGTGGTAGCTCCAGAAGCCTGTTTCCACCCGACGACGACAAGTCAGCGCTTCCCTCCCGATTCCAGAGTAATGTACCACACACACTTTCAGTCATTCTGCCATCTGCTCCCAAACGAATGCGAGCAAAGAAAAACTTACCCAGCTCTCGATCGTGCGCATCTCTCGGCCAGGTGTTGGTGGGCCATCGGTACTGGACCTCGGTAACATTGGTGAATCCAGCATCAATCATCTGCTGCTTATACCTCAAGGCGCTGTCGCCATAACGCTGGAGAACGGCGCAGGGCTCCAGCATGGTGTCGCCCCACTTCTTGATGCTGGAACCCTCCTTCATGGTGCCGTCGGCACATTGAGGCAGCATGACGATATCTTGAAGTTCGAGCCAGCCGCCGGATTTCAGGTTCTCAAAGCTTTGGCGGATAAAGTTGGGCCAATCTCCAATCGAGCCTACAAGCATGCGGCCAAAGATGAAGTCATAGGGGTGTGGATCCGCCCATTCCAACTCTAGATCGTCAATCACAAAGGAGACGTTGGGTGGGACGCTAAAACAAGGACCAGTCAATTCTTTGTTTGGTGAGTTGCCCTACGTGCGGAGTGCAGGAGAGAAGAGGGAGAGTGAGAGGAATGGCTAGCTGAGGGCTCGTACGGACAAGCTCGGCTGAATGGGACTGATGTCGATTCCCACAACCTGTTTTCGCATGTCCTGATTAGTCCCGCTTTCTTCTTGAACAGGGGCGGATTGATGTCCTAAATACCTCGACATGGGAAAGCTTGTCTCCTGGACCACCGAAGCTCGACGTCAGCATTGCCAGCATTGTCAGCACTGTGAAGAGAAAATCCGTTGGAGAGAGAGTCGTGCAACTACAACAAGACGCACCCATATCGATGGCCCGAACCCCAGTGCCAGTGCCAGCATCGAGAATCGTACTGATTCTAGGCTCGTCGATTGGCGCGTTGTAGATCCTACCGCCAAGGGTGAGCGTAAACAAGTGGTGCTGCAGATCTGCAAGGGCGTCAGCGATGCTATTTCAGACATGTATCACTGCATCCATGGTTATGGTTATGCAGTTGTAATGGTAGTGCTATTGAGTGCTTGCTCGGTCTTTACCCAGGCGATCTTGTTCCAGCTGTTCCAAGAAGGGAGGGAGGGAAGGAAGGACCAGACGGAAGGAAGAAATTAGATTAGCACACTCCAACTCCAGTTGTTACTCGGACGGTGGCGCGCAACGAGGATGGGAGGGCTTGGATACGGTAGCTGCGGATATCGATGGACAAGCAATGTTACCTCGTCGTTTGGAAGAACGTAGTTTACTGCAGCGCAGCTCATGCATCAAGTGTTTTTGAATGCAGACATCAGTGACTGACTGAAACCCGGCAACACCAGAGCACCATGCCCGAGAGGGAGGGGGGGCTGGAGGAACTAGATTCCAGGTATGAATGGTAAGTCCGGCCATTTTCTTGGCGATATCGCAAGATGCTTGACCGCAGCGACGTTGTGATGCTGGCTTGGTCGTCCTGGTTGCCGTCAACTCAAGATATCCACGACGAATCACGCACGCACTTTGGCGAAGAGCAGGAACCGTGCGCACCCCTAGGGCCGAGTCGACGTCTGAAAGTGGCACGTCATCGTCTGACGAGGCCTAGAAGTTTGTTTCAAACGGACTGACATGAGCCACTGATTGATCATTGATTGTGACGATGGTACAGTAACAAGTAGGCTCAACTCTGTTCTCTGTTTTGACAATAATCGCCGCCCGGTGACGGTTGGGATGGAATTGATACAGTCTGGTACATGCCTCCATGTCTACTCGCAGCGCAGAGCCGCTTGTCGCAGCGGTGTCGGTGGCGGCTGGCTCGCCTAATTGATCCGCTGTGCCCGCTGTGCCCACCGTGCCCGCCTTGTCCGCCTGATTGCATGTGGAATGCTTAGGAAGGGTCGCGCCTGAGCCAGGGCCAGGCTGCTGCTCGTGCTCGTGCTCGTCGTTCATACTGACTGACAGGTCTCGTTTCGTCACGGAGTAAGCTACGCGACATTTGCGCAGAACAGCGACGGCCGCCCGCAGAGGAACATGATACTGATATAATGGCTTTTGAGTTTGCTGCAAGCCTCAATTCTCTAATTCCCATGGCCCACGGGGACAAAGTTCGCAGCAATGTGAGAGATGAGACGGTCAGTCAATACATGGATGTGCAAGGCCAAAGGGCCAGCCAAGCGCGCGCCACCGCCTGATTTTTTTTTTCTGCGACGAGACGAGCGGATTCTCGTGACTTGTCCCTCAAGTCTTCCGCCCATAAACACCATGACTGGACTTGTACATTTGATCCCTTCCCAGGCACCCTCCCGAGCTCAATGGTCTGTGAAGTTGTAAGTCGTCTGGTTAGAGCCAGCACGTACTTTGCGCTCATGTCTGGCCGGTATGCTCATTGGCAGCCGGAATCAGTGGGTTGGGCGACGGGGATGCGGCCTAGCCAGCCGAGACCTGATCAGTCCGATTGCTGCCGACTGCTGCTGACATGCAGATGTCATTGTTGACCAAGGCGAGTACCGAGGAGGAGAGAGGAGAGCTGAGTCAATGGGCTCTCTGTTATCTAAAGTTGGCGCTTTGCCCACACTAGCTTTCCGGTCGTCTTTGGGCTTGGTCTCCCCCCCCCTCACCCCCTCACGATAAATATGTTGTCATCCTATTGGTGTCAGGGCGTTGACAAGGAACTGCCGAAGTAACTCACTTTGGCTGGCATGTCGTCAGAGGGAATGAACCAGGCTTCCATATGCAAGCATCGTGCTGGGGCGCAAGCCTACATCTCACCTCCTCATTGGCCATTGATGTTGATAAAGGCCCTGCTCCTCGAATACAGTCGTTCATGAAATCGAGACATGGCTGAGTGGCTTTGTCCTTGATTCGGCTGTGCCAACTGACGGCTGAAAGGGCGCACCCCCCCCCCCCCCCCCCCCCCCCCCGTCCGCAACAAGTCCGCAGCTCCCAACAAGGTACCTAAGTTGGCTTAAGAAGGGAAAGAAAGGACGGAAGAGGTGGGCACATGCAGAGACGAGGAAGAGGGGAGAAGAAAAGAAGAAGTAGTACAAGAAGCCGTCACCAGTGCCAGCAGGCTCAAGCTGCAGTCCATACGACCGGACAGCAGCTGCAACCACCGGTCGCCAGCTGGCGATTTCTGCTGCTTCTGCTGCTCCTGCTGCTCCTGCTGCTTCTGCCTCAGCCATGGTCGTCGACTCCGTGCTCCGCGGCCTATCTCAGTCGGGCTGCATGCAGCTTTTCCTCATTGCCGTTGTTCTGGTCTCCATCGTGTCGAGTTCGAGGCAGTATCTTCGCCTTCGAAGCTTCAAGGGCCCTTTCTTTGCCAGCTTCTCCCGCTTATGGCTTCTCCGAACAGTGGGCAGCGGCAACGCTTACTTGCATTTTTGGAATGTTACGCAAAAATATGGTTTGTGAACCAACCAACCAACCCCCTGCATCATTGCTGGTTTTCTCCAATTTGCTCTAGAATCTGGATTGAATCTCTGTCGGCCCGGTTCGGCGCAGATATCAAGGTCGCCTTTGAAAAAAACAACAAAGCTAACTGACATTGACCTTTGCCCACCAGGCTCCATCGCTCGGATCGGGCCTAATGACCTAATAACCAGCGATCCGGATCTTGTCAAGCACATGTACGGTGTGCGGTCGGAGTATCGGCGCTCCAGTTGGTATCATGGCATGCGGTTCGATCCAAGCAGAGACAACTTTCTGTCCTTGAGAAACGAAGGCGACCACAAGAAATTGCGAGCAAAAATGGCTGCTGGGGTCAGTACATACCGAGCTCCCACTTGGCCTGGCGCCTAGCAGTTGTAGACAGAACAGCTCTGTTCCTCGTTGCCATGACGGGTAAACAGCCAACTGTACGTAGTACGCATGGCCGCTGACCGTGCTTCATCCTTTGCCTTAGTATTCCGGTCGGGAGATGCATGACATCGAGGCCAAAATCGACCAAAACATCATACGCCTGAGGGAATTGTTGGCCAAGTACGCAGACAAGGGAGCAGCGGTCGATTTTGCGAAAAAGGCGCAGTATTTCACCTTGGACGTCATTTCGGACCTTGCCTTTAGCACACCGTTTGGCTTCGTCCAGACCGACTCCGACGTCTACAAGTACATCGAGACGGTCGAAAGGACTCTTCCCGCGACGATGATGACGACGGTCGTTCCTGTTTTGGTTACCCTGCTTTCTCTACCCCTTTTCAAGCCGGCAGTTCCGTCCGAAAGAGACAGGCTTGGATTTGGGAGAGTAACGAGGTATTGCCCCGCAAGTTCTGATTGATTTGCCCATTCTCCGCGGTAGATTGTAGGTCCATGGATACTGAAGAAGAAGCTAGCATCGCCAAGTCTGTGGCCGCGGAGCGTTTCGGCCCACAGAAGAAGGTCCACAAGGACATGCTTGGATCGTTTGTCGCTCACGGATTGACGCAAGAAGAAGCTGAATCGGAAATTCTTCTCCAGATGTATGCCCATTGATACTGTCGTCTACGGCCATGTAACACTTACACGCAACCTGTTTCTCAGTGTTGCAGGGTCCGACACCACAGCTACTGCCATCCGGTCAACCCTTCTCCACATCATCACAACCCCACGGGTGCTGGCAAAACTGCAACGTGAAATCGACGGCATGGGAATCACGACTGCCGTGATTTCCGATGCCAGTGCTCGCCAGATGCCATTTCTACAAGCAGTTATTAAAGAAGGCCTTCGCATATTCCCCCCAGTCGTCGGTCTCATGTCAAAGCAAGCACCACCAGGAGGAGACTACTGGAAGGGCGTGTTCATTCCCGGAGGAACCCGGGTCGGCTCTTGTGCATGGGGTATCTTTCGTCGTGAGGACATCTGGGGCCAAGACTCAAGGGAGTTTAGGCCCGAAAGATGGCTGGAAAGCTCCCCCGCGGCCCTGGAGAAGATGGAAAGTGCCTTGGACCTTATCTTCAGTCATGGCCGGTGGCAGTGTCTAGGGCAGTCCGTTGCACTTATGGAGCTGAACAAGGTATTTGTGCAGGTAATCGTAACCCTGACAGCGTTCTGGAACCGGTAACATTTACGTTTTTCCATCTCGTAGAACGGAATGCTAATGCAACCATGGAATCAGCTTCTCCACCACTTTCAATTCTCGGTATGCGACCCGACGAATCCTTGGAAGATTTTCGATTGCGGCATCTTTTCGCAATCCGAGTTCTACGTGCGAGTCGAAAGGCGACATTTGTGACGGCCCCATTTCCGAACTGGGATGGATAATGGCCAAAGCAAACAGACATGATGCACGCATGAATGATGGGATGTGACGTGAAGGTGAAGCTGACCCTTTTTGCTGCAGAAGAGCTTGGAGTATCGCTGTACGTCAACAGATGGTCAGACAACCGGTGACGATGTTTGCTGAACGGGGCATTGGGAGTCGCATGCCACAAGACCTGAAGCCCTCATTCCCGACAAGCAAGGCCGTGCAGCGTCAAAGGCTAAGGCGCTCGAGCTATCTTTATCCGTAGTTTGCTAATTAATGCATGCATCGGAGAAAGGAATTGGCCGTGACGGAGACACATCGATGCTCAAACCCGCCAACCCTGACCCTGCTATCCGCTGAAGACGAACGAATGGGAGACTCTGGGAGACTTCTGGTATTTACGGTACATAGGTAGGTTAGATGCCTACATATAAGTACCTACCTAGGTACCTACTTCCGTACACAGTCTCCGTACTCCCGTACCGAACTACAGTACATGTACCAATCAATTTCAAAGCCAGGATTTTGCGACTTTGCACCTGCCAAGCCAAACACCACCACCTTTACCATTCAATGCCTGGCCCGCGGCAGAATTAATTTCCCGGAAGGGAGAAACCGTTCTCAACCAAGGCCTCGACTCTAACCCACTTGCATCCATCAGCTTGGCCCCCGTGTTCCTTGTTATTCTGTCGAGCCTCTGCATTGTCCAAATCACACACACATCCGACCCGGCCGCCATGCCTCGCGATCCGCTCATTGGCCTGGTAGGCAAACCCTCGGCGGGCAAGAGCACAACGCTGAACAGCCTCACAGACGCTTCATCCAAAGTCGGTAAGTCTGCAAAAGGGAGAGAGAGAAGGAGAAAAAATAAGACCCGAGCCGCGAGGAACTCTACCCGGGCAGAGTAAAAAAAAAAGCCCGCTTGCACCCATCATCATCATCATCTGACCCCCTTCCCCAACAACAGGCAACTTTCCGTTCGTACCAAAAAAAGGCCCTTGGTCTGCCGCAACGTGTTTGAACAGCCAGCAAGACTGACGCAAAAGGGGCCAATCTCTCATTAGTTTCACAACCATCGATCCCCAGCGGGCGATTGGCTACCTCCAAATAGACTGCGCGTGCGCGCGGCACAAGGTCTCGGACCGCTGCAGACCCAACTACGGCGCGTGCGTCGACGGCCGCCGCTCCGTGCCGATAGAACTCCTCGACGTGGCCGGCCTGGTGCCGGGGGCGCACCAGGGCCGCGGCCTAGGCAACAAGTTCCTTGACGACCTCCGCCACGCCGACGCCCTCATCCACGTCGTCGACGCGTCCGGCACCGTCGACGCCGAGGGCAAGGAGACCAGGGGCTACGACCCTTCCGTCGACATTGCCTGGCTGCGAAGCGAGATCGTGGCCTGGATCCTCGGCAACCTGATGCAGAAGTGGCCGAGCGTGCGACGGCGGCACGTCGCCGTCAAGGCCACAGCCGCGGAAACCCTGCAGGGCCAGTTCTCCGGATACGGCGCCACGTCCACCGTGGTCGGCCGCACGCTTGACCGCGCCGCCGTCAAGGAAGGCCTCGAGGAGTGGTCCGACGACACCGTCGCCCGCGTGGTCAACGCCTTTGTCGACGAAAAGTTCCCCACCGTCATCGCCCTCAACAAGATCGACCACCCGGACGCCGACAAGAACATTGCCAAAATCGCCAAGATGCAGGACCCCGAGACCCTCGTCCTCTGCTCCGCCATCTCCGAGATCTTCCTCCGCAAGATGGCCAAGCAGGGGTACGTACGGTACGTCGAGGGGAGCGACTTTGTCGACACGCGCGAGGATCTCATTGAGCAGGGGGACCCCGAGGGCGGCGGCCTCAAGGAGCTGGACGACAAGAATCGGAACCGCATAGAGAACCTCAAGGACATGGTGCTGTATCGCTTCGGGTCAACGGGCGTCGTGCAAGTCTTGACGAGGGCAGCCGAGATGCTGGGCCTCGTGCCTGTGTTCCCGGTGCGGAATACCGCGACGTTTAGCTCGGGGGCGTCCGAGTCCAAGTTCGTCTTTAGAGATTGCGTGCTGGTCAAGAAGGGGTCGACAGTGGGTGACGTCGCCAAAAAGGTCATGGGTGATGCGCCGATTGCCTATGTCGAAGGGATCGGGGGGCTGAGAGTTGCAGAGGACGATCATGTTGCTGTTGGGAAGAATGATGTGAGTTGTTGTTCATGTTGCGCCCGGTCCCCCCCCCCCCCTCCCCTCCTCGTCGTGTGCTTTATCGCTCTGCTCATAATCAAGCAGATTCTATCATTCAAGGTGGGTCGTGGCTAGGGTTTGATTTTGGGATGGCCAAGAAAAAGCTTTGATGGGAAGAAACCCTTTGGCGCACAGCTACAGGATCGGCTGTTGCTTCCAGCGGCCCCGAGTACACGATGCATGCTATCATGACCAGCTTTGGCATTCTTTCCGTCTCATAAAGGAAAAAAAAACCACATCTAGAGACGGGGAAATCTCCCAAGCGCTTTTCCTACAAACTCGGCAATTCATATCCTTCCCTCGCTCCAAATGATGCTGCTTCGGACCGACTTTGCCCCGTTCATGCATGAGTTTTCAGTCCTCCAATGGCACCGGCCAAACTTGCGGTTCATGGCCCCAGATGAGCGTCACGCCTTCACTTTCTGCCACTCTCCGTAACTGGTCCATCACGGCGCCCTTTACCGACGTTGTGTATATAGTCTTCAGATGCGTGACCCTCAGCACTGCGGCAACGACGCTTGCGAATTCCGCTTCCTCATAGTGCTCGGAAAAGATACTCAGCGTTTCTAGGTTCGGGAAGCTTGCCAGGAACTGGGGTAGGGGGAGGTCTTCGTCGTTCCGGGGGTAGGACCGGAAGCGGAATTTGTAGCAACCTAGTGATCGGACGCAAGGTGCGCCGCGGATCCAGTCGTACCCCTTGAGGTGGTGTATGCTCTTGTCTCCAATGCGATCGTTCAGGGATTCCGTCGGAAAAACGATATCCAGAGAAGTGAGCTTGCCTGTGATCAAGGCCTCGGAGAAGACTGCTCTAGACACCTCGGGGGAGATGCAGAAGCCTTTGGTTCCGAGGGACCGGAGATTTCGGAATTGTGGCTGTTGAGGGGGCTCAACGTCACTGTACAGGTACCGGCTGTCGCTGAAAACGCGGTTCCTGCCGTGGCGGTCGCTGTTGTCAGATGGGATGTCAAAGCGGATGTGCCGGAGAGTGTTGCCGTGGTTAAGACACGTCAGGCAACGGAGTGTCATGAGTGAATTCTCCACCTGAGAGATTGGGCCAACGACAGATGACACCTCAAAGATGAGAACCTTGAGGTGATTCCATACTGTCTCCCACTTTTCTCGCCAGCCAACTAATAAATTCGAATCGAGATTTGGTATGTTGGGACCTATCCATAGTTGCTCGAGTCTTGGGAACGTGTCAGAGAGGAAAAACTACAGAGAGTCAAAGATCAGCTGCGAGTTGTACTATGCAGATGGGAAATTTGGGGTTGGGGGAAGTTGGTCGTGCGTGCTTCATTCGTCCTTTCTTCTCCCACAGACTTCTCCCCCAGAGTTGACATACTATTGGGAATGAATCTCGCGAGGTCAAGGTATTGCTCATGCGCAGTGTTTTCAAGTTTGGAAGCATGGGTATGGATTGCGTCCTGTACCACTGATCTGGAATGCCCACGACGCCAAGGTGTTGCAGAGATTCTGCGGCATTGTTGAGAAAGGAAAGAGGGAACCCGCCTATAGCAATTTTCGCAGTACTCCAAGCTGGTTTTGAGGGGTCGCCTGTTCCATCGATGGACACATGCCGTAGTCTTTGCCACGTCTTCTGGTTTGAAGGAAATAACAAGCCTTCCGACTGGGGACCGATTTCCAGGTGCTCCAGGCTCGCCGAGGCTTGCAAGAGAAGCATCAACTTCTGTTGAGTAAGCACAAAGGTTTTTGGTAGAGGGATCACGATTTTCCTGGCGCCACCGTTGCCAGCCCAAGACAACATTTTCTTCAAGACATCGTGTCGCGGGGCCCGTTTCATGCTTCTGCCAGGGAACACCATGTTCCTCCAGAGGCGCTCGTGCAAGGGGCTTGTCAGGATGCGTCTCCAGTGTTTGCTTACACCCAAACATGGTCTGCAAAGTCGCGTTAGCAGAGAAAGCCGAAGAGCTCTTCCTTTTTTTTTTTTTTTTTTTTTTTTTTTTTTTTTTTTTTTTGAGTGGGGGATGCGCGCCATACGGTAAGTTGACGAAATCCAGGAAAGAGAAGATGAGCATCACAATTTCAGTGGGAAGACGCAGAGGATCCTTCCTGGAGAAATGCTTGTGCAGTGGCTTCCTCGCATTGTATAGCTGCTGCATGCAGACGGTTAGCAACCTGAAGAAGAATTAAAGAGGGAAGGGCATTGTTGAGGTGAGAACTGACCTGTAACTTCAGTGACGAGCTGCCGGCATTATCACTGTTGATGTGAATACCGGCAGTGTAGACCTTCCAAGCGAACTCGTTGTTCTTTTGCAGTCGAGCTATTTTGCCCAGCCGCAGGTACCCCTTTTTCCGATTGTCCTCGTCAGCATGCTGAGACTGGAGGCGAAGTCAAGGGCCATCAGCCTCTCTCATCACCTACATCGGGAAGCCTGGGGGCTAGCTCGAGGATCCATTCGGCGTCCTTTTTAGCACGGTCGAGCTTTTCCAACGCCTCAAACGTTGCGGCTCGAAAATCCAGCGCCTGGGCGTGTTGATAGTTGTCGCACTTGTTGAATGTCTTGCCTATGTCGCATTTGCAATTGTACATGGCTTCCTTGAAGATGGAGCCACCTTCGGCCGCGACCTTTTCGAAATTCTTGCATGAGCACCTCTCACGTCTCAAGCCTCTAGCACAAGAACAGCTTTTCATGGCCTGCCAGAGGCATTTTAGCAGGAGGCTGCAAGACCGGGGTCCTGTTGGCGTTTTGCCGCGACGGGGAACTACTCACTCTGGTGAACTGCTCGAGGGCCCTCTTGTACTTCTTGACCTCGTAGAAACGGCGGCCAGAGTCAATCAGATCAGTCATGGAGGGCTCTTCCTCTGGGCCACGAGATGAAGACATCATGTCTTGGAGAGACTGAGAAAGGCGGCGCATGGGGTAGATTTCATGTGACTATTCGCCCTGACGCTGCTGCTAGACCCAAACCTGAAGCACTCGCTCTCCAAACAAAGTCGTTGGTTGCATCGGAATTTCACCCCCAACGCACCTTGTCGGTCGTCGATCAAACTAGCTGTGGCATCTCGCATCAAGTAGCCAAGTTTCTGCAGTCGCCCTTTAGGTCGACAAAGCTCGCTGTTGGGGGATGTCAAGCCACCAACGTCGCATCGGCACGCGATTTATGGTGCAGGTGCAGTTCAGCATTCAGCAAGTCTGTTGAGAAGGGAGGAAGGAGCTGGGGAACCCCACCTTGTTGGTAACTGTACGTACTCCGTACCGTACCGTCCTTCCGAGTTGCAATGCGCCTGGCAACCTCGTCAAGATTTACTACTTTCAAACATTGCAGGTAAAGCCAAACGTGGCGCGCAGCATTACTGGCAGATTCCTGTGGCGCTGGGTTGTGGCTCATGGCTGGGACTCCGGGAGCACGGCAGACCCATGTACCCATGTAGCCCCCGGCCCACAAATTCCCCGTCTTGTCGAATCGGCATTGGCCACGCCGCCACAGCATAGAGAAACCCTAGCGGCACACACTTTCTTGATTTTGTCCATTTTCTCTCGTCAGCCTCATTTTTCTTGATACTATCAATTCATCCATCACCGCTTCACACCTCGCCAGGTCAAGTCAACTTGCGCCCCTTTCATACTGGCAAGATGAAGGTACAAAGCCTCACTTCCTCCTCGTCTCCCACGATTCGGTTGCTCGCATGAGAATTGTCCATCGGGTGCTGTCTGCAGATTTTGCAAGCTGCCACGCATTTCGCGTCGTTGGAAGAACCTCAACACTGGCACCAAATAGTCGGCAAGTCTTGGTCGTGAGTATATGTCTCCAGGCTAACATTTCTCTCTCTCACCGCAGTTGAACATTTCCTACCCTGCCAATGGCAGCCAAAAGCTCATCGATATTGAAGACGAGCGCAAGCTCGCCGTCTTCATGGAGAAGCGCGTACGTTGCCACCGGTTCCCTCCGGCACACCTTTCCCCCCGCCCAATCTTCCCCCCCAAGGGGACGTATTCCTCTGCGTCATACTCTCCTCGCCGTCGAGTCTCTCTACTTGATTCCGCAATTGCTTCGATTCTTGACCCCTCGATGGCGGGTGCGACGGGCAAGCGGGATCCTATTCCCGCCCTGTCGTCTCGTGTTTCATGGAACTGTTTATCTTTTCCCCCGCCCAAGACGCTGATGGCTAACTCGTACGTCTTGTACAGATGGGTGCCGAAGTCGCTGGCGATTCTGTTGGGGATGAGTTCAAGGGCTACATCTTCCGCATCACTGGTGGAAATGATAAGCAGGGTTTCCCCATGAAGCAAGGTGTAATGGCCCCGGGCCGTGTCCGTCTTTTGCTCTCTGAAGGCCACTCATGCTACCGCCCTCGCCGAACTGGCGAGCGCAAGCGCAAGTCGGTCCGTGGCTGCATCGTCGGCATGGACCTTTCCGTCCTCGCCCTCAGCATCGTCAAGCAGGGCGATGCCGACATCCCCGGCCTGACCGATGTCGTCCACCCAAAGCGCTTGGGTCCCAAGCGTGCCACCAAGATCCGAAAGTTCTTCGGCCTCACCAAGGATGACGATGTATGTTACACTTCCTTCGATCCATACTCGTTCATCGCCTATTCGGAGCTGCGGAGATGGTCGGGGCAGTCCGGATAGAGAGTGAGATGAAAACCAGGGGATGCAAGAAAGATGAGAAGACTCGACGAGAAGCGTTTTTTGCTGTTGGCTCCTATGAAACGTCCTCCCAACAAGCCACAGTTCACGCCAAAAAAAAAAAAAAACCATTCTTCTCCACCACTTCATATCCATCTGATCCCCTGGGGACGACGAGTAATGTAAACCCCCTTTTCAACACCCAAGACTAATAACAAGCCCCGCCCAAATGATAGGTCCGCAAGTACGTCATTCGCCGCGAGGTGCAGCCCAAGGGCGAGGGCAAGAAGCCCTACACCAAGGCCCCCAAGATCCAGAGACTAGTCACACCCCAGCGCCTCCAGCACAAGCGCCACCGCGCTGCTCTCAAGCGCCGCCAGGCCGAGAAGGTCAAGGATGAGGCCGTGAGTCCCCTGAACCAGATGTGGCTTCACCTAGCAGCCGTTTGGGAACAAGCGAACTGACCGTCGTCTTTTGCAGAACGAATACGCCCAAATTCTGGCCAAGCGTGTCGCAGAAGCCAAGGCTCACAAGGCCGATGCTCGCAAGCGTCGCGCTTCATCCATGCACAAATGAACAAAATTACGGCGTTTCTTTTACAGTAATGATATAACTTGAGGGGTCTCATACCTCGGTCCTACGGGTTTTGCATGCTTTTGCATTTTTGGAGTGAGGGGGACTTATTCTGGACTATATATATATAGTCTTTGCAGGGCCTTTCCATCCCGTGTGATAGATGTCGGGCAGAGAGTACTTTGGGAGTAGCAAAAAGACGCATTCGTGATGCCAAATTGACAAAAGTCGACGAGTTTGCCGAGTTTTTTGAATTTCTTTCTTTGCCTCTCACGTGGTGATGGTTAGGAGAATAATTGCTGCTCCACTTTTTTAGTCATGCTGTATATTGTATGTAAGTATGCTTTTCAGCAAGACGCCGCTGCCGCTGCCGCTGCCGCGGCCCCCATGCCTCGCAGAGAGAGGGATATTGATTGTCCCAGTGCGAGGCTCCTCTTCCTGCATGCAAACCTGTAATAGCAATCTGTTCAGAAAATAGTCGATTCCCTAGCTTTGCCGATTGTGCAAGACCTGCACTTCTTCCACACCCGACTATAGCTAGGGTTTCCGTGCTACTGTAGGAATAAAACCTCCAAAGACACCCAGCAGATGGAGTGTTGCCGGTCAGTGACCGATAAATGATGGCACCAAATTCAAACAAACAAGAAAAAAAAAGAAAAAAAGAAAAAAAAAAAAAGGCCAAAAGATTACAATAAACATGAGTCTCTTGTCATGAAAACCCCAAGGCGTGCTTTGAGAAGATCAAGTCCGTCCCAGTGATCCGATCCGTACCGCCAACACCAAGGCGCCATTTGCCATTGCCATTGCCATTGCCATTGCATCCTCTCCCGGTTCCCCCACCCTCATGCCAGTTCAGCCAAGCTATGCTTCTACCTTCGTCTCTCCCGCTGCGTCGATTCCATCACTTGGTCTATGCGAACCCGAAATACTCGCTGCCCTGTGTTATGGCTTTGTGGAGTTGAGCCCGCAACATGTCATAGCTTTCGTATTCGGGAATGTCGAGTTCTGCCCGTCACATAGTTAGATCTGTCAATCTGATTCCATCGCTTTTCCATGGACCCGCCGGCCCTGTCCGGATGTACAACTTACGATTGAAGCAGGTGTGTGAAGACGGCAACCGATCCTTATCACCGTAATCCCGATGAATATTGAAACGGCTTACGCCGTTCATTCCTTCCAGTTCCTTGAAACCGTTGAGAGGAACTTTGCTGGTACCCGTGACGAACTGGAGCAGTTTTGCTCGCTCTTCCTTGTCAAAAGACCTGACTGCCCTCCAGAACCATTGCATTTGCTGGGATGAGGGCGAGTAGTTCTGGTACTCTGTGTTGCTCTTCCAATCATCAATGTCAATGTCGGGGAGACCGGAAATGAGGAGTTCAAGTTCCTGTTCGTTGAATATGGAGATCAAGTCCGACGGTATAATCTCATGAAAGCCTGAGGTAATCGTCAGTATCGCCTTGGCAGCTTCAGACTGCGAGGAAACCGGGAGGGGCCGGCGGCTGTTGCGTCTCAACTTACCCTTCAAGAAGCTTTCCATCTGATCCTTGACCGACGCAAGCAGCTTGTGTTCGACAACCAGACGAACATAGTCGTGCTTGTTTTCTTCAGTAACAACCATCTCCCGTCCACTTGGAACCAAGTCAACGACTTTTGTCACCCCGAATTCGTCGTCTTCGACAGAAAACGTCTCGGTGATTATGTCCGTGATGTCATTGTCCAGCATCCAGCAAAGGGACTTGTAATAGTCCGGGTCGAATGATTCCATATCCTTGACAGACACGGACTTGCCCAGAATTCGCTTATAAACGGCTCGACTGAAGAAGCAATCAAGCAATCGGCCCTCATACAGCGCTTTTCCGATTATACGCCCAATGAATTTGAAAAACAATAGATGCTCTGGGTTTACTGCACTGAGCTTGTTCGGATGAAAGGTGGTACGGTCGGACGAGACTGGAATGAAGAGAACATAGTTTGGATCGAACATCTGCCGAGCAAGGACCTGGAACCACTCGCGAGTCACCCCGCCCGCATCGACGCCTTCCTCGCCATGAAATCGAATGTTCAGCTTACCAAACTTCATTTCGTCGCCTGACTTGTAGTAAAGCGACCGGAATGAGTCGTGGAAGACATGGTCGCGACGCACCGACAGCTGCAGAGGGGCGTACGAAGGGCGGCTGTTTGGGCTGCTTCGAGTATGGACGCTGCGGCTGAAGTAATTGCGCTTGTTATCAAACTCCAGGACCTTTGGATTCTTAACCAAGAGAGCGAATGTTCCAGACATCAGCTTAGGATTGTGCCGCACCAGCTCGTTAAGTATCCGGCGGTGATCTTCTGTAAACGTGAAGAATAGGCTGGCTGTGCGAGCTTCCGGAGGCGGGCTGGAATGGGTCATGTCCTTGATCGTTTGGCTCTGCACCATGTCGTCGCTTGCCGTGGTATTCTTGCACACCACCATGAGTGCTTCAATCAGGGGGAGCAGAATGGTGGCAACATTGAGCATGTTCTCCCGCTCACGAATGGCTTTCAGGCACGCACTCAGCTTCTCCCACATGGCGGAAAACGTGGAATTGTGGTAAAGAGACGTGACAAGATGCTGCTTGTCATTTTCTTTGAGCGATTCATCTTCCCCCTTGCCACCCTTTTTGCGCCCGTCAAACAGGTGATCCAAAGCAGTCAAAACTCTAAGAAGCTTGTTTTGTTCCGAAGCCCCTGGTGAAAACTTCAAGAGCGCGACTCCTTGAATCTCGGTTCCAGAGGTTGCTTGCTCAATATGCGGCAAAAGCTCATCCAGGTCTGTAACAATGTTCTCGCTGAGAAGTCGAGCCTGGTTCACGAGTTCTTGTCCGAATACAGCTTTGGCCCCGGGAATAGCGGACAGGTTTTTGATGGTTGAGATGGTGTTCTGGAATGTCTTGGAGCTGCATTCCCTGGCAACAAAGATTTTGACAACCAACGTGAGGTTATGTGCCGGAATGACGGGCGGTTGCAGTTGCTTGGGCCCTTTGGTTCCAGCGTGTTTGGTAACCCTGGGAGGCTCCCTGCCTTCAGCACCTGTGCGCTCCGGTGCCAGTACCTGTTCCGCAGTGTTTCCTGTCGCTGTACCAGCAGCGTCAGCTTGCTCGACGGTAGCCCCTTGCCGCTCCTCATCGGCCGCGGTAGACGCGGGCTTATCGACCTCTCCACCCTGCAGATCCTTCCGTTTGCGTTCCAGGTTCAGCAAGGGCAGTGTAACGCGGTTGAGGAGATCAGCAAGGTGTGTCATGGCAACAGAACTCTCCGTAACCACCTCCCGGTCCAGCAACGTCAAGAGAGAATTGATGGCGTATTTATGAGACTTTGAATCCTTAATATTGCCCTTTCGGCTCAGTGCCCTCTTGAGTGTAGACCCCACAACCTCGTGTTCCGTCAAAAACAGCCAAGGAATGTGATGGCTTCTTGCGCAAAGATCGACCAAAAGATCCAGACACTGCTGGACGATCAGCAAGGGAGAAGTTTCCGAGTTGCCAGGTTGAGCAATCGCACTCATCGGTCCGGGATTCGTCAAAGTCTTCTTAAGGCTTTGCGGTGTTTTGGGCTCATTGTCGCGCTCCTTGTGTTTTCGAGCCTTGATCGAGAGCTGCCCAAAGCTGCGCTCTACCGCGCTTACATCCATACTTCCTTCCTGGAGAATCTGAAGAATGGTGCTAACGACCTCGAGTCGATTTTGGCGGTTTTCGCATACGTCAGCAAACACGGCGAACAGATACCCTCGAATCGAGCCTTGGTGCGCGATGAACATCAATCGCACCAACGTTGCAACCCCAGACTTGTCCAGCATCTGGACCACAGTGCGCCGTTGATTTTTTTCGGCGCGGTCAGCACCATCATCAGGTGGCGGCCCTCGTCCTGGTACAGCGACGGATCGTATGCCTTGAAGTTGAGGCGCTGGTGGGTGTTGTTGGCTTAGGGCTCGTGCCTGAGCGGCCATCTCTGGTGTGAGCTGGTCCATGATGTCTTCGCCTTGGTCCATCAATACTTGCTCACGGAGGGCAGGAGGAAAGGTCAGCAAAATGCTTGCAGCGTCCATCTCAACTGCTGGCGGTTGTCCGGAAGAAGCAGCAGCTTGGCGACGACTCTCCTCACGGTGCCTTCGGCGCTCTTCTTGTCGTTCTTGCTGAGCTATCTCCATGCGTAGTTCTTCCGGAAGGGCATCAAGAAATTCCTGGAATACCTCGGTCGACTCTCCAGCAGTAGCTTCCTCGCGCGCTTGAGACCGTCTCTCACTCACTGTGTGCGCAATGACCTCTTCTCTGAACTCCTCAGGCAAAGCTGCAAGATACTCAGGATCGATGCCCAGCTCGGTTACGTCAACCTCTTCGCCTCTGATGGTTGTCATAACCCGTGGTTGGTCAGCAGCAGCAGATGTCGACGTGGTTACGACATTCTCAGCTTCAGTTGCTTCAATTCCCTCCATCGCTCCCTCGACATTGTGAACCTGCTGTTGTTCATCAGTACCAGACGTCCCGGATACAGTCATGCGGTCTCGGGCGGCCCGTTCGTGCTCCTGCCGCTCTTCTGCCTCTCTCTTTTCTCTCTCGGCCTTTTCCTCAGCAGCCTTTTCTTCGCGGGCCAGTCGTTCCTCTTCTTCTCGCTTCTTCTGTTCCTCATCCATTTTTCTCTGATGTTCTGCCTCTTCTGCTTTGATCTTCTTCTCGAGCTTCATAGCAGAGGGAGTCAGATGGGCGGTAATGATATTGCCGAGTTTGGCTGCCTCAGCAGTGTGGTTCGTTCCAAATATCATTCTGGCTTCCTCTTGGTAGCGATCCAAGGTTGATTCGGGCGTGAAGGACACGGCTTGATGCGGTTCTTGGACCGTCGCATCCCGCCGTTGGTCTGCTCTAACCCACCGTGTTGGGCCTAACTCTCTCATTTCACGAGGGCCCCCCGGTGCCGTAATATGGAAATGGAAAGCCTGCTGACCGTTACCATTGCGACTCATCATTGGCAGAAATTCCATAAGTTCTCCCAGCAGACCCATAGGGCCATCCATGTTGTGTCGAACCGAGCCAAGCAAGCCATGTGGAATTCTGAAATCCAACGAGTGAGTGTTGCCATGGCGCGAGGAGGTTTCATTTGCTTGGTCACTGCGGCGCAATAGCGGGTTGAGGCCATCCTCGGCGTTCGGTTGTGGTCCTGTAGCACGATGACCGCGAGAAAAATAACTTCGAAAGTCTGGTATCAAAGTTAGCTCTGTTTGGAGGAACTGGGTGGGATAACTATGCTCACCTAGGTGTTCACGGTGGTTCCCGGATGCAAAACGGGTCGGGAATGGACTTCGGTTCTCCATCCTAGTCAGAACCGAGCGGCGATTATGTCCTTCAAAAAACGAGAGTTGCCTATGTCTCTCGTCCGCGTCAGAAGTCATGCCGTCCCATCCCAAAGCCGGCATCTGAGGTATTTCGTCGTCTAGAGTTCCGTCAGCATTCTTCTTCCCCATCCCGTCCGAAAGGAAGTAAAACGGCCATTGCATAGTAAGCAGAGGGAGTCGACATACCAGGATAATCATCATCATAGATATACTCTTCGTCGTCCATCTCCTCTCCGTCATCATCATCTTCTGGTGATACAGGTCAGTCAATCAGTAGAAAAAAGGAGCTATATCCAACGTACCGCCGTCCTCATGATCATCATCCAGATAGTGATCGTCCAGTCCAATGTCTGGATCGTAATCACCGTCGTCTCCCATCATGGCCCTAGCCATGTTGTCGAGAAGATCGCCTGGTTCCATGCCATGTAAATGAGCCCCTTCCTCTTCCTGTACGTCTGCGTCATAATCCAAACCATCTTCCTCGGTATCGTCCTCTCCTTCAACATCACTCTCACTTTCCCATCCTGAGTCGCCATCTTCTTCGAGGGGGTTTCCGTCTTCGTCGACAATCTCGACTCGATCATCAAGGTCCTCCATATCGGCAGAGTCCATTTCGTCGTCATCTTCTTCGCTATCTTCATCGTCATCGTCATCTTCATCCATAATAACTTCGACGACTCCAGGTTCTCCATGCAGGCCTTCGATATCTCCTATGCCGCTGAGTTCCTCATCTTCATCGCTGATGTCATTCTCACCGTCCGACATGCCATCTTCCCCATACTCCATCTCGTCATCATACTCATCCCCATACATATCCTCATCATCATCCTCGTCGCCTTCGTCAGATTCGTCATCTTCTCCTCGAGGCTCGAGCATGCCGAGTGCAGAGTTTCGATACAAGTCTGGAGTCTCCTCTCTATCATCATCATCCGCGTCTGACAAGGATGAGGACGATGCGAAATCCTCGTCACTGTGTTCACCTGCTAGATCTGATGGCAAAATATTGGAATGACTCAACTCCTTGGCAGTACCTGTCAGAACTTTCAGAACGCGAAGTATATTCTTAATAGCACGCTTTATGCCTGGGTAACTGAGGTTAATCTCAGCGATGGAAGATGTCAGTTTCTCGACATATCCCTTTTCATACATAAGACGACGCAGATGGGCTTGAGTACGAGCCTGACGGCTGTCAGTGCTTCTGGAATTGGAGTTTTGGTCCCGGTCCCTTTCTCCGATCATGTGGCTCATTAGTTCCGCCAGGCACTGCATTCGAGAATAGCGTGTCTCCAACGGCTCGTTGGTAAGCGGAGCCTTCTCGTAGGCTTTTAGAACTGTATCCAGGACAAACTTTCGGACAAATAGCAGGTCAGGTTCGTCATCGTAAGCATATTTATCAGCAGACCGATCAATAACCTTCTCGCTCGTCTTCGATACCAATGCTACGAGTACTTTCTGAGTGAGCGAAGAGGTTGCGGCTCTCTTCTTGGAGGCGATGGTGTCTGTAGTGCCATTCAGGTTGCCTTGGCACAATAAGTCGTATATCAAATAATTCAAGATGCTAGACCTAGGCTTGATGGGTGTAGTGGTTGACAGAGGTGGCGCACTCCGTTTGAAGTTGATGAATTCAACCTTGGTTCGTGTGTAGCTTTGAAGGAGCTCGGATAAACAATTCAGCAGGAAACATCGATATATAAAGATCGGGTGCTCTTCAGCCTTGAAGACGGGCTTGGTCTGTTTCTTATCCCTTGCGTCAGACGCCGAGTTGTCTGCGAGGCTTGCTTCTTCCGAGTCTGCTACTACAGAAGGCTCTGCTGGGTTTGTCGCAGTTGCAAGTCCAGGCTCCTTGTCATCTACTTCACGATAGTTGATCAGTTCGCACAGCAAGAAATGAATGACGCCGTCGGGGTTCTCCACCACGGGGCGTTTAGCATCATGTTGCGGCTTTGCAGCATCAATCATTTCATTGTCGAACTGTTCAGTAGATGACTTTATGCATTCGGCGGCCGATGCGTCTGGCGGTTGTTTCGCTTCTATGGCCTTGACATTTACTTCTCCTTGATCCTTCCAAGCCAAGGGTTGCGGTCTGCTCGAGTCTCCAGAAGGGGCAATCCATCTGGAGAACATGAGAAGCTCGTTGGTCACTTCAACAAACAAACCAGGAGCGCGCAGGGCTACAGGAGCCATGGCTCGCAGGTATGATTGAACATCGGGATGACCACGTTGATTTCGCTGTAGATTGGGAAAGTCGGCCCGTATTTCCGCGCTCATGATTTGCTTCACAGTTTCCTCGTCCTCAATAACGTGTCGGAGTATCGTAATGACGTGAGCAGTTAGTCTGGTCTGCTTAAGACGCTCGGAGCCCGATCCAGATAGTTGTTTAGCCATCAAGAACAGTCGTTGCAGGTTTTTCTTTTCGCCCACTAATTTTGCAAGGCTCCGCTTCCGCGTCAAGATGACAAGTACCCGGACAACGGCAGTAGCCAGCAATTCCTCCTTTCCAATTCGAGGCAGCAAATTCAACAAAGACTCTAGGATTTGGCGGCGGTTGTCGTCCCCGACAAGAGGCAGTCCTGCTCGCACGACCGGTTCAGCGACCGAATCATCCAAGGATTTTGGAGGCTTCCACTGCACCGGGATGGGACGCTCGTCATGGCAAAGAAGCACCTCCAGCACGAGAAGGATGTAAGGTATCCATGGAGGTAATTCATCAGTGGCCGACGAGAGGGGAACTCTCAAGAAACCAACGTACTCGTCCACCTTATCGGCGAGTATTTCTGTGTTTTGCTCAAAGAATTTCTCATCTTGGAGAAGAAGAGCCAGCAAGTGAGCATACGCGGCAATACACGTTCCGTTTCGCCGCTTCTCTTCCTCGTCAAGAGCTAGTGAAGAGAGTGCGAATGTCAGCGTTGAGGCGACTTCCTCCTGGGCATCATGATTTTGTCTCCGCAAGATAATCGCTGAAACCAAATCCGAGACGTCTATAGCAGTCTCAGGATGAGCTCGAATGACGTCCAGACATTGATCGATGAGGTTGCCACGAATTTCGGCTCGCATAGTATCCAGCTTTTTCTTGAGAGCTGCAAACCCGGTGGCTACATCTTGACCAACCGATCCATCTTCCGTACCAATTGTTGGGACATTAGCGATTTTCCCTGTTGGCACGGAGGTGGAACTGTCGTCGGTCTGAGCATTATCGATTTGCCTTTCAACATACTCAACCATCTCATCAGCAGAAGATATGTCAGGCAGGGAATCCAGCATCACCGTGTCCGTGTTCGAAATACCAGCAGCGCTTGTAGGCTCATCCGGGTCCCTTGACGAGCCTTCTTTCAGGGAAGATGCGTCGGCATCCTCGACGGGAATGGGGTTCCGTGACCCAGCCAGGTGATCTGTGTGAGCACGGCAATACTCGGCGGCTGCAGTGCTATTGCCATTGGCTCTATATATCGCTTCCTGAACGAGATCTTCATCAAAGCCCAAACCTAGAGCGTCAGCTGCAACGTCTCTAAAGGCGGCCCATTTGAACCTGACATCGTTATATTTGAAGACATTGAATGGTGCTTTGCCGTCTTTCGGTATAGACTGTGGCTCATGATCCGCAGCACAGACAGACTTGAGAATTTCGAGAAGCCTCTTGATCGTGGCGTCCGAGACCTTTTCGATGAAGCTGGAAGTCCAAAGCTCCATGATTGCGGGCAGGATCCCAGCGCGGAACTCGACAACGATTTGCTGGTACACGTTCAGGCTATTTTGTGATCGATCCGCTTGCCGCTGTATGTTGAAGAGATTGGAGGTTTCTGACAGGAACTTGCCATTGACGAGGACATACTGTAAATCTAGTACTTTTTTTAGACCGTACGCGGCTACTTTAGCTCTCGAAGACTCGTCCGAGCCGTTATCTGCGTCAAGTTCCACTGAGGAAGCAAACACCCTCAACATGGTGTTAAGCACTTCGAGACCACCCTGCTCCTTGAAGGCTAGAAGCACTGGCATGATAATATGCACAGTGGACCTGTCACTCTGGCGGATCGAAGGATGGTCGATCAGCATTTCATGAATGGTGTGAAGCATAATGATCCAGTAATGAAAGTCTTTGGACGTCGGCTGGGGTTGCGCAACTGAGGGGCCTAAGTGAGATAGGACGGTATTGGCCAAGGCCATGGCAATTTCAAGTTGTCGTGGGCGGGGAAATGAGTCCAGGTGGTTGGGCTCCCGTCTTGGCAATAGTGCCTTGCCCACAGACTGGAACAGGGGGAAAGATGTCGGGATCATAGGGTGTAGCAATGTGCGAAGCATGTCGTAATTCAAGAATCGAGGACTGGATTGTTCCTCTTCCGTTGGTTGAGCGATTGGGGACGCATCTGTTCCACCGGTAGAGCTCCAACCACCTGTAGTGCTGTTCAGCACGTCCGGAATCGAAGTCTCGTCTACTCTAGATCTTCCGCGACCCGTTGGATTGTCGGCCCCAGATACACTTTGTCTGCGTAATGACCAATGCTGTGGGACGACAGAGAGTTCGCCGGCCTCTTCAGCCAAGACTCCACGAAGCAGCGGACCAAGAGACTGAATCAATTTAAGATAGTAATCGTACACATTGACTGGATAAAACTGCAAGGAATTGGACCTTGATGTTGTAAAGCAGTCGGATATGATTTTGATAAAGGTCTGCGCATTCAAGAGCGCCTTGATCTTTTGTGTGGCTCGCAATACAACCTCTGTAGTTTCGGCATTCTCGCTCCAGGATTGCAGATCTGCGACCAAAAAGGCCCCAAAGTAAGGCGGTAGGGCTTCAGTCTTTGACGCTAGTGGCTCCAGCATGTCAACATTTGACTGAGCCCGACGAAGAAGTGACGGTAGTCCACGAATAGGAGAGTGTTCGATCAACTGAGTCAAGACCTGATTGAGAACTCTTGAGGCACTGGAATCTCCGAACGCTGCGTCGAGGCTTGGTGATTCACAAAGGTCAAGCAACAATTCGATGCCACCCTTTTTGACAAAATTAGCTTTGAGGAGAGAATTGGACAAGTATCCAGTCAAGAAATTAGCGAGAGCATGGATATACGGTGTAAACGACTTCGGGCGGGCGAATTTTTGGGGTCTGCTCTTTTCGGAAATGGAGTGGCCAGCCGGTATATCCGACATGTCAATGTCTAGTCTATCGTCGGCTTCTTCCTTGTCGGATGAAGATTTCTCGGTCAAGGCCTCCGAGAGACGTCCATGAGGGTGCGCAGTGACAACGCGTCCTTCGCTATTGACCACGTATAGTCTAGCTCCCCAATCCGATTCAGTTCCCTTCTCGATGCCGAGCCAACGCACTCGAGCGACCATGTCAATCACAGCGTTGGAGATTGCTGTCCGAAGGGGTGGATGATGCCGAGCAAGCTCATCGAAGTTGGCACCGGCATTGGGAGCTAGCTCATTGTCCGCTTTCATGCAAAAGACGTGCGGCGCGCTCTCGAAAATCTCGAGGAAGCTGTCAAATGCTTTGGAAGCTACCACCATCTTCATGCCTATGTGGTTCAGACAAATCGAGTTCAGGACTTGGGGGACAATGTTGATCGCCTCCGCTGATGCAAGGATACCTTGAGCTGGTTTGCTACTTCGTGTTTTCCGGATCTCTTCATCAGACGGAGGATGAGGCCGATCGTCTTCATCTGCGATAGATGCCACTAGAGAGCTCTCGGGGGACTCAGCTGCCTCATCCTCTTGCTGCCGCTCGCTCTGTCTTGCTTCTTCGCCTTGCTGCTGCTCCAGAATTGGGCCTCCTGTTATTGCCTCCAAATATGTCCTGATCATGCCTGATTCCGATATGGCGGCGAAGCTCGTGGGATCATTGTTTATAAAATCGCTCAAAATTGTCACCGAACTTGTCCACACCACGGATCCAAAACTGTGTTTGTTTGCCATGATCGCACGGAGACTCTGGAGCAAATCTGATTTTTCAGCGAGGTTACGCAGCAATCGATCTGTATTGCCACCATAGCTGTAGGAATTCGTCATGACGTGATGAACGAACTTCAATAGCCATTTCAAGGTTTGCTGCTGGTAATATGGTATCTCATAGTCGACAGCAGCCGACTGTTGGTCCTGCCTGACACCCTTGGACGAGCGCAAGGATTCCTGGGCTTCCACGACGGCATCAACCAGAAGTCGGGCTACCGCATCAAGGCCATTTGCATTAAAGAACGACGTGAATGCATTCTGATAGGTCCAAACCAGGCCGTCCAAGAAGGCTAATACCATGGAATGATGCCGCTGCGCAACATGTGATCGAATGTTGAGTATCTCGACCAGAATTTCCATGAGACCCGC
The DNA here is from genome assembly GCF_000687475.1 of Ustilaginoidea virens. Taxonomy (NCBI): domain Eukaryota; kingdom Fungi; phylum Ascomycota; class Sordariomycetes; order Hypocreales; family Clavicipitaceae; genus Ustilaginoidea; species Ustilaginoidea virens. The sequence goes on from NC_057316.1 coordinate 3,207,127, forward strand.
CGAAACCATCTCGCTACCAGCCCTCGTAGCCATCGAGAGGTGAAGTGTCAGAGAGAATAAGTTGTTTCGCCAGTCGTCTTCTTCAGTGGCCTGATATCCGGCATCGGCGGCATCGTCAACTTGCATACCTGCCACAGCCTTTCTAATGACGTACAGCAAGATACCGTGGTTGACATTGGCATTCAATGCGGACAGGACATCTTGGCATTTGCTGCTGAAGCCAGATATGGCCTCGAGCAGAGCCAAAGAGAATGTCTGCAGCCAAAGCGGAATCCTCGTGTTGGCGTCCGCAGAAGGGTGTATCAATTCTGCGAGCTGGTAAATTAGTTGATACCGCCTCGTCTCATCGACGTCATGTCGAAGTATTTTCTCCACAAAGCTCGACTCGGTGTGAATATAGGCTAGGTTCGTAATAGCAAGGAGCCGAGTAGCAAGCAATTTCTGTCTGGACTCGAGAGACTCCGTGAGCGCTTTCGCGACTCGAAGGCGATGGAAGAGCTCGTATTTTGCTGTCGGCGGCATATCGGCAGGACATCGTTTCACAAGGTCGTAGATTGACGTCGTCGTAATGACTGACCTGGACACTTCAAACGACTTTTGCCCGGATGATGCTTGTTCATCAGCTATGGCGGGAGTCCGTGGCAAGACGGGAGAGGAGTCATCCCCTGCCAAATTGCGAACTCGTGGAGTATGCTGGGCGCCTCCAACTGCGTGACTGCGGTGCAGAGGTGTTGGGGTGGACGTCGTTGATGAGCGGCCAGGCTCGTGTGACGCATTGGTAGCAGCAGGGCTATCTTGAAGGTAGTAGTGCACCTTGACGTCGCCCCAGCCCTGCCATCGCGTTTCATCGCAGGAAGCAACGGCAACCAAGTCGTTGGCATGAGTCGTGGCAGAGTTTCTACTGCCGGATCCATGGCCCTTTTCCTTGCCCTTAGTTGGAACTGGCGTGGACGGCGTCGGGTCTCCCAGACTGATGCTTGGTGTTTTGACGAAGGGAAGAGCAATTTGCTGTACCCGGTCAAGGTCAATATTGTAATGATTGGCTAGAAGAGCTGAGCTAATTTGCCTGGATGCATTAGCTATGCGTTTGACAGATGCCTGATATCGTTGTGCCAATTCGGAGCCAACTTCGAGAGTAGAAATCAAGACTGAAAGGGACGTGGTATTTAGAAGGTCGTTCAAGTGGGCGCTACTCGCATATATGCTTCTGTTTCCGCAGTGTTCCAGGAGCATGCGGGTAAACCGCAGAACAGCTTCTATAAGCAATCTGTCTCCGTCAGAAGAGAAACCAAGCTCCATGAGCTCTTCCAAGCTCCACTTTCTCTCGTCGCGAAAGTCCGAAGATTTAGACTCGTTGAGAAGAATGTGGGTGCCGAAGTCGCGTGACTGGGGCCCGTCGTTTAGGTTATAGACCTTGCAAAAATGCTCCAAAATGCTGTCAAATCGATTCAAAAGGGGTATCCAGTGATAAAGATCGCCCCGACCAAAGGGCCATTGCGAGGGGAAAGACGCTAGGTGGTTCGGTAAGGATGGAAGTTCAATCGTGGATGCAGTTTCGACAAAGGATTTGAGCCAAGGAGACTAAACGGAGCAACGATTAGTAACAGAGGCACGTCTATAGTTTTTCTTGAAAACCCCATTTATTAGTCATGAGGGGTTCGAGAGCTCTCTGAAATTACCTGTGTGTCCTTGTGCTTGGACTGCATGGACTTTGTGATTTTGCCCATGGTGAAAAGTGAGGGCGGCAAAGCCGCGGAAACAAAAGCAAGCTCCCCCTCCCACTACAGCCTGGCTTCCCGCCTCGTCAACGCAACTGGCAAAGGTGAAGTGCTCTTAAACGGACAACTGCCGGCGTCCTTTTTCTACTGGGGGGGTCTGAGACTGCGGTATAATGTTTCGGGTGGTGAGGCAAACTTGCGTCTTGTAAACGCCCCTCGAATAGCGAGGAGAGGGGCTCAAGAGGAAACGGCACCGGATCGAAGGGCGGTGATAAAGAAGACTGCGAATATGAATAGCTTACTTCTTGGTAAGCATCCGGATATCTCCCGCCGATCCAGAATTAACAGTCAAGGTCACGGCCGGCCTATTCAGCAGCTTGTCTTGCTACCGTTTGGCCGATAACGCTCCAGATAGAGAGAGCGCTGCTGGCACGGGTGCAGGACCGTCCCAGAGCAGGTTCCCAATATCGGCGAATAAACCAACTTTTTGGTGCAGACGAGGGTGTCGAAAACCTCCGTGAGTCGGTTGACGGTACGGGGTCGATTACCCGTAAGATGGAAGGAGGGAGATGTCGATTCGAGGAGAAAGTTACGATGTAGGGAGAGAAAAATATGGAGTTGTTTGGACATCAGAACATCAGGTTATGGAAGGTGGGCCTTTGCGTAATGGGAGTCCAAAGTTTGAAGTGGGTCCAAGCTTCTCGAGAGCCTGTAGCTGGTTAGGTGCCTGGTACCTACCTCCTGGTCTAGTGCGTGTGCAAACGCACGGTACGGAGTACCTACCTCTCGGGAGTCAGGACAGCCAAGCAGCCACCTAACCTACCCTAGAGACAGGCATCTTCCCAGGTACCTACCTACCTACCTACCTCCTACCTACCTACCTAGGTAGGTACCTACCTTACCTACATGGTACCTTTAGTATCGCAGTGTACCGTACTCCGTATAGTACCTAATAAAGTCATATATTGTGAGGCGTCACACTTTTGGTGCAATATTTAGACTGGTACTACCTCTTGGAGTGGTGATCTTGGGCTTTGTCCTCGCCGTCACCATCGCTAAGTACTTACCATCGAGACCTGCGTAGAGTTGGGGGTACTGCGGAGCCAAGTGGTTGCTGAGTTTTTGCGCCACAGGTAGGTTAGGTTAGGTACCTTGGGTACATAGGTACCTAACTTATCGCACATGCATTGTTTCGATCTGATAATGCATTATTACTATTTCACAGACAAGCGGCGGCTAAAACCTCCAGTCCTATCCTGCGGATTTATGGAATCTCGCCAGTGTACACCGTACTGAAGTACAGAGCAGTAGTATCCGACACTTCGGTATCAATTTGACTCCCCCAAGCGCTTACTGGGGTTGGAAACTCCAATCATCATTCTCGGAATACGCGCCGTACAATTGATTGGGTTCTTTGATGATTATGCGCTTGGCGAAGATTGAAATCGAACAAGCGCTAGAGCGGCATCTTTTGTTGGGTGTTGCTGAATACTGGGCGGCATATCAGCTTAGGAACAGAATCAAGCGTTTCCATATGCCGGAGTGCCTTTCTCTCTCTCTCTCTCTCTTTCTTCTCTTCTGCAAGGAAGAAAGGGTCAGGAAGCTAGTTGACGTCACTAAGTAGGTAGCTTTCGACTTAACTCTTAGCACGCAGATTCGCCACTACATCATCTTCAGACTCTTCAGACCACCTCGTAGGGGCGTATGGTTAAAGTCTTGGGAGGCACGCGTGCCGATTGCGTCTCCAAGATGAAAAAGGAAAGAAAGTAAAAGAAAGTAAGAAAGTGAGAAGAAGCAGAAAAGAAGCAAAAGACAGACAGCTATTTCCTTGTGGGGGACTTGGGAAATATGGAATCAATGGCAGGAAAATGGGGGTGCGGTCAATTGACTGAAGGTACCTACCTGTTGACCCAAGGTGCCAGACTACTAACTGACTTCAGGCCTCCATGAACTATATGTCCATGTCTGGTACATTAGGTCAATACTTTGCAGAATTTGTCTACCTCCTACGTTCTCTTTGTCCATTCCTTTCCTTCGATTGCCTCGAACATCTCCAGTTCGTGTTACTTACTCCTTCATGACACGGTTAAAAAAAAAAAAAAAGGAGGGGGGGGCCGAAATAAAAGAAGAAGAAGAAGAAGAAGAAGAAGAAGAAAAAAAGCTGTTCACAGGGGAAGAGCACGCAAGATTTCAGTGCTGAGCGACGGATGGGCGTACAAGTTTTGTCAAGCCCAGTTTGGCTTCTGGTTCAAAATCGCGTCCTCATTCAATCGAGCTAATGCAAGGGACAGAACTGAGTGCCAACAATGTCGACAGGGGGTTTAACTTGACCGGGTTTAAGGAACAACGTCCAGAAGAGAAAACGAGCCGTTTCATATTTCCTTTATTTCGACATGTCCCTACCTACATCGTCGTTGGATGAAAAGATACGTGTCGGTTGTCGGTTGGTTCCATTGTACTGTAATAAATCTACAAAGTATCCGCCTTGCTACTCTATATGTGTTGCAGAATTTGTAGATGACCACGGCAGGTCTGCGGCTTAAATTACAACCAGCATTCTTCGACAGAGACGAAACATTTGAAGGCGGGAAGACATGAACGGCCCCCCCATCCATTCCTGTCGTTGTTCGACTCCTTCCAACGTGGGAGGTGCGAATCGCTGCAGGGCTTTCCTTGAAGCAGCAAAGATAGCAAGACGTGGATGGACGCATCGATCTGATGGCATCTCGGCCCCTTTCTTCGGAGCATGAGTGAGTGCCGACGGGCTGCAAAAGTAGACATACTGTACTTTAAAAAGCAAAGCCGTTGCCAATTCGTGGACAGAGGCAATAGCCGTGATAGTGGGGCACATGAATGCATCCGGCCCTTTATTACATATGCTTTGGGGCCAGATTGACGCAAACAACCTGGGCAGACACCAGACTGACCAGACCATTACAGACCATTACAAGGTTCCAGCATGTTACAGTAGATGTTAGCCAGGAGGGTTGGCAAAGTGCCTGGCTGCCACGGCCTGGATTCAGTCAATTGATGCTTGATGCTTGCTGTCATTGACCAAGGACCACCCCTGACGCTCACCGCCGACGCCAGGCATCACGCCTCCCCCCTCCCCCCCCCCCTATGTACAATACGCTCCCCCTCCATGCCCCCATCAAACCGACCATCCAAACTCCACACATGCATCCTTTTGACCATTCTGTTCGTAAAGGGGGACCAAGACTTACAGCTCTCCCGCACTCATATTCTGCTCATTATTCTGTTTCTTATACCGTACTCTTGCGTCCTGGTATAGGCTCTCTACTTGGCGACACTGTGTGGCACGCAACATTCCAAGTCTTTGTGTGTGTCCTCCTCCACCTCCTGCACACCATCGATCAACGCGTCAACAAATCGAGTCCGACACTCGCACATAACTCCCCGCTGCCTCCCTCGCCTTGGGCCCGACTTTCAAAGGCGACCCGCTCCTTGCTGATGGCCAGGTGCTGAACTCCTGGGTCAACCAAGTACATTCCATTCCCATCTTTCACCACGGTAAACGTCGTCGCATCGCCCTGCCAAGTATAGCAAAGCATTATGTCGTTGCAGGGCGGCGAGGAAGCCTCGTCTGCCCTTCACGAGGATCACAGCCCCCATCCATCCTCCGCAGCCGACTCCGACAGCCAAACTACAGTACGTCTTTGGCAAAACGCAATCCCCTTTCCTCACGCTGTCCTGATGCATGCCCAACCAGCTCAACATCCCGAGACACTAACCCACAAGCTATAGGACGGACAGCAAGACTCGTTCGAGGACGCCATTGACAATGCAGATAGGACGGCGGATGCGATAGATGCTGGCTCGGCTCGGTCGCTGACCAGGAGATCTGCCTCTGTAGCAATAAGTTCACCGCCCCAACCAAACCGAGGGAAGAAGAGTCGCGAAGAGGATGGGGTTGAAGAGGAGCACCGCGAGCAGCAACGCGCCCAGGACGAGCATGTAAACGTGATCAACGGCGCGCCGAAACAGAAAGCCCGCCGGACATCGTCGGCCTTGTCAAATCGCATTGCGGACGCATCAAACCTGGACAACATCAATCTCGATGATGAGGGCGTGGCCAAGGTCCAAGGTAAAAGCGGTGGACTCCTTTGAACATGAACATTGAAATCAACCCCTCCCCGCTAACCCTTGACTTTTCCCAGAGCCCCCTAGCCCACCAGAAAAAGACATGTTTGCAAGCAGGACCCTTTCGCTGAGCAGCATCACAAATGCACTTGGCCCATCGCCTTGGCCTCCCACTGCCGAGTCTCCGTCCAAGAGCCCTGCCAGGTCCTTGATTGCGGTCGCTTCTCCAGCACAGCCACCGCTGCCACCGCTGCCACCATTACCGGCATTGCCACAGCACCCCGGGCCCCCGAGCCGAAAACTCACGAGTCCCTTCTCCTGGCTATCGCGAAGCTCGTCAAGCAAGGATAAAGACAGCCCCCCTATGTGTCCGGGAAACACTACTGGTCGGAGAAACACCGCGAGCTCGATTGCGACCTTGACCAGCAACCCGGAAATGATGCTCAGCAAGCTTGACGAGCAGAATAAAGCTGATAATGGATCGCAACGTGAGAGTCTCAAGGACAGGTTCAAGGCTCTTAGAATGCGCGAGGAAGCAGGCATTCATCTCATTACCGGAGGAGAAAATGACGGTCACGGGGATGGCTTCAGTCTGGCCCACCCCGTAGGTGAACACGAGGACAAGAGTCCGTTGACACCTGTGCCAAACCCCAATCACGATCTAGCCCCCGGCACTGCATCAGGCGTGAACGCTGGGCCATCGGCAATGCAGGAGGCTCAAGTGGATTGGGACCTGTGGCAGTCTGTCGTTTACGAGGGCCCCGCCGCAGTGGCTCGCACCAGCCCAGAAGAGTTGAACATAGCCATAGCTACCGGCATACCAAACGCTATTCGTGGAGTGATTTGGCAAGTCCTCAGCCAGAGCAAGAATGAACGGCTTGAAGCCAAATACAGGGAACTAGTGGTCCGTGGTACCGACAAGGAGAAGAGACGCAGCGACAGCACGACGAGCAGCTCCACCACCAGCAATCATGCAAACGTCGCCAATTCCAATGGCGATGGCGTCAACTCGTCTGCGTCCTCTGTTCATTCCAACCAGTCTCATGGTAACGGCACTGGTTCGCCGCAGAGCGAGAAGAGTCAGGAGGCATCTGCCAAAGCACAGGCCGCGGCAGAGGCAGAGAAGAAGAAGAACAAGAAGAAGAAGCAAAAGGTGGATGCCGCGGCTCTTCAAAAGCTAGAGCGCATCATTCGACGCGATCTCGGAGCCAGGACGAGCTATTCCAAATATGCCGCGGCTGCTGGGCTCCAGGAAGGCCTGTTTGGTGTCTGCAAGGCATATGCCCTCTTCGACGAGGATGTTGGGTATGCCCAGGGCATGAATTTTCTGATTATGCCCCTGCTGTTCAACGTGAGTGCAACTGTTCACCTGGGCGCGCGAGACGTAACCGAGTTTGGCTGCTAACACGTGCAACCAGATGCCCGAAGAGGAGGCATTCTGCCTGCTTGTTCGACTTATGCACCAGTACCAACTCCGTGACTTGTTCGTCCATGACATGCCCGGATTGCACCTGCACCTGTATCAATTCGAACGCCTACTGGAGGACCTGGAGCCTGCGCTATACTGCCACTTGCATCGTCGAGGAATCTCCCCGCATCTTTATGCCACCCAATGGTTTCTCACGCTCTTTGCATATCGATTCCCGCTTCAATTGGTTCTCCGCATCTACGATTTGATCTTTTCGGAAGGCCTGTCTGCCATCCTGCGATTCGGTATCGTGCTGATGCAGAAGAACTCGTCTACACTCCTCAAGATATCTGATATGCAGCAGCTTACAACCTTTCTCAAGGATAAGCTCTTCGATGTCTACATTGACAAAGATCCTAGTCAGGGCAGCATTCTTGAGAACGGCTTCTTTGGCAGCTCGAGCTCAAGCCTGGACAAGGAAGTTTACAGAGCGGACCAGCTCGTCAAGGATGCGTGTGAGGTCAAGATCACGCCCGAGACCTTGAAAACGTATACATCCGAATGGGTGGAGAAGACCAAGGCTGACAAGGACAGGGAGACGGAGCTCCAGGATCTTCGTTTAGCAAACCAAAATTTTTCCATTCAATTACGAAAGCTGGAAGAGCGCGTGCAGGCTGGTGACACGGAACAGGCAGCTCTGGCCACCGAACTCGTCCACACCAAGGTCGAAAATGAGGAGTTGAGGGATGAGAACGAAAGCCTCAAGGGACAGGTCAAGGAGTTGAGAAACGTGATTGAAAAACAGCCTGCCGAGATTGAAGGATCGTGGAGGTTGGAACGAGACGACTTGATGAAGCGTAATGAAAAAGTACACGAAGAAAACCAAAAACTGGAGAAGGAGATGGCTGAGCTCGAAGAAGAGCTAATTCAAACCAAAATGCAATATGCAGAGGTACGTTAAGATTTCGTGGCCGGGGAAGGGGGAGGAAATTTCCTCCTGCTCATTTGATACCCACGCAGAGACTAACCGAGCGCACGGTAAAATCAGGTCAATTCCCAGCTTGAAACCCTAAACCGCAAATGGTCAGAGCTCAAGCGACAATTTGCATGATACAAGCGCATTATATCCCCTGTTTTCGGCTTGGTCGAGAGGCTCGTGCAAGGCGCGCCGCGGGTCAGACGCCCGCCTTTTCTGCAGTCGGCATGACGAATACGGCACAACGGAGTTGGGCTGCTTGCTTCTTCGCTGTTCTACCAAAGCATTATGTATAATCACGCCCTTTTTTTTTTCTTTTCTTTTTTTTTTTTTTTTTTTATAAACCACGAGCTGTTGTTGCATGGGAGCATGATGAAAACTGGACTTTTCCTGACTGGATCCGCGGGCGGTAGAAGATGGAAGTTGGGCTGGCTTGTTTTGTTGTACGATGATGTCGGTATCCTAGCATGCTCCTCTCTCTCCGTACATTGAATTGAGTTCTTGGAAGAGGTCGGTCACTGTGGGAGGGCATCGGCACCAAAAAAAAGGGGGATGGACGTACGTGAATCGAATGAACCATGTTTCAGATGTAGCGCAATGGAGACGAAGAGTCGATGCAAGTCGAACGAGGCGAGAGCGTCGTGTTTCTCGCGTTGTGTCCTCGGTTGGGCCGGCATCCTGCATGATAAATGATGCCAAGCATTTCGTCAGTTTTCTGTGAAGGTGTCAAGTCACATGGAGAGATGGGCCTTTTTTTTTTTTTTTTTTTTTTTTTTTTGGGTTGTTTTGTCTCTTGTTGAAAATCAAATCCGGTTTCGAAATGGATTTCCATCACGTCGCATGCACCATTGCGTCAGGACGCAGAAATGTACATGTCATCATTGCACGTTATAGAGGTTCTCCTTGTTCGTCCTTCATTTCCCTATGAGACCCGTTTCCGATGCTTTACAGGAAGCTCCGCATTGCCCTGAAATGCCCAAGATGACTGAGAAAAATCCCTCAACACCATGACATGATACCATGGAAAAGAGAGGAATTTTCCAAAAAAAAAAAAAAAATTCCACCTGCCTTTTGCCTCAGACACGCAATCGTGCCAAAAGGCAAATGGAATCGATCCCCTCCGTTTGGTCTGAAATCCCGCCCAGCACCTCCCCAACCACCAAAACTCTCCAGAGTCACGCACAACGACGCCAACATTTTTACTTGTGAAGCTTGCGCTGGTAGAAAGCAAGCTCCTCGCCCTCCAAGATGTAGCCGTCGCAGCGACCAGACTGGCCAGGACGGCTGGAGATGATGGCGTACAGGCGACCAGCCTCAAACTGCTTCTCGACGGCGGGGTCGACCTTGCCGCGGGCAGCGAAGCGCTCCGCCTGCTTCTTCTCGACAGACTTGGACTTCTTGACCTCCTCCTCGACCTTGCCCTCCTTGGCGGCCTGCGCCTTTTGGCGTCTGCGGCCAATGGGCTGGCCGTAATGGGCCTCGTACCATTGTCGGAAGGGGGCCGCGTCGATCTGGACGACGGCGCTGCGAGTCAGGGTGTTGGTACGGACGAGCTCGTTGTTGGAAGGGTGGTAGGCGACGACAATGACGCGGGTCTTGCGGGTGCAGCCCTCAGAGGCCCAGGCAAAGTTGCCCGAGTCGAGACGCAGGGCACGGTGCTTGTGGTTGCCGCCGCGGGTGCGGACGGTGTGGATGCGCTTGGCGCCGATACGGGTGTTGGCACCCTGGCGACCAGCTTCGAAAGCGCGCTTCTTCCCTGTTGGCAAAGGTCAGAACGTACGATTCATTTTTAGGCGTTTTCCCGCAACCAGTTTCTCTGTGTTGTCGTCCTTGGACGACCAAAGAAACAAGGAAACAGCTCTAAAAAGACTCAATACGGGCTTTCGAGTATTTCTTCGAGTTGTTTTCTTCCCTCCTCGTGGTCTTTTTTTTTTCCCTCCCGGCCTGACGAAAACAATTGTATGCAAAGTCTGTTACGCACGGTAGTAGGCGCGCTTGGCACCGGACGCGGAGCGCTTGTGGCGGGAGTCACGAGAGATACCCATGATTGCGAGCTCTGGGAACAAAGAATCTGGTTAGTACATGGTTTTCAAAGGTGCAGCTTGGGCTGATTCATCACGAGGTATATCCGAGAGAGTAAGAGATGAGAGGGTTCGGAAAGCCGAATCCGAGTAGGCCAGCAGGCGATGGTCGTTTTATTCGTGGCCCGCTGCGGATCGAAGAGGCTCGGGGTGTCAGGAGCACAAGACTTTGTTGTTCACGTATGTCGCGTGCTTTGCCGTAGTAGTTGTCCTTATGCTAAATCGTCTCTCTCTCTCTCTCTCTCTCTCTCTCTCGTGTTGCTCTCGTGTTGCTCGTTGCGAGGGTTGTGCTGTGCACTCACCTGATGATTATGCGTGCACCAGGCAATCGAAATGGGGACGGATGTGGGAGGAAAAGAAAACAAACTTTGTAAATGGGCCAGTCGATGTGGGCTGAATTGGATCAAAAAAATTGTGCTTGTGGGTTTTCGCTTGCCCCAAGGTACGTACCGCCATGAGGGCACTCGGAGAAAGGTTGCTCCGAAATTCAACGAAGCCTTGTATTTGTCTCATTGGCGGGGGTGTGTTGTGCCTGTGGCAAACAACAGTCCGCTGCTTGTACTCCGTACTCCGCAGCTACTCCCATGTGCATTCTACATTGATACTCCGTAGTATTCCGTCTTTTGACTGCTGTCCTCGTTGAAACCTCAAACGTCTACCGTGTCCCACTGCGTTCATTCCAAATGCTGCGAGATTCGGAGCTGCCGTCCAGCCGACCTTCCCAAGCTCACACACCAAACGCTTGAGATCCTGCTCAGCTGTCCCAGCCCCAGTCTAGACTCGTTGATATCTTCATATTCTAAACGTCGCTGTTATGCTTTTGATAACCAATCCATAAGAAAAGCCATGAGAAAGAGTGAATGAAATAATTATGAATGCTAAGAACAGGGGGAGAGGGAATAGATGAGCATTAGCCGTCGCATATTCTTTCGACAAGCCTGCAGAACCAGCTTGCATCAGCCAAGTCTCCGGGTTCTTCTTCCAAGTCACGGATCACTAGCTGCAGGAAATATGGCTTGGGCTCTGTTTCGAATCGCTCCCTCTCGCTCAGAGGGTCAATCAGTTCTTCGTCGTGGGTAGAGGTTCCAGACCGAATAAAGCGGGTGTTGACTTTGACAGCCATGGTTTCCCAGCAGCGGACGATCCTTTTTGATGTGGAATGATCATCGTCGCTTTCAACAGCAACAACTTCCTTCACAATCCTCAACCTTGGTAAAGGAAAGCAGCGATCTCGCTCTATCGGCCGTCTATTGTCTCCTACTTCTTTGAACTCGGCTAAAGGTGGCCATGTGACCAGCTGAGCGTCGTCATCTGAAATATAGTCTCTGAAACAGTTGCGGGATGCAAAAACTGGTGAGAGCATGTCGTTGAACTGTTTTCCTTGAAGAAAGGGGACAATTTGGGCGACTCCTTTTTTGTTTTCCCCACTGTTGGCTTTCTTGCGCTCCAAAGTGGCCATGCGCTTATCAAGTTCCCGAGACAGCCTTTCCTTCTTGATGTCTATAATTTCTGCTCGTAGTTTGGTAAGTTCTGCTGGATTTCGCGGGACAACTGGAGAATTTAAGGCTCCGATATAACCCAGATTCTTTCCAGTCGTGGAAAATGTCTTGCGTTCGTTGGTCTCCTGGCTCGTCCATCTCTTAGATTGTGACCACGATCCTGACGTACCCGTGATTTTTGCTGCAGGTGGTTGTGTTGACGCTGAGACTGTGCTGAAAGCTCCTCTGTTGGACGTCTTCTTAACGACTTCCAAGACCGGTTCGTTAGTGGCGTATGTTTCTTTTACGAACAAACCTGATCTGGGCGTTCTGCTGATGTGATTGCGCAATGGCGGCCTTGCGCAGGAAAAGCCTCGCTTCTTTCCATTCTCGGCGGCGCAAAGAAGATTGTCGGGGTTCATGGGCGAGGTCTCACTTTTGGGTGGACTAGTGCTGGATTGGACAATTTCGGAGCGCTCGACGGGGTCTGAATAGGTAGATGCCTCCTAAATCAGGCTGGTGAGTGCAATGTGCTTGGTCATGTATTTCATCATCCATGCCTCCCCCTTACGGCGCTTACCTTGACCAAAGTCCCGGGCATGCCAAGAAATGTTTGCGAACCTGAGAGTGATTGGACTGCTTCTGCGTTAAAACAGTTGATGCCACCCTCGGGTAATTGTGTGATTCCGTCGCAAGGCGAAAACTGTCGTCCGACGCTCCCAGCAAAGGGGTCGGTTTGACAGAAATGGCGTGACAGTAGGGGCAATTGCTTATAGCAATTGTCAGCTGAAGCCTGAACAAGACTTGATTGAAATGAATCGGATGAATCAAAGTTGTCAAGATATGGCGTGTATCTTGCGGACGCAGATTCGAAGAACAAAGGCAAGGGTTCGTCAGGACAAGGGGGCGACGGGGCGCTTGCACACGCAAAAGGGCCCTGGGTTAATGAAAGGCTAGCTTCTGAATCGGAATTTGGAGACGTGTTACTGCTGGAAAATCCAGTTTGCGTGCTAGTGATGGATTTTTTTGTCGCACGGCTCGGAGCCTTGCGCCATCCACCAGCATCATCACCCATCTCGCATTTCCCAGCACGGGATGAAGTACAGGCCAGCGGCTTCAACCCAGAAGCATGAGACCCCAAATTGATGCCCCCGTCACGACGCCATGTTGGTTTTTGGCCCAATTTCGTGATACCTGGGGATAGGTCCGGTCCGGGCAGAAGATGCGGTCCACTGACGCTGGCGGAGGAGGCACATGGTTGGGTGCTGAGCCGGCCTGTTGTTGCAAACGTGGTGTCTCGCAGGGCTTTGCCGCAGGAAGAATTGGGAAATATTGGATAGTGAACAATCGGAGGATAAAGAATATGCGGAGGTGTATGATACAAACTCGCGGCAAAGTGTACGGGGTTGCAGTATGGAGGCATACTCCAGCCCTGGGCGGGGTCCGCATAGCTGTTGAGAGGCGAGACGGTGAACAGGTGTGAATACTCCAGTAAGGGGGTTTGATGAGGTGTGAGAGGCTGATTCAAGTCGTGAGGACCAAGTCTGGTTGAGTCGTGATCTGCATGTGACGCGGGTGCCAGAGTATGGACAAAAGGAAAGCAAGGCTCGTGGATGGTCTCGTCCAGGGGAACCGCAGAGGAAGACCAGCCAATTTCTGGACTTGAAAGAGGCGTAAAGTCGCTGGCGCACGGGTTCATTCTGGGTTCATTTAGTGAGAGAGGGGGGGGGGGGGGGGGGCTATTTGGGCGATGAGCTGATTCCGACAGCCTTGGCCTCCTCGACCTTCCCTTTGTTGTATTCAAGAAGCGGCTTGAAAGAAAAACGGAGGTCCGAGAGTGTAGAAGCCTGAAGAGCTCAAGCCGTCACGAGCAGTGCTGTGTGTGATTGTAGCCCAAATACTCTTGAACTGGATCCGCAGAGTGTAGAATTGATGATTGATGTGGTGATTCGATCTTCATGTTGGGGTTTACGGTAATGCGAGGTCATTCCTTTCCCTGCCTCCCCCCCCCCTTTCCCCCCCCACTGGCGACGTGCTGCTACCAAAGATGAAGAATTTGGGAGCAGATTAAGCAGATTAAGCAGATGACAGGGCTTGCAAGCACGCAAGCAACAAGTCGTCAGCTCGGAAAAGGGAAGAGGAAGAGTGATTCGAGGCAGCAACCGCCGAAAGGGCAGTGTCATGGCATGAACTCTGGTGGCTCTGGTGACACAGGAGTGAAGAGCGCCAGGTCGATGGCACGAGCGGGCAGAGCAAAGCAGCAAGATTGGGTAGGCGAGTTGGTCTGGTGTGGTATACACACGTCCACAAGTCGCATCTTGGCCCCCTGGACAGCTGCTGGAGCGAATAGGTCGAGCGAGAGGGAGACTCGAGGTGCAAACAAAGGTCTGACAGCAGCCATATGGCAGCCAGCTGGACCAGTCGTCGCAAAGGTATCACGGTGAATCAGGCACTTGGCAGTGTTGCCGGTCATGGCCCGTGTTTGAGGAACCCTTTGCATGATGGAGCATGTTTGGCAAATAGGAACGAGGAGAGGGCTGAGGAGAATGCTCGACGAGGGGAAACTGGGGAACAGGGCCAGGCGGAACTCGGCAGGAAAAAAATATAAAAGAAATAGAGGGAGGGCAGCGTACGTCAGGCCGGTCACGGTCAAGCTCGCATTTCCGCATCACGGATTTCCTGCCCAACCAAGAAATGCACGAGGACGAAGGTGCTGCACACTGCACACTACACACTGCACAACTTGCACAACTTGCACAACTTATTAACCTCCTCCGATCGGGGACTTGCACGACTTGCACCTACCTGGTACTCGACAGGGAGATAGGAGCCTACTGTAGGTACCTAGGTAGGTACCTAGGTATGTAGTCAGCGGTCACAGTACTGTATGTACTATGCTCTATACAGGTTATGCACGCTGCAGGAGCTGGCCCATGTCCTTTTTAGGCTCGACGGATATTCCGTCAGCCGTCAACTACCTACGTATGTACAAAGCTCCAGTCAGCCTTCTTCCCCAACAGCTTGGTCACCGATTGATTACAGTAGCTCCCATTGCCGTCTGGCAACCCTCCAGAGCTCCTTCAATTTCGTCGTTGCGCTCAACTACCTGAGGTAGCTGTCGTCGAGAGTCGCCCGGCATGGCCACCACCACCACAATCAAGCTCACAAATCGCTGTACGTGCCGTCGCCGCCTTGCCAACGCGGCCCTATTTCCCACCAGCTAACTAACCTCGGTTTCAACACGGGCAGCACCCAAGCAGCCCGTCAAGCGACTTCCCGCATCTGTCGACCTGCCCGCCGATGCCACCGTCGACGACCTCAAGGCCCTCGTCGCCAAAGAAGCCAAGATTGGGGACTTCAACCGTATTGGCATTTTCGACCCGGCCACCAAGAAGACTCTGAAAAACCGCAAAGCCGCGATTGCCGATGAACCCAATGTGCTTGCCGCCAGAGAAGTTCTCGTCAAGGACCTCGGTGCGTTTTTGCCCAGCCTGAAATATATTCTTTCTTTCAGTCGCTCTCGCTCCGTCACCCGAACCAGACGTCTCGTCACGTCACCCCGAAAAAAAATAATAAAATAAAATAAAATAAAACTCCTATTATTTATTAAATTTTTTGAAAAAAAAAAAAAAAACGAAAAAAAAACTGACCCGCTCTTCTCTTCCCGTATTCTTTCCCGTCTAGGCCCCCAGATTGCTTGGAGGACAGTCTTCGTGAT
Organism: Ustilaginoidea virens; assembly: GCF_000687475.1. NCBI lineage: Eukaryota > Fungi > Ascomycota > Sordariomycetes > Hypocreales > Clavicipitaceae > Ustilaginoidea > Ustilaginoidea virens. The sequence goes on from NC_057316.1 coordinate 3,222,607, forward strand.
TGAATACTTTGGACCCATCCTCCTCCACCTCGTCGTCGTTGCAGCCCGGCCTCTACTTTTCAAAGACGGCCATGGTCCCATGTCCACGAGCCAATGGCTCACCTTTGCCATGATCGTGGCCCATTTCGTCAAGAGAGAAGTCGAAACGCTCTTTGTCCACAAGTTTTCGGCAAACACCATGCCTTTCTTCAACGTCTTCAAGAACAGCTTCTTCTACTGGGCCCTGTCGGGTCTGCTTTGCGCCGTGTCCATCTACAGCCCCAACTCGTTTGCCGCACGGGCCGATACGCCGCTCTTTGATCTTGTTGGCTTTGGCCTGTATCTTTTTGGCGAATCCGCCAATGCCATGGTTCACCTGTACCTGTCTAGTCTTCGATCTGCCGGGGGAACCGAACGCAAGATACCATCTGGCTACGGCTTCTCTCTTGTCACCTGCCCCAACTACATGTACGAGATCCTGTCCTGGGTCGGCATCATCATTGTTAGCCGTGACTGGACGGTGGTTCTCTTCATTGCCATAGGCGCTGCGCAAATGTACGCCTGGGCCAAGGGCAAGGAGGTTGCATATCGCAAGGAGTTTGCCGACAAGTACAAGAAGAAGCGCTATGTCATTCTGCCTGGACTCTTGTAACCAGGCAAGACAAGACAGGCCGAGCTGTGCAAGACGATCGCTGCACAATATCGCGGAAGAGAATCCACTCTCCCCCTTCTCCTCATGCTGCATTCTAATGGAAGATAAAATCATGAAGACGTATAATACATGTTTTGCCCATGTACACTCAAAACGAGTCATGACGTGCATTCTTTCGTTCCCTCATTTTTACCATCATCATGTCTCATGAAATACTTGGTTTCAGTCGTGAACCATGGTCCCGTAAACTTGTGCAGGGCAAATACAAATCCAGAAATCCGCCCTGCAACCCAAAACGTTTCCAACCGACAAAATGCCAAAGCCAGAGCCAAAGGCAAAGCCAAAGAAAGAAAGAATGAAAGAAAGACAAAAAATAAAAGACGTCATCAGCCTCCCGAAGCTCTCCCTTCAACCTCTTTCCCCGATTCAGTCGACAAAGCTCGCCGTCTCGGAGCCCTTTTCCCTCCCAGAACCAGCCTCCTTCAAACTCCTGCTCGCATCGGACCATGCGCTCGTCCCGCGGTCACCCGTCGCAACACCCGAGTCCACGTCCAGGCCCGGTCCCGCATCCGCGTCCGCATCCGCGTCCGCATCCGCACCCGCATCCGCCCGCACTCCGGGTCCCAAGACCTGTTCGCCTTCCCCCCGACCGGGACCCTTCCCCTCGAGATTCGTGACGCCATTCTCCCTGTGCAGGCTGTTGGCCAGATCGACATCCACGTCCATCATGCCTTTCCCGTAGTCTTGCTCTTGATCCTCGCTCGCACTGCTCGCACCGCACTCGCTGCAGCTACTGCCGGCGCGGCAGCCGTTGGCGTTGGCCAGCCGCACCGTCTCCTCGAGCACCAGGAAGCCCCTCTCCAGGACCTCGGCCCAGTTCTGCACGTTGCCCAGCTCCTTGACTCTTCTGGCTGCGCCGTCCGCCTCCCTGGCCAGCTTTTCCCGCTCCCGCCGGAGGGCTTCCGAGGCGCGCAGCACGTCGCGTTCCTGCTTGGCCAGCGCCGCCGCGTTTTCGTGCAGGATGGCCGCGCGCGACTGCAGCTGCGAGTCGACAAGATTGCCTATGGACGCGACGACGGCGGCGCGGGCCTCGGCAACGTGGCGCTGGGTTTCTGGCGAGGGCAGCGTTTGATGGAGCGGCGGGGCGGGCGCTGACGCTGACGCTGACGCTGACGCTGACGCTGCTGCGGTGGTTGCGGGCGGCATGGGCATGGGGATGACGAGATCGGCGACGGGGATGAGGAGGAGGAGGAGGAGGACATGGCTTTTGGTGGCAGCGGGCGGGATGGACCAGACTATATGGATGATGTGGATGGGAAGGGGGGGAGGGGGGGGAAAGAGGTGGCATGTGGTTTTTTTCGTGGTCATGTCTCCGGTCTGTGTGGTCTCTATTAGGAGGTAAATTAGGTAGTTGACACCATCATGAATCATAAACGTACTGTACGTCTACATACCTCCTACCTCTCCTGGTAGCGTAGGGGCATTCGCAGCCTACAGCCAAGACAACAAGACGCACGCACACGCACCCTTCAAGTCCAAATCTCAACCTGCGGTGTGATCATCAAAGTGAATCAGTGGGACCCTTCAACTTTCAGCACTTTCGCAACGGCTAGGCAGATAGATTGTCTTGAAAACGACACAGCTTCAGGTACGATACGATACGATACGATACGATTCAGGCCAGGCCGCAGGTCCAAGTTGCTCACCTGTATCAAGTACCCCCTGCCCACCTGCGGTTACCTAGCGTGGGTTGTGTTTGCAAAGTACATGTACCCGCCTCCTACTAATGGATGTCGGGTCGATCCGCTGGCCACTGCTCATTTCTTGTGCTTAAAAGACTCCAACTTCGAAGCTTCTTTTCCCCCCCAACCTTTGTTGTCCCGCGTCCGTGATATCCCTACAAAGAGCAATAATCGGCCCCGGAGTACATGCAGAGATTTTACACACTGGTCGTCGTCCCCCTATACTACATACGCATGATAGTTGTGGCCTCGTTCCGTTCCTTAAACCCCCCCCCCTCCCCACCCCCGCACCGATTGCAAACCAAACGTAGATGCAAATGACGGGGGAGAGACCCTTTGAAAAGCCCAGCTCTTCTCTCATTAAATTAACAATGCATTACATGACCAGATATAGTACAAGCAACGTCAGATCGCTTAATCACATGGCCACATTTTCCGGGATTCCGTAGCGTTGTGAATACTGCCAGGCGGCCCCAAGGCGTTCGATATCCCCGTAACGCCAGGCTGTGCTGCAAAGACGAATAACAAGGAAAACAAAAAGAAAAAAAAAAAAAAAGGCAACCAGGGCAGACGCAAAGAACAACGGCCTAAAAAGTAGCAAACTAACAAGCGTGCTACGCAAACGATCGAGCCAGCGATTGCAAAGGGCCAATTCATCTTCCCCCAATGTGCTCGTGCTGTTTGCTGCGACATCAGCAATAAAGGGAGGGCCTTTCGGCTAAAGGGCCACTCTACCGCCAGTCGGTTTTGCTAAGCCAAGGCCTCCGTTTGGGCTGAAAGTTGTTGATGTCGATGAGTTGCCATCTGACGACATTGACGAGATGGATGACAAGGAATTAAAGCCGGAATGGCCCCGGGTAATTGTCCCACTTCGAGACATTGATATTCCCGGATTTGCCATGAGAGCATCCGCACGGTCGAAAACATTCCCTTGAAACGCGGCGGCAAAGGATGTGCTGTGCGGCATACTATGAACTGTTGCTTGCATCGCTGGTCCTAGAGCAGCCGTCTGCGGCGTGATTGGCACTTGTGCTGGGGAGATGCATTGAGAAGAGTGTTGACCGCTCAAACTGCCGTCAGGGCCATTTGACCGAAGCAGATGATGCCACGGAGACTGCGTCATGATGATGCTCGTCTCCTTCATGCTTAACTGGATCGGTTTCAGCTTCGTTCGAGTGTCGGGTGGAAGCGAAATACTGTTGAAGCAGTACTTGATTTTCTCCACAAAAGATGCCCAAGTGTCAACAAAGTTTCTACACATGGTCCAGAATGCTGGCCGAGACCTCACACTTGGGTCCTTGAGTTTGATGAGTGAGAGCTTGCTTCTGAGGACCTCGGTCTGTTGAATCGCATTACCACACACGGCAATCAACTGTTTCCAATCGTGAACAAGGGCAAGAGGGACACGTTGTTGCATGGCTGCCCTTAACCCCCCTTGCAGCTGAACATGAAAGTTGGGTAGCGTCCGAAGAACCACATCGCTAGACTTCTGCAAGGATAGAAACACTTTATCGAATTGCGCATCTTCGCCGGTGTAGTCGGTCGACACATCTCGACTACTCAACGAAGAAAAGGACTCGCCTGAGCGTGGCGTTGCTGAAGCGAGTCTTGCAGTGCGGCTTGAGCCACTAGCATGGTGTTGTATCGGTACATCCGTCGCCACACGAAGTTTGGCAAGGTTCTGACTTGTCGCTCCATTGTGGCTGCGCGGTATCCCGGATCTATCCGCGGTTGGGGTCACGAAAGGCTCTCGCTGGAACGGCTTGATAGTTTCGCTGGTATCAGGTATAGCTTGATTCGTCGCAGGCTGGAAGTCGGGCCGTCTTGATGTGACCGAGGCCAAGGTTACGCGGAGTTCCATGATGCTGTTGTAGAGCAACATCAAAAGCGTACGAATATATCGTGCATCTCCATTGTTCACGAAAGTATCAATGTTGTCGGCCAAAAGCGTGCAGACGTGGCCATATGCACTCACGAGCGTATGGCACGCACGGTATACGTTCTCGTTTTCTCGGACCGAGCTTTCTTCGTTCTCCAGCAAAACTGTATCGTGTCTTTGAATCTCCTGCTCCAGCTCTTCAACGTGCGAGTTGGTGTTGTAAACTACAATTTCCAGACTGGAACGTTTGGTTGACCCATCGCTCGTTAGAGTCATAAGCATCTGTATTATTGGATGGATCTGAAAAACCGAGTACAGAATGCCCTTGGCGGCTTCGACGACGGGGTCATATACTTTGGACTCTCGCCGTCTTTCGGGAAGCACCGACAGACGACGAACGTAGATTGGACGCTGGAGATATTGCTCGTTTGTCGTTGTTGGGCTTTTTGGGCCGGGGGGCGTTCCCTGCATGGCAGACCCATGACTTAGGCCGCGATAATGGCTAAACCGGTTATTGGCCTCAATTTCATCCAACGTACCAAGGTCGCTTGTCTTTCTGGAAACGATTCCCATCCTTCGACTGCGACCTTCAGTCCCGCGATCGGTCCGCAGCAACGTCTCTGAGTTGCTGCGAAGTCTCTCATTCACACTGCCAATAGTCAGAGGCATGACGCCGGGTCGACGAACTGCCGTGTTTTGCTGCGACAGTCCTCGATAATGCGATCTCGTCGGAATTGGGGGAGGTCGCGCCGCACCATTGGGTGAACGCCTATCAGGTACATCGGCACCATTGACCTTGATGGGGAAACGCCCACTCGCCGCTCGTTTCAGAGGAAACCGCGGAGCCTCGAAGCCACCTTCGCTAGATTCATCTCCGGTAGCATCACCCTCCATCCGCCCCGTAGTGGCATAATGCCTCAGAAACTTCTTCAACAAGGCCGTGACGGCAACTTCGGTTACCTCGGTCTCCCTAGAAATGCTGTCATTTGGTGGGCTCCCGGATGCGGGCCGTATAGCATCCTTGGGTGGGAAGCTTATGGGGTTGCCCTCGAACTTGAGAACTTGCAGCGAGCCCATGTCGGCTAAGCACATGGGCAATTCACGAATTTGGTTCTTGGGGACAGACAAAACCTTGAGTGAAGTCAGCTTGGCGATGTCGTGTGGTAATATTCGAAGCTGATTTCGCCCTAGGTCTAGAATCTCCAGAGACTTCAAATCGCATAGCTACATATATACAGTCAGAGTGGGAACACAGCCAAGGAAGAGAGCGGTCAAGGAATGATCCTACCGCCAGAGGAAATTCCTTAATCTGATTGCCTCTGATATTCAAATACCGCAGTGACGTGCATTCGGAGAATCGGGAAGGCAATGTTGAGAGCTGATTGTGCGATAAGGCAAGCCTTAATCTCGGAATATGATGCAGAGTGGTTAGTTATTATCCGCATCAATCATCAGTTGCCGTAATGATGCGCACCGTTCAAGCTGATCTTTGACAATATCCACCACTTCCTCGGGCAGTTTTTGTATGCCCTTACGACTGAGGTCGACAGTCACACCAGAGCGCAATCCAGTTCCAACAGCTCCAGCGTCGGCAGCTTGGCCTTCACTCTCGAGGGCATGCTGCATAGCTTCTCGAGCCAGGGCAATCACCTGCGCCGAGGTCATTGATGAGCTTGAGGCCGACAGGGTGGCATTCGCAGCGGCACTGCGAAGGTTCGGGATTGGGGGCGGCGGCGGTGGGGAAGGGCCATTTGAGGTTGCGGTGGAATTGGGAATCGGTCGTCGACCTTGGGCAGGATTGTCTGGTAGCCCACGTACTGACGACGAGGCGGCTACGGTGCCGACAGGTACCCGCTCAGGCCGCTCCATGATGGAGGATAGCAGCAACGACAGCAGAAAGGACGAGTCTCATGCGTAGGTTGTCGGGTGGGGTGGGTGAGATGCAAGAGATGGGAAGGTTGATGTCGGCGTGTACTCAGGACCGACGAGTTGTTCGGGGTTTTTCAAGGGAGAATGTTTCAGAGGCCCCTCGCCCACCCTTAATAGGAAGGCCTTGGAGTCTGTCTCAAACCCGAAAATGCCGGAGTCGGGCGTTTCTGCTTTAAGCCAATCGAGGCTGAGACAGGACGCTGGACCAAGTACGCGTTCTCATGATGGATGGTCGCGATCTTGGGGAAGGATGGCGACTCAATTGACAAGTAAATGGTGACGAGAACAATAGGACCTGCTTTGGCAGCAAACGGGCCGGAAGGAAGGACTGGGTTCGGTTGGGGTGGGAAGGAGGTCGGCCGTGGTTTTCCAAAGCAGGAACGATGAATCAAAGAAAAAGTGTCCAGTTACGACAACTGGTCTGGCCCAGCCTGAACCGGCTTCGCGCCTAGGACCAGACATGTTACAGTACTCACTGCTCCGTACCTCCCACGTTAGGAGGTAGGGAGTCAGGAGTCGGGACTACTTTGCACCAGACGTATGGTGTTCGGGATAAGAACACTACGGTCTGAGTGGGTCCGGTCCGCCCAGTACCTAGGTACCTAGAGGTAGGTGAGCGCCCAGACTCTACTGCGTAGGCGCCCTGCAGGCTGTAGGCGTGCCGCGTGTTGCCCCTGACTGAACCTCCACTTCGGATTGGATTGAGAGTCACACGGAAATTGACCAACCAGACCTGCGTATCTCTCTGGATGGACGTTATGCACGCCGACGCACCAATTGATGTGCACGGCACAACTTGCTCAATTACTCCTCCGAGGCGTGAAATTCCGGTTTGAGTCGAGACAGATATAGAAGTGAAGCAAGGAGCTAGCACGGTGAAGACACCTTGAATCAACCAGAATCTCCTTGAATGGACGTGAAGTTTCCGTTGGTCATTTTGTTTCCATTCACCAGTCGTGACTTGCCCGTTACCCACCTCCTAAGCATAAGTGGTGGCACGTGGCCCCCCCCCCCCCTCTCACCCACCAGCCTCGGCGGTTGCCTTAGGTAAGTAAGTGCCTGGCCCATTCTACACCTGCATCATTCGATAAATGGCTGCAGCTTATCGGGTACCTAATTGAATACCTACTACCTCCGTGGACAATTCAATTGCCATGTGGCATGCGTCTGTACAAGATCGCGCCTTCGACTGAAAATCGGTCCTGTACTCGGAACTCGCTGTCTCTCACCTTCTCCGCTGGCTAAGTTCGCCATGCTGAAACTATGGAACACACGGATTGGGCCCTTTGAGATCTGAGACGTCTTCCTCAACCATGCCAGCTTTGCAAAGAACCAACTCCGGCATAGACATCGGGTTTACTCTTCGGAGACAATTCAACAGAAGTGAGTTTAGGTATGGCCGTCTCCCATTGTATGCTTGACGGGGATTCCACCACACCTTCCATGCTGACGGAGCTCCTATCAAGGCCTCATCAGCGTGAGATCATCGAGGCTGCTTTAAACGGCCATGATGTATATGTGCAAGCTGCTACTTCTTTCGGAAAGAGCTTGTGTTTCCAGCTGCCTGCTGTGATTGATCAGGGCAGTAAGTCTCCGACCTCCAGGAAAGCAGGCGCCCTTCGTTAATGGAGTAAAACAAGTCACCCTGGTGGTCTCTCCTCTTCTCAGTCTCATGGTAAGACGTACCAAAGTTTCGCTTCCCAGTTGCGAGAATTTTCGCTCATCAGATGATTTAGATCAACCAAGTCGAAGCGCTTCGGGGACTAGGCATTGATGCGAGCTCCCTCAACAGCAACACACCGTATTCCGAACGAGATCGCATTCAGCGAGACTTGGAAACCGGGCATCCAAGAACTCGACTGTTATATGTTACCCCAGAGCTATGCTCGGGCTCCAGGTTTCGCCAGCGGCTCCAGCTAGTGCATACACAAAAGGAGTTGGCCAGGATAGCCATCGACGAAGCACATTGTATATCAGAGTGGGGACATGACTTTCGTAAGGATTTCAAACGCCTCTCTTGGTTTCGGGAGACATTTCAAGATGTTCCCATCATGTGCCTCACAGCCACGGCAAATCCTCAAGTCAGGCACGATGTTCTCAGCACGTTGAAGCTCGACCAGACTCCAGAAAGACTGAAATGCTTTCTCATGAGCCCGCAACGTCAAAACCTGCATATTGAGATTCGCTATACCAAAGATGAAGATGATACCCGACTTTCAGATTTTCTGAAATGGATACGAGCGGTTTATGACAGAAGGCGTGCCGAATCCCGAAAACAAGAATTATTCCTAGAAGGCGAAAGGGTTGAAAACGTTCCTGGCATCATATACACCATGTCACGGGATGAATGCGAATCATTATCGGCCGCCTTACGGGACGAGGGAATAGGGGCACGACCCTTTCATGCGAGACTATCCAAGGATGCGAAAGAAACCACGTTGAATCGATGGATCAACAACGAACCAGGCTATGACATCATCGTGGCAACAACCGCGTTTGGCATGGGCATCGACAAGAACAATGTGCGGTTTGTCGTCCACTGGCGCATACCAAAGTCATTTGAGGGATACTACCAAGAAGCAGGGCGGGCAGGACGCGATGGCAACGCTAGCTACTGTTTTTTGTACTATAGCCGGGAAGACCTGGAACGGGTCATGCGAATGGTTCGGAATGATTGCAAAGAAGGGTCAAACTCGAAAGCCCGGTTGCGCAGCCTGCAAGCTCTGGCGATGTATTGCGAGAATACCGACGCATGCCGACATGCAGGAATATGTAAATACTTTGGAGAGACTTCTATCCCGGAATGCGACTTTGCTTGCGATTGGCATAAGGATGCCCACGGTTTGGAAACCCGGTTTCTCAAGGGCCTGGCCAGTCAAGACTGGGTAAGCACGCAGGCGATGCAAGGCACTTATGACGACTACGATCACGAGGACTGCTGAGGTGTAAGGGGAGCAGGAGAGTTGGCTTACCGGGGGGGGGGGATATATAAGTCTTTTCACCTGGGCAAAGAAAAGCTTCACGATACGGCTTGGTCACAGACAGCTAACAAGCTAAGCTACTCTATCCAGTTGATAGCATGGCTCCTCAAGAACCGCCACACATTCAGTACATCTCTCACCCCGATAGGTTTCCACGTGTCAAAATCCCCCATTGGGATTAGGATTGACAATAACTTTTCCCACGTCGGAAACAGGAGGAATCACAGACCGTCCCGTCAAAGCAGCCCGTTCCCTGTACCTCGACAGGCTCACGCCCGGGTTATCAAAGTTCTGGTTGACAACGCCGACCATGCCGTTCTGGCAATGATCCCCCGCCTGTTGAGGGCAGTAATACCAGATGGTGGCCATGTCCCTGACCACAATCTGGAACACGTTGCGAGCCTGGCCCTGCTCGGTGGCGAACTCGAAGCCCGGGAAGAAACCTGACCCTGACCCTGACCCTGACCCAGAGCCGAGAGGCCGGCAGGGGTCGGCGAAGCTGGACTGGGCGACGGAGTGGTTCCGCGGGAGGAAGTGCCACTCTACCACGTCGCCGACTTGGGCGACGACGTTGTCCGGATCGAACCTGAGGCCACCGAGGCCGGCGACAACCGAGTGCGTCACGCCGGTCAGGGGCGTGGTTTTGGTGGCATTGTCAGTGGATGGGGAGGGGGCTGCCGTGCCGGTGAGGGCGAGGCAAAGCAGGGCGAGGAGGAGCTTGACGGCCATGGGATTGCAACAGGCGGTGATGGCTGCGCAGGAAGGAGTAAGATGTTGCGAGGCTTTCTTTTGCGTCCGAAGGGGACTAGATGACCCCAACTACGGGGACGGGGACGGGGACTCCCTCATTTATACCCACGTCAGGGTCGGGAGCGTGGAAAAAGTACACCGGCCGGGGGGCCGTGAAGAGCTGTTGTTTCTCGCCGTGCTTACGTTGAGAGAGACGATGGCCCTGGCGAGATGTAATCGATCCGAAGACGTAGGGGCATGAGGCGCGGCATGAGGCGCAGCATGCAAATTGCGAAAGTGCCCCGAAAAGCAAGGCCGATAGATGCAAAAAAAATATCACGAGACGCCTTTATTTTGCGAGTCTGTGTTACGCCCTTTTGTTGCTTCTGGGGGATTGGCTTGGCCGGATTTGCGCAACTGCGGCAGGGCTGTGCTGACGTTGGGGAAGGGGAGGGGAACGGCCTGGTGACGGGTCGGTGGGTGCTATTCTATTCTCGCCTGGCTTTGGCAAGGCAACGGTAAGCAATGGCTTTTCCATTGTCATCCGGGCGGAGGTCTAGAATGAGTCGAGCTGGGAGTGCGTGTGGATGTGCGTGTGGATGTGCGTGAGGATGTGCGTGTGCGTGTGGGAAGACGAGGGGGCTGTCAGCTGTGAGGCTGAGAAGTTGAATCAGAAATCACAACCTCTCCCGCTGACGGGAAATATGTTCTGTGGCTCGCAGTAAACTGTTGAAGACTCTGAATCGGGAGTAGACGAAATACTGTATCGATTTCAAGGCCTTGGAGCATGACCGTCATGGTTCGTGACGTTTTGGTCTCGGCAGCTTCTGGCTATTGGCTACAACGTTAGCACAAAGCTCATTGCTCGCGGGGGGGGCAAGCATCGAGATCTGTTGTCGTGGGCTTCCCTGCTCGTTTTCTCTCCTCCTCCTCCTCCTCTTCTTCTCCTCCTCCTCCTCCTCCTCCTCCTCCTCCTCCTCCTCCTCCTCCTCCTCCTCCCTCTTCTTCTTCTTCTTCTTTACAAGCCCCTCTTCAATGCTTCTTTGCCTCCTTTCGAGCCCTCATCTCGGCAACCACCTTGTCGAATCTTCTAAACACCAATGCCCCTTCAAAGACACAGCTTACAATCCACAACCACCACTGTCCTGACCATCTGTCCACGCCGTGCTTGCGCAGCCTTGAGTAGTCTAGATAGATAGGCTCAAGGGTATGAGCGCCAATGACTGGAAGCACAAGAGTCTTGACCAGCCAGCGGAATGATTCGGGCCCGCCGGGGAAATGCGCAAGCAGGAGAGTCCAGATGCGGGAGCCCGGCACAACCCATGGCAAGCTGGCGAGGCAGAAGAAATAAAGAGCGACGCCGGCCACGACGACGCCTTGGGCGAAACCGGGCCCGCGGTATCTGGTCACGTAAACGTCGCTGATGCCCAGATGCTTGCGGGCAATGGCGTCCATCTCGACGACTCGAGGGCGGACGTCGTTCCAGGACTGCAGCGGGGGGTTGAACTGGACGACGTAGTCGGCACCGCCTGCGCGAATCCGCATGCCTTGGAGCGTGATGTCTCGCAGAGAAGCTCCGCAGGCCTGCCGTCGAGTGAGGCCGCAGTAGTGACGGAGGTAGTGCCTGAGCTCCCTGGCGTGAGACTGGTTCATGTGAGAGAGGATTCGGTCCTGCAAACCTCGGTCGCCTCCGCCGCTGAAGGGAGCAGGAGAGGCAGTAGCCGCCATGGTGAGTTGAACTGCCCTGGAGGTTTGGTTTTTGTTGGCGTGGGCGCGGGTGCGGACGGAGCAGAGGAGGTGACGAGACGAGATAGATTGATGGACTTTGCACGTCGGGTTGATCCTTCGGGGGGGGGGGGGGGGGGGGGGGGGGGGGGGAAGAAGGCTAGGCTGGATCTGGATCAACCGAGGAAGCTGCGCTGCCTATGGAGTACAGAAGCACAAAAGCACAGAAGCACCAGACGCATCCCGGGTTGGGAGTTGGTTGCTTTTTGGGGATTCCGACCTATCAAGGCACGTTGGTGACGGCTTGATTCAGCCAAGAACAAGGTGGACAGGAGGATGAGCCAGGATGGACGGCTGAGAATACGGATAGACTGTTGATAACCTGTAACCTGTGGGGTCAATGATCTGTGCCCAAGGTACCTAAGGTTAGGTAAGGTACCTAGGTAGTTACCTAGGTACCTGCCTAAGGTAGGTGTAGGTGTACCTGGCTTGTAGCGGTGAATAGCGGGTGCCCGGGGTGTGCGCCGGTGCGGGATCCTGGGTGGCGCCGATGCCGGCTAGCAACTAGTGGCGGCTTTTCAGAGCAGTTGACATATGTACTATGTACTCCGTAATAATAACTGCTGTGAGCACAACCAGACCCGTTGACATGCCCGCTATGCCAGTCTGCCTGTCTGCCTGTCTGCCTGTCTGCCAAGTCTGATCTGCCCCTCACTTTGGCGGAGTTTATGGCTCCGGCTTGCGTGCTTCGGAGGCCGAAAACTCCGAGCGGCAGCGCTGACTCAGCAGTCCGCACGGCTCCGAGTACCTGGTACCTAGCACCTTCCAGGTGCACGTACGCAGCGACGGGTACTCCGTACTCCGCATTCCAACAAGTCTCCGACGACGTCTTGTCAGTCAAACTTGGCCCATGCTCGGAATTCCGCTCGGTGTTTGTCCTCATTAGGCCAAACAAACCCAACCCTCCCAGCGCTTCGCTCGGATTCGCTCGGGACCTCGTTTTTTTTTATCAGATCAGATTGATAGAGGTTTTGTAGAGGGTTTTGTAAAAGGTGTTTGCCTGCCAAAGCCGAGATACAGCGACGACTTTCTTTGAAACCAGCCCTCGGCCCCCCCCCCCCCCCCTCCCTCCTGCCCGCAGGCAACTCAAGGCCAGTTTGGGCGGCGGCAGCTCCGACAAAAGACGCCCGTCGCTCCCGAAAGCAAGACGGCAACCAGAGCGGCGGCAGCGGCGGCGGCAGCGGCAGCGGCAGCGGCAGCACCAAGCATGACGGAGAGAAGCGAAACCACCGACTCGGACGGCGGCTCGCGCACCCACGGCGACGCCGACCAGCCGCCCGCCCGCAAGAAGCAGCGCATCCGTCTGAGCTGTCTCGAGTGCCGGCGCCGCAAGCTGTCCTGCGACCGCGGCTTCCCGTGCGAGCGGTGCATCAAGAGCGGCACCCCGGACCGCTGCAGCTACGAGTCTCGGAGCGGAGAGGTCGTCAATGCGGCGTCGGGCATGCCCCCCCCGTTCGCGCAGCTGGACTCGCGCAAGCTCGGGCTCTGCGGCGGCGACTCGCACCCGGGCTTCTCGTCCCGCGAGGACCACGAACGGATCCGCCGGCTGGAGTGGGAAACCGCCCAGCTCAAGGCGCTGCTGCTCGCTCGCCCCGGCACGGGCTCCCTCGACGGCGGCGACGGCAACAGCAGCGGCAACGGCAACGGCAACGGCAACGGCAACGGCAATGGCGCCGCATCCGTCGCCAGGGAGAGCGAGGAGCGCCCGGCCGGCAGGGACGGGCAGCCACAGCCGCGCCCAGAGGTGCAGGAGTGCATCGAGGCCACCAAGATGAACGGCGGCAAGGGAGAGCTCCGCTTCTTCCGCGGCAAGGGCTTCCGCACCCGCTACTTCGGCCCGCACAACGCCAGCATGGCGTTTGTCGAGCTGAGCGGGCTGTGCCCGTTTATGCGCGAGACGGCCGACGAGTGGCTTCGCCCCGTCATCCTGCACGATCGCAAGGACCGCAAGCGCCGCCAGGAGGACCGCGACGCCTTGTTCCAGAAGCCCGATCCCGCGCTCGAAGCCCTCCTCCCCACCAGGGACGAAGCCGAGGCCCTGGTGTCCGTCTATCTCGACCAGTTCGAGCAGATTCACCGCATCGTCCACATCCCCACCTTCCGCCGGGAGTACGCCGAGTACTGGGAGCCGGGCAGCCGATCCCGCCACGCCGCCTTCACCGCCCTGCTGCTGTCCATGATGGCCGTCACCAGCTGCGTGCACACGCACAACAAGAGCCTCAGGTTCATCGGCATGATGTCCAACGCGCGCCACTGGGCCCAGCGGTGGATCAACTCGTGCGACGACTGGCTGTCGCGGCAGAGCCAGAAGCACCGCAAGCTCATCCACTTCCAAATCGCCTGCCTGCTGTACCTCGGCAAGCGCGTCAACACCATCAAGAAGAAGAGGTTCTGGACCAGCTCCGGGGCCCTCATCCAGGACGGCATCTCGGTCGGCCTGCACCGGGAGCCGAGCCACATGGGCGGCGGCAACATCACCGTGTACAACCAGGAGATGCGCCGGCGCATCTGGGCGACGGTGCAAGAGCTCGACATGCAGGCGTCCTTTGACCACGGCCTGCCGACTCTGCTCAGCCAGCTCCACTACGACACGGACGCGCCGCGGAACCTGGACGACGACGACTTTGGCGAGGACTCGGTCGACCTGCCGCCGTCCAAGCCGGCGCGCGAGTACACCTTCTGCTCCTTCCAGAACCTCGCCCGCCAGAGCCTGCCGCTGCGGCTCGAGCTGAGCAGGCTGCTGACCGGGCCCTTGTCGGGCATCGACTACGACCAAGTGATTCGGTACACCAACGACCTGACGCACGAGATTGACGCCCTCCCCTCGTGGAACATGAACCTGTGCGCGGCCAAGGACAAGGAGAAGAACCCGCTCGTGGCGTACACCCTGCTGCACGTGCAGCTGAGGCAGTACATGATCCCCCTTCACCAGCCCTACCTCAAGCTGCGCAAGCAAAACTCCAAGTACCAGTACTCGGAAATCATCTACTACAACGCGGCCCGCGACATTGTGCTCCTCCACGACAAGCTCTACGAGCAAGGCATGCGCTCGCTCAACTTTTTGCGCGAGGACGCGCTGACGACGGCCATCAACCTGTGCAGCGTCACCATGCTGCAGCCCCGCGGGTCCACCAACATGATCATGGTCAACTCCCACCACACGCTCAAGCTGATTGAGAAGTGCATCGACATGAAGGAAGATCGTCTGCTGCGGTGCGGCAACAACGAGCCTTGGGGCTACTCCATCATGTGCTCCGCGCTCGGCCTGCTCGAGGCCCACCTGGGGACCAAGACGCCCGAGGTGGCCAAGTCGACCTCTTCCGAGAGATTTGTCAATCTTCACTACAGGGTGCTTGCCAACCAGGAACCACCCGCGGCCTCTGACAATGCCCCGAGCACGTCTGCCGGTGGCGCGACGACCTTGCCCGCTCCTAGCCTCGAGCCTAGCTCTGGAATGGGTGTGCCGGACCGGCCAAAGGTAAGTAATCTCCCTTGCCGCTGCAAAGCATCCCTCCTCAACAAACCCACAGATTTCATTTCATCACTGCATCTTTCCAGCACAGGACAGCTGACGCAAGCGTGATTTTCGTCTAGTTTGCAACGCCATTTACCTTCCCGCCATCATTGCCATCCGTGCCTGTAGATTCCTCTACAGCCCCCGCTACTACGTGGATGCTGCCGGCCGGTGACCAAGCCCAGCTGTTTAACATGGATCCCAGTCTAGAGCTGCTTGGGCTAAATCTGAATGAGATTTGGGGCGAGTCGTGGGAGCTTGGCTGACTTTCCGTCTCTCTGTCTCCTTTGCCTCTATCTTGCTCTTCCTCCTCCTCCTCCTCCTCCTCCTCCTCCTCCTCCTCCTCCTCCTCCTCCTCCTCCTCCTCCTCCTCCTCTTCTTCTTCTTCTTCTTTCTTCTTTTCCTTCTGGTTTTGCATTTACATATGGACACGGGCAGCGTTGGTCTCATGCACTGCGGAAAAAGCTAATGATAACCAGATGGGCGGAAGAGTCTGGCTCGGAAATGTGTGGTATGAATTATGATGATCGGGACGGCTCTTTTCGACCTGGGTTTGGCTTTTCGTTGCTGCCAAAAAATAAGCCTTAGACTGAGCAAACTGTACACTACGCTGGAGATACCAGAACATCGGCGTGCAATGAATGGGTGTGAAAACTCGAATGGCAAAGTCTTCCAAGGAAAACCGAGACTCGGAGGTGTGATTGATGTGTGAGCAGCAAGGCTCACCATTTCATTGCTTGCCGTTGAATATTATTACATTTAGAATTACATTATACTACAACACGAGAAAACACACACACACACACACACACACACACACATTTAAAAAAAAATGAAACTCTTCACCTCTGAGTTTATACTCTATCTTCTTTAATCACTCACAACTTCGCCTCCTCGGTGGGTATCCACGCCTTGATCTCAGCCACGGTATCTACAACTCTCTTCCTCACCACATCATCCGATACGTCGCACAGATCCTCAAACTTCAGGCATGTCTCCTCTAGAGTCTTGGCATGGATGGTGGTCGAGCGTGAGCGCAGGCCCTCGGGATCCTCCACAGCCTGGCGGATAAAACCCGCCCAGCCGTCCAGGCAGCGCCTAGACTCGGGCAGGCCGGTCAGCACCAGAGCAAAGCAGTGCGGCATGGATTCGTACTCTTCAAACACGACAGTTACGCCTTCTCCCTCCAGCTTCTGCG
Organism: Ustilaginoidea virens; assembly: GCF_000687475.1. Classification (NCBI taxonomy): domain Eukaryota; kingdom Fungi; phylum Ascomycota; class Sordariomycetes; order Hypocreales; family Clavicipitaceae; genus Ustilaginoidea; species Ustilaginoidea virens. Next base: position 3,238,995 of record NC_057316.1, read on the forward strand.
CCACAAACTTGTCTTCGTAGGCTAGTCTCTCCCACCCGGCGCAAATGTATACTGGGGGAAATCCTGACCAGTCCCGCCTCATGACGGGCGATACCAGGGGGTGCGTCATCAGGTCGTCCGCTGCGTACATGTACTTGCGCGGCGGGCTGGCCGGCCATATGGCGCAGGGCTTGAGACCCTTCCGGCCCAGGTTGCCGGGAGGGCCGAGGTAGTCGAAAGTCGCGGGTCTCTTGCCGTAGAACGGCTCTGAGCTATGGGATAAGTCGAGCCACGGCGAGTTGCAGGCGACTGCGGCGGGGATGGGTATCGCGCACTCCTTGCCATGCCACAGGATGCGTTGGCCCAGGCGGTTGAGTTCGACGACGACTTGTAACAAAGACATTGCCAGATTGCCCCCGGCGCTTGATTACCCGCAAGATTAGTTAGAGAGAGACGATCTCATGAGAAACTTCCATAGATTGGGAGTTCTTTGTCAAAGTGAGCTTTGGCCACCGAGACACATGCTCCCGGAAGAGAAGGCGGCCAAAGAAAAAAAAAAAAGGAAAGAAAGAAAGAAAGAAAGAAAGAAAATAAGAAGGGGGGGGGGGGGGGAATCAAAGGATAGAAAAAGAAGGACAATGCTGCTTACCTATCTCCTGCAAAAACGATATGCTCCGGCTTCACAGGCTCGTGCCACGACCCGGGTGGAGGGTAGAGAAGAGCCAGATAGGCCACAAAGCAGTCCAAAAGGGCAGAGGGAAACGGGTTCTGCGGCACAAGCCTATACCGGACAGAGAAAGCTCGACCACCTGTAATCTTGGCCAGCTTCTTCACAGTGGAACGATGCGTAGCTGGATCCATCAGCGCATGTCCACCGCCGTGAAAGTAAAGGACGGTCGTGTGGGCCTTTACTTCCTTCATCATCTCGGCATACTTGTCTTGTTCAGAAATGTCGGGCAAGGACTCGTCCTCTTTGGCGTCCGCTCGGTATCCCGTCCACTCGCTGTATACTGGGACAGCCTCGGGCATGTCAAGGACCGGAGCCGGCACGTCTGGATTGTTCAGCGTCTCAATGGCCTTGGCCAATGCCAGCTTCAAGGACGCTGGATCTGGCAGCTGGGGAGTTGTATATTTGCTGATCCACAGGCGTCCCTTGACGGGCAGCTGGGGTAACGACCGGTTTTGGGTTCGAGTAAACATTCCGCCGCGCGCCTTGGGGGCGATGAAGGCTCGTAGGAAAGCTACCGTCAGGACGCTCCGAAGGTCATTGTACGCAGACGTCTCCGAGAGGTTGAGCGTGTGTAGAAGCGAAACACGGACGAGGAGCGGCATGTAGGAGAGGCCGAGCCAGAACAGGGCAGAGACGGATGGCCGTTGGAGAGGTTGCAGCGAAGGCTGGTTGTCTGAGGGCGTGGTGTCGGCCATGATGGGGTGACGTCGAGAATGGGGAGAGCGGGCGCCCTGCCGAGTGAGTGAGTCGAGACCAGCTTGTTTCTCGAGTGTAGCGCTTGCGTTGCAGGGGAAATGGCAATTCCCAGAGTTTCACGGTTGCATGACGGAGTGAGTGGGCGAACGAGGGTTTGTGTCGAGGGTGTAGTTGGCCAAGCAGAGACAAGTGGCTAGAGGCAGACGGCGAGACTCCGCGGTTCCAGGTTCCCGAACCCAAACACACAAAATCCAACATGAAAATCTGCAACTTGGTAGTGGCAAGTCTGCGGAGGAGCCCAGATGCACGTCGCCCAGATACATGTCGCCCAGAATACGCGTCGCCCAGAATACGCGTCGCCTAGATACGTGCAGGGAGGGCGGAGCCCAAGGCAGCTCCGTGAATCCGTTCGTGCCGAGGCAACGACTTCCATGGTACCAGACGCATTGCATGGGAAGCAAGCTTGCTCGGCAATTTAATTACAGGCTACGGGCCGGGCCATTGCAATCACGTCTTGGCCACGTCCATGATGACAGGAGACAATTTCATCCGAGGACCAGCGGTTCCGGCTTTGTGGCGCATTGGCGCACTGCTGCTATACATGTATTGACAGTTTCCTGCCCAAATTACCTCCCCTTCACATGACGACACCAAACCAGGGCCACGCATATTCGTCGTACATGACAACTGCTTGGACATTGGAAGACGTCGCGTCGCGTGTTGCTCGCCACAGATATGAAACAACCGGGTGATTAACAAGATTTCGCCATTGAGCCCTTGTGCGAACCGGAAACTATGTGCGAGTTGGTTCTGGTGGGAGCTGGCGAGCATATAGTACATTCCGGGTATTTCGCCTTCCCTCTCCTGCGTCCCGGCTCACGTCCGTCGCCTCGAGTCTTACAAAATGAGAGAGAGCGGCTGTTGGCTCACTCTTTGCTGCTGCCCTCGGTCTCCTTGGCGCCTGATGAGCTGGACGCAGACTGGGCCGCTGCCATCTGCCAAGCAGGAATGGAGGCCTTATTGGAAGCGTTACTGCTCGACAATGTGGAAGGTCGGCTGAAGCTGCTCGGGGCTAGGTTTTTGGGAGGCTCAGCAGATGAAGCCGATGTGCTAGCAGGTTCCGGCGCGGATTCAACGGTTGGTGCCGACGGCGTGATGGATCGACTCGGGACGAGAGTACTACTGCCTGCTTGACGGGCGAAAGAGTTGCTGTTGGCGGGTGACGAACTGGCCGCCATCCGTTGGGAAACGAGGGTCTTGAGGCTGACTAGTTCTGTGTTGAGCTCGGATAGGCGATTATCGGTCAGGCTTCTCTGGTTGTCCATAGCCTTGGGGATGGCGTCCTTCAAAGCGACAACATCCTCACGAAGGCGCTGGGCATCGTCTTCGCGACGGCGGTTGGCAGCTTTCAGATCAGCCATGACTGTCTCGAGATCGGCGAGAGCAGAATCTAGTTTTTCGCTCCTTTGCTGCTCGGCTTCCTTGAGCGTCTCGGTATCCTTGGCCAATTGCTCGACCAATGCAAAGGCCTTGTCAAACTGCTCCTCTATCGACTTCTTGTCCTGCTCCAGCCTTTCTGGTGTCGGAGGTGCAATGAGGGGGTACACGTAGCGCTTTGGTATCGATACCAGTTAGGAGCGGCACCCGTCAATTTCGTGCTGCGCGCATTCAACGTACCTTGGTGAGCGAGTAGAGGCCGTAGCCGACCCCGCTCATGACAGTGGCCATGATGAACCAGTCTCGCCAGTCTCTTCGTGGCATTGGGGCGGGAGTTTGCCATGCTTGCTGGGGATAGGGTGGATAGTACTGTTGCGGGGGCCCAGCAGGAGGGCCATATTGAGAACCGGCAGCTGGAGGTGCTGGACCGTTACCGACTCGGGCCAGAGCGATGTTGATCTCCTCTTGGGTCAGGTTTTTCGATCGCAAGAAAGAAACCTTGTTCTCGACGGTAGATGAGGCCACACTAGGATCCTGCAGAACTACGCAGGTTGTCAAAAAAAATAAAATAAAATAAAAATAAAAATAAAAATGAAAAAAAAGGAAGGGATTCAGTGCGGCATGGTGCCGTAAATGATTACTAACATTGAGCCTTTTTGGGTTTTGGAGCAAGTCAGAAACATGGAGACTCTTTGGGTTGATTTTGATGGTATGGGAACATGTCGAGGTTACTCACCGCAGAGGCCACGAGGTCCTCGCGGATCGCCATACTGGACGCTATCTTCTCGAAAATTACTGCATTATCAAGCCCAAGTAGAGGGCAAATCGTATGACGGCGACCAAGCACCAGAAATCTCGCTTGTTGGTTGATATGGAGTGAAGGAGAGATGACGAGCCAGATGCTTGCTTGCTTGATCAATCGAGGCTCAGGCAAAGCTTGCGAGTGGAGCCAAGTTCCGACCAACCGAGGCATGCCTTCCAGATCAAGGCTAGGAGGGGCCCACTGGCGGTGACTGGCCCAATTTACCTGAATCATGTGATCACGCGCAGGTCTGACTGCCCCGCTGTTGAGCAGCGTTCGTTGGGCTGCTAAAAGAAAGCCCTGCCGTGGAATTGCGTCCAATTAGAACTCGGCACTTTGTTTACTTTCTCACGGGACAACCGGGGACAACCGGGGACAACCAAATAATGTAAACGCCCTCAGGTCCCGCTTCCTACCAGCCATCCTCGCATCGCTCCCGCTGCCAACTAAACCCAACTTTAGTAAACTAATTCAAGGAAAATTTTCCCCAGTCCTCTGCACGTTGCGCAAGCTCGACACTTTGATAACCTGCATCGATACCGATTTGCCTACAAGAAGCGATCAAACCACCCTGATCATGTCCCAAGAAACAGGCCTCTGGAGTGTCCGAAGGCCAAGAGAAGTGAGTCGAACCGTTGCCAATTTTCGCGCTTAGCGGTTTGACCTGGTCGCGTCATGAAATCACCAAATCCGCAGAGCTTATTAACTCGTCAAGCAGACTCTGGGAGGCATCGGCATAAACACTGGTATTCCACCTCCGGGCTCGACGATGAAGCGAAACAACTCAAACAACAACGGTCACGTTCGCTCGGTTTCGGGATCTAGGCAATCCCTCGCCTTGTCAAGGCCGAGTCAGCCAATGTTTCAACGAGCTTCTATAGGAGCTAATCTCGCGGACGTCGGTCTCGCTTCTGTCAAAAGGTCTTCGTCGCAACCCAAAGGCTCCTTCAATACCATTTTGCAAACACCTGGCATGACGAGAGTATCATCAGATGCTGAGAGACGGAGCAGTGTCTATCGACCTAGGCAATCGGCTGTGGGAGGAGTAAGCAGTCACCAGAGCTTTTTTCAGACGACGCTGCAGCCAGCGGGTGTGCCCAAGGATCCCCGACCTCTGAAAGACCGAGCTTTCCAGACGAGAATGGGCCAAGAATTGATGGAATACATGACGCAAAATGATTTCGAAATGCAAATGGGCCATGTCTTGTCACCCAACGTCATGAAGTCGCCCACCCAGAAAGACTTCAACTACATGTTTCAGTGGCTGTATCATCGCATCGACCCCAGCCATAAGTTTTTGAAGAACATCGACCAAGAAGTACCGCCAATCTTGAAGCAGCTTAGATATCCGTTTGAGAGGAGCATTACGAAGAGTCAGCTGGCTGCTGTTGGCGGTCAAAACTGGAGCACATTTCTGGGTCTCCTCTACTGGATGATGCAGCTGGCGCAAATGCTGGACGGATACGTTGGCAACCGATACATTGACGCTTGCATGGAGGCCGGTGTGGATGTCAGTGGCGATCACATCATATTCGATTTTCTCAGCACGGCGTACAGAGACTGGCTTGCCATGGATGAAGACATGGGCGACGAGGATGCTGAGCGAGTTCTCGCGCCGCACGTTGACGCAATGGCCAGGGCATTCGAACGTTCAAACGCAAAGTACGTTTCTGAGCTGGAGATGCTCGAAGCTGAGAATTCGAGATTACAAAAGGAGATTGAGGACCTGGAAAAGTCAACCCCTGACCCAGCCTTGTTGGACGATCACTTTAAAATCATGGAGGAGGACAAGGTCAAGTTTGAAGAGTACAACACCCTCGCTCTGCAAAGATCGGAAAAGTATGAGGCTCGAGCTCAAGTTTTGCAGGAAGAGCTGGATAACCTAGTGATGGAAGTAAAGGAGGCCGAGGACGAGCGAAGAGGACTCCAGAAGGCGGTTGACGCTCAAGGTATTAGCATGCAGGATATTGACCGCATGAATTCTGAACGCGACCGTTTGCAAAAGGGCATCGAATCGGCCAGCCATAGACTCGACGAAGTCAAAAAGAAGGTGGCGGATAAGGAGTCCGAGGCCAGCCATAAACTCGAAGAACTCGAGCGCCTCGTTGACAAGTATAACACTCTTGCTTATCAGATCGCCGTCATACCAACCACTGCTGCGAATGCACGAGGCATAGACTACGAGCTTCAGGTGACGGTGGACGAGGGATCCGACCTCACTTCGACCAACCTGAATGCCACTAGAAACATGTCGCCGTCTGCCGAGCGTTTGCTAATGGATGCCACAACGGGGTACCAGCCTGGCCATATCCTGAACCTCGACCTTCGAGGCGAGACTAGGAGCAACTTTCTCATGCTGCGCAAAGAAATTTCGGATCGACGAAGTGCCGCAATGGAAGAGATGATGAAGGATCACGATTTGCTAGATGGTATTAAGGAGGCCATTGAAGATAAACGCAGTGAAGTCGAGGCATTGGAGCATCGCGTGCGCGCAGCCGAAGAAGAATACGAGAAAACCAAGGAAGTCACCAGCGCTCAGAAGATGAGCTCGGATGCTCAGATTGAGAAGATGGAAAAGGAACTATCCCGGATGCGGGCCGGTCTTTCCGAATCCGTCCAGCTCCTGGAGCAGCGAGAGATCAACACATCAATAGAGTAGGTCTTGTTCGAGAGAGAAAGCTAAACGCCCGTCGGCACTAACAAAGGGGGGTTTTTGTAGGTACCAACAACTTGTCCTCCGAGCCAACTCGCTCCGCGAAGAGCTGCACACAGAGATTGACCGCATTCTCAATGACGTGATTAAATTCAAGATTTATATACTGAAGAATTTGGACGATTACGAGCACTTCGTTACCGACGAGCTTGAGAGGGAACTCGGTGTAGATGATGGGAAAGACGACGGCAGCGCCGCGGATCTACCATGAGGGCAATGTCGAGACGGCGCGCACACGTCCACGACGTACGGATGCGCTTTTTTTTTTTTTTTGGTGACGAAGAATGGGGGGACCTGTCAATAATGTTTTCAGCGAGCAAGCGTGCATTTCGACGGGGGATTTTTTTTCCTGGGACACCGTTGAGGGAGGCATTTAGGTACTGTTGGGTCATTCAGGATTTGGACTACTAAAGCGTTGGGCTGATTTGGATACCAATTGGTGGTGGAAGTCATGATATGATGAAAGAGCATTGTCAGAAGAAGTAGGCGTGAATATTATTAAGTTTCGCTGCATGATGCTTTTTTGAATCGTAGAATGCTAACGAGGTGAATCCATCTTACTATGGACTCTGGAGTATTTCGAGAGGTTAGGCAAGGTAAGGAGGTGGGTAATGTTGTATCACGTGACCAAATCGGCCGCACCCTTGGCTGGATGGATGCTGGGAGTGTGGTGCCGGTGACCCACTGATTGGCAGATCCTCTTTTTTTTTTTTTTTTTTTTTTTTTTTTTTTTTTTTTTTTTTATATTGTGTGGGGAAAAAAAGAAAATAGAAAAACGAGGTGCTTCTCTTGACCGGTCCTCGACTTGCCATTTTGCTCGAAAGACAAAACAACCGTCTTACCCCTTCACCCTCTATTCGCCTTTCCACGGCCGTGAACCTTTCTCAGGCGAGCCTCTGTCGAATCATCATAATGGCGGAAGACGCGAACGCCGGTACGTGCGAACTCGCCCGGCGCAGTCTCCGAAGCTCAAAAACGAGCGACTTGACTCGGGAGTGCTGACTTTTTTTTTTTTTTTTTTGTGCGTTGCATGTTATAGCTTGGCCCTTGGCCGATGCCGCTCTCACGCAGGAGATTCTTGACCTCTTGCAGTCGGCCACTCATCTCCGCCAGGCCAAGAAGGGCGCCAACGAAGGTACGTCGGAACGGTTGGCTAGTTGGGGGAATTCAACGGAAGATGAAGGCAAAAACGCGTGTTGTCATCATCAGGGGCTGGATGGTTTGCTAACGGGGTCGGGTGCTGTAGTGACCAAGGCTCTGAACCGAGGTACTTGCGAGATTGCCATCCTGGCTGCCGATACCGAACCGCTTGCGATTTTGCTGCACATCCCGCTCCTCTGCGAGGACAAGGGCACTCCCTACGTCTACGTTCCGAGCAAGACTCTGCTTGGTCGCGCGTGCGGCGTCAGCCGTGCCGTCATTGCTGCCAGCATCAACTCCAACGAGGCTAGCGAGCTGGCTGGCCAAATCAAGGCTCTTCGCGACAAGGTCGAGCGCTTGGCTATCTAGAGAGGCTGCAGATGCGGTCAAGGCCGCGGAGTGGGGGAGAGGAAAGCTTGGCGGAGAGACGCATGTTTTCCCGGCTCGTGGGGGTTGAGGGGACAGATGGTGAAGTGCTTGGGGGGGGGTTTTCTTTATTATGATGGGATTCCCCGTTGGGGCGGGGTCGCGAGGATTTGTATAGCATCTACAGGCGTGTACAACGGAGGCACCTCGTGGCAGCCATTTTGTTTTGAACATGGAGCAATATGCACCTGCACCTCTGGTGGCTGACTCGTCGACGATCCGACTTCTTCCCCCAAGAACCGCGAGGGACGGCGGTGGGCGCGCAGAAATCACCCGCAAGTTGCGTGTGGGATCAACGGGCCTGCTACTCGGTACAAACAAACACAAACAACCTGGCCTTGGCCGCAAGCGATGAAATTAATATAGTGCTGTAAGTGCTCTGCTTGGCATAGCGGCCGTAGATGCTCGACAGCCCCTGGCTTGCCTTCTGCGCTCCGTCAATCAATCAACATTGTGCTCCGTACTCCGTACCTAGGGTAGGTAGGTACCTGGTACCTAACATGCCAGATGCAGGCAAAGCAGCCGGGATGCGAAAAGACCTTCCGCCAGAAGATGAACCGATCCGCACCAATCAAAGGGTCTGCAGGGGAAAAGTATGGCGGGCTGCGGAGGCGGGTCGACTTAGCTTACGGCGGACGCGGTGGCGGCGCCCACGAGGCATCAGGAGCGCCCAGCCTTGATGTCGCCGTGGGGCCGCCCCTGATCCTTCCCTGTCCCTGGGCACTGGGCACTGGCCTCCCTGGATCACATAACATTGAATACATCAATTACCAGCTTCGAATTTTGGTTTGGTTTGCCTGATGGACGGACGAGTCGGCAGACCAAACAACACACGAGACGCAACGCGAGTTGAAACACCCAGCGAACCCTTGCCAGCAGCTTTACCGCTCCCCCCCCACAAATATCTCCTCCTGCCTCCTTCCCTCCTGTCATGCTCGCATCACGTCTCCGGCATCGTCTCACCCGCAATAAAGCTCGCCTTCTCCAACAACCCGTTTCCATGACGTCCACCGCATCACCGTCAGATGGCTCGGGCCCGGCCCTGGGCCCGGCTCCCGCCCCGGCTGCCGCCTCGAGCGCTGCCTATTCCACAGCCGTCTCTAGGATTCACGGACGATCCAACATTCCGGACGAGGCAGCCTCCAACCCGCATCACGTGCTCAAGGGCGGGACTGTTGCCGGTTTCAAGAACCCGCATCTGAGGTCGACTCCCTACGGGTGGTTGTCGCTTCTCAAGAACATTGTGTTGTGAGTAGAAACGTGGAGACGAAGTGGAAAAAAAAACACAGGGAAAAGAAACCCTGTCCTAGGGTGAATCTCTCTTCTTCCTTTTCTTCTTCTTCTTCTCCTTCTTCTCCTCCTTCTCCTTCTTCTCCTTCTTCGGCCATGGATGATGCTAACAAGACGGACTGGCTTCTTCGCTCGGCAGGCCGACTTTGCGAGGCGACCTTGAGCGCCCCGACACCTCCCCCCCCACCGTCACGGTTCGGGAACCAGAATGGCTCCCTTGTCGAACGTGGTCGGACAAGCTCCGAGCTACGTGGCTCGGCCATGCCTGCTGCTACGTCGAGTACCCGTCCGGCCTGCGCGTTCTCTTCGACCCCGTCTTTGAAGACCGCTGCTCGCCATTCTCCTTTATGGGACCCAAGCGCTACACCAGCCGGCCCTGCAACCTAAAGGACATCCCCGTCATCGACGCCGTGGTGATAAGCCACAGCCACTACGACCACCTCTCCCACGCATCCGTCCTCGAGATCCAGAGACACCACCCGCACGTGCAGTTCTTCGTCGGCCTCGGGCTGGAGACGTGGTTCCGCAGCAACGGCCTCCGCAACGTCACCGAGCTCGACTGGTGGGAGGAGGCCGAGCTGACGGTCCGCGTCGACGGGCCCGACGGCCGGGACAGCATCTCGGCCCGCATCTCGGCCCTGCCGTGCCAGCACACCTCTGCCCGGACGCCCTGGGACAAGGACAGCACCCTCTGGTGCTCGTGGGCCGTCAAGTCGGGCGGCAAGTCGGTCTGGTTCGGCGGCGACACGGGGTACCGCGCCGTGCCGCGCCTCCCCGCCGGCACCGACGACTACGGCCCCGAGCTGGCGTCGCTTCCGCGGTGCCCCCAGTTCAAGCAGATTGGCGAGCTGAGGGGGCCCTTTGACCTGGGCCTCATCCCCATCGGCGCCTACCATCCGCGCCCCGTGTTTTCCGCCATGCACGCCAACCCCTTTGACTCGGTCGAGATGTTTGTCGACACCAGGTGCCAGAGGGCCCTGGGCATCCACTGGGGGACCTGGGCCCTGACCATGGAGCCGGTGCTGGAGCCGCCCAAGCTGCTGAGGGAGGCCCTCGGCCGCAAGGGCATCCCGGAGACTGGCGTCTTTGACGTGTGCGACATTGGCGACAGCAGGGAGTTTTAGGCCTGGACGACTTTGTAGTGTTGTACGATGGCAGTACTGTTGCGCATGGCATGGTTTTCTCGTAAAATTTTCCCACATCTTGTCCACGGTAGCTGGCGCACGGAGTTGTAGTCTTTTTTGTCTTTTTTTTTTTCCCTCTTTTTTTTATTTCAAAAAGATTACATTTACTCCCCCCCCCGTCTTCCCTACGAAATATTTCCCCCGCGTTCCATCCTCTTTTCCATAGCAGACGTGATGTCATTATCGAGCTTATTGCCAGTCATATCGACAGCAACCCAAACTGCTCCTCGTCACTACCGTCATAGTCTCTTTATATTATAGCTGTGCCCCCATCTACTTGAGCTGCTCAAACAAGACTAGGCGTGCATTTATGCTTCTCTGCGAGCTCCTCCTGGGCAGCCAAGTCTCCAAAAGCCTCGTCGGCCCGGATAGCATCTGGAACTCTAACTGCTTCTTGACGTTGACTGCTACGCAAGGGTGAATGGATTGCCATGTATAGACGACGCTTGAGTACTTCGGGGCCAGCAGAGGGTATATCGGCTTATCTTCCTTGCTGTCTCCTCATACTGGCTCGTATCATTTCGACGAGATGAAGGAGACAGGCGATCCTATCCTCGTCCTCACTTGGACTCATGAGGTCATCGTTAAGCCCGCACAAGCCGCCTGATCCGATAAATTGCTCCCGTCCGCCCAGGGATGTAAAAGTCCGCGCATGTTCGGCTATTGTGTTTCCATAGAACAAGGAAATTTGTTCGAGATTCAATGGATTTCTTTACTAAGCAGGACCCAAGAAACATTCAATGAAGCTGCGTCCAACCAAGGTGCTACCTGGATCGATTTATTTCTGGAGGCATAGGACCTGTAATCTCTAATCAGGAGTTTCTTTGACTTCGCTGCCAGTTCTTGTCGCCTCTCGAATGGAATGGGAAAGCTTCAAGAATAGCGTCCCAGCGCCTGAGAAACTCATCTGCCAGGTCGAAAGAGCAAACTTCTTCACCGGACTCTAGATCGATACGATGTTCTGCGCCCCAGGGGCTAACTCTTTTCAAATTTGCATTGCATATAGCCCAAGTCCTGAAGGTAGTACATACGTCACCAGATCCCGCATCCTGACTGGGGGCTCGCGCTTCATCCAACGCACTGGTGGTCCAGTAGTACAAGGTGGGCATGTCTGGTCACTCCGGATTCGCCACCCGACCGCCCGCCAAATCAAAAACTTTCGTCACCTGCCTGCCTGTCACGGTGCACGATGATGTCACGGGTCACGTGATGGGACTTTGTCCCATGGCGTGTGCAAACAGCGACGCAGCGACGCAGCGACGCAGAGACGCAGCAACGCAGCAACCAGCAACACCATCCACCTCAACCCAACCTGCCGCCACGCCATCATGGGCCTACCCCTTCACCATCCCACTGCTTCCGAACCTGCTGCCTCGACGCAGGCGCAGGCGCAGGCGCAGGCGCCCGAGCCCGAGCCCGAGCCCGAGCCCGAGCCCGAGCCCGAGCCCCAGGCCCAGCAGCATCCCGTGCCGGGCGGTGACGACGCCGCGCGCTCGGGGCGCTTGACCAAGGAGGAAGCGGATAGGCTGTACGAGGAGGCCATGGAGGAGGAGTACGCCAAGAGGGAGGGCGGCTGCTGAGACACCGGGTCCTGATGAACGGACGGGGCGCAACGAGCGCCGCCCATGCCCGGGATTCAAGTCGGGCTTGCTGTGGCGAGACGTTGCGTTTCAGGCTGACCCAGCTGGTACGCGGACCGAGATGATGCAAACCGGAAAAAAAAAAAAAAAAAAAAAAAAAAAAAACTTCGCTGTGTTTTATATGCACGTGTTTTATAGGTTTACGAAAGGGGCAGGGCTGGGATGCAAAGAATAAAATCCATTGAAACCACCCGAGTCTTCGTCTTCACCCACGCACCCTCACTGGATGGCACTCGGTGTTGTACACAAACTGATTCTTGGCCCCCTGTCCCTGCACCTGCACGGGCGAGTCCGCCGCAAAGATCAAGTACAGGTACTTGAGCGTCTCGGCCATCCAGAAGCTCTGCATCTCGTCCACAAACGCCCCGCCGTTGGCCTTGCTAATGTCCGTCAGCTCGGCGTACGCGTCGTTGACCCGGCACAGCTTGCGGATCTGGAGAAACGCGTTCCACGCCCAGTCCTGGTACTTGCTGTCGCCGGTCAGGCGGTACGCGTAGTACAGGGACTCCACCGTCTCGGGGCGCAGGATGTAGTATCCCGACGTGGTGTAGAAGCCCGCCTTGTTGTAGAACTCTTGCTGGCTGGCAGGAGGGAGCTTGTTGTTGGCGCCGCCCGAGGGGAGGGCCGCGTCCACCCACGCGAAGCCCTCGGGTCCGATGGCGGCTGCTTCTTGCACGTACGTCTCGTAGTACGATTCCGTGACTTGGATGCCGAGCCGCTTGTACTTTTCCTCGCCCAGGACTATGCCTCCGAGGATGAAATTGCCGCCGGCGAAAGCAACCACTGCAGCGGGGGCCGTCGTGTCAGTCCTCCGTTTTCAGGTGCCGTCATGTAGTGAGCTGCGAAAAAAAAAAAAAAAAAAAGAAAGAGGGAGAGAATAAAATAGCTGGTTGTCTTACAGTGACCGGAGCTGGGAAACGTCGTTTGGCCGTTGTAGCCCGACAGAAAAGACAGGTCCTTGCGGGTGGTCGGGTGCGACACCAGGTGTGCAATGGTCGATTCCACGGCGTCGACCCACCGGTCCTTGTACTTGCCAAATCCCTTGGGGTCGTAAACGTACATCTTGATCAGGTATTCGTAGAAGCTGTCGTCGCCACCGTTCCAGCCGCCCTGGCTGTCGAGAAACTTGCCGTCCTCGGTGCTCACAAACGTGCCCACCAGCCCGGGCCATGCTTCGGGAGAACCTGTCGGTTGCAGGAGGTAGCTCTCGGCCCTTTGCGCAAGCCGTGCGTACGTTTGGTTGCCACTCAGGTCACTGAGACGGGTCCATTCGAGCACCAGGGTGCCAATCTCGGCAATGTTGTTCGAGGTCGCGCCGCTGTTCTTCTTGGCTGGATTTAGAAACACGACTCCGTCGGGAATGCCGCTGGGCGTGTCGAATGCCACACTGAGGCTGTCACCGAGTGTCTGAGCTTGCGTCAGGAGAGCCTCGACTTTCTGGGCATCGGCCCCCAAGTGCTTGTAGGGACCGGTGAGCAAATCGTAGGCTGTACAAACACCGGCCGCCTGTTGTTGGCTTTTCACATTACTTCATTTACTGCGCAAGAGAAGGAAAGAAGAAGCAGGCGCACCAGAAAGAAGGCCTCCCAGGTACCGAATATTCGTCTCGAAGAGAGAGATGCCGTAGTCTTCTTGAGCCGTTGTGGTAAAGTCAATCTTGGCGACATGGTCAAGCATTGGCTGCACAATTTCCAAGCTATTCATGACAATCGCTGTGTCGAGAGCATCGACTACAGTCACACCCCATCCGGCCCTGTTGAGCAGATGAGTTGAGGAGATGCTCCCAAAGCTGCATGCAGAGAGGTCTATGACAAGGGGCCTTCAACGTACCGATCATCCACGTACGTGTTAGTCACGGGACGGAGCGTATCGTGAGGAAAAGCATGCTTGTAGTAGCCGTTCCAGGAGATCTCGAAGGCTTGCTTAACCTCATGTGCCTTGGCATGGTCAGCTTTCGGCGGCGTGGCGGCGCGTTTGCTAGGGAGGGCGACAGCCGTGCCGGCGAGCTGCAGAAGGACATTTATCTCGCTGAGGAATCGCATCTTCTCTGTCGCTCAGCCACAGTAGCAGGCGCTAATGGAGACGGAAACAGCGGCAAGCAGAATAAACCAGCCACGGGAACGAAGAGCGTCGGTCGCGTCGACGGTTAAATACTCTCGACCTTCTATGCAAGGCCCCACAGCACGTCGCATGGTTCATGGTTCTCTTCAGGCGCAGATCCGAGACATGGGCGTTCCGACAAGCGCATCAACATGCCCTGCCGCTCGTATGGCCTTGGACAGACACGTCTTGTGACAAAGATGTGACGGTACGGATTATAAACAGGCACGGAAGAAGGGGCATGGAGAAAAGGAAAAAGGGGGCCACGAAAAGAATCCATGTCGCTCCATGCACCGGCTTGATGGCGGCGGTGTTGGGAAAGATGGGCGACTCTTCTGGGCAGGTGACATTTGCGGTGGGAAAGCGTAGGTCTCCGAACAGTCTTGTGATTGACTCAATCCTGGATTCAGAAGACACTTTGAATCCATGATACCTTTCCCACTGAGCTGTGCTGAGCTGTGCTGAGCTGTGCTGTAGCTCTCGTGTGTCAAACGCAGAGGATGCTTGGGTGGAGAAGAGGAGGGGAAACGCGGGAGTGCAAGGTTGGCTCGCATCGATCCATTCGCCCACCACGTCTCCGTCATCTGATGTCGGCACTCGGACTGGTGGAGGGTTTGGACGCCTTGTCAGGGATAAGATGCGGCCTGCCAGGGCTTGATGCAGCCCGCCGACAATGGCAGTTGTGAAGGAATCAAGCGTGACCACGCTGATCCGATAACGACGATGCAACCGCATTACACAACAAGTCACCCGACAAGATCATTTTCTTGTTGTGGCGGCTCCAAGCTTGCGATTGCATTTTGACGCTCTTTTCGCGTCTGTCGATTCAAGCTGCTGCTGAACGAGGCGTGGCTCTGATCAATTGTCCAGGACAAGATGAAAGTCGAACGCAGCGTGCCGTGAAAACCCTCCCTCCCCCCAACTCCTGTCTTGGAATCGCTGCGAAGCTGAACAAGTGACAGTCCTCCTGCAAGCATCCTTTGATGGGTCAGCCCGTGCAAATGTCGTGCTTGGGTCGTGCTTGACGCGTATGTATGTTTCTTTTGCAATAAACTCGCGCTCAAAGCATACGCAACTGATCTCTGCCCACCATCTTGCACCAAAAACAGCCCTTCTGCAACATCCGAAAGGGGTTTTGGATTGTAGCCTTTCGACTCCGGTCTGGATCAACGGTCACTGTGACATTGACAGACATGGTATGTACCCCAGAGGAGAAGGGGGGAGAAAACACCGCTCTCTCCATGTACTATTACGCTGCTAGGAGTCATGGTTCACGGCCGCAATCAGTAACCTGCAACACGGGAAAGTATTGACACGACAATATGCCCCCCCTCGTTGCCTTGTCAATAGCAAGTGGCCGTGTCCCTGGGTCGTTCGCTGTACATGCATGCTGTGATGGACGCGGGGAGCTTCTCGACAGCTCATTAGCTTGAAGGACCCCTGCACCAGCAAAGCGCCGGATCGGTTAATGATGGGCCATGATGGCATAAGATCTCGGTGCATTTTACAGGCAGGTAAATTTTGCGCCCTTGCCCCTGGGCTACTCGTAGTTTCCGAGGGCGCAATTACCGTTCCTAGCGGCATGCAGTATGCACTGCGAGGCCGCCTTGGCGTTGGCAACCCCTGCTGATGGCTGCCACGTTTGGGCTTTGGAGAGAATACGTAATGCTGTGTTGCTGCGTACCGCGTAGAGGAGGAATCAAGCCTTCTGACGAAGTTTGGCCAGCGCTTCTGCAACGCCGCTGCTCAACGCATCATCATCTTCGGCGCCCGTAGCTCTGGGTACTCGCGGTGTCTGGCCAATGTTGGAAATCGATCCTCCAGTTTGCTGCAAATCATTACTCGAGTCCTGAACAGTAGCCGTAGGAGGTGCCTTTTGTGCATGAAGTCCATGTTCTACATCATCGTCTCCCTCGTCCAGGAATCGAAACTGCCTTGGCGCAGTTCCGGTCGGCGTCCCCCCATCGGGTGTTGCTCTAGCACAAGATTCCCCCGAGTCCTTGTTGATTGGGGGGGGCATGCCCCCGAGAGGAACTCTTGACAGCGGCAAAGCTTGTTCCACCCTGGAGATTCGTTCCGTATCATCTAGGCTTGCAGGGCTGGCTGCTTGCGCATGCTTGGACGCCTGCAGCCCCCGCTTGGCGGCCTTTTTGGCCCGAAATGGCTCCTCGATCGCTGCGGTCCACCTCTTCACCTTGATGCCGCCCCATCCACTGATCAAGCCGAGCTGTTCTGGCTCTGCATTGATAGCGTTTTGCAGACTGCCAAAGTTGGCGACCAGTGCTACGGCATCCGACTTGTTGAGACTTCGGGGAACAGTCACAAACTCAACGAGTCTTTCTGCATAGGTTGAGGCCGGCTGACCACGGATGGCCGCGAAACCCGCATTCTCGTATGATTTATACAATTCGAGGTAGCGGCCTGCTTCGGCGGCCGACCAGCAGAGGATGATGGTGACATTGTTGACGAGGGACGTCTTGGACAACTCTCGCAGGCAGTCTTCGTGGTTGGTTATGTCAACCATGGTGAGCAGGACACGCAGATTGTATTTCCCTTGGAGGTTTCGAATTCTGCCGTAGATGTATTCCGGGTGGAGGCGGTGATACTTGAGGCTGGAAAGACAAGAACCAGGCTTCCTTATTAGACAAGCGCTTCAAGTCTCCCCAAGGTCACGGCTACCGCGCGGGCACCACCACGTACGTACGCACGTACCTGAGGAAAAGAGCGCACGTGGTCAGGCCGAGAACGTAGTCGGCGGGAATATCGCTGTATTCCCACGGCATGGATCGAATGCAGGCGAGAACTGGATTCCCTCGCTGGCGAGGAGACACCAATATCGTGGGGAGGCCCGGCTGTGCCTGCGGAAGGGCTTGCGGAGTCGGTTGCACGATCTTGGCGCCGGACGAACTGGCAGGCGGCGCCTTGTCCAGCCGTTGCGGCATTGGAATTGGTCGCTGGATCTTCTGGGGAGCAGGTTGTTGAACGGTTCGGCGAGCAGGTTGTGTTGGATCTGTGGCCGCCATGGCCGCGAGGAGTGCGTCATCCGCGCCATAGTCGTCGTCCATTCTTGAATCCGGATTCGCGAGCTGATGGGAAGAAGCAGGTCCGAAGGCAGTAATGATGAGCGTTGCAAATACTGTATGTAGTAGGTGCGTGCCGTGGCAGGATAAAGGGGGGGGGGTTTCACAGACGGGCCAAAAGCCGGGTCCTTGGGTGATGGCAAGCAAAGAGGGATGGATTGACGCCTACGGAGTACGGACATTGGAGTACCTCGGGGGTTCCTTGAGATGAGAAAACCCTCCAAAACCGCAATTGAAGAGTGCATTTGCATTCTATGCTAGTGCTAGCGCTAATGCTAGTGCTAGTGCTTGGAATTCTTCCCCAGCTTCTACTTTGTAAATTGACTGCATTTAATGAACATGCTCTACCACGCAGCGTCGACTTCAGATCAGATGCAAGCAAGCATGATGGATGATAGGCTCAGGCCTGTTACGTAAACCAAGTTGCCCCCCAGCCATCAGGCAATGTGTATTGTGCACCCTGTACCAGACCATTTGTCTATTTGGAGTATTGATCGGCCATGATTATACTCCCCCCTATAGAATCATGCCAATCGCCGCGTTCTCCTTGCTCCAAATGCAACCTAGGACCAGGCATAGATCGTCCTGGCGGCCCGGTCTGGTCTGTTTGTCAATTACAGTGGGCCGGTCTTGGGACATGGTTTATGGTGTAGAGCAATCTATTTTCACTCTGCAGATAGAATAACACGAGTAATGGAACCAGACCAGGTTGAAAACGAGTAATTCGGCTACAAACGTGCATGTGTTTTTTTTTGTTTTTTTTTTTTTTATATCATGAAAACTACGGATACTCTATGCGCGATGACCATGTTGAGTCAGTCCTTGATGAGATAAGGCACCACCACCCCTTCTTCCATTGACAGCTCCCGGGGAACAGGGCATCTACCATCAGGTATCTACAATCTAATTTACACCACCACCCCTCCCCCCCCCCCTGTCCGCAGCCGGTTCGCGTACATGCAGGCTGTCTCATGTCATGCACCGTCGGATTCCGGGACAGAACAAGCGCTATCCGGGGATTCCAGGATTTCTTGGAAACCCACGATTACGAAAAGTATGTAGCAGGTACGTACTCACCAGCACAAGCACAGTAAGTACCTAACATAGCACGGGCTGATGATCTTGTGCGCCCGGTCAAGACGCTGTTTGGGAGTTGTACACTGGTTGTTACAATCTGCTCCTGGGTTCAACATCACCCACATGAGCAGGTGCACGATTTCGTCAACAAGTTTCGACTTGACCTTCTTGCCGCCAGCAAGCATCGTCCCCGGAAGACGTGGAGGGAGGGGAAAAACCCGACGGGAAAAACCGCATAAGCTAGTCGTGGCGGCGGCGGCCTTCTGAAAGGTTCAGACCGATCGATTGACCTTCCTGCCAAGGTCCAAAGGTCCAAAAGTGCCAGACCAAATATTCGACACGGCTTTCCCTCTCCCATCGTGCTGCTTCTGCTGGTAGTATCGATTGGCTGGCTCTGTTAACCCTGCAAAACTGCGCCGCTCCGCTTACGGCCTACCACCTAACTTTCTCACGTCTGGTCGAGTCTGCACTGCAGGCAACCAACACCCAACAACAAGGTCGGGAAGTCGAAATCGCCCATCACACACACACAACACACACACACACACACACGGCCTTTTCTTTTCCATCAATCAACACCCCAGGTGTTTTTCGACATGGCGTCGCCGGCGGCTCGGGACCCACTTGCCATCTCCCGAGTCCCCTAGGCTAGGACTCCCCGAGTTTCCACGGTCCAGACTCCAGAGTCTAGACACGATGGCGGCATGATGCGTGCTGGCGCCAGGCGACTGGAGGAAATGCCCATTGTTCCGTCGCGTATAAGCCATGCCTACCCCCCCTCCCTCTTTCTCCGCCCCGTCTTCTTTTTGCGGGCAGTTAATCTCTCGTTGCGGAGAGTCTCTTCTTGTTGGTTGCTGAAACTCTGTCGGAGGTTTCCTCTTCAGTCCCATTCAGTCCCAGTCGCATCCCAGAGTACTTACAAATAACAACGTTGAGAGGCCTTCTGTTTGTCTGTTCGTGTCTCGCTGGACATCCATCTGCTCCTCTACCCGACCCTCGAAACGCCACTGCCCAAGATGACCCAAGAAATCACAATCACAGGCTTTCGAACCCGCGATGTTCGGTTTCCCACTTCGTTGGACAAGACTGGCTCGGATGCCATGAACGCTGCGGGAGACTACTCATCAGCATACTGCATTCTTCAGACGGATTCAGAGTACACTGGACATGGAATGGTTGGTAAACCTCATCTTCCTGGCCTCTTTCCGCCACCCTCACTCCTACTGCCTTTGTTCTCCCTTCTTTCCCTTCCCTTCCCTTCCCTCTTCTGTCTCTGACCGCCGACATAAAGCCCCTACCCCCCCTTCCCCCCCTTTTTCCCCCTTCCCCACGAAAACAGCAACAACCGACGCTAGACGCTAACCGAATTTGGAATGCCGGCTTTGCTAGACTTTTACCATCGGTCGAGGCAACGACATCGTCTGCTTAGCCATTGAACATGTTGCAGAGCGTCTTCAGGGCAAGACTCTCTCCTCACTCGTGGCCAACTGGGGCCAGACGTGGCGCTACCTGGTAAGCGACAGTCAGCTGCGGTGGATTGGCCCTGAAAAGGGCGTCATCCACCTTGCCCTCGGAGCCGTCGTGAATGCGGTTTGGGATCTTTGGGGCAAGGTGCTGGGCAAGCCTGTGTGGAGAATCGTGGCGGACATGACTCCGGAAGACTATGTCAACTGCATCGACTTTCGCTACATCACAGACGCCATCAGCCCAGAAGAGGCCCTCGCCCTTCTCAAGGAGTCGGAAGGCGGCAAAGCCCGGCGGATTCAGCAAGCCCTCAACAGCAGGGCCGTGCCGGCCTACACCACCAGCGCGGGGTGGCTGGGCTACAGCGAGGACAAGGTGAAGGCCCTGCTGCGGGAAACGCTGGCCCAAGGCTACAAGCACTTCAAGCTCAAGGTCGGCGGCAGCGTCGAGGAAGACAAGCGCCGCCTCACCATTGCCCGCGACGTGCTCGGATACGACGGTGGTAACATCCTCATGGTGGATGCCAACCAGGTCTGGTCCGTCCCCGAAGCTGTCCAATACATGAAGGAGCTTGCCAGCTTCAAACCCTGGTTTATCGAGGAACCAACCTCGCCCGACGACATTCTCGGCCACAAGGCTATCCGGGAGGCTCTCAAGCCATACGGCATTGGTGTCGCCACTGGCGAGATGGCACAGAACCGTGTCGTCTTCAAGCAAATGCTCATGAGCGGCGCCATTGATGTCTGCCAAATCGATGCCTGCCGACTCGGCGGCGTCAACGAAGTCTTGGCCGTCCTTCTCATGGCGAAAAAGTACAACGTTCCCATTGTGCCTCACTCTGGCGGTGTTGGTTTGCCCGAATACACACAGCACTTGAGCACAATCGACTACGTCGTCGTCAGCGGCAAGCTCTCCGTGCTAGAATACGTTGACCACCTACACGAGCACTTTTTGCATCCTTCCACCATCAAGGACGGCTACTACCAAACACCCACCGAGGCGGGATACAGCGTGGAGATGAAGCCCGATAGCATGGATAAGTTTTCGTATCCCGGTGAGAAGGGGGTGAGCTGGTGGACGACTGAGGAAGCCAAGCCAATCCTTACGGGGAAGAAGATTTAAAAAGGAAAAAAAAAAAAAAAGGAAAAAAGAGAGAAGAGAAGAGGAATGGCAAAGAAGGAAATCAAGAATAGATCCCAGTCTGTAGTTCGATACATGGCGAAAGCGATGACATTTACGTCTGCTCCATCAATCTATCCTATCTATGTACCTGGTATTTACCCCTGTTTGCATTGCATGGCTGTGGATGGAAACCACTCAGCTCAACTGCCATTGCCAACCAAACTGCTATTGGGTTTTGGCAACTTGCTACTAAGTACCAGACATATGCATAATGCGAGGCTCCAGGGGGGCAGCGCAGCCAGCCAGCCAAAGAAAGCAAACGGGTCAGGTTGCCCACCAGACAAGACACAAGACATATTGACCCCATCAATGCGCGTGGCTCCATGCGGAATACCAGCCACACCACGCCCGCCTCGCACCTCCCAGTTAGGGATGGCGTGGCTGCCACAACATCGTCAAAGCTTCCTTTCCCCTAGCTCTTGCATCACCCCAGCGGCAGACCTTTGCAAGGCAAGGGGTCATGCTCGACCGCTGTTGTGCCCCTGAGGAGGCTTCTACAACCTCTTAAGACCCCGTCTTTTTTCTTCACAGTCTTTTCTGTGATGCACCCACGAACTGACCAAAGGCAGTTTCGTTCAGATTCGAGTCGCTCCCGCTCACCATGGAATCATGCTGGCCAAACCGTCCCATTCAGTCCCTAACCGCCATATTCTTGGCTTGGAAGAGCTTCCTTGTTGCTATCGCGCTCGGAACCGCAGTAGCGCGAGACTATGACACTTCCACAGGCCTCTTTTTCGACCGAATGTACGGAGCTAATGCCACGGTCCCGACGCTTGCAGCCAAACTGACAAGATGGGACGCCTTGTACTTTATGCATTCCACCATCAAGGGCTACGTCTACGAGCAAGAATGGGCTTTTGGGATCGGTCTTCCGGCTACGGTCGGGGCGCTGGCACGAACACTCGCAGGCTTCACTCGCCCAAGTCATGCTGTCGAGCCGATGGTGGCCATTGCCATTGCCCATGCGTCTCATTTCGTTGCCGTGCTGGCACTGCACCGTCTCACCATGATGCTCTCCTGCAATGCCAGACTCGCATTTATCGCATCCGCACTGCACATATTTTCGCCAGCCGGTCTGTTCCTCTCGGCCCCGTACAACGAGAGCCCCTTTGCGTGTCTCTCCTTTGTGGGCAACCTGCTCTTCGCCATGGGACTCGGAACCCAGCCGACATTGAGAGGGGAGGCGGCAATCGTTGCGGCTGGCACCTCGATTGGTCTGGCCACTACGTTCCGGAGCAATGGCCTGACGAGCGGGCTCTTGTTTGCTGGTGAGGCGCTCCGCCGTGTCGTTGCTTTGATCAACTCACCCTCGCCCAGTCGCCTGCTATCCTTGGCTACTCCTGTTCTAGGTGGTCTTTGTGTAGCCTCTGGCTCGGTGGTACCACAAGTCTTGGCGTGGGTGAGATACTGCCAGTCTTCTGATGTCTCTCGGCCGTGGTGCGACACGACGTTTCCCAGCATCTATACCTTTGTGCAGGACCATTACTGGTACGTTGGCCGGTATTGACGTTGCCTCATCATGCTCGACTTTCTTTTTTTTTTCCTGTTTCTGTTTTTTTTTTCCTAGTTTTTTTTCTTACAATTTTTAAAAGAAAGCGAACTTGCCCCGACTAAATGTTGTTTTGTGCGCAGGAACGTAGGCTTCATGAGGTACTGGACCTTGAACCAAGTTCCCTTGTTCCTCCTCGCTGGCCCGATGCTTGCAATCTTGATCAAGTCTGGAGTGGAACTTTGCCGACAACCACAACAACTCACTTTAGGTGCGGAAAATGACACCAAGTCAAAATTGAATGTGTTTGTGCGTGCTCTAGCCATCAGCCAGACTGTCATTGCCGCCTTGGCCATCACAACATACCACGTTCAGATTATCACGCGGATTTCGTCAGGGTATCCTGTGTGGTACTGGTGGGTAGCCAGTTGCCTGATGGATCATAAAAGGCAGCGCGTTGGAACCGCCATTGTTATGTTCATGGTCATGTATGGGGGGATCCAGGCCGCACTATTTGCCTCGTTTCTACCGCCAGCCTAGATTTATCCCTCGAAGAATGATTGGAAAATGTTTCTCCGAGCGCCGTGTCAAAGCATGCTCATTCGTGGAGACGCCTCTCAAGGTAGGCCTGGTACCATCGCCGTTTCATTCTGAAAGTTGTCAATATATCTGCTAACGCTGGGCAATGGCAGGAGAACGTTTTCCAAAATCGAGCATCAGCTCGCGAGTAGCTCAACCATTCATTTTTTGTTCACCTCTACAAACTTTGCTCTGCCCCGTACATGGGGTTTCGGAAAACAATATCCGCATCAATGATCATACATCAGGCCTGGTCCGTGATCAACTGTACCCATGTCGGGGCACAGACCGACAAACTGATTCATGGGTCTGCACCCGTTCAACCACGAGCTTTTAACGAATCATTCGGCACACAGAAGAAGTAAAAAAAAAAAAAAAAATGCGGGCAGTCGTTTTGGTACCTCTGGTGCCCGGATTGCAGATGCAGGCCGTCACGGCAGCAAATCATGCTGCCTGATCTCTACGCGAGACATGCAAACGATACAAGGCCATGCACATCCAACCTTTTGCAATTCACACAAAGCCACGCCCACAAGACTCTTCACACAAAACACAACCGCAATATATACCCACCTCCCACAGAGAGTCTACGTCTCGATCTACGTCCACCGCCTTTGCGCGATTACCTCGACAGGTTCACTCCCACCTTGTGCATATATAGTCTTCTGCCTCGCACGAAGACGCTATAAGCCGCGATAGGTCCCTTAGATCCCACAAAAGCCTGCTCCAGATTCGCCCAGCTGACAAGACCATGATGCCCAGCTCAACAGCAGACTTTGCTGTGGGTACCACACTTGCTCAATCTGACATGGAACTTCGTGGCTCAACAACTACCATCCTCCCCAGCACCCAGGCATGCAATATACACGGTGACGACGACAACGCCCACTCGGATACCACGAAGCAGCGGAACCTTGCTCAGGACGAGGATGATCTGCAACTATGGCTTGACCACACTGGCTTCTTTGATTTGCAATATCGAAAGGAGATACTCGCCAGTGTGCGCGAGCTGAAGGCAATAGAGCTAGCAAAGGCCAAGGTCATGATGAGGATTCGGAATAGCCGACCTTCTAGGCAGCCCCAGGCTGACGCAGTATCAACGCCGTTGCATGCTCCCGAATCCGCTTCACAGTACCAACCAACTACTTCCTCCTCGCCGTCGCTTACTCCCTCGTCAATCAGGTATTACCAGGGGGAACGAGGACGCCCCGAGGGTGCCAGAGCGGAAAAGCAGCCTCACTCACCCGTATCGCAACCATTTTCCCTGAGAACTGCTCCCAACAAGAAGAGTCAGCACGCTTATCCCGTCCCCCCCCCCCACTTTTCATTGCCAAATGGCGCCGAGGCTGACTTGTGCCAGACACACGTTACTTTCTCGTAAAATCATTGAATATGACCAATGTGTACATGTCTCAGAAAGATGCAAGTCGAGCAACACCCCTGCCAAAGTAACAAGCATAAAACGGACACCCGAAGACATGCTAACCGCCCTATAGGGCCTATGGGTAACGCAAACCAAGAACGGTGCACTGTTCAGAGACGCATTTCGAACATGTAGATCCGTCGTGCTCTTCTTCTCCGTAAACAAGTCCAAGGCCTTCCAGGGATATGTATGTTGTCAACCCCCCCCCCCCCCTCCCTTCTGAGCGACTAGAATCGACAGTCAACGTTGAAACGTTCCAACAACAAAATGAAAAAAAAGGAACCGTCACTCCCTTTCTGTTCCGTAATTAATTTTTGCTAATGACCAGGCGAAAATGACGTCCGCTCCGGACGGCAATATCACTCGCCCCGGGTGGATTAATACCACCATGGCTGACATGTCAACTACATTCCCTTTCCACGTCAGCTGGCTCAACGCTTTCGAGACCCCTTTCGATCAATTTGGGGATCTGAAAAACCACCTCTATGAAGACCGTCCCGTGTTTTTCGGGCGAGACGGGCAAGAGTACCCTGACGAGTGCGGCGTCAAAATGTTGGAGATTATGGACAGAGCCAAGGCCGCCGCCGAGGGACTTCGATCGTCGCCGACGGCCACCCCTCTTTCTCCTTCCGACTCCATACGGAAGGCATACATGTGTGTGGGCGCCGAAGACGGCCACGGCGGAGCGGGAGCGCGGGCGGCGTCTTCGGCATCAGCTGGCAGGTCTGGCGCTACTCGCAGCGAGGGTCTAAGTGGTTCTAGATGGAAGAGGAACGAGTCAGAGATTGTGGTTTCAAGCCTCGATTCCGACGGCGATGCCCGGCAGCCAGAAACGGTGAATGAGTACCTGTTGTTGGACTATCCTTGAGCATTTGCAGACGCCAGCCGATCATGTCAGGCAGTATAAGAATGATAGCAGCATATATTCAGGTGTATTAAGCTTTGATTCTTCCCCCAAACCCCCGATCCCCCGCTCCTCCCATGCTCATACAATGCAACCCTGCGTACAGATCCGTATCCGCTTGCGCCCGTTACGCAGTACTCGCTTGCGCGAAACGCAACCACGTCGCCAGTCCAAATGTGACGGGACCGGGTTTCCCGCCACCGGCTTCCCGTGTTCAGTAATCCTCCTCCTCTGAGTCGCTGTTGTCATGGACCCGAATCGCTCGCCACCTCCTGTCCGTCAGGTCTTGAGCTGCCGTGCCCTCGCTTTCCGGATCCACGTAGCCGCTCCCGCCGGCAACGCTCAGCGCGACAGGCAAGAACACCAGTGCATGCAAGCCCGCGACCACGACCAGGGACAGCCAGACTCTGAAGTAGTAGATCTCGAAAATCTTGGACCGGGTAAACGCCAGCACGCAGACCCCCAGAAACTTGGTCACGATGATGCCGGAGAAGACGGAGCCGCCGACGTTGACGAGGGCTGTCCAAGAGCGCGCGTCCCTGCCGCGCAGAGTGGTGTTGTTGCTCTGCATGACGGTCCGGGAAGGGAACGTGAAAGCTCTGCATATGTGGGCGCAGAACTCGACGGATATGCCCACGCAGATGACGAGATTGACCAGGGATACTGCGTTGAGGGACACGCCAAAGACTGCCATGGCGCCCATGATGTCGACAACGCACATGAAGACGGTGACGGTCAAGACAGCCGAGGTCCGTGCCGATCCGAGGAGCGCAGAGGCGACGACGAGAACGATGCCGAAGAGCGCCGACAGCAGGCTCGCCGTGAGTTGCACAATGGTGAGGTACTGGTCGAAGAATATGTAAAACACGCTGTAGGGGAACACATCCGCGCCGGTTCTCTGGCCAATCTCGGACGCGATACGGCGGGCCGACGAGTATGCGCCGATGAAGTCAGCCTGGCTGCGGAGAGGGGTGTGCGCCGTCCGGAAATGGCTGGCTTGGACGCTTTGGTCGTCGCCGCCGATGACTACTGCGTCGCCGTAGGCTGCCATGCCTCCCAGGGGGCACTCCTCGTCCGCGGGAGAGGACAGGAACTTGTGGAGGTGGTGGACGAACTCCTTGCCTTCGGGCATGCCGTACAGGGTCGTGTTCCACGAGGGCTTTCGTCCTGCAAAGCACGTCTTACCATCCTCCACGCAGCATTGCTCGTACATCGGATTCAGCCACAGGAAGAAGTCGTCCAGCCAGCTAGCAGCGGGGGAAGCAATGTAGGACACTTCCGGTCGTTGTCTTTCGAGTTCCAGGGTGTTAGCCAAGGACAGCGACTGGCAAGAGGTGAATCTGGAACAGAGTTGCTGCTGCTGTTCTCGGCGCGACACGTCAACCCCTCGCGTGACAAAGTACACGGGAGGGCCCGTCTCCATGTAGTCGTACAAGTCGTTGAAGTACGGGATCAAGTACGACCCGTCGGGAATCGCCACTCGCTGGTCGAGGCCGATTTCAATCTTGGGCAGCAGCGCAAGGGCGGCGGCAAACGCGCCGAGGAAGACGGTGATGACGCCAATCTTGACACGTTTACCCAGAAGACGAGGCGCATACGTATTCTTGATGAAGACCTGCAGGAAGGTTTCCTCTTCGATTTCCGACACCCTTCCTCCTCCGGCGTAGCTGTTGCTGCCGTTGAGGTGGATGCGAGCCTTTTTGACTTGCCACCATGGCCAAAGCTCGCATCGGTGGTCTTCAACACGCATCTGGTTCAGGGCCAGGAAGGACACAAACATGGTCGTCTGCAGAAGCGCGTTGACCAGCACCGCTCCCGCTGCGTAGGCAGCAAAGTTGCG
Source organism: Ustilaginoidea virens (assembly GCF_000687475.1). NCBI lineage: Eukaryota > Fungi > Ascomycota > Sordariomycetes > Hypocreales > Clavicipitaceae > Ustilaginoidea > Ustilaginoidea virens. The sequence goes on from NC_057316.1 coordinate 3,266,170, forward strand.
AACCGCGGGCATGCCCACGGCAGCACCCAGTGCGAAGGCGACGGTTTCCGTCAGCGCAGAGAACAAGATGGAGGGTCCCATGCGTCCAAGGGCTCTCGCGACACGCTCCTCCACCATCTGGTCCGGGCAGCTCACGTTGACTCGCTCAAGCTCGTGAACAATCAGGAAGATGTTGTCCACGCCAACGGCAAGTACGATAAAGGGGATGACCTCTACGATTATGAGAGTCGCCTTGAGACCTACCCAAGAGAAGAATCCGATCGATGCGGCAATAGACATCAAGACAATCAGGATACCCACGAGTCCTAGTGTGACCTTTGGCTCGACAAGCAGCAGCGCTGGGTTCCTAAAGATGTGTTTCAGAGGGGTGCCCAGCGCCATACAGACGTAGATGAACATGACGATGTAGCTGACGACGATGATCTTGGCGTCTGTGTTTGTGGACTTGTTCAACTCTTGTTCCAGGCTGATTTCGGTGGTGAAGGACAACCGGAGCCCTCTCTGCTCGGCCTCCTCTTGCACCTCAAGGAGGCGATCTCGAAGTCGGTTTTCCCAGTCTATAACCCTCCCTCGGGCATCACTGCCTTCGGGTGGGTTATTGACGACCCATGTCACAGTAATGGCCTGCGCATCGGCGACGTCGCTGTGATAGCCGCCCAGGATCATCCCAGGCTCGATAGGCTGGCCGAATTCTGGGCGGCAGTCGACGGGCGAACTGGCGCAGCTGCGTAAATCATCTTTCCAGGTTTTGGCATCGATCACGCCGCCCTTGGAAAACCAGTATCCACTGACTGATTGAACGACGCAAGCATCGTTCATAGGTTTGAAGCAGACATCGCGAAGAGTTTTACCATATGTTTCGCTCTCAAGTGCCTCGATGCTTTTCTCGACGTCGACCCACCACTTGAGGGTGTCGTAGCTGAGGACGGAACCAGGTCCAGCAGGATTCGTGTCATTGACAAGGAAAACCTTTTCCGCGCGATAGAAGGGTCCAAAGTTGGAGTCAAAGTAGACTTTCTCCTGCGCAGCAGCTGATGACGGACTGACCCAGAGTCTCGCCGGGTCTTTTTCCAAGTCGAACCTGAACAAACCCGCGCTCAGTACTGCCACAATCAAGAGACTGGCGCCAATTGTAAGGGATGGAAAGCGTGATGCAGAGTGACCCAGTCGGTAGAATATATCGTCACAGCGATCGTTTATCCAATAGCTCTTTGTCGGCCGATCGCGCATGGCTTCCGTCAATACGGGGCCTCCTTCATCCTCGTCGTCGTTATGCGAGGATTCGTGCAGTAATCTTGTCCTTTCAACTTGATGCTCTGCATACTTTTTCCAAGCGAATCTGCCAAAGAGGGATGTGGCGAAAACAAAGAGTAGCACCGAATAGGTGAAGATGGACGCAAAGGAAAGGCAAGGAAGTGCGCCAACATGGCAAGCACCCGGTTGCTTGACGGCGGGAAGCTCGGGGCATACTTCGGGACAGTCCACACAAACGCATCTGTAGTCAGGGTCCTCGTCGTTGCACTTTTTGGGATTCATGTCTTTCGACCCCATGTTGGGTTCCTGGTACGACTCGGGAAAGTTAATCTGGAACGGTGAGCCAACCAGTGGCTTCTTGTCGCCCAAAAACTTGAGCATCGCATGATAATCTTTGGCACCGCCTCCTATCAAATCCATAGCTCGGCTATTGGCACCTCCGAACTTGACCTCCTTGCAGCTGTCATAGAGGCCAGAGCCATACCTTTCGGATATAAGATGGTCTAGCTCGGTGACCAGCAGCTTACCGTTCTTCGGAGCAGCTTGGGTGACGTTGACAAAGGTTGATTGATCGGGAGAACAAGTAAACTGGCAAAACATGTTGAAAAAGTTGCTTTTGCAAGCTGGACATGAGCCGATCAAAGTGTTTGGCGTTCCGAGTTCGGACTTGAGAGAGCGAACCTAGACGTTTGGGCTGTGAGCGACTGTTGGGCGAATGGGAGATTCCATCAGCTTCATTTCGCGGGATTTGCATTACCTGATCCAACGTGCAGCATACTTGGACATGATTCCACTCGGCACCACAGAGCTCAACAAGCTCCTTGCGGAGCTCGGCATCGGCATCATGAGCTGGGTCATTGTCCACACATGGGAGCTGCTTGCCAAAGAAGCTCTGTTTGCCGCACTGGCCGCGGAAGGCGCATCGGCCAGGCTCGTGTTTCGGGGTAAAGGGAGATGGGTTTGAGAAGGCGGCCGCAGTCGCACTGCAGAGAGCCAAGGCCACTCCTGGAAGAGATGCGCCAATGTGAGGCATCTCTGGCGGTAGACCGGGCCGTATCGGCCGTGGCGGAGAAGATGCTGGAAGCTGATGCGAGGCGGAAGGGTCTGTCGACGTCGATAGATGCGCTCAGCTTTGTGAATATTTTGAAGAATGCTTTCATCAGTGGTGTCCGAGGCCGGGGAGGGGGTCACGTATTGAAGGCTCCGGACAGAGTACGGAGTAGGGAAACAAGAATCCAACGATGATCGGGGGTGGCGTCCCAAGGCAGTGCTAGCTTTGGGCAGACAGCAGGCTAGCAGGCAGCAGGCAGCAGGGGCAGCAGGGGCAGCCAGTAGGTCATCGATCGATGCAAACAAGAAAGCTTGCTTGCATATGTGGAGGCGGGATTCGTGGTGGAGACGGGAACTTGAAGGATGATGGCTGGGGGTTGGGGGCGGGGATGTGCTGGGGGCAGTTGCTCAGCAGCAGTGCAGCAGTGCTGAACAACCGACCACCACTGAGTAATCCGTAAAGAGAGCAAACGGCAACGTGCACCGTGCAGCTTTGTGTGGGTTCGCCGACACGTGACATCATCGACTTGTCCATCACCTGGGCCCAGCTGGCGGCGGCGGCGTTGGGTCCCAGCCAAAAGGCACCAGGCCAGATGCAACACCAGACTGGAGAGAGAGAGAGAGAGAGAGAGAGAGAGAGAGAGAGAGAGAGAGAGAGAGAGAGAGAGCGAGATAAAGAGGGAGAGAGAAAAGAGGGCCGGCCTGGCTTCTCCCACAATTCTGCGGTGCGAGTTTAGCGTGTCACGTCATGAGTCAGGCTCTCTTCTTTGCTTCTTCACTCAAAGTCTTATTCGTATTCTCCGTTATTTTGGATAATGCCTTCTGCTAGGAACTTTTGCTTCTCGGCTACCATCTCTTTCTTTTGGTGGGGTTGACTGGACGTTCAAGGCTGCTTCGGTATGACAAAAGGACGTGAGTCTCAACTTCTACAGGAACTGGTGGTAAGTGCCGGAACCGTCCCGCTGTTGCCCCGACTTTACGCGCCATTGCCGTGACGGCCCTGCCCGGTAATGTTAACAAGAAGAAAATCGATCGATCCAGGAATCATTTCGCACCCTCCTAGACGAAGCTCTCATCGTCGCCATAGCGGGGGATTTTGATCTCACGGACCCTCTCGCCCACCAACAAGCCCAGACCACCCTGCGAGATTTGGCGCAAAACGTGCCAATAGAGGAAGCATCAGCATCCGTTCCTAGCGGTGCTCGCAATGGCACGAATGGCGGTGGCTCCAGTCATGCCCTGCACCGCGACCTTGCAGCAACTTCAACGACGAGCACTAGTTATCCGACATCGACCGCCCACTTAACAGATACGACTGGCTCAAGCGCGCCCGTTTTTTCGCCTCGTTTGACATTCTTCAACAACGAGAGTCACGAGGACAAGTTGCATTTGCTGCAGAGCATGTTTGCTGAACTGAAAGAGTATGACGTGAAGTATTCGCTTAAAAAGGCAGATGGGGACCTCCAAACAGCGCTGGATGATCTGCTCAACGTCCAGTATCTACAAGCCACTGGGCAACAAGTAGAGGGAGTTGATGGCTTCTTCATTGCAGACTCGCATACAAAACCGGACAAGAAGAAGAGGAAGGGCAAGAAGCTGGCACTCTCGGATGCAGATCCTTCTGCCGACGGAGCCCCGACTTCACCGAGAGCCTCGCTAGAGACATGCGGTGCGTGCTTTCTTCCCGACCCTCTTCCCTTTTCCATCTTCGTTCCCGCTGACAGAAGACTCAGTCCAAGATGAAGCCGAGTACATTGCTGAGAGGTTTGGTATACGGCCAGACGAGGTCTTGCCTGTGTACAAGAAGAACCATGGTTCAAAAGGCGCTACTGTGACCGAGCTTCTCGGGCAATACATGTCTGTTGGAGTGGAGACTCAGGACGAACATGGCAAAGAATCGGCTGAAGCTCTGGCCAAGAAGTACCGCCACGTCCCCGAAGAGTATATGCGTACCATAGTCCATGTCGCCGGGTCCATCCCCCAATTCGCGGATGATATTGCAGCGCTTCTCAACCGACATTTCGGCAAACAGATCAAGGCCCACAAGATGGACCTTGCCTACCGACTGACACCCCTGCCACAACATGACATCGAAGGAGGGGAAGCATCCCCGACAATACCACCGCAAACAGCAGGCTGGGCTGCTAAGCCAGCGTGCTCGACCGTGACCGACTACGAGGAAGCGGTCAGTCGTGCCAATGCGTTTGATCAAGCAAGTCGCCATGCCGCGAGCTCTGCAGCGCAGTTGCAACGACGCGGAGCTTGCACTCACCTGTACAGACAAGCGGCCAGTTACTACACAGATCGAGCTCGGGAGCAAGCTCGGTACGCCCAAAGCGCAAGGTCCACGGCTGCGGACATTCTCGTCGACGGGCAAAGTACGAATACTTGCATCGATCTCCACGGCGTCCCAGTACACGATGGTGTCAGAATCGCACGTCAAAGGGTGCGAGACTGGTGGCGAGGTCTCGGGGAAGTGAGAGCGCAAAGGCTGAGAGAGCGGGGCGGATTCACCATCATAACAGGGCTAGGTCGCCATAACGCCGGCGGCGTGTCCCACCTGCGACAGGCTGTGGCGGCAGCTCTTCTTCAAGACGGGTGGAAGCTGACTGTTGAGACGGGAAAGTTTGTCGTCACAGGGCGGCAGTGATGCGAGCGAGCGAGGCAACCTGGTCATGAAGTTTCTGCAGCATATGATGTGTGGAAGCGTTGGGACTGTAGCACATCCCATGTAGGGTGTTTGGATTGGATTTCTTGGCCCATTTCACGCCGTCTCATTTGTTTTACCATTGCATTTCCCCCCCCCAATCACGTACCGTAACGTTTTTGTATTCGGCGTCCCGGCAGAATATATCAATCTTCAAACAGGCTTGCTATCAATGGCCCGACCGCATCGTTCCCACACGATTCGGCCCGTCAGAATTGTGCTCAGCAACATGGCTATCGAGACGGTTCCCGGATCAAACTTGGCCAAGCCCGTGGTCGACGCAGGAATCACTAGGTCGAGAACCTCAGCTGCCAGCTTGACGGTCAAGCTCTTGATCTTGCCACCAAACTCCTGCGCCGCCGCCTCCCTCTCCTCCCTGCGCTTCTCCAGCGCAGCCGCTTTGGCCGCCCCGTCGCCCTCTCCGGCCTGACGCTTCTCATCCTCGACCTCTGCCACCAAACCGCCCCCAGTCGCGGGAACGGCACGATGAGCGTACGCGCGGGCGATCCTGACGCTCGAGCTCAGGATCGCGCAGGACAAGGCGGCAAGCCACAGACCCTGGGCCTGGCCGTCGAGCCGCACAGCCTCTTGCAGCCCAAAGACGGACAAGTGGGCCGTGGGAAGCAGGTCGGGCAGCGTGACCGACTCCATCATGCCGAAGAGGCCGAACAAGGTGTCGGCCATGATGGACAGCCAAGCTTCGGCGCTCTTGTCGGGCGCCGCGTAGGCCTTCCAGCTGGACTGGAAGCTGCCCAGGCACCAGAAGAGCCGGATGGCTCGCCGGGTGAGGTTCAGGTGGCTGCAGAGCTCCCGCATAGCCAGCTCGCTCGTCTTGGCGTCGCGCGCAGGACCCGTGGGGGGGAGGAGGAGGAGGAGCACCAGGGGGGTCAGGCGGGGGTAAAAGGAGAGGATTGACAGGACGGACTGGATGAAGCGCATGAAGCGTTCGAGACCGACTGCGTCTTGGTATTAGCACAGCGAACGGGTCTGGTGGGTTTGCATGCATGGCTCCGGCGCTACGGGCGGCATTGTGCTTGGGGATCAATTGACTTGGAAGCGAGCGAGGGAAGCGCGAACAAAGGGCACGCTTGTGTCTGGTGCGTTTGTGCGTCGGGGTTGTTGGCAAGCAGGGTGAACATGAGACGGCTGGGCGGTCAGGGAGATGCAGAGGTAGCCATACCAATGTCGGTCCCGAAAGCGACAAACTGCTCAAAGAATCCGGCCATGATGCGGAAGCCCCAGTGCTTCTAAATAAGTTGAAGCTTTGAATCTGGGTCTGCCCAGATACCCGGGGGTAGTAGGAGGTAGGAGGTAGGAGGTAGGAGGAGGAGGTATGAAGGGTACGGAGTAGGTGCAGGAGGTAAAGTTCTCACCGCGACGCCGCCACCTTTGGGACGGAGTGACCAGCCGTCACCGGTCGGTCGCATCCACCAAACTGGCTGGGGCTTGGGCCTTGGGCCTTGGGGAAACGCACGAGCGGAATGGATTGACGAAATCCAGCGGGAATTACACAGCAAGACTACATGTAGCTTTAGATGAGCAAACGAATTCTTCCCCGCTCCTCCCTCTCCCCTTTGATAAGCACGCACGCGTACCTACCTTGCTGAATTCCACGTTGGTGAGCGAGACGCGGCCAGGCAAAGACTCTCTCGACCAGGTACCCGTCGGCACGTTGTGGCGCTTTTATGGAAAGACTCCTCGGGGACAACATCTCATCAAGAACAAAGTAAAATACAACTACAGCGGCCAGCATGTGTCTACGGGTATGCGGGACGTAGATGACGGGGCCATGTCACCACACGAAGCTAATCGTGCTCCCCTCACGTCTGCTCTTCCCCCCTCCCCACCCGATCCCATCGCTATTATTCCCAGTGTCTAATGTAAGATGACGGGTAAAAAACATTTTTCGTCGACAATTACTGGCCGGGAGACACCAGCTTCCCTAGTGACCTTGTGTTGGCGTTCCAGCCACCAGCCAGGGCTTCGCCACCGTTCTCCTGGGCAAACTTCTGCATTCTCGCCTCCAGCTCGGGTCGGAAATGGCGGATTAGGCCCTGGATAGGCCAAGCAAAAGCTTCGCCCAATGCTGTCATGGACATCAATTGTTAGCTCGACGGGTTCTGGAGCCGACAGTCCCAAGAGGGAAGGGGAAAAAAGAAACAAACAAAGAAAGAAAGAAAGAAAGAAAGAAAGAAAGAAAGAAAGAAAGAAAGAAAGAAAGAAAGAAAGAAAAAAGGCGGGAGCACAAGTACGTACCGCAGATAGTGTGGCCTTCAACCTGCTTGGTCAGCTCCTGAAGCATGTCGATTTCTCTCTCACGTCCCTGTCCTCTCTCAAATCGAGCCATGATCTGCTCAGTCCACTTGCTGCCCTCGCGGCAGGGGGTGCATTGGCCGCAGCTCTCATGTCTGTAGAAGTGGCTAAGCCGAGAAATGGCACCGACGACATCGGCGCTCTTGTCCATGACGATGACGGCAGCGGTACCGAGACCCGACTGGCTGTCCTTTAGAGCATCAAAGTCCATGAGCTGGTCGTCGCAGATGCTCTTGGGCAGGATCGGTGTTGATGATCCTCCCGGGATAATGGCCAGCAGATTGTCCCAACCGCCGCGAACCCCGCCACAGTGCTTCTCGATGAGCTCGCGCAACGGTATTGACATCTCCTCCTCGACAGTGCATGGGTTGTTGACGTGGCCGGAGATGCAGAAGAGCTTGGTGCCTTGGTTTCGCTCGCGGCCGAAGCCAGCGAACCAGCTGCCACCTCGTCGGCAGATGGTGGGGGCGACGGCAACGGTTTCGACATTGGCAACGGTGGACGGGCATCCGAAAAGGCCAACGGCGGCAGGGAAAGGGGGCTTGAGGCGCGGCTTGCCAGGCTTGCCCTCGAGAGACTCAATCAGGGACGTCTCTTCACCGCAGACGTACGCACCGCCTCCGCGGTGGATATAGACGTCAAAATCGTAGCCGGACCCGCAGGCATTCTTGCCTACCAAGCCGTCCTTGTAGGCTTCATTGATGGCGTTCTGCAAAACGGCCGCTTCGTACACAAACTCGCCGCGAATGTAAATGTAGGCAGCGGTCGCATTCATCGCTCGGCCAGCGACCAGGCAGCCCTCGATGAGTTTGTGGGGGTCCTTGCGCATGATCTCGCGGTCTTTGCAGGTGCCAGGCTCACCCTCGTCGGCGTTGACGACAAGGTATCGGGGTTTCGTATCCTTGTCCCAATCCTTGAAGTTCATGAAAGACTACTCAGGGTCACCAAAAACAGTTAGAACTAGGTGGCAGACGTCAGTCGCGGTGGCGAGAGGGTCAAGCAAAACGTACCCATTTGAGGCCAGACGGGAAGCCCGCACCACCGCGTCCTCGCAAGCCCGAGGTCTTGACTTCGTTTATGATCCAATCGTGGCCCTTCAAAATGATCTCCTTGGTCTTGTACCAGTCGCCCATTTTCTTTGCGCTCTTGAGGTCGGCGGGGAATCGGCCGTAGAGATTCTGGAAAATACGATCTTGATCCTTGAGACCCCCGTAGGTCCGCTTGGGGGTACCATCCTGCACGGTGGCCAGCCCTCTCACCGCGGTCTGCGAGATGCTGCTTACAGCCTTCTTCGGGGCCGCTCGAGAGGACAGCATGGCGTTGTTGTCCGGTTAGGCGGCGAGTTGGCGCTTGAAGTTGAGAGTCGGAGTTGTTGTCGGGATGGGTTATGTACTGTGCGGCAACTCGGTGGCGAGATTTATCGACTTATTTCAAACGTCAGCGTCCGGAATTACGGACATTCTGGTTGGTCAATGTCAATGCTTGCCTTGCCATAAGGTCTGGTGGCACTTATCCGTATCCGCTTGTGGTTACTTGGCTTGGTACAGTGATATCGGGGTAAGTACGGGTTCCTCTGCACAAAACCTGTTAGCATCGCAGCCCCACCACACCTGCTTAATTGCAAGATGCCCAACGGCCAACATTCATAAACCTCCAAAGTCCCGGCGTCGAATTCAGTCCTCAAAGATAATTATACAATGCATCGCTAAGTTTGCTTGGGAGCCTGCAGCTTCTCATGCATCGCCCGCCATGTCGAACAAACGACACTCCATCTTACCTGCCATTGATCGAAGCGGCCCGAAGCCTCCAGTCGACTTCTCGCCTTCCGTCGTCCTTTCCGACAACGCCATCCTGCAAGGCACACACTCCATAATCATACAGTCAGAGACAGTAGTGCATCCTCGGGCACGCATCGAATCTAGCCTTGGCAGTGTATTGATAGGGAGGCGCTGCGTTCTTCACGAACGAAGTCATATTGGAGCTCATCCCGCCGAGTTGAGCTGCATCAGACCAGGCGGCGTCGTGCTTGGGGACTACGTAATTGTTGAAGTTGGCACTGTCATAGAAGCTGGCGATACCGAGGTTGGGGAAGGCACGACTCTGCAGGTTGGATGCAGCATTGGTTGCGGTGCCAAGATTGGCAAACACTGCACAGTCTCCCCCCGGTCCGTGGTTGCACCAGGAGAGAATCTACCAGACAATACTGTGCTTTACTCCGATGGGTTACGGCGAACGGATAATCGAGATGTCGCCGACTTGCGCAACCTGGGACTGACCAAGCAGATTGCGGTGCTGCAGAAGATGATACCGAGTAACCCGGAAAAGTTTAAGTGATGTCCCCACGGCTACGGTTGGATTGGCAACCCTGATGCTGCGTTTTCGCATCCAACATGTCTTGTGAGTTTCATGAGATCCGCATTGGCAGAAATCAGTGGCTCATTGCATCTTCAAATAGCCTGCAAAGCTGTTCCCTCTCTGCCTGCAGTTCCTTCTCCAATCCGGGTGCCAACATGAGCACACGAGCTTGTGGGATTGTGCCTTCGACCAGAGAATCGATATGCTCACTGCCGAACCCGAGATCTTTCAGTCCTGAAGGCTGATCCCCGAGATCAGCCAAGAACCTGCACAGCGCTTCGGCAAGGACTTCCCCGGCACTTTCCTCTTTGATATTCGAGATATCAACGCCGAAAGCTTCTGCGGCTTCCAGATGTCTGCGGGGATTCGAGGCAGCCGTGAATCGGAAAACGGCAGGGGCAGAGACAGCGACGGAGACCCCGTGAGGAATCAAGGATGCCGAGACGTCATATCCGGCGTGCCTATATCCTGGGTTTTGTCCAGAAATGGGATACGACATGCCTATATAGAAAAGTCAGAGAGCTGTAACGAAAATAAAATTACGGGAGAGCCAAAAAAAAAAGGAATCCTCCTCCAAAAAGATAAATCTCACATACCGTGGCATAAGTGGACACCTGCGTTGCCAAACCCAACGCCAGCAAGTGTAGCAGCAAGGAGCATTTCGCTCTGGGCCTCAAAGTCATCGGGATCCCTAACTGCACGAGGCAGGTACTTGACAGTGCGGCGAAGAGCATCGAAAGAGAAGATATCGGAGATGGGGTTGGCGCCTTGGTAGGCTGGTCTCATGATGGGATTGGGCGGGCGAGGGGTGCGCTCGTTATAGGGAATGGCGGTCCAAGACTCCAAGGAATGACAGAGCACATCCAGACCCGAGCTTGCTTTGACAGCCGCAGGCATTGTTCGCGTATTGATGGGATCGCAAATACCAAGCGTGGGCTTCAGATTTCGATGAGCAACTCCAGTCTTGGCTCGTTTCGAGACGAGGTCAAAGATTGCGGTGCCGGTGGTCTCGCTTCCCGTTCCAGCCGTGGTAGGGACTGCAATGAGAGGGTTCAGCGGCTTGTCGATAGGACGGCCTTTACCAAGAGGCGCGTTGACAAAGTCCAGAAAGTCGGCCTCGGGGTAGTTGAGGTACAGATTCATGAGCTTGGCGGTGTCCATGACCGAGCCACCGCCTACAGCAAGGAAAGCATCTGGCTGGCGAGGCCGGACCCAATCGATGGCTTCCTTGATGCTGAGGAATTCATGAGCAACATGTCGGTCAAAGATGTTTGTTCAGTCATGGAGAGAGGAAGATGAGCCGGCCTTACGAGCTGTCCTTTGGTTCTATCCTCACGTTTGAGAAGACGTCGAAGCTGATACCCTCCCTACTGAGGCCCTCCCTGACCTGCCGCATGGCATCCAACTTGTCGACGGTGGCATCGGTAACGACGGCCACTCTCTTGGCGCCCAGATTCTTCAAGTCCATGCCGACTTCCTGGGTGACGCCGGGCCCGAAGCGGATAGAGGAAGCGGCCATTTCGAACGCATACTCCTTGAGCTCGTGGTTCACTGATGCCGGGGCGGCGTACCTGCGATGCCCTGCTTGTCTAGCCCGGGGGACTATGGAAGGAGGTGCCCCGTGATGGCCTGGATTTGAGTGGCAGGGGCAGGAAGGCGGATGCGTGTACTGAATTGTGCGAAGCAAGCTGGTAGCTCGCCTGGCCGCCTATATGTTGATGGCTCGTAAGCACTCGGATGATTCATGCCTTGCTGCGGGGGATCGTTGCTCGGCCTTGAATCGTACATTAGGGACAACTCTGACAGAGGGAGCCATGGTCCGATGCGCTCATGCAGGTAGGTATGCGATCGACCTTGATGAAATCTCGGGGGGAAGGGTGAAGAGGAGGAGGCTGTCGGTCAGGATATGGTCCGACTGAGCATTGTTGTTGGTCGTGGCTGGGGTAGATGGAGTGGGAACAATGGTCTGGTTCAAACTGATGTTTTGGAGCCGAGGCTCAAGTCGACATGGACCGTTACAGTTATTGCAGATACTGGGGCGCTGAGGGGGGGCGGGGTTTTGTAGTTTGTAGGGGCTGCATCCGCCCGCGCGGAAATCTGGGGAAGATTGTTGACTGCATGTGGAAACATTGAAGAGACTGGAGGCGGAGCCACCAGACTCTCTCCAACCGTAGCTCTGCAGCCTGGCTTATGCAGCTGCCCTGCAGGATGGATAGTTTGCATATTTCTGGTACGTGAATGTTGAGTGAGAGTCAAAGGATTCAAAGTTTCCCCAACTGATAATAACTACAATGGGTGCTGGTCTTTTCTCGGAAGGTATTGAATTGATGATGCATTACTTGCATTACTTTCCTCTTAGCGAACAACTGCTGAAGCCGACATGCTGCTGGCTGACCCGTCAAACCAGTCCCGCACGATTCGCGTTTTCCACCTTGATTTCAGCAAGGGCCGGAGTAGGAAATACTCATCAAGCCCGACTCACGCTGTTATCCGTAACCGGTGCCCATGCGTCATCCATGACTGGTGCTCGTCGTCGAAGAAACCAGACCAAGACGCTATTTGAATCTATCCGCCACCGGTACAGCACCACAAACAGAGCGGAACGTCGGATCAACGAGCTTCGACCTCCATCACCAACGATCCGGGTGTCCTTGTTCGCACGGAGTCGATCAAGGGCATGTTACTGGCGTCAAAAAGACTGTCCCTCCCAGGAACGACTGCTATACGGGGCACCGATTTGACAGCCATGACGCGTTCGGATTGGTTTGGGGAAAAGAGACGACGACCAACTTTTGGATCAACGAGACCAACGAGACCAACGTGGCGAGTTCCCGCGGCGTCTTTGTCACAATTTCGTCAGGCCAAAAGATGCCCATCATAGATGTACATGAAGTATGCGTTTCGCAACTTCATCAACGAACGACGCCAATGAGCCGAGCCGAGCCGCATGTACACGATGTCCAGCTGCGTCCCGGTCATTGCGGAAACCCCTCGTGGCAGCTAGTGCCAGACGTGCAGTGCAACACGGACGCTGGCCCAGAAAACGCAAGGTCACAGGCATAGGTGCAAAGGTGGCCCTGGGATGCAGCGGTCCGTTAACAGGCATACGTGGCCATGGCATACGCATACACCAGACGGCACGTTGAGGGATGGATGAATCAGCGGCTTGGGTACTTGGCAGTCACGTACATACCTACCTATGTTTGGGATCGGGTGCAGGTTGCTTGCCATTTTCAGGAGGCAGACATGTACGAATAGCATTGACGCGATGACGATGGCACCTGGGGGTTCATTGTCGCGGCAGACCGCTCGTACGTTTTGTCTCGGCAGGCAAAGTAGGGAGGAAACAGACGGAAGCAATCCGTCGGATGGATACGATTGGATACAGGTTCCAGGCGAGGCAGGCGTAAGTCAATCCGAGGCGATGCCAGGGAGCCACGCAAAATATTATATAGACAAAAATAAGATAAAATAAAATATAACAAAATAAAATAAAATAAAATAAAATAAAATAAAATAAAATAAAATAAAATAAAATAAAGTAAAGAAATATAAAAACGACGACGCTTCTCTCGATTGACTTGTCCGAGTCAACGGCACGGAACACCGAGGAGACTTGCATCAGCAGCGGCTTCAAATGAAGCAATCGATATCGATCGCAGGTGATGGAGAAATCGCTGGGAAAATAAGCCGATGGCTTGATACTTTTTTCAGGTTTTGGGTGTTTGGGTCAGCCGGCTACGCTTTACATATCGATGACACGTTCAACTAAAGGGCACACCTGCGCTGGGACGCCCAGCCACACATAATATCAATACCTTAGGTACTGTACCGTGCCTCTCTGCATCTGGCCTTGCGGTGGTGGATCAAGCACCAAGGTACATACCGAGTATAGAGTGAGTACCTTGACCAGGCCCGACCAGACTTTGACAACTAGCTCAATTGGCAAAAATTGGCAAATTGCCTGCCTGCGGCCAAAGCAGGACGTCGACATCGAACCCCCGACAGCACATCACGCACATCACCCCGACAGCACATCAAAACCTCAAAGACGCGGCCGCCCAGCCACAGAAGCTCGTCATTGCGCCCGCGCACCCTTCCTGTCGCCGCCCCTGAAGCCGCCGCCCCTGAAGCCGAAGCCGCCAGCCGTGTGTCTGCGTCAAGTCGATCATGCTCCCCTGCCTCGCCGTTCCCTCCTAACCCCCCCCCCCCCCCCCCCCCCCTTTCCCTCCCCACTTCATGATCCCGCCCAACGCGCGCGACACACATGGACCGCGCAAACGGAGCAAGCCCCGGCGCGGCCGCCGCCTCCAGGGCGGAACGGTTTGAGGATGAGAAGCGCCGCATCGTCGATAGCTGCTTCAGCAAAAAGGATACCGATGGATCGCGTACGTACTGAGCGGATTCCAGCCCTTCACTACCCTCGCGTCGACCACAGAAAGCACTTGGCAGGACCCCCGAGACGGATGCTATATAACCACATGCACATTGCACTCTTCACTCTTCCGACGCGTAGTGTTGCCGGTAGCCTCCTGAATGCTCATTGCCCATGGACACCACTTGCTGACTCGGCTCTGTCTTGAAAAGTTCTCGAAACCTACATCACCCATATTCGAATCACGGAGTATTCATCGCATCCCTCCAGCCCTCCGCCACCTCAAGCACGATCCCCCGATGCCGAGAAGCCCCGAATCATCATTGTTGCGGTGCGGAAATCCGGAAGAGTCCGTATGCACAAGTCGAAAGAAAACCCCAATGGCACCTTTTCCATTGGCAAGACGTGGAATCTCGACGACCTGAGCCGCATCGAGTCGTATACAGGTCCTCAAGTGAGCCCAAGTCACCGTGAATGGGGCGCCGACACCGGCTTCCTGGTAACTCTTGGCAAGCCGTACTTTTGGCAGGCCCAGACGGACAAGGAGAAGAAATTCTTCATTGCCAGCCTGATCAAGATATATGGCAAGTACACAGGCGGCAAGGTGCCTGGCTTGGCTGGCTTCGACCAAAAGGAACTGGATCAAGTCCTTGGAGCTGGTAGACGACCAGCGGGTACTGGTGCCGGCGGCGGCGCCCCATCAAGACCACCTCCTCTCGAGCAAGCACCTAGCCAGCAGAGTAGTGCGTCCGGCGCTTTGACGACTGGCGTTCCGCCTGTGCCCTCCGTCGTGCCCTCCGTCGTGCCCTCCGTCGTGCCCTCCGCTCCGCCGGTTTCATCATCAACTTCGAGCACACCCGAACCCGCTCGGGCTCAGAAGAGTCCCCACGGTATGCGCCCGCCTCTCAACGGCAGCAAGTCTCCTAGTGCCAGCTTTGACTCAAACGTCTCGAGAGACCGCATCGGCCCTAAATGGACCGCTCAAGCCAACAAGAGCCAGGATTCCTTGGCTGTGTCGTTTGTCACGGCCACTTCTACCAAGACCGATGACGCATCAAGTCAGCCTCCTCGCTCTCGCAATGGCATGAATGGTCCTGGGGCATTCGGCAAGTTTGGCGACTCGCGAGAAGATTCCAAACCCGCACAATTGCCTCTGCCCGCTCCCCCTACCCCGGTTCAGCCACAAGCTGCAGGCAAACCACCGCCGGAGAGACGCCGGCCCCCAATGGATCCCTCCCGGCCTCAGGACCGTGACCTTGTTCCTCCGCCGCTCAATAGCCCCGTCGTCCGGAGAGATCCTGTCGCGCCACCGCCACGAAACAGTGAGAGAACGTCTACGAGAAATGAAACTAGACAGCCGTCCCCGCAGCCGAGAGAAGAGGCTAAAGAAAGAACCGTACCCCTGAGTGAAACTTTGCTCGCCGAGCAGCCGCAAACGGAAAACGCGCCATCAGAATCGGCCGTATCACCCACTGACAACTCCAGTACTTCCTTTTTACCCGTTACAGTCGGCGATGATGATACATCCTCGCTTGTGGAGCCTCCTGCCAAGCCCGAAGAAGAGTCACGGCCTGGTCTGGGTCCAATGATCAGACCAAAGAAATCCAAAGGGGACATCGCTGGCGTATTGTGGAAAGCTGCATCGGCCGCCACCGCTTTTCGCCCTCGCCCCGGTGGCGCGGGTGAACGCCTGCGGCACATGCAAGCTCAGGTCAAAGCAGACGGGCCTGACGGCATCACGGGTGTTGTCCCTGCACCACCGCGTCCTGTTACGCCGGACATTCCAAGGCCCGCGTCGGCGTCTGCAGAAGCACCGAAACAAAGTGTCAAGGCTGAAGCCGCGGAGCCCCCCGAGGCAGCTCCTGTGACCACCGTCGCTGTCGTTGCGGCTTCGGCTGAAGCATCCGTGCCAGAGTTGACCATTACCCCTATAAACTCCAGCCAATCTACGGTCATCGAGCCTACCCAAGCCCAGGATGGCAAGAAGGAGCCAGCCCCGAAAGATGTCCCACAGAGGTCAATCGTTACCGGGAATGATGCGAAGTACTTGCAAAGTCTGGGTGTAGACGCCAGCCTTCTAGACGAAAGAAGCCAAGAATTCGGCAAGTGGCTCGATTTCCTGGGTTGGGTGCCGGGCCAGGAAATGCGCTCCCATTCCACAGGGGAGATGAAGTCGCATCTGGAACGGGAAATCAACAGAGCTCAAGCCGGCGGTTGGCTAGCTCGATTCCAAGAGGAAGACGAGCGGGTGGAAGCCATCAAGCGCGGCATTGACTTGGCCATGGGAGAATGCGAAGAACTGGATAATCTCCTCACTCTTTACACCGTGGAACTCTCAGTAAGTGGTTGGCTGCGCGGGTTTGAGTCGCGAGACCGGCAGCATTGGGCTAACGTACCTCAACTAGACGCTGTCAGAAGATATTGCATACATTGAGGCTCAGGGCCAAGGTCTACAGGTCCAAACTGCTAATCAGAAGCTTCTGAGGAAGGAATTGGAGTCATTGTTGGAGACTTGCGCCATCACGTCAAGCGACCTGGCAGCCCTTCGCCTTGCTCCGTTTGACGACCACCGAGGATTGCAGGAAGTGGAAGCAGCTTTGATAACGCTGTTCAAGGCCATGGTCAAAATCGACCCGTCGCTAGGCGGCATCGAGCCTCTACCTAACGCGAGTGCCACCAGTCTTCAAACTCCCGCTTTCAACACCGACTATGGAAACATGCGGATCGTTCAGGAGAAGAAACAAATGTACCTGCAAGAGAGCGCTTTTTTCATGAAACGACTGACTGAATTCATGGGCCGACAGTTCGCCGAGGCCTGCGCTGGCTCGAAGCGTTCCCTAGAAGGCGCCCTCTCCAAGAAACTAGACGCATCTCACTACGATTCCGGCCGAGATTTGCTTTGGAAGTACAGCCCCTTGATGCTGTATGCTCGTGATGTGGACCTCGAGAGCTGGAATCAACTCATCCAAATCTATCAAGACAAGAGTCATCCACTGTACAAGGGGCAGTTTCAAAATGTCATCCGCATCTGGCGAAAGAATGCCAGGAAGATGACCGGGGAGGAGGCCGACCTGCTGTTCTCCTTCAAGGCGGAGAAGCAGCAAGAAGGCGTGGCCACGGCGGCTCGAAAAATGACGGTCAAGAGGAGCCAGACCCTTGCCAGGGCACTGCGGTCGCCCTTGGCAGAAAGCAGCAGCAAATCCAACTTTGAAAGGCCCAGCACCGAAAGCAGAAGCCTTCCTTATGAAGTGTTTTCAGGTGTGCTGGATGACCTGTTGCCGTTGATTGAAATGGAGCAGAATTTCATCATCGACTTCTTCCACGCAAGTACACTGGAGGAAGGCGACTTCACAGAAGCAGTAGCGGTCAGTGCACCCCATGAGCGTTTTGGAGACGACTTGAGGCGGCATCGTCTCATGGAGCCGGATCGAGACCTGGCTCGCCGAGTGACTCGGTCCATGGAGGTGATTTTTGCCTTTGTCGAATCGGACCTGCAACAGCTCATTGAGTGGGTCATTAGCCAAGACCCCTTGTAAGTCTCTTCTTGTCTCTTTTTTTTCCTTTTTCGCGTGACATTGCCCTTATTCTTTTTTTTTCTGCGCTGCTGGCACTGACAGTCCTACAGGCAAGGGGTTGGTGTGCTGGCGGGACTCGAAAAGAAGCTATCCGAGATCAGTCAGTCCAACCAGGATTACCTGAACACCATCCTTCAGAAGCTGCACGGTCATCTGGAAGGGCGTTTCAACAAATTCGTTGAAGAGCAGATCAAGGCTATCGAGGAAACAAAGGTCAAGATCAACAAGCGAAAGGGAGTCATCTCTTTCTTCCGCGTCTTCCCCGCCTTTATGGCGGCAGTCGAGAACATGATTGGCGGTCTTGATGCAAGTTTCGCCCTTCGTCGTATGGTTGACCGCGACTACGGCCGCATTCTGAAGTGCATGTTCGACTCCCTCATGGTCATTGCACGAGAAAACCCAGCTGTCGGGGTAGGAAGCGGATCAGCCGATCCCGAAGACAAGGAAGCGCTAAACTTCCACATCCTGCTCATCGAGAACATGAATCACTTCCTCGAGGAGACAGACACGCAAGGTCTCGACGTGCTGGAAGAGTGGAAAGACCAAGCAAGCTCGAAATATCACGAGCACATGGGCATGTACCTCGACGCAGTGATGCGCCGACCGCTCGGCAAGCTCTTGGATTACCTCGAAAACATCGAGGCCCAGATTCACTCGGGCAAATCGCCAACCGCCATTGCGCGGCAGCCCTCGAACGACAAGAGCGCGTTCCACAAGGTGCTCAGCAACTACGACTCCAAGGAGGTTCGCAAAGGGGTTGAGGCTCTCCGGAAGCGGGTGGAGAAGCATTTCGGCGACGCCGACGATCCCGCGCTCAGTCGCGGCCTGGTCACCAAGGTCACTTCTGAGTGCGAAAAGTTTTACCTCGAGGTGGAGTCGAGAATCGGTCGGGTCACGACCGACGTTTACGGCGGGGATGTGCCATTCGAATGGCCGAGAGCGGACGTGAAGACGGCATTTCGGTAAGGCAGGTTGGCAAATGGCTCACTTGATGTTTGGAAGGGGAGACCGAGAACCAAGGGGGGGGGGGGGGGGGGGGGCAGAAATTCCCTTGAAGGTGTGTGGAGGACTTGGCTTGGCTTCAGGCTATGGTTTTTTCCCCATGATGCTGGAGTTTTGCATTGCAGCGATGACGCAAAAAGGAAGATGGATAATGACGGCGAGAACAAGCCGCATGTACGGAATATACTACCGAGGCATACGAGGCCCGGTGAGTGTGTGCGAGAAATAAAGGCGCCTGCATATATTTGCGAAGAGACGGCAGTTTCTTTTTCTTTTTGTTTTTCTTTTTCGTTTTTTTTTTCTATTCATCTGTAAAAGGAAGCGCCCGGTCGCTACTGTAGATGATGTTGTTTATGGTTCATGTTCATATACGAGCACGTGACGAGCAAAACCTTGTGACGTTGTTTTTGCTAGGTCACCTTGAGGCTTAAAGCGGGTTAATGACCTTGTGTTTGCAAGACTCAAACTCGATACTGAGTACGGAGTACCGAGGTAGTGCTTAACGCGGGGCAGAACGCGTCAACCACGCGTCACGTGTCACTCGACGTGTCAGGTGCTGCCCCACCCGCCACATCGGGATCCCTTCATCCCTTCATCCTCAACTCCTTCGATGCTTGTCATCAAGATCGCCCTCAAGCATCATACAGCCCATGACACAGGTGCCGCCGCAACGTCCAGCCTCACACAGTTTCCCCCCTTCCCCTCATCCATGGCTCCTGAGCTCCGGTCCGGGGGCGTACCCCCCTCGAGCAGAGTATACCACTCGTCCCCAGCACTGCAGCAAGCGCAGTTCCCCTCCAGGAGGAAGCGAGTCCGCCGGTGCGGAGAAAAGGCACCGCGCCCAAACCTGAAGCAGCAGACCCTGACCCAGATTGACTTTGTGTCGAGCTTCGACGATGACGACAACGAGGGCAACGACGACGGCAACGAGGACAACGACGACGGCATCGCGAGGGTCAGCGACAGCGACGACGAGCTTCGCAAACGCCGTCGAGACGTCGATGCGGACAAGGAAAACGCACCGCCTCCATCGCGACGCACAGCGCGCCCGCGGCGTTTGCAAACGGGTCGGCAAGGTGCCGAGGCCGGGGGCGAAGGTGCCCCCGCGCCCGCGCCCGAGAGGCGAAAACGCGCCGCAGAGGCGCCCTCCACGCGGCGGGACTCGGGCAAGCGACCAAGGAGCACGGGCGGCGGGTGCGATAAAGGCGTGCAATTCGAAACCAGGCGCTCAAGGGGCAGCTCGCGGCAAACCTCTCGGGCGGATGCCCCAACTCCCAAAGCTGCGTGTACAAAGTATCACACGCAGACTCTTACGCAGTTTTTGGGTCATGGCACTTCCTTCGTAGCCGACTCGGATGACGACGACCTGGGATCCAGCAGGGATGACTGCCAAGACGACGGGTTTCTTTCATGGCTGGGAGACGCCGAGCCTGGGAGTCCCAGCGCAGGCCGCGGCAGACGGCAGATTCCGTCCCCACAGGCTCGCCCGGGTCGTGCAGCGGAGGGCCCCGCGGCTGCTGGAGCTGGAGCTGGAGCTGGAGCCGGTGCCGGTGCCGGTGCCGGTGCCGGTGATGATGCTTCGTGGCTTTCCCGCGAAAATTCAATAATACCCCAAACACCCGTCAAGGAAAGCGCGCACCCTCCACGTCTTGTCCCATCCGGAGGCATCGCCTCACCGACCAACCTGATGATGGGTCGATACGGAGCACCGGACAGGCAGGATTCCCCGTCAAAGCGTGCTTCTCGGCAAACAGCATCACTGCCGCAGGTAGACACAGGACAGCCTCGGGCGTCGCCGTCTGTTTCAAATCCCCAGCCGTCGGTGGTTATACAGGACTCGTTCGCCACTGAGGAGTGGGCGACACCCCGCAAGAGCCCTGCGCTCCGCTCGCCAAGCGGCATCCAAGCTCGTGTTGAAGAAGCTGGCACGCCGCCTCAAGAGCCGACTGCGGAAGCCGGCACGCCAAAATGCAACACGACGCCGTCTTTGGCAAAGTCGACCGCAACTGGGTTATGTGAAATACCAGACTCGGACGAGGATGACGAGGATGACGAGGATGATGATGATGAAGATGATGACGACGACGACGACGACGACAGTGGTCATGGAATCCTGGGCGCTGAGAGAAAAGAACAAGATGCTTCCAGTGAGCAAGGGTACGGCGCCGGCGCCGAGACGCAGTTGGTCATGAGCGAGATTGTCCCCGTCTCGACAGATGCTCCAGCTCTCGCAACCTGCTCAGCACACGGCCCCAAACAGCGCCACCTCCCAAGCGCCCAGTCCGACGAAAGGTCACGCCCGCCTTGTTCCGCAACGCCCTCCCCATCGCCATCGCCATCGCCATCGCCATCGCCATCGCCATCGCCATCGCCATCGCCATCGCCATCGCCAGCCAACGTCCGTCCCGCCCATGGCAGGACGCACCCCGCGAAAGGAGCCTCGCCTGCCCGCGCAACGCCGTCCTCCTCACCCCTGCCGCGGCAGCCCGTCCCGATCCGCAAACCAACGCGCAACCCTTCTCACGCCGTCCAACCAAGCCAGCCGTGCGAATCTCAGCGAGTGCCCGTGTCCGTCCTGCAGTCTCTCGCGCCTCCCACCGCGCGGTCCGACATCCTCCTGCCCGTGTCATCCGCCTCCCTCGAGGCCCTCCTCACCGGCCACTCCGTCCACATCAGCACCCCGTCCAAGATCCCCAGCCAGGTGGTCCGCTTCTGGCTGCTGGAGAGCCAAGTCCTGCGATACATGGCTTCCGTAGCGCCCGGCGAGCAAGAAGCTCCCCCTCCTCCTCCTCCTCCTCCTCCTCCCCGCGGAGCAAAGCCGCCGCCGCGCAGCAGCAGCAGCACCGGCTGGCGGCACCACGCGGCCCAGGTGTACGAGCTGAACAACCCCGTGTCCGCCGAGGACATGCGCGAAGAAGGCTGGGTCCACGGCAAGATCCATCGGTACTCGTATCTGCCGCCCGCTGTCATCGGGCAGCTGCTCTGGAACCTCAGACACGCGATATTCGACGAGGCTACGCAGCCGCGGCCGCTTGGCCTGGGGGAAGCCAAGCAGCAGCCATCATCACCAGCTCCTCTGGCGCACGGCGCGAGCAGCTCCCCGGCAAGGGCCCCTCCATCACCCTCCTCGGACAACGCAGGCGAGGCCGACCTTGTCCCTCTGGCAACCCCCCCGCCGCCCGCCAGCATGACGCTATCGCAGCAAGTCAATGCCCAGATCCACAGCGACATGGCATACTCGACGCAGCTGCCGCCCACCTCTGACGACCTCATCCCCTCCACCCCAGACACCAACCGCGGGCTCAACCTGCGGCCCTCGACGCAGACAGACCGCGTCCGTCCGCCAACCCCCGCCTCCAAGGCCCTGGGCGACGCGCAAGAGCACGAGCACCGCCGCCGGGGTGTACACGGTCGTCATCATCAACACCACGAGGACGCTCCTCCCTCCCAAGCCACCACCCTCTCCCCGTCGCCCTCGCCAGAGAAAGCCTCCCAGCTTCCCGCACCCGCCAACCCGGCCATGCCCCCGCCTCCACCCTCTCTCTTCAACCCCTCCGAGAGCAGCAGCAGCATCCAGTTCCTCAACCACAGCGAGTCCCTGGGCTGCTCTCCCCCGCCTCTTTTCTCCTCGTCAACGTCCACGTCCCAGCTCCTGACCAAGAGTCAAATGCTGTCCGATAGCCTGGTGCGAGATCACCCGCCGCCGCCGGAGCAGCCTGAGATATGGGACTCGGACGAAGAGGACCCTCCCTTGTATCCGGCTTGAATGCCCCGTGCTTCGCTGCATCGCACTTGCTCGCCGACTTGGGCCAAAATCTCACGTCGTCTTCACAGCACATCTGGACATGCGCCAGAAGTTGGAGGAGACGTGAAACCAGCACCACGCGGGACGTTTGCAAAGTGGTAGCAGACTTAAAGGGGCTGAATAGAAAAAATCGCATCGTCGCCGGTCCATCTGGGAATGATGCTCCGGCCGACTTTGCGAATTCTTATCCCATCCATCATGGGGCCAAGCGTGACAGTACCATAGGCACTGCCTGCCTCTCACATGACGTGCATGATGCACTTGGATTCTGCCTTGCATGATGAAAAATATCCCTCATCATACACTTTGGCCACACGCAGAAGCTGCACCTTTGTTGGAAACCCGCTGTTTTGGCTCTGTACTGATACAACGTCCATGCAACACAGTCAATTTCTATACCTAATTGCTTGACCACTCCGCTAAAGTATATTAACAATCACTCCGTCGTGTTGATTTGCACCCGTCCAAGTCGTGTAGAGGGAACTCATTGAATTCGGCTTCCGCGGAAGCCGAAATCAGCCTGCCAACGCGTAAATGCTCCACAGGAAATATCCACCCGTCTATACCCTTTGTTTTTTTGTGTGTTTTTTTTGTTGTTGTTTTTTTTTTTGGCCTTGTTTTTCTCGCTTTTCATCCTGTGTCAGTGCCATATCATATCATAAACTTTCTCCCCATCAGAGCGCTGCTGGTGTGAATGGTTCATTGGAAAGGTTCAATTGAACTCATCACGCGGCATTTCTTCGTGCAATATTCGGCGCCCCCAGCTGAAAGAGGCGTTCGTGCGCTGCTTTTCTCTCAAGTGTAATCAAGGGTTTGGAGTAGAGTAAGTAGTTGAAATGTTTGGGGGAGGGGGGAGGAGGTGAGGCGTAGCTGTCGTCTCCAAATCAGGACAAGTGGAAGGCTCCTTGGCCTTCTTTCATGGCTTTGAAGAGCTGCTTCTTCATCGTTTCAGTCGTAGTATAGTCGGGTAGTTTCAAGTAGTTTACACACGTCATGACACTGGGCAAGTAGTCGTCAGAGGTGTAAGGATGTTCACTCGGCTTGCAAACGACAGTAAACATCGGCGTCAAGCTCCGGAAACCTAAGCGTTCGTCAGAGACTACTACTCGGGAATGTTGGAAAGAGTCTGTCTTTCCACTGTTCTGGACAGCACACTTACCCCCAATCGGAAGCTTGGGGCTACCGGTAGTGAATTGTAAAAAGTCGCGGCGATGCTGCGTGTCAAACTCGCTCATAGTCTGAAGCAAGTTTTTCACAGTGCGACTGTCCATGTTGAATCCGTGATCGGCCTTGATCGAGTCCGTGAGGGCTAGAGTATTCCAAGAGTCAGCTGTCGTGGCTATGGCTGTTGCAAGCTACAAGGAGCGGAAAGGGAAAAAGAAAAGGTAGAAGAATTCTTACTCTCCAAGGACCAGTCTTCCTCTACTTTTCCAAACAGTCTGACGAGCTCATCTGGGGTGAACGCGCTGAGCGCTGAATAAGGAAATACTTGTGAAAATCCGGCTCGAAACGCATCCACCTGGTGCCGCACTCCAGATCCAAGGGTCGTGTCAATGACCTTCTCAAGGTAGGCGTCCACATTTTCAATCGTGACCCGCTTGTGAGAACCATTATCTTCCAGTTCGATATTGGGATAGCCTGGCAAGGTAAAATCTAAGCACAAATCGTCTAAGCGCACGTTGTCAATCACAATTGACTCTGTGTCAAGAACCTTTTGCGCAGCGGTGCGGTTGGGATCCTCGTCAATTTCTCTTTTGGCCAGCGCAAACTTTTTGATCGTCTTGAGGGATCGAGCAAGGCCAGGATCGACAACTTTGACTGCTCCCAAAGACGGTTTGATACCTGTAGTTGGCGCGTCCCCAATACGGAAGAAAATCGGATTCAGATGAATGTCGATAATTCTCGAGTCGATCATGGACCGCGCCACGAATTTGCCTAGCATTTTGAAAAGATGCAGAATCCTTTCCCCATTAGGCGTCGATAGTTCTTCCTGACTCAACGGTCGGGGAAAGAGTCCATTTTGCCCATTCACGAACTCGTTGGATCCGGCAGAATCCATCTCGCGCCAGAGCTTGAGCTTCTTTCTGGAAAATTCTTTGGAAACCGTCGAATAAAATTCCAGGGTCGGCCCGAGTCCGGTGCCAACTTCCTCAAAGTACTCCACCTCTATGATGCTCTGAGAGGCACCATATAGGTCCATTACCTTGAGCGCCGACTCGAGTATTTTCAGTCGTGAAATCCTAACTTTCTGCCGCTGCAAGCGACCGAGAAATGGTCTCTCAGCATTACGGTCCCTGCGGTTGTCTTCGGACTGCGCATTCTGCCATCTCGCCATCGATCGGGCATATCCAAAGGATGTAGACTGAAGGAAGAGATGCCGAGTCTCAAATGGGAATAGAAATGGATACAAACGGGCCAGATCCTCAGACCAGCCAGGCAAGCAGCTGCTGGCTACGATGAGGGGTTCTTCGAGTTGCCGATTCAACTTTGCAGTAAGCTTCGTGTTGACAAACTGTGACAAGGGCTCAACATTGACACTGATGGAGCTATTTCTATTCTCAGCCAGGACATCTTCAATGTTCGCGTTTAGCTCATGGAGAATATTGAGCAAGCGCAGAATGGACGCAGTGATTGGATTCTTTGCCAAGGAAGCAGGAATGCCATTCAAAGTTTCTCCGTCAGTGTCGGCATTATTGCTGAACGAAGTATTTTCGGCAGAGGGGGGTCCGGCGACGCGACGAAACTTGATGGGATGGGTAGTTGACCAGATGCTGCGACTGACGACTTCATCAGAACCAGACGTCGAGGTGTGTACAGCGCGATAGATTGTCGTCTCGTTCGAAATGACTTTGTTATCCAGGCTGAACTCGATGTGCCAGTCCTGTGGAACTGACTGAAGTACCGAGGCGTAAGACATGGCCGGTCGTGAGGTCGAAGAGTTTGATGGTGTGGGTGTTCCTTGGCCCGATAGAGGCGGAGGGGGTGGTCCACCAAGGGGGTTGGCAAGAGAAGACCCGGAGGGGGTGAGAACTCTTGTTCCATCATCCTTCCTGGCAGTTATCTTTCCTCCAGCCGCGACCTCCAGGCTGACAGCTGACGGATCGGCACTAGTGGTGGCTTCGGCTACACCATCCATATCCTCATCGAGTTCACCCAAGATGGCGTCCAAGGCCCCGTCATGGTCCAGGTCAACCTCGTCAGAAAGTTGCTTCTCGTCGGCACATTCGAGAGTATTTTGTGGTTGGTCATCCTCTGAGGGTGGTGGTCGCGGCGCGGAGGTCTCTTCACCAGGAACCACCTGTCCTTGTCGTCTCGATGACCGGCGGAGGACCCCTTTGTCGCGAGACGGCCCCGCAGGCTGCTCCTGAGGAGCAAAAGAGGGGTTGGGCTGAGGAGTGGACCGATCCTTTGGCCGCCGCGAATGTCTGGAGCCAGATGGTGTCATGACTGAACCTGGGGGGGGAGGAGGCGGGGGAGGGATGGACCCGAAGGGCGACCTATCAGCCAGACGAGCACCTGCTGCTGATGCTCCTGCGCTGCCGAATTGTAGACCTCCCATTCCAGCAACGGCAGCCAAAGCCCGAGAGAGTCCATCTCTACGGCCCATGGCAGGTCGATCCGCCAAAGTAATGCGAGGGCGCAAGTAATCATCCAATGACTTGAAGGTAGCGATGGCATGAATGGAAACCATAATGTTCCTGTATGCACGTGGAATATTAGACTCGTCATCTGCTACAAGGCGCAGCCGAATTTGCTTTCCCAGCATAGAAGCCGGGCTGCTTCGGTTACCATCAAATGTATTGTGATGCACTGTGAGAACTTCGAAATGCTCGGATCTACTAAGCAAATCTTGGAGCTTGTGTACCAGAACGCTGAACGGAGTGGCTGGCGAATCCGCAGTCGCAGTCTTCGGCTTCGACTTGAGCGAATATCCCATAAACACTTCCAGAAACGTAGATTGAGCAGAACGAGCTAGTTGCTCGTCGGGGTTGCTGAAGATGTCGAGCAAGGTTTGCACAAGACCAGATGCCAGAAGCTCAGCGCTAGTAACGCTTTCGAGAACATCGGTATCGAAATACGACGCCAGGTTGGAAAGAAGTTCTTTGCCCTTTTTGACACCGCCGACTGTGGCAGCGGTTCGCTTTAGATAATGTTCATCAAGTTCGGCTGCGAGTTGAGACAAGTCACTCAATATCAGGTTGGCCTTGGCTTTCATCGCTTTAGCATGGTCTCCTTGTTCATGAACCTCAAGGAACTTCTTTGCAATATGTCGGATACGAGACCTCATGGTTTTAATGTCTGAGATATATCGATGAGGCGGCACGTCAACGGACATGGTGGATCCACGGGAGCTAGCAGGAGACAGTTCGACGGGGACGTGATCTGGATCATTCTCGTCTTCGTTATTAGCGTCTTCGTCACCTTCTTCACCGTCCTCGTCACCTGAGGAGCCATCAATATCAGCAACTTCTTCGTCTTCAATCCCGTCGTGCTGAGGCCGCTCGCCATCGGGAACTGGAGATGAAGATTCCTGTAGCTGGACTCCACAATCAACTGGCTTGGAAGCGTTGTCTGAAACCTTGCCGGAATCATAGGCCTGGGCTCGATTCTCATCATCGTCCTCCTCTCCTTCTGCCACGTCTTCATCATGGTCTTCTTCTCCTTCTTCTTCTTCTCCAGCATTCTCGTTGTCATCCTCTGAGGCATCATTTTCCAGTTTCATCAAATCTTCTTGCGTCGCCAGTTTGTTTATTTCATGGAAAACGCCCTCGCGATAAAGTTGATATCGATAGATCGACTCGAGCCTACTGACAAGAAGCTCCGTGGCCTGCAGCCCCAGCAGGACCAATGACGGGTGATCCTTCTGCGAGAGGATTGAAGCAAGAAACGATGCATATGGAACAGGAACCAAGGCTTCGGTGAGAATGTTTTGGTCCAAGTTAGACAACATTTTCAGTTGGGCGGTCAGCACTTTTTGTCGCACACTCAAATTAACGGTGCTCGAAAATGCATCTGTCAATGTTGGGAAAATAATCAACGCGAAGCGGCGGACTTCAGCTTTGCAATCTTCTAAAAACTTGAGCCGCTTGTCGTTGGTACTTCGCTTATTCTTCCCGGCAGACGGTGCTATCACGCCAGTGGAATTATAGAGCTCGACAAAATCACCAAATAACGGGTCAGAATTCCGAGGCAAGCTCGGCAGTAGCTCGCATATAACATTCAAGGTCTCCACAATCTGTTCTCGAGGACGGTGAATGAGGGCTTGCATGACGACCACGCTGTCCAGCTTGGAAGCAACATCCTCTGTGCCACTTGGGGGGGAGACTCCGGTTAAGATTTGATACAAGGTCTCAACCACATTCAGCTTGAACAACTCTGTAGACAGCCTCGGGCTTGCTCGAGCCGTAAAGGCTAAAACGCGGAGGAATTGAGTGTGGATACTTGAACCGATAAGATTCGTCGTTCCAGGAACTAGCAGACGCAGAACGGCTCGAAGGAGATCGACGCTGACCAAGTCGTCAAGCTTGGTAGGCTGGTATTTGAAGCTCTCAACGATGCCCGAGACGCAAAGGGAGGCCTGCTCCACGACCCGCTGGTCGTTGCTATTGAGGACGTTGAGTAGTATGGGCATCACCTCTTTGACTACTGGAAAAGAATCGTCAGAGATGTTGCGGCAGCAGTTTGCGGCGGTGGTGACGGCAGTTCTCTGCGTGCTGGTTGCGAAGAAGTCCAGGTATGACAAGCAGGCTGTCAGTCCACCTTCTCGGACTATACTGGAGGGATATTCTGTTGATATTTTCTCCAACGTGCTCAAAGCCTGCTCCGCCAAATCGATGAACGAGATCTCGAGCAGTTTTTGGCACAAGACTGGCACAGCGTTTCCATAGACGACGTTAGCTACGCTTGCAGGCAAGGCTTCCATGAGGTTGGCAAGACATCTGCAAGCTAGCAGCATTATCTCAGGACTTTCTTCCTTGCCCATCAATGTCACGAGCTCTTTGACAAAAGCATCCGGCGAGAAATGACCAGCAAGGTTGTCTTCGTTGGACACAAGAAGTATCTCGGAAAGTTCTTGGAGAGCTATCACCTGTACTGACAGGTCGTCCTTCCTTAAATTGTTTAGAATATCGCGAAGCCGGCTTGTAGCGCTAGACATCATTCCTGTCAATGCTCGCAAAGTGCTTGAGAGCCCAGCAACGACACCACCGGGGCCGCCGAAGCCACCGAATGGGTCGTCGTCGTCGTCGTCGTCGTCGTCATCATCATCATCATCATCATCATCATCCTCGTCATCCTCGTCGTGATCCTCGTCTTGTTCATCAAGCCGGTCATGCTCGTTTAGGTGCTTATCGTCCTCGCGATTGTCATTGTTGCCATCGTCGGCAGGACGATCCACAGGCTGGGAGGTGAGGGGCCCCGGCTCGGGATTGTTGTCTGTGCCAGTCATGTTCGTATCCTGTTCGGTAGCGCCGCTTGCATGGCGCCTTGATCTGCGGCCAGCAGATGTAGAAATAGGCTCTGACTTTTTGGTGCGGCTGTTCTTTCTACTTGATGTCATTGACTGAGGGGGAACCTCGGCGGGTTCGGGGGGTGAGGCCTGGACACTACAAGCAGGATTCTCTGGTTAGTAAGGAAACGGATGGGGATGAGAGAATATTCCCGGGAATAAGGTGAAGAAATCAGGAATGAACTGTGGTAAAAGCCCGAACATACTCAGTGCCGTCCATTTCAGCAACGGTGGCCTTCCCTTTCCTACGATGTCTTTGAAGGCTTGGAAAGGGCGGTTCCGTGATCTTCTGTCTCTTGGACCGTCGACCTACAGCAGCAGTATGTTGTGGCGCAAGAGGTGCAGATGCCTTGTCGAGGGAAGTCGAAGAGGAGGCTTTCCGCTTCCGATCAAGTGGCAACAAGGATGTAGCAGGTACGGTCGATGCAGGAGATGTACTCGCGGAATTGGAGGGAGCTAGAGGACCAGCAGCCTGGGCTGCCTGGCTCGCAGCCTGGCGGGCCGAGGACCTGGTAATTCTGACAGACATGAGTTAATGAGAATCTCCAAGACACCGTCATGTCAAAAATGCGGTAATATTGTAAAGATCAACGGAAAAAGTAGCAACACAACAAAAGCAGAATGTTGACCAGCGACGGGAACTTGGGTAGCAAGAGGACCTCTCTCTGAAAAGAGGAATAGCGAGAGAAACTGCGCCAGTCAAGTAGTCGAAATGTCCCACAAGGATTGCAAGAGGGTTTCGGGTGCTTATCCTGGGGTTATTCCATCGGCACTTGGATTCATATGAAAGTTTGGCCCTTTCCATGAACCATTTTTGCGGCGGGCAGGGATGAACCAAGTATCCTATTAACGGACAAGCATACGAATAAACTCGGGAATACGGACAACAACAAAGGAATCGGGGAAAAAAGGTAGGATTCGTGTAGCCGAGCCGCGGGCAAACTGAAATCAGAGACAAAAGCTGCAACGGTGCCGGCCCGGTTATCAGCCGAAGCACGAGGCGCAGGTGTAATGCAAAACGTAGATTGGGTGAGGTCTCCTGAGGGTGGTGGTGGGGGTGCAGCAAAGGTTGTAAATTTGGAAGTTTGTGGTTTCTAGAGCGGCTCTTGTTTTCTTTGACACCAAAAACGTCGGTCAAGGTAGAGGATAGTGGAGGATGTCGTACAATTAGGGATCAATAGGCAGCCGATGAGAGTTGAGGCGGGCGGCCCTGACGTAGGCTTGCAAACCGGGACACGATCAAATGAGGAGGCGAAGTGAGGAAACACACAAACAGCATCAGACAGCGGGACACCTCTTACCTTTGCGGAACGGTGGTGGAGGCAGTCGCAGCACCATGAGCTGCCGACGTTGTCGACGGGTCAAGTCGCACTTCGTTGTCACCTGCCAATGTTCGTTCTGCCATGCCCGGACTACGCCATCAGGGAGGCAGGCGCAGGCTCGCTGGAGGACAACGGCAAGGGAAGGAACAAAAAGAATCTGACCAGAGTTGTACTGCTTTCACGTACAAGACTTGCCCCGAGAGAAAAGAGGGAGGGCGGTCTTGGAGTCTGTCTGATTCTGTCTGATCCCGTCTGACTCTGTGGTTATTTTGGTGCGTCGGGCCGGCCGTTGGGTTGGGTTGAGACTGATTCTTCGGTTGCGGAGTACGAGAACGGCACAGGGGGCTCGTTTCGGGGATGCCTTGATCCTCTTTCCGCTGAGCAGTGCAAGGAGGAAAGTCGTGCAGTGAGTGAGGGCAGAATAAGCGAATAGGGAGCACTTCCAACAGCGAGGACTAACCGCGATTACTTGGCGAGGTGATCTCGCAAGCCGTCGACAGAGGGTTACGCCGAAAGGGTGATGGTGAATAATGCAAGTTGTGTGTGGTTAGGCCATGGATCGGACGGGCAGATGTTTGAGATACAGTACGGAGTCCGCGGCATGGACGGTCGTGGACGGACCAAACTCGTAGTGAGTGACCTGGGCTGGCTGCCAGCCAGCACTGCGAGTCTGCGAATGCCCGAAAAAGGCCGTGCACAGTGCTGTCCACTATTCCACTCCGAAACTGGACAGTAAAAATCCATCCTTCTAAAGCACCGTGAAAGGTTACCCGAAGATAAGCTGCCGAAGCACGTAGGTTAGGTACCTAAGTGGGTGGTGGCGGGAGAGTGTGGGGCTGTTGCGCCCGGTACAGAACTTGCGAAACACTCGCAGCGACTAATTGTGTAGATTCGAAGCTAAAACGAGCCAGCTATAAACTTGAATTCTATCAAAATAACAGATTCCAATGCTACAGGCGGAACCCGACATCCATTTTTTTTTTCTTTTTTTTTTTCCTAGGGCGCCTGGGTGAGCATAAATTATTGCGGCCCATGTCTGTCTCCTTCAGGACCGAAAATCAAATCGGCCCACTGGGTGACTACTGTAGTTCCTAAGCTGACTAATACCTGCCGTTGGCCTAGGTTGAGACTTGTATTTCCCTACATCTGGGCAATGTACAGGCCTTGGACAAGTATCAAAAGGCTCAATATATACACGTATTGACCCGATGGAGACTGATGGTTCATGGCAGCCGGCGACGGGCATAATATGGCATTGATATCGACCTTGAAAGCGCAATCTTGCCGTGCCGTCGTGTAAATCTTTCCCTGATTCCTGCCTTACGGAGAACGTTGCTCAAGGCAGATTTGCGCAGCATTCATCATTAGTCTGCGTCCCTTTGGTTGGAACAAGTCCGCAAATTGTATTTCGAATTGGCTTTTCCAAAAAAAAAAAAAAAAAAAAAAAAAAAAAAAGGGTCCTGGAAGCAGTCCTCCCTAGGAGCAGTCCGCAAAGATTTTTCTCTCAAATCCCCAGAGTCCCCGGGTCTTCATATCGCTGGTTGTGCCATTCTTCATTATATGACGAGGAGGACTACAGGTTACCTCACGGTTTAAGGGATTCCTTTCCACCCTCATATTCAGAAAAGTCATACTCCTCAGGATACTTGTCCAACATCTCGCGAAGATCGGTAATCTGCGCCTTCAAGTCGGGTGTCAGTTCTTCGTAAACGTCCTCAAACATGGACCGCAGAGCAGGTTTTTTCTCCTTCTCCGCTTCGGAGAAGCCCTTTAAAATCTCCTTGCGCAAACTGTCTCTAGCCTCTTTCTCCTTGACTTCATCCCAGCATCCTTTGGCCTCCATCCATTTTCTGAACCTGATGATAGGGTTATCTCTTCTCTTCCAGTCCTCCACTTCCACACGGGCGCGGTAGGCAAACGAGTCGTCCGAAGTGCTGTGGTGTGAGACCCGGTACGTCATGCATTCAATCAGAACGGGCTTGCCCCCGTCTTGGAGGGCCATGTCCCTAGCTTTCTTCACCGACTCTCGAACAGCCCAGATGTCATTGCCATCAATCCGAATCGTGTCAATTCCGTATCCGATACCCCGGCTCGCAATGCCGTCGCCACGGTACTGGTCCAGAGTGGGAGTAGAAATGGCATAACCGTTGTTACGACAAATGAAAATGACGGGACACGACCGAGTAGCTGCAATGTTCATGGCGGCATGGAAGTCTCCCTCACTCGCGGCCCCTTCGCCGAAGAAACATGCAGCTACCTTGGCCTTGGAGGTTGGGTCTTGCAATTTCTGCATTCTGAGAGCGTATCCAGCACCGGACGCCTGAGGAATTTGCGTCGCCAATGGTGAAGAGACGGTGTGCTAAAGGGTCCCCGATTCAGTCAGTCAACCGTGAAGTAATGATTTCGAGGCAGTTTCCAGCGCGTCTACTAGAAAATGATGCTCTTACAATATTCAGCCTCTTGCTGCCATAGTGAACGGGCATGTTCCTACCCTTGCCTGGGTCATTCTTGTTGGCGAAAAGCTGTGACATGAATTCCTTGGTCGTCATCCCCCTTTCTTTGAAAAATCCTTGTTCTCTGTATTGGCAATAGACAGGGTCTTCGGGATCCAGAACACTTGAGCTTCCTACACTGACAGCTTCTTCACCGGCGCTCACCATGTAGAAGCTCAAACGGCCTTGTCGCTGAGCGTCATACATAATCAGGTCCATGATTGATATGTATAGCATATCCTTGTACAGTTTGACTATCGTCTCATCTGAGATATCAGGCGTAAAGGATTGGTCGACCACAGTACCGTTCTGGTCAACAACTCTGTACGTTGGTAGGGCAGTGTATGATTCGGGGTGCTCAAAGTTGAGCGAGCTGGTAAAGGCGCTCTTCAAAGCACCAGGGAAGGAGACGTAATCGGAATTTGGTCTTTGGGAGATGCTACTCGCGGCTCGTATGGTCGCGCAGAAAGATGCTGTGTTTTGGGTCGATTTTGCTGCCCTTTGGAAAGGGAGACTTCGAATGGCTCGAAACTTCATTCTACTATGTGAGACAATGCAATTGTACAATGCAGAGATTCGATCAATTTCAGGCGAGAGAATACACCCAAGAGGGGTGAAGATGGACTTGAGGGGGAAAATTCCGAGTGATGGGTTGCAGGATGGCAGTTGGCGACCCATGGGAAAGGAAGGGTTGTTGACGGCTCAGGGCGGATGAAGGTGTTCAGACTGCTGAGCCGACAGAACCCGCGTGGGAAGGGCCAGGCTGGTGCCATGTGGTAATGACCTTGCGTACCAAACAGGTACAGTACATAGGACCTACCTTTACCTTACCTAAGGTATCTTAGGTACCTCATATTATCGCAGTATATATAATACCCAATACAGTCAGATATTGTGTGGCGTCACACTTTTGGTGCGACACAAATCTCCTCCCAGAAGGTACTTAGGTAGGTTAGCGGCCAATGTCATTTATATGGAAAATGTCCGATTAAGGACGACATGAATAAGACAGGCTTCATACAGGAGGTACTGTAGATAGGAGGTACCTACCTTCCCCTCCCAGGTACCTAAGTTAAGAGGTCTGGTAGCAAACAAAAAAGTCCAGGTCTGGTGCGATCAAATGTTTCGGCTCAATATGACAAGCACCACCACCACCACCACTTGGCACGACTGGCAGAGCTGGAGCTGGCAAGCTGGCTCAGCTGGCAACAGTTGCCAGCGCTGCGCTGCGACGGTGTTTGCGTGATTAAACAATTGTCGGCCAGTGATTCACTAAGTGTATAGACAGTCAACATATCAAACAACGCGCCACGTATCTTGTAAGAAGTTCTTGGCTGCTGAGGCATTCGCGGACCTTTTACATCTTGACCGGAGTTACAACCCAAGAGGACCCGACCCAGTAAAGCTGCGCCGTTTACCAGAGCCTGTCTCGGAAACAACCAGCATGCTATCACCAGCAAGTAGCATTGCCTTGCTCATTCTCGGCATCGGTGCTTTCTTGGGCATTGTCGGTTGGTGGTTCAGGTTGAAGATTGACGAATTTGTTGATGCAGGGTTAGCTTACAGAAGGAAAGTTGCCGAAGCACGAGCACGAGACAATCGAAACGATACGACAACCGGTGATACTGCTTAGTCAAAATTATCCCAACGGAAAAAGGGAGAGAATTGCCAAGACTCCAAGCGTGTGCATGCTACAAAGGCCCAGGCAGCTTTCCTGGTCTACTCTTTGCAACGCTTGACGGATTTGCATATTGACATCATTCCCTCTTGCTCGACAGGTCTAATACGTACGTGGTACCTGCCAGGAGGTACATACCTCAACTTTGTCTTTTTTTTTTTTTTTTTTGGCGCCGCTTCGTCGCCTTCAGAATTGCCTTCCTCTTCCGCATACTGTAATCTGCCGATATCAAAGTCGCCCTTCGTTCCATAATGGTAGCCGGCAAAGCCTTGCAATCATGCGCGAGAATATCAAAAGGGCCGTCCAGACATGCCAATCTGGGAAACTTGCGCTTCTTTTGCACCAACTACTCGCGCCTGCAGTCGCAAACGCAGCATCCAAGAGACCCCCAGCAGACCCCAACAGCTGACCATGAAACGCATTTTGGGTACAAAACAATGACAGAACGAGAAAAGCAAGCGCGCGTGGCAGAGGTGTTCTCTGGTGTGGCCGAGTCGTACGACAAAATGAATGATTTCATGTCATTGGGCATTCACCGGCTGTGGAAGTGAGTTTCCCCTGCCAGTGCCCAGAATGCTAAGCGAGCAAGGTCACGGATCCCTAACGCAGTTTTACGATGTTGATCAAGGGATTACTTTGTCTCGTCTCTCAACCCTGGGGCAACAACACCGCTTGGCCAACCGCAAAGTATCCTCGACGTAGCCGGAGGCACCGGCGATATTGCTTTCCGCATGGTCCACCACGCCAATGTCCACCACGCCAACCCAAACATCCACGTCACTGTATCCGACATCAACCCAGACATGCTCGCCGTCGGCAAACAACGCTCGCTATCTCTTCCAGCTGCGTTTCAATCCTCCCTCTCCTTTCTTGAAGCCAATGCCGAAATGCTTCCGTCCGACATCAAGGATGACTCTCTTGACCTTTATACAGTTTCCTTCGGTATTCGGAACTTCTCCAACATTCCAGCGGCGTTGAGAGAGGCCCATCGCGTTCTGAAACCAGGTGGTGTTTTCGCCTGTATGGAATTCTCCAAGGTTGACAAATATCCCATCTTCAACGCGATATATAAGCAATGGTCTTTCAGTGCTATCCCGTTGATCGGTCAGTTGGTTGCTGCCGATAGGGACAGTTATCAATACCTGGTGGAAAGCATCGAGAGGTTCCCTAGCCAAGAGGCTTTCAGGGATTTGATCATTCAAGCTGGTTTCGCCGTGTCGGGAAAAGGTTACGAGAATTTGACAGGCGGAATAGCCGCTATCCACAAAGGTATCAAGCCACTCTAGCTGAAGGGAAAGCCTGCGTATAATAGGTACCTAGGTAGGTAGGTAGCTTACTGTACAGACAAAAAGTCTGCTCAGTCACGGCATACATTTCAGACGATCAGCACGTTGCTCCATCTATTCTTTGGGCTGCACCTCGTTGGATCAGCTCACGGATGTCAGCCCCGTCTCACAGACAGCTGCACCCGCCGACATGTGCGTCACAAAACCGTGTATGCTAAACCCCAAACAAAATCAATTGAAATAGAACATACGGGGCCAAGATGCGAGACAGAATAAAAGTCCCAGCCGGCCTAATATCTCATTAAGTACACGTACAAAGAACCACAATCCAGACACGGCCTCCCCCCCGCCCCCCCCCCCCCCCCCTTTTCCCCTAATGACGCGGCACTTTTCTCTCTCCTTGACTCAACTTGGCTCCAAGACTAAAATGAAATGCACTTAGAAAAGAGGCTGCGTGGCCAAAGGCCAATGGCTCACTTGCCATGGTACTCCAATGACGCGGCGAGAAGTGGTGGCATGCTCGACGACAGAATCACGTCGTTACTGAGAATATGCCCCTCCGCTGCTTCTTATTCCGCGGGTGTCGATGGGGTTGCTGCTGGAGATGAAGCACCAGCGTCACCTTTTAAGCCACCGCGTCCTCGCCCACCGCGACCTCGGTCACTGCCACGTCCACCGCGTCCACCGCGTCCAACGCGTCGGTTGCTCTCGGAGTCGCTGTTGCCATATCCGCTGCCAGTGGCACCACCGCGAGCATTACCACCCCACGTGCCTGCGCCGCCCCGGTTGCTGAAAGTCTTGCCCTCGCGATGTTGAAAAACTTTGACAAGAGGTCTCGATCGGTCCTCTTGGGTACGTGTCTTTATTTCGTCGGGTAATCGAGTCATGGCCATGTCTCGATCCTCAGCCGTCTTGAAATGGACAACCTTGTTTTGATTGCCCCATTTCTCAATCTTCGCAATTTTGCTCCTGTCTGCCTCATCAAACAAATCGCGGCACTGCTCTTCACTGCTCACATTCATTATGAACAGACCAACAATGTCGGAGGCAGAAGGTTTAGGAGCAGGAGAAGACGCCGGTTCAGGGCCGTTAGTAGATCCATTTGTGACGTGAGAGGACTTTTCGCTGTCTTTATTGCTCGGAACGGATTTGGACGTCTGCGCTGGCTGCGCTGGCTGCGCTGGCTGCGGTGTGGCGGGTTTGGCTGGCCCGGATGAAGGAGTTGTAGCAGCTGCTCCCTTGGGCTGCTGAGCTGGAGGTGCTTGCCTGCCAGTAGAAGCAGCAGGTTGGGTAGATGTAGTAAGAGGCGCAGGAGTGCTGGGGTTAGCACCCGTAGTAGAAGTAGAAGGAGGAGCAGAGCCTGGCTGTTGCTTGGCACCCCGGTGCGAGAAATTGAAGCCCTGCGCACGCATCTCGGTGCCTATGCGGCCATCCTGAATTTCCAGAACCAGGTAGCCGAATGCAGCGTCAGCAAGATTGAAGTTCCACATGTTCTTGAAAGCACTTTCGTCGACCTGACCCAGAGCAGCTTGGCCGGTGACAGGGCCGCCAAAAGGATTACCACCGGCTGCGGTAGTTGGCATCTTTTCGACAATTTGCAGTGCGTTCTTGAGCAGGTTTTGCTGAGCTTCATTTTGCGCGATGGCTGGCTCAACTTCCCCCTTCACCGTCTCCCAGACATCATTGAAAGAAGCCTTGGAAGCAGCCAGCTTTCCACGGTAGTGATCCAGAGTCGGGTTGACGCTGAACTCGTTGTATGAACTACCATATCGGAAATGCAGACCAGCGGAGATGGAGAAGTCTGCTTTCAAGGCAACAGACAGTTGATTCAGAATGCCTTCTCGGGCAGGAGAGGCATGTGTGATGAAGATGCGGGTTTCGGTAGGGTCGTAGACTCGGTGTGCGGTGTCTACCAGCTCTCCCATTTGTAGCAAAGTCGTCCACATCGTGCCCTGGCCGCCAGCAATAGTGGTTCGACCCTCGCCGTTGTCGAACAGCTTGTGCATGACCACAGCGCCACCGAGTCCCAAGAGCCTGAGCTTCACGCCACCAATCTCCAGCAGCATCGAACGGGCCTCGTCAATGATATGCAGATTGGGCACCTTATACTCCGAGGATCGAAACTTTTCCAATACACGGACATCTTCGCAAGCACCCCAAACGGTATAGACTGGAACATCAAGCTTCACCTCACCACTTAGCAGCAGGGGAAGCTCGGAGAGAGGAAGGTCACTGGAGGGAAATCGGGTCTTGACAGGACCATTTCCTCCCTGTTGGATAGCCTTCTTCACCGGGTCGGGGATCAAGGGCGAATACTGTGCGACATGTTTGAGAGTTTTTTCGGCGATACGATCCAGCGAAGTCTCGTCGTAAAACCCAAAATCACCAGTGTGGATGATGTGGTCAGCGCGTGCTTGCTTGGCGAGCTCGTTCAGCGATCTCAAATTTCCTGTGAGCATATAGTTTGTCAGTTTTGCCTGGGTTTGGACTTGCACGAGATCCGCAGGTCGACCAACCTCGAACATCTGCAATGCAAAGAACTCGAATCGGCCCGGTCTGAATAACCCGTCCCTGGTTCGGTAGAAGGGGTGCAGCTCCAGGAGGCAAAGCGCTGCCGCCGTTTTGGAGATAGCCTTGGTTATTAAAGGGTCGGGACTGTAGCTCGTCAGCAGAGCGTCGAGAAAACGTTGCAACAGGCGATAAATCAAGGTTATCCGGTGCGTTCCGAGTAGCCATGGTGCGGAAAGCTGTGGTGGTTGTGATGATGTATTTGCGATACGTGGTTGACGATCAAATTCGCAGCTACATGGGGAAAGGAGAGACAGGCAGAAGCGTGGAGGCTGGGCGAGAAAGAAGGACAAACAAGACAAGGTGAGATAAAAACCATAACCTCGAGCGCTTGTCACTCGATGGTCGGTTGAGAGTTTGACAGCTTCGGCCAGCTGTCAAAGGTCCGCAACAACCGACACTGCGCCGCCGGAAGGAGCAAAGGGGGGGGGGGGGGGGGGGGGGGGTAGCATGTTTGGAAAAGCAAACTCACAGCAGCCATCCTTTCAATGTATTGAAAGCGCTCCGAGCCAGTAAGAATTTCGCTATCTCAAAGTCTTGCAGTCGGTCGGAGGAAAAGGCGAGAAATGAATCGTTTAAGGAATGGATGAGAAAGGGTATCAATACAGCGACGGCGAGAAGGACGGATGGGCCGCGGTCAAAGGAGGTGTGATTTGCAGAGCTCCAAGCAAGCAAAACCTGGGGATAATTTTCCCAGCGTCAAACGAGAAGCGTGGTTCTCAGCGTAAAGGGAAGGCGAGACTTTACCACTTTGGGATTAGCTGCTGACGGCAATCGATACTCTCTAGGTACATGCAAAGTGAGCTTGGTGAGGGCGACAGGTCCCCAAAGGTGCTGGAAGCACTAACTGATGGGGGGGCGACGCAGTGAGTTCAGGCACGACGTCGAAGCCTCAATTGCAGGTGGCACGTAAAATGCTGGACGTGGCGCCAGTTGGGCCGCAACAGAGCAACTGGCGGGCCTTGGAAGGGTCTGGTCTGGTCTGGGTGCAGCTTGCTGGATTGTATCAATGTTAGGAGGTAGGCAAGTACTCCGTATTGACATTGTACATACATTGTATTCACCACGCAGCCTGCGCGTGTCTGCTTGTGCTTACCCTGCCTGGTCCATGACTCTATGGGACGGCGTGGACTTATGCGCCAGTGCGGAGTAGAGGCACTCAAGTCTGGTACCTTAGGTACCTAGGTACCTACCTAGGTAGGTACTTACCGCCAGCTCTATGTTCCTACCTTGTAACGGTGTGTCATGGTAGTAGGTACCTTAGGTACCTAAGGTAGCTTGAGGGCTTTTTCACAGGAAGTTAATACGGGCTTTGCCTCTAGTATGATGTCAAATGGCCGTTGCA
This sequence comes from Ustilaginoidea virens, assembly GCF_000687475.1. Classification (NCBI taxonomy): domain Eukaryota; kingdom Fungi; phylum Ascomycota; class Sordariomycetes; order Hypocreales; family Clavicipitaceae; genus Ustilaginoidea; species Ustilaginoidea virens. The sequence goes on from NC_057316.1 coordinate 3,305,805, forward strand.
TCTTCAGGTTTGCAATGGAGCTCCCTCCGCCCGTCCAGGTGACACGTATTGACAATCTTGGTGATTTCTTAACCCACCAGTGATCTGTTTTGGAGGTTTGCTCCCGTAGCAGACATGTGACAGCGTTGCGCTGGATTGGTCGTCCATGGTAGGATAACGCAATTGGATCGCGCATCATGAGAGCCAGCGGGAAACAAGAGGCTGGAGCATGATCGAGTCCACAGCACGCCAGAGGTATGACGAACAAAATATCCTCTTTGCATGCTCCGTGGATTCAGACAAAGCATGGAATACGGCTTCCAAGGAATACAAGTAGAAATGATGGTGCTAGGAACGAAACGAGCTGCGGAACACGTCTTCAAGTCTTCTGCTCGTGTTTAGAGGTACTGTACCTATCGAGTACAGGGAACGGGAACAGGGTGAGAGCTGCAGTGGGGCAAAGGGCGCATCTCGGCGGCAGCCTGCATGCTGGGATACAATTTCCGCAGCCCGTCGTCGAATTCTCCAGGACCCAGGACGACCATGACGGAAAGGGACACGTGATGCGGCTGCGGCTTGGAAAGGCTGAGCAACTTTGATTTGAGGTCCGCCTTCCTGCATTAGGTACCTCCTACTATGTACTCTGCCGACAGGCTGACAAGAAGTCGACAGGTAGGTAGGTACCTAAGGTTGGAACCTGCCGCCTGGCTGATACCTACCTTAGGTACCTAAGTTAGTAGGATCTAGGCAAGCTCAGTGGACAAGAGGTAAGGGTTCAAGGCGGCGGAGCAGGCAGCCTGTTGAGAACTTACGTACCTCCTAGGTACGGAGAACCTTGCTATCTGCTCGTACCGTACCTAAGGTACCTATTGGCCAACTGCAAGTCGTCCCATGGAATCGACTTCTTTTCCCCACGCCCTTTGGTCACGATCAACAAGGTCCAAATCGAGACAGACAGACGGACTTCCAGTCAACCGGTACGCGCCGCATCTCACTGCACGCCTATTGCCGAGAACTTGATCCCATTTTTCGGCCCTCTTTTCCCCAGGCTTGCGGCGCCATAAGTTCTCTCCTCAGCGCAACATCCCCATTGTCGCCTCCACCGTCGCGCCTCCCTGCCCACGACTTGGATCACCAACCAATCTCCCCAAAGACCCTGCGTCCCTCATGCTACCATAAAAACGACCGAAGAAAGGCTTGGGCGCAGGAGGCGTTTTCTTCGCCGCCCTGCCGTCGACAAGCCGATATCGCCAACGGCTGCAGTTGACGGGACCATTTGATTTTGCTGTGGCGGATGATATACGCATACCCTGCCCTACCCTGCGCGTCGGTCTCTGGACGTCCAGATAGGTAGCAAGTGAGGGTATAGAAGCGGTCCGAAGGAGATTCCGGGAGTCTCTCGGTTGCTGTTGATGATGGTAAGTACCCTCAAGTCAGCAAAGGACCCTTCACGTGTGGAAGGGGGGGGAGGGGGGCTTGGGTTGCCGAAATATATCGAAATGCCCTCATCGTCAAATCCCAGAGTTCTCCTTAACCCTTGCTCATCTCAATTACTGACGCAATTCTTGACCAGGCCTCGTCTCGATCCCGCGACGAAAGCGCGGGAAGTTTCAGCAGTCGACGCGGCCATTCAAGTCAGCTTTCGATTTCGGATCCTAGCCATCATGTTACTGAGGCTATAGGGACGCTCTACGGTGATGAAGATGATTCAGGATCCGAGGGTAGCGGCCGGAGGCTGAGTTTCATTGACGGTTCATCATACCATGAGCAAATACATGGACCGTCGCAACATGGCTCAAATCAGCAACCCCAATGTCGATCTCTTCAACAACAGCACGTCGCGGATCTTGATCTCAAAAAGCCATTAACTCGCTCCCTATCCGGTGAGCCTTATGGATCACACAGTATTTACGAGGAAAATGGATTGAATATAAGGAAATCGCAAACCATGCACTTCCCGTCACCGAATCGTCGGAGTAGACACTTCGAAGGAGGCTCTCTTCCACCAGGGTCGTCAACCTTGTCTCTTCGAGATGTACAAGCCGATGCGTCCGGCTCTCAGTTCCCTCTCACCAACATCGATAACCCAAATGACATCGCCCAGGAGCTGAGCAATCTTCAGGCTCTGCGACGCATGTCCATGGATGTGGGCAACAACATTGATCCTGACATGCCACCGATGGGTTTTTCAGCGATGCCTGTTATCGCCCCCACGGGAGATGACGACGAAAACGACCCGTCAAGACTGCTCTGGGTTCCGGCGAGGGTTCATCCCGAGCTAGCGCCCAGCGAGTTCAAGTCCTTTCTGGAGAAGCGCGTGCAATCGATCAGGCGAAGGTCAGGGGAATCCTCCTTGTCGACGGATAGTGAACCGAACCGTAGTGATTCCGATTCTTTGCGTCGCAGGAAGTCTATGCTTTGTCGACAAATCGACAATTCAGGCGGTCAAGGTGCTATAGGATATGTCGATGGAGCTGAGCGACTGGAGGGCAAACGGTCCAGCAGAGGGACCCTCAGCCCGGAGTTGAGCCTTGACGACTTGGTAAAGGATCCGAGCCGAGCTGTTCAGAAGTTTGCACAGGAGGCTCAAGGCGTCTCTTCTGCAGGAGAGGAAGGCAACTCTGACGACATGCCGATTCTTCCAATGGCCCCAGGAATGGGATTAAGGAGGTCCACAAGAACCGCATATCGTAAAGGCGGCAGTTTACGCGCCGGTGATAGAGCTCCTTTTTCGAAGCGCATGCTGCAGAGAAACCAGGGACGATCAGCCGACACGGCTGTTGTACCTGACCGCGAAACTCCAGTAGGCTATTCTTTGAGCAGGGTACAATCCGAGCCTGTAACGGAGAACTATTCACGACCGACGCGATCTAGCAGACGGCAACCAAGTTTCACGCAAGAACCATCACCGGCATTGGCTGGCGATAATAATGCACTCCCCGTACAAGAGCAATTGTCGATCCGGACGATAAACGCCACGCCAGCCAAGCTTCTTAAAGACTCCAGCCTACATGACGAGGACCAAGGTGGCCAGAGCAACGAGAATTCCACGACCTATCCCCAGAGGTCAACCTCACAAAGTAGCGGCCCTTCCGCGCCGGAAATTGCGTCAAAAATACCTGAAGTCATAGTTGCAGCACCCTCCGTTACTCAAAGCAGTAAAAACTCAGCATCTGCGTCTAGTGATTATTCAGTTCACAAGAAGAGCCAAGAAGCGCAAAATTTGTCCAAGTCGCAACTGCCCTCTTCGCAACAACAATCTTTCAATACTTCCTTCAGCCCATCCTCGACACATTCAAGTGGGAATGCATCGCGAACGGATAATTTGACGGCTACACCCGCTTTCACTCAGTATGACAAAAAATCCGAGAAGAAGTCAAGGAAGGAGCGAGACGACGATTCGACAAACGCACCAAGCAAATCAGGGGGTGCATGGAAGTGGCTTAAGGGCGTGACAGATGACAAAGACAAAAAGAAGGAGGAAAGCAGACGAGCCAAAGCCAAAGCTCTGGCCGAGAAAACCTCCGATAATGCTAGGCTGGACGTCATCCAGAGCTCCATTGACAGGACGACAGTAAAGGGGCGTGAAAGCCTTGTTTTGGACAGAGACAACGTAGACAGCAAGCTCTTGGATGAGAAGAAAAAGGACAGCCACCGTAAAGGCGAATCTAAACGGGAAAAGGACGGGAGCATTTTCTCATCCCTCTTCGGCGGAAGCAAGCGGAAGGAAGAAAAAGAAAAAGCCAATAAGAAAACGCAACACCTCCAAGTCCCGGAGGAGCCCATCTACAAGCCTCTGCGACCGGACGTCGACTATCATTGGACTCGTTTCCCGCTTCTAGAGGAGAGGGCTATATATAGGATGGCTCACATCAAATTAGCCAATCCTCGTCGACCTCTTCTCAGTCAGGTCCTGCTGAGCAATTTCATGTACAGCTATCTAGCAATTGTGCAGGCCATGCATCCTCAGATGAATGTGCCTACTTCGCCTCAGCAAAAGAGATTAGAGGAGGAAGCTCGACGGAAGCGGCAAGAACAAGAATACATTGACCGACAGCAAATGGAAGAGGAGGGTGAGGATAACAGTCTGGAGCAGTACAATTTTGACTATCACAGAGTGAGTTTCGATCGTGTCGCTGTGCTTGACCGCTCGGCATGATTGCCTATGTCAGATGTGGCTAATGAACATCTCAGGCTGCTGTTCAGTATGCGGAGTCTGGCGTTGACGGTCAAGCCGACTATATTGATGAGGCTCAGATATACGAAGACGAGCATAGAAACGACAATCACGATGGGTACGACTACGACAACGATGAAGGCTACAGTCATAGTGTCAAGGATTACTATCAATATCAAGGCAATGATTCAGAACATCGTCATCACGATGACGACGATATGTGGTGACGTTACTCAAAAGGCAGCAATGCAGTTGCGTCTCTTGTTGGCTCAAATCTTCTCTCTCTCTCGTTTGGCTCAAGTCTTCTCCCCCCACCTTCTCTCTCTCTATCTCTCTTTCTCTCTCTTTCTCTTTCTTTCTTTTTCTGTCTCCCTTTCCCTCTTTCATTCGTTTCTCTTTCACTTAGCGATTCACACAGAAGGAAACAGACCCAAATCGAGGGGCCAGCAAGGCTTATGGTTGTTTGAAATGAGAGGCACATTTTCTAGCATTTGGCGGAGTTACGTGGCTTGGGTGTCCTGCGCGGCCAAAGACGGGGGATAGCTTTTTTTTGCTGAGTCCGGAAAGGAAACATCACACCCTTGACTTACCCCATGTTTCCGTTGTCGATTACACAGGGCGAAGTCCAAGTCCAAATCCAAGTCCCAGAGCGAGGCGTATAATGAAAGTCACACCTACTATTCTCCTCTTGATATCTCCCTTCATATTCTAATTACAAATCGAATTCAGTCAATATAGGCGACACGATGCGCACAATATTATGGCGAGAATCTATTATCCCCTACCTCCGCAGAGTTTTGATCTTGAAGCGATGTATTTCAGTTACAGCGTTTGCTTAACACGTCGGCATGACTTGAGCCTGCTGTTTCAGCCTGCCTTGGGCTGTTGAAGCATGTTGGTGGCATTCTGCTCACTACATAGGAGAAACTGGCTGTTCGCAAAATTTAATCTATGGCGCACAATTTTCTTTCTCGCCGTTAGTTTGTGCTCTATACATGCTGACGCCAAAACATGGCGGCAGTAAGGCGTTAAGATACCGTCCTCCAAGAAGCCCGGAAGTAGCAAAGAGATCGGATCAACAAATTGGAGCTGTAGATGAAATTAAAGACTACGACCACACTCGACAAACTACGCTCACGTCTCTGGTAGATTCGCAATGAAACGGCATTGTATAGTACAGAGCGAAATTCCCCTGCGGCCTCATTTCTTTCTGTAATCTGGAGAAGCATCTATTTCTTTGGCTCTTCCTTCTTTTCCTCTGGCTTTGGCGTGGGCAGCTTGAAAGTATTTGGCCTGCGATCCTCACCAGGGCCAACCATTTCCCAAGCACTAGAACCACCCTCAAAATTACGGAACGCCTGCGTGAGCTCCAGTGGCTCAGTAACGATACGCTTCTTCTCTTCATCATAGCGAATCTCAGTATATCCAGTCAAGGGGAAATCCTTGCGAAGAGGGTGACCTTCAAAACCATAATCCGTCATGATTCGTCGTAAATCAGGGTGTCCAGCAAAGAACACGCCAAATAGATCGTAGACTTCCCTCTCATACCAGTTGGCGCCATCGTAGAGTGATGTGACACTGGGGACTGGGGACGCCTCGTCGGCGTACGTCTTTACACGAATGCGAGAGTTGTGTCTCACGGAGAGAAGGTTATATACGATTTCGAATCTCTTGTCTCGACTGGGGAAGTCACATGCAGTGATGGTACTCATTTGGGTAAATTCAGCTGCGGTGTTATCTGAAACAAGCAACGTCACGGTCAGTTACGACTTGTCAGTTGAGAGGAGTTGGAAATGACGCGTACGCTTCAGAAACGTGAAAACGGGGATGACGCCCGAGGGAGATATGTAAATGGTAAGCTCGTCTTTCCAGACGGAGAATTGCTGTATGTACTTGGGCAAGCAGCCCATCAGCCAAGCTCCATATCTGTGCATGTTATCGGCTTTGCTTTGGTACTTGTCGGCTGGATTAACGAGAGGGGCTTTGAGAACGCCGACATGATCTCGAGGGGCCATTCGCAAGTTTTGGGCCTCCTTGGGCATGTTGACTAGCTGAGCGGCAGATAAGGAAAACGCACGCACGGCTTGGCCGCTCAAAGGAGCCGAGGGCCGCAGTGAGAATAATGTGCGGCCGCGAGGCATCTTCGTCGCCATGGCGGCCCTAAACGCCTAGCTGGAGGCCGGTCGACGGTTGAAACTCCTGGATCAATGTCAAGCCAATTTGGTTGATTTGCCGGGTGCTTGACATCAGCTTGGTGGACTTGCTGGTCAAAGTTCCTTGAATCCTGGAATGAATTGGTAGATAGAGGACAGAGGTGGCCGATATTTTGCCGGACGTCCTTCGCAAGAACAAGCCAGACTTCATCAAAAGGTTGGACATCACGTGAGAGAATTAGTGTTGCGCCTAACCCAAATAGGCCAGGAAAGCAGAAGCAGAGAGCTTCTTAGTGAGCAATCAATCATGCATTCTACCCAAGCCTCAACACCATCTCTCCTTGCCATTACAACTTTTCCCAGTCAAAATTCATACCGCTTACTCGCCCACATCTGATATCACATTTACATAGAAAACACCATGGCGCCGCAAGATTCCTTCATAGAAGAGGAGGAAGACGTATGGTACGGTTATTTTCTCACACTTGCTCCTTTTCTGTTGAAGCGCGTCCATCAACATTAACTTGGGCGTGTGTGTCTGACGCCTTGATGCTTGCATGAGCTGACAAAGTTTTCAACCATAGCCCCTTGTGTATCGAGGAATTCGATCTCTCAGATCGAAATTTTCGACCATGCCCCTGCGGCTATCAGGTTTGCCATCATTCGCTCAACTCTTGTCGCGCCGTCTCCATGTGCTTACTCTTGCTATTTACCACAATAGGTCTGCCAGTTCTGCTTCAATAACATCAAGAACAATATGAATGGTCTGTGTCCGGCTTGCAGGCGGCCTTACGATGAGAAAACAATAGAGTGGAAGGTTGTCACCCAAGAGGAGTGAGTGCTGAGATGTGCTCCGTCTAATATTTTGCCATATGGACGCCATTCACACATGTTCTTGAGTTTGATGTGCTGCTAACACAACAGCTGCAGGGTTGCAGAATTTCGTGCCAATATTCAAAAGAACCAGAAGAAGCGAGCACAAGAGCAGCGACACAAAGAAGTCCAAAAACGTGAAGCCGAGAAAGAGAATCGCAAAAACCTCATCGGTGTACGTGTGGTTCAAAAAAATCTGGTTTACATCACAGGGCTTGCCCCCACAGTCCGTGAGGATGAATTGCTCAAAACGTTGCGAAAGCCGGAGTTTTTTGGACAATACGGCAATATTCAGAAAATATCCATAAGCAATCGAAAAAGCCCCGACGGCCAACATCATTCTCTTGGCATTTACGTTACCTTTGAAAAACCCGAGGAGGCCACGAAATGTATTCAAGCCGTTCACGGATCACAGAACGGCGACCGAGTATTAAAAGCTCAGCATGGCACGACCAAGTATTGTTCTGCGTGGTTGAAGAATGAGAAATGCAACAATCCAGGTTGCATGTTTCTTCATGAACAGGGAGATGAGGAGGACAGTTATACCCGCCAAGATTTGTCATCGATGAACAGTATCCATACGCAAAGACCGTTACCGGGAGGTGGTGGTTCCTCTCGCGCGCTTTCACGGCAACAAGGCTCTCAGCCAGCGCCTCCCCCACCTCCAGCCACTCAACCTATGATGCGCACTGCCAGCAAAGAAGAATTTGAGATTGGTGTCGACTCGTCAGCGTTGCCATCGTCTGCTAACTGGGCTAGATTCCCGCAACAAAGTCGAAGGGGCAGCTGCGCTACCAGCGGTGCTGCGTCTAGCCCAGCCATTTCAACGTCCGTTCCGGCTCGGAATGAGCCTCCCCATGAAGTGGCCGACGACACGGAAACTTACCAGTCCGCTTCAAGCAAAGGAAAACAACAAGCGGCGCCTTTGCCACCTAATATCTCGACAAGTGAAGAGTGTTCACGCAAAGGGCGGGAAAGCTCCCTTCTCGCGTTATTGAAAGCCCTCAATGGCTGCAGATTGCCTGTCGCTAGAGCAGGAAATGATGATGATGCTTCTCGGCCCATGTTTGATGTTCGTGGCGGCGAAAAGCGAAAGGCTATGCGTGAAGACGAAGAATCGCGCATTGACCAAGAAGACTCGGCGGATATCCATGCCGCATCCGAAGGCGAACCAGAAACTGGTGGTAGTATGGCGCTTGGTGGTGAGCCAGAGGACCGAGAACATGTTGGCGACGGACTTGGCTTTGATCAGCGGCCATCGGCGACGCAACCGCCCGTTCAACGCGGAGGCACAGAGGCGCTCTATGGCGCCAACACTGGCGGTTCTGGCTTCTCCCTCAACTCTGTGGGCATCGGCCGTTCTCTGACACCTCAGCAGCTCGCTGCTTTCCGATCTCAGACCGGCCTAGGCGATCAGTTGTTATCCGCCCCAAGCATGTTCCAGAGCCCTGGACACAATCGTCAGTCCTCCCGCTTCAGTTTTGGGAATGAGAATGGGAATTCTACCACGAACGTCAAGTTAGCCGCCAACCCCAGGATAATGGCTCAACAGTCATCCATGATGCCGAGTTCTTTTCAGTCCCAGACGGGCAACCAATTCTATGGTAATTCAATCCCCGGCCCACCACCTGGGTTAAAATCCAGCAATGCATCACCAAGCATGTTCGGCCAAGGATTCGGTGCCGGTTCAACTTTTGGCAACGTTGCCAAAGATTCATCCAGTGACCTGCTCCAGGCTCTCATCGGTCGCAATAGAGGAGGCACAAGCCAGCCTTCAGATGCGGGAAAGCGTGAGTACATGATTTCTTCTTTTTCCAACCAATACCCACCATCCTCTACCTCCACCCCAGCTCCTGCTTCCGGCCTCCTGGCATCGCTCTATGGCAATCCTCCTGGAGCATTCCAAGACTTTGGTTCGAAGCAGAAGAAGAAGGGCAAGAAGCACAGACATGCTAACACTTCCTCCTCGGGGGGGAGTGGCTTAGTAGATCTTGCGGACCCGAGTATCCTGCAGGCAAGAATGCAGCTCCAGTCACAGAGCAATGCTGGAGTAGCTGGGCAAGGACTGTTCGGTGGTGGCCAGAGTCAAGGTGGGTATAATCCTAACATGATGTACAACACTGGCTACGGGCGGTGGTAGTTTGGATGAGATACACAACAGCAACGGGGACATGGCTTTTTCTCCTTTTTCTTCTTTCTTCTTCCTCTTTTTTTTCCTCTCAATCTTCGATTTCTCACGTTTTGTTCCCCTTTTTCCTCTTTGATATTTCGGACGAGCACTTTTACTTTCGCATTGAATGTGGTTCTTCCCCTGGTTTAGGCGTTTTACTGGCAGATTTCGGCGCGTTTACCGCAAGGGGTTGCTGCATCTGCTTCACGAAGCACAAGATATGCATATCTTCATTTGATCAGGCCGGCCTTTTGCGAAGTTGCTACGAACATCCCTCGGGCGAGGGTTAGCGGCAAGTTTGGCTCATGGCCTCTTATTTTTTTCTTTGTCCTTGGGATATCAGGACCGGTACTGCGCGAAGAAGCAACGTCACCCCATCTACGACTATATTTTATTTTCCTCACGATATTTTCATCTCTTGCTGCGTTGGGCTTACGGGTCCCGTCACGATACGCTGGGATTGTCAAATCAGGCAAGCCATCATCGTCTTCCACAGAGCACGTTTCACGCACACATCCTCTCATGTACTTTAACTGTTCGCACAGATGCACACCTTCGGAGAGGGTAGCATCTTTGGTTAGAATATAGCAACACTGTCTATTCTCTCCAACTTTGCCATTCCCTTCATTGTCCCTTTCTGGAAGACGATGATGGAAGCCGTAGCATGACTTCCTGCTATCATTTTGCATCATGTATTTAAGCCATGTTCCCATGTCGTAGACTTTTTTCTTGATGCTGACACTACCCAATCGGCTTGTTTCTTTTGACTTTGAATAGCCTTATACAGTTACTGACGCAATGGGTCTTCTAGAGAACGACCTTCTTCCGCTGGATGACGCAGCGTTTTCGGTTGATGCATTGGTTTCGGACGAATCGCCTGGCGTGTTTTCTAGCCCCGGCTACGCTCTGGAAGCCGGCACGGCTTGTCCAGTGCCTCCTGGTTTCGCCATCCCTCCAACCATTGCGAACTCGCTTGCAAGCTCTCCGATATCATCTTTGGCGTCCCCTGTTGCCAGTCAATATCGGCACACGCATATTGTACCAGCATTACCTAAGGCACCGCTGCCACCTGGCTTGGACCAAGGCACGTTTACACCACAGCCGACGCCAAGAAAGTCGGCAGCCCTCAAGTCAGAAGCGAGGAGAAACAGAATGTCTGCGCCAGACGCCGAATCTTCAGACAATGTGGCTCCAGCACCTGCCACGGGAGAGCAAGGATCATCAGCACTGCAAGACGAGGATTTCCCGGCCTTGGGGTCTTCACGACCCAGCAAAGGCCAGTCTGGCAGCCCACACGCGCCCATCATCACTACTCCCAAACCTACTCCAGCAGCAAAGCGAGGTGCCGACAGAGTCTTGGACAAACCGTCAGATACCCAGAGACACCCGCCGCCGACAGCAAGCGTAGACGCCTCGAGCAAGAATTCCGTGACATTGGGCACGCAGGGGATGAACAAGGTCACCATGCCCGAGGACGCCCACATTAGGAACAAATCCGAGAAACCTGTCGAGTCCTCGTCTACTTTCCCTCCATTGCCTCCTCCCTCCATTGCCTCACCGTCACCAATGCAACGCAATACACCGCGAACACTTCGTGTCATGTCCATTCCCAAGAATGCTGACATGTCCGCGTCGTCTTCTCCTGTGCAGTCGGTGGCGTCCAAGGCCATTTCGATCTTTCATAGGCCAGACACTCCCATGAGCGAGATGGTGAGTGATACGGCTTCCATGGTATCAGCGTCTATATCTGCATCTCGAGCCGGCTCACCTCCACCGAACAAAGTGGGTTCTGCGGCTGTTCGGAACACCACCAAGAGCCAGCAGCGCAAGCAGCGCAAGGAGGCTTTCAAACAGGATACGAAGACTATGGCAGAAATTACCAAATCAGAACCTGAGGAACACGCACCGGTCATTGGCAGAAAGAAGAAACAAAAGAAGGAGAAGGAGAAGACGGCTGCGTCGGTGGCCAGCCATCCAGAGACAGCGTCTTCGACGGCAGAGGAATTGAAGACACAGCCAACGTCATCGCAGCCGGATCAGGGCAAGGCCAAGGGACCTTATGAGGAACGCTCAAGGACCAGAACGATGCAGCAGAAGAAAATGTCCAAATCCAAGGTTAAAGAGAAGGAGAGGGAGAGGGAGAGGGAGAGGGAGAGGGAGAAGGAGAAGGAGAAGGGCAAGGAGAAAGCAACGCCGACTTCAGCCGCAGCAGCTACATCGTATCCAGCAGTATCGGCTCAAGCCGTACCTGTCGAGCCGATAGAATCGGCAGATCCGGCCGAGAGGCAGCAGTTTGGTCCTGCCTCAGTCTTTGCAGAGATACGGAATTCATTGTGGACATCGGCTGTCGAAAAGCTGCAGATACTGAAGCCGGTAAGCAGCAGCTCGTCACGGCCTGACCATCAACACGCCGCCAACTCTGCGACCCAGTCTGGCTACTGCAAAGACTGTGCCTGTAAGTGCGGAGAGATTCAAGACGAAGACCTCGCCGCCCTTCGAGCAGGCAAGCCCGTACGCAAACAGTTCCATGTCGACGGCAGCAGGATGCTCATCACACCCAACGGGGATTGCATCCGCGGGCTGACGTCGGAAGAGGAAGATGATTTCCTGAATCTGCAGGCCGCCATCGCGGCGACAGCGGAGAATCCCGGATCCTTTGTTGCTCCACGCCACCAGCCAGGCAGCGGCGCATTCTCCCTCATCAAGGGACGCGCCGTCCCGAATGGGCGTCCCAACATCTTCCCTACGAGTGCTCAGCCACAAGCGCAAGATCCGATTGGCAAGCTTCAGCAAGAAGACGCGCTCAGCTACATCAACCAATACGTGCTTCCGCGCCTCAACCTCGACGCCGCCAACATGGGCTTCCCAAAGGGAGCATCTCCTCTGCGCGATGCCGCCGCCGCCAGCCTCAACGCTCTAGCTCCCTACTTTTACGGCCCGGATGCCGCCGCTGGCGTGGGAATCTACAGCGCCCCCGACGGAGCTCGGGCAATGCAGGACTTTTCCCCTGGCGGCGGCGCGCCGGCCGCCGATGTGAGCAAGATTGGTCCCACCAACGGCTTGGGCGGCATCTCCTTGATGAGCGTTGAAGATGCCGAGGTTCGGCTAGCCGCCGCCCGCAAGGAGACTGACAAGTTGGAGAAGGGCTTGAACGCAGTCATCAAGCGGAACAGGAGACTCTTGCTCGGGAGCAGCACCTAATCCCTGGGGTGCGATGAAGTAGGTCCTGGCCTTGGAAAAGTGGCCTCTCCCGAGCGAGCTGAGGAACGATGAAGTAAAATAAACCCGTGGGGCTTTTTCTTTTTCTTTCTTTCTTTCTTTCTTTCTTTCTTTTTTTTTATTTCTTGGCGTTTTTAATCTTCTTTTTTTCCTTTGGGAATGCTCCTCAAAACTATTACAAGGGTGAATGCTTAACAGCTTGACGGGGGAATGAATGCTAGGCGTTTGGTCTTTGGGAAACACTGTACGTCACTTACTGGAGGGCCAAGAGAGAATTAAAGGGAATTTGAGGGCGTCACGGTGCCAAGGGATCCCCCAGCGCAGCTGTTGAAATGCAGGGCAAAGCATGCCAGGTTTGCAAATAAGGGCATGCCCGCTCCGACGAGCTTATAGAGTAGAGTAGTTAGTTGTACGCCGTCAATTCTGAGGAAACCTTTTCAATAACCACGAACGGTGCGGACAAACTACCTCGTCATCATTTCCCTGTTGCTTCTTCATACGGAACAATGAGAAATGTCAACGACTGCAAAGAATATCTTGACAGGGCATCATCTCACTGGCCTTCTCAAAAACTAAAATTTACAGGACAAAAAAGAACAGAGAGACAAAAAGAAAGCTGCAGACGCCGTGAGCCCGTCCTATTACTACACAGTAACAAGTCTAAATCTTCACGGCGACTCCGCATCCTCCTCGTCCACCTTTGTCTCCCACAACGACTCCTGCAGACGTTCCATCAGTTTGTCTAGTATCCATTCGCTTTCTTCCTGCCCGCCCATTAGAGGACTACGCATTCCCACCCATGACCACTTGGTTTGGTCTTCATCAAGGCCAGGTTGAGAAGCTACATGGGCTGCTACAGAATTATGTTCGTCAACTTGTCCATGCAAGGCATGGCCGTCATGCTCGGGCTCGTTCTGGTGGCCGTGGCCGTTCTGGTGGCCGTGGCCGTGGCCGTCGCGGTGATCGCCATGGCGGTTGTGTTTTCCACGCCGACGGCGCTTGTGCTTCTTCTTAGGAACCACTTTGCGGTGAAACAAGGGGTCCCGCTCATCCTCTCCTATCAGGCCCAGATACCATGCCCACTCTTCAAATGTGTATCGGCGAGGCTCGGACTCTCTAAGATGCTGGCTGACAAGCTGGATCTCCTTGACGAGCAAGATGTGAAGATCCGTGCCTGTTGGCAAGTCACCGAGACGATCACGGACTTGTGTCAAAGAAGGGCGACTAGCCGGGCTCGAAGCAGTCTTGCAAAGCTGGTGTTTGCCCTCGCGCTCGTCTGGGTCACTGTTGTGTGCGTGTGCACCGGGAGGTCCCATCTGCTGCTTCTTTGTATCGTCGACATCCTCGAGGTCTAATCCAGCAACAAGGGCTGGACGCTTACCTCTTCTCTTCTGCTCCTCGTCATCTCGAATGGCCGCCGTCGCATTACGAAACACTCGCCCCAGAAACAAACGATTGGCAATGTATTTTAAATTCCCGACGAATCGCTCTTCACCAGGTAAAATGGTAATTGTTCCCACGCGTAATGTTGCGTCCCGGACAAACTTCACCACCGTATCTCCAGCGTTCGAAATAAGCACAGTTATGGTGGGCAGTGCTAAAAGTGACCAAAAGACAAAAAATGATTTCCCAGCATTTGATTTTGGTGTGCGATCGCCGTAACCTATAGTGGTGAAGGACACAAAGGAGAAATAAAAGGCGTCGAAATATGTCCATGCTTGGTAAGGCCTCTCGCAGCGCATGAAGATGACGGCGCCAACGAGCCACAAGAGTATCCAGACGCTGCCAGATACAATCATTGCCATCCATTTTCGCCGGTTCGATGCCTGTTGTTGGATCTTGCGCATCAGGAGGAACTCGGTTCGCCGGCGGTCAAACTCGTTTTGCGGTAAACCAGCGTTGTCTGCATCCCAGTCGGACGTGGCGTCAGTAACTATCGGGTTCAGAATCTCGTCCTGCCCGCGATTCGCCATGCTCTGGATGAATCTCCGTCGCTTCTTCTCCTCCATTCGGGCATCCAATCGACGTCTTCCACGCTCGATAATCATGCTTCGAATCGAGCTAACGACAAGACCAAGGCTGATGACCCCAATGAGAGCATAGGGTATTAGCAGAGCCCTTCCCAGTGTCGTGGTGACGACAAAGTCACCGAATCCAACAGTAAAAAGGGTGACATCTGCCCAGTATACCGCATCCAGATAGTGCCATCCCTCTATCTTGGAAAATATCAATGCACCTAAAAGAAGATACATGAGAAACAGTATCGTTTGGAGCATGAGCGTGCGTTGACTGGGGGTCAGGTTGAAGTCCTTATCATAATGTCCTGATGATGCTCCCCAAAACGTAACCACCATCAACGTAGCAACCACAAAGTAAAGTATGGCAGCCCAGATGCCGTAGTAAAATGCTTGAGACCAAACAAATTCAGATGGTGGCTCTAGGCCATCCATAAGGGGACCAGAAGCCGTGATATCCAGGGACATTAGGCATATGGCAGAGATGTACCTGGTTGAAGAAAGAGAATGTCAGATTACCAGCTGAAAGTTGTAAAATGCAGAAACTACAAGAAGACGACATGAGGGCCAGCCTACCACCCCACAATCGTGACCGGTTGAGCGATACTAAAGCGGACTCTTTTGGTCATGTTCAAAAAAAGAAAGGCATTGGAGACCAAAGCCATTGCCAGTTGAATTGCATTCACAATGGTCAACCTAGAAAACACACGTTAGCCATAGCGTTCGCTTCCTTGAGATGTGACGCAGAGACGAGTTCCGAGTTGCCAGACTGACATACCAGGCAGGATCATCCACAGCTGTAGCATCTTCGATGCTTTGACCAGGAAGTACGTGAAGTCGCCATCTGGATCCTAAAGCGCAGATGCTGAAAGCTGACGCCACTGGACCGAGAGTGGCTGCGATCATGGGAAACGCTGAAGAAGCAAACCACCATCGGCTAGAGCGGATTTAGCACCAACGCATGAACCTTGGGGGAAGCAAAGTAGGCTTGGGCAGGGGAATTTACCTGGGAATCAAGTGAGCCAAGTCGTTCTGAAACAGCAGCTCCCGGGAACGCTGGTGATCCGACTGCCGGGAGACGGCTTTCTCCACGTAGCTATCGGCAGCCTCGGCGTGCTGCGCAATGGCGGCTTTGTGCTGACCATGGTCCATTATGACTTGGACAAGGTCAAACACCAGCTGGTTAGACGAAACCGTGCTGCTGTTGCAGAGGACGTCGTCGAGCTGCCTCGGTATTGCATTGCAGAATTGAGACTTGAGGCAAGTCAAGAAGACGGAGAAGCCGGTTTGGGCGGAGAAAAGGTGCGAATAGTTTCCGCTGAGGAAATCGGGGCTAGAAATTGCTGCCAACAGGAAATAACACTAGGTATTCTACTTTAAAAATACTCCGTAGGTGGTGGGTAGCTAGCTACCTCGTTAGGGGTCAAGAGTAGAGCGACATAAGAATAACTGGGGAGATGGAGGAGGATGGATTTGGGTGTGAAGAAGACAAAGAAAACGCAGGATTCCCCGCAAGGGAACTACAAAAGGGAGGCGATGTTGGATTTCGAAAAGCGCCATTGACGTCCTCGGTATACTTGCCACAAGTGAAGCAGCAGTTGTAAGGATGGTGGGTCGCGCCTTCTCTCGTGGTCAGGGTTCAGGAAGCAGGGTCGGATCCACTTTTGCTGGGTCCCATTTACCTCGGTGGCTGCATTATCGGCATATCAGAGGTAGGAACGGTGCATTGTTTAGCACCAAAGCTTTGTCGACACAACCATCCTTTGCCCAGATATCGCGACACGATCTTGCCTTGGCTGCCAAAGTAGTCGCATTTGTTTCGGCGTTGGCATCACTGACATCTCTGGTATCACCAGCATCACCAGCATCACCAGCATCACCAGCATCACCAGCATCACCAGCATCACCAGCATCACCAGCATCACCAGCATCACCAGCATCACCAAGCATCACCAAGCATCACCAAGCGTCACTAGCATCACTAAGCATCACTAAGCATCACTAGCATCACTAAGCATCTCTGAGGCCATGGTAATTTGAAAGGGCTCGTGCGTACCTCAGCGCTCAAGTTCTCAAATGCGCTTTTCTCGCAGGTCCAGAGACTTTGGCGGTGGCTTTCCTCACAGTGCTCCATGAGAAACTCAGCGGCTGGTGTTATATGCATCACCGGAGATTTCTCAATGGCTCGGTGGCAGCGGGCTGCCCCCCTGAACCTAACTCTCCTCCTACCGAGAGTATTCAGCACTGCCAGGTCGGAAAGGGTTGAGGTGAAATGTGGTTCTGGAGGTCATGTAACCATCGAGTCAGTCGTGTTCCGCCACATCATCAATACCTACGACTAACGCTAATTGACGCTTACATAGTTTGCTCAACATGTCTGAAGCTCCCTCTGTGGACATGCCATTATTGGTACATCTGCCTCCCTTCCCTTCACTAAGTGGCAGTCCATCTCCGCTCCCCACTTGTTTCGGGGCTCTCCCAGTTGCAAATATCAATTACCGCTGGAGGCCGTTTTCAAAACCCGCAGGCGAAGATGACCATTCCACCCCGTTGCATTGGCCAACGCCGGTTCACGATGCGGCAGTTGCCTTTACGTGGCTCGTGGCAAACTTGTCCCCTCCTGGGAACACTCGACGCGACATCTACGTGTACGGGTCGTATTTGGGCGCCAGTTTGGCGGCGTCCTTGGCATTGACTGAAAGCCATTCGCACGCTAGATTTGGTGTGAGAGGTTTCATGGCCTACAATGGAATCTATAACTGGACAATGTTCCTCCCAGACCATCGAATCAACAAGCCTCGAAGGAGCAAGGTGACCACAAGCACGCCAAGTCTGGCGGAGGGATCTCATCTTCACACGCTGCAGGAACAAATACCTGCCCTGTTCAACTTACCGTCGAACTTATTTGATCCCTTTGCAAGCCCGAGCCTCTTTTTCCACAGTCCCGGGTTGCTTGTTCCACAGTCATTCCACATGACGGTGGAACAAGCGGCACTGTTGGACAGCATGACCAGTGACGAGGAAGTTCCATTTGGATCCATCAAGGCGCCGCGTAAATCACATCTGGTATTCCCGCCTCGGAACTCCACTCTAAAGATACCGGAGACGCTTCTTTTATTCGACTCGGCACCGATGCTTACCCGAAAGAACATTGTTGAATCATCAACCAATCGAAGAAAGAAGCGGGCGGCTGCTCACAGCTTCAAAGCACAAGCCACAGAGCTATCCGTTTTAATGCGACGAAGCGTAGATGGGGTGGAACTGGCAGAACGTAGAAAATGGGATGATGAAATCCACAATTTTGTAAATGAAGCTGCAACAAGAGTTCAGCTAGTCGAGACAGGTCCGGAGAAGGACCATGTACAGCTCAGTGAATCAGGACAAGATGCGATTGCGTCTTGGATGCAAGATAGGTTAAATAAACTGCAAAGTTCCTAAGGCCCAAAACCTCTTTCATTGTCTTGGCATTGTCGACACGGAGGAGGGGTGGGTTGATCGATGGCGAATCAAATGTGGCCTCACAATAGCACAATAATGACTTGGAATAGATGGATGGTCGGACCAATCGACTTTGGAGATAGCGGATGCAAATGCTGTTGTGTGTATGAGGGTGGGGGTGTGTGTGTGGAAGGGAGGTGGGGGGGTGTCGAGGGGGTCCGCAAGTAAATGTGCGCCCGGTACGGAGTACTTTGTCGGGGCTGTCAAGGGTTGGTTGTTTCTAGATTTTTGTTTCTGATGATCGTTGCAATGAGTCACCGCAATTTTCTGTTTGTACAGATATTCGTGCGAATGGTGCAGAAAAGGGACCTCCCCAAGTCCCCACAGAAGGGAGTCGATCACGGAGCTAAGCACGCAGCGGAAACGTACTTATATTTGTCTGCAAAGTTGAGGAAACGTAACGGAGGCCAAATGGTCTAGTGGTATGATTCTTGCTTTGGGAGGGTGATCCGACTCAACTGCAAGAGGTCCCGTGTTCAATCCACGGTTTGGCCCGGACGGTTATTTTTGGCTACGTGAACTTCCACTGGAGGGGAAGTATTGTTTCTTTTGGCTGTTTAGTCTCGGTGACCATCAAGGTACAGTACGTACGGATCAAAGCAACTGGATTCACAGGTCCTTCTTCGTGCGGACTTTGTAGCGCAACGGCGGGCGGGTGGTGGTGAATCGTGACTCGGGAAGACCTTGCCGGACTCGGCACTCGTGACCACAAGCGAACAGGGCAGCGAATCCCACAACATGCATAGGACGTGATGTGCAATCACGTCACGAGGGCTTTGCAAAAAAGGGAAACCCGGGAAAGAAGAAAATAGGAAGAAAAGCCAGTGCATCTTTCTTTTTTTTTTCTCCGTCAAAACATCAACTCTACTAGTGGCGGGTAGACAAAGGCGACATAATAAGGAAGGCCTATCCCACCCCGCCGTGTTTGTCTTCAATGTCGTCTGTTGAGCTGGCGGCCTGGCCTGGCCTGGCCTGGCACAGCTGGCAGCTTGAGGTAACCTGAAGGTTGCCTGAAGGCACGGGTGCCTGGAGCTTTCCCTCTGCTCCAGCCCGTTCCGGGCTCGCAAATGCGCAGGACTCAGGAGGATATGTGAGGGAGGCGCTGCTTCCTGGAATATCCCGGAATATCCTGGAATATGCTATAGGATTGCTGGCCTCTGATTTGCCCGATATGCGAACTGTCACGCTTGTTGGGGAACTCGGGATTGTGAACGGTGACGGCTGGGATGCGGACGGTTTGAAACCAGCATCAAAACCCAGTCTGGTCACGGGCTGGGACATTCCCCCCGCCTTTTGGTGCGCTCGTTTGGTTGCCACGATGGTTGCCACGATGGTTGCCAAAAATGCTTGGGCTGGTGTGGCCGACAAGGCAGCTGTCGATCGATGGTCACGCTCGCCTCCCCTCGAAGCTCAAGGCTGCCGCAGACGCCGGCCAGGCGGGAGCTTCCCCCCCCCCCCCGGCCTGCTCTGCGAACCAGTCCACATGCAGTTATAGAGGGATTGACCACATGGGCACATGCAGCTATAGGGACCGACCAGTCAGTTGCAGCCTGCGTTGACAGCTCGAGGCCAGCCGTGCCCGTAGGCTTGGTCCCCTCCTTCTTGCTTGCTCGATTGTTTGCTTGCTTGCTTGCTTGCCGTGCGTGGTGCCCTGCCCTCTCCTCACTTCTCTTATTAGGACTGCTGGAGCTTTTCTTTCTTTGTCCTTGGCCCTCAAATCAGCACTTCCGACCTTCTCCAACTGCTCCGTACTCGTTATTGTTTCTCATCGCTCAGCAGCATTGTTTCTTTCAAGCTTATATCCCGTGCTGCATCCTTTGACAGGTATGATTGCTTCCTCCGAACCCCAAAGCTGGCCGATTTTCTTTTCCGTCTTTGTTCTGGTTCTTTTTTTTTTTTTTTTTTTTTTTTTTTTTTTTTTTTTTTGCCCCTGTCGCCAGATCTCTATGCTGTCAACGGAAACTGCCTTCCGAAACAGCACCAGCATCGCTGGGATCCGCGACGTGATACTCGAGATGCTTCGGTCAGTCTCACTAACCAGTCAATAGAGCAAGAACGGTTAACACAAGAGAATCCGATTATCGTTGTTTTGTTACCTCTTGATTTGCAAAGATGCCAGGCATACGTATGTTTTTTTTTTCCCCTTCTTCTTTTTTCGATTTCCCATGTTTTGCACCCTGACAACAAACACACTTGGTAGTTTAGCACGTCCGCTAATCAAGCTTTTGCCATCAGCTCTTCACGCTATTGACAACCTCAAGGCTAAGCTCAAGGCTGCCTTCAAGAAAAAGAGCAACTCCAAGTCCGATACCACGAAGCCTGCAGAGCCTGCTGATGCCAAAGCCGATGCTGCCGCCAAACCAGCTGAGGCTTCTGTAACGGATGCTGGCACTGCTGGTGCGACTGGGGCGCAGTCAGAAACAGCAGCTCCCACCAGTAGGTCTCACTCCAGTTAATCTTGACGGTTCTATAACTTGTCTCGCCTTGTTCAAGTTGCATCCTCTGCACACATGGCCCCGTCTGACAGAATCCGTCTAGCTGCATCTGCTCCAGTCACTGAGACCCCCAAAGAAGAAGCCAAGGCGGACGCAGCTGCTAAAACGGACACCACAGCCGTCTCAGCCGAGGTCAACAAAGCTGAGGCTGCTGCTCCTCCAGGTATGTTTAATGAATGTCTGCCCCATTGCGCAAAAAGGCTGGACCGTTCCTAAGTGCAAGATACTTGGTTAGCTCCCGTTGCTGCGCCTGCGCCCGCTCCTGCGCCTGTCCAGGTGAACACCGCTCCTCCGGCAGAGACGGAGGCGCCAGTCAACCCTCCCGCTACTTCCACGGCCTGAACCGCGAGTATGAGCCTACAATCTGCAATGAAGTCGTCAATAAAGGGGCATGTCGTTTACCACGGCCCCGCCATGCTTTTGCCTGAGCTGGGGATACGATTTGATGAAAGGGGTGTTTCATTAGGACGGCAGGTCAATTTTGGTTCTGTGATATTGCATGAAAGTGTACTGGTTCGTTCGTTGCTGCATTTGTTGAGGCGCTGGCTACTGCCGGGAGAAGAAAAATGGCTTGGTGTATGATGGAAGCCTGCAACTTATACCCCACGCCTCACGGTCTTTGTACGTGCTGCGTGCGTTGATTCTCTCCACATGAGTCATATCGTTATAATGGTCTACACAGTTTTCGATGCCGAGGCGTCCATTGAAAGCAAATTGCATCTCCTCTTGATCGAACAGCCAAAAACGTTTTCAGGCCATTTTCTGTTTGGCCGCCTCCAACCTGATTTGGACTAGTTGCACCACGTCGGTCTTCTGAAACAGATGCCACATCGGCCTTGCCTGTGGTTATAACCATGGCCAACAGGCAAGCATGCCCCTATGCCCAAGGCGCCTTTGTGATGGTGACTTGCGCTGCGGTCGTCTCCGGCCGACGATGAGATTCCCCCTGGGACTGCCTCGAGGCCAACGAGCCGCTGTTGGGGCCAAGTGTTGTGCTAGAGTCGGAAATGCCCGTATCTGCAGGCAGCGGCATTCTAGCTTGAGCCCATGGTGCCCGCGTGATCCTTGTGATTGAAGGCACCGCCCTCGGCGATCCTGCCCCGTGTTCTGCATTTGTCGATGATAATGCTGCTGCTGCTGCTGTTGCTGCGGCAGCCAGGGGTTGATTCATCATATGTACGCTGTGCGTCGGAGGAGCTGCATGAGGGTCAATATCCCAGGAGAACAATGAGCCAAAGGGAAAATGTTGAACTACTGGAAACTTCGCAAGGACTTCGGCATTGAACATTTTCATCATGCCCTTATTGATCTTGCCCCAACCGTCCCTGATGCCCGAAATGTCGAACAGCATAGGCGAATGTTCCCAGAATGGACCCTTTTTGACATCATTGATGAAGCCAATCGCGGAAAAATACATGTTTGCCTGGCGCTGGTCTTGGACAACGTCAGGTTTTGTAACATCAGCGGGTTTGGGAGCGCCTTTGACAGATCCCTCGAGGGGCATGGGCTCCATGTTGGAGGAGATGGGACGTGTGAGTTGAGCTGACCCAAATATGTAGGGGATGAACGAATGGTCGTCTAGACCCCATACTCCATGTGATCCGGCGGGTTCCAGGGTGTATGTAAGAATAAGCTTGCGGACGACTCTCAGGTAGCTGCAAAAATTCTGTCAGTTCAGTCTGGAACAAGATATGAGTCACTGAATCCAGCTTTGGCGCGATGGCCGACATACGGCTCGACGACATTGAGGACAATCTCCCTCTCGATTTCGCCGCCTTGTTTTCCATCCTCGAAAAAGCCAAGTTTCCAGAGACAACCAAGGAAGGCAATGAAGCTTAATTCATGACCAGTCCCGTAATCCAACCTCTGGGCGCTGCCAAACGCGCCCAGCAAGTAGCTGCTTACTTCGTCCTTGGCAGATACCTGGTCTCCGCCTTTGATCGATAAAACGTCCCCAAGCATTCCCTCGCTCAGGAAAGAATCAAGCTTCTCTTCCACAAGGGCATGCCACCTGCGGAAACTGACGTTTCCGAAGCGACGAGGGCCTGGATCCGGAGGTGCCTGATCAACAAGGCGTTCTATGTTACCCAACAGTCGCTGGAGCGCCCTGATGGACCCTGTGGAAGTTGGCGATCCTGGCAGGAGGGGAAAGACCTCGGGCGTTGGGGATGAGGGGTCCTGTCTGGGACATAGAGCATGGTTGAGTTGAGTGACGAAGATGCCCAGGACTGTGTAGGCCTTTGTAGACAGGAAATGGGACACATGATGACCCTCGTTGATAAGTTTGACAGGCTTGACGAATGTGTGAGTTTTCAAGTCTTGCGACGGAATGCTCTGTAGGGTACGGATAGGTGATTGAAACGACGGCGTGGCCGACGCCATTCTGAGACCTGGAAAACGTCTTGCTGCTGGGCGTGGTGCGGCGAGGACTGCGATGCTCTTTGGAGCATTTAAACCGTTACAGAAAAAAGAGACGCAAGCAGTTGGTTCCTCGTCTACGTAAATGGGTTGATGGGTTATGAGTTGCTATGGTCTTGACTGACTTCCATTCCAAGTGGGAACGATTTGCCTCAGCGGTGGGGCGGAGCAGCCCACATTCGCCAATAGAAACCAAGCCTCTTCAAACCTCCATTTTCAAAACGCCCATCGTGCCTCGATAAGGTCTCTTCTTTCAATCAATTCATTGCTAGGTTTTCTACCCCCCCCCCGGGATCAGGCTCCGGGGGTTGTGTACAGACAGCGCGGCAATCAGCTAGATTCTGCACATTGAAGTCTCCTGCACCGCAACGGCGATGGTGACAACGCGAAGTGGAGCTGGTCGCCCCGTCAACCGGGTTGGGACTCGGCGACAAAAGGTTGCATCTCCAGCCTCCAAATCCATCAAACGAAGCACGTCAACACGCAAGTCCACCAGGGGGAGAAGACGCAAGGATGCTGGATCTGGCAGTGAGGCGTCACCGCACTCGACGGCAGAGTCGTCTCCGCAACCGGAGCCGGATCAAAGCGAGAACGAGGCGCCGAAAAGCCCATCTTTTTACCAAGGAATCAACGCAAACGCATCGATAGAGAGACGTGAAGCGAATGACATACCGCAAGAAGACGACGAGGCTTTCTGGCGAATGGTGCATGAGGCCATTGCAAAAGAGGTAGCTTCAGAGTGGCCTCTTCGCCACCAGCAGTACTCGGTGAATCAGGAACAGGAACGACTCGACGAGGAACGCGGCGGTGCGGAAGTTGCCAATGCGCAAACTTCCGTTCAGGATGAAGTCATTGTGTCGGATCGAGGTTCGCCCCAAAGTCTAAAGTTGGAGAACATCACTCGAGTGACCAGCATAGCAGTGGACATGCAGTATATCGAACCAGAACCCGAAGGCAGAAAATCGATAAGTAGATACGTGTCTTGCCATGTAGTGAATAAAATCATCAACGTCATGAGTAAGCCAGGATGGACGAATGAAAAGGGTGATTGGACCGACGGACTACTCCAGCACGAAAAGGAAGACGCAGCGCAGTGGATCGCTCGCCACTCCTCCTGTATCACAGACACACGGGAGAGAGAGCTCTTTAGCTGTACGTCGTGTCTGTGGCAGCTCCTCAGGAACATGCCCAAGTCGCCGCATTTGGAAGATCAAGCCAGGTTTCTGCGACAGCGGTCTACAGGGCTGAAGAACGCTCTCCGTAAGATGCAAGACTTGGCACAGGGGATCAAGGAGCAGATGGTGCTCGCAAAGCAATCAGGCGAAACCGTAATTGATGACGGAGATGCCCGATCCGATTTGATAACATCGACATGCGAGAGACTCATTCCCGGATTGATCTTGACTCTGAAGGAGGCGTTGCTGTTGGGAGGCTCGCCAGGGACGCCCGAGACACCACAACGAGTGGGGAACTGCAAAGGAAATTTCACGGCATGCACTTTACAACTGGGACTTCGCATCGTTGGTTTCATCGAACTGTTATCCGGCGTCATTTTCCTGGACGAGACGGAACCCGATGGAGATTCGGCAAAGAGCGATCAGGCACAACGCACCAAAAAGAAGTTGTTTGGGAGCTTCAACAGTGATTTATCCAAGCTGCGAGATTGCCTGCTGGAAGCAATGAACAATCTTAAATACGATGCAGAAGCACCGCAGCGGCGGGCTGAGATGATGGAGCATGACAAGCGTGTGCGCAAAGAACGCGAGAGGCAAGATCGGCAGTTGGAAGAAGACGCAAATCGACAATATGGTCTATTTGTGGCTTCAATGAAGCAGGACTCGTACTACCTCAAATTCGGCTGGTACCGAAGTGAAGACAAAATAATTGTCGACCATATTCGAAAGATCAAATCACCAAAGATTGAGTACCTTGTCACACAATTACCAGGACGGACAGCGCGTCAAGTTGAAGAGCAGATCATCAAGTTGAGGGCGCGGATGAAGGCGGACTTCAGGGCCCGGGGAATGCCGCCCCCGAAATGGTGTTATTCTTGACGCATAAATCAAGCCGGAATTGGGAGTCTTGCGCGATGCTGGGACATTTGGGAATTTCAACGAGCCATTGCATTTTCGAGCGTGGATGATTGATGCGGTGTGCCGGATACAAGAACTTTTTAGAGCATGACGGTGTTATTTTTTTTTTTTCCCACGGAAAAGCTGATGATTTGACAGCGTTGTTTCCTAGTTTGCTTTGGCCAACGAGGGATGACTGTTTGGTCCATGGGAAGAGGCGTTGGGATTTCCGGTTTGGACGATAGTTGGTTGAGCGAGCCCAAGGCAGCTGCGGCATTCAGCCGGGTATGGCTCGATGGTCTGTTAATAGCCCGCAAGACGGGCGCTTTGTTACATGATGAGGGTGTATTGAGCCAAAAAGTCATGATGGATGACGATCCTCCTACTTGTTGTACCGATTGATATACACACTTCTCATCAGTCCACGTGTCGCATCATCTACCTAGAGGTGAGAACGGCAAGGCCGTTTATGCCGGCTTGAAACTGGGCGACCTTGACAAAAGCGGCAAGGCTGGAAGTTGCCCCGTCTTGCAGATTCCACCTCGTGATGGTTCCGCATATTAATTCGGCGTCAAGAGGAAGATGGGCTTGAGAACGGATTACGCGCCACGCGAAACCAACCCCATCGAGGGTTGCGCGACTGGTTCGCGGAGGCGGTTTACTTGGCACCTTCACTGCAGCATGTTTCTTCTTCTGGCCAGGGAGGGATGGGACGACCTGTGAAAGCGGTTAGGCCGTCAAGAGTCCTTTACCCCCTCGGCTGGTCTGCTGTGCGATGCTGGTTGTCCGGGCGTCTTGACTCTGAACTTTTTGGAGTTTAGCAAATGCAGAGTAAAGTGAACCGCAGCTCGCGACCCTACGTATACATTTGGCGCGGTGCATACAGAGTAGTTGTCAAAGTACCTATTTAGTACCGGTGCGCTGCTGCGATCACAGCAGGATGAGACTGAGGGGATGAGACTGAGGGGGGGCCCTGAGCAATCCACTGAGCTTCCAGGCGCTATCGGTCCAATGACGGCTAACAGCGGATGGCACGAGCACCAGACCCCTTGACCAGGACGTGGGAAGCTAATTCGAGCTAATTCCAACCAGCCATTGGCCTCCAAGGCTCTAACCGCGGCCACCCCCTGGATTGATAATTTCTCCCAATCCTCCCCCCCCCCCCCCCCCCCCACAGGAGCTCTCTCTCTCCCCCTCTCCCTCGCCCTGTACCACCCCCTTTTGCCGCCGTCTGGGCCTCATTCTCGCCGCAGCGGCTTCATATTGCGTACGTGTTGAATTCTTCACTCTGGTCGGTCTTGACTTTTGAACCCTTCCGCTGTGCTGCTTGGTTGCTTGGCGAGCTTGCACCCTACGCTCCAAACAGGTCCTGGCAAGACAGAGCTTAACCGTCAAGTTGTGTCAGACACAGAACAAGGTGAGAACGCTCTCCTCCAAACCGTCAAATCATCAAGAACCTTGTCGACGTTGTCTACATTGGAAAGTCGACTCCTTCAGGGCCAGGCCGCCCGCCTCTCGGTGCTATTGGCCCATGGCTGGCTTACGACGTTGCGCACGGATGAGTAGTTTTGCAATCTTGTTGGCTCGCCGAATACCCTTCGCTCTCAAGTGGGAAGAAACAGGACTCCCATTGCAAAGAACCGGATTGCTGACGAGACATATTCTTTCCCCGTAGGGTTTCAGCCAACGTATTCTTTCTCTTCTTTCGCTTTCGCGACACGGCCGATAGTCTTTTTTTTTTTTTCGTTTTTCATCATAAAACTCCTTTAATTTAACATTCAGTATGGCGGACAAGGAAAACATCGAATTTGCCCAGAGCTCCGACGTGGTGTCCTCCAAAGAGTCCACCCCAATGTCTCCCGATACTCCTACCAAGGCTCAGGCCAGTGCTGGCTCCATCTCTCCGGCAACTAAGCGCACTGGATTGGCGAGCACCACGGCCACTGCTCGAAGAGCTGGCGTGACTGGCACTGCAACGTCTGCCTCATCACGGACGTCTACCGGGCCAACAACTGGTGCCCGTCCTAGCGGAGGTCTCAGCAAGCCTCCGACGCGTCCACCTATGTCGTCGACCACCCCCACAACACGCCGTCCTACCACTGCTACTTCCACTTCGTCGACGCACCGCAGCCGACCAAGCGTGGGCGCCAGCGAGGACGAGAGGAAATCCGCATTGACCTCTACCGCTGCCAGGAGAACAAGCACCATCATGGCCAGCCCAGGTGGATCGGCCGACAAGAGAACAGCTACGGGAACTACGGGCCTAGCTCGCAAGTCGGCTACCGCTGCTGCTGGTACCAAAACTTCCACTCTTGGCTCGCGAACGTCAACTTCCGCAGCCACAGGCTCTGCCAGATCAGCTGCACCTACCACTCGGGCAGGAACAGCTTCCACAACTGCCGCCAAACGCCTCTCAACCGTCGGTAGCACAACTGCCACCGGCCGCAGCTCCTCTTTGGCCAGCCGACCTGCCACTGCCAAATCCGATGCTTCTACAAGCGCAAAGGAAATTGAGGAGCTCAAGGCCAAATTAGCTGATGGAGAATCTCAAATCGAGACATTGAAAGCTCACGTTGAAAGCTCTGAAGCTACAATTGCCGAGCTGCGCGATCAGCTCCTGAATGTCCCTGCTACCGCAGCCACGGATGCCGAGATGCAATCTGCTCAGGCGACAACTGCGGACGAGGCAATGGCTAGCCTCAAGGCTGACCACGAATCCGCTCTAGCCAACCTGGAGAGCAGGCTCGCTCAGGTCAACGAAAATCTGCAGGTTGCCCAAGACGAGCTCGAGAAGCACAGAATCGATCTCGCTGCAGCTGAAGGTTCCAAGGCTGCCACAGAGTCGGAAATTGAGGCTTTACAGAATTCTCTAGAGCAGGCTCGGCTGCAAAACGACGAAAAGGCCAAGGCCAGCGAGATTGCTTTGCAAAAGGCCCTGGACGACCATGCCGCCAAGGTTTCTGACCTGGAGACCACCTTGAGCCAGAAGCACAAGCTCGCTATCGAGGAGCTCGAGTCGAAACACAAGACGAAACTTGAAAACGGTGGGGACGATGCTGCTTCAACTCAAGAGTCCTACATAAACGAGCTCAAGAGCAGCCATGAGGCGGTTGTCGCGGATTTGCAGACGAAAATCGAGCAACTGTCGGCCTCGCACGCTGCGTTGGAAGCCGCCAACAGCGACAGTTTGCGGTCCGAGCAAAAGCGCCACAACAGCGAAATTGCCGCTCTGCAAGGCGAAATCGCGGGCCTCCAGGCACAAAATGATGTTTCGGGCAAATCAGCGGAAAGCTCAAGCGCACAACTCTTGGAGCTTCAGCGCAGCGTTGCTGAAAAGGAAAAGGAGCTCGCTGCGATCAAGGAAGACATGTCGTCCCTTTTGATCAAGATTACCGAAGTCCAAACCGACTTGGCTGATAAGGACACCGAGATGTCCAGACTCAAGACCATGCACGATGAGCGCATGAGGAATATTTCGCAGGATTACGAAGATGAGATTGAAAGCCTTCGAGGCGATGCTTTCTACAAGCGCAAGTTCGAGGAGCTCACGGGTCAGCACGACGAGCTCAAGACAGCATCTGAGGAGGCGGCGAAAGCACAGGCTGAAGCACTCACCGCAGCCAAGGCCGAGTATGCGACTGCCACTGAACGTCTCGAAGCCTTGCAGCAGGAGCACCAGAAGAACCTTGATGCTCTGCGAGCAAGCCACCTGGGGGAGTTGGAAACCGCCAAAGCTCATTCCTCGGCCGACAAGGATGCTCACCAAAGTTTGCTAGACTCTCTCCAGATCCAGCACGCAGAGGAGCTGGAACGTTTGAAGAGGGAGAGCGACGCTTCCCTCGTCAAGGAATTGGAAGCGCTCAGGGCCGCTCATGCTGAGACGGTTCAGACGCTGAAGCAGGAGCATGCTGACGAGAACAACAAGGTGCAAGCCATTCACGACGAGGCCCTCACCGCAGCCAAAGCAGCCGGCAACGACGCCCACGCCAGTGAAGTTTCCAGCGTCCGCGCCGAGCTTGAGGCGGTAAAGGAGCAACTCATGCAAGCCCAGGCGGACAGCGACCTGGCTGCTGAAACTGCCAAAAACGAGCTGCAGGGTCAACACATTGAAGAGATGGAAAAGCTCATCTCAATGAACGCGGAAGCCATGGACAAGATGATGGCCGACGGACTTGAAGCCAGAAGAGAGCTCGAGGAACTCACTGCTGCTCACTCGAAATCTATCGAAGACGCCATTGCCGCATACAAGAGCACGTCGTCCAGTCTGGAGGACAGACTTGCTCAGCAGGTGGCTGTCAATGAGGATCTCGATGCAGCTCTGAAGGCCGCCCACGAGGCTCTCTCAAAAGCCCAGGACGAAATCAAAGAGCTAAGCCAGCACCTTGCGCAGGAGAAGATGGAGCGCATGACTGCATTGGCTGACCTTGACGCAGCCAAGAGTGCGAAGCCTGACACGTCAGAGGCAGATGCGCTCCGAAAAGAGCTAGCCGAGCTGCGGCAGAAACAGGAAGACGGCGTGGCTGCATCTGAGCTATCTCTCAAGGCAAAGGAGGACGAGCTGGAGTCATGCAAAGCTCGGCTAGCCGACGCTCAAGACAGCTTGTCTGCGATCAAGGGAGACCTTGAGCTTGCCCAAATGGAACTCGAGGCTCACAAATCTGAGGCAGCGGCAAAGCATAAGACTGCTCAGGCCGACTACAAGGATCTCAACAACAGTATGACCAGCCTGCTGGAGGACGCCAACAACAAGGCCAAGGAATTAGAGGCCGAGGTCGAGAGGGCGACACATTTGGCTGAGAAGAACGGCAAGAAGATGGAAGAGTTGGAGGCTCAGCTCAAGGTCAAGGAAGCCGAGATTGTGGAGGCCAAGGTATTTTTTTTTTTTTTTTTTTTTTTTTTTTTTTTTTTTTTTGGATCAGGAACGCTCGAATACAACGTGTCGTTGCTAACACGGTGCGTGCGCAGGCCAACGCGGCGGGCAGAGGCAAGGGCCTCTCGAGTAGCAGATTCGCCAGCCCAGAAAACAACGGCGACGAAGGTGCGGCAGACGGCAACGGCAACGTGGCTGAAGGTGAGGATGACATGAACGATGCTGAAGGTGAAGACCATTCTTCAGCAGCATTAGCCTCGGTGCGCAAGCCCCTTTGTTGATGCGACCGTCCTGTTTGACGTTCAGTTGATTTTTATTTAATTCTTCTTCCTCTTCTTTCTTCCCTTCTTTTCTCTTCTCTCCTGTTCTTTGTTTTTTTTTAAGAAGAGGCCGACTTGTTTTGTTTTGACAGAATCAGAGGGCTAATCAAGACCTTGTGGTCCTTAGCTGAGTAAGGCGCGTACTTTGGCGAAGCAGATTGATACCCTCGATAGAGAAATGAGGGATCGCAACTTGCAGTGAGTGCCCTGCTTCTTGCTGCTGTTGAAAGGAGGAAGAGGATACAGAAGATGAAAAGATGGGCAGTGTTTCAAAACAAGCGGTTGCTGACGGGATTATGATAGGATGCTCAAGTCGATAACCAACACGCATCAAGCGACGTAAGCGATATGCCAAAGTTTTCTTGGCACCTACGGCCCGATGGAGCATGCTGTTTCTGTTGGTGTGGGTGGGAAGGTATTCTTGGGGGTTTGATTCGCTCAGACTTGATGGACCCTTGTATTGATAGTTGGTCATTGGAGCGCATTCTCTTTCGCTTATTCCGGCATCTCCGGCAAGCGTGTATATTTTGAGAGATGGGCAAGGGACCGCAGGCTTGAGCTGAGCACGGCTGCCAAGGCTATATACATGGCGGTCGTGTTTCGTGTTTTGTGTTTTGTGTTTCCCGACGAGCGCAAGTTCACAGCCTGGCTGGGAGAGGAATTCGTTACTTGGTGCAACAAGGTGACGGAGGCATGAATGAAGCACGGGGAGACTGTGTTTGGCAGGCAGGTAGTGAATTACGATACCCCTCTTCCTGCAGTGTCTATTGTTCCTGAGGGGATGAGTGAGCACACGTCGAGACGTGAAACGATTGAACCCGGCGGCCTGATACGGGTACGCGGAACAGGGCACGGAGCACGGGGCATGGGGCACGGGGCATTGGGCCGCCAGAGGGGCGTCCGAGTCAGGGATGCTCCAAGGAACCAGACATATTGATGTCATGTGCTGGGGCCCCAGCAGCAGGTCCGTACGCAACACCCGCTGACGTCATTGACAGTGTTGCTCCTTGCTGCTCGGCTTGGCCATGGCAAGTATCTCGTTGCATCGCGCGGGCAGCTTGGCACATGCACATGCAAAACGTCCACTGCATCCAGGCCGGGGAAGGAATTAGCGACCGAGGGATTGCAGCTTCCTGTTCCGTCCTGCAACCCGCGCCTTTCCCCGGCGTTTTTTTTTTTTTTTTTTTTTTTTTTTTTTTTTTTTTTTTTTTGCTGCCCGCGGCTGGCAAGGGAACGTGGAACCTCAGGACAATTCAGGACAATCTGGACAAAATCTGCATGGCACGCCGTTGCACAATCGATCAAGGTAGTCCGTAGATACCAGGCATCCGCATCCCCCATCGCTGCTGCGCCAGGCAGGCCTGCATTTGCGGATTGCCGACATCAAACAAAGCCATCTTGGCACCAACTCGGATAGAGCGGGCACGAACCACCTGTACTCCGTACTCGTACGGACTACTCCGTGCGTAAGTACTCCGGACATGGAAAGTCCGTGGTGCATGTGCATGTTACCCTGCCTGCCCACTGCCCGCAGAGGAGGTCTCAACCAGCATGACGTATTTAGATGGCCGTTAATAGTGGACGTGGACTGCTGGAGACAGCATGTGGCGGTGGCGGGCGGGCGGCAGCAGCAACGGCTGGCAGCAGCTGACGACTACGACGGCCGGTCCGAGAGAATGGCAAGGGGAATGAACAGATGTACCCCCAGATGGTCTCGGACTTTGGTGCCTTTCCAAACCGTGCCTCGTTCTCGTTCTCCCCAACCCATGTCTCTTGGTTTTCGGCATTGTTTTTTTTTTTTTTTTTTTTTTTTTTTTTTGACCAAGTCTCTACAAGGAGTGCGCTAATTTTTTTTTCCTTTTTTCTTTCTTTTTTCTCTTGCCATTCTGTTATTTCCATTGACCGATGCGATGCATTCATAGGAGATGTTGCAGCAGCAAGCTACGGAGTACAAGTGCGCGTTACACTAGGCCTCCCAGCAATTGACATAACCGTACTGCATAGGTAGGTACCTAGGTAGCAACCAACGGCCACCAACTGCCACCAACTGCCCACCCACTGTCCACCAACTGCCCCCCCAACTGCCCACCAACGGCCCAACCAACGGCCACCCGCCCGACACCAACCAGCAGCTCCCATCGAGTCTGCCTCTCCCCAACTGCCAGCCAAGCTGTCGAACCCGAACCCGTCAACGACAAGTGCCTGGACACGATGCCCGAGCTTCGAATGGGAAGCCGATCCATCCACGGTCGAACCCAGTCGTCAACTACGATTCAATCTTCTGCCAGCCAGGGGAGAAGCACCGGTGGCGCGAGAGGACAAAGCATGAGCATGGGAGACGATGATGCTCAACGTGGTGCTGCAAGCCCGTCCCAGCCAACCTCATCATCATCACAGCCATTGGCTTCGCCCGCACAGTCGCAGTCGCAGTCGCAGTCGCAGTCGCAGTCGCAGTCGCAGTCGCAGTCGCAGTCGCAGTCGCAGTCGCGCCGCTCCTCCCCCAGCGTCCCGAACGCTACCGCATCGCCAGCGTCTCCCACCGGCGTCCGCGAAGACGGCGGTCGCCGCAGCCTCTCGTATGCCCTCCGGCCATCCGCTCCGGCGTACTACGACTCCCGCGCTGCCACTCGTTCAGAGTACCGACGGCGCGGTCGAACGCTCCAAGAATACTACGACGACCATCCTCTGCTCTTGCCGCAGCTGCCCTTTACGTGGCGTCATGGCTGGCGGCGCTGGCGCCTCTTCCTGTTTGCTTTCCTCGTCTTTGTCGATGCGTCGGCCGTCCCCATTGCCTTGTACTACGGCCTCACGTACGCCGGCCGCGTCCAGGGATGGATCATCTTTGCAGTTGTTACCACCATCTGGGGGGGTCCGACCTATCTCGAGTTTGGCGTACGCACGATACGTCTCATGAAGAAGTCCAAGTTCTTCCGCCCGCTGGGCACCGATTCCCGCTGGTGTTTCGACATGTTGACCTACACAAGCATCACCATCATGACGGCTGTCACGGCGTTGTTTGTGGTGGGAAGCGCGCCGCATAACGTGTGGCTGAGAGTGCTCTGCATGCCGGCACCAGCCATCCTGTACTGCTTGGGAGGAATCATGGGCCTGATTATGCTCTGGAACCTGATGGGGTGGAAGGCGCCGTTTCGCATCAGCTCCACAGCCAAGGGAGAAGCCGTAAGCCTTCTTGTGCATTTGTCCCACGGACATGCCCATGCCCTCTTTTTTTATTTCCCATCTTTGGCGCTAGCACCCGTCTCTCTTGACGTCATCAAAAAGACAAAAAGTTTTTTTGTCGGGTTTCTGACTCGTCATGACAGGTCCTGCCGGCGGCATACTACTTCATCGAAGACGTGGTTGCCGTCAATGCCGGAGCTGGCCGTCCGTATCGCGAAGCCCTTGCCGCGAGGTACAACGCCTCGCCCCGATTCCAGCGCATGCTGCATAAACAATCTTTGTTCTGGTTCATCCCGGCCTTGATCCTGGCTGTTGCCCTGACCGTGGTGGCGCTTCATCCAAGCGTCCCCGCCACGGGGGCATACGGCGTTTGCTGGGCTGTGCCTTTTCTATGGTGTAGCTTGTGGGGAGGCATTACTGTGTGGTGGTGTAAACGGGAGATGGTGAGGGAGAGGTTGGAATGGGAGGAGAGGAACGGCACGGCTGATAAGGAGGCCCGCCGTAGCACAAGGACGGATGCATCTGGCTCTGGCTCTGGCTCTGGATCCGGCTCCCGGGAGGCTGTTGCGCTGGGCGACAGGTCGACGACAGAGGGTGCAGACGCTGCTGTGTAAGTAACTGCGGACGCATGTGGTCTTGAGTTCAGCGAATGATTTTGTAGCATAGTATATAGAGAAAACAGCGCGTCGGCGACTCAATGTGCCGCGATGGCATTTGGGGACATGGTGATGCTGCTCGGTCGATCCAACGGAGACGAGTCAATGAGCTCGCTGGAATGACGGACGGGGTGTGACGTGACTTTGGCCACCACTTTCGGCTCGAAATCATGAATGCCCTGTGGAAGCAGAAAGCTTTTGACGGCCAGGGCAGACCCGGCTGTTATTGCATCAGATGCTTCAACGCGAGACGGCTCACTTGTCGTGGTGTATCCCTCGGCACAAAACCGCACAACTCCCATTCCCAAACCCCCGGAGGAACCTCCCATGCCAAAACGTTCTCGGCGGCACTTAATTGTCTCGTGTCCCGGCAGCAGGCCCACGCGGCTCCCGCAGCATAAGAAAAGACGACGCGTCCGCCGGGCCGCCCCATGGACTTAGATCGACGACGAGTTTCCCGACCTGGCGCCAGCCGTGCCGTTGGTACAAGACGCGGCCCTCCTCCGACGACTCCAGGTATGCGGGCAGGCCAAGAGCGTCCGCCTGGTCTGTTCCCCATTTGAGCAGCAGGGAGGCGGCTCCGCGCCTCTGGTGTGCGGGATCCGTGTGCAAGAGCTTCAGGTCTGGATTCCGGGGGGAGGGCCAACGTCAGCAACTCGCTTCATCAGCCGCCGCAGGGGGTGCAAGGGGGGGGGGGGGGGGTAAAACTGCCGAGACTCACACGCATGGGGCTTGTGGGCCATCCGGGCGATCCATTCTCGCCGCATGCCGCCGAAGAAGAGCTCGCAAGCCTCGGGGTTGGAGCCCGGCCCATATTGCCGCGCGGGGGGTAGCGTCTCTCTCGGCGTCTGCCAGACGTACCACATGGAAAAGGCGACCATGGCGTCCTGGCCGTGGGCCTCGAGATCCGTGTCGACTACTTTTGCCCATCGGCAGGCCGGGTCTTCGTGGAGCTGGTGGACCAGCGTGGTTACGCGGGACTGGTCGCCGCCGGGGGGGAACGGGCCGGGGAACAAGGCTTGACTGTTGGCGTTGGGGCCGTATGCGGCGCTTTCGATGGCCACGGCGCGGTGGGCATCGTCGGCGGTCGCGGGGAGCACGCGGAGAGGCATGGCGGGCGGTTTTGTGTGTGCGTGTGTGTGTGTGTTGTGTGTGTCTGGGTGGCGCGATGTCGGGTTCGGGAGCTGGCAGGATCAGGATCCGTGGGAAATACGGAGGGCCGGCTGTAGACGCTGCGTCGGGGGTCGCTGCCTAGGTCCCGGGGCTTCCTCGTCTTCTTTTGCGTGCGCCAGGTCGGGTGCTATGTATGCTATGAGGAACAAAGCCAGCCTGTTTTGCCGGGGACGGGGGCGCGGGGGGGGGGGGGGGGGGGGGGGGAGGCTTGGCCCTCGGCAAGATGCGCCCTTCGGCGAGGGCCGGTTGGGCCCAGGCAAGGAAGGGCAGTTGTCCACGGAATCATGGGAGCTCTCTCCATCGAAAGCTAGGCGTTTTTTTTTTTTCCGCACAAGGCCGGAACTTGCGTGTCCATCGGCGACTGATGAAGCCATCCACGAGATGAAGCCAAAAGGCGGTGCCAACGCGGCGACGAGCCAACGCGGCAGCCAACGCGGCAGCAGCGAGGGCCGCCTCGCGCTGGTGGTCCGGTCACGGCTACGGCTGCCCGTCGGCGCCGTCCGCAAGGATGCCGATGCCCGTGAAACGCATCGTAGCTGGGCATGGAGCCTCCGCGGCGCGACCAAAGGGGCGGGGGTTTTTCTTTGCCGCAGCTGGGTTCCTGGTCGAAAATCCAAATCCAAATCCAAATCCAGATCCAGCTTTGCCTTTGCCTTTGCCGTCTGGTGATTTGTCGAATGCAGCAAGCAAATAAACGATGGGCGGAACAACGAAATCACGCAGCCGAGGCGGGGCGGCAGAGGCGGGGCGGCAGGAGCGGGGCGGGTTTCACTTGCCGAGCGAGAGAGAGAGAGAGATTCAGGTGTGTCAAGAGCCAAGGGGCGCCACTGCCCCATAAAAAAACCCATTAAAAGAAAGAAAAAAAAAGAAAAAAAAAAAGAAGAGAAAAGAAGAGGCCAAAAGGCAAAAAGGAACAAGTTGCTGCCCTTCGTCATCAACCCTCATCAACCCCCATCCCTCATCCCGATTTACGACAAATCATCCTCCCATCCCCGTCGATAACCACAAGCCCGGCCGTGACCTTTCGACAGCCGAAAACCCTCTCCAAACTCGCCGCCTCCGCCCCATCGTTGCCTATCCCCGACGACGGCCTCGCTCGGTCACCCATCCACACCATGGATCACGGACGCGATCCCTGCCCCTGGGTCATCTTCAACGACTTTGGCGGCGCTTTCTGCATGGGCGTACGTCTCTCTCTCTCTCTCGCGACGGAAAACAATCCCGTCGTCGTCGCAAACCCCTTCCCCCCCCCCCCCCCTTCCCCCTTCCCCCTTCCCCCCTTTCCCTCCTCCGCCCTCCGTCGCTAACCCGCTCGTGTCTTGTCCCCCCCTCCAGGCCATCGGCGGCACCATCTGGCACGGCGTCAAGGGCTTCCGCAACTCCCCCCACGGCGAGCGTCGCATCGGCGCCATCACGGCCGTCAAGATGCGGGCTCCCGTGCTGGGCGGCAACTTTGGCGTCTGGGGCGGCCTCTTCTCCACGTTTGACTGCGCCGTCAAGGGCGTGCGCAAGAAGGAGGACCCCTACAACGCCATCATTGCCGGCTTCTTCACCGGCGGCTCGCTCGCCTTCCGCGGCGGCTTCAAGGCCGCTCGCAACAACGCCATCGGCTGCGCCGTGCTGCTGGCCGTCATCGAGGGCGTCGGCATCGCCTTCTCCAAGATGCTGTCGGGCGGCACCAAGCTCGAGGTTCCTCAGCCGCCGCCGAATCTGGAGACCGCCAGCCTGTGAAGAAGGAGGCGGCCGCTTGCTTGCTTGCTTGCTTGCTCGCCTTGTTGACTTGGAATTCCCCCCCGCCTCCCCTTTTTTTTTTTTTTCCCTCTCGACAACGCGCCTGTGCCTCTCTACTCACCACCTGCTGCTGGGGGAGGTCTTGGTCTACGTACTCATCGCCGAGCTGTTCTTGCCTCTGAATCTTGGGTCTTGTTGCATTTTTGTGTAATTTTTTTTCTTTTTTCTGTTTTTTTTTTTTTTTTTAAGCGAGCTATCTGTGCGGTCCGGTCCGTTGCACAACGACACATGAACAACGATTCTCGGCTCCCCCCCTTTCCTCTCTCGAATATAATGATATAGAAAAAAAAGTTCAAGGAAGGAAGGAAAAGAAGACAATAAGAGTAGGAATGCCCAGGCGCGGCTACGAGCGTCCCATCAATCTGGGCTCGACGAGGCAGCCAGCTGCGCGTTTGTTCCACCGCCAACACGTCTTCGCATCGCATCGGCGTTACAATGTACAATAAGAATGGAGTGGCGTCTCTTTTTTTTTTTTTTTTGCTTTTTTTTTGTTTTTTTTTCTCCCTTCTTGTGCTCACTTGGACAATGGGAAGACGCCATGCTTACGTCTCGCATGAGGCCAGGACACGACATCTGGAGATGCAATATGAAGCCACATATTCGCTCGCTCGACGCTTCCGCTTCCGCCTCCGCCTCCGCCCCCGCCTTCGTCTCCGAGTCTCGAAATCCCCCGTGACATGACAGGTTTGGTGCCGTGATTGCCAACAAAATCGTCGTCGTCGTCGTCGTCGTCGTCGTCTCCTTTTCCCCCATACGCCCATTCTCGCCGTAGTCACCGTCGGCTGTCTTGTTCTGGTTGCTCTGGCTCTGTGGCTGGAAGCAGTCGACAACCTCGGCCGATACATCCTACGTCGCTCATTGATTGACACGACTCGCTATCATGATGTTTTTCGATGGATCATGCATCATCGCCGGGCGTAGGTTTGGGCGCGTCATGGTACGCTCCATTTAGCTTTCCACCTGCTTGCCTGGTCGCGCGAGAGACGGGCAAAGATGGTGCCCAACGTTGGCGTCTAACCGTCACCGGCAACCCTTTCGGACCGGCGCGCCAATGTGTAGGTAGTTGCGACGAGTGCCGACAAACTCCAAGCCAAGCCCACGTCAAGATCGGTTGCTTTTTTTTTTTTTTGTTTCCTTTGAATTAGATAACCATGGTTACCGTACATGGTGTTTCGGCTCCGCTCCGTGCCGGAACTTGGAAGCCTCGGCCGCCCCGTCCCTCCCGACCCGACCACTCCACCAACCCGGGGATGCGTAGTCTCTTGCTGTCACTATCTGCAACAATGAGGGCGAGTGCAATCTCGCCGGAACTGCCGCGTCGGTCCCATACCTTCTGCGCCCAAACTAGCGTACATGGGCAAGTATACATCAGGGTCTGTCTGAATCGGCCGCACTTACCGAGACCTTCAACAACACAGAAAAAAAAAAAAAAGGGGGGGGGGGAACAAGAAATGATGAAAAGACTGCCAACCATAGGATCTATCCACCTTTTTGCGCCAACTTGATGTGATGCATACCCTGAAAAGAACACAGCCCTGGAACAAAACGCCATGGTTTCTCGCAACAAGGATCCTGTGCAACAACACGCGCCTTGGGGCAACTCTCACCTTCTGCCAACTTAGGTAGGTACCTAAGCAAAGCTGACAACATACCGACACATGCCCGGAAGAAATCTTAAGGGGAAAAAAAAAAAAAAAAAAAAAACGCCCAGAGAGGCACGTAAAATAAGCATGTGGTCCCTTGAAAGAGACAAGACAGCTGGGCAAGACAAAAGAAACGGAGCGTAGACCGTGCGTGTTGGCAAAAGCGTTTCCTCCTGCTCGTTTCGAGTTGCAACGTTCATGCAGGTGAGGGCACGAGACCCGCGGCAATCTTGAGGGCATTGCCAATGTCTTTCCTGCGAACACCAGGAGTTCTTCCCAAGCAAACCGAGCTCTTGGCCAGTTCTGACACATTGTTTTTTTTTAGCGTGGCTTCAAGTCTCCAGCTCAAGCTTGGGCTGGAAGGCGTTGCCGTTTGAGGGGCCGATCTTACCTGAAATTAACCAGTTCACGTTCAAAGAAATGCTAATCTTGGCAGGCCACGTCGGGGAGCGCGATTGCGGCCACATGTGGTTCTGTCCACCAGGTATCATCAACATCATGCCGTGATCGCGCTCTCCTCCGCTCGATGCGCTGCCAAACCCGCTTCCTTCTCGCCCGCTCGTCATATGAGATGCCATCATCGTGTGATGGTTTGACGAACACGACGAGTCCATGGCCCCCGAAACAGACCCGTTGCTGTTGGTCGTCCACACAGCGCTGTGGCTGCTACCGCCGTAACCGGAATCAGCGCTTCCAAAGGTTGACTGCTGACCGTTCAAATCAAAGATCTTGGATTTCGGCATGGCCTCGTCCATGCCGAGGTCTTGCAGGTCGACCTCTGCTTCCACGAATTCAGCTCGCTGGGGGATATAGATGCCTATCTGTCGCAGATATGTTTCCACCTCGTCGGGGTCGAAAAAGTCGCCCTCAAACCCAGCCAGCATCATCTGCATCCTTCCATCGGCGCCGTAGTCGATTCGTGAGTCCCTCGTAGCCTGCACTTCTGGCCCCCAGGGGCCCATGGACATGCCTGTCATCTCCTGCGGCTTGCCATATGACACAATTCCCTGATTCCCGAGCGGCAGGGCTCCCGTGTTGCCACTGAGACGACCATTGGTAGAGGCATGGTCCTGGAAAAAAGTACCAGCACCGCCGAGATTGGTGAAAGGGCTCGACCAGTTGCTCAGGTCCTCATGCTGGCTGCGACTCAACGAAAGCTGCAGGCGCCTGATTATATTCTCCTTTGACTCGAAGAACAGACAGAAGCCGAATACCGAAGCGAACTTTTCCGGTGGCGGACTTGGCATCGTAATGAGACGCAGCCCCCCCTCTAATGATTGACGCTGCAGGCGTCGCCCAAAGGTGAGCTCAGTGTCCGAGTAAGACGACGGGACGGCAATGGTATCGTACGGAGACGGCCCTGGGGTAATCCGTGATTCGAACTCCTCTGCGGCAGTTGGGTCCATCGGTGAATAGAAAGGAAAGCTGGCATTTTGCGGTGTGGCTGCCGTCACGACTTCGTAGTGGAGCGAGGACGGAACATGAATCAGCGGGTCGCATACCGCGCCTGGGACGGTGCTTGTGGCAGTTCCCGTTGTCACGGCGGCTGCAGCATATGCAGGCGGCGGAATAGCAGCTTGACGCATGGGTTCGGGGTGATGATAGTCGCGAGTTGAAGCGGGCGGGGCAGAGGGCTGGGTGTGGTGAAGCATTTGGTTTTGGTTTCCGTAAACACCAGACTCCATGTTTTCGTCGCAGTCTTCGGATGAGCTGCCGTCGCCCCTGCTGGCTTGTGCTTTTTCAGCAGCGATGAGGATCTTGTTAGCAAGGGTAGAGAGTCGCGGGAGGGCGTGCGGGGCCGCGTCGAGGATACGCTCCGATATGAGGAGAGCGTAGAAATCATTGAACTCCTTGCTCATGTCATCATTGGCTTGCTCCAACTCCTTGACACGTTGCTCCAGGGTGGTGATGGCCGTGTCTTTGCGATGACGATAGGCACGCTGCGCGAGGCGGATTTGCGTCCGTCGACGCTGACGGGAACTGTTAGTACAGCAGAGGCAAGGTAGCTTATTCTCACTCCAGGGGCCCACAGGAGTAGGAGAGCACATGTAGAAGCCAGACGATAGATACTTACATCGGCAGCAGTTTCATCCTTGGTGTCGAGTCTCGGTCTACCTCTTGACCTCTTTTTCCGTCCATCCTCCTCTGGAAACGGCGAATCGTATGCCTGGTCCTTTTGGTCAACCGGCTCCCTACAACGCTTGCCTGATCCCGGTGGTTTGGACGCAACAAAGGGAGAAGACACTGGCAGAGTTGACTTGGGGCAGTTGTTGGATGAATCGAACGTATGAGCAACACTCGGCTGGCCACCGAGGTTCGGCATCATGTTTGGGTGGCTGATCCGGGGGTGAAGGTAGCCAGGACTGTTGATCGAGTCGGGAAGAAAGTTGATAGGATATGGCAGTACTGGGGAAGCGGCAGCCATTTGCTACTCGGTTGTGTCTGCTTGTTTCACAATCTGCCAGTTCAGTGCAATCCAGTCATGTGCTGATTTTGTCTGACAAGAGGCACCACGGTCACTGGCCCGGCGGTTGGATCATGTATAAAAAGAGAGAGATTTGCAGAAGGGGAAGAAGCGTGGCCGCGCTCGGATACGCCTGGTATGTATGGTTGATGAAGTCGTCAAGTAACCTCCAAAAGTGGCCACACGGTTGCGTGTGAAACACAAGACGGCGCAACATACAGGAGCGAATTGTTCAAGGGGGGTTAAGGTCCAGGCAGCGCGGCACGAAGTTGAGGGATGTTTTGACACGGAGCAAGTCGTTTTCAGATAGACGATGGAAGCCGGAACAGCGAACGGGTAAAGAACCAAGGGCTTCCCAGTCACTGCGAGGTTGAGATAACGCACGCTGGGTGAGAGAGGTCTTCCTTTCGACGGAGGATTGGAGGTTCAGAGGGCCGCGAGCGCGCCACCGAGTCTGTCAACCCAAGATCAGAGAGAAGAAGAAGAAGCAGAAGGCTAGAGTCTACAAGATCGCCTGTAGGTGTGGGAGAGAAGGGGGGGGGGGGGGGGGGTGGGGGTTGGCAGAAGGCGAAATGTTGAGCGTGAACAGCGTGGTGATGTAGCACGATGGCACGGACTTTGAGACGGCGCGGGAAAGGGAATTTGGGTTAAAGGAGGGCCAGCTGGGTGTTTGGCTGTCGGGATGGTGTGGGATGGGATGGGATGGTGTGGGATGGGATGGGATGGTGTGGGATGGGATGGGATGGTGTGGGATGGGATGGGATGGTGTGGGATGGGATGGACGTGAGGGATGGACGGTGTGGATGGATGGTGTGGATAGATAGTGTGGATGGAAGATGGTGGATAAGATGGGCGGGTAGACGGATGGTGGGTGGATGGATGGGTACATACCTAGGTACCTAGGTAGGTACCTAAGGTAGACCGTAGATGGATGGGTACTTCGTACAAGTAGATGGATGATGGGTGCCGGTGGAGGGACGGATGGAGCTAGCGTTGACGACATTCAGGAGTCTGAGCAGACGCACGGACTTGACTCCAAGCTACATAAACGGCCAGGCCAGGATCAGCGATACCAACTGGGAGGCTCCTGGCTGGGATGGATCGTGGAGCAAGGTACATGCATGTACTGAGCTGACTGGCCCGTAGTGCAGAAAAGCGCTCAAGTACCAGAGTTACCTTGGGCACCTTGGGTACCTCTGGAGGAACGAACTAAGGTACCAGGAGGTAGTAGGTACCTACTAGACGGCACAACTTGGAAGGGTCAAGTGCCGCCCCGCCCTCACCGGCCAGTCGCCGGCTCACCGCAGCAGTTGCAACTCATTTCCACCAGACTGATTACGATGCGCTCGATAGAGATGAAGAGCCAGACTCGAGTAGCTCCGTACATAGTACATAGCATGCGAGGCCTTGGCTAGGTGTGGCAGTCCAAGTCAGCAGCCCCCTTGGGCCGTTTCTGGAAGAAGGCTTGAGCTTGACCACTTCCAGTCTGCCGGTGGCGGACCGTAGCACAGCGTCAAGGCGCTGCGGCCCTAAAGAACTTGCACTACGGAGTACTATGTAGGTACGCACTCCGCAGACCAGACCAGCACAACCTCAAGCGTTGGATCTTTGGATCTCTGGATCTTTGTACAAACACGTGGGGGGCGTACGGAGTACAAGGTCTGGTCCAAGCTCTGACCGCCCCCGGCCTCGACTCGACCAAGAGGCACTGGCTTTGGGCCAAAAGAGGGACCTACCCCCGCCGCCCGCAGGCACCTACCTCCTACTACCTAGGTACCTCCTTAGGTACCTCCTGGAAAGGTACCTAGAAGCCTTGGGAGGAACCTTAGGTTAGGTAGGTCCCTAGGTATCTCAGGTACCTACGCGCGCCACCCCCTCTCCTGGTGACTAATCGTGATAGTGCCTGACCGCCCGTGACAGGGGTCGTGACTGTATCAAAGGGCAAGACTATCTTAATAATAAAAGACAGTATAAGAGCTACTAACTGACTTATAGGACAGTTATTCTGATAATACCGAATATTTTATTAGAAACAATGACTATTATAAGTCTCCTAAAAGAGCAAATGACCTATGACACTGTCTCTATGTATTATAATGTGGGAAGTAAAAGATAGACTCGCGATAAATAGTTAGCATTCTGCTATTCTATTGCCACTAAGAAGTCTATTAAAGTGATGATAACCGTGCGCGATAAAATAGATACTTATAGCAATGAGAATTGTTATTTGGTGAGACTGTCGATAATAGTGATACTTTTGGAATGGTTGTGATAGTAATAGCGTAAGATAAGACTAGGTCTGGGCGGGAAGACTTAGATAGAAAGAACTCTCTTAGGCT
This sequence comes from Ustilaginoidea virens, assembly GCF_000687475.1. Lineage (NCBI taxonomy): Eukaryota > Fungi > Ascomycota > Sordariomycetes > Hypocreales > Clavicipitaceae > Ustilaginoidea > Ustilaginoidea virens. Next base: position 3,349,310 of record NC_057316.1, read on the forward strand.
AGTAGATATAATTATGAAGTAGAAAAACTCTATTAGGCTCTAATAGACGCGATTCCCATTAATATTAAATACAGAAGCTTTTTTATAGTAGCACTATCTAATAATAATTCACAGAATAAGAGTGGCATATTATAAGTTAGAAAACTGTAATGCTAGGTTTAGTTTCTAGTATATAGCGCAGAGCAGGAAGCTGTCTTAACTGACATAAAGACAGGACTATAATTCCATCCTAATTACTTTATATTTAGCTTGCGCAACTATAGGTAGGAAACGGTTAATTGTGAGAACTAGTAAATAATAAAAAAAACATTCTTTACTCATAGTAATAGCCATTTATATTAAACGAGCCTCTAGTTCTATATATATATGCATATTATAAGCAAAGCTAATCCCCCTCCCCTTTACTATTTATTTCGCTATTCCTATCTAGTAGTATCAGTGAAGCATTTACGCTAGTAAAATAACAAAAAAACACCTACTAATAATAAATTAAACCAAAAGCGACAAAAAGAATATAAATACTAAAAGAATGTTAGCCTGCAAATTCTATCGCAGTATATAGTAATGCCTAAGTACTGCTGATCATCGCATAAATTGCCAGTTCGATATAAAAAAAAAACGTCATATCGTAAGGTTAATACGTTATCGGTTGTTATAGATATAGATAAGCATTCTACTCTTCTTACTTAGGTATTAAAGTATCGTAAGGTGTAGAGGCCGTAATAGTAAAGGACGTATTATTTCCTATCGTCTGGCTATTAACTTCTTTACTAATTATCTTTATAACGGTAGAGCTTTATATATTATAGTCTATTAAGGTTAGATCTATAAGGCTACTACTAATGCTAGAAGGAGTGTCTATAATTCCATCTATAGTGTCTGGTTCTATTTATTGGTATGCATTAGGATAAGCCCTCAATACTTAGGAGGTAGGAGTGCTAGAACGTTAGTCTTATTAATTCTCTAAAGATAATATCTTAATAATAGGGGGGATAGGATAATTTGTTTTAGAGATAGCCCTAGATTCGTCTATATAGAAAGAGTCACTATTTAGTATCCTACCGAGCCAGGTTTTATATCCATCCTAAATACTGGCATTATTCTATTCGCATTTTACAGTTAGAAGCGGGTGGTATTTAGTAGACTCAGGCGTTTATAGCTCAACTGTTTTATCTATTTCGCTCTTCTTAATAATTTACTCTTAAGGTTTATTAGAAGCAATAGACTTTTTATCGAGCTTATTATAATTAACTTTATTATTATCGTCATTATCGCTTAGCGTTAGGGATTTACGCTTCTTAACTGTATTGCCCGTTTATCGCCTCTTTTGGGATAATATCTATTTTTTTATCTTATCCTTTGGTTCTTTAGTCTTATTTTTATAATTATCTCTAGGCGTTAGGGATTAATAACTCGTCTTTCTTTTTTATCGTTTCTTTAGACTTATTTTTTCCTCTATTATATTATCCTCTATCTCTCTAGTCTTATTTTCCGTTAATTCTATTTCGTGGCCTATCTTAATATTAGCACCTAATATATATATTTCATAGTAGGCATATAACTTATAAGTCTTACCATTAGGTCCGTTTTTATTTAATATATGCCTTCTCTTCTTTAGCGGTTTAACTTTAGCAGCTATTATACCATCTATTGATATAAACTCGGGGTACCCAGTTATACGTAGGGTCGCACGCGTGGTATTAAGTACCGTGAGGTTACCGGTTAAAGGTATAATTACTTCTTTGATTATAATTGACTATCTAAGAGGAAAGAAAGGAAGTAAAAGAGTAATTATACGATATAGCCTTTTTATGCGTGCTATAGTTATGTGCTTCGGCGCGGTCGGGCCGGACTGCCCGCATGTCCTACCGGGCTTAGGGGCATAGGGGCAAAAGTGGCCATATCGTGCGTAATAGGTGTGCGCGGCATATCCATCGCAATATGCCCAATTATGCCTAATTAGGCACTTTGCGATAGCGATTCTAATACTGGCAGCTTCTCTTTTTATAGAAGCAAATATCGGAATCGCTAGGATGTAAGGCGCATATATAGAAAGAAAAGTGCGGCGCGGTCTCGGCAGGTTATGCCGCCGATAACGCTATCGCGCCGCGCGGCCTTATACCGTACAGCCGGTATATTGAGTATCGCAGCCAAAACAAAGGGGCAACAGTAAATACAGTAAAAGCAGCAAATGCATACAATATTAAATATAGGAAAAACCATACACTTGCCACCTATAATATTACTAATTATAGCTAAATACAGTTAGATATTGACTGGCCTCTTTACCCACCCTTCTATATATATAATAGCCTGATTTCGGTCGATAAAGGTCTTAAGGGCTTTATTAGGCGTTCCCTTAGTTATTGCATCGGCGAGATTATTATTCCTATTAATCCAATGGATCTTATATATCTCCTAGCGCTTATATGACTATTGCAGGGCTATAATATCTATTATAAGCCTCTTTTCCTTAGTAGTGCCTAGCTTAATAAGGCATTCGTATAATAAAAACGAATCTATATATACGACCGTAGGGATCTTCGGCAATCCTAGCCTGCTAATAATTATATTAAGGGTCGTGCTTATTGTATATGCGATATCGACCCTTTGCACTATACTATATAGCTCTAAAGCAAATATGCTGCGTATTACCCGCTTGCTTTTTGTAGAGCTGTAAGTAATAATATTACCGGTTAGCTAGAAGGCGTTATTTACAGTATCTACCTTATTCCCTAGCACAATCATATAACCAATCTAGGAGCTTAAATCTTTATTATTAGCAAAGGATCCATCAATAAATATAAAGATCTTAGCTATAGTAAGGGCCAGATTGATATATTATAAGCCACAATCCTGGTTATCGCGCTGCTATTAAAGGCGCTTATTCAACTTCGCGATATCTTTAGGGTCAGATTACTAATATTATGCTGTAATAAATAGGTTAAAGGACGCCTTAAGCTAGTAGACTGTAGCTATATAAGTACTATAAGCGCATTATTCGATATAATTATATTAGGCTATAGGCGTATTTTTATCGATAGTGGCGATCTTTTGGCTTTAACCTTTCTAGCATAATATTATTATGCCATTAGTAGTAGCCGTTAATATACATCCGTTAAATATTAAGGGTACGGTTAGTAATAGCTTCGTCTTAGGCTTAGTATTAAAGCCTGCCTTAGTAAGCTCTAATTCCTCCCATTAAAAGAAGGCATTATTACTAAATCCAAAGATATCGTTAGTCTATATACCTATAATACCAAAGTATATAGTATCGCTAGTATAATTAAGAACATCAGTACGGTCAGTAATATTACGGTTAGTATCGCTAGTGCGGTTAGTAACGCTAGATATCAGCAGATAGGGGTTATAGGTTGATATAGTTATGCCCAATTTCTCGCGATAGTGCCGGAAGTATATTGCCCACTAGTGGGTGCCTGCCTCAGCTATTCTATATAGTAGCTTCACCACTTCTATAATAGTATTATTAGGGTATTAGTGGGCTATTTGCTTAGGTAGCTTAGCGATAATCAACCGATTAAAGGTAGTTAATAACTATATATAAGCCTATATGATATTATATATCTAGAGAAATAAGCCGTAAGAGTATTATAGTAATAGGGCTAATAATATAAGTAACTATTAACTAGCCCATTAGATTATAGGGGATTAAGTTAATATCAATTGCTTCTCGTTATTATTATAACCTTATATCATAAGCCTAGACTTCTTATATAGTATATCCATGCTTTTGCCCTTAATCTCTCGTACTATATGTAAATTAAAAAGACATTAGGCTCTATATTTACCGATATTAAAGGTAATAAATCGGAATATATCGCGGGCCTATAATACTTCTACCTTTATATAGTTAGACTATTCAAAGGGGTCTCCTAGGGTTATAATCTTTCCTTCCCGGTGTAATTAACTAATAAGCTATAGGTTGGCTTACTCTTTTACGGTTAAAAAAAAGGTATTAATAACGGTACTAAAAGCGATAGTATTAACGAGAGCCTCTTTTTAGTCCTTATTGATTATAATATTAGATACCACCCTTATTAGTGATAGTAATACTAGCTATAACGTCGGTATTTTAGTAGGGTTAGGGCCAAGGGTTAGCGACGATAATACTGCGGCTATAGGTAGTCTATTAGGGGTCGGTGATAATATCGCGGCTATAGGTATCGTTAATAATATCTCGGTTATAGGTATTATCGCGGCTAGAAGTGCGGCTATAGCCGGTATTCTAACTTCTAGCCTACCGGGGCAGGCCAGGCCTTTAGTATAGATGATATCTTTAGTATCGTTAGGGTTATAGTTATATAGCTTAACGACCGTTAACTAGAACTTAATTAGGCCATATGGCATTTATATAATATAGGTCTTACTATCGAGGCTGATTAGCCGGTACGGCCCATACTATCCACCTTTTTCTCTTTATACCTATATATCTAACTATAGGGGTAGTCGGTAGATAGGCCGTATATTTAGGCCGTTCCGTTAGGTAAGGGTATCGCGAACCTGGCGTCTAGCGAGGTATTTTCTAGCTTCGTTAGTAGCCTTTCGTAACATTAAGGCATATTGTGATACTAATAGGCTAGGCGGTAAGTTATCTGTAAGTCGAGGATACGCTCTAAAGACTAATAATATAGGCATTAGACTATTAGGTCCAGCAGAATTATTAATAGCTTTTATAGCAAGCTATAATTTCTATTCTTTTATTATTTAGTCGCCTACTTCGTTATCAATAATAGTATAGGCTTAGCGTAATAGGGCGTAGTATCTTTCGACTTTGCTAATACTATTATAGGCTTCTATAGGAATTTCATCTATATTGATAGATAGAAGCCGGGTATTATAACGGAATTTAGCAGAAGTAAAGTTTGGTCTAGTATCGTAGACTATCTAATCTAATAGGCTAAGGTAGGTATTAATCTAGCATTTTTTAAAGGCATTCTAAATATTATAGGCCTTTTGCCTTTATAGATTAAGAAATCTAGCTGCCTAGAAGCTTATCGCGGTATCTATAACGTATAATACCGGCCGATTATCGATATAAAGGATATTAACGATAATCTTATAGTTAAATTAGCTAGTATTGTTATCCTTAAGCGTGAATTTAAATCGGCTAGGTGCCTTTGCGTTTATTTAGCATTAATAATATATATATATAATCTTCTCGATAATATTGCGGTCAATATCATTATTATACCCGGCCTATTAAAGCAATTTAGTAAGCCTATTAATAGAGGGGTGCCCGAATCGACAATATAGCTAACGGATTTCCTATAATAATAGATAGAAGGCTACAGTATCTATAGTATTGAGAGTCTACTATAGATATCCCTATTTCCTGATAATAGGGACCTTAGTATCCCCTTAGATTAATAGGTTATTAATATTATTAAGCTTTACGCCTATTCTATTTATATCTATAATAGAATAAAGGAAGGGGGTGCTATTATTAAGAATATAGAAGGGGATATTACCGAATATCGTCGGGATATTTAGTATACCGGAAAAGGTAGCGGAGCCTATGCCGAAGTTTACTATATACTTTTTATTAGTTATCTCGATAGTTAGGGTCTTTATTAATCTTATTAGTGCCTTTGCTTAACCTAGGCCTACTATTAATAGGCTGGAGGCGCCAATATCCAATAGGATTCTATAGAAGGTATAGTCACTATAGCGTTCTTCTTCTAGAAAGGCAGAATTACAGTCTAATAGTAGTAAGGGCATTCAGAAGGGGTTAATCTATAGGAAGGTATATCGGTATAATTCATCCTATAAGGCTTATAACGTTTCGATAGATAAAGAAAGTAATAGTTCTATTTGCGTAAAGGCTAGGAAGTACTAAGTGGCTATAATTTATAGTATAATAGCATTCTCTGCATCCTATTATGCATCCCTTGCTATTATAACTTCAATATCTTTAACGATATTATTAAAATCGGTATCTTTGAGGCTTTATGCGGGCCCCTCGTATTCCTATAGGAAAATACGGAATTTTTTATTATTAGGGGCGGTACGGTTAGAACGGTTCTTTAGCTATTATGCCTTTAATTCTTATTGCTTTTTATTAGTATAGTTAGATAATTAACATCCTGATTTATTGCAAACGAAGTATCTTTTTTAATGAGGCCTAGCTAGAAAGGCGCGATTCTATTATTACTATTAAGGGGGTCTATATTATTAGGGGCATTAATACCGGTTATAAGATTAACCGTATCTACGATCTATAAATAACGCTATATTACTATTAATATTTTCAACATCCTAATATTATTAAGGCTGCTATTAAAGGAATTAATGCTATTAAGTTATATGGGTAATCTCGTAGATAGAAAGGGATCGCTATAGGTTAGCGGCAAGGCCTTTGAATATAGGGGCATATCGATATAGCGCCTAGCTATACTTAGGGGTATCCCTTACAGTATTAAGCATTTACCGATAAAGCTCTATATTAGCTATAAAGGGGGGAAAAAGACTACGATATAGGCATTAAAGTTCTTCCAATAGGATATTAAGGCATTTTAGCTTTAACTTATCGGGATATTTCGCGATAGTTAATTAAAGCGTTATTCTATTCTAATAGTGCAAATAGAATTGCTCTATACTCTCATTTTCGAAATAGCTCTTAACTTTGCGGACTATATCATTAAAAGTGAGGGTATTATAAATGCATTTAATATTATCGAAGTAAAAGGTCTTAATATCGCCGATAAGTATAATTTAAAAGGCTCTAGCTAATATATTATTAGGTAATCCTAGTAGGCGGTACTTACTCTTAAAAGAGATGACTTTTAATATAATAAAGTCATCCATTTTTCTACTATATCTATCCTCTATATAATAGCTACATAAAAGGTCAGATATCTTCTTCGATATATCATTAAACCCGGCCTTTATATAGGCTCTTCGGGTATAATCTTCTTAATAGTATTATTATTCTAAAGGGTATTCCGGAACGATTTATCGGTAGCCTTACGGTAGGCTAGCGGGATCTCTAGCTGGTTTATCCTATAACCTAGGTCGGTCTAGGTTTACCGGTCCTCCTATTAAGATAGTCCATTTATCGGCCTAGGTAGGCCGATATTGACGGGAAGGGCTAGGTGCCGTATCTATTTTTAGTATTATCGGATAAGGCATTTAGGCCCAATATCTAGTATTATAGGCGGTATTAGCGGCATTAGCTTGGAGGGTATTATCGGGGTCTTCTATTAAAGGAAGCATATTATTAGGGCCTATAACTCGATCTCTATTAGGTATGCTATAACCTTAAGGGGCATTAAGATAGCCGCCTCGGCTAGGGGTATAATCCTTAGGTTAATATAATTAATTGGGTTAGTCTTATGGGCTATAATTATCGGCCGTTATATATTATTATTAATGGCAGGAGCTTTCCCTTATTTCGAATAGCGGCCTATTATAAATAGGCGTCTTCCCTTTTAGTTATTAGGACCGGCCCCTATCTTCTTCTTCTTCAATAGAGGCAGGCGTAGGGGCATAATGCTTCTTCAATATAGAGGAGGGGACAATAGGTTATTATAATTATAATCGTGCTATTAGTATTACGAATTCCCTTAGCGTTAATAGGGCTTATAAGAGCTATAATGCGAGCCTTAGTAAGGGTATTCGTATAACTATTATAGGGGCTTATAATGATGATAATAAGGGCCTTGTGCGTATGTATAAAGGCGTATTTTAAAGCCTTTATATCTTTTACTCGGTATTACTAATAGGTAATAAGGTTTCCCTAGTAGGGTTAAGCCGGGATAGGAATACACTACGAGTAAGTTGCCGGGTTACTTCCTCTCAAGGCTATTATAGATTCTATTATTATTAAAGGCATTCAAATAGGGTTAGTATTATTAGGGAACCCAATACTCTAATATATACGCCGCGTTCCTATAATATTAAGCGGAATTGCTATAAAACCTAAGCGTTAATACGGCGGAATAGGGCTTTATTCTACTCGCTATAATCCTTGCGGAATTATTCCTAAAGATTATCATCTAGATAGGTATTTTCCTTATAGGTATCTATAAGGAATGCGATACGGTTATATAGCTATATATTTATAGCATTATTAGGGTCGACGGGCTCTATAGCGTTAGTCTAATTATCGTTAAAGAGTAAGGCAAACCGTTATATCCTCTTAAGTAGCTCTCGTAATTATTATGATATTAATAATAATAAGGCTATAGTATTAAGATAAGGGTTTAAAAGGGGGGGGGGGATATATTGCAAAGAGTATAAGATTCGAAAGGGCTTTTATTATAGTAGTAAAAGAAAGAAAGAATAGGAAGAGGTTATAAATCGTTCTTCCTAAATACTAAAGGTATTTTTAAATATTATAATATTTAGCGTATCTTATTCTTCTTTATAATAGATAAGGGGAAGGAGAGGTTATAAATCGTTCTCCCTCTAGTTAGTATAGCTAAAAAAGCTTAACTGCCTCTTCGAAATCAATATCTTACTGATCTATAATGCACCATTCTTTGCGGGATATAATTATCCTATAAGTGGTAGTTATTACCACTGATTAGTATTGATATAAACTCGGGGTACCTAATTATACGTAGGGTCGCGCGCGTGGTATTAAGTACCGTGAGGTCACCGGTTAAAGGTATAATTACTTCTTTAATTATGACTAACTATCTAAGAGGAAAGAAAGGAAGCAAAAGAGTAATTACACAATATGGCCTTTTTATGCATGCTGTAGTCACATGCTTCGGCGCGGTTGGGCCAGACTACCCGCGTGCCCTACCGGGCTTAGGGGCATAGGGGCAAAAGTGGCCACATCGTGCGTAACGGGTGTGCGCGGCACATCCGTCGCAATGTGCCCAATTGTGCCCAATTGGGCACTTTGCGACAGCGATTCCGACACCATCTGCTTAAATAGCAACGCCTCTAATATAGTCAGGGTTATAAAGTTAGAGCGTCTTTCGAGTCTTTATAAGCCCTATGCTAAATTCTGGCTTGAGTCTGCGTCTATCGGGCGTTATAAACTCGGCGATATATCGTCGAAGTAATATTGTATAATAAGGAAACTTTTCTATCTATAGCTTCTAAGACTTAGGCAGACTTTTCTCGTCTGCCCTTAAACTATATATTATTACTCTAGCAAGTTGTATAATAGTTAGGCTATTCTCGTATAGGTCATTCGATTTCCTATAAGTAATATCAAGTAAACGATAAAACCCATTATTTCGTGACATATAGTCATCTTTTTTCGTAGAGTTATTAGCCATAATAATAAAAAAAAAAAATGGCAGGCGTAGGTTTGCTGCAAACGTCAAATGCGCGATAAACTAGGAACGGACAAAAAGAAAAAATAAAAACCTAGTTATATTATTGCGATAGTGTCGCGTAATACTAGAAACTTAAATACAGATAGATAACGTTATACGAGCTGAGTTATATATAGCAAAGGAAAAGAAAATAAAGAATCGCAAATAAGAAAGAAAGTAAAGTAAATAAAGAAGCGTAAGTACTGCATAAAGAGCGTAGGCATAATAGTATCGTAAGAGTCTTACTCACAAAATAGTCATAGACGTTTATCTATCACCATAGTTTACCCAGAGAAGTGGTGAATTATTATCAGGCTATATTATAAAATGTATTACCCAGCTAGGCTCGTTTGCCATACAATAGCCAGATAGTTTGTCAATACTGCCGTAAGATATTACCACGACATCAGTCGAAAGTTCAAAAGTGCGCAGATTTTAATATTATAACACTTTATAATTAGTCGGGCGTATCTAAGCTATCTGAAAATATAGGTTAAAGTATGAATAATAACATAAATATCAAATAATTCTAAACTCTTTATCCATAATAAAAAAATTAATAAGTAACCCCAATATTGCCCATATGAAACTCTTATAAAGGAGAATACGCCTAATATAATAATAAAAAAAAAATTGCTAATAAGGCGTAATAGTAAACAGGATATAGGCAGTGGACGTTAATTAAGAGAATAAAGGAGCCAGGTCCCACACACATCGATAAAGCTATAACACCCCAGGACAGGCATATATATGATATAAAAAGTAACTTTAGTCAGGAAGCTTCTATATATCCTACGTCTCCTTATTAGAGAAGAGTTCTACCGGGATATATAGGTCTAACTCGTTAATCGTTAGGGCTAAATCTTTATTTATGTCGGAATCGCTGTCGTAAAGTGCCCAATTGGGCACAATTGGGCACATTGCGACGGATGTGCCACGCACACCCGTTACGCACGATATGGCCACTTTTGCCCCTATGCCCCTGAGCCCGGTAGGGCATGCGAGCAGTCCGGCCCGACCGCGCCGAAGCACGTGACTACAGCACGCACAAAAAGGCCACATCATATAATTACTCTTTTGCTTCCTTTCTTTCCTCTTAAATAGTCAGTTATAATCAAAGAAGTAATTATACCTTTGACCGGTAACCTTACGGTACTTGATACTATACGCGCGACCCTATGTATAACTAGGTACCCCGAGTTTATATTAATACTGATTAGTGGTAATAACTACCACTCATAAGATAATTATATCCCGCAAAGAACGGTGCATTATAGATCAGCAAGATATTGATTTCGAAGAGGTAATTAAGCTTTCTTAGCTATGCTAACTAGAGGGAGAACGATTTATAACCTCTCCTTCCCTTCGTTTATTATAAGGAAGAATAAGATATACTAAATATTACGATATTTAAAGATACCCTTAGTATTTAGGAAGAACGATTTATAACCTCTTTCTATTCTTTCTTTCTTTTATTACTATAGTAAAAGCCCTTTCGAATCTTATACTCCTTATAATATATCCCCCCCCCCCCCCTTCAAACCCTCATCTTAACATTATAGCCTCATTATCATCAATATTATAATAACTATAAGAGCTACTTAAGAGGATATAATAGTTTGCCTCACTCTTTAACGATAATTAGACTAATACTATAGAGCCTATCGACCCTAATAATGCTATAAATATATAGCTATACAACCGTATCGCGTTCCTTATAGATACCTATAAAGAAAATACCTACTTAGATGATGATCTCTAGGAATAATTCCGCGAGGATTATAGCGAGTGGAATAAAGCCTTATTCCGCTATATTAACGCTTAGGTTTTACGGCAATTCCGCTCAATATTACGGGAATACAGTATATATATTAGAGTATTAAGTTCCCTAATAATACTAACCCTACTTAAATGCCTTTAATAACAATAGAATCTATAATGGCCTTAAGAGGAAGTAACCCAGTAACTTGCTTGTAGTATATTCCTATCCCGGCTCAACCCTACTAGGGAAACCTTACTACCTATCGGTAATACCGAGCAAGAGATATAAAGGCTTTAAAATACGCCCTTACATACACGCATAAGGCCCTTATTATTATTATTATAAGCCCCTATAATAGTTATATGAATACCCTCACTAAGGCTTGCATTACGGCTCTTATAAGCCCTATTAATGCTAAGGGAATTCGCAATACTAATAGCACGATTATAGTTATAATAACCTATCGTCCCCCCCTCTATATCAAAGAAGCATTATGCCCCTATGCCTACCCCTATTAAAGAAGAAAAAGATAGGGGCCGGTCCTAATAACCAAAAGGGAAGACGCCTATTTATAATAGGCCGCTATTCGAAACAAGGGAAAGCTCCCGCTATTAATAATAATATACAACGGCCGATGATTATAGCCTACAAGACCAACCCAATTAATTATATCAACCTAGGGATTATACCCCTAGCCAAGGCAGCTATCTTAATGCCCCTTAAGGTTATAGTATACCTAATAGAGGTCGAGTTATAGGCCCCGATAATATGCTTCCTTTAATAGAAGACCCCGATAATACCCTCTAAGCTAATGCCGCTAATGCCGCCTATAATACCAGATATCGGGCCTAAACGCCTTATCCGATAATACTAAAAATAGGTATAGCACCTAGCCCTTCCCGTTAATATCAGCCTACCTAGGCCGATAAACAAACCATCTTAATAGGAGGACTAATAAACTTAAACTAACCCGGGTTATAGGATAAACCAGCCAGAGATCCCACCAGCCTACCGTAAGGCTACCGATAAGTTATTCTAGAATACCCTCCGGAATAATAATACCACTAAGAAGATTATACCCAAAGAGCCTATATAGAGGCCAGGTTTAATAATATATCGAAGAAGATATTTAACCTCTTATATAACTATCGTATAGAGGATAGATATAGCGGAAAAATAGATAATTTTATTATACTAAAAGTTATCTCTTTTAAGAGTAAGTACCGCCTACTAGGATTACCCGATAATGCATTAGCTAGAGCCTTCTAAATTATACTTATCGGCGATACTAAGACCTTTTACTTCGATAATATTGAATGCATTTATAATACCCTCACTTTTAACGATATAGTCCGTAAAGTTAAAAGCTATTTCGAAAATAAGAGTATAGAGTAATTTTATTTGTACTATTAGAATAGAATAACACTCTAATTAACTATTGCGAAATATCCCGATAAGTTAAAGCTAGAATGCCTTAATATCCTATTGGAAGAACTTTAACGCCTATATCGTAGTCTTTTTCCCCCCTTTATAGCTAATATAGAGCTTTATCGGTAAGTGCTTAATGCTATAAGGGATACCCCTAAGTGTAGCCAGGCGCTATATTAATATGCCCCTATATTCGAAGGCCTTGCTACTAACCTATAGCGATTCCTTTCCATCTATAAGACTACCCATATAACTTAATAGCATCATTTCCTTTAATAGCAGCCCCAATAACATTAGGATATTAAAGATATTAATAGTAATATAGCGTTATTCATAGATTATAGATATAGTTAATCTCACAACCGGTATTAACGCCCCTAACAATATAGACCCCCTTAACGGCAATAATAGAATCGCGCCTTTCTAGCTAGGCCTTATTAAAAAAGATACTTTATTTGCAATAAATCAGGATATTAGTTATCTAACTATACTGATAAAAAGCAATAAGGATTAAAGGTATAATAGCTGAAGAACCGTTCTAACCGTACCGCCCCCGATAATAAGAAATTCTATATTTTCCTATAGGAATACGAAGGGCCCACGTAAGGCCTCAAAGATACCGATTTTAATAATATTATTAAAGATATTAAAGTTATAATGGCAGGGGATATACAATAGGATGCAGAGAATGCTATTACACTATAAATTATAGCCACTTAGTACTTCCTAGCCCCTATGCAAATAGAACCATTACCTTCTTTATCTATCGAAACGTTATAAGCCCTATAGGATGAATTATGCCGATATGCCTTCCTATAGATTAACCCCTTCCGAATGCCCTCACCATTATTAGACCGTAATTCTGCCTTTCTAAAAGAAGAATACTATAGTGATTATACCTTCCGCAGAATCCTACCGGATACTAGCGCCTCCGGCCTATTAATAGCAGGCCTAGGTTAAGCAAAGGCACTAATAAGATTAATAAAGACCCTAACTATCGAGATAACTAACAAGAAGCATATAGTAAACTTCGGTATAGGCTCCGCCACCTCTTCCGGTATACTAAATATCCCGATAATATTCGGTAATATCCCCTTCTATATTCTTAATAGTAGTACCCCCTTCCTTTATTCTATTATAGATATAGATAAGATAGGCGTAAAGCTTAATAATATTAACAACCTATTAATGTAAGGGGATACTAAGGTCCCTATTATTAGGAAATAGGGATATCTATAGTAGACTCTTAATGCTATAGATACTACAGCCTTCTATCTATCGTTATAGGAAATCTATTAGCTATATTATCGATTCGGGCACCCTTCCATCAATAGGCTTACTAAATTGCTTTAATAGGCCGGGTATAATAATAATATTGACCGCAATATTATTAAGAAGATTATATATATGTGTTATTAATGCCAAATGAATGCAAAGGCACCTAGCCGATTTAAATTCATACTTAAGGATAATAATACTAGCTAATTTAATTATAAGATTATTATTAATATCCTTTATATCGATAATCGGCCGGTATTATATATTATAGATGCCGCGATAAGCTTCTAGGCAGCTAGATTTCTTAATCCATAAAGGCAGAAGGCCTATAATATTTAGAATGCCCTTAAGGAATATTAGATTAATACCTATTTTAGCCTACTAGATTAGATAGTCTACGATGCCAGACCAAACTTTACTTCCGCCGAATTCCGTTATAATGCCTGGCTTCTATCTATTAATATAGATAAAATTCCTATAGAAGCCTATAATAGTATTAGTAAAATCGAAAGATATTACGCCCCATTACGCCAAGCCTATACTATTATTAATAATAAAGTAGGCGACTAAATAATAAAGGAATAGAAATTATAGCTTACTATAAAAGCTGTTAATGATTCCGCTAAACCTAATGGTCTAATGCTTATATTATTAGTCTTTAGAGCGTATCTTCGACTTATAGATAACTTACCGCCTAGCCTATTAGTATTATAACGTGCCTTAATATTACGAAAGGCTACTAATAAAGCTAGAAAATGCCTCGCTAGACGCCAGGTTTATAATGCCCTTACCTAACAAAACGGCCTAAATACGCGGCCTATCTACCGACTACCTCTATAGTTAGATATATAGGTATAGAGAGAAAAAGGTGGATAGTACGGGCTATACTAGCTAATCAGCCTTAATGGTGAGACTTATATTATATAAATGCTATATAGCCCGGTTAAGTTCCGGTTAATGGTCGTTAAGCTATATAATTACAACCCTAACGATACCGAAGATATTATCTATACTAAAGGCCTGGCCCGCCCCGGCAGGCTAGAAGTCAGGATACCGGCTATAGCCGCACCTCTAGCCGCAATAATACCTACAACCGAGATATTATCGATGATACCTATAGCCGCGATATTATCGCCAACCCCTAATAGACTACCTACAGCCGCGGCATTATTGTTGCTAACCCTTGGCCCTAACCCTATTAGGATACCGACATTACGGCTAGTATTACTATTACTAGTAAGGGTGGTATTTAATATTATAATCAATAAGGACTAAAAAGAGGCTTTTATTAATACTATCGCTTTTAGTACCGTTATTAATACCTCTATTGCAATTCTCAAGGTCACTATAAAAGCAGAGCCTTACTAGCTAGCTAGATGGCACAAGACTGTCTGCGACCTGTGAACTAATCTTAGTATAATACTAGATTTTTCACCAAGTCCTAAGACTATACAAGTGCTATAAAACAAGGCAAGTGTAAAGGCAAGGCAAATATAAGATAACCAGAAAACGCAGGGAAGGTAAGAAGTTAAGAGGCATATAGTGCATTAACAGACTCGATTGTGCTGCCCTTCTACTATCTAGAAAGAAGGGGAAAAGCTATCCTATATATACACGAAGGAGGGGTGGGCCCAGGCATCCAAGGTAGCCAGTAAGAAAGCTCCCCGTAATGCTCGCTATGCCACGTATATAATACGTCAGCAGCCCCACTATATCCAGCCTTTCCAACCACCCTAACTACCGCACTAGTAATTAGCCACCACGCTAGTGACTAACCACCACGCTAGTGACTACCCACCACACTAGTGGACTAGCCACCACACTAGTAGGCCCACCACGCTAATTTAGCAATGCCACACCTTTTTTAATAAGGCCTACCTTACTTGATATACAGTAAATAATCCACTGAAAATCCTAAGGTAAAAGGCAAAGGCCTAAGGTTGGTAAGACTACCGTAAGTCCAAGAGGCGGTATAATGGTCAGAAGGTTAGTAGGCCAGTAGGGCATTAGGCTAGTAGCCTAGTAGGCTACTATAGGATTTTAACACCCCCTTTGATTAGCTACTGTAGTACCAAGCTAATCGTGTAAAGGATAGGGAAAGAAAATGCAATAAAGGTCCTAAGGAAAAACATAGGAAAAACCTTAGTAAGTTAGTATAAGTTAGCAGGCCCTAAGACCTAGTAACTCGCGGAACCTAGTAAATTTAGGGCCCGGCAGTGGCTTTGTAAGACCGTCAGCAGGCATACTATTAGTAGGTAAGTAGGTAATTTTAACCAAGCCCAGCTGTGCTTGCTCCCTAATATACCGGAATTTTAATAGTGTATGCTTAGTGCGAGCATGCTGGTTAGGGTCATTAGAATTCGAAATAGAGCCCTGATTATCGCAGTATAACGGTATAGGGCGTAAAATATCGATTTCCAGCTCCTTACAAAGGTTAGAAAGCCACTGTACCTCACGGATAGTCTCAAGTAATGCATCAGATTCAGCTTCTAAAGTAGATAATACTACTAAAGAGGCTCGCTTAGAACGCCAGCTAATAGGACCACTATTAATAGTAGTAAGAAAGCCTCCAGTTGATTTAGAAGTTTCTTTACAGCCAGCAAAATCGCTATCAGAATAAGCGGCTATAATAGGCTGTTGGTTGCTTTTAGTAAAGCAAATAGCTAGATTCTCAGTGCCTTTAAGGTAACTAAAGCTGCCTTTTGCAGCATTTAGATGCACATTAGTTGCTTTCGACATAAACCGAGAGAGGTATTGAGTAGGAAATGCTAGGTCGGGTCTAGTCATCATCATAAGCCACATTATAGTGCCAGTAAGGCTCTGATAAAGGCTTTGATCAGTAGGGCTAAGGTCTTTTCCACTAGATTCATTAAGAATTCCTGGTTGAAGTGGAATAAGCTGAGGTTTAGTATCCTATAAGCCGAATTTAGCTAGAACCTCTGCTATAAATTGGGCTTGGTGTAGCTATAATAGACCTTCCTTCCTATTTCGTATAATCTGTACGCCTAGGAAGAAGGAAGCCGGACCGCGGTCTTCTATAGCATAGACCTTATGGAATTTCCTTTTTAGCTGGTTAATATAAGTTATATTTGGACCAACTAATAGGCAATCGTCAACATAAGTGACGATAAAGGTGCTGGTTTGCTTATTATAAAAGACGGCAGCATCAGAGGCTAAAGGTAAGAAGCCTTCACTAGAAATCAGATCTTTTAGCCGGTATTGCCATTCGCGGGGTGCTTGTTTTAGCCCGTATAGGGCCTTCTTTAGTAAAATAGCTTGCTTAATAGAGGGATTAAAGCCGGCTTCTTTAAGTAAAGTTAGTAGCCGTTGCCGTTGAACATCAGACCAAAGCTTGCTATCAGTTAGTAATAAGCTCTCTGTAAATTCAATGAATCCGTCAGGGATATCCATATAAATGGTCTCAGAAAATTCGCTATTTAGGAAGGCGCCTATAAAGTCGATTTGCTCTATCTCCCAGTTATTACTAGCAGCCAAAGCTAGTATAACCCTCCAGGTGGGTGGGATAGAGGTAGAAGCATAGGTATGCTGGAAGTCCTTTCCTTCGACTTGCATAAAACCCTTGACTACTAATCTAGCCTTATATTTTATAGGCTGATTATTTGCATCCTTTTTGACCCGAAAAACAGGCCTATTGCGTATAATTTTCCTATTAATAGGAACGCTAGACTTAGGAATAAATTGGAAGACTTTAGTATCCAAAAGCTGCTCGAATTCCTTAAATAGTGCCTTTATCCAAAGGTCTTTTTCTTTTTCAGGGCATCGTAGCACATCCTTCTAGCTATTAGGCGTACCATCAGGGGCCTTTTTAGCTAGCTTACGCTTAGCTGCATAGCAGGAATCCCATATCAGATGGCATAAATCCTGATTAGGGAATAAGTCAGTAAGGCCAGTAGGGTCGGTAGGGCCAGTAGGGCCAGCAGGGCCAGTAGGGCCAGCAGGGCTAGTAGGGTCAGCAATGTCGGTAGGATTAAGGCTAGTAAGGATATCTATAAGGTCATCCTTTGCAGTAGCCGGGGACTGTATTATAGGACGGTTATCCAAGGTAGGACGGTTATCCAAGGTAGCATTAGTATTAATAACGCTAGTATTAGTAGGGTCCGGCATGCTTTCCAGGTCATCCGGTATAGCATTAGTGTTAGTAATGCTAGTAAGGTTAGTAGAGTTAGTAGGGTCAGGAATGCTTTCTAGGTCATCCAGTAAAATAGCAGGTTCTCTGCTAAATACCCCCTCTGAACCTGTATTTTGCCCTCTGTGAAAGTCTCCTTCTAGGCCATTAGAAATAGGGCCTATACCTTCATTTTGATGAATAAAGGTAATAAAAGTTGTTTTAGTAACAACCTTCTTCTTTAGAAGGTAGACTAGGTAAGTATTATTACCTAGAGTGGCAAGGAGCCTACCAGGCTCGGTACGGGGCGCTAATTTGCGGCTTTTTACACGCTTTTCGTGTGGTATAAGCACTTCAATAGCTGCTCCAATAGCCCTAAGGTTAATAAGATCAGGGTAGTGCTCCGGCGTAATATGGTTATAATCCTTTAGTAGCTCCTGATAGGGGCTAGAAGGTCTGTTAGTAATAGCTGTTATATTTACTAGCATAACAACGCCGGTAATAACAGCAGACCAGAGGTTAGATGGTAGTCTTGACCAAGCCATAGTAGCACGTAGCCTATCAGCTATAACCCTAATAGACCGCTCAGCTAGGCCGTTTTGTTCGTGAATATAAGGGCAAGATGTATTAAAAGTTATACCCTGTTCGACAAGCCAATCACTAAGCATTTTGTTGATTTCATTTCCACCATCATAGTGGAATTCAACAGGCGTTTTACCATATCTGACCTGTAGGCTCTGTATAAAGCTCTGTAATGCTTTAAATACAATAGTGCCTTCTCTATTAGGCAGTAAGTATAGCCAACGAAATCGGGATTTTCTGTCCACTAATATAAGGGCAACAGGTCGTTTGTTATATGGCATAGGTGATATAGCAAAAGTATCACCTTCTATAATATCCAGGCATTTAGCTGGATTTGGAATCGCATCTTTAGAAGGTCTTCTAACCTTCTTAGCCTGTATACAGGCTAGGCAGCGAAAATCAGCATCTTTAACCTTATTAAGGTTAGGAAGACCAGGGGTATTAGCACAAGTCTTTTTAAGTAGCTGAATACCTATATGCCCTAGCCGTACATGCCAAATGCCGGCTAATTGCAATAGCTTTTGATATTCTGTATCAGCAGCTATAGGGGCAGGAGTAGGGGTAGTAGGGTTAGTAACCTCTACAGGGTCTTCGCTAGTTGTAATAGCGGAAGGTTGGGTGGTAGGGCTAGTAGCCTCTACAGGTTCCTTACTAGTTGCAGTAGTAGGAACGTCGCTAGTCGTAGTAGCGGGAATAGGGGTATTAGTAGTATCCTCAGGATCACTATAATCAGCAGGGTTAGTAGGGCTGGGGACTTCTACTACTATACTGTTGGTAGTATAATGGCTGCAAGGTTGATGTAGTAGTGGTGTGTCTATTCCTTTCTGTGGAAGGAAAAAGCCGTATTTTTCAAAGTTAAAAATGCCGATACATTTGCGGCTAGCTGACCAAAGCTGATTTTTAATTAGTACCCCTTTAGCGGCATAGTGCTTTACACCGCTAATAATATTAATATCCAAGGTAGGAATATATAGGGCATTCTTGAGCTCTATAATACCCCATTTGGTAGGATTAACGCCCTGTAGCACAGTAAATCGTGCTGTGCCCCAACCAGTAGGGGAAATAGGGCCACTACCAGTAGTAATTACCGGCTTATCATCCTTCTCAAAATGGTGAAAAGTGGTGAAATGCTTCTTATCATTAACAATATGACAAGTGGAGCCTGTATCATAAAGGAGGGCATCCTTAGGGGTCCTGCCGCCTGATTTAGCACTATAGCTTATATCAGTGGATGTAGTGGAAGAAGAATAAGATATATTAGTATCCTGGGTATTATAGTTGCCTATAATAAAGGCCTCAACGTCTTGCTGATTGCTGCTAGAGTCCTGTTTCTTCTTCTGTTGCTGCTTCTTTTTCCTATTATTAGTAGAAGCGGCATTAGTAGTAGTAGGGCTAGTAGCCTCTACAGGGTCCTTGCTAGTCGTATTAATAGGACCGGAGATAGTAGGGCTAGTAGCCTCTACCAGTTCCTTGCTAATAATAATAGTAGGAACGTTACTATTTTGCCTACTAACTAAGCCTTGTATAAGGGTAGTTAGGGTATTCATCTGGGACTTCATATTGTCCATATCCAGCTGTAGTTGTGCATTAACATCAGCTTCAGTATCGGATTCAGGGACCTTATAGGATCCTGACTCTGCCATAGTGGGCAAAAAGGGTTTAAAAATCCGTTGAAAAATGGTGCCGATAGTTGTAAAAACAGAGGAATAACTAGCTGAATAGCTAGCAAAATAGTCGAATAACTGGTAAAATAGCCGAGTAACTAGCTAGACAGCTAGTAAATATAGTGGCTAGTAGCCTACTATAAAAGGTAACCGCAGAATATAGCGGCAGGTCTCAATATAAGAAGCACAGATGCCGTAGACGTTGTGCAAATCCGTATTATAGCGTTGGTATTCAAGGTGCTTATAGGTGCCGTAATATAAGGTGCCGTAATATAAGGTGCCGTAAGTGCCGTGAGTGCCGTAGGTGCCGTAATATAAAGGTGCCGTAAGTACCGTACCAAGAGGTGCTATAAGTGGGAGAGTATAACAAGTGCCGTATAGTGCAGTAAGAGTCGTGCACTAGGGGAAAAGGTGTTATACAGTGGTATAGTGTAAAGAATATTACACTATAAAATCCGTAGGTGCCGTAGGTTACTCCGAAAATAACGTAAGGTTACGCTAAATGTGCCGTAAGGTTACACCGTAAGTTGCCGTTAGGTACGCCGTTGATTGCCGCAGGGTAATGCCGTAGGTAACAAAGGGTAAGCCAAGGGTGATAAGGGTAAGCCGAGGGTACCAAAGGATAGCTATATTAGTAGTACTAATAAGCAAGAGAGACCAAGGGGTGAACACAAAAGAGGTAGGGTAAAAACAAAGAAGTAAAAACCCGGGCTCATAACCTATTGCAATTCTCAAGGTCACTATAAAAGCAGAGCCTTACTAGCTAGCTAGATGGCACAAGACTGTCTGCGACCTGTGAACTAATCTTAGTATAATACTAGATTTTTCACCAAGTCCTAAGACTATACAAGTGCTATAAAGCAAGGCAAGTGTAAAGGCAAGGCAAATATAAGATAACCAGAAAACGCAGGGAAGGTAAGAAGTTAAGAGGCATATAGTGCATTAACAGACTCGATTGTGCTGCCCTTCTACTATCTAGAAAGAAGGGGAAAAGCTATCCTATATATACACGAAGGAGGGGTGGGCCCAGGCATCCAAGGTAGCCAGTAAGAAAGCTCCCCGTAATGCTCGCTATGCCACGTATATAATACGTCAGCAGCCCCACTATATCCAGCCTTTCCAACCACCCTAACTACCGCACTAGTAATTAGCCACCACGCTAGTGACTAACCACCACGCTAGTGACTACCCACCACACTAGTGGACTAGCCACCACACTAGTAGGCCCACCACGCTAATTTAGCAATGCCACACCTTTTTTAATAAGGCCTACCTTACTTGATATACAGTAAATAATCCACTGAAAATCCTAAGGTAAAAGGCAAAGGCCTAAGGTTGGTAAGACTACCGTAAGTCCAAGAGGCGGTATAATGGTCAGAAGGTTAGTAGGCCAGTAGGGCATTAGGCTAGTAGCCTAGTAGGCTACTATAGGATTTTAACAACCTCTTTCCTAACCGCAAAAGAGTAAGCCGACCTATAGCTTGCTAATTAATTATACCGGGAAAGAAAGATTATAACCCTAAGAGACCCCTTTGAATAGTCTAACCGTATAAAGGTAGAAGCATTATAGGCCCGCGATATATTCCGATTTGTTACCTTTAATATTAGTAAATATAAAGCCTAACGTCTCTTTAACTTATGTATAGTACGAGAGATTAAGGGCAAAGGTATGGATATACTATACGAGAAGTCTAGGCTTATAATATAAGGTCATAGTGATAATAAAAAGCAATTAATATTAACTTAGTCCCCTATAATCTAATAGGCTAATCAATAGTTACTTATATTATTAGCCCTATTACTATAATGCTCTTACAGCTTATTTCTCTAGATACGTGATATTATATAGGCTTATATGCAGTTATTAACTACCCTTAATCGGTCGATTATCGCTAAGCTACTTAAGCAAATAGCCTACTAATACCCTAATAATACTATTATAGAAGTAGTAAAGCTACTATACGGAATAGCTAAGGCAGGCACCCACTAGTAGGCGATATACTTCCGGCACTATCGCGAGAAATTGGGCATAACTATATCAACCTATAACCCCTGTCTGCTGATATCTGGCGTTACTAACCGCACTAGCGATACTGACCGCAATATTATTAACCGTATTGATATTCCTAACTATACTGGCGATACTATATGCTTTGGTATTATAGGTATATAGACTAATAATACCTTTAGACTTAGTGACGATGCCTTTTTCTAACGGGAGGAATTAGAGCTCACTAAAGCAGGCTTTAATGCTAAGCCTAAAATGAAGCTATTGCTAATCATGCCCTTAATATTTAATGGATGTATATTGACGGCTACTACCGACGGCATAATGATATTATACTAGAAAGGTTAAAGCCAAAAAATCGCCACTATCGATAAGAATGCGCCTATAGCCTAGCATAATTATATCGAATAACGCGCTCGCGGTGCTTATATAGCTATAGTCTGCCAGCCTGAGGCATCCTTTGACCTGTCTATTGCAGTATAATACTAGCAACCTAACCCTAAAGATATCGCGAGGTTAAATAAGTGCCTTTAATAGTAGCGCAATAACTAGGATTGTGGCTTACGGTATATCAATCTAGCCCTTACTATAGCTAAGATCTTTATATTTATTGACGGATCCTTTGCCAATAATAAAGATTTAAGCTCCTAGATTGGTTATATGATTATACTAGGGAATGAGGTAGATATTGCGAATAATGCCTTCTAGCTGACCGGTAATATTATTACTTATAGCTCTATAAAGAGTAAGCGGGTAATGTGTAGCGTATTTGCTTTAGAGCTGTATAATATAGTATAAGGGGTCGATATCGTATATACGATAGGCACGACCCTTAATATAATTACTAGTAGGCTGGGATTACTAAAGATCCTTACGGTCGTATATATAGATTCGTTTTTATTATACGAATGCCTTATTAAGCTAGGTACTACTAAGGAAAAGAGGCTTATAATAGATATTATAGCCCTACGATAGTCATACGAGCGCCGGGAGATATATAAGATCCGTTAGATCAATAGGAATAATAATCTCGCCGATATAATAACTAAGGGAACGCCTAATAAAGCCTTTAATACCTTTATCGACTAAAATCAGGCTATTATATATATAGAAGGGTGGGTAAAAAGGCTAGTTAATATCTAACTGCATTTAGCTATAATTAGTAATATCATAGGTAGTAAGTATATGGTTTTTCCTATGTTCAATGTTGTATGTATTTACTGCTTTTACTGTATTTACTATTGCCCCTTTGTTTTGGCTGTGATACTCAATATACCGGCTGTGCGGTATAAGGCCGCGCGGCGCGATAGTATTATCGGCGGCATAACCTGCCGAGACCGTGCTGCACTTTTCTTTCTATATGTGCGCCTTATATCCTAGCGATTCTAATGTTTGCTTTTATAAAAAGAGAAGCTGCTAGTATCGGAATCGCTATCGCAAAGTGCCTAATTGGGCATAATTGGGCATATTGCGATGGATGTGCCGCGTATACCCATTACGCACGATATGGCCACTTTTGCCCTTATGCCCTTGAGCCCGGTAGGGTATATAGGCAGTCCGGCCCGACCGCGCCGAAGCATATGACTACGGCACGCATAAAAAGGCTATATCGTGTAATTACTCTTTTACTTCCTTTCTTTCCTTTTAGATAGTCAGTTATAATTAAAGAAGTAATTATACCTTTAACCGGTGACCTCACGGTACTTAATACTACGCGCGCGACCCTACGTATAACTGGGTACCCCGAGTTTATATCAATAATTTAAATATCGGTTCTTCCTAGACGATTTGCGAGGAATTAATTTTATATCCTTAAATTTCGGCCTATACAACTAGTACACTTTCACGGTACTATATACAGACTAGCGTTCTTTAATAAAATCGGCCGTATACTTTTCTATATTAATCGTAGGGGCGTTTAACCTAGATATTATCCTATGCACAATATGAAATGCATTATTATACTCGAGCTTAAGGCATATCCTAAGGTCGACCCATATCACTAAAGCATATTAGCACAATAGGAAATCACAATACTATACACATACTTACTTTTGCACTAACGCAAAACTTTTTGACTGGAGGCCTTCAAGTCTATGAAGCCCCTTATCTAATCAAACATAGCAGTAAAATCATTAAGATTAAACTTTACTTCTAGGTCGTAGCGGATAACTCTAAGGTCGGAAATATTTTTAAATCTATTATATTCTTCGCATAAGCGTCTAATATAGTTCTAATAAGAATTAGCGAAGAACTAATATTATAGATTATAATACATATACAGAAGTATATAATAGCCCGACTTTTCTAAGTATTCGATAGGCTAATGAACTTTTTGTGACTATATTATAGGTAGTATTCTTTTTGCTCGTTAGACTTAATACCACTAAAGTAAAATATTAAAGCTATAGTCTCTAGTGATCGATCGAAACTAACTAGATATATAGCACGATATATCAGTTCGAACTCTAATATAGCCTATCGAATCTTAATAGTCTATTTTTGCGATGCCCATTAATACTTCTTAGTTTAGACTTATAATGCTTTACTAGCGTCCTCTATAGATATATTTATAGCCTATTAAAGTTAAAACAACCTAGTTATATCACTATAATGGCAATTAGCGACTAACTTAAAGCCTATCTATCTACTTTAAGATAGACTTATTTGCCTAAGGGGATACCTAACTACTGCGAGTGCTTAATGACGATTGTGAATTATATAGTAGTGGCGGTAGCAATCTATCGCGAAGTAGTAAAGGGTCTATCTAGGAGTCCTTTATATCTAGATAGCTATTGGGAACATTAGGAGAGCTATAGTAAGATATTATACTAGACGATATAGTCTCTATAGCTAGACAAAGTATTTTCGCGGCTAGATAAGGTATTTTCGCGGCTAAATAAGCAGTTATTACGGTCAGATAGATAGCAGTCAGCAGGGCTTTTATAGCGTAATAGAAATAGTATTAGAAAAGAGTAATAGAGGTTGCAAAAGGACGGGATAGGAAAAAGGAAAGAAAAAGAATATCGATTCTAGGGATATAGCGCCATTTCTATTTCTTATATTAGGTATTTAGACGGTTGTAGGAAGGAGCGAGCGATAAGGTAATAAGGGGATTAGATGGGTTGAGTTAAAATATTAGAAGTGGGTAGGGTACGGACTAAATTAGGCAGTTTTTACCCCACCCCACCCTCCTATCTACTGCGTCACTAATATTATGAGATAATAAGATAAAAATAAATAGCAAAAAAAAAAAGTAATAATAAGTCTACGTTCTTGGTTATACTAAATATCTACGATAAAATTAACGATACTTATAATCAACCAATATACTACGATTTAGTCCTTTTAGACTAGATATTAATAGACTATAGTATCTAACTATTCGATAAGCGGAAGACTTTAGTAAATAGGTTGTAAATCAGATAGACAATAGATAATAAGCGGATAGCGAATATAACTTTGGTACTACAGAGCCAGCCTATAGTGCATATAGTGCTATACCATTGCGAAATACTTTAGAAATATAAGATACTACTCAACTTCCAGATAATAGGGTTAAAGATTAGTTATATCGTATTAGTAGACCTAGCGAATTAAATGATAAGGAGAGCGATAAGCAAGAGCCTTAATTTCCTAATAATACTTTAGATATTAATATATAGCCCGAGCAGGAGAACTATAAAACTAGGATAGATATAGAAGCTGCCTTTAACTTAGTTAATACTATTTTGCGTTATATAGAAGTTTAAGACCCTCCCTAAGCCTAGAACCTAATAGATAACCTAATAGAGAGCATTAATAGTGGATAAGGCAGTCGCCTCTAGTTAGAGGAGATAGATAACTATCCCGACGATTATAAATTCGATAACAATAATGCCTTATAAGCTATACTTTAAGTCGATATTTAAAAAGGCCCTAGCGATATTAATAATTACAGTAGGAATAAGGCAGTATTACGATATTTATCTATACCGCACGATAATTATAATACGCTAGGTGCGACGCTATATATAGGTGCAAATAATAGGGTTTTACATTAATTAAAGTCGTATAAAGAATAAAACTTAGATAATATTAATATTCGTACTAACTAGCTAGCTCGGCGATATATTAAAGATATAATAATAGAAGTTAAGTAAGAATTAATCCCTCCTATGCTATTATGCTTTGCAATAGCCTTAATTATTTAGGAAGAGTATAATAATATAACACAATAAGGTTACCGGGAGCTAGTAGAGATTCTTTAACTTATAGATAATATTAACCAGCTAAAAGAATTATTAGTTCGTAAGGATATGCTCCAAAAGCACCTATAATGCAGCCTGCCAATTATAGTATTATAGAAGAAAATGCTATAGTTAGATAAAATACTACTACCATTACGATCCAAACTACAAGAGGATTTACTAGTATTTAATATATAAGATATCCTTTAAGTTTTTTTAAGCTCTAAAACTAATTTGCAAAAAATTTACTGCGGTATGGCTTATCTTATTAATAATGATATTTTAGAACTATAGTAGGCTCGCTAGTAGGGTGAGTTAATTAGAACTACCTTAGGATACTATACTTACGATACTATTAGCTAGCCTATCTAGCCTTTAGATTTTATTTATTGGAAATACTTAGAGAGCTTTTGCGATATAATTCACACTAGTAGGGTCGCATATATTGGCTTAGACTTCTGGCATTTAACGCTAGAGGGTATACGTAGGAAGCCCGTTATTAAGGTCTAGATGGTATACCCAGCTAGCGCACTGCCGCCTAATATAGCATAGCAATAGGGTCAGGCTATCTTTTCATAATAATCCTTAGGATATAAAGAACTAGTTATTATAATTAATTAGCGATATATTATCTTACTAGAATAAATCGTTAACTGTATACCGTAGGTTTATATGGACTATCAATTCGACCTAACCTAGAACTATCTATATCTACTATCTGCATCCTATACTATCTATTATTTTTATGATAGCTAGTACTAGGCCTTTCGCCCAATATAGCTTATAATACCTCTCTATAGCAAAAAAGAAATAAAAGAATTTAGAAGGGAATATTTGCTTGCTTACTTTATAGATCTAAATATTATTTCGCTTCCATTATTTTTATTTGCTGATGCATTTAGCCTATTTCGCAATATATATCGGTCGCTTAAAGGAATTTATCTTATACCGCAATACTTATACCGTAATATTCGCAATAAGCGCAGTAGCATACTGTTAAAATCCTATAGTAGCCTACTAGGCTGCTGGCCTTATGCCCTACTGGCCTACTAACCTTCTGGCCCTTATACCGCCTCTTGGACTTATGGTAGTATTACCTTAGGCCTTTGCCTTTTACCTTAAGGATTTTCAGTGGATTATTTACTGTATATCAAGTAAGGTAGGCCTTGTTGAAAAAGGTGTGGCATTGCTAAATTAGCGTGGTTGCCTACTAGCGTGGTGGCGGCCTACTAGCGTGGTGTGGCATTGCTAAATTAGCGTGGTGGCCTACTAGCGTGGTGGCTAGTCCACTAGTGTGGTGGTTAGTCATTAGCGTGGTGACTAGTTACTAGTGCGGTGGTTAGGGTGGTTGGAAAGGCTGGATATAGTGGGGCTGCTAACGTATTATATACGTGGCATAGCGAGCATTACGGGGAGCTTTCTTACTAGCTACCTTAGATGCCTGGGCCCACCCCTCCTTCGTGTATATATAGGATAGCTTTTCCCCTTCTTTTTAGATAGTAGAAGGGTAGCACAATCGAGTCTGTTAATACACTATATGCCTCTTAACTTTTTACCTTCCCTGCGTTTTCTGGTTATCTTATATTTGCCTTGCCTTTACACTTGCCCTGCTTTATAGCACTTGTATAGTCTTAGGACTTGGTGAAAAATCTAGTATTATACTAAGATTAGTTCACAGGTCGCAGACAGTCTTGTGCCATCTAGCTAGCTAGTAAGGCTCTGCTTTTATAGTGACCTTGAGAATTGCAATAGGTTATGAGCCCGGGTTTTACTTCTTTGTTTTAACCCTACCTTTTTGTGTTCACCCCTTGGTCTCTTTTGCTTATTAGTACTACTAATATAGCTATCCTTTGGTATCTTCGGCTCACCCTTATTAACTTCGGCTTACCTATTATCACCTTTGGCTTACCCTTATTACCTACGGTATTACCCTACGGCAATCAACGGCGTACCTAACGGCAACTTACGGCGTAACCTCACGGCACTTTTAGCGTAACCTTACGTTATTTTCGGCGTAACCTACGGCACCTACGGATTTTATAGTGTGATATCTACCATACTATACCACTGTATAACACCTTTGCACCTAGTGTACGACACCTACTGCACTATACGGCACCTGTTATATTCTTCCACTTATAGCATGGTACGGCATTTACGGCACCTTTTATATTACGGCACCTATAGCACCCACGGCACCTACGGCACCTACAGCACCTACGGCACTTACGGCACCTTTATATTACGGCACCATATAAGCACCTTGAATACCAACGCTATAATACGGACTTGCATAACGCCTACGGCATCCGTGCTTTTTTATATTGAGACCTGCCGCTATATTCTGCGGTTACCTTTTATAGTAGGCTACTAGCCACTATATTTACTAGCTGTCTAGCTAGTTACTCGGCTATTTTACCAGTTATTCGACTATTTTGCTAGCTATTTAGCTAGTTATTCCTCTGTTTTTACAACTATCGGCACCATTTTTCAACGGATTTTTAAACCCTTTTTGCCCACTATGGCAGAGTCAGGATCCTATAAGGTCCCTGAATCCGATACTGAAGTTGATACTAATGCACAGCTACAGCTAGATATGGACGATATGAAATCCCAGATGAATATACTAACTGACCTTATACAGGGCCTAGTTAGTAGGCAAAATAACGACACCCAGGCTACCTAGGCTACTAATAAGAAGCCTACTAAAGCCACTGAAGCTGGACCTTCCACTAAGACTACCACTAAAGATGATGATAGTGAAGCTGACGTTATGGAAATCGACCAACCTTCTACTCCTATAAAATATAAGGGTAAAGAGCCTATTTATACAATGCTACCAACAACTATTACCAACCAAATTAGTGATGGGGCTATTAAAGAATTAGCTAAGACTGCCAACCGCTTTAAGGAGTCCCAAAAGCTAAAAAGTCCCTATAATTTCGACCAGTGGAAGCAGGCTCTTACAATACAACTCAGGGCCTTTAAAATAGCTAATTTTGTCAACGACCCCTCTATAGCAAGGCATTTTGATGAGTCTGAGCAGGCACTTCTACTACTAATGCTAAAGAATAGCTGTGGTGAAGAAGCTGCAGAGGCTATAGACTGGTGTAATGACCCAGAGGAAGCTTACCTTTTGCTAGTAGCTCAGTACTGCCACTCACCAGAAGTACAGCGGGCACACTTATACCCTACCTTTCACACCCTTACACTTACCGGTTATAAAGGCACTTTAGAGGCTTTTAACAGCGAATTTAACAGCTATATTTCTCGCCTTAGAATTCTAGGTTCTAAAATCGACTCTTTCGACCAAGTTAACCAGTATCTTTAGGCTGTAGAGGGGGTATTTACCCGCTGGACGGAACGCCAACGCTCTATGATTAGGGCTTATAGCGCCCAAGGTGTTATTAATAGCAGCAAATTTAACCTCCAGTATTTTATGGTTGACCTATTAGAAGAACAGCGTTCTAAAGGGTCTTCTAAGGTGGCTGCTAATAACCTTAAGCAGCTTAAGGCTTCCAAGGACCCTAAAAAAGGGTCTGCTAATGCCGCTTCTACTACTAATAATAGTAAGAATAATTCCACTAATAATAGGAAAAAGAAGCAGCAACAGAAGAAGAAACAAGACTCTAACAATAGCAGCAAACAGCAAGATGTTGAGGCCTTTATTATAGGCAACTATAATACCCAGGATACTAATATATCCTATTCCTCTTCTTCTACCACTATATCCACTGATAACCAGCCCTTAGCTATAAGCTATAGTGCTAAATCAGGCGGTAGGACCCCGAAGGATGCCCTTCTTTACGATACAGGCTCCACTTGTCATATTGTTAATGATAAGAAGCATTTCACCACTTTTCACCACTTTGAGAAGGATGATAAGCCTGTTATTACTACTGGTGGTAGCCCTATTTCCCCTACTGGTTGGGGCACGGCACGATTTACTGTGCTATAGGGCGTTAATCCCACCAAATGGGGTATTATAGAGCTCAAGAATGCCCTATATATTCCTACCTTGGATATTAATATTATTAGCGGTGTAAAGCACTATGCCGCTAAAGGGGTATTAATTAAAAATCAGCTTTGGTCAGCAAGCCGTAAATGCATCGGCATTTTTAACTTTGAAAAATACGGCTTTTTCCTTCCA
The DNA here is from genome assembly GCF_000687475.1 of Ustilaginoidea virens. Lineage (NCBI taxonomy): Eukaryota > Fungi > Ascomycota > Sordariomycetes > Hypocreales > Clavicipitaceae > Ustilaginoidea > Ustilaginoidea virens. Next base: position 3,379,830 of record NC_057316.1, read on the forward strand.
CAGAAAGGAATAGACACACCACTACTGCATCAACCTTACAGCCATTATACTGTTACTAATAGTATAACAGTAGAGGTCCCCAGCCCTACTAACCCTGCTGATTATAGTGATCCTGAGGATACCACTATTACCCCTATTCCTACTACTGCAACTAGTAAGGAACCTGTAGAGGCTACTAGCCCTACTACCAACTCTCCCGCTATTACGACTAGCGAAGAGCCCGCTATTACGACTAGCGAAAATCCCGTAGTGGCTACTAGCCCTACTCCTGCCCCTATAGCTGCTGATACAGAATATCAGAAGTTATTACAGTTAGCCGGCATTTGGCATGTACGGCTAGGGCATATAGGTATTCAGCTACTTAAAAAGACTTATGCTAATACCCCTGGTCTTCCTAACCTTAATAAGGTTAAAGATGCTGATTTTCGCTGCCTAGCCTGTATACAGGCTAAGAAGGTTAGAAGACCTTCTAAAGATGCGATTCCAAATCCAGCTAAATGCCTGGATATTATAGAAGGTGATACTTTTGCTATATCACCTATGCCATATAACAAACGACCTGTTGCCCTTATATTAGTAGACAGAAAATCCCGATTCCGCTGGCTTTACTTACTACCTAATAGGGAAGGCACTGTTGTATTTAAAGCATTACAGAGCTTTATATAGAGCCTACAGGTCAGATATGGCAAAACGCCTGTTGAATTCCACTATGATGGTGGAAATGAAATTAACAAAATGCTTAGTAATTGGCTTGTCGAACAGGGCATAACTTTTAATACATCTTGCCCCTATATTCACGAACAAAACGGCCTAGCTAAGCGGTCCATTAGGGTTATAGCTGATAGACTACGTGCTACTATAGCCTGGTCAAGGCTACCATCTAACCTCTGGTCTGCTGTAATTACTGGCGTTGTTATGCTAGTAAATATAATAGCTGTTACTAACAGACCTTCTAGCCCCTATCAGGAGCTACTAAAGGATTACGACTAGATAATACCGGAGCACTATTCTGACCTTATTAACCTTAGGGCTATTGGAGCAGCTATTGAAGTGCTTATACCACACGAAAAGCGTGTAAAAAGCCGCAAATTAGCGCCCCGTACTAAGCCTAGTAGGCTCTTTGCCACTCTAGGTAATAATACCTACCTGGTCTACCTTCTAAAGAAGAAGGTTGTTATTAAAATAACTTTTATTACCTTTATTCACTAAAATGAAGGTATAGGCCCTATTTTTAGTGGCCTAGAAGGAGACTTTCATAGAGGGCAAAATACAGGTTTAGAGGGGGTATCTAACAGAGAACCTGCTATTTTACTGGATGACCTAGAAAGCATACCGGACCCTACTAACCTTACTAATATTACTAATACTAATGTTATACCGGATGACTTGGAAAGCATGCCGGACCCTACTAATACTAGCGTTATTAATACTAATGCTACCTTGGATAACCGTCCTATATTACAGTCCCCGGCTACTGCAAAGGATGACCTTATAGATATCCTTACTAGCCTTACTCCTGCCGACCTTATTGGCCCTGCCGACCTTGCTGGCCCTGCTGGCCCTGCTGGCCCTGCTATACCTGCTAGCCCTACCGACCCTACTAGCCCTACCGACTTATTCCCTAATTAGGATTTATACCACCTGATATAGGATTCCTGCTATACAGCTAAGCGTAAGCTAGCTAAAAAGGCCCCTGATGGTACGCCTAATAGCTGGAAGGATGTGCTACGATGCCCTGAAAAAGAAAAAGACCTTTGGATAAAGGCACTATTTAAGGAATTCGAGCAGCTTTTGGATACTAAAGTTTTCCAGTTTATTCCTAAGTCTAGCATTCCTATTGATAGGAAAATTATACGCAATAGGCCTGTTTTTCGGGTTAAAAAGGATGCTAATAATCAGCCTATAAAATATAAGGCTAGATTAGTTATCAAGGGCTTTATGCAAGTCGAAGGAAAGGACTTTCAGTATACCTATGCTTCTACCTCTATCCCACCCACCTGGAGGGTTATACTAGCTTTGGCTGCTAGCAATAACTGGGAGATAGAGCAAATCGACTTTATAGGCGCCTTCCTAAATAGCGAACTTTCTGAGACTATTTATATGGATATCCCTAATAGATTCCTTGAATTTATAGAGAGCTTATTACTAACTGATAGCAAGCTTTGGTCTAATATACAGCGCTAATGGCTACTAACTTTACTTAAAGAAGCTGGATTCGACCCTTCTGTTAAGCAAGCTATCTTGCTAAAGAAGGCCCTATACGGGCTAAAATAAGCACCCCGCGAATGGCAACACCGGCTAAAAGACCTGATTTCTAGTGAAGGTGTTAAAATCCTATAGTAGCCTACTAGGCTGCTGGCCTTATGCCCTACTGGCCTACTAACCTTCTGGCCCTTATACCGCCTCTTGGACTTACGGTAGTCTTACCAACCTTAGGCCTTTGCCTTTTACCTTAGGATTTTCAGTAGATTATTTACTGTATATCAAGTAAGGTAGGCCTTATTAAAAAAGGTGTGGCATTGCTAAATTAGCGTGGTTGCCTACTAGCGTGGTGGCGGCCTACTAGCGTGGTGTGGCATTGCTAAATTAGCGTGGTGGCCTACTAGCGTGGTGGCTAGTCCACTAGTGTGGTGGTTAGTTACTAGTGCGGTGACTAATTACTAGTGCGGTGGTTAGGGTGGTTGGAAATGTCGGATATAGCGGGGTTGCTGACGTATCATAGCGAGCATTACGGGGAGCTTTCTTACTGGCTACCTTGGATGCCTGGGCCCACCCCTCCTTCGTGTATATATAGGATAGCTTTTCCCCTTCTTTCTAGATAGTAGAAGGGCAGCACAATCGAACCTGTTAATGCACTACATGCCTCTTAACTTCCACCTTCCCTGCGTTTTTGGTTATCTTATATTTGCCTTGCCTTTACACTTGCCCTGCTTTATAGCACTTGTATAGTCTTAGGACTTAGTGAAAAATCTAGTATTTATACTAAGATTAGTTCACAGGTCGCAGACAGTCTTGTGCCATCTAGCTAGCTAGTAAGGCTCTGCTTTTATAGTGACCTTGAGAATTGCAATAGGTTATGAGCCCGGGTTTTTACTTCTTTGTTTTTACCCAACCTCTTTTGTATTCACCCCTTGGTCTTTCTTGCTTATTAGTACTACTAATATAGCTATCCTTTGGTATCTTCGGCTTACCCTTATTAACTTTGGCTTACCTATTATCACTTTTGGCTTACCCTCTATTACCTACGGTATTACCCTGCGGCAATCAACGGCGTACCTAACGGCAACTTACGGCGTAACCTTACGGCACTTTTAGCGTAACCTTACGTTATTTTCGGAGTAACCTACGGCACCTACGGATTTTATAGTGTAATATTCTTTACATTATACTACTGTATAACACCTTTTCCTTTAGTGCACGACTTTTACTGCACTATTCGGCACCTGCTATACTCTCCCACTTATAGCACCTTTGGTACGGCACTTACGGCACCTTTTTATATTACGGCACCTACGGCACCTACGGCACTTACGGTACCTTTATATTACGGCACCATATAAGCACTTTTAACACCAACGCTATAATACGGACTTGCACAACGCCTACGGCATCTGTGCTTTTATATTGAGACCTGCCGCTATACTCTGCGGTTACCTTTTATAGTAGGCTACTAGCCACTATATTTACTGGCTATTTTACCAGTTATTCAACTATTTTGCTAGCTATTTAGCTGGTTATTCATCTGTTCCTACAGCTATTGGCACCATTTGTAACGACTTTTAGCCACTATAATGGCACAGTCTAGGCCTTCCACTTATAAGGCCACTTTAGATTCCGACTCTAAAGCTGATCTTACTGTACAACTACAGCTAGATATGGACTATATTAAGTCCCAGATGAACACCCTAACTATCCTTTTACAAGGCTTAGTTAGTAGGCGAAATAGTAACATTCCTACTATTATAATTAGCAAGGAACTAGTAGAGGCTACTAGCCCTACTATCTCCGGTCCTACTAATATGAACAGCAAGGACCCTATAGAGGCTACTAGCCCTACTACTACTAATGCCGCTTCTACTAATAATAGCAAGAATAATTCTACTAATAATAGGAAAAAGAAGCAGCAAAAGAAGAAGGAACAGGACTCTAATATTAGCAGCAAACAGCAAAATGTCGAGTCCTTTATTATAGGCAATTATAATACCCAGGATATTAATATATCCTATTCTTCTTCTTCTTCTACCACTATATCCACTGATATAAGCTATAGTGCTAAATCAGGCGGCAGGACCCCTAAGGATGCCCTCCTTTATGATACAGGCTCCACTTGTCATATTGTTAATGATAAGAAGCATTTCACCACTTTTCACCATTTTGAGAAGGATGATAAGCCGGTAATTACTACTGGTGGTGGCCCTATTTCCCCTACTGGTTGGGGCACAGCACGATTTACTGTGCTACAGGGCGTTAATCCTACCAAATGGGGTATTATAGAGCTCAAGAATGCACTATATATTCCTGCCTTGGATATTAACATCATTAGCGGTGTAAAGCACTATGCCGCTAAAGGGGTACTAATTAAAAATCAGCTTTGGTCAGCAAGCCGTAAATGCATCGGCATTTTTAACTTCGAAAAATACGGCTTTTTCCTTCCACAGAAAGGAATAGACACACCACTACTGCATCAACCTTGCAGCCACTATACTAATAGTATAGTAGTAGAGGTCCCCAGCCCTACTAACCCTACTGATTATAGTGATCCTGAGGATACCACTATTACCCCCGTTCCTACTACTGCGACTAATAAGGAACCTGTAGAGGCTACTAGCCCTACTACCCAACCTTCCGCTATTACGACTAGCGAAGACCCTGTAGAGGTTACTAACCCTACTCCTGCCCCTATAGCTACTGATACAGAATATCAGAAGCTATTACAATTAGCCGGCATTTGGCATATACGGCTAGGGCATATAGGTATTCAGCTGCTTAAAAAGACCTGTGCTAATACCCCTGGTCTACCTAACCTTAATAAGGTTAAAGATGCTGATTTTCGCTGTCTAGCCTGTATACAGGCTAAGAAGGTTAGAAGACCTTCTAAAGATGCGATACCTAATCCAGCTAAATGCCTGGATATTATAGAAGGTGATACTTTTGCTATATCACCTACACCATACAATAAACGACCTATTGCCCTTATATTAGTGGACAGAAAATCCCGATTCCGTTGGCTTTACTTACTGCCTAATAGGGAAGGCACTATTGTTTTTAAAGCATTACAGAGCTTTATACAGAGCCTACAGGTCAGATATAGTAAAACGCCTGTTGAATTCCACTATAATGGTGGAAATGAAATCAACAAAATGCTTAGTGATTGGCTTGTCGAACAGGGTATAGCTTTTAATACCTCTTGCCCTTATATTCACGAACAAAACGGCCTAGCTGAGCGCTCCATTAGGGTTATAGCTGATAGGCTACGTGCTACTATAGCCTGGTCAAGGCTACCATCTAACCTCTGGTCCGCTGTAATTACTGGCGTTGTTATGCTAGTAAATATAACAGCAGTTACTAACAGACCTTCTAGCCCCTATCAGGAGCTACTAAAGGATTACGACCAGATAACACCGGAGCACTACCCTGACCTTATTAACCTTAGGGCTATTGGAGCAGCTATTGAAGTGCTTATACCACACGAAAAGCGTGTAAAAAGCCGCAAATTAGCGCCCCGTACCGAGCCTGGTAGGCTCCTTGCCACTCTAGGTAATAATACCTACCTAGTCTACCTTCTAAAGAAGAAGGTTATTACCAAAACAACTTTTATTACCTTTATTTATCAAAATGAAGGTATAGGCCCTATTTCTAGTGGCCTAGAAGGAGACTTTCACAGAGGGCAAAATATAGGTTCAGAGGGGGTATCTAGCAGTAAAGAACCTGCTATTTTACTAGATGACCTAGAAAGCATACCGGACCCTACTAACCTTACTAGCATTACTAACACTAATGCTATACCGGATGACCTAGAAAACATGCCGGACCCTACTAATTTTACCAGCGTTACTAATACTAATGCTACCCCGGATGATATTACTAACACTAATGCCACCGTGGATTACCTTCCTAAGTCAGAAGGTACTATAATACAGTCCCCGGCTACTGCAAAGGATGACCTTATAGATATCCTTACTAGCCTTAATCCTACCAATATTGCTGACCCTACTGGCCCTGCTGGCCCTGCTGGCTCTGCTATACCTGCTAGCCCTACTAACCCTACCAGCCCTACCGACTTACTCCCTAATTATGATTTATATCACCTAATATGGGATTCCTGCTATGCAGCTAAGCGTAAGCTAGCTAAAAAGGCCCCTGATGGTACGCCTAATAGCTGGAAGGATGTGCTACGAAGTCCTGAAAAAGACCTTTGGATAAAGGCACTATTTAAGGAATTTGAGCAGTTATTGGATACTAAAGTCTTCCAATTTATTCCTAAGTCTAGCGTTCCTATTGATAGGAAAATTATACGCAATAGGCCTGTTTTTCGGGTTAAAAAGGATGCCAATAATCAGCCTATAAAATATAAGGCTAGATTGGTTGTTAAGGGTTTTATGCAAGTCGAAGGAAAGGACTTTCAGCATACCTATGCTTCTACCTCTATCCCACCTACCTGGAGGGTTATACTAGCTTTGGCTGCTAGTAATAACTGGGAAATAGAGCAGATCGACTTTATAGGCGCCTTCCTAAATAGCGAACTTTCTGAGACTATTTATATAGATATCCCTGACGGATTTCTTGAATTTACGGAAAGTCTACTAACTGATAGCAAGCTTTGGTCTAATATATAGCGCCAACGGCTACTAACTTTGCTTAAAGAAGCTGGATTTAACCCTTCTATTAAGCAAGCTATCTTGCTAAAGAAGGCCCTATACGGGCTAAAACAAGCACCCCGCGAATGGCAACACCGGCTAAAAGACCTGATTTCTAGTGAAGGCTTCTTACCTTTAGCATCTGATGCTGCCGTCTTTTATAATAAGCAAACCAGCACCTTTATCGTCACTTATATTGACGACTGCCTATTAGTTGGTCCAAATATAACTTATATTAACCAGCTAAAAAGGAAATTCCATAAGGTCTATGCTATAGAAGACCGCGGTCCGGCTTCCTTCTTCCTAGGCGTACAGATTATACGAAATAGGAAGGAAGGTCTATTATGGCTACACCAAGCCCAATTTATAGCAGAGGTCTTAGCTAAATTCGGCTTACAGGATACTAAACCTCAGCTAATTCCACTTCAACCAGGGATTCTAAATGAATCTAGTGGAAAAGACCTCAGCCCTACTGATCAGAGCCTTTATCAGAGCCTTACTGGCACTATAATGTGGCTTATGATGATGACTAGGCCCGACCTAGCATTTCCTACCCAATACCTCTCTCGGTTTATGTCTAAGGCAACTAATGTGCATTTAAATGCTGCGAAAGGCAGCTTTAGCTACCTTAAAGGCACTGAGAACCTAGCTATTTGCTTTACTAAAAGCAATCAACAGCCTATTATAACCGCTTATTCTGATAGCGATTTTGCTGGCTGTAAAGAAACCTCTAAATCTACTGGAGGCTTCCTTACTACTATTAATAGTGGTCCTATTAGCTGGCGTTCTAAGCGAGCCTCTTTAGTAGTGCTATCTACTTTAGAAGCTGAATCTAATGCATTACTTGAGACTATCCGTGAGGTACAGTGGCTTTCTAACCTTTATAAGGAGCTAGAAATTGATATTTTACGCCCTATACCGCTATATTGCGATAACCAGGGCTCCATTTCGAATTCTAACGACCCTAATCAGCATGCTCGCACTAAGCATACGCTATTAAAATTCCGGTATATTAGGGAGCAAGCCCAGCTGGGCTTGGTTAAAATTACCTATTTACCTACTAATAGTATGCCTACTGACGGTCTTACGAAGCCACTGCCGGGCCCTAAATTTACTAGGTTCCGCGAGTTACTAGGTCTTAGGGCCTGCTAACTTATACTAACTTACTTTTACTAAGGTTTTTCTTATGTTTTTCCTTAGCACTTTTTACTGCATTTTCTTTCCCTATCCTTTATACGATTAGCTTGCTACTACAGTAGCTAATCAGAGGGGGTGTTAAAATCCTATAGTAGCCTACTAGGCTGCTGGCCTTATGCCCTACTGGCCTACTAACCTTCTGGCCCTTATACCGCCTCTTGGACTTACGGTAGTCTTACCAACCTTAGGCCTTTGCCTTTTACCTTAGGATTTTCAGTAGATTATTTACTGTATATCAAGTAAGGTAGGCCTTATTAAAAAAGGTGTGGCATTGCTAAATTAGCGTGGTTGCCTACTAGCGTGGTGGCGGCCTACTAGCGTGGTGTGGCATTGCTAAATTAGCGTGGTGGCCTACTAGCGTGGTGGCTAGTCCACTAGTGTGGTGGTTAGTTACTAGTGCGGTGACTAATTACTAGTGCGGTGGTTAGGGTGGTTGGAAATGTCGGATATAGCGGGGTTGCTGACGTATCATAGCGAGCATTACGGGGAGCTTTCTTACTGGCTACCTTGGATGCCTGGGCCCACCCCTCCTTCGTGTATATATAGGATAGCTTTTCCCCTTCTTTCTAGATAGTAGAAGGGCAGCACAATCGAACCTGTTAATGCACTACATGCCTCTTAACTTCCACCTTCCCTGCGTTTTTGGTTATCTTATATTTGCCTTGCCTTTATACTTGCCCTGCTTTATAGCACTTGTATAGTCTTAGGACTTAGTGAAAAATCTAGTATTTATACTAAGATTAGTTCACAGGTCGCAGACAGTCTTGTGCCATCTAGCTAGCTAGTAAGGCTCTGCTTTTATAGTGACCTTGAGAATTGCAATAGAAGGTTTTTTACCTTTAGCTTCTGATGCTGCCGTCTTTTATAATAAGCAAACCAGCACCTTTATCGTCACTTATGTTGACGATTGCCTATTAGTTAGTCCAAATATAACTTATATTAACCAGCTAAAAAGGAAATTTCATAAGGTCTATGCTATAGAAGACCGCGGTCCGGCTTCCTTTTTCCTAGGCATATAAATTATACGAAATAGGAAGGAAGGTTTATTATGGCTACACCAAGCCCAATTTATAGCAGAGGTTGTCAGAATGAAATTATTTATTGTTATTTTAGTTTATTATTTTTGGATATCTATCGCCGACAATCTCTACACATCGCCGCATCATCAGATTGAGAAAAGTATTAAGTATTCAGTACTTATATGTATATGGCGGCTGCTAGTAAAGTTGAGTACCCAGTACTTACATACATTCCCTCACGCGCAAACATATGATGCATCACAAATTGATCACACCACTTTATCGTCGCAAATCTCGATGCACTACAAATGCATATTTCGCCACATATCTATGATATCACAGTATGGTCATGACATTCACGTCAGATTGATTTCACTAGGGATGTTCTATGTTGGAATATTATGTATTTAAATCCCTAGATATTCCTACCCAAATAGTGGGAGGAATATATGGGGAGGAAGCAAGTATGCAGAATTAATGCACATCAGATTGTCCCTACGCCTTAGTCTCGTATCTTATCTGTGCCGTTACTTTACCTTACTGCGATTTTACCATTCCACTGCCTTTATCCTTCGCATACTGCATTATCTTAGCAGGCGCAAAAAACACCGTTTTTGTTTAACAGTTATGAGCCCGGTTTGCACCCGGTAAATCGCTTTATTCTATCTATTTTATCCTTTCGATTTCTCTCCGACTATTATTCGCGTGCATTTATTGCCAGCTGCACGCCGACAAATTACCAGCTGGTCCGACGGATTACCAGCTGTTTCCCCCTTTTATTATATACGCAAACAACTGCGTACTGACTTTAGCCAGCTGCACGCAGCTGTGCATAGGTTTGCAAGAGTGCAATTACGCATTCTATGCAATATCAATCTTTTCTTGCTGCTATATTTCTTATACCTCTGTGCTAATATTATTACTAGGACCGTATAAACGCGTGATAAATAGCGTGCAAACCAGCACAATCGCGCATTTTCACATTGCAATTCTGTCACCTTAATCCGACCTTCGCCGTACAACGCGCAATAGGCATACCGACTGCTTACCTACGCACCTTCTATTATATCGTCGCTATCTTGCCAGACGATTTTCTACGATTAAATATTCTTTCCGACGAAGAAATCAGCCTCAGGCAAAAGTTCTGCTAGGGCACCCGTGCCGCCATACAAATTGCTAGTGCAAGGCACAGCCCAAAAGAACGCAGCAGTGCCGATACATTTGCCTGCGCGAAACATTTCTTCTGACTTAGGAAGCCGGCAAGCGACTTTTGACTACTAAGGCCGGAAGACCATAAGTGTGGTATATTGTGACTGGATTGACTGGATTGACCACCTGGATTGATCCCTTTTGCCTAGGACTATTTACCGGGACTATTTTGCCCTTTGGATTTACTTGGACCTTTATCCGTTAGATTTTCTTTGACTAAGGCTAGGTTGTTATTCTTTCTTATTGTTATTCTTTCCTATCTATCTTACCTATCCTACCTATCCTACCCATCCTACCTATCCTACCTATCCTGCCTTTCTTACCTATTCCACTATGGCTACCAATACCGACCTGGGGAACCCGGCAAACTTCCAACTGCTAGGCAGTAAAGACTGGTTTAAATGGATCTCGATTATTGAGAAGTTCGCTGTCAACGAAAATATCTGGGCCTATATCAACCCTTCTATGCAAGATAGGCCTACTTTACAACAACCCGTTGAGCCTACTGCTTCTACCATCAAGCCTTATGCTTCCTCTATCCTTGACCTCGACGATTCTGATTTTACTAGGTTGCAGTATATAACGAATGTCTATAGGACTGCCCTACAGGATTATAAGGATAAGAAAAAGGCTCTCGTCAATATCCAACGTTGGATTATCGCAACTATAGGCAACTACTACGATACCATAAGCCAGGAGAATGATGTTGCCGCACAGCTATACCTGTTAAAACAACGCTTGCAGCCCACCACTTGGGACCATGAAAAAGATATCCGCCAACGCTATACAGCTGTACTGCGAAGTCCTAATAGGACTAAGATATCCAGCTGGATTACTTCCTACAAGAAAGTCCTTGCAGAAGCTATTAATATCAACATACCAGATACACAAGGACTCCGACCAACCCAGGATTTTATCGACGCCGTGGAATCTATTGCACCAGCCTTTTCTAATTATTGGAAGAATAGAATCAAGGAAAAGCAACGCAATAATAAAGAAGGATGGGAGAAGAAGATACCCGACGGTCATTATATCAGTGATTTATTCGAGCAAGAGTTTGCCTCACAACAACAAAGAGCACAAGGTGCCTTTGCCTCTTTCCAGGATATGCATACCACCAATAATGCAAGTAAAAATCAACAAAATAATCAACAAAAAACAACTGATATTACCAAGCCAAAACAACTATGCATTTGTGGCCTTTTTCATCGCTGGGAAGATTGTTATATTTTAAACCAGCAAAAGGCGCCCAAGGATTGAAAGCCCAATACCACTATACTTAACAAAATCCAATCCAAGTTTTCATCTGATCAGCGCTTTAAGGATATAGTTATCAAAGCATTGCAAGCGAAAGGAATCACGATTAATCCTATTGTGCTACAACCACCCTCTCCTTCTATATCACTAGGAAGTGCGTTTGCTAGCAAGGATAGTAATACGTTACACAACCTTGTGCAACCCAAACCGACTATATTATTAACGCCTATTATCAGCCCACAGGCATCTCTCTCAACCACACCCTATCCACTCAAAGATTCCTGGATACTGGATAGTGGTTCTAATTTTCACATCACCAATAATAAGGAACGGTTGCTGGATTACGTACCAAACATCGAGCCCGAAACAGCATTTGCAGGCGAATCTAACCCTTCTATACTAGGATATGGAAGAGTGCGATTAAATACTAATAAAGGCATCTTCGAGCTAATACACGTAGCATATATACCAACGTTTCATACTAATGTGGCAAGCTTGGAGCGATTTATGCGTGCGAATTACCACTGGAACTCACAGACTGGCTGGATTACACACAATAAGGACCGTTTATTTTATACCAACCGGATGTTTGGCCAGCAGGTTATTGAGTATAGCGAAGTCGCTGTTGCTACTGCCACTACTACTACCACTACTGGGGATACTACGGTATCTTACCCAACTGGCACTGGGGATACTACGGTATCTTACCCAACTGGGGATACTACGGTATCTTACCCAACTCGCACCACTACTACTACTGGGGATACTACGGTATCTTACCCAACTGGCACTAGAGATACTACGGTATCTTACCCAACTAAGGATACTACGGTATCTTACCCTTCTGACGATACTACGGTATCTTGCCCTTCCACATCTACTACCTCTGAGGATACTACGCCTCCTTCATCTATTATTAGTAGGGAAGATCCTACTATACCAGATAAAAATATGTCTCCGTCAATCAACAATTCTGCGGCTACACAATACACAACATCTCATCCCATTCAACCCACTATAGCGCCCGCTACAGCAGTGGCTATCTCAAAGGATACCCAAAATGCGTCTGCCTCGGAAGCTACAGCTACGATATGGCATAAACGACTAGGTCACCGCGATAAAACATCCTTAGGTATAGAGGATAAAGTCACAGCGCCTTATTTATCGGCACAAAACGGCCCAGCTGAACGCTCGGGGGGTATTGCACAAATACGTGATGTTACCGTTAATGAGAACAACTATGATAGTGGTAAAGCCGCCGCTATACAACAACAACTTGGAATATACCCACCACAACATATCGATAATGCTTCTGAGTATGAGGATATAGATGAGCTCTATATATCTCACCCTTCTACTACTGTTATACCTATTCCTACTACTACCCAGCCTTATATTCCTAGTCCTACCATGCCTTCTACTAGTACAACCTTACCTTCGACTTCTATACCTACTCGTGAACAAGCTGTTCCTAGTAAACAACAACATCTTACAGTCCAGCTACCTACCGCAGCTTCCACACAACCTTCTGAAGTAAGGACTGGTAGTCCTATACTACGAAGGTCAGCTAGGCTGGCTAGTAAGAATGCTTCTAGTACGGCTTTTATTAGCAGCTTCTTTCTAGGTACTAAGAAGTGCCTACACCGACCACTTATACCACCTTAACTAAGTAATACCGACTTGCTAGATAGAGCTAGATCCTAGCCTATCTAGGGGGGTATGTCAGAATGAAATTATTTATTGTTATTTTAGTTTATTATTTTTGGATATCTATCGCCGACAATCTCTACACATCGCCGCATCATCAGATTGAGAAAAGTATTAAGTATTCAGTACTTATATGTATATGGCGGCTGCTAGTAAAGTTGAGTACCCAGTACTTACATACATTCCCTCACGCGCAAACATATGATGCATCACAAATTGATCACACCACTTTATCGTCGCAAATCTCGATGCACTACAAATGCATATTTCGCCACATATCTATGATATCACAGTATGGTCATGACATTCACGTCAGATTGATTTCACTAGGGATGTTCTATGTTGGAATATTATGTATTTAAATCCCTAGATATTCCTACCCAAATAGTGGGAGGAATATATGGGGAGGAAGCAAGTATGCAGAATTAATGCACATCAGATTGTCCCTACGCCTTAGTCTCGTATCTTATCTGTGCCGTTACTTTACCTTACTGCGATTTTACCATTCCACTGCCTTTATCCTTCGCATACTGCATTATCTTAGCAGGCGCAAAAAACACCGTTTTTGTTTAACAGAGGTTTTAGCTAAATTCGGCTTACAGGATACTAAACCTCAGCTTATTCCACTTCAACCAGGGATTCTAAATGAATCTAGTGGAAAAGACCTTAGCCCTATTGATCAGAGCCTTTATTAGAGCCTTACTGGCACTATAATGTAGCTTATGATGATGACTAGACCCGACCTAGCATTCCCTACCCAATACCTTTCTCGGTTTATGTCCAAGGCAACTAATGTGCATCTAAATGCTGCGAAAGGCAGCTTTAGCTACCTTAAAGGCACTGAGAACCTAGCTATTTGCTTTAGTACTACTAAAAGCAACCAACAGCCTATTATAACCGCTTTTTCTGATAGCGATTTTGCTGGCTGTAAAGAAACCTCTAAATCTACTGGAGGCTTCCTTACTACTATTAATAGTAGTCCTATTAGCTGGCGTTCTAAGCGAGCCTCTTTAGTAGTGCTATCTACTTTAGAAGCTGAATCTGATGCATTACTTAAGACTATCCGTGAGGTACAGTGGCTTTCTAACTTTTGCAAGGAGCTGGAAATTGATATTTTACGCCCTATACCGCTATACTGCGATAACCAGGGCTCCATTTCGAATTCTAACGACCCTAATCAGCACGCTCGCACTAAGCATACGCTATTAAAATTCCGGTATATTAGGGAGCAAGCCCAGCTGGGCTTGGTTAAAATTACCTATTTACCTACTAATAGTATGCCTGCTGACGGTCTTACCAAGCCACTGCCGGGCCCTAAATTTACTAGGTTCCGCGAGTTACTAGGTCTTAGGGCCTGCTAACTTATACTAACCTTTACTAAGGTTTTTCCTATGTTTTTCCTTAGCATTTTTTCTGCATTTTCTTTCCCTATCCTTTACACGATTAGCTTGCTACTACAGTAGCTAATCAGAGGGGGTGTTAAAATCCTATAGTAGCCTACTAGGCTGCTGGCCTTATGCCCTACTGGCCTACTAACCTTCTGGCCCTTATACCGCCTCTTGGACTTATGGTAGTATTACCTTAGGCCTTTGCCTTTTACCTTAAGGATTTTCAGTGGATTATTTACTGTATATCAAGTAAGGTAGGCCTTGTTGAAAAAGGTGTGGCATTGCTAAATTAGCGTGGTTGCCTACTAGCGTGGTGGCGGCCTACTAGCGTGGTGTGGCATTGCTAAATTAGCGTGGTGGCCTACTAGCGTGGTGGCTAGTCCACTAGTGTGGTGGTTAGTCATTAGCGTGGTGACTAGTTACTAGTGCGGTGGTTAGGGTGGTTGGAAAGGCTGGATATAGTGGGGCTGCTGACGTATTATATACGTGGCATAGCGAGCATTACGGGGAGCTTTCTTACTGGCTACTTTGGATGCCTGGGCCCACCCCTCCTTCGTGTATATATAGGATAGCTTTTCCCCTTCTTTCTAGATAGTAGAAGGGTAGCACAATCGAGTCTGTTAATGCACTATATGCCTCTTAACTCCCACCTTCCCTGCGTTTCTGGTTATCTTATATTTGCCTTGCCTTTACACTTGCCCTGCTTTATAGCACTTGTATAGTCTTAGGACTTGGTGAAAAATCTAGTATTTATACTAAGATTAGTTCACAGGTCGCAGACAGTCTTGTGCCATCTAGCTAGCTAGTAAGGCTCTGCTTTTATAGTGACCTTTAGAATTGCAATACATACTACCACTTACTTTAGGGCTATTTGGCTCTGATTTAGCAGATATATTTGAAGGGTTATATTATCTCTGTGAATTAGATGCTAGGATAGAGATAATAATCCGAGGATAAAAGTAGTTTATCTGCTTATTTATTAGCGCAATTTTAGGCAATATGCCATTTTAGTAAAGGCTAGCTGGCTATCTCAACTATAAAGCGAAAAAGCTATATCGCTATTATCTTATATCTAGTGAAGAGCGAGCCAACCTTAATTTTAATATAGTTGAGTTTGGTCGTTATAGTGAATAGCTTTTACTTAATGCGATACGAATTAGGAATAAACCTATAAAGTTAAAGCAGGCTAGTATAGGCATAGCGTTAGGGATATACACTTAATAGCATCTAATAGATATCCTTGGTTAGTCTCTTAATCTATATAGCTCTGCCTTTAAATCTAACTCTAATATGAAAATAGATAACCTTTTCCTAGCGCTAGACTGTATATGCAGTCGACCCGTCGATACTGCCTATTTGGAGTATTAAGGTCTATCTAGGGTCTTAATATCTCTTATATTTAATAATATACTTACTACTGCTGGGGCGGAGCTTATAAATAATATCTTTCGCGAAATACTATTCCTATTAACCTAGAGATAACTTTAATCACCCCTACAATATTTAGATTCTTAGAGAATGCAAAAACTAGCTTGAGGCTGCGTTATTCTCCTAATTATCCTTTGCGGTTATATTAAGAGGTATTATATTAAGCCTAATGTTTTTTTAGCAATATAAAACCTTACTAAAGACTATTTTAACTTTACCTAGTTCCGTTATAATATATTATTATTTACTAGTATTAAGTAGCTTATCGCTGTATATTGGATATATACTTATTCTATACTTATAATATGCGGGCCTTATTTAGTAGATAAGAAACTTTTTTTTATATCTTAGGTTATATCTAGCCGGAAGGCAATTTAATTTCTTCTAGTGTCTTATAGTCAGGCAGCGCGTTTTAGTTAAAGTATAAATTTCCAATTTATCTATAATTATTATTTAGGACTGACTTTATGTAGCTACTGCTATCCGCTCCTGTGGCACTAAGCGATATTTCTAGCCTTTATAAAGTATAGTAGTTTCAAAACTTAATGCTAGTTAAGTTTTAATAGTTATACTATCTATTCCTAATTTTTCTTAATTGATCTATATATCTTAGAATAGTATAATAAAAGGATAGTAGTTTGATAATAAAACTCGTTTACTAAATATTTATATCGGCCTTTATTACGCTAAAGTTGCAGAGGAGTATAGCGGGACCTCTATAGTATCTACGCTTTAGGGTAAAGATAAGTATAAGTGCGTTTATTTCTATTTAAAAAGTATTATTATCTAATATTTATATTTAGATATTTTAAAAAACTTATCGGTTTAATAAACTTCTAAAATGCTGTTGCGACTTTATTATATTAATAGAATTATCAACTTATAATCGCTCTTCTTATAGATAATTATTTCTTATATAATTATCCTGAGATTTAAGTAATTTTTAATACTATTTGAATGTAATACCTAAACCTTACTAAATCTTTTAATCTGAAACTTAGAGAGTCTTTGGAATTAGAAGATAGCCTAAACTCTATATTGCAAATAACGCTAGATGATAATTATTATAATCCTCTCGCCCTTTATGGAATAAAGCTAGGATAGCAGATGGGTTTTATAGGAATTATATACCTAGAGAAGCTGCCAGCAGACTATACGTTCCGTTAAGCTTTTAGAGTAGCCTACTATATAGACTATAAATCTATAATTTTAGTTAATCTTAGGAAGCGGCCGCTATAGTAGTGCTAGAAAGTGGCCTTTACAATTAGGTATATTAGGCTTAGTAGCACTGCTATAAATTACTAAGCTAAGGTGGCATACGCAATATAGGAGAGCGACTCTACTATAGCACTAAGAGCTTTATATTAATACGCAGGACAGATACTAGTAAGAAATATATAAAGCTACTCAGTTTATTTATATATTTAAGGTTATATTTAAAGTATCTATTTGCTATAATTAAGTTTGTAGAATGCAATAATGGTAAGGATAAATAGGAGTTTATCCTAGAGTGCCCTATTTATAAACTAAATAGTTGCTAAATAATTATTAGATTATTACTGTTAAAATCCTATAGTAGCCTACTAGGCTGCTGGCCTTATGCCCTACTGGCCTACTAACCTTCTGGCCCTTATACCGCCTCTTGGACTTATGGTAGTATTACCTTAGGCCTTTGCCTTTTACCTTAAGGATTTTCAGTGGATTATTTACTGTATATCAAGTAAGGTAGGCCTTGTTGAAAAAGGTGTGGCATTGCTAAATTAGCGTGGTTGCCTACTAGCGTGGTGGCGGCCTACTAGCGTGGTGTGGCATTGCTAAATTAGCGTGGTGGCCTACTAGCGTGGTGGCTAGTCCACTAGTGTGGTGGTTAGTCATTAGCGTGGTGACTAGTTACTAGTGCGGTGGTTAGGGTGGTTGGAAAGGCTGGATATAGTGGGGCTGCTGACGTATTATATACGTGGCATAGCGAGCATTACGGGGAGCTTTCTTACTGGCTTCCCTGGATGCCTGGGCCCACCCCTCCTTCGTGTATATATAGGATAGCTTTCCCCCTTCTTTCTAGATAGTAGAAGGGTAGCACAATCGAGTCTGTTAATGCACTATATGCCTCTTAACTTCCACCTTCCCTGCGTTTCTGGTTATCTTATATTTGCCTTGCCTTTACACTTGCCCTGCTTTATAGCACTTGTATAGTCTTAGGACTTAGTGAAAAATCTAGTATTTATACTAAGATTAGTTCACAGGTCGCAGACAGTCTTGTGCCATCTAGCTAGCTAGTAAGGCTTTGCTTTTATAGTGACCTTGAGAATTGCAATAATTACGTATTAGTAAGGAGAAGGTCTAGATAGTGCTAAGGCATAATAAGAGCATTCTCTTTATAGATATAAATATATACTTTATATAACCTATAAATTATATTCTCATTAAACCAGATATATGCACAGTAGGGCTATAAATATGGAATGTCTCTTATGCCGGTCCCTAGGCAAAGGAAATATTCCTAGTAATTTAAGCTGTAATTTCATATAGCCTTAATTAAAGTTTACTTTTAGAGTCTTAAATGCTTAATCTTTAATTTATTGATTATATAGAGTTATATTAAGCTTAGGATATAGCATAAGGAAGTTGTAAGGTATGCTCCTTCCTATTAGCTATTGTGCTAGCCTATATTAGCCCGGCCAGCTTTCCCTTATAGAGCTGCTATCGGCTTTAAAAAAAGTTTTCTCTATCGCGTTTATTTATTTACTTTTATCTTAATATTGCAGATAAAAGTTTTCTCTATCGTATCTATCTTTAGTCTACTCTATTATAGTTATATATTATAGAACTTCCTTTATTTTTTAGCACCCTAATGAGAACTAGACTTATTTTATATCTTAGAGTATGCCTTATTATTATCTATATAAACTTCTTCTACTAATAACTCTTCTTATATATTAGTAATTTGTTTATTTAGTATAAGATATCTATCGCGCCCCTAAGCCACTATAGTAACGTCATACTATTAAATCAATTTATTAAAACCCTATCTGATTAGTTTCTGCCTCTAGGGGCTTTATACTATTTTTTCTCTATTATAAGACTATACTATCCTATGGATAAGGTTAGTAAGCCCCTAGATAAAGCCATAATATCTTATAGACAATATGACCTAATATATAGATAAGTGAGTAACCTATAGATATAATATATAGATAAAGGTAGGCTGACTTATCGAAAAGCTATTGATACTAATAATAAAGCTAACGATATAGATAAGGCTAATAATCCTGTTAATAAAGCCGATATCGATAGCGATATAGATAAAGTTAACACATCCCGATAAAAGATATATTGATAAAGTCGATATATATAGTGGTATAGATAAGGCTAATAAACCTATTAATAAAGCCGATATCGATAGCGATATAGATAAAGCTAATATATCCGATAAAGAGACATATTGATAAAGTCGATATATATAGTAGTATAGATAAATCCGACTAGCCTATTAATAAAGCCGATATTAATAGCGATATAGATAAGGCCGATATATCCGATAAAGAGATATATTGATAGAGTCGATATAAAAAGCGCAATTTATAGACTAGGTGAGCCTTTTAAGTTTATTTTATAGCTATATCTATTGTTAGTATATCTTTTCTAATTAGATAGTATAGGATCACGGGCATAGTAAAGCAGTTTAGATATTACCTTTTATAATACTATAATTTAGTATTATAATATATAAGTTAAGCTTTACTTCTAAAGAGATATCTTCCTAAGTTAATAAACTTTATAGATATAATAGCAAAGCGCTACTAAAAAAAAATAATGTATAGCTAACTGTCGCGTGATTAAGCCACAGAGTGATTATTAGTAGCCTATAACAATTCTAAATATCTATAGTAGGAGAATTTATAGCTTTTCTATTTTATTAGGGAGGAGTAGATTAGTTTAAGTGTCGCTTTTAATGATAATATTAAGATGCGATTAGAGTCTGCATAAATAATATGATAATAAAGTGCAATAGTGGAAATAATATAAAATAGTATTGCAGGAAGAGTATTACGAATAGAATAAAGTAATCTAGTCGTAATAGTCTTAGCTGCTAGAGATATTATTTATCTGATGATACTAATGGACCCGATAAATGTCTATTATAATTGCGATAGTTACTTACCGTAATGATAGTATTGAGGTAGAATAAACTGTGAGAAAGTGAAACTATTAGAGGCGAAGTAGATATATAATCTGCAGATATAACCGCAACTCATAATAGAATAATTGCTATAGTAGGCTTTGAAAATTGTGACTCTATTGACTAGTTGTGATTATGATGATGCCCTTATAATATCTAGCTATTAAGAGTGTATTGCAATTAAGGTTCTTCTGATGCATTGTGATTATGCTCAAATTATTATAATGACTAGCCCTAGTTAGTGCGCTGCCATTACTATAGAGATAAAGCTTAATATAATAACCCCGCTTAGGCTGTTTTTTACTTGCCACGTCTTTTATTTTTATTACTCTAGATAGCCCTAATATATAATTCTGTGAATATAGTGTCCATCTGGTGATCAATTATAAGACTTAACGCAGAATAATGGAAAGTTATAACAGTTTTGCATACTATTATTGTCACTATACGAGTCACGGAGAGTCACTAGGATTAGGGTCCGCGCGCGTAGGTAGGTGCCTGGTTCCCTTGGGTATCGAAGCAAAGTACCAACCACTGCACGCAGGCACCGTTCAACACCGCGCGCGCTGGGCCATCCATTATTTCATGGCCCAAGACGTCAGTCTCCAGCATCTACTACGTTTGTTCGCATGTGTGGTCTGCCTCGATTCATACCTGCTCCGGACCCTCCATTCATCCATGGGCGACGCCAGGAGCCCTTCTCTTTGCACAATGGGCTGCTGGCGCGTTGATGACTGTCGGCAAGTCTGGATCATCGGGCCCCTAACAAGCCAGCCAATCAAAACCCTGCGGGTTGAAAGTAGACACCCCCTAGCGAGTACTCCGTACCCAAGGCACCTAACTAACCTAAATTAGTGCCTTGTGGGTTTAAACCATCTCAGGAGGGGAGGCACCATGCAAGGAACACCAGACGCTACCTGGAAGGAGGAGGAGACGGGCACTGACTGGGCAACCTTTCATACAGGACATACCGTTGACCCTTGGGGACGAATTTTGGACTTGAGCATCGCCTTTCGAGGGCCATTTCCAGAGTAAGGGTGCGCACGCCGTTCGCCTGGCGATGCCAATGATACGAGTCAGGTACGGCACGCACCTTACCGAGAAAGTCGTTGTCACTGGATGGGATGGGATGATTCGTGGTGAAGTCGGACAACAACGTGCCGCCGCCTTGGCAAGAGGGGCAGGGCAAGAGGGGAAAACGCATTGACCAATCGACCAGCCCGTGACCAGTTGGCAGTTGCCCCCCACCCCCCCCCACCCCCCTATCTGCAAGCCACTTGTGCTGGATTCCGCCCCCACTTGTTGGCTGGGATAATCCGAGTTCCGGACATCATGGAGCGATGCCGGTTACTGAGCTGCAGGTGCAGGGTAAGTTGCCTGGCTTATCGTTGTTTTGGATTCCTCGCAATTCCGCGCATTTCCTCGCCCGTCGACTTCCGACTTCCCTCAACGGATGGGTGGAAATGAAGCCCTGTCGCCCTGCCTTAAAGCTCGTCAATTGCCCCCCTCTGCTCGACAAAGTCGCTCACGAACAGCCAAGTTAACTTACCTTAGGTTAGGTACGTAGGTACCTAACGTGGAATATTCAAAAAAAAAAGTCCACGTGCTGCTTACCTCCTTGGCGCCAGACTACCGAGTACCAGTGGACTCTGTATCCCTGCAATAACAGCCACTTATTAATCAAAGTATGTTTCCTATTTTTATTTTTATTTTTATTCTCATCAGTCCATTGTGCAACGACATCTGCTAGAATCTCATCAAATCTATAGTCTACTAGCGGCTCCGGACGAAGAAATAAACGCTGGGCGCAAGCCATCCCTAGTCGACGTCCCGACATCTGGGCACACCAAACAGGACATCACCATTGGTTATAGCTTGTAATGTGGTCAATCACCCGTCCTTCTCCTTCCATCCCCGGCCAACCAGCGTAAAGAACGCGTGATGCTATTCGGAATCGGCGACTTTGCCTCGGCCATCCGATCTGATCGGAATGCAGGCTGTAATATCGATGGGCGAAACCCGAAGTTGAACCCCCCCCCCCCCCCTGGGAGTAGGTTCCAGACCCAATGAGTCTTCTGGACAATATAACCTCTCTCTCGTATGGAAAATCACACCCGGGCTTCATTCGACGGCCCACGAGCGTGGCAAATTTTTCTGCACCGAAAAGGGAATGCTAATTCGAGGTGCAGATCCAAAAGCATCCGCTCTGGCGTACGGAGTAGAAAACAAGGTTTCATTTCACGCCCTGGCCTGGCCCCATAATGCCGTTGTGGTGGTACCTTGAGTCGCGCGCGGCCTCGGTCCCGAAATTGGCCGGAATTGGGTTGATTCCTACATAGTAGCAGTGCATGTCATGATACATACCTGCTGGGGCTATATATGTGAAGAAAGAACATATATACAGTACGCACAACAACATTTGCAAAGACTCAAACCAGGTGGGGAAATACCAGCCTTTTGGCCAGAATAATCTCTCAATATCGCACTTTTGTTTTCTGCCGAGGACGTGCTATGCTAGCATAATCCATTGTCCCGATTCTGACGGCCCGTACCGGGAGCGCGCATCTGCAGGCATCGTTCGTGTTGGACCCAAGTCATGAGCCCCATGAATTATCCGTCATGATCGGAATCCCTGCTTTTCCAGGCTGGCACTGGCGTTGATTTAGGGAGTTGCTGGACTATTGAGCCTTTGGCTACCTTGGGTACCTACCTACCTATCTAAGCACTACCTCCCTAGGTCCCTGGATCCTGGCTCTCGACCTTCAAGTCCCTGCGTATTCCTAGCATTGATTGGGGGAAGTCCAGGCTCAACTTTCTAGCATCTACAGTAACCCCCTCGCTCCCGATGGCTCTTCCTGGATGCAAGGGAAGCGCCGATGCGGTCCGTGTCAGGGAAGAAGAAAGCTGCCTCGGGTTAGCAATCGTGGCAGGGGCCGGAAGCCAATCCAGTGACGGCAAGCTTGAGACATCATGCAACATTTAGATGATGACAATAACGGCAATTTGAACCGGCAAACTAATGACTCGGCACGTCCCGGCACTTAATGGGCCTGCTGGGGCTGCCATACATACACGGCAAAGCTGCCGTTTTCAATACCCGTCCGTCTCCGATGCCATGACCGACAGAGCAGCCGCAAACTATTCACCTTGGCGAATGCGTCCACGCCCGGCTCTTCAAAACTGCGCAAGGGTTGTTGAGGCAATGCCCGCCGACGGTTTGATTCTCTTGTCCGCCGTGACTTGCCCTTTCCATGTCTTTCCCCTTGTCCAAGAAGACAGGTAACGGGATTCCAACGCCCGATAGCCTGGACTCCCTGGAGTGTGAGTGATTGTTTGGACGTTGAAACCCATCGTACTCCCGTGGATTTCCCATTATGCCGTCTCGATTCTCGTAGCTGACCGCATCTCGTTTCTGCACCGCAAAATCAGACGCTGCAAGCAGTCTTGAGCAGAGTGATGCGACAACAAGCCGACCAAGCTCCAGGACCTTTGATCTACGCGCCTTTGGGTAGAACTTGGAAGTCGAAGAAGCTACACGTATACATGCATCAGTTTGGCTTGGCGGGGAAACACATGGCCAGAGAGTAGAGTCGAGGGTTCACTATCGAGGGTTTCAAAACGTGGGTGGTGCCATGCACCCTGATTAACATGCCTATGCTTGGTGCCCTCGGACGTGCCCACGTTGCTGTCTGCGGACAAGAATGGAATGCATGGCTCTGGCCACGGTACGATGCCGCACCAACGACGTTTGATATTCGAATATCGAGCCCTCAAACGTGTCGGCTGTATCGTCCCCAAACAGTTTTGCAACACCACATCTCAGCAGACCTCTCGTGCGTGGTTCGCCGCAACCACCCAAGAGGTAGGTTGAGAAACGAAGCAGCAACATTGTACAATGTGAGATGATAAACTCGTGTCACTTCTACGGAGAGCAATGATGAATTTGGAAGCTACAATAGAAGCCAGCCCCATGATCCTCCTGTCAACGTAAGGGTTCTCGTCTCGAACAAGCGCTTGGATGTTCCCTGCGACCGACATTTCCATATTTCATGAGCGCGATATGTGTTGGTCAAGATTGCATGGCGACCGAAACATATGGCATCAACCAAATTCTATACGTGAAGCCAGCCCTCCCGCCTGCTTTGCTCCATTACTTGTCTATTTTCAGCCACGATGCTTGCCTTTTTTTTTTTCTTTTTCTGCTTGCTCGTGACTTGTAACCAAATCAATCCTTTCAACGCCCTTTTCATGCAACCGACTCCCCATGTACACAATTAAATCCGGCAAGCCACTCTGGTCTCGTCTTCAACAGGTGCTACTTGAGTAGCCATTCCTTTTACTTGCAGAGCGCCCCCTCGCTGTCCATTTCAGTAGTCTCGCCTTCTCCATGTGCACCAAGGCGTTCCAATGTGGTCCAAGGAAGGGATCAGCACCATTCCCCGTATCATGATACAAGTTCTTGCCGCCACGTTGCTCGTATAACTTGATGGAAGCTATTAGTGGGAACGGCGGAGTAGGATTTGCGCCAACGTTCGGAACATATGCATCTCGCTCGTGTGATGGGGTCTTGCGATTCCTCGATGTTCTAGTAGTAGAGGAAGGAGGGGAAGGAGAGGAAGGAGAGGAAGGAGAGGAAAGAGAAGAAAAAGACGAAGAAGAAGCAGATGGTGGCGGTGATGCTATCAAGTCCTTATTGCTCTGCAATTCGTCTAGGTGCTTCTGTTCCGCTTGGACGAATCTATGCAGTGCCTCGCCTCGAGCCATCCAATCCCGCCACGTCTTTTCAATCTGCCACTCCCACCACAAACGTGTGAGTTGCGCAGTCCAGGTAAATGTGCTCGGGTACTCTGGCCGCACAGGGGCTTGAGCGTCTTTGGCAGTCGACTCCTCCCTGCTCCTTTGCTCAGCTACCAAGTCATCCCAGTCATCTTCCAGGGCAGCATCCTGTGCGAGCTCCTCGGTGGCTGCCATCATTTTGGCCATTTTTGTCCGGAAAATCTCCCCTTTCCTACCAACCATCTTTGACAGCGCCCGAGGTTGAGGTTTTCGGAGTCGTATGAACGGTTGACCGTCCGCTGTGGCGCACAGATGCGGGATACGCCCTTTCAAGGTGCCCGGGCCCATAGTCGTGACGTAGCGGGGTTCGTCGCTACCGGATACGTTTTTGAGGAATGGTTCGCGAGCCGGTTCTTCCGGCTTTCCAAGGACCTGGCGAGGCCGGCAAGCCGAGCCTCTGGCAGGGCGGGCACGAAGGTACGCCAGGAGCTGCGCGTACTCGGGAGACGAGGAGTTGTGTGCTTTGGCGAAGAGCGAGAGGAACTGCAACAATTAGCTGAGGAATTTTGCCCGCTTCCCGTCGTCCCCTAAACCCCCCCCCCCCCCCCCCCCTCTCTCTCCCTCTGCGCGTAATTTTTGTCCGTCTCGTCGGCGGCTGGATCTGCAGCACGAACCTTGTACCCGGCTGCTATGGAGGCGTACACCAGCCGGAAGCTTGTGAGCTGGCGGTTCTTGAGGAACTGCTTCTTGATCATGCGACCGATGGCATGTTTCGAATCGGCCCCGCGTACGTCGGTCGGCAAGGCTATCTTGTCTGCGGATCGGAGAAGCGCGCGGTACAGGGAGAGGGCGGCGATGCGGTGTCGCGAATTGCGGGCTGGGAGGAATGGCAGCCGGGACATGGTGGTCGGGGCGCGAGGCGAGACGAGCAGTTGCTTTGCTCGGAGCTAGGGTGGGGTGCCCGGTGCCTGGTCATGACCCGAAAGGGTGCGATGATGTTGACCAGACTTTTTTTTCTCCAAGTTGACGACTTCCAAGTTGACGACGTAGTTGATGGCAACAAGCTCGGAACTAGGAAGGGATGGATGTTCGGTGCAGTATATGCAGAGTACTCGGCAAAGGGGAGGAAGTTTGGGGCCTGTGCGGTTGAAACTCTACAGCACCAACCAGCTGTGGGGGGGAACATGCCGAGTACCAGACATGTAGCGATTTGGACCCCCTTTGAAGGTGCAAAGGTGCAAAGGTGCAGCAGGCTTTGTTGCGGACCCATCTTTTTTCGGGTCAATCTACCTGGCAGGTACCGCCTTGGCAACTGCTCCAGCCGCCAAACCTTTTGTCATGACTAAAATCCTCATAATTACAAGGTACCTACCTTGGGGAGGTATGTAGATTAGGTACCTAGTGATTCCGGCATTCACAATAGAGCATATGCAGTGCTCAAGCTACCAAGTGGCCTGGCATGGTGAGGGTTAATCAAATTGCCTGCCAAATTAGTGGGAATCGCCTCACAGCACCCTATGTGCCCTACTGGTACGGTAAGTGCGATCTAGCTCTTTGTAAAATCCGGAATTTGCTGCTACTTGTACCCATCCACTCCACGCACGCAACTTCTCAAGTCTGTTGTGCGCATCTTTCAAGATTGGGCTTTTTTTCTAATTGTCTTATTAATTAATCCCCGGTCCGATGCAAAAGCCTGCACCCTTTGCACGTTCAAAGTTGATTGCACTAAAGTCTGAAGCCACACAAAAAGTGCGGCGCTATTACACCTCCCCGTGCAGGTTTCTTAGCATTTACAGTATACTTCATGTCTCTAGACCTAGGAAATATTTGAAAGGTACCAAGCCTTGGGAGGTATCAAATGGGAGGTATTGAGATAAGGAGGTACCTGTCAACATAATGCATCCCCTGTCGGGGCACTTGCTGCACCTTGGCGTTCAACACTCGAGGGTCTGGTCTTATTTAAGCGCCTCCTCGTGGCGAATATATCGATATGATAAGTCTGTAGATACTAGGGGTTCAAACTTGCAATCGTTAGCCATTTGACATGTATCAAGAAGTTACAGGTTAGGCAATGCCCCTCTCTCTCCTGGCTCCTGGGCTCATCCTCATGACTGTTGCGCTAAAATGGGACGCCACACAAGCTGTGTTGAAAAGGTCCGACGCTTCGGACATGTTCGGAGGTACCGGTACGCCAGCTCCAACTCTTCGGGCGGACATTCTCTTTACAGACTTTACTGAGCGAGCAGTCGGTCGTCTTTGTTTCCGGACACTGAGATGCCAGCCGCAAACGCAAATGACCAAGATCGAATACTGCCCCCTCTGGCCCGGGTCCGAATCGCGAGGGTAGGAACCCTCCCTCGTTCAATGGACTCGAAACGAAAACGAGCCCCAGTGCCCTCTCCGGTTTTCTTCCGGTTTCCCCTAAAGGCAGGGCAAGACAGTGAGCGCACTGCGAAGGGACAGGTCCTACAGGACAACCAGGCGCAAACCAAGTCGGTCATTGGGATTGGGCACCCGCTTGAATCCTCGAATGCCGCTACGTCAATGCGCACACTGTTTCAGGCGAGATCCAGGCTCCAGCTCGTCTCCAAAGTTGTAGGAATTCCGCAGCTCGGATTTGGCCAGACCTGGTCGGAGATGCTCGCTTGTCTAGTGCAAGGCAAGGACGAATTTGGAAGTTTATTAGTTCGTGCTAACGTGGTACATGCGGAGTACATAGCATCACCAAAAAGGTTTCAAAAGTCCGAAGTGGATCCGACAAGCTTTCTGCGGATCCAGTTCGACGGACGGACGGATTCAAGGTCAAGGGTGCGGGAAGGGAATTCCATTGTGAGCCGGTCGTAAGGCGACGACGACGACCGGTAAATCCGCCGTAGCGGAGGAGGGGAGGAGGGGTGGGGGCAAGGGGGCAAGGCAAACAATCGCCGCGGGTAGGGGAGGGAGGGGCTGGGCAGGGAGCAGCCGAACTTACTATGTACCTAGGTATGTATGCACAGTGTTGCTCGCTCCGTACCCCGTACAGTAGGATACTCCGTACCCACGCGAACACTCCTTCATTTTTTGACTTTAGGTTTCCGTTTCCGTGCCATGTGCCATGGGAAACCCGGAAATGGCGAGGCACATGCTCCGATCCGCGGGCGCGTGCGGAGTAATGGAGAGGAGGGAGGGAGACGGAGCGTATGTAGGACACAGACACAAGGCAAGGGCGGACTTTGACTTTGGCAGGAATCCAGCTGGCAGGTCGTGCCACTTTTTGTCAGTCCCACTTTCCAAGTGCTGCCGCAGGGCAAAACGGCCGTCGGGCTTTGGGCCGCCGCCTCAGCCTCGATCTCTTCCCAATACGGAAGGAACCCCCCACTCGTGCAGAACGTCAATGACTGACCATGACCGACCAACACTTTGTCCGTGGTTGTTCTTTCTCCAAGACGCCTGCCTCCGACGCCTGCCTCCGACGCCTGCCTCCCTCTCTTACCCAACCCTCCCTCTCCGGGAAACTATTGATGCTGCTTTGTGCGAGTCGGTCTCCGAGGCATCAGCAATCGATCCCTTCCCAAGGCTGTTTGATGTCCGTACTTCCACTCGAAGTGGCTGCCTCCATTCATTTTCTCTGCTCGCTGGCTCGTCCCCAACGAATTGCAAAAGCTTTGACATCGTCAACATCTGGGCTGGCCTCTGCCTTCCCCACTGCACCCAATATTAGTGAACAAAAAAGGAAGATATCAATTGATATTCGGTACCTACATACCTACATACATACCTCCTACTACCTACCTACCTAACCCACCGACACATCGAGTCCTCTCGACAGTAGCAGGCGCCACCATAACAGTTCTTTCGGCGCTCCGTGACGCAGACTTATTCGCTTCGCTTGCGCCCGGCAGGTTCGGACCCAGGGCAGAGTTGGCACTAGCAAGCGCCAGGCCCTTTCCTTACCCTTCGCATCGGTCACCAGGTTACCGCTCTACCTGAACCCCCTTCAGGGCGCGCCCGGTGGGAGGAGACGGCTCTTGACTGGAGGTCTGGTCTGGTACATGTCTGCATGTGGTCTGGTAGTAAGCTGACTGGATTGTTTTATGCTAAAAGGAGGGCGTTGTGGCACAGTTTTCCGTCCTTCCGCCGCATCTTCTTTGTTTCTTCACCGTCTTCGGGCCTCCTGCTGCGTCTTGGTCAGCCGGCACGGCACGGCACACCACACAGGGTCTACATTTTATGTCGGTATATGTGTACGTGCACCTGTGAGTGAGCGTCGTTTCAGCTCCAAAAGCCTCTTTCAAATCCTCGCGCCTGTGTGCTCGATACCGAGTTGTCTACAGGTGCCTCCAAAATCCTTCAATTCCTTCTTTTTTTTTCCTTTCCTTTGCTCCTCATTTCTCCGTACCGACACAAACTTCGAGTCGCCAACCCGACCCTACCCCTCGACGCATAGTGACAGGCCACTGTGCCGAGTCTGGCTGGCGACTGGTCTACATATTTCTCAACTTGTTTAGCGCATCACTCCATCCGTCGTCTCATGCTCTCACTGTCCCACCGAGCTACGATTTGCAAGCCAGCCTCTCCCGCCACTCGTTCTTAACCTCTTGTAAATGCTCAGCCGTCTTTCCTTTCTGTCTGTGTGTGTCTGCGCACTCGGGATCCGAGACTTGACAAAAGTGTGGCCGTCACCCGACAATTGTCATCTGCTTGATGCCAAAACACTTTCTTCCCCAGCCTCGACTCTTTGGAACCGACACCGAAAGTAGCTGTTGCTCGGTACAAAAGCTTACATGCAGAGGCCATCATTCAGCAACGGGAAAAAATGTTTCTTCACTCTGGGGCGAGCTTACACGGTCACGAATTCTCACCTGCGCGACCTTGCTCGGCAGCATTACAACCTGCTCAGAGAAGGGGTCTGTTGAAGTCAGCGTTACGGCCTCTGACCATCCCGTATGAATCGAGCCAAGTCAACCATTTCACCCCATCACAGAGCCCCGATGCACCATGTAGCTCAAGAACTTCGACTGCGGGGGCGCCTCAACGTCCGTCCTTGGTCCTCCGGCAACGCGTCGCCTCCAGTAGCTCCATAAAAAGGGACCTCTCTGTTCGTTTCAGCGAGCCCGAGATGGGGCGAGATCATGCAACCTCGGGCAGTGAGGATGAAGAGTCCATTGGGGGTTCGGAACTCACAGATGGAGCTGCTGACGCTACTATACGCCGTAAGCCACGCGCACGAATGCCTCGAAAATCTACTCGATACGCAGTAGCCCAACCCGCACCACAGCTGCGGACCAAACAAAGGCACCTGGTTCAAATCTTACCACGGCTGCTGCTGCAACTCCAAGAGATAGGCGACAAACGAGCCATTCCGGCTTTCGACTTGATCCCGGCCCAGCTTGTTGCCGGCACCCTAATCATCCCCAAACTGGCCAAGCATTTCCCTCGCATCTTTCATGCCAACGCAGAATTAAGCCAGAATGATGTGTTACTTGTTCGCAGTGAAGACTACGCCTCAACCACCCCCAAACATTCCTCGCTCCACAGGGAAAACGCACGAAGGCTTCGCCACGACAAGGAAATCATAGCCGTCATCAGTGCACCATCGCCCAAAGGCCGCGGGGAAGCTGCTGAAATCATCCTGGAAGACGGCCTGCCATGGTCAGCCTCGATAATGGCCAACGGATCCTACGAGTTTACCAGGATCGATGAGGATGGACAAGTCGCCACGGCGAGGTGGGTGCGTAGATGTCACAGGACGACTGGGTCATCATCAACCAGATCCAGGCGACGCGATTCATTGCATGAATCCAGATGGACCTTTAGCATCATTGATCCTTCATCACGAAGACACCCAATCCTAGGGTCGTTGACAATGGAAACTCTCGAGGTCTATGACAGCTACGTCACGCTATCAACATCAAGTGGACGATTCCCCCCGTCCCGCCCGTTCGGCCCGCAGGCAGCTGGCGTTCGCGAGCAAAGCACGTCTTCAGTAAGCTTCAGCAACTCCAGCGACTCCCAGTCAAGGGTGACGGTAGAGGTGCTGCCTGCGCAAAAAGCACTGATGATCGCCACGGCCAGTTGGATTCAGCTGCAACAGCATGACTGGCCGGCATCAGTCACACCCAAGTTTGCCAAAGTAATTCCGTCATCCTGTCGATCCCCTACTCCTAGTGGCAACAGAAATTCCACCCCCAGGCGTCAGACTTTTCCTTCATATGATGGAGATGGCTTCCGGACTACTAGCCCGCTTGATTTTGCGAAGTCGCCGAATTCCACGAACGCTTCAGCCTCGTCAACAGAGCGTACCGACTCAGGACTTCCTGTTAGATCCATGTCTACGGGTAGAGCATTTGTGAAGCGCAGGAGTGATCGGATGCAAGGTTTGTCGACCGTCCATAGCCAAGAAGCGCCAGAGCTCGGCCACGGACAGGGGAAGCTTGACATGGACAGGACAGAAAAGGCTGGGTGCTTGGGTAGAGTGCGAAAATGGACGCACAGGCTGCTTCACAGGAAAGAAAAAGACGCACCGATAAAGGAGAGATGAAAGGATGAAGCCTTGATGAAGCGACACAAGGATGTTGGCAGCGGCTGGCTACTGGTACAGTAGTGACGTGTATTGTGCATCAGAGAGTATGAATACCCTATACCCTTGCAGCTTACTTTTGGCAGCATATAGCAAGCAAATGCAGCTAGGTTTTGACAGTTTTGCACAGCGGGAAATGCTACTTTGGCATTGGCATTGGTCTTGATGCGATGATGAAGGAGTCTGGTGACTTGCCTTTGGTATTTGCCTTGGGTACAGTACCTCCTACAACCCACCTCCTAGGAGGAAGCTACCTGTCACATGACAGGGGATTAGTCATGCGCACTATATACATAGCTTTGCTCCCACATGCCATCATAGTCTAGAGAATCCAAGCCTTTACACACCTGCAGATTGATCGTGATACCTGACACTACCCTACTATCAATGGGTCATGCTTGTCACAGACACCTACCTACCTAGGTAGGTATGTAGGTAAGGTAGGTACCTACCTTACCTACCTTAGGTACCTAACGTCACGCCAACACACGGATCCAAATCGATGCAGAGTACGTATGTCGTAGAGTGTAGTAAGCCTACTCCGTTAGGTAGTCTAGGCTGGCTTGGTTGTAAGTTATTATGTAACATTCTTGCATGGCTCAGTGGATGGCTCAGTTGGATGTTGCATTCGGCTGCCCCGGGAACCAATGGCCGAGTCACTGGCCCCACAAAGGCACGGGCGAGGTCGGTCTGGCTGCCTTCTACTTAGGTACCTACATAACTCCGTACCTGTCGTTATGGCCCCTTGCTGCCTGGATGGTAATTTATTCTTGAACATCTTCAACACCGTGCCAGACTCCCAGACATGTCCCAGAAAAGGACATGTGTTTTGTATTGCTTTGTATTGCTTTGTATTGCTTTTCTGGCAAAGAAATCAATGGCTTCCAAACCCCACGCACGGCAGGTTCAGATACATATGTACGGAGTACCTCATAACACCTGGTCTGGTTGCGCTGGTACCCACTGGAGTCACTGGACGTAAGCTTTCTCTCGCCTGATTCGCTCCCGGTGGCGCTTGCCCCAATCCAGCCTTGGGGACCCGGTGGTGCGGGGTGGTTGCAAATCACTGGACCAACAAGCTGCTTCACGCACTGTTCAGTTAGTTGCTGTTGACCGACCAGTCTGGCCAAAGTCTGGCTGGTTCTGGCTGGTGCAATGCACATGCAGGCACCCGTTCCATGTCGCAAGCACTATGCGTAAGTCACCAGCGCCTAGATGCCCAGGCTGATAGCCGAGCTGCCCACATGCATACTCCCTACTCCGTACATACCTTAGTTGACCTGTTAAACCATAATCCATCAACGGCAGTTCATCCCACTTTCAACCTCGCAGGTTTTAGACGCAGTCCCGTGGTGAGGAGCATCGATACGATACTGGCCAAAACATTCTACCGATCATGATATGTTCATCTACCTGACCTTTCCCATTGCCAGATAGTCTTTTCTCTTCCCCCTCCCCCTCCCCCTCTCTTTTCTTGCAACATCGTGGCGGGTGCTCAATCGTCGTTCGCGAATCCGCTCTTCCATCGTCCCTTGACTCGTCTCCTCCCTCCCCCTCCCCCTCCCCCTCCCCCTCCCTTCGGGGCTCCCTGGTTGGTTGCGCAACGCTGCCGCGAGACAGAAAAGGCAAAGATAGACGATGGATGAGAACATTGGCTTGCAGCACGAGGGCTCGTTGGCTGGTCTGGCTGCATCGCCTGCCTCCCACCTGCTCGCAAATTTCCAAACCTACGACCCGATATCCCGAGCTAATTCGCCTGGTGTTCCATACCCCAAAGCTGATGAAGACGACAAGAAGCGCTATCGACCTCGCACATTCGCCTACTTTCAACAGCTGCCCTTTGAGGTTGAGGAGGAGAAGGAACGTGATGCTGCCCTGAACGGCATTCTCAAACAGCTCTACATTGCCATCAAGGCAGAAGACTTCTCCCCGGGTGCTCTGCATTGGACCCGTGAGCTGCAAGCTTGGCTGACACTCAAGTTTGAGATGACGAGAGAGCTTCGAGCCAAGCTTGCACACCTGTACTATTCGCTGGCGCTGGCGCCAGGCTTGGATACCAACACTGCCGACCGCTTCCTGCGCATGGTGTTGACCTTGACACGGTAAGAAAACGATGCCGCCATCCACCTTGAGTGCCAGGCTGGAACCCCAAGACTTGTTCCCCTTGCGCCAACCTCGGGTACTCTTGCTAACCCTGACCTTGTCTTGCTCCCGTTGCTGCAGAAAAAATCACTACCTCAAGCCCGGAGACGACCTTACTTTTGACTGGAAGCCGTTATGGCACGAAGTCAAGGGCGTTGTTCTGCCTTCGGAAGTCCCCTCTCTCCAGAGCGGGCGGAGAAGACCTGCCAAACAGCTGTTGAAGCTTTGCACGCACGCCCACGCCTATTTCGACCCCAGAGACCGACCCGCAATGCTACAAGAGTTTCTCCCATTCTTCAGCATAAATGATATGCCCAACGCCTTCATTGTCGTGGGCCTGATCAATTCGTTTCTCCCTAGTCATCCGGCACCCCAGAAGGACGTTGCCGCCCAGCCCCAAGAGTTTCTCCCGACTCTCTTTCACCTCTGGTCCATCATGAACAGGTCAAAAGTTGTCGATATCTGTCTTATTGACTTGTTTTCCCGCCTTGCCCGAGACCACACCAACTGTAAACATGTCCCCTTTGGAGCTCACGGCATCTTTACGAAACCTCAATCAGACCTTATATTTACAGCCATCTTACGGTTGACCCAGATCCCCGTTGGGCAAGCCAATTCACCCTACACGGCTCTGGATTACCTTGCTGGCGCAGGGGGGTATTTGGAGAAGGACTCCAAAAAGCACCCGGTTCCGTACATGATGGCCCGCTTGATTGTGAGCTCGCTTTCGCCGAGTTGCATGGACCAAGAAGACTCCATCATGTCTAGCCTGGAGGGGTTGATGGAATCCATCGATACATTTTTTCATCCCTCGAACCAGGGAAACTGGACCAACATGCTGGGTCAACTGACGCTGTATCTGGCGGAAGCCTTTGTCTCGAGATGGAATCGTGAGCAGAGCTCGGAGCTAGACACGCCCGAGGGCCGCAAGATCAGCCCGGCCTTGAAGAGGAGATTCGTCGCCGCTTTGAAGGAGGTTACCTTTATGGGGCTATTTTCCAAGAGCAACCGCGTGTCAAACTGTTATTACAATGCTCTGCAAGGGCTCGCCTATCTCGAGCCCGACCTGGTGCTCCCTGGCGCGCTGCAACGTTTCTACCCTAGTCTCCAAGGCCTTGTCGAGGTGCATAGAACAACGTCGAGTCTAAACAGCCTTCAGATGATTGCGCACATCATGTCCAAGCTCAAGGGTTATCGATGTCACATCACCGCGCTACTGGCATTGGCTTTGCCAGGCATTGATGCCAATGATCTCAACAAGACCCAGTACACCCTCAACTTTATCCAGAGCGTGGCCTACAGCATACCCTTTATGCCGCTGACAAGCAAAGACAGCCATATTCATGACACCACTCTGGCCATGCAGTGGGTCCAAGCCGAGATGGATCGAATGGAGCGAGACGGCCCCAATGTGAAGATTGATTACGCTAATGAACTTGCAGACGAAGACGAAGCCAGTATTTTGCGATCGTCGACCGCTGGCTTCGGGGAGTTCATCTTGACCCTGTTGGGCAAGGTCTTTACTCTGCTTGAGAATCTGCCCGACGCCAACCAAGTCCGGGGAGGTACGCCGGAAGACAACGTGGTCAACGCCCTACCAGCCGCGCTGTCGCCCTTGTTTGCATCACTGTCCCCGGATTTGTTCGACATGGCCCTCGAAAAGCTTGCTACTTTTGTTTCCAGCCATGTTGTTCACCAGGCGCGTGACGCCATGGCATGGATCTTGAATGCCCTTTGCAAGGTGAACCCCGAGAAGACGCTCAAGGTCTTCGTCCCCATGCTTGTCGTCAACATTCGCAACGAAATCGACTACAACCACGCGGCGTCAGATCGTACCACCGGCACAGACTACCTGCCTCGGGATCGGGCGTTGGTGTGGCACATCAGCATGCTCGCCATGACCGTGGTGCATGTGGGCGGCGAAGTTTTGAAATTCAAGGACCAGCT
This sequence comes from Ustilaginoidea virens, assembly GCF_000687475.1. Taxonomy (NCBI): domain Eukaryota; kingdom Fungi; phylum Ascomycota; class Sordariomycetes; order Hypocreales; family Clavicipitaceae; genus Ustilaginoidea; species Ustilaginoidea virens. Next base: position 3,415,496 of record NC_057316.1, read on the forward strand.
GCTCGGCATCGCGGTGTACATGCAAGAAAAATGCCGCGGTCTCCCTACGATTCTTGTCTCCAACTACATCCACCATCTGCTACTCAACCTGACCAACACCTACCCGATTGACCACGCTCTCTATGAGCCGGATGTGATGGACCGTGGCTTGGACATTGACGACTGGGGAAAGACGACTCCCCCAGCAGAGCTTACGATTCGGTGGCATCAGCCATCTCCTCCAGAGATTGAATTCGCCGTCGAACTTTTCGCTTCACAGACAAGATCGACGGCCGAGCAACTAGAACTCCTCTTCAGTGATAACCCGCCAGTGAGCAGAGCCGGAAAAAACAAGGAGTGGTCAGACGAGGTTTCACGGCTGATGCAACAGATACGGCTGGTCATATCGGGCATGTCAACAATGTTCGACCCCAAGCGCGCATCTGGTGATGATGGAACCGGCGCCAACGGAAGGACCGGCCGCGCTACTGATGCTGAAGGTGACGCTGGGATGGGGGACGACGATGACAGCTTTGAAGAAGAAGAAGCCGAAGAAGAGGAGCTTCGTCCGCAGTTCAAGTACAAGTCGGGTTATTTCTTAAAGCCGGACGACCCCGTTTACCGACGAATACACGACCTTCGCGATCAGCTTGGCCACATCCTCACCAAGGCTCACGCATTCCTCACGGAGAATCAGGAAGATGATGTCAGCTGTTCGACCGCACTTTGCAACGCCTACCGGACTTGGATTACAGATGTCGGCATCGAGCGTTCTGCGCATCCCCTGGAACGGCATCTTCGCCTGTACAAGGCGGACATCTCCGCCTTCAAGATCAAGGGTCTTCGCAAGGTGTATCCGCGCCCCTTGCTGATCAAGAGAGCTGAGGCGTATCAGCTTCTTCGCCTGAAGCATAATGCATCGGCCCGGCACAAGAGCGACTTGGACAAACGGCTGCTGCTAGATCTGGCCAAATCTTGTTTGTCTTTGTACGCAGATGTCCGAAGAACGGCGCAAACAGCGCAAGATTCATCCCTCAAGGTCATCATTGGCGGCAAACCACTAGTCTTGCCCGTCATTCTCAATGGGCTACGAAAAGCCATTGACGCGAATGATCACGATCGCATCAAGGGCGGCATGTACACGTTGTTTTTCACCTCGCTGCTCAGAACAATAACTCGAGATTGGCGGTTTGCGCCTGATGCCATGGGCTTGTACATTGAAACGGCAGGGATCGACAAACCGTCGATTCAGAACCTGGGTTCTTCCGCCCTGTACTCGCTCCTGGAGTTTGGCAAGGCCAACGAACGACTCATCCTTGTCGATGACGCGGTTCTCAACACTATCCGACCGTTGGAAGACCCGGTCGATGCCATCGACTGCCGGCATAAAATCATACTGGAAAGGAGAAACAAGGTGGAAACAGCAAAAGCTGTATTGGGATTGGAGCTCACCAGGAAAGCAAAGGGCGCCCACTGGAAGATTGCCACGCGATGCGCAATCTTTGCTTTGAACCTGTGCCTGCGATTTGACGACTTGGCTCCGCCAGAATTCGTCGACCTGGTGGCGAATGGTACGATTGATCCCCACCCCGGTCTCAGGGGGTACTACCTCAATGCGTTTACGTCACTTCTGGGTGCCATTGATATGCGAGCGGTGTACGGCCACGACTACACGAACTACCTGATGGAGAAGGAAATTGGCGACAGGAACAGGATCGATGTTCCAGTCGAGAAAGGGGACGCAGAATTCACCCGCAAGTTCTTGGAAGCGTTCAACGAACCCGGCAGTGCGGAATACTTGGTCGACTCTGATCACCCCGGATGGCTCGTCTGGGGCAGCAAGTTTACGGCCTTTCGGGCCAGACCAGTACCGTTTAATTCTTACGACGAACTCGAGGCAAAAGTCCGCCGCCAGATTGGCAGCATACTGACAAAAGACTGGATGTCCCAATGCTTTGATTACCTGAAACAGGAACCGCGGGATTCCTCGTTTGATAGATTCAGGATGAGCAATGTGTATCTGCTGATGCATGTGTTTGATCTGACGTATTACGGCAGTACAGACGTCACGCTGAACGATATAAAGGAACTGACTGAAGGGGTTTACGGAGATGGGAGCGACAAGCATCAACACCGGGCAACAGCCGAAATCCTGGGCGCCTTGTTGGCGGGCTCCAGCGACGATCCGGTGGACATGCGCAACAAGGTGTGGGAGTTTGCAGCGCCCATGCTCCTCAAAACGCTCAACGACGGGCTGACACCGGAGAACCTGCAATACTGGCTTCCATGCATCCATCTCATTCTAGATTCTCGGGACCCCCGCCGATCGCGCGAAATCATTGATGGCCTAAGGAGTTTCCGGCTCGACATGACATCGAATGCGGCCTTCAAGGAGTCCTCAAAGGTCCAGTTGCTGGAGTTTGTTCTCGCCGACGGCGGCTGGCATTTCCGCCGGGAAGAGCCAATTCTGGACGACTTTCTTGCTCACATTGACCACCCTTACAAGGCAGTTCGAGAGGCCATAGGCAAACTGCTGTGCGTCACGTTTCGAACCCGCTACCACGAGTCTTTCGAAAGCGTTCCAAAGCTCATTGAAGCGAACAAGGCGGCATCGTCGATTGGCATCCGCCCTTACCAGCCATCCGAAAAGTTGACGGCTGCCATCAGGGATGTCTTTGATCGTCTAGAGAAGTGGCGGCACGAAAGAGAACCTGGGCAGCAGACTCAGTCGTCGTATACATCGGGCTCCAAGACTGTTCTCACCTGGCTGGATTGCGCGCTGTCCTCTAACGAGTGCACCATGCTGGTCCCGTTCTTCGCCACTCCTTTCATGGAACAGTTGCTTCACATGATGGATGTCAAAGAGGATCCCGAGCTGATGAAGATTGCCTACCACGTCTACAGGCACCTGCCGAACATACCTTTCAGGGAGGGTGAGGATGAAGAGTTCATCAACGGCCTCATCAAGATTGGCCGGTCCGCGTCCAGCTGGCACCAGCGGCTTCGGGCACTGGTCAACATGCAGGTGGTCTACTTTCGGCGGATATTCCTCACGGCAGCCCGCCAGCGCGACGCTCTCTTCAATGCCGTATCGGACATGTTGAGCGATCCTCAACTCGAGGTGCGCTCGTGCGCTTCCACAACCTTGGCTGGCATGATTCGTTGCTCGCCACGACATATACGAGACCCGTTGATTGCGCGGCTGCAGAAGCGGTTCGAGGACGAGCTGCAGCAGAATCCCATGCCGAGGAAGAAGCCCAACCTCCCGGGAACGGAGACTCCGGTAAACGTCCACAGACAAATCACGCGTCGACATGCAGCTGTTTTGGGACTGGGGGCGCTCATCGAAGCCTTCCCATATGCCACTCCACCGCCAGAGTGGATGCCGGAGGTTCTGGCTACTTTGGCACGCAAAGCAGCTGGTGATCCGGGAGTGGTGGGCAAAGCCACAAAGAGCATCTTGAGCGAGTTCAAGAAGACAAGACAGGATAGCTGGAGCGTTGATCAAAAAGTAAGTTTTCTTCTTCTTCTTCTTCTTCTTCTTCTTCTTCTTCTTCTTCTTCTTCTTCTTCTTCTTCTTCTTCTTCTTCTTCTTCTTCTTCTTCTTCTTCTTCTTCTTCTTCTTCTTCTTCTTCTTCTTCTTCTTCTTCTTCTTCTTCTTCAATAGGCGAGGACCGGGGGGGGGGGGGGGGGACCTGTCTTTGATATAGAGTCGTCTGGCTAACCAAGTCACAGTACTTTACGCAAGAACAATTGGAGGATCTTGAAGGCGTGCTTTGGAAGAGCTATTTTGCGTAGGCTGGGGCAAGCGCAGTTGGGCAGCATGACTGTTGGAAAAGAAAACGGGCATACTTGACGGGAGTTGGTGTGAAGTTGCCGCATCTGGATCTGCATTTGAATGAGAAGGCAGACGCTGCGTGGGGATTTATTTTCATTATTATCCTATCCCCCACCCCCTGCGGAGAGACACTGGGATTCTGATTGAGCAGCAAATGGTAGGTACCAACCAGGCCGCCAAGTGTACATGCGACTAACGGCGCAAGGCCACGGCAGGAATAGAGAGGTGCGAGCATGAATAGACGGTGGGTGACCAAAGATACTATGCAGATTGGATTACGAAGCGATTATACAAGGCGCATTACATGTCTTTTATTTTATTTTATTTTTTTTTGGTCCTGATGGGAATAAGAATCATCGATTCGTGTGATGTCGTCACTCTGTGTTTGGTAGCATTTAGCCCTCTCTCTTGCCAGATATTCTCCCTCCCATCATCATTTTACTGGCCGCAGGGTTCGGTTACAAAGTAGGCATTGCCGTCCTTGGAACCGCTCAAGATTTCACCGTCGGGACCCTCGACGTCAAATTCCAGGTTTCCATGGCGACCCTTGTTCCCCCATAAGACCGTGACAGGGTAGAAAGTACCGGCCAGGAGGGCTCTCTCCGCCTTTTCCTTGGCCGCGTCACCTCCACCGTTCAAATGAGCAATGTCTGCGTTGCGGAGTGTCTGTTCTCGGGCGTGGTCGGCGCCCAGCCATGCCAAGGCCACGGTTCGGGGACGACGAAAGGCGAATTTGTACGTGCCGCTTGTTTTGACGTGCAAGTAGGACTCGTACAGAACAGCGACGTTGCTGTAGGCGTTGGCCTGGTCGGCAGCAGGCTTGTTGGAGATGGCCTGGACGATGCCATGCTGGGCGGGCTTGAGGGGCGACAGATGCTGCGGGTCGAAGGGTCGGTACATGGCGGACCTCGAGGGTGCGAAGGGCCTGTCGTAGCGGGTGAACTTGACGCCGCGGGCGCTCCGGCACTCTGGGGCTGAGTCTGGAGGAGTATCGCGAGGAGATCTGGGCCAGTGGCCAGGGTTTCCGGGGCCTTCGTTGCCGTCGTGGGCGAGGGCCTCGCGGGGCAGGGGCGTGACGAGCCCGACGAGGGCGGTGAGGACGAGCCCGTAGAGCGGGACAAGGGGAAGCATTGCTTTGGTTCGGGGGGAGCGATGACAGCCCGTTGGGCGGCTTCAGCAGGTTCCGAGTGCGGCCGGTGGGCGATGGCGGATGATGATGACGGCGGTAGGAGGAGATGGGGAGGGCGCGGCGGAGCGAGCAGAGAGATGGGGTTGGCGATGTGAGTTGTGCGGCGCGCGCTGCATCGTAGATGGCAGGAGGGAAGGGCAAAAAAAAAAAAAAAAGGGAAATAGAAAGTATAATAGATAAGTTGGGGCGTTAAACGTTCAGCCCCGGTGTCTTGCTCCTATTGCGTTGCGCCTAGCAGGGGACCGGGGGGGGGGAAGGGGGTAGGGGGGTTTGCAGGCCGAAGATTCAAGGGGTGCCGTGCTTGCCGGGACTTATTAGCTAGTGCGTCCTGGTTTCGTTTCGTTTCCGTTTCCTTTTCCGCTTCTTGTTCCTTCTTTTGCGTTGTCTCGGTTGCCCGTCTCGGTTGCCTGGAGCTATTTTCGGGTTGAACCCATGTCCATGCCAGGTCTTACGCCGAGGAGAGCGGAGGAGGTTGGTGACGGGATGTGACACGTGGGTCGTGATGGGATGAGACGGCCACTGCCAATTTGACGCTTCTTGACGTGATGATGGCTGATAGTCTGTAGTCTGGCTGGACGAGTCGCGAGTGTACGGAGTAGAGTCTGGTGGATGGACTGACACATGTCCTGTCCGTGGAACCATGTCCGTCTTTGCACCAGCCGGGGGTCCTTGCGGTCCTTGTCCTTCGTCACTGCCGCGCCCCTTGACTCGCGTCGAGAATAGGGGTTGATTGCGCCAATTTCGGCTGACAAATTGCTGACCTATCGTTTTCGTCAGGTTCAATAGAAGCTAGGTCGTCGTCATAGGTGCCGCCCATCGTTCGTTGTGCGCTATCCGACGCTGCATTTGGACCAGGCGTGAAACCCCAGCCCGAGCCTGATAGATACGGAGTGGTGAAGATACAAGTCTACGCAAGGACTCACTCACTCGTGCGTCGGATTTCCTTTAGGCTTGTCTGGATACTCAACAACCGCTTGTCTGACTTGTCTTGTCTGAGGCCACCGAGCACGTCTGTCCGCAAGCCAAAGTCCCAGCTCGGTGCGTGGGCGTGGACCCGGGTCTGGCGTTTCGACAAGAGGAAAAACACGCAAAACACCAGACACTTGGCAAAGCGCTTGAACTGTGTGCCGCACAGGCAGCCCGGCTTCGAAACGGCTGCGTAGCCGAGTCCGTCACGGCGCAAGTGAGTAGGCGTTTTGCGATAAAACCCTGCGTCCTCGTCGGGTTCTTGAGCAATGGCTAGTCTAGTCCAACTCCAGCAAGTTGTTGCACGTTGCAGCGACAGCATGCAAAAGAGGGACTCGGAAATGAGGGCTGCTGGTGCGGTTCATCTTGGTAGGGACGTTGGCATCGGCTGCCTGACGCCATTCGTAGCCTGCACCTGCACCGGGTGGACTTTTGAATCTTCTGCTGTTGTCGGTGTTGTCGGATGCACGAGGTGCTTCATCTCTGCAGATTGTCGAGGCGGCGGGACCAGACTGACTGCCCTTCCAGCTCGGGCTGGGCAGATGAATGTCTGGCCGTGGGCTTGACTCGATTGATTGACCAGAACCAGATTTGATGATGCATGTAGTAGACTTCATCTGGTGCCTAAGGCGCCAACGGGGGGCGCAGACCAGCCAGCTGGCTCTTCTTTCTTGGCGGCCGGCCGCGGTTGCCATTGAGCATTGAGTTGACAGACAGGCTGGGTGGGCTGGGTGCAGTCTGGTCCGTCCGTCCGTCAGTGAGCTCACTGCCCAGGGCCCCCACCGGCATGCGCTGAAAGTCTGCCCAGGAGCCGGCGAGGCTGACTTTATTGATTGGCTGTGCTGACTTGACGACCTGGGATCCGCAACCCCGCAACCCCGCAGCTCTCAACTGTCGGCCCCTGCAAAACGCAGCCTCAGTTGACCCCGCCACCGTGATCCACACAACACATACATGTAGTGATCCATGAACCCCACGAGGGCTTTCCAAGGCAAAACAAACAAAAACAAACTCCCTCAACCAACAGGCTCACGATAGCTCTTGCCGAGGCTGTTCAAACTATATCACCCCCTCCCCCAGCCGTCGCTTCCAGAACAACCAGACTGAACAATGCCGAGAGACGCGCAAACACTCAACAACAGTCCAAAACGGCCAGCTGCACTGCGGGCATTCGTCCTCCGACACATTGACGCGTCGAGGAATATCAGCCAGCCGTCCACTTGCCCGCTGCCATCTGCGGCGTGCTCATGACCCACGCTGCCTACGACCCGGTCTCGCCTTCTTTTGCACGGGGTCAGCAACCCGGTGCTCAATCGTCCGCTGAAGCGCAGTGCCGCCATTATCCCACGGACGACCGAGGCGAACGCAACTCATCTATACCGGCCCGGGACCACCACCCATGATGAAGCTGCACGACCAGCTGAGCGAGGACAGCAGGCTCGACCAACTTGCGGCAAGGCTTGTGGCGGACGCCCAGAACAGGGAAGACTTGGTAGATCGGGGGCTGCAACCCCGACAACCGCACAGCTGGACGACCCCCCTCGACGCGGCGGAATACTTGGCAGCCAGATGCCAGCTTGTGCGTCAGGAAAAGAAGCTCGACTTTGATTCCAGATGCCGCGACAGAGCCACCCCTCTGGAGCAAAAGGTTGACGACGTCATCCGCAGACTCCGCAAGCAAGACGAGCAAACCATCTACAACGCGGCCAGCCCTCGCCGAGGCTTCGCTGGCCAGCAGCACAAGAGGTTTGCGGGCGATCATTTCCTCTCAAACAGGGAGCTGATTGACCAGACGGCTCTCTTTGACATTGCGTCTCATTTGCCCAAGGGCGCCCACCTCCACATCCACTACAACGCCTGCCTGCCGCCTTCCGTACTCCTGGACATTGCCAAGGGCATGGACCGAATGTTCATCACCAGTGACGTTGCCCTGGTTCCGGACAACGACTTTGCCAGTTTCGATAGCTGCGAACTGCAATTCTCCATCACCAGCCCAGACCGGGAGAAGCCGGGAAATCTATTTTCCCGGGATTACAAACCTCGTCAAACCATGAGATTCGACGACTTCTTGCGGCAGTTTCCAAGCGAGCGTCACCACCTGGGTGCCGAGGCATGGCTATTGGATAAACTCTGCTTTCACGAGGAGGAGGCCCACGGTTTGCTGCAAACGGCAGACGGGTAGGTGATGTTGTTCTTGGCCTTCTTGTTCTTGTTCTTGTTCTTGTTCTTGTTGTTCTTGTTGTTCTTGTTCTTGTTCTTCTTGTTCTTCTTGTTCTTCTTGTTCTTCTTGTTCTTCTTGTTCTTCTTGTTCTTCTTGTTCTTCTTGTTCTTCTTGTTCTTCTTGGTCTTCTTGTTCTTCTTGTTCTTCTTGTTCTTCTTGTTCTTCTTGTTCTTCTTGTTCTTCTTGTTCTTCTTGTTCTTCTTGTTCTTCTTGTTCTTCTTGTTCTTCTTGTTCTTCTTGTTCTTCTTGTTCTTCTTGTTCTTCTTGTTCTTCTTCTAGTTCTTGCTTTGCTCTCAACCCCTCTGTTGCCTCTGGTGCGGCTCATTCTATATACAGCCAAAATGATCCAAAATAACTGGTCGAGATAGGGCCTGGGAAAAGTTCAATGGGCGAACAAGAATGATGAAGGGTCTCTTCAACTACGAAACAGCCTATCGAACGTATACACGACGCTGCCTCCAAGACTTTATGAGAGACAACATCCAATATGCCGAAATCCGCCCCAATTTCATGAAGAGCAACCAGTTGTTCACGGATGACGGAACAAGTCGTATCGACAATCGTGGAATCGTGACCATGATTATCCAGGAAGTGGCCAAGTTCCAGCAAGACATGGCTTCCGAGGGGCGCTACTTTGGCGGCTTGAAAATCATCTATACCACACCGCGGTCGCTGAGTACGGAGGACGTTGGGCAGTCTCTCGAGGAATGCATGCAGTTCAAAAAGGAGTGGCCGCAATGGATCGCAGGTATGACATTGGGCAACTTTTGCGTCGCCAAAACCTTGATGCCCCCTTGTTCCCCTCGGGGTGCGTTGGCGAGCGTAGACTAACCCCTCCCCCCCTATCCCCCACTCGGGGCCCCCTTCGTCTCCAGGATATGACCTGGCAGGGCAAGAGAGCAAAGGCAGGCCGCTCAAAGACTTTGTGCCCGAGTTTCTCGAGTTCAAGAAGAAATGCGCCGCCGAGGGCGTGGACATTCCCTTTTTGTTTCACTGCGGCGAGACCTTGGACATGGGGACGGATGTGGATGGGAACCTGGTCGACGCGCTACTCTTGGGCGCAAAACGAATCGGCCACGGTTACGCACTCACCAAGCACCCGTGCGTTATGCAGGAGATGAAGGCCAGAGGCGTCTGCCTGGAGCTTTGTCCCATCTCGAACGAAGTGCTCGGACTGGCTTCACGAGCCGCAGGACATTCCATGTACCCCTTGCTGGCCAACAACGTGCACTGCACGGTCAATTCCGACAACGGAGCCTTGTTCCGGTGAGACCAAGGATTTAAAAAGAAAAAAAAAAAAAAGATTGTCCCGCATTGACGGGATGGGCAGAAGTCGAGGCTAACGCTGGGTGTGCGCGGCAGGTCTACGTTATCGCATGATTTCTATCAAGTAATGATTGGCAGGGACGACCTCGGCCTCTTTGCCTGGAAGCAGCTGGCTTTGTGGAGCATCCAACATGGCTGTCTTGACCAAGCCGAGAGGGAGAAGCTGTTGGGAGAATGGGAGCTTCTCTGGGAGGGGTTCTTGGCGTGGGTGATTGAGAAATACGGCATGTGATTTGACGGTCGAGGACGACAGCCGGGGCGACAGCCGGGGCGACAGCCGGGACGACAGCCGGGACGACAGCCGGGACGTGAGGACCAACATGACAGCAACGCAAGCAACACGATGAGGAATGAAACATGATGCACGATTTCTTTGTTGAGCCCAAGAGCAGGCCCAAAAGCTCGAGGACAGGCAAAGAGGACAGGCAAAGAGGCGTCGCAAGCGCGGGCGTGCTATGTCCAGCTGGCTCAGGCTGGTCAGCCTGTTGGGTTGAAAGCTAAGGCACACGACGAGGCATCCGCATCCCGCCGATCTCCGCCGATCCCATTCGCCGCAAGCGTTGCCAAGGCAGCCAGCGAATGGCACACGATTGAATTGGCTGACGCCGTGGGACGTGCGGCGTCGACTCCGGTTCTTGGAGCGCTGCGCATGACACTAGGGCGAGAGGCGCAGCGCAACGGCGGGTGGGCCGCGGTGCCGCTGGCGCTGGCGCTGGTCTGGCGCGGCACGCGCCGAAAGGGTGGCTGAGACGCGCTTCACCTCGGAGGCCGCACTGCGAATGAACGAATGGCCTGAAGAGGGCCGCGGGGGAATTGCGTGCGGCCTCCAAAGAAGGAGACGGACAAGAAAGGGGGGAAAGGAGGAAAAAAAGAAACAGAAGGGCCAAGCAAGGAGCCGACTTCTTTCGGCAGCAATTCGAGGACGGCTGCAGCAACTTGCAGGTATCAATGTACCTGTCGACATGTCAATATTGCGGCAAGCGGCAAGCGGCAAGCGGCGCGTGTGGCTTCAGCAGGGCGGCCCGACCCTCTGGGCTCCGCCACAACCAGCCAGGCACCAACCAGTCATACTCCGTACAATGCACGAAGTGCTCCGTTTGCACCTGGCGACCTCTGCCTTGGCCAGCTGTCACCACCGCCACCGCCACCGCCACCACCTCCTCCTCCTCCTCCTCCTCCTCCTCCTCCTCCTCCTCCTCCTCCTCCTCCTTCTCCTCCTCCTCCTTCTCCTCCTCAATCCCCCAACAAACACCACCAACAACACACCGGCCTCGTCGGGCATTTAACCCCGTCCTTGGCCTCCGCCTTGGAAGCCTGCCATGTCGGCTTGATCTCTCCTGCCGGTGTCGTCGTCGTCGTCGTCGTCGTCGTCGTCGTTATCCGTCGTCGCAGACGCGGCGCATGGAAACCGCCGCTTGGTGATGCAAAGCACCAGCAACGTGCTTTGCAACTAACCAGCATCTCAGCTCAGCCGACATACGGAGTACAAGCAAACGTTTCGAAACATCCATCTGCACGCCCTTCTTCTCCGCGGCTCTGCCCTCCCCCCCCGGGCCAACATGTCGAGTCCCGACGACCCCGACTGGAACTGGTTCCCCAACGTCAAGACCAGCTGGTCCCTCGATGTTGTCAACCTGCTCGTCGTCATCGGCGAGTCCTCCATAGCCGAGCACGCCCAGGCCATCACTGCCTCCCTCCCCGGCATGCTGCCCAGGATCCTGCCTGCGCCCCAGGTCCTGCTGAAGCCTTCGCGGCCGACACGCATGCCAGAAACCCACGCGCGCATGACGGGCGTCTACAGCGGCACCACCTTGGATTCCGTGGGCTTCTTTGCCAACATCATCACCCCGCTGGACAACCTGCCCCCTTTTAGCTTCAAAGTGCTGGACATTGAGCATGCCGACAGCGTCGATGCCCAACGCGCGCCCTGCAAGTCGGCAGGCGGGCCGAATGCTTTTTTCACCAGCCTCGCGAGGCTTGTTCAAAGACGGGGGCCAGGGAACCGCGCCTGCGTCGGCAACGAGCGCGACTCCGACGAGGAGGAGCAGGAGAAGCATGCAGCTGCAGAGTCCGTTGGGCCGGCGCACCAACACCATCTCCTTGACGAGGAGTCCGCCCCAGCTACGACGGAGCCCGGCGCCGGCAAAGGAGACGTCCGGCAGTCCACGGAAACAAGTCCCCGCCGCCAACGGACCGTGCGGACCGTGCAAACGACCGATGAGGCGCTGCTGGCCGGCATGCCTGATGAAGCCTCCCAAGCTTCCCCAGCCTCCACCCCGTCGCCGTCGGGCTGCTCCGCGCCGCGCCGCGCTTCCACATCCCGGCGGCGGTGCGCACAGGACCTCTTCGCCAGCCCGACCGTGGCCGTCGGCGGCAGCCGTCCCGCCGTGCCGGCCAAGCTCCTTTCCCCCGTCCACGTCCTGTCCGTCTTCTCCTGCCTGCTGAGCATCGGCATCATCGTCGCCGCCGCCATCAACCGAGACGGCACCGCCGTCCTGGCCGTCACCCTCGTGTCTCTCGCCTCCACCATCGCGGGCTACGCCTCCTCCTGGCGCCCGCTCCTCATGAAGCGCAAGCACACCAACGAGGTCCCCCGCGGCGACGTCCTGATCCGCACCCGCGAGGGCGCCTTCGTCCTCGTCCGCTGCTCCGAGGAGGTCGCCCGCGAGCTGTACTCGGGCACCGAGGAGTGCGAGTACCGCGTCGGCGGCAACGCCTACCGCGCGCTCATGGCCCTGGGCACCATGACGCTCATGATCAGCGTCGTCCTCCTCGGCAACTGCACCTGGGAGCTCAAGGTCCTCATCGGCTCCTCGTACATTGTCCTCAACGGCCTCTACTGGGGCCTGGGCATGATGCCCCGCTCCTGCTTCTGGGATCTCTCGCGCTACCGCTGGCGGGACGTGACGCCCGACGACGCCGCCTCGGCCCACTGCGTCACGCGCCACCACGACCAGCGCGAGGGCCACCCTTGCTTCACCCGCACGCTGTGGTACGCCATCCGCGAGACCAAGCTGACGGGGTGGGTGGAGCGGAGCGGCGCCGCCCCAAGCACCGACCAGTGGAGGAAGTGGCTCCGCGAGGCCGGCGAAGCTGCCGTGAGCGGTCGCCGGGACTGGCCGGCGGTGCAGAGGAAGAACAGCATTCTCAAGGAGGACCTCGGCGGCCGGGGGACGCTGGACCGCGCCGCCCAGCATGCTCCAGCTACGGAGGTGCGGCCGCCGCCCGAAACCAGGCAGTAACGGGGATGGGGATGGGGGGTGGGAGCGAAAACATGAACGAGTCCTGCGGGGAAAGAAGACGAGAGAAGGCAAAAGAAAGGGAAAGAATGGGAGATGAAAGGTGCGGGTTCCCGTTCCCGTTCCCGTTCCCGTTCCCGTTACCTTGAGCAAACCCTGGCGTTTCCCACGGAGAGAGGTTGTACACACACACACACACACACACATACATATTATATATATACACACATGCCGTATTTACCTCGGTCTCGATGTCCTCTTCCCCCTTTGTGGTACCATCAAGATATCATAGTATATAAACACCAAGCAGCTAGCCAACGATGCACTGTAGTCTGTAGTCTCCGCAGCGACAAGGGACACTGACTTGCTGTCCACGTCAGGCGGCTGTGCTGCTGGCAAATGTGCATGAATCTGCTCCGTGTTGACGTTTTCATTTGATCGTCGAAAAACTAATGGCTAAATACAAGCCACAAAGACGCAACCTCCCTCCCTTTAAAAAAATAAAAAGAACAAAAAAAAAAAAAAGAAGCAGATTAAAAAAAGAAAAAGTCTAGCCTCGTCTAAACTGAGCACAACTCTCGGCGCCCCATATTAAAGGCCTGCCGAGTTTAGAATGATGGCTTCCAAAACGCCTCTCTTCCGCGACCACATCTAAAACAATGGAATCATGATATATAAAAGAACGCCTTTTTTTTTTTATCTTTGCGCAGCTCCCAACGTCAGTGGCTGACTCCGCGAGCGGGCGCGATACCGGTACATGTGCAATTGAAATGCGGAATAAAAAAAAACCTAGTCATCGAAATAGATGCTGCCGGAGTGGGAAATGTCAATGGCCCCCCCGCGGAACCCGCCCTTCTTCTTCTTGTTCTTCTCTTTGGTAAAACCTTTGCCTTTGGTGACAATCAAATCCTCGTGTGCTCGCTGCGAGTATTTCACAGAGACGTAATCGTTGGAAGCAAACCGAGGATCGACTTTAATGTTCTTGGGAATACGAGAAAAGGGCTCGTTCTGCTTCTTGCGGTCCTTGAGAACAGGATCCGGGGGCAGTGGCGGCTCCTTGCTCTTGGGTTGGGGCACCGGCGACTGCGCATCGAGAGTTACGGAGGTGTCCGACGAGGCTTTGGAGTCGGCCACCTTGGCTTTTTTGTGCTTGGTTTTGCCCAACTCGGAGTCGGAGTCGGAGTCGGAGTCGGAGCCGGAGTCGGAGTCGGAGCCGGAGTCGGAAGAGTTGGAAGTCGAATCATCAGATTCAGGCAGAGCAACCTTGGCAGCAGCTCTAGCTTCAGCCTCGCCGTCGCTGCCCGAGTCAGACCCAGAACTGGAGGAAGTGTCGCTTCCAGAAGAGGAAGTCGAGGAATCACTGTCCAGGTCCATCTTGCCGTTGTCTTCAGTGTCATTGTCAGAATCGGAGCTTTCGGCATCAGACTTGGCAACTGGCTTCAGGGTCCTTTGTTTTTTAGTCTTTGGCTCGGCATCGGAGTCAGAGCTCGTATCCGAATTCGAATCGGAGTCGGAGCTGGAGTCACACGAGTCGGAAGCGCTTGAATCGACAGGCACCTTGCGCTTCAGGGATTTGGCCTTGCTTGTGAGTGCTTTGGCAGGCGCGGCTGCCCGATTCAATGCCTTTCTGACCACTCTGGGTTTTTTGGCGGCCTCGCTCTCGCCATCACTCTCACTTTCATCATCACTGCTGTCGCTGCCGCTGCTGTCGCTGGAGCTGGAGCTGGAGCTCGAGTCGTCGCTCGAATCGTCATCCGTGCCGTCCTCGGATTCGGGCTTGCTATTCTGAGCTCTCTCCCACGATTGGAAAATGGTCACGAGGGACTGATGACCGTCGTCGCTAGAGGCCGTCCACCCATTCTTCTTGATCTCTTTCTGAAACGCGCTGTGGGCCCTGGTGAGGGAGTGTTGGGTCAAGAAACTTCCGACCAAGCTGAGAAGCTGACCTGGAGGCGGCGTAGTCTTGGCTCCTGCCGTGGAGGAAGAAGCAGGTTTGGACGTCTTTTTAGCCATGTTCACCGGAGCTTTCGAAGCGGCGTTGGAAGAAAAAGCTGAGCCGGTTCCGGGGGGATCTGTTGCGGTCCTGGCGGTGTTGTTGGAGAAAAGCCAGGAAGGCGGGCCACCGTTGCCTTGCATGTATGTGCAGTGCTTCTTTGGGGGGGATGACTGGCAACAGGAAGGAAGAGATGGCAAAGCAAGTAAGGAAGGAGCCAAGTTGGGTTGTGACAACCGCCAAGCGAATAGCTAGAGCAAAAGCGCACAAGGCAGAGAAAATTTGAGAAGCAACTCACACCGCAAATCGAAGTCACGATGGGAAAACTTTTTGTGGGCACCAGCCGCAGGCTTTTGGACAGGGGTCTCGTAGCGGAGTTTGTGATTTGTGTGGTGGTGGATGGAAGTGGTGGGGTGGAGGCGGTGGTTGGCGGTAGGATGCAACTTGACCACTGCGTATGCACCTAGGCACCTAGATAGGTACCTGCCTATCTGTAGGTGCCTGCCTACCCGTAGGTAGTGCCTGATATGAGACGGGTCAAAGTTGGCAAGTGCCTGGTCCAATTAGACCGATCCTACCCACAGTACGAGTTGAGATATAGTACTCCGTAGATGGTACTCCGTATTGACGCTCTTTAGGCTCTGGGCTCCTGAGCCGCACTGTTCAAACAAGTGTTATTGCTACATGTAGCCACATGGAAGTAAAGCGTCAATTGCTGCGGTATTATGATGTTATATGGTCTTGCGTCGCGAGCACCTTGTATCGCAGTATATGAAGCCCAATCACGCTGCTCTTTGTGTGGCGTCACGTCACGCTTTAGCGCAACACCTGGTATGGTACGGAGTATCTATATGACAAAAAAGCATCAGAGGCTGCCGGTATCGGCCATCTCTGGTCGCTTCTGCCACAAGGGGGCGGGTGCTTTGCTTAACTCGACATGCCCATATCTAACCCGACCCAACTGTATAGTCCTCAAGTCGTTCGGCTGACCCCGGGCAGGACGGGCTCGAGGGAGGGAAGATATGGGCACGATTCCATCCCTCCGCCATAAAGGCGGCCCGTCGAGAAATGCTCCACAGACACCACCCGTCTATCCTGCTGGAAAAAGTCGGAACCAAACGGCGAACACGACCCAAGTGGCAATGCCCACGAGCCGACTGGAGGCATCGATGGAATCGGGCTCGCGGTGCCAAGCTCTAGCTGTAAATGGATGCAGGTCAACGTCGCGGCAACATATCTTGGCCTGCCCCTGCCGTCAGCGTCTGATCTTGCCTGGTCTGGTCTTGCCTGGTCTTGTATGCATTTCAACTCGCTCGGATTCTCGCGTGGGTGGCCCTGCCTTTTGGCTACGACCAAGTGGAAAGTCGAACAAGTTGTCCGGCTGCCAGTGCCAGCATGGTCCCGTCCCTTGGCCAGCTCTCGCTTCTCCGTCGCTTAAAAAAAAAAAAAAAGAAAAAAACACCCGATCTTGCGGATGGGAGGGGGGGGGGTACGGAGTGGTAGGTCGTCAATGGTAAACGAAGCAAAGCCGACGGACAGACAGCCTATATCTGGTCAGCCAAGCCGGCGTAAGCTTTTTGGGTTTTCTTCCCCCATCGTTGGCCAATCCAAACTCCGGAGCGTTGGTCACTTGGTGGCACGATTGCTGCTCCAAAGGTCTCTTGGCTCATTCGCGTGTCCATGTCGTCATCCGCTCCCTCCTTCCCTCCCTCCCTCCCCTCCTTCCCTCCCCTCCTCGTTGGGGCAGATTCAAAATCGAGCGCCCTCAACAAGATACCGAAACCAATGCTTTGCTGGTCACGGCTGCATGCAATACGACGACAACCAGACCAAATCCGCGACCACGCACGCACGCACGCACGCACGCACGCACGGGCCCGGTAGTCGCTTACGATGCATAAAGGGAAAAAAAAAAAAAGAAGAAGAAAATTCCGGCCCTGCTCTCTTCCCTTTTCCCTTTTGTGCCACCACGGATTTGCATGTGCTTGATGTTTAGCAGGCATCTGGCGCTTGCTTGGCGCAACAACACAGGGCCGAGTCGTCTTGGCAGACAAGGGCACGGTCAACAACTCCTCAGAAGAGAGGCCTGGTGCTGGCGGCACGGCCTGGGAACGCGGAAGCCTAGGGCCGCTCGCTCCAGGGAGATACCAGCACGTTGACCTGTCTCGGAATGGTCAACTCCCTGGTGGGTACAGAGCACCTGGTACCTGGCGCCTTACCTGGCGCCTGGTGGCCATTGAAGTTTTGTTTGAAGCGAAAGCAAAACATGAAGCAAGCATCGGGTTTTCGCACTACCCTACCTACCTACCTGTAGCTCGGAAAGCCCGACTTGTGTGTGTGCCTGGTCTCTTTTGGACAGGCAAGATCGGAGCTAAAACATGGATTGGGCTGGTCGCCCTGCCTCGTTTGGTGGTGACTGGAACCATGTTCATCTTTCTTTTTCCTTTGGCTCCGGGGGGCGGCTGCAAAATGTCTGGTGGAGATTGCGGCGTCGACGGAGGGCCCGCGTCGTCCCCACCAACAAAGATAACATCAATGCGCTCCACAAGTTGCCTGGCTGGCTGATGAAGCCGGCTGGGGCTGGGCCCTTTGGGTTGCCAGTGCCAACTGCGGAGCCACTCCGATGGTACAGTCTGGTAGGAGCAGCGCCTGGCAGCGGCAGCGGCAGCAGCAGCAGCAGCAGGGAGCAGGCACGAGCAGGGAGCAGGGAGCCATGAGCCGTGAGCCGTGAGCCGTGAGCGCTAGCACCCACTGATAACATCTACCATGCGCATACCAGGCGTCTGGTGCCAGCTACCAGGTACCTTAGGTACCTAACATTATGTAGCAAGCCTCAGCTTGGCCCCGCAAGGCCCTGGTTTCCCCTCCGGGCTGGGCGCCTCTACCAGACATTGATCAATTCTCCACGCCTCCCTCCATTGACGCCTCCACGCCTCCACGCCTCCACGCCTCCACGCCTCCACGTCCCGCTGCAGCTTCGCAAAGGCACGGAGCGAAATGTGAGCCACGGACGGGCTTCTCGCGTACTTTCCGTTTCCCTCGCCTCGCCTCGCCTCGCCTCCCCTCCCCTCTCCCTTGCGTAGGACAAGGGTCATTGATTCCTTTGCCGAAAAACTGCTGTATATGGCTTGAACGTCCTCCTCGTCGCGCCCGCTCGCTGACTCACGTTGCCAGACGAGCTCTTTTCCCGGCCACGTGGTATCACATCTCCAACTTACTTTTTTTTTTTTTTTTTTTTTTTTTCGTGCTGTGCCATCCTCTTTATTCTCGCGGCAGCCGGGTCGCGGCCGGGACGAAAACAACCAAAATAAAATAAAATAAAATAAAAATAAAAACAGGCCGTGCATGAAGCTCTACCGGACGGTACTCGACAATGCCCGAAGCCATGGCATCGACCAAAATTGACGAGGACGGCAGGGATGGCCTCAGGGGTGGCGACAGGAACAGCGACAGGAACGGCGACGAGAACGGCGACAGAAACAGCGACAGAAATGGCGACTGCAGAAATGGCGACAGCAGGACTGCGCAAGAAGCTGCTGTGGCCAAGGAGCTGTACCCCATGGTGAACTGGAAATACGACCTCTTCTTATATCTCATGGGCAATTTGGTCGACTTGTTCTTTCGCGAGGTCGTCCCCAGGGGGTCATGGAAGGTTCCTCAATCTGGACCAGTCTTGTTCGTGGCCGCACCACACGCAAACCAGGTATGTTCGAACAACAGGCTTGGTTGCGGATCGCTTGTTCCACCTCGGTAACACTCGTCGATATCCTTTCTTTCTTTCTTTCTTTTTTTTTTTTTTCTGCAAATGCGCCCCAGCTGACCACACCTGCGTCTGGCAGTTTGTCGATGGACTGATTCTTCAGCGTACGCTCAGGCAAGAAGCTGGCCGCCGCGTGTCTCTGCTCATTGCGCAAAAGTCGGTCCACGGCTTCATCGGCTGGGCCTCTCGCCAAGTCAGCTCCGTGCCCGTGGGCCGAGCCCAAGATGCCACCAAGCCGGCACCGGGAACCATATACCTACCCGATCCCGTCAACGACCCCACGTTGGTCCGGGGCGTCGGCACCAACTTTGGCACCGGGCCCGGCCAAACTCACGGCATGGTCTTTCTCCCCCCGGCAAAGAACGCCGCCTCGGTCAGCAACGACGTTGCCAAGATACTCGGCCCGGAGGAGATTCGCCTCAAGCGACCTTTCAAGGGCAGGTTGGCCATGCAGCAGCTGACGGGCCGCCACGACATTGACCAGCACGGCAACTTCACCAACAGCCTGCTCAAGGGGCCTGCGCCGTCGTACCAGGGAACCAAGTTCAAGGTGGCGCCCAACATCGACCAGACAAAGGTCTACGAAGCCGTCTTTTCGCGACTTCGCAACGGCGGTTGCGTCGGCATCTTCCCCGAAGGCGGCAGTCATGACCGCACGGAGCTTCTGCCCATCAAGGCAGGCGTCGCCATCATGGCCCTCGGCACCCTCGCGGAATCACCCGGCTGCGGGCTGAAGATTGTGCCGGTGGGCATGAACTACTTCCACGCGCACAAGTTCCGCAGCCGTGCCGTCGTCGAGTTCGGGACACCCTTCGAGATCCCCCCCCATCTGGTCGAGGCGTACCGCAACAACCAGCGACGAGAGGCCATCGGGCAGGTCATAGACACGGTGTACCAAGCCCTGAGCGCCGTCACGGTCTCGGCGCCAGACTACGACACCCTCATGGTCATCCAGGCGGCTCGGCGGCTGTACAACCCTACCGGCAAGAAGCTTCCCCTCCCCGTCGTCGTCGAGCTCAACAGGCGTCTAGCCATGGGCTACGAGCGATACAGGGACGACGAGCGCATCGCGTCCCTGTCCGCCGCGGTCAACAGCTACAACTCGCAGCTCCGGTACCTCAACCTGAAGGATCACCAGGTGCAGTACGCCAAAATGTCCATGCTCAAGGTCCTCTTTCTCTTCGTGTACCGCTCCATCAAGCTGTCGATGCTCTTCGTCTGCACCGTGCCCGGCCTGCTGCTCTTCTCGCCCGTCTTCGTGGCCACCAAGATGATCAGCATCCAAAAGGCCAAGGCGGCGCTGGCGGGTTCCACCGTCAAGGTGCGAGGCCGGGACGTCATGGCCACGTGGAAGATCCTCGTGGCCATGGGCTTGGCCCCGACCGTCTACCACATCTACTCCATCATGGTGGTGGTCAAGGTCTGGCAGGACAGGCTGTGGGGGTACGTGCCCCCGTGGGTGCCGCTCTGGCTGGCGTACGTCGGCATCTGGCCCGTCATGCTGGGCATCACGTTTGCCGCGCTGAGGTTCGGCGAGGTGGGCATGGACATTTTCAAGTCGCTCCGACCGCTGGTGCTCTACCTGGTGCCCAGCTCCGACTTTAACATCCACACGCTGCGAGCCAGGCGCGCGGAACTGAGCTCCCAGGTGACCGACTTGATCAACGAGCTGGGGCCCGAGATGTTCCCCGACTTTGACAAGACGCGCCTGATACCCGAGGCGTCGAGGCTGGAGACGGGCGGCGGCGGCGGCGGCGGCGGCGGCGCGCCTGGCGAAAAGGCGCACCGGCGCAAGGACAGCGACCAGTCCAGCACCGGCCCGGACCTGGAGACTCCGCCGGCGCTGTCGCGGCGCAGCACGACCCAGTCCAGCCGGGCCCTGCCGCGAAACGACTCCTTCAGCAACATTGGCCACGTCGGCATCTTTTCCACGCGGCCCCCTTCCCGATCCAGGAGCCGCTCGCGGTCGAGCAGCGCCGGGGGCGGCTTCGGATCGAGCGGCTTCCACATCAGCGGCTTCACCACCCTGGACTCGGCGGAAGGGTTCAACGAGGCGAGCAGGAAGATTCGGCAGGCGATGAAGGATCGAAGGAAGAGGTCGGAAAAGCTGCACGAGGTGGCGGATAATGCAGAGGACGAGGATAGTGAGGAAGAGGGGTACGACGAGGCGAGGAAGAAGAATGTCTAGATTTGGACCTGGACAGACGGGCGCAAGCTCATGCCGCATGCACCCCATCTCTTTCGGTTTTTTTGTCTGTCTGTCTGTCTGTCTGTCTGTCTGTCTGTCTGTCTGTCTTTCTTTCTTCTTCTTCCTCTTCTTCTTCTTAACATCTCGTCGCCGTTGTTCTCATTTTCTTCTCGTTGGGTATCAGCATGGTTGCGGGGCATGATGAGGTGTAGTGTGAATCAAGGGTCGATGAATGCTCCGTTGCAGCTGCAGCTCGGCCCATGGTTAAGGAAGGGTGTCGGATGTTTCTTGAAAAACAACAACTTGGAGGCCATTCAGCAATTTAGTTCTGGCGTTGAGCTCCGACGGCGCACTGTGATCGAGTCCACGTCCCGCCCGTCCGCCCTTTTTGCCTCCGTTTTTCTTTCTGACCATCTTCTATCTCTTCTATCCCCCGCGCCTCGCCCTTTTTTTTTTTTTTTTTTTTTTTTTTTTTTTCCCTTTTCTTTTGGGTTTCTTTCCTCCTTTTTTGGAATGTTTCTTTCTTTTTCTTTTTTTTTTTTTTCCTGTTTTTCCCCGTGAGAATTGGGCCATGGGCCCTGGAAAATCTGTGTCGGGCACAAAAAGCCGGGGCACTTTACCAACTAAGGCCTGCTCTATGCGCGTTATTGCAATTCCATGACGCGGCATGATTCACCAGCGCCGCGCGGCTCGGCTTTCATCGGGCCGAGGCAATGTGCCCAGCCGTCCAATCTAAAGTGGGGAAGCGGGACATCGCTAATGAACCATCAAGTCTGGTCTGGTGGGTTGGTTCATGGGCCTGGGGCTCGGAGTTGGTCGGAAAGCGCAGCAACCTGCTATCTAACCTACCTAACAGCCCCCCTGCGTCTCGGATCTGATAAACAGGCCCCGGCCCCGGCCCCGGCCCCGGCCCCAACCAGGTCCTGCCTCGCGAGCTGTCAACCCTCGAGTCTCGACTCGACTCCTCGGACCCCGAGACATCGACCAGGATTCTTTCGGATTTATCAAGCCAGAGCCTGCCGGCAGAGAGGACGGACAAGACCAAGAGTGCTGGCTGCCCTTGCCTTCTTCAACCCCCCTTTCCTCCCGCCTCACCATGCCCATGCCCTCTTCCCCCCCCAACAAAGATTTCCAACGGCAGCTCCGTCACCCGCCCTCGCACGCCGGTTACACAGATGGCTCCCTCCCTCAAAGCAATCATGTCCTCCGTCATGGGGGCCCGGGCCGCAACCCCCGCGATCCCCGCGCGCAGCGAGCTGTTCGAAGCCACGGACCCCGCCAAAGACGGACCGGACTGTCTGCACGACTGCGATAGCTGCTCGATCCGATACCCGCGCGGCTTCCAGATCAACGAGCGGGACGCCCTGTACGGCCGGGTCAGCGGGTGGAGCACACACGTGCTGGTGGGCACCGGCAAGACGGACTGGGTTAGGGATGTGGCCGACGAGAAGGGCAGCGTCATGGAGGCCATCAGCAAGGCGAAACCTCCGAGCAACGGGGTATTTCCGAGCCCATTTTCCTCTCGGGTGTCCCAATCCCGCCGTCCCAGATGCGAGCCCTGCTGACCAAGGCCAATCCCCCCCCCGTGTGCCAGAGACTGATGCTCTCGGCATCCAACATGCCGACGCCGCACAACACGCACGACTACTCGGAACCCGCCACGGTGCTCCTCCTCCCAGCCTTCGTGCTGGTGGAAAACGTCCGCCCGGCAGACGCCTCGGCCCTCGTGGCCGGACTCGTCAGCGAGTCGCCCACCACCAGCTCCCCCCTGCTGCCCGCGCTGCCCGCGCTGCCCCCGCCGCCCGCAAGCGGCCGAGCGCCCGACGCCCCCGGCCTGATGGTCACCCGGGCCTGCCCGCACCAGGCCGTCATCCTCATGTGCAGCCAGCGGACGCGGGACGCCCGGTGCGGCCAGAGCGCCCCGCTGCTGCGGAGGGAGCTCGAGCGCCACCTGCGGCCGCTGGGCCTGTACCGCGACCTCGACGACGAGAGGCCCGGCGGCGTGGGCATCTACTTCATCAGCCACACGGGGGGCCACAAGTACGCGGCCAACGTGATGGTGTACAGGCGGCCAAACGCCTTTGGGCAGGACGACGCGGGCGGCCAGGACGGCGCGGGCGGCCAGGACGGCGCCTTCGGTCCTGGCTCGGCCGACGTGGGCGACGTGGGCGCCGCGCAGTGCATCTGGCTGGCGAGGGTGAAGCCTCAGGACTGCGAGAATCTCGTCCGCTTCACGGTCCTCAAGGGCAAGGTTGTCAAACCCGAAAGTCAGCTGCGGGGCGGGTTCGACAGAGCCAAGGGGCTGACTAGCTGGTGACATGGCAAGTGCGCGCATGAGCCGCCGCAGCAGCAAAGACCGACCGATGATGCCTCTCTACTCCGTACAAACGCTGGGTTGGGTGGTTTGCCCGTTGTATTGAATGAAACTACACCGTGGGCATTCCGTCCGTCCGATGACTGCCGTGGTCGCTGCACTCCATAGATGCCGTTCTGTTACAGTGCCGTGTCATGTACACCAGTCATGCATGTCCCATGATGAAAACGCCGTGTTTCCCATTCACGCTGATGCCATGCCCAAATCAACCCGGAAAGCAAATTCCTTGCCCAGTTGGAAAAAAAGATGCCGTTTTTTGTTTTCCTGCCCCCCAAACAGATGAAACGCCCTTGGAACCCAAGCACCAAGCACCAAGCACCAAGCACCAAGCACCAAGCACCAAGCATCAAGCATCAAGCACCTTCCCAAGAAGTCGCCTGAGGAAAGGAAAAAAAAAAAAAAAATGCCGCTGGAATGTCGAAATATCAATCATCAATCTGTAAATGTCGCTCCCGACGCATTCATACCCCCCATGCCAAGCAGTAAGCCCGAGCCCAAGCACCCGCAGCAAGCGTCAGTCTCCCAGAGACTCGGAGGTGTGGCTGCTCGCAGACGTGACGCTGTACGTCCTCTTTAGGTACTGGACTGCTTTGGCGATGCCAAACGACACGGCCGCGAGGACGACAAAGAGAACAATGATGATGACGGCGATGACGTTGTTTGGCTGCATGGCTTGTCGGCGCCCCTTTCAGCAGCTTAGCTAATGTATGCTCGTGAGGAATGTAGGGGGCATCCGATGGGGGTTGATGGGAGTTGTGCTTCTTCTTCTTCTTCTTCTTTTTTCTATTTTTCTTTTTTTTTCCTGCTTTGGGTTTTCGCGGGCCCGACGCTATCGCACGCTGAAGGGGGGAGGGTGCGTAGGGTGCGTAGGGTGTAGTAGCGCCTGTTTGAAGCCGTGGCCGAGGCGGCAGGTGATTTGATTAACTCGGAGCGATTAACTCGGAGCGGACGGACTGGAATGCAACGCAAGAAGCGAGGTGGGAGAGTTGAAGCAAGCTCGGTGCGGTGCGAGGTGCGATGGGGAGAGCTAGCTATTGCTTGCTTTGCTGCTGCGGGCGGTTTTGCTGATATAGTGGTTGCCCCGCCACCCGATTTATCAAGGCCCGGCGCCGAATCAACAAAAAGTCGCATGGCTGGGTTGCTGCATATTGCATGTGGGCCGCGGCAGGTCGGTCAGTCAGTCGGTGGTCGGAGCAACGAGTCCGTGCGCGGAAAAAAAAAAGAAAGTCAATTCGCGGTCCTGGAATCGAGGGGAAATATATAAGTGTGTAAAAAAAAAACAATAGGGAGAGAGAAAGAGAGAGAGAGAGAGAGAGAGAGAGAGAGAGAGAGAGAGAGAGAGAGAGACAGACAGACACAGACAGACAGACACAGACAGTATTCTTCCCTCCGTGCCTGGGGACAGACGAAGCCACGCCGCCCGAGTCAAAAAAAAAAAAAAAAAAAAAAAAAAAAGTCGAAAAAAAGTCACCGTTTCAGCAGTGCGCACAAACTCCCCCAGGCTCCCCTGTTTGAAATTGAATTCACATTCACTTCACACTTTCACTCGCAGTCGGACCAAGGTGCAATGGAGCCGGGACAGAGTCCGCTCTACTCCGTACACACCGGGCCAACAACTCCTTTACATGTTGCTGCCAAACCCGTGCTGCCCCTAAAATCACATCCCGTCCCATCCGTATACATCCATCCCATAAAAGCCAGATTCAGCCTGCCACTACGACGACGACAAAGGGGGGTAAGAAGAAGGAAACAAGAAACAAGGAAACAAGGAGAGGAAAAAGAAAAAGGTGACAAGCAGCAGAGAAAAATAAAAAAACAAAACGAAATAAAATGGGGCTTCCGTAGAGCCATTCCAATCATTGCAACCTTTGCACATGGCAGCACATACCGAATCCCCTTTTGAATCATCCTTGGACAGACTTTGCATCATCCCTAATAATTTTGACATGTCTTTCGTAAAATTGCAGCATCTGCGTTGGTTTGACCGTGGTTTTAGCAAAGTCATGGCCTTTTAGCTGTCCTTGTCCTGGTACTGGGACAAGATGCAAAAACAAATAAAAAAAAAGAGAGAGAGAGTGAGAGAGAGAGAGAGGGAGAGAAACGGACGCGGCTTACCTTTTGTGGACACTTCTTGTAGATGACCGACGTGTCATGCTTGGTTTTCTTGCCATTCTTCCACACCAGGTAGACGACCAGCTTTCCGTTCGCTTCCTCCTCGCAGGCGTCAATCGTATCAATCTCCTCTTCCCATGAGCCGGCCGGCGGTGCCCATGCCTTGACCGTCGCGGGAGGAGCCGTCTCTGAAGGGTGTGTCCCGTTCTTTCGGGCCCGCTTCGCCGTGGCCGCGACGGAATTGGACGCTGGCCGACCTCGCTTCTTGCCCTTGGCGGCCTTTTCGGTTTGGCTGAAGATCTTGTCGCGTCCCCCGATTGATTCCAGATACTCGTCGAGAATCAGATGCGCCGACATCCTGAGCGAGACAAACATGAGTTTTCCGGCACACCGCACAATGGCCAAGACGGGGGAAGGGGGTGGGGGGGGGGGGGGGGGGGCAATCATCAGCTGCCACTCACTCCAGATTTTCTTCTGGCTCCCAGGTCATGTCTTTCTTGGACTCGTAACCTTCCCATTTGACCTGAAACTTGAGGCTTCCCTGGTTGAATCAAAGCGTTAGAGTTTGGTAGCGATGCCGGGTCATTGGGGTGGATCAAGACTGCGCGCTAACATCTTCGTCGACCATGTGACTCTTGATCGCCTCGACAATGAACCTAAATCCACGAGTCAGACGCTTTGCTCCGTTGCAGATGGGGAAAAAGAGCGCAGTCTCGTTGGCGTACTCATCTTCTTCCAAGTCTTCGTCTTCAATTTCATCTTCCTCAACGTCGGTTTTGCCTCCACGAGAATTTCCATTCGTCACCACGGGTTCGTCATCGCTCGAGGGTTCGGCTTGGAAGGACTTGGAGTGCGAAACAGATTTTGCGACAGAGGTTTGAAGTTCGAGGTCAGATGCCTCTTCATCGCTAAGAGCTAGGGCCGAGGGTAAGCACGCGCCTTTGCCACCGTCGTAAGCCGAAGGGGGGAGGGGGGGGGGGGGGGGGGGGGGTGGGGATCGGGCACAAAATCAAACAAATCATCACCCATCGCCCATCATCCGTCACCCATATCCATGGGCGACCCGACCACGCAATTCTCTGAGGGACAGGTACATACCTGGGGGCATGGCTGAAGATGGAGGTGGAAGCGGCAATGGCTAAGAGGTAGAGAGACGGACGCGATAAGACTCTGCTGATTGACCAAATCGCGTCTGCAAACGGAGATGAGTAAACGTGCGCGCGCGGGAGCAGAGTTTGGCGGCCGAGGACCTGAGGTGTCGACTATTACGTTACGTTAGATCTCTTCTGGTCACGTTATTTCCAGCCTCGAGTGGCTGGGGCCGCTGGCTGGGGCCGCTGGGTCGAGGTTTGGAGGCGGGGCTAGACCCACAATTTCCCGTGATTCTATGACGAGCACACTGCCCCTCCCCACTCTCCTCCAGCTTTCTTTCTTTTCCAACTCCGACACATCGCGGTTCATCGTGCGCCAACCACAAAGTGGTGCATGCTTACGCCGGTGCTTTTCTTCTTCTTGGCCGTACTCGGAAGCATCATGAGCTCATCGCGACTCGGCCAAAAACGTGGTCGGCGACGTTCTCGATTCGTGGAGTTCTCTCACCAGAGTTTACCACCAGCTTGATTACTTCTTGGCTTGATTATTTATCAAGCAAAAAGTTTGCTTGATAAATAATCAAGCCAAAAAGTTCTCAAAAGAGAAGTTTTCTCCGCCGAGCTTGATTCAGGGAGCCTTGGATGAATAGGTAATCAAGCGGGAGTGGCTTTTTTTTTTTTTTTTTTTTTTTTTATAAAAAAAAAAAGCATCGACGCCAACTACAACTCCGCCATCTGTACGGAGTACGGAGTATGGATGCGTCGGTCCGAGCTCGGTAGATACAGTACATGGGCCTTTTCATGATCCCTGCGGTGTGTGGCTGGAGAACTTGATCGGCAGGAACAGCACAACTACATCCAGACCCGTGATTACGCGCAGGCTCCTGCAGTTGAACCCTGCATCGACGGAACAGTGCTTTCGGCAGACCAGACGAGACGAGACGAGACTAGGTCAGTTTGGAGCCTTTGATCCAACTACCTAAGCTATCTAGGTTCGCAGCGGATTTGACTTGAATCAAGAACCAGGCGCCTCTGGCACCTCACAGGTTCCTGTCCTTGGTCGTCTTTACTTTCCAAAGCCTAGCTCGACATGCTTGGGCTTTTCCAATCACGATCCTGCTCAAATGGCCTCTGCCAAGCGATCGGCATTCCTTTGATAAGCCATGCGCGTGTGTCGTGGCGGCGAGGACTTGATGTAAAGGGTGAACCAACACAGAGTCATGGAGGCAAATTCAAACGTGACGATGAGTAGCATGAATCGAGTCACTGTGTTGTTCTAAACCATGGCTGAGCACATTTTCATGCTCGGCGGGTTTTGAGTAGGTTCGGTGTTAGTTTCAGCCTCAAGACTACGTGAGCCGAGAACAAGCCATCAATCAGCAACAAATGAGAAGTTGAGAGCAATGGGGGTCGAGAACAACTAGTCGTTGAGAGAAGCCAGCTCGACATGGCCACTTGGTTTTGCCCGTTAGAACATGGATTGTGGCAAAGCCAACAATTAGGTCAACAGCCAACACACGGCAAATGACGGCCTGGCCTGGACAACTGGCTGACGACATTGCTGCCTCGCCGTGGAAAACTTGGATGGATTTTCTCAAGTTGCAGAGCCTTGGCAGGTTGGTTGCCACGGCAGTCAAAGTCAAGTCAGATGGTGAGGAACAGTATGGCTTGGCAACGCGCTAACGTCTGATAGCCTCTCGACTATTAACCGACTGACCGACTATCCGAAGCGGACGAATCGGACGAACTAGTCCAAGATCGCGTGGTGGCTTGCGGCTGGCGGCCAAACATGGGCCGAGGTTGGGGGCGGAGGTGCGCCGGTGGCCAACTCCGGGTTCCCGACCGCCGGGGCTGTGCTTGGCGGCACAGGTTTGGCCCCGACCGAGGCCATGCCAGAATGTCGAGTGGCAAACTGCTGCCAAGTTTTTTTTTTTTTTTTTTTGGGTTTTTTTTTTGGTCGGCCGTCGAGGGCGTCGATGACAACAAGGTTGGCCGCAAAGACGAGGTCGGCGCTAACGAAGCTTTACGGCTTGCGGGTGTGGCAGCCGCTTCTCGATCCTCTCCGGACGGGCCAAGGAGGACACGAATCTTTTTTGAATCGCGTGCGGATGCCGTCAAGGCATATGCTTCCGCGCGGAGGCTTGCCTTGCATTTGCTCTGTCGAGGGGGTGCCGGTTTGTTGACGGGCAGAGTGGCAAAGACGGAAGGGCTCGAAGTTGTATAAAGCTTCATGTCGAGACGGGCAGTTTTTTCGGGAGACTGGGAACACAGATCGACTCGGCACGCAAAAGTCATCATCGCTTCCCTTTGATCTCTACTCACTCTTATCTTACTCCCACTCCCCAAAAAAACCTTGCCCCTGCAGATCAAGATCTGCTGCCGCTCCGCTGCAGATCCCTAGCTAGATACAGATACCCAAGATACAACGTCAACTGTAGCTGCGCCGTCGGGGAACCCCCAGCGCCAGATCATCTTCAGGACCAGACATAGAAATAAGCGCTATGAAGGTGTTGGCCTCCGCCGCGTCATGGGCCTGGGCCCTGTCTCTGGTTGGGCTCTCATCCAGCGCTCCGCAGGCGGCCGGCAACGGCGGCAACGGCAGCAACAAGCCCGCCATGCCGGTGGTCAAGACAACGGTGACGGACAAGGGCCAGGTGCTGGACTGGGTTCCCGTGGGCGCCCAGGCCGCCAAGATTGCCTCTCCGCCGCCCGCCAGCGTCATGAGGCGCGCGCCGTCGTCGCGCGACGCGGCGCTGGTGCATGCCATCAAGCCCAAGGACCCGGGGCCGGCGGGGACGGTGCCGATCCTCCGCGCCGGCGGCCCCACCAGGCCGATGAAGCGGCCGCCCCCCCACGGCAAGCCCCTGAAGGACAAGGGCGAGGGCGAGGGCAAGAAGACGGCTTCCAAAAGTGCCAAACCCGCCAAACCCACACAAACCAAAAAGACCACCGGATCCGCCACAAGCTCCCAGGCCGCCGCCGTCCCCACCACCTCCTCCTCCTCCTCCTCCTCCTCCTCCTCATCCTCCGCGGGCAACACCACCAGCCCCGACGCCCGCGACCTCAACGCTCTCGGCGCGCGCGACACGTACAGCGGCCAGCACTGGTGGGCCAGCACCGGCCAGCCCGTCGACAACCATGGCGGAACGGCCACGTACAACATGTTCAAGGCCTTTGTGCAGAGCCCGCTCGACTTCAGCCTCCTCCAGGTGGCCGTGCTCCGCAGCGACGCGCCCAACAAGAGCCAGACGATCGAGGCCGGCTGGATCAACTACCCCATCCAGGTGGCGGACCCGCACCTGTTCATCTTCTACACCACCAACGGCTACGAAAAGTACGGCGACAACCTCTGCGGCTGGAACCGCGACGTGGCCGGCTGGGTGCAGTACGACCAGTACATCTACCCGGGCGTGGCCTTTGGGCCCCTCTCGTCCGTGGGCGGCTCCATGTACGAGGCCGACATTGGCTTCTACTACTTCCAGGGCAACTGGTGGATGTCGACGCTCGGCAGGTGGATCGGCTACTATCCCGGGAGCCTCTTCTCGCAGGGGGGGGTGGACCCGACGCTGACGCTCAGCCACCACTCGAACCAGATCAACTTTTACGGCGAGGTGTACAACAGCGAGGTCGACCTGACGACGACGGACATGGGCAGCGGCGTGTTCCCGGAATCCGGCTTCGGACGGGCGGCCTACATGAGGAAGATGTACTACTACGACTTGAACAACGTGGCGCATCCGTACGACGGCAGCCAGCGCTTCTACCTCAGCGACTCGAATCGCTACCGCCTCTCGCCGACCTGGAACTCGGGCACGGACTGGGGGAGCTACATGTTTATCGGGGGGCCGGGGGCAGGCGGCGTGACGGGGGGGTGAGAGCCGGGGGTGGTTGGGGGGGAAGGGGGGGATGCAATTGCACGGAGCCTAGACGGAGCCTGGACGGAGCTTGGATGGAGCTTGGACGGAGCTTGGACGGAGCTTGGACGGAGCTTGGATGGAGCCCGGACGGGGGGGGGGTTTGCAGTTCCGGGCGGGCCAACTTGCGGGCTTCGATTTCGGGAGTCAAACGCCCGGAGTGGGGAGCGGAAGATAGGCTGCCTTTGACATTTTCGCGCAAGCCCGACGACGGAGGAGGAAGGTTCTTTCTTTATCACGTTCTCTTTTCTTTTTCTTATTTGGCATTGTATCGATTACGGCCGTGTTTATTTATAGCACTGCCACGGAACCGGACCGGGGGGTCAAATAAAATAACCGCAAAGGTGACGGGCCTCAACCGTCGTACCGTAATTGCCCAGAATTGACTGCTGCTCCGGCATTGCTCCGGCATTGCTCCGGCATTGCTCCGGCATTGCTCCGGCATTGCTCCGGCATTGCTCCGGCATTGCTCCGGTGTATTGTGCATTGTGTATTGCTCTGGAATTGCCCGGCGCAAGGTCGCAATCTATGTATGTTGTATTGGCTGCAATGCCGCAGGTGGTCTGCAGGTGGTCTGCAGGTGGTTTGTTGGGGGCGGCCAGCGCTAGAGGAATATGTTGGCAGCTGCACAGCACTGCACGCTGCACCGCACTGCACTGCACTGCACTGCACTGCGCTGCCCGCTGCAGGCTGCAGGCTGCAGACACCAGCCGATTACAGACTGACTACGGAGTACTGTACATACGCCATGACCAGACCAAGACGCATTGCTGCTGACCACGTCGGGCTCTCGAATTCTCGAAACAGCCGCGGGAGCATCTAGACCCCATGTACTCTGCTCTGTATGTAGAATGGATGATCTCGGTACTGCCATTCATTCTCTCAGCAGCGAGTCAATCGTTCAAGACTACTGTAGCCGGTCAGGGCACCTGCACTTGGCACGGCCAGTTGACGGACGCCCTTTAGCGTGACGGCTGGCAGCTGGCATTGATAGTACAGTACATATGTACTTGTACTGTATATACAGCGCTGGCTGCCACTGCGACTGGTCTGTCTGTCTCAGTTTGTTCCCACCCAGCCATTTATTATTATTTTTTTTCTTTTGAAAGGAAAAAAAAAAAAAGAAGAAGAAGAAAGAAAGGGGAAAAAAAAGATGGGAAAAAAAAAAAGAATAAAGAAAGAACAAGAACCTAAATAGCAAGTGTCGTGCGGTGTGGATAAAATTGATTGATTCTGATTTTAAAATTGTCTCTGTGCTCCGTAGCCCCACCCACTGCTGCGTCCCGCGATTTTATCCACCCCCTCTCCCCTCTCCCCCCCCTGAGATGGACGGGAGATGGACGGAGATGGTCGAAGGAGGGCAATTTGTCGTTTGTCGTTGCAGCTAGCTAGCTTTCCCACGATTTCCTTCATCCACCACTTCCTCCTCCTTGCCCACCCCACCCGCTCCTGGGGGGACATGCCGCAGTAGCAACCTCTGAATACTCGTCGGGCATCCGGTCTTGCTTCCTCGCGTTGCCGCGTTGCCGCGTTGCCGCCGATTCATGTCCCCCAACCTTCGCATCTTGACAACCCCCTTGGGATCCTCCAACGAGCAGCTTCCTATCGTCGTCGTCGGAAACGGTTTTCATGCGAGCAGGCGAGCTCTCCTCTTTGCTCAGGGCCAAAAACTTGCAATCCCGCAGCTTCTTGTCGAGCATTAATCGGCTTTGAACACACACACACACACAGAGAGAGAGAGAAAGAGAGAGAAAGAGACAAACACACAAACACACAAGTACAAACCGGCTTGGTCTAGTCCCCGAGCTTCCCCTCCCCCCCCCCCCCCCCCCCCCCCTCCGGTTGAGCTTGTCACCGCTCGCTATGGCGACGGCCATGGCACCACCCGACTCAGAATCAACAACCCCAGGCAAGACCAGCGCTCCGAAAGACAAGAGCTGCCCGTTTTGCTCCCAAGCCTTTACATCATCCTCGCTCGGCCGCCACCTCGACCTCTACATCAGACCCAAGAACCCCAAGCCGTCAGATGGTGTCCATGACGTCGAGGCTATCCGTAAGCTGCGCGGGGCCATCACGAGAAGGCAGCCCCGTGGCTCCCTCAGTGCTCGCAAAGGCTCGACGCCCGCGGGAACACCACGGCCGACAACCAAGAGAGAGCCATCATCCCATGGAAACCATCCACTGGGTACAACGGCCCTGATGCCTCCTCGAGACGGCCCTCACGCCATGACTTCAACCACGCCGAGCAAGTTTGTCTTTGTGCCAAGATGGGAAGCCACGGGAGTCATGAGATCAAGACGCTCCTTGGACAAAGAAGCTGCTGCTGCTGCTGCTGCTGCTGCTGCTGGTGGTGGGCGTGCCAAGCAACCGGAAATGCAGACAACCATGAGCAGGCAGGTGGTACACAAGTCTCAGTTGGACATGAAGCAGAAGCTGTCGGACGCTGTCGACACGGCTCGAGCCGCCGAGCTTGCTCTACGGGAGCTTCTCGGTTCCTGGAGGGCAGCCAAGTACGTTTTCTCTTTTTTTTTTCTTTCTCTTTCTTTTGGCTGCCGCGATTGACCCTGACAAGCCCTGTCGTGTTTCTTTCATCATCATCCCCCCTCCCCGGCATTCTAACACGTCCCCAGGCAACACATTGAAACCAGTTCTATGCCATTCGATTTCGATCCCCTCGCCCTCGACTTCCCGGCACTTACACTGCAATGCTTGCACCCGCCACCAACCCTCTTCTCCTCGACGCAGAACCCGACTTCGACTTCGTGGGCCATCCAACCCCCCGGCCAGCGGGAATTCCGCGCCCTGCAGGTCTTCTTCAAGGAAACCTTCGGAGCCTGGACAGCCTCCTGTGCGGCCGCGGCAACGGCTGCCGCCGCTCAAGACGTCAAGCTCGCCTACCCTCCCGCAAGCAGCAACCTCCAAAAGGACGCCCGTGAGGCGGCGCAAAAAAAGGAAGACAAGGTGGCAGACAGCCTGGAGACCCTGGTAGAGGAGCACCTGCACTCTGCGTTTGCCGTGTGGGACGCCCTGCCGGCGCAAAGACAGCAGGAGCTTTGGATTCTAGAGCTTGCGAGGGGGGTCGGAAGGAAACTCAAGGAGGTTGAGCGCTTAAAGGACCAGCAGCATCGGCTGAAGCAGGAGAATGCAAACCTCAAGATGCAAGTCGATCAGCTGAACCGCCTTCAACAGCCCCGGGAGTGGGGGCGCCTGTTGCCTTGCGCCATGCCAAATGATCGAGACGGGGCAAGTTGGGGGGCGTATGAGCGAGGCGCGCGAGACGCGCGAGACGCGCGAGGCGGCCAGAGCATTACCGGGTTGTTGGACACGGAAGATGGACACGTCGACATTGCAACTCTAGCCACCAAGTGCATTGAGAGATGGAAGAATGTCATTACCTCCACTCGTGTAACGGCCAGCGGCATGGCTGCCCAGCGACCGCTGGACCGACCAGCCCCGGCTCCAAGTGACCTCAATAGCCTAGTAGAGCCCCAGCCGCAAGCTACGCCTCGAGGAGGAGACATGCAGCCGAAGCCTGCCAACCAGCCCGACCAGGCCAACGGCAAAGAAGCATCATCGTCATCCGTCGCCAGCGGCAGCCGGCCCGTCAGCGAGCACGCCGGCCCGTCAGCCGGCGTGACAGGCCCGCCCTCGGTGGAAGAGGAGACGAGCGACCAGGACGCCGACGCCGACGCCGACGCCGAAATGGAGGATGACGACAGCTTCGCCGTCGTGAATGCACCTCCTCCGAAGCAGCCCCTGCAGCGGCAAGGCGCCGCTGCGTTGGACGTCCGCCGGACGACGCAAGGGCTTGCCCAGCAACAGCTCTCGCCGCCCGAGATGCAGTTCATGATGCAGAACGGGTCGGCGAGCCCGGCTGGGCGGTCGGTCATGGTCATGGCAAAGGCCATGCCGAGCCTGAACCTAGCCCTGCAAGGCGGCGACGCCACCGCGACCGCGATGCAACAGGTCGGCGGCGATGCGCTGTACATGGACGGCGGATTGTGACGTGGATGGGGGGGTTTACCTTGGTTGCCCGAAAGGACGGGATCCAGACGACGGGGTGGCAAGTCGACACGAAGGAAAAGGAAACGGGGCAAAGGAAAAAGGAAAAGGAAAAAGGAAAAGGAAAAAGAAAAGGAAAAGGAAAAAGAAAAAGGAGTGAGGAGGTGATTTTGATGGCAAAACGACGACGATCAACCATTTTCTTTTTTTTTTTTTATGGGGGATCACACTTGAATTTTGGCCGTCCGCGGCAGCCTAAGGAAATACGCAACCTGTTTCGTTTCATTTCATTTCATGTCCTTTCTTTTCTCTTCTATTATTACATTGCTGTACAATAGCCAGGGTCTTTGTTCCCCTTTTCGGGTCTTTTTAGAAAAGCTCGTTTCTTGTTCTAGGCAGGCGCTTGCATATACCCAGAGCATACGGTCATGTGGGAAGCCAAGACTTTCTAGCGCACGATACATACAGTCTCTACATGGAGAGGGAGGAAGGCGTGCCAACGTGCCCGCAGCTCGTGAGGCCTGTCCGGCATGTGCGAGAAACTTTTTTCGAGTCGAGATCCAAGGTGTCGTCAGCCGTGCTTCTGTTTTACGAAAAAATAAACGTGGAACCGCGGCAGGCATTGCATCGTGCTTGCATCCCCTGCGCTGCTTGCTGCTTGCTTGCTTGCTGCAAGGGCGTCAGGTCTTCTTTTGCTGGTTGGCCGCCTGCTTGAGCCGTTGCTCAAGCACCCGCAACGTCGCTTTCGGCACTCTCAGGCGATGTGCCAGAACCAGGGCGCCTGTCAGGACGGCAAGACTTCCGGCCTGGTGAGCGGCGGCCAGTGGAACGGGTACCATGTAGATCAAGGTGGAGATGCCGAGCGCGACTTGCAGACAGACAAGATGGACCAGGCCGGCCGCGCTCTTCTTGGCGTTTCTCGGCAGGGCCGAGGCGACCCTCTGGGTGCGCGAAAAGGCGAAGAGGGTCAGGATGGCGCAAAAGGTGGACACGGCCAAGATGCGGTGGTCCATCTGCACGGTGCTGGGGTTCTCCAGCATGTTGCGCCACCAGAGATCCGAGCCGTCCTCCTTGCGGCAGTAGAAGGCGTCCCAGAGCTCCGACTTTGGCGGGGCGAACCCGAGCCCCATTTTCGGGAACTCGTTGTAGATGAGGCCGGCGTCAAGGCCGGCGACGAGGGCGCCAGACATGATGGTGACAAAGGTCAGGGCGGTCACGGCAAGGACGGAGCGACGGAAGGCTTTCAGGGCAGGGTTCCTGAGGGCCTGGAGCGCGCTCACGGCCGCGGCGGGATCGGCGAGGAGTCGGTGAGTGCGAAGGACGGACAGCCCGGACAGCAGCATCCACGAGTAGCAGACAAAGGCGGTGGCGAGGTGGGCGGTGAGGCGGTACTGCGAAACGCGCGGGTGGGAGCCAGGCGCGAAGAGGTCGTCCTTTAGCCCCGACTTGACCATCCACCAGCCGATGAAGCCCTGGAAGCCGATGAGGCCGGAGATGCCGAGCAAGTTGACGGCCATTCTGGGGGTGACTCGGCGGCGAGCGACAAAGTACAGCGTGGGCACGACAAAGGACACGCCGATGAAGCGACCCCAGACCCGATGCGCCCATTCCATAAAGTAGATCTTTTTAAACTCGTCAAGCGTCATGTGCGGGTTGAGGAGCTTGAACTCGGGCGAAGCGCGGTATTTCTCAAACTCGGATTCCCACTCGGCTCGAGACAGAGGGGGCAAGGAGCCGGTAACTGGACGCCATTCCGTAATGCTGAGTCTGGGCTGTCAGGTTAGCTAGCGAGGCACAAAAAAAAAAAAAAAAAAAAAAAAAAACCGGGTTTTGTCGGATGGCCATGAACCGAGCCAGTTCATTGATTCATCCATCGACCTGGGGGGGCACCGACGCACCCGGACTCTGTCAATCTGGTCAGCCCTCCCCAGACGACGATGCCAAAGACACTGACAGCGCTGCCAATGAGCCAGTATCCAACAATCTTGGCGTTGGTCCTCGGAAATTCCGGCTTGCGCAACGCCTGAGCTTGCGCCTGGGCCGAGGCCGATCGGAAATTGACGTGGTCCGCTATGCTTCCCGGCGGAATCTCAGACTTGACCTGGGCGAACCCACGAGATCGGACGGCATTGAGAATGCGGGATGCGAGCCGGGGCTGGGGCCGCACGGTCTGCCGGAGGCACTGGTTGCAAATGAAGAATGAAGAGGGAGTTCGTTGGCTTAGCCTCCGGACGGCGGGTGCCAAGAATGCCATCCTTTGCCGCGGAATTCCAGGGAGACTGGAGGCCACAAAGAAAGAAGCCAAGTCGAACGTGAAAGAAGGGAAGTTCTTGGCATCTGGGGGATGAAGCAAGCCGTCAAGTCATGTGACTTGCATAAGCGGGAGCCATCCACGGTGGGGCGGGGCGGGGCGGGGCGGATGGGGCCAATCCACGCAGAGTTTCTTTCATCGGCCCGGCACTCGCAGCTCACCGCCAAAATGTCAAACCCGGCAAAAAAAAAAAAAAAAAAAAAAAAAAAAGCAAAAGTAAAAGCAACACATTTTCTGCCGATACGGACTGTACATGGCTCATAAGTCGCAATGCCGGGACGACAAGCGCACGGAAGGCCGCTGACATCCGCGCCGAAGCCGAGAGTAGGCGGCAAGAAGGGCTCCAAGGCCAGGTCGCAAAAAAACGCTCTGGACGCATTTGGCATTGCCCAGGATCTATATCCTACCAGCTTCAAGAAAACCCCTCGAGCTCGGGAGCTAGAGGCAGCCATTGAGAGGAAGCACGGCAGG
This sequence comes from Ustilaginoidea virens, assembly GCF_000687475.1. NCBI lineage: Eukaryota > Fungi > Ascomycota > Sordariomycetes > Hypocreales > Clavicipitaceae > Ustilaginoidea > Ustilaginoidea virens. Next base: position 3,452,470 of record NC_057316.1, read on the forward strand.
GACGGCAATGACCAGAGCGGCGACGACGAAGACGACGACGACGAGCAGCAGCCGAGGAAGAAGCGAGCCAAGATCCCCCCAAGAGGAGCCCCGGACGACGGTGCCGAGGATGGCAGCGACAGCGAAGGCCACGAATGGCGTTTGGGCGGCCTAAGAGAAGATGACGAGGACTCCGAGATTGAAAGCGACGACGCCTTTGGCGACAGCGACAACGAAAAGTTTCAGGAATACTCATTTCGCGGGAGTAAGGCGAAGCCGGTACGTCGAGTCGCGCTGCGCACGGGGCCATCAAACGGAAACTTGTTACTAATGGGACGAAAGGATGACGACGCCGAGGACGATTCAAGCGACGACGAGGGCGAAACCCTCGGCGCGGACGCCGTTGACCTGGCGACTGCCTTGGATCAATGGGAAGAAGATTCGGATCCAGGGCAGGACGTGGAGGAAGCATCCGACTCGGGCGTATCTGATGAAGAAGAGGATGGCCAGGGGGGCGAAGACAGTGATGACGACGACGAAGACGGCGGCGATGGCGATGGCGACGACGACGACGACGACGAACCTGACTCTGGAAAACTCAAGGCCTTGGAAGGAGTCATTTCCGAATACGGCGGAGAACCAAAGGCGGACGGTAAAACCAAAGCCGGGGCCGCTGCGAAGCTTTCCCTCGGGGACCTGGGCCTCTCCGGCTTGAACGACCCCTTTATGAAAAAGTCGGTCAAGCTCATCAACAAGGAAGCCAAGCGCAAGCGCCCCGGGGCGACGCAGAAACTGGCGGTCCCCCTGTCGCGCCGAGAGCAGGGCCGGCTGGACCGCAGCGCCGCCCTCGAAAAGACAAACGAGACGCTGGATCGCTGGACCGAGACGGTCAAGCACAACCGACGGGCCGAGCACCTCGCCTTCCCGCTCGCCCAGAACTCCGCGACGGCGGGCCTGGACGCGTCGGAGATGCAGCCCCTCGACGCGGCCGGCCCCGCCAACGAGCTCGAGTCGGCCGTCCTGTCCATCATGCAGCAGAGCGGGCTGTCGATGCGCAAGGCGCCCAAGCCCAAGCCCCAGCCCCAGCCCCGCGAGCTCGACGACGAGGGCAACGCGCTGTCGCGGAAGGAGGCGCTGGCCAGGAAGCGCATGGAGCGCGAGCTCAGCTCCCGCGAGGCCAAGCGCGCCAAGCGCATCAAGAAGATCAAGAGCAAGGCGTACCACCGGGTCCACAGGAAGCAGCGCGAGCGCGACGACGCGGCCGCCCGCGAAGCCATGCAGGAGGCGGGCGACGTCGACTCCGAGGACGAGAGGGAGGCGCAGGATCGCCGCCGCGCCCTGGAGCGAGTCGGCCAGCGCCACAAGGAGAGCAAGTGGGCCAAGATGGGCGCCCGGGCGAAGCGCGCCGTGTGGGACGACGACTTCCGCGCCGGCCTGACGGAAATGGCTCGCAAGGACCAGGAGCTGCGCCAAAGGAAGGAGGGAAAGACGGCGGCGGCGGCGGCGGCGGCGGGCGGCTCCGACTCTGACGCAACGAGCAGCTCGGGATCCGACGACGACGACGATGACGACGGCGACGACGATATCCGTCGCCGGCTCCAGGACCTCGAGGCTGAAGACGACGCGCCTCAGTCCGGGCTGATGAAGATGCGGTTCATGCAAAAGGCCGAGGCTGCCAAGAAGCAGCAAAACGACGACATGATTCGCCAAATCAGACGAGACCTCGACGGCCAGCAAGACTCGGAAGAAGTCGAGGTCCAGGTCGGCCGACAAAGCTACGGCACCGCCAAACCCGCCGCCTCCGCCTCCCCCCTGACCTCGACCGCCCCGTCGTCGTCCAAAGCAACGCGCGGGTCTGCAGCGCCCGACCACGACGACAACACCGGCGTCGCCATCATCACCAAGAGCCAGGGCCCCACGACCGCCTCGCCAGCCCCCTCCCCGGCCGGCGCCTGGTCCCGCGGCGAAGCTCGCCGCAAAGTCCCCGCCAAGGACCTCGACGTCAACGCCACCATCCTCACGGCCTCCCGCCGCCCCGCCGCCCCCAAGGCCGCTGCAGCCGCCGCAGCCGCCGCAGCTGCCGTCCCCGACGACGAATCCGACTCGGACCCCGACCCCGACCCCGACCTCGACTCCGACCTTCAACACCTGCCTCTCGCCATCCGTGACCAAGCTCTCGTCGCCCGCGCCTTTGCCGGCGACGACGTCGTCGCCGAATTCGCCCGCGAGAAGGACGCAGTCGCCCAGGCGGACGATGACAAGGTCATCGACAACACGCTGCCGGGGTGGGGGTCCTGGGTCGGCGATGGCGTCAGCAACCGCGACAAGAAGCGTCATCAGGGAAGGTTCCTGACCACGGTCAAGGGCATCAACAAGAAGGACAGGCGGGATGCTAAGCTGGACAAGGTCATCATCAGCGAGAAGCGCATAAAAAAGGTATGCGTCCCCGAGGGATTGCAGCGCCCCCCCCCCCCCCCCCTTCTTCCCGTCGTTGGTTGTTGCGGCGAGGCACCAATGTACTGACACAAAAGTTTGCGTCTGCAGAACGATCGCTACCTTGCGTCCCAGCTGCCCCATGTTTTCGAGTCGCGTCAGCAGTATGAGCGTTCGCTCAGATTACCAGTCGGGCCGGAATGGATGACAAAGGAGACGTTCCAGGACAGCACCAAACCAAGAGTGCTCATGAAACAAGGCATCATTGCCCCTATATCTAAGCCAATCTTGTGAAAAGCGCAGTGTGGGCCATGGTTTATGGGGGGTCAGCTTTGCCAGGTAGATGTAGCAGCCTGGATAGAAAAAGCGTTTTTATTAAAAGACTCGCCTTTTTTTTTCCTTTATTTTTTTTGGTGGGTAGGGGGGATATCCTATACAATATTATCCTATACAATATTCATACATACATCCATCCGCGCGTCAAACAGAAACGCTTGCAGACCATCTCACCAAGCTGTATTTTTTGGCTTGAAGACGCCCGTGTCCGAAATAAAAGAAACTAATTGCCAAGAGAAACGCGTTCCCGCATCATGCTATCGCGGAGCCATAGGTCATACTACCTCTACTTGAACCCATCGGGCCTTCCCTGAAATCTCTGGCCTTGTTTGTCCACCTTCTTTCGTCTCTCTTATTTTCCGTCCCAATTCGCCCTTCATGTCGCTTCATACAGGTACGCGAAACGCGTTGTTCAGTAGTGCTCATAAGATGCGACATTGTCAAAACACCACCTTTTTACAGGGAAAAAGGGGAAAAAAAAGAGTGAAAAGGAAAAGGCAAAAAAGAAAAAAAGAAAAAAAAACACTGTCTTCATACAGAAGCGCCTAAATGGAAATGGGTGACTTGTCAAACGCTCCGCTGGGAGTGGCGTAGAACGCAACAGCGATGATGACATACAAGCCCAATAGCATGACCCCTTCAAGGTAATTGGATTTGCCATCTTGAACGGTGTACGTGACGACCAGGACAGAAACAGCAAAAGCCACAGTCTCGACTTCACAATGCAGTCAGTGCTACCGGTTTTCTGGGTAAGCAGAGAGTTTCGGGTACACTTACAAGTCTCAAAGCGCAGGGACATGGGCTGACCAATGATCCAGCCGACGATGACGAGAAAAGGGGTCACCCCGAGAGCAATTTGAATGCTTGAACCTATGGCCACCCCCAATGCGAGATCCATCTTATCTCGAAGCGCCACTACCACAGCAGTGGCGTGCTCGGCAGCATTGCCAACAATGGGTATAAGAATCAGACCAATAAAAGCCTTGCTGATACTGGTGCTCTCGACAATGTCGTCGATACTTCCCACGAGGTATTCGGCACAAATAGCGACCAATACTGTGACAACTACCAAAACGACGGTGGCAGCGACAGGTCCCATGGTGGGCTCTTCACCATGCTCAACTTCAGCAGCTTGCTGGGCCTCGGCATCAAAGAGGTTGCTGTGAGTTTTGAGCTGAAACACGAGGTAGATGACGTAAAGGAGCAAAAGAATAATGGCTGTGCCCCTCGACAAGATCAGGATACTCTTGTTTTTGTCGTCGGTTTGGTGTTGGTCGAGAACAGCGTAGAGCTACGGCAGCCGCAAAGGTTAGGTACGGAAAACCGGTTTCGGCCGAGGCGTGGAGAGGGAAGAGCAGCAAAACTTACAGCGGCAGGGATCACAAGAGAGGCAGACGAGAGAGTCATGAGAGAACATGTTGTCTGAGCAACAGCCCCAGAGAAGGTTTGCTCGGTTCCAGCTCCGTTTTGTCCGCGGTGAACCAAACCACCAAACAAAAAGCACATGCCCATGACCAAGAGGAGGTTCGACAGAATGGAACCCAGCATGGAGGATTGGACCACCTCGATCTGACCGTCTCTGAGGGCTACGATACTGACCTGCAATGTTTTTTGAAACAAGGTTTTTTGAGATTCAGGATTAGCCAGCACTCTTCAACCTGACAAAAGGAGTCGAGGAGGTGTGGCGGTGTGGCGGTGTCACTTACAATCAATTCGACGGCATTCCCAAAAGTTGCATTCAACAAGCCGCCCATGGTTTGGCCAAGCTTCATGGAAATTTCATCGGTTGCAAAAGACAGAACCGCGGCAAGTGGAATGATGGCGAAAAAGTTGATGGTGAAGACAGCCGTTGAATTCCAGTTGAGAGCACCAGCCACGATACCCATGGGCACCATGACCAAGAGGAAATTGACATAGCCTGGACGGCAGCACATGGATTAGCTGGTAAACAGTCGGCCGAAAGGGCGACGCGACAACGACGAATACTCACTGCTTAGAAGCGTGACCTTGGTTATATGCCAAGAGTATGCAGCACTGCGCACGATGATGGAGTGGCTATCATTGCCAGGAGTGTGCTTGTAATCGAACAAGAAGGTCAGAACGCCATTCCTCTGCTGCTGCTGCTGCTGCTGCTGAAAGTGATGATTTCCAGCTGGAGCCGGCGAAGCAGTTTCGCCATTAATCAACGGGGTGCGCTCGCCGTCAATGGCTCTCGATTTGTTGTTTGACATTTGGCGACGGATCTTTCGGAACGACTCGGTGGCTTCCGAGAAAACGAGAAAAGAAAACTCGAAATCAGTATTGAATATAAGGTATCTCGAAGATGGGACGAGCTGGCAAGCAATATGAGGGGGCGCCGACAAGAGTGGCAGGTGCTCAGGGTCATTGACGAAGAAGCTCAACAGATTCGGGGATAAAAGGGAAGGGGAAAGGAGGAACCTATTCCGGCCTTGGTAGGGGTTGAGCTGAACAGGGTAAACAACGAAGCACGGAAGAAACCAAGAAGATATGACGATGGAGGGCCAAGCATGTTCGCGTGTTCTCGACTCCTAGTCTGTGGCGCAATGAGGACTGCATGTCCTTAGCGTTGCCAGAGCATTGTTTTCCGCCTTGTTCCCCACTGGGCACTTGTACTAGCAGAGAGCGAAAGTCAAAAAGGTCGACGCCTTTGGCCCTATGTTTTAGACTTTGGTGTAGGTGGGAGAAGAATGGGAACTATTAGACGAGGCTAGTAGGTACCTAGTTGAAGGTGGCGGAGCGGGCAGAGGGTTGGGATGAACACTTTGATGGCAAATAAGAACAAGTGACGACGGCTTCCACGCTCTTTTGCGTTTTTTTTTTGCGTGGCGTTTCTTCTTTCTCGCCCATCGTTTCTCGTGCAGCGTTTCTCGAGCCGGACAAAACGATTCTTTCCCGCCGTTGTTGTTGGTGTTGTTGTTGTTGTTGTTGTTGTTGAGATGAGAGGACTGGCAACAAGCTGCAGGGAATCGAGTGGGCATGATGCTGCTTTCAAAGGGGAAAGTCTTTGAAGCCTTTGAACGCATCGTGACTGACCACGTCGCTACATGATGGCAGTATCCGAGAGAAGGGCAAGGAAAATTCCGCTTACCTAGTCCACCAAACACCATGATTCGTGATAAGTGATTATGAGCTTGCCACGGGCTGGGGTTGTTCAACAGAGGCAGCTAGATAGATGATGGGCCGTTCTTTTGCACCGCCACTGTTGGGATTGAGATTGATCATGTGGTTTTGTCAATATCAAGTTGGAGTTGCCAAGGCCTCCTCAACTGGACATGGAGGGTTTGCAGGACCAAAGGTGGAATGAAACTTGACTACATCAACAAGAGCGAATGAGGCAAGAGCCACCGCGATTTCGCAGCTGCAGGCTGGGGCCAAGTGCCACCTGCTGGAGCGCCTGCCGCCTGCCGCCTGCCGCCTACCGCCTACCGCCTCGAGGGACGCGCATGCGCCAAGAGCGTTGGTGCGAGGCTGGAGCATGGTGCTGAGTCCTCCTGGTTTGAGAGAACTGAGCACGACGGAAAGAGGGAACAGCTACCTGTCTGCGACCAAGTGGCCAGGCAGAACATTTAGCAGGCCTGCGGGTAGCTTCTCCGTATCTGTACGGAGTACTCCGCACATGGACCACTTTTGCCGCCACGATTGGGTCTTGGCATGACACATGCACGCACCAAGCCCAAGCCCATAGCAGGAGCAGGAGGCCTCCCTCTGCAGGGCCCTTGCTTGGTTTGGCTTGGCCCTGCCCTTGGGTGTGGGCACTGTGTGGCCGTGGCACCGCATGCTCCTTGTGCACCGTGTGCACCTTGTGCAAAGTTGCAAAGTGCGTTGCACTTGTGTGATGGACTTGAATCATCAGCCTGTGGCCCACAATAGCTCGCGCCACAAACAAGTTGCACAAATAAAACTACGAAATACTCCGTAAAGCTGCACATGCTCTTCCTGTACGTCATTGTCGTCTCGCACCGATCGACGCCAACATTTCTCGATTCAAGCAGTCTGGTCCACATACCTAGGTACCTAAGACAGAGCAGCCAACGGATAGCTACTCCGTATCCGCTGAGCCTGCACGTACACCGTCTCCCGTCTCCCCCGTCTCCCCGTCTCTTCCCCTTGCTGGCTAGGGCATTCTGTTTCTTGTCTCCGCGTCATCACAGTTCCTCATCCTCTAGACCAATACAGTTTCCGGAAATCTAGCATGCAATCTTCTTCAACCACCCCTTCCGAGACATTCCAACACCTACACAAACTGGGCTACTGGGCAGCTTAGCCGGAGGGGAAAGAGGTACGTCTGGTACGGATTCCTCCGTAGTCGTACCCGACTTCTTATTGTACTACCCACGTCGCTGGCCACGGAAAAAAAAAAAAAAACTGAAAAAAAACTGAAAAAAAAAAAATGCCTCGGAAATCGTAAATCATAGGCAACCTAGTGCTTTACAACATTGTCAGCATCCTACTGCCATGAGTACATCGTGGTTCAAATGTCCAAACCTGCTGAATATGCCATGTACCAAGTCAAGGATGCACCTCCGTCCAACCATTGTGGCTCAAAGTCTCGACTGGTAAAGAATCGCCATGCTTCTTGGGGCTCAATGGTGGCGTAGTTGGCGTAAATGACTCCTTTCCACGCGTTTTGAATCCCCTCCATTCTTCCGTTGCTAAAGAATGCGTCCCATTCCTCCCGGACAAAATCCTCATCCCTCACCAGCAGCGTCGGCGGCAAGATTGGTATCATGTGTATGCCCTGGATGGCTTCTATGTTGGGGTCAAAGTACGTTGTGTGGTCTATCTTGTTCTCAAACAGGATGCCCGCCACTTTGTTGCCGATAAACTGCCTTGGTTGCACCACGTTGTCCTTCTTGTACAGGTAGTAATTCTGCAAGCTTCGCGCAATAACCGCCAGCTGGAGGTTTCCCCTAAACAAGCGCGAATTAGCTCTTCGTTCCAAAGCTGCCTGAGCCCTGTATACGCTCTGTTTCGCCCTCACCTCATCTCAAGGTCGGCGTTCTGGCTAATCTTCCCCCACATTTTCAACGCATAAGCACACATCATGTCCTCTGAGCTGGATTCTTGGTTCTGAATGCTACTTGTCAGTCATGATTCGGGATAGCCGTATAAATCACGCGCACGCGCTGGGCGCTGGCTATACGCACCTTTCCATCCAGCGCGGCATAAAGACCATGAGCCCAGCTGTGTCCGTGATACCAATCAAAGCTGCGCCAAACAGGAAAGAACTTGTCTCGCTTGCTAGGGTTGGCCACGTCACGTACGAGCAGGTTGACATAATCTTTATTCTCCTTGGCCCATCCCGGATCAAGATGACCGATGGTCGCAGCGGCTAGGATGTGATATCCGTAGTGGAAGTGATGATCATTGTAGTAAGTGTTACCAAAGTCGATACCGGCGTCTCCCGTCTCGTAGCTCGCTGATGAAACCAGGCCCCCCCACGCAGCTGTACACATTGCAATTAGAGAGAAGCCGTCCTACGAGTGGGCTGCGTTACATATCAAGCCACTCACTTTCATAGGTCAAAGGGAACTTTTGCTTGTTCGCTGCAAAAATGCCAAAAGAAGACTTTAATTGATCAAGTCCTCTTTTTGCCATTTCTCTTTCGCCAAGCAACTCATACAAAACGTATAAGATTGTTGCGAATTTGGCAAGGGCCTATCGTCAAGTATCAGAACCACACGTTGTTTTTAGTATTCTTTGCACTTGAAAATGGTGGGGGAAAGTCTGAGTACAAGTCAACCTACCTTTCCACTGAAATACATCGAGTCCAAGTTGGTTTGGGCGAGCATGTTCTGAGTTAGCTCCTTCGCTGCTGCGGCCCGAATGGTAGATTTGGCCTCGCCCGACAACTCATGCACTGAACCTCTTTTTGGGTGCCAAGGAGAAAATCCCATGTCGACCGGCATGTGAGGTTCAACCATTGTCCAAGAAGTGCCTTTGACCAACGTGGACATGCCCTTTGTGGGTGATTGCAGTTTCACGTCCCGAACTCGCTTCTTTGTTTCCCAATCAAACGACGAAGTATGATGCGGGAGAGCAAACATGTAGAGATCGCCATGCTGGTGCCCTTCCTTTTGGAATTTGAAAGTATATGAGCCTTCATTTCGTACCGCCGTTCCGGATATGTCGATAGATGCAGGGTATACGCCTGCACCGTCGTCGAAAAGGTCCTCCGCGCCCTTGGTGCCAGGGTCCTTGCAAACCTGGATCAGTCCGTGAAACGAATGCTGAGACTCGGCCAAACCGTTGTTGAGAACCTTGAGATCCAGCTCTGGTCCTTTTGTTCTCCAGGCGTACAGGCGCCATACGGTTCCGTCTTCGAGGTGAAAGTTGTATTTTGTGACGTGCTCCTTGAAATGGTGCGTGAACCGGCTTACGGTTTTGAAGTACACGCCTGACTGGATCAACGGCACGGATCCGTCATATAGTGCCGTCATGTAGGCCATTCCTTGCACCAGCGGAAACGATATAGCTGGTGGAGCAGTGCTGTTCTTATGTATGTGAACTCTTGATGAAAATGCCGTAATGCTATCCATCGATATGGTTGTTTCGCTGCCCAGTTCCTTGGCGGACAAGACAATAGATTGTATCCCAATCGGATTCAGGTAATACGAAGAAGCTCCATTAAACTTTTCCTGGCCGAATACTCTCTGGTGTTGGTCAATGTGCGAGCATGCCATGCCCCAGCTAGCACTTGTTCCCTTCCCTCCTGCCCACGACACCGAGTACGGAAAAGTGAACGTAGGCCCCCTCTGATCACCCAAGAAAAAATTTGAGTAGAATTTGTTGGTTTGTATCGGTCCCTGGGAATGAACACCCTTCCGTGGAACTGGATGCTCATGTCGGACTCGGATGTCTGACGAGGGTGGCTTTGTATCCACAGGCTGGGCGAAAATGTTTTGCGTCGCCATGATCCGACAACTCCGTTGTGCTTGACAGGAAGACTTTAGCGGTGTGTTGGATGACGACAAGTTTGCTTTACTGCCGAAAACCTTCTTCAATATCCGAGGATTGGCCAGATTTAAGGAGCGATACAGCCCAGCTTTACCGAAGCGAGGGATTTGTGGTGGCTTGGTCTTGACGGGGTCCAACACGATGCCGATGCGACTTTTTCTGTTCCTTGCGGCCTTGAATGGAATCCCGCTTGTTGTATTGTTGCACGCGGCTCCTTCAAGGGTTGGTGTTTGAAGAAAGTAAGAAATGCTCGAGCCCCGTTTCGTGGCAGAAAGTTTTAGCGAGGACTTGCTGGGGTAGTTAGTAGATTTGCTATTCCTGCCTGTTTGTGATCGTTGTAATCGTTGTAATCGTTGACAGCTATCTTCGGCCCAATCAACAATTTGTACGAGGCCTATGCTGCAAGTCAGCCAGCAAAACCAAACAAGCAGTTCATAGACATCCATAGTATAACAATCGAAACCGCTCTGTAGCCTTTGTTCCAGCTTGGAGACGGGTATCTGACGTCTGGTGCAGACAAGGAAAAAAGGGCAACTGGGATTACTTTGGCTGACATGCCCAGAGATATCTTGGCTCATGATAGGCACCAGGGTGTAAGATGGCGGGATTGATTCACGATGCGGGCTGCGTAGAGTTCAATACATTGTGGGAATGCCGAATCATCCTTACCTTGCTGAATCAGTTTACCACAGGAGATTATAGGACATGCGGTTAGGAAGACGTTTCTAGCAGCCTGGAGCAATGCGAGGTTGTAGGATTATAAGAATTGGAAGAAATGTGCATGATCATCATCGGGTTCGAGATGGAATCGCGTCGTTGGTTCGAAGACGAGATGAAGAGTCCAGTCTTTCGCCCCTGGACGGTGACTGCCTCGTTGAAGCACACGGGTACCTGCCCACCTGCTTGCTCCCCTCAACTTGCTTGCCTACCTACCTACCTACCTAGGTAAGGTAGGTAGGTTAGGTAGGTAGGCAGGCTGTCCCCTTGCGTACCTGTCGAGATGGGCAGGTCATTTGACGTTTCCGAGTGCCGGGATCTGCTGTCCTGTCCTGATGCAAGATTTGTCGTGGTAAAACGAGTCACGACCTTTAATCACACATATGTTCCCTGGAGTTTGCCGCCAATGCCGCCAATGCCGCCAAAAGGATGCACGATTTGCACAATCGTGGTGCTTTTTCTGAAGCCTTTGACTGACCTTTCCGGCTTCAAACATGCAGCTGACGGTGTATTGTGATGTCAGCACAACTTGGTGGCTCACGCGTATCCCAAGTCAGCTGTCTGGATGGACACAATAAGCCCCATGATCACGAGTTGCAGCTTGATGATGGAAGCTCCAGTCCAGAAAATACAATCAGCCGGTGGAATGTAGAGTGGCCCAGGTCTGATGACGGGTTGGATTCATCATTCTTAATTCTCCTACGCATGCCCGGCGACCAAAGTCGGAGCCAACCCATCGTCGAGTCACAATCCCAAAGCCCCGTATTTGCCACTAGTTGATCCGCTTCGAATCAGATCCCTCAGTTGCCTCCCCACGTCGACGGGCTCAGACGCGGCGTTTAATTTGGATCTCGCTGGGAAAGAGGCGACAGAGGTTGCCAAGAGCTTTGCTGGCTTTGCCTTGGTGGCTAGTCCGACTTGGGGAGCGTCCCTGAGGCGGTCTCTCTTCCGCTGTAGATTTGCTTCTGAAGCCTCGCTTTCCTTGCGACATCGCCGAATATCTCTGGGCCGCAACACCCATGGCTTCTGCAAGGTGTCGCAGCGGAATTTTGTCCTCTTCTGCCAAAGAGCAATTTCTTGTGCGGTGCTGTTCAGGATGACCATTTTCTCCACTTTGATCTGTTTCTCCTCCCGATACAGCGACAGACTTCCTTTTACATCCACAACGTCTCCCACATCGACGTCTTTGTTTTGGTCCGTCGCAGGGCCGACGTGGAACGTGTCTGTACTTTCTACAATACTCTTGGCTCGCGCGGACCGATTTCCATCATCCGAGGCAGAGAATTTAGTTGTGAGTGCTTGCGTCTCGACCAACGCCTCGATGCATCTACCGCTACTGTCGTCGATGGTGAGAACACGTCGGCCGGGAAAATCGTCAATCGCGACGACTGGGCCAACCACGCGAACCCATTTTATTGGCAAGTTACTGTAGAAAAAGAAATTCTCTCCTATATTCCGAGTTACTGCCGTGCTCGATACCAACCAAGACTTTTTCTTTTTTTTCCCCCTGCACGCTGCGATGCGATACTCACCCTCGAATCCGGCATGCTGCTGAAGAGCGTGAATCTCAGAGGCGTGGAGCAAACACCAGGTATTGACAGTTGGGGACAGATGAAAGCAGTAGCGTGGGTAGATTTCGGTCTTGCAGGTTTTACTCATGACACGATGAAAACTCTGATCGCAACCTGTCGGACGGCGTCGTGTCAGCTACGGAGTTGCCTCCATAGCCAAATAAGGCCTTGAGTTATGGTGGAGGTACGGAGCTGCGTCAATCGTGAATCGCAGGAACCCACATACCTGTGGACCTAACCTGCCATGCAAGAAGGATTGGCGGCCTGGGGCAGCGTCACCAGGTAACGAACTAACGCCACACCACTGACGCCACACCACATCCGCGCCGCGGGGCCGCAGGTGTGCACGCAAACAGAGTGGGAAGGGGTTTGCAAACATGCCGGGAATAAAGTAGGTTTTATATATACAATCGGTCGAGGGGATACCTTGCTATATATAGGGCGCGCGCGGGGTTATCAAGGTAGCAGATAATTTGGCATTTTTATGTGTGCATGCGGTCACGTGTGCTACGTCATGTCTGCTGTGGTCACCTGTGCGCGCGATTTTAGAGCAGTAAAAATGCAAAAGGTCTCTACGCAGGAAAAATGTGTGCAAAAATACAAAACCCACTTTATTCCTGGCATGTTTGAACCTTCCCGCTTTGTTTAGTACTTGCGAGGACTGGACTAGGATCCAAGAGGGCTTCATTTTGGCCGAGACGAGCAGAGTTGGTTGCCAGCTGGTACCACCATACATGTTCAGCTGCTCAAGGGTTCCTTGATAGCTTTCCTACTAAAGGAAAAAGGGTCCTGCGGTGGACCCTTGACGAAATGGTTCAAGAAGCGTGAATAGAAAAGAAGGAAGAGGAAAAGGGGGAAATGTACGTTTCTTTGCCACTTCATCCCAAATTCCGTCACGCAAGATATCCTCCCACAGCTGGTTATTACGGAAAAAGTCTTGTGTCTTGTTCACATTCATCATAACCATGTTCAAGTTGCCGCTCTGATGCTTTCCACCGTATTTTAGGCTCCTCTTCCACCTTGACTTGTTCTTTCTTTGTGTTCTTTTCTTTTCCGTTCTTTTCTTTCCCTTCCGAAACAGTGTCATCTGTACATTCCACCCCAACCCCCCAACAACTCGTGCTCTTGCTCTGGTCAAAGAAGCGTCTTCAGTGCCTCGACAGTGAGCTGCAGCACCTCTGGCTGACGACTCTGTTTCAGACAATCCTTCAACACGTCCACGCCATTCTCATCCTTCAACTTGTCACGCGCCAGCTGTCCCGCTTCACCGTCCGCCATGACCATGTTGTGAACGTTGACGACGCCACGGTGCCTCAAGCCCGGGTTCGCATCGTTGCACATTCCGAGAATGACCTTGACACCTTTTTCTCTCTGAATCACGTAGCGGACGACCGACTCGAAGCCGGTGAGGGAGGCTAGAGCGCCGCCTGCCGCACTCCGTGTGCCCTCGTCCTCTGCATCTGCCAGCGCCAACAGGATGTGTAGCCGCGTTTGGGCTCTTTGGCTACCGTCCGCATAGAGCATGACACCTTGAGAGGTTTGCATCAGGTTGCAAACCAGCTCGACTGCGGCCTTGGAAACAAGATGGTTCGATGACAGGAGTTGCTCTTCAATATGCGGCCATGCCAGGCGAACGATGCTGCTGCGCGTCTCCTCGTCTTCCAGCGAAGCCAAATTCGTCAGCGCCATGAGTGCCTCAAACCTGGGCAGCAGATCGCGCCTCTCGGCAGCAGGGTCGGGCAGTATGATGGAGACTAGAGGTCGGACGGCTGCGCTGGCCGGGATGGAGCGATTTCCCCCAAAGGCCAGGGCAGGATTGACGCTGATGAGAATTCGAGCGAGTGCTTGCGCGGCAGTCCGTCTGGCAACGTCGTCCGTGTCGGGGACGGCAGCCCAGCCGACGAGAAGGAGCTTGATGGCGCCTTGTTGGACGAGAGGCCCTCTAAGGAGTTCGGTCACGGCGATTGAATGGATAATGGAGATGATAAGACCCAGCGACGCCGCGGATCCATTTCTGCCATGGGCGACTAGGGCTGGGATAATACCGGCATTGAAGACGAACTGACAACGCTTGGCGACGTGATCATCGTCATCGAGCGGATCTGGCCCAGCCAACTTTCCTGCTGCATCCGCGTACGCTTTCAGCTGGTTCATTTTCTTCTCTTCTTCTGAAAGGGTTGGTCTGTATCTGGTCAGATTGACAAAAATACTAAGAGTACCGTAGGTTAAAGGTGATCGTGGTTGCGCATCGGCGAGAGTCTTGACCAGTTTCTTGAGCAAAGCGGAGTTTTCGTTGATGGCTTCCTTGATTTTTGGTTGAAGTGAGGCGTAAGCGAGACCTTCTATGGAATGCTGCTTGTCGTGGTCGTCTGGCCTCAGAATCATTCGAGTAAACAGTCCGGACAAGTCTTCCATGCTCGCACTGGCCGGCTCAACTCTGGACTGGTTGGTGTCGTTTATGGATGGTTTAGAAGGAACTACCTTCAGTCTGTATGTCAGTCTGGCGTTGAAAAGAATTTCGGCAATCAGCAAGAGTCAATCCATGGGTTTGCTGACGAAAAGAAAAGGGTGCCGACGATAACAAGAACGGTGTGCTCGCCGTTTTTTTTTTTTTTGGACCTACCTTCAACTTGGCCAGGATTACGGCTGCCAAGTGCTGGACTTGCTCAGAGTGCCTTCTCATAGATATGGATCCTCCTTCGCCTTGCACTTTAGGCTCTCGGTCAGACCCTGCGGTTGCCCCGGTGGGATCCTGATCGACCACCTCCTCCAGCCATTCGACACAGTACTTCTGCACAGCTTCTCGGCAGACAGCAATCATGCATGCGGCGTTCAACATCTCGAGGCATGCGGTTTCAACTTTTCGGCTCTTCCACTCCCTTCTCATCAGAGGGCCGAGGGAGCTGAGAAATCCCTCGCTTAGAAATAGCTGCGAAGTGAGGTCCGGGACAATGGGAAACGTTGCCGATGCGACGCAAAAGGCTACAATGTAGTCGTCGTAGGTTCCTCTCTGGACGCGTTCGAAGAAGAAGGCGGATAGATCCTTGGACCCTTCATCCCCGGCGGCTTTCAGGTATGCGGAGGTGGTTAGAGTTGCATGGCCACGAACAGTGTCGGGTTGCCGCATATCCAGATAGCACAAGACTGTGTCGACGCAATCGCCGTCGATGACGCTGCATATCGTCTTGTGGCCCTTGTCCCGCTGTTGAGCTTCGGCGTCGTTGTTCAGAAGCTTTGTGAGCTCGTCGAGTTCTCTGCAGGTTTCTTCGTCTTCCTGCCCGCCTTCCATTAAACGAGCGAAAGCCAGAAGAGTCTGGTCCTCGAGGGTGGCGGCGGGAACGGCGCCCTGTAGCGTCTCGGCCATGGCCACGGTGTGCTTATATGTTTCGTTGTAGCTGACCTTTGAAAATAAACTCCATAAGTGGCAGGGCAGGCGAGGCGGACCGCGACATATGCAGACCAGGAGGAGGTTTTGAGAAGACGGCCTTTGAGGAAAAGTAAAGTGCGAGATGTGCGTAAAGGGCAATTGAAGGTGATCAAGATGGGGATGTTCTTGGACAATCTGAAAGACCACAGGCCCCGTTCGAGGTTGACGGGTATATGCAAAGGACCGAGGAACCTGGGCCTCGATCTTGGCCTCGCTATTGGGCTTTGCTCTTCGGGTCCGCAAATCAGAGCCTATGATCTAGTCGTGCGCCTACGTAGGAAGGTAGCTGAGGTTGAAGAAGGGCAGAGGACAGAAAAAAAGAAGCATTCCGTCAATTTCTGGGACGAAGCGAGAGGCCCTGGAAACAAACTTGGACCTCGAATCTCCACTCTACTCGGCCGTGTTGTCCACCTTGACCAGACGACGCATGTGTAATTATGCCATGACGAGGAGGGGATTGAGCTTCCTTCGCGCCTTCCTGGATAAGCGAGCGATAAGCAGCCGTGGCAATGTACGAAGTGGAGTGCTCGACTCGTACAGATAAGGCCCCCAGGCCATCCATAATCAGATCCAATGCTCCGTACGGATTATCCTTGCAGCCGTTGCGGACTCGGGAGTGCTCCGTGCCTCCGTACAGAGCAACCTCAGCCAATGTTTAACGCCACAGCTCAGTCACGTGATGGTCCCCTGCTGAGCCACGTCAAGATTGCATCCGACACTTGTAAGTTGACAGCCGATTGGAGGCCGATGGTTGCAACTTCCTACATAGTAGCCGAGCGGAAAACAAAAAAGCCCACGATCCCCAGCGTCGACGCCCGGTCCGCTTCAAACGGCATCTCTACCGAGTCCAGAACTTCTCTTCATTTGAGCCCGGCTCCCGTCTTCTTCAGATTGCAAATCCCGCACCTCGTGCCGCACCTCGTGCGCTACCACCGCTGGCGCAATTGGCCGCCAAAACCTCACTTTCAACCCATCGCGCCAGCCTCTACCGATAACCCCGTCGAATCCGATTTTCCGGAACTCGCCCTGCCTTGCCGACTCTCGCAGCTCCACAAACCACCCTCCTCCCCTTCCTCCCCCTTCACCGGGCAGAGGAACAGGAGCAAGCGCGTCGCGCTCCCTCTTGACCTCGTAGCTGCTGCCTTCGACGGCGCGCCGTTTTGTCCCCCCCCCCCCCCCCTCCCCACAGGTCGGTCCACCATGGACGCCGTCGACGTCTCTGAGCACTACGAGGTCACCACCGCTGAAGAAACCCCGTCGCTTCTGTCGGTGATCGTAGACACCAATCCGCGCGCTTGGGCTGCCCTGGACGACGCGCTGCCGCTCTCGAAAGCCATTGCCAACATCCTCGTCTTCGTCAATGCCCACCTGGCCTTCAGCAACGCCAACCAGGTCGCCATTATCGCGGCCCACGTGAACCGCGCTGTCTGGCTCTACCCCACGCCGCCAGGGGATGCCTCCGCGAATGCGCGCGTCAGCGACGCCGTGCCATGCGTCTCGCCCAGCTCTGCAAACAAGTTCCCCCAGTTCGCGCAGATTGAGACGGCCGTGCTCTCGTCGATGCGCAAGCTCCTGAGCGAGACGACCGAGCGCGATCTCGAGTCCACCACCACGCAGCTGTCTGGAGCTCTAACCCTAGCACTCTGCCACATCAACAAAGCTTCCCAAGCTCTCGGCGGACCGTCGGCAGGTGTGGTCGGCGGTGCCTCGCTCAACACCACCACGGCTCCTCCTCCTGTCAAGGGCCGCATCGTCGTCGTTTCCGTGTCCGACTCCGAGCCCTCCCAGTACATCCCCACCATGAACGCGGTGTTTGCTGCGTCTCATGCGCAGGTCGCAATCGACACGTTGGCCCTCTGCGGCGACGCCACCTTCCTGCAGCAGGCGTGCTTCAACACAAACGGAACATTCCTGCTGGCCTCGAAACCTCAAGGCCTGCTCACGTATCTCATGTTCGGCCTCATTGCCGACACGGAGGCCCGTCAGTCGCTCATCGCGCCCACGCACGACAGCATAGACTTCCGCGCTGCTTGTTTCTGCCACGGCAAGGTTATAGACACGGGATTCGTGTGCTCCATCTGTCTCAGCATATTCTGCCAAGTACCCGAGGACTTGGACTGCTTGACCTGCGGAACTAAACTCACTCCGGGGAACTATGGCTCGAGACCAGCGGTTGTCCCGCGGAAGAAGAAGAAGAAGAAGAGAATCGCCAACGGCAGCGGGCGCGAAGACACTGCAAGCGCTGCAAACACCCCTCGACCATGAGCTGGAAGAAGCAGACGACTTGGGCCGTCGCCGTGGATGGGACATGGTTCGGACGTGAGACTTGTGCGGGGGCTTGAGGAGTAAAAAAACAACATGTTTGCCCTGTGCATCAGCCTTGAGCGATTGAGCCACCACACATGTATTTGCGTTCCCGCATTATTGCTCGCTATTCTTTCTACTGGACCAAGCATGCAATGGACCAGTGGCTCCCTCACTAGGTAGCCGAGGATGATCGCAGCAACATCACCCTCTGTTTCCCCCCAGCCTCGATTCCAGGTGCCCCTGGACAAACCGTAGGATGGATTACCCCCCTTTTTCTAAAAGACCATTTCGCTGGATGGCGGAATATCTGAGAGAGAGAGAGAGAGAGAGAGACGCTTGGTATGCTCACCACCGGAAGGCGGATATAGCCATTCTCAAAACCAATAGCCACGGGGCATAGCCGCCCACTACTCCGTACAACAGCCTTAACCGGTGCCGCAGAAGGGTCTGGTACTTGGAATAGCACCCCGCAGCGAGACAAGGATTACTTGCAGGGTACGATTCCGCTAATGTAACCAGCGTCTGGGTTACCCGAGTCTAACGAAGCTAGGAAGACAGAGCGGAAGAATGGCAGGGCTGGAAGGATCAATTGCTTCGTGTGTGTGCCTGCCCGCACAACTTGATGCAACAGGGACTTACGACACGGCGGAGCGGCATCAAATATGGTCTTCACATTCTGCCGTCCCGTTTCTTCTTGCTCTCCTTTTCTTTTCAAACCATCACAGTCATTCATCTAGGTACGTGGAGGCTCTGTCTTGTCTGGTCAAGAAAGAATTCACGACTACCTGGACAGGAATCCCAAACCCACTGCACATATTGTCTAAACCACTATTACCATGCTTTTCCTGAAAGTTTTCTTGTTCATAGGTGCGAGCCCACGCTGCAGACTCTTGACGTTTTTTTTGTGTCAAGGTCAAAATATCCGTATCTTGCGTCCGCCCTTGGCAATCTTAGCACCGTCCGGAAGTCGGGACATGGTGCATCGCGGATCCTTTTCTAGTGCGCCCATGGATGCGAGAGCAAACGAGTCTGTGTTGTGTGCAAAGTATAGATAGTAGCCGGTTCGACACTTCTTGACAACCATGATGCCAATGGCACCCTGCGAATTGCAGCCCCTGACTCCGGGGTGGTTCATAAAGTCGTGCGCTATGAATGACTCCATGATGGCATCTTCATCGTCATCCTTAACATCCTGACCCCCTGCATCACGTCGGGTTCCGTTATAGATTCTTTCTGCACATCTTTGGGATGCCATCGTTGTTGCCATGTGCTCACCGGTTCCGCTTGTCACAGCAGCTACGGTGACTCCCTCTTCGTCGTTCTCTGAACAAGGCACAACAGCAGTACCGATGCCGACCAGGGCAGCTGGACCTAATCGTCCCCGGTGCTTCATGCCAATACCTCCGGATGAGGATCCAGCGGCAATCCTCCCTTCGTCGTCAATCGCGATAGCACCAATAGTGTCCGTGATGATGTCGTCTTGACCTCTGTTCGACTGTGCTTGGCGCTTGGCTACAGGCTCGCCGGAGCGATTTTGTTGATTCTCCATGCCCAGTGGACGTTTGGCACCGTGCAGGTTAACCAGGATGGGCAAGTTGTTGCCCACCATCGTCGGCGCGTAATAATCCAATGTTGCGTATTTTTTGGGCGAGGACGAACCATCTCGAAAAGGATTGCTCACTGACAGCAGGCCCTCGGGCGCCCTTTTCCGTCTCGCCTCGGAAATCTTGGCGCCGCCTCCAACGGCATCGACCTTATTGTCATACTGTTGTGGTTGAGGCAATAATTGTCCCGCATAGCTGGTCTCTGCAAGAGCTCTTGGGCCCGAGGTAGGTCGGCTCGCTTGTACCCGTGCAGACTGTAGTGCCGAGGTCGGCGCGGAAACTAGGTTTCGGGAGGAAAATACCGAGCTATCTTGTGCATCAGGTGAGTCAAGAATCAATGTTCCGCCATACGGCGAATCAGGCTGGCCTTCATTCCACGTCCCGGCCAAGATCGCCGCCGTATGATCCCGCGGATAGGTTTGACCAGTGTCGAGACTTGAAGCGGTGTCATATTGGCAGGGAACACAGCCCATCGACGCGGAATGCGATGATGAGTCTGCTCGAGCGTCATGTAACTTTTCTTCGGCCCGTAATAGATCCTCTTGCCATCGGAAGAACCGATCACGAGAATTCTTGGAGACGAGATACTCATTTGCGCAGGTAAGCATGCCGTGCTCTTCAGCAAAGGCACGAGCACCCTCACCTACGAGTGCATTGGGCGGAACACGTCGAAGACTCAGTGGCAGGCTGCTGGTGTCTAGAATGAGTTTCGCAAGAGATATTGGATTGCGTATATCTATTGGACCCGGGAGGGGGGGGGGGGGACGAAGGATTAGTAGGTACGTAGAAGTCAACAAGCTTGTGGATTGGGCGAGGGGGACCCAAGGAAGAACAAACTGGGAACAGCGCCACAAGCACCGCTTCGGCCAAGGTGATCGACAATGGTTGCATCACACTCGACAGTTCCATCGATAGATAAGTTGGAACCATATCCTGCATTGGTGATTTCCTTGTCCTCGAGAACTCGTAAAGCAGCCTCGACTGCTTCTGTTGCGGTGGCACCGGCTTTTAGGAACTTCATGCCCATCTCGGCAGCTCTGCAAAGTCATTAGTTGTGGGTGCGTTTGGCAGTGGCCAAGAGTATCCGGGAAGTGGATGGCATGGATGGATGGCACGTACGATACACAGGCTGCGAGGTGGACATGTTCGTTTTGATGGCTGTGAAATCCGGCTCCCGCATGGATGAAGATGGCCGGGACTCCTCTTTGCCGGTGATTGAGACGAAGCATGCGATCTAACGTACCATCCGCTCCGTATTGGTTGCGAGCCATGTTCGCCGAGACTGCATTTTGGCAAGGGATGCTCATTCTCTACTCGAGAGGCATGGGGGCGAGTTGATAGCTCAACTAGCTGACGAGTTAAAGATGCTAATGGAAGAAGAATAATTTGGAAAATATGGATGGGAGGGAGGGTTGGGGTTAAGGCAAAAATCGCCGACAGTCGAGGAGAATTCAAACAAAGGTATATGCGAGGCTCCTAGCAGATCGAGGCCAGCAGGCTTTGGCCGACGACGGCCGGAACGAAGAAAACAAAAAAAACGGACTTGGCGGGTTTGAATCATGCAAGAGAGTTGAAGAGTTGATGATGGCGAGGCATGAATGGCTCACGGTGGACTGCGCCTTCCGGATCGAGGCCTGCTGGGGCGAAGCTCCAGCTCAAAGCATCCCGTTTCCAGAGCGTTTCGCAGAATGTCGGCCGTCCAATGGCGGCGGTGACATTGATGCTGGTTGGATTTCGGCTGGATTTCGAGAAGGAAAGAAGCAGTTTGGTGTCCCTATCGACCTGTATGTGAAGAAGCCTCGTATGAATACATGTCAACAGCACATCAGTCACAGTTGACCCCTATCTGACAGCCGTCGACGACGTCGGCTCATCTTTTCAAGGACATGACGAAGGGAGGCGGAGGGAGGGATGGATTGACAGTTGCCAAGAAGACCCCACCACCGACAGCTGGTGCAGCCCAGCCCCACCCCTCCTAGCGTCTCAGCCAACTAGCGTCTGCCGGTTCCACCAGACAGCACTGAATTCAGAATCAGACTGGAACAGTCAATATCAGGTTTGGTAGGTACCGTAGCTATGTATTGTGGCTGGGGCTGCCCCCCCCCACCTCCCCCCCGTCTTCATTTCACCAGCATCCAGTCTCCACCCCCACCTTGGGTGCTGGCCTCGCGAAGTCCTGACTCTCCGAGTGACGACGAGCCAACTGATCCTTCTCACATTATTGCCATCTTCCTGTTTGCCCAACCTCTACCTTCCCTCGCGCGCATCCACTGCCGCATCCCATTCATCATGGCCAACCAAACCCCGGCCGTTGTCATGGACAAGTGAGTTTCCATGGCCTCCCCCTTCCCCGCCCTGCCACGAGAACTGGCCGCATCTTGGCTAACCAAACACACAAATATAGCGGCACGGGATTTTCCAAGCTGGGTACGCCCAACGTATTCGATGGTCCCACGACTCCAATTGACTCTTAGTCTTCAGGTTTCGCCGGAAATGATTCCCCATCGTTTGTTTTCCCCACCGCCATCGCTACAAAAGGTGCTGCTGGAGGCGGCGGTGGTTCTGGCTCGGGCCGTCCGGCTATCGCGAACAAGCCGTCATTCCTTACCGGCGGCGCAGGCCCGAGCAGCCACCTAAATTCGAAGCGAGGAACCGAGGATCTCGACTTCTACATCGGTGATGAAGCGTTGAGTGCTGCATCGGGGCCTGGTGTGTGATGACGGCTTCCTGGCTCACTGCAACGGCGACATGATGGCTAATTCTTTTTAGGATACGGTCTTCACTACCCCATTCGCCACGGCCAAATAGAGAATTGGGTGTGTATGGTGTCTCTATCGCGCACTATCCCCCTCTCGCTCCCTTTCTCCTTTCCCCCCCCTTTCTCCTCTTCTCTCATTTTCCGCCCCCCCAACCCCCCAAAGCCTCATTTATTGACAGTAGCCCACAGGATCACATGGAACGGTTTTGGTCCAACTCAATCTTCAAATATCTTCGAGTAGAGCCCGAGGACCACTACTTTCTCCTTACCGAACCCGTGAGCCTGCCAACATACTTTGAGCATTGAGCTCTCTCTTTGTCGATGTGGAGCCACTCTAACGTCGTTAGCCGCTAAACCCCCCCGAAAATCGAGAGAACACAGCCGAAATCTTCTTCGAGTCCTTCAATTGCGCCGGCATGTATATCGCTGTTCAAGCCGTGTTAGCTTTGGCCGCATCTTGGACCTCGTCAAAGGTTACCGATCGATCGCTTACCGGGACTGTAATTGACTCTGGTGACGGTGTCACGCACGTCATTCCAGTTGCGGAGGGCTATGTCATTGGCTCATCCATCAAGTCGATCCCCATTGCCGGTCGGGACCTCACCTACTTCGTGCAGTCGCTGCTCCGGGATCGCGGCGAGCCGGATTCATCCCTCAAGACGGCGCAGGAGATTAAGGAGGAGTACTGTTATGTATGTCCCGACATCGTCAAGGAATTCGCCAAGTATGACCGCGATCGCGAACGGTTTGCGAAGCATGTTGTATCCCACCCTGGTGGCCGCCAGGTCAGCGTTGACGTCGGATACGAGAGGTTCCTGGCGCCCGAGATATTCTTCAACCCCGAAATCTACAGCTCCGATTTTCTCACCCCTCTGCCCGTGGTTGTTGACGGAGTCATTCAGCAATCACCCATAGACGTGCGGCGCGGTCTGTACAAGAATATTGTGTTGTCCGGCGGAAGTACCTTGTACAAAGACTTTGGTAGACGACTACAGAGAGATATCAAACATCTTGTGGACGCTAGAATTCGCGCGAGTGAGGTGCGGAGCGGGGGAGCCCGTAGCGGCGGTCTTGACGTGCAAGTCATTACCCACAAGAGGCAGCGACATGGCCCTTGGTTCGGCGGCAGCCTGCTAGGACAGACTCCCGAGTTCCGATCTTACTGCCACACCAAGGCAGAGGTAAGCCTCATCGGCCAATCCAAACGCCCCCCCGCGCAAGCTTGTGAGCAACGGTGTTGGGCTAACTGGTCGCTTTAGTATCAAGAATACGGACCCAGCATAGTACGGAGATTTGCCCTGCTGGGAGGACCCGGAGGCTCATAAAAACGTACGCTGCGTTGGAGATTTCTAGACAAGGTCGATGCGGTCAGTCGGTCGGGCGGAAAATGTTGAATTCAGTGTCTGGGGGCCGAGGACGATGTTTGCCGTGTCATCTGTGACGGAAGGAAAAAAAAAGGGGGGGGGGGGGGGGGGTTGCCCGAGCCAGAGCGTATAAGTCATCATGATCAAGATTCAGGACAACATCAAAGATTAACAAGCTAGCGGGTTTGCTGGAGTCGTCAATTTGTCAATTTGTCACGGCTCCATGTCACGCTTTACTGAGTGGTGCACAATGTGTCTGGCCCCGTGCCGAAGTCGGTCTCCCTCGGCGTCCTCAATGCCCTGTCGCCGAATCTCAATGAAGCTCTTGGCCTGCCCTTTTCTTTCTTTCTTAGAAGACTGTCTTTTCAGTCGAGAGAACCAAATCCTTTGCTACTTCCCAAGGTCAACATCATCCCGGCTGACAGTCTCACCCTCGTGCCTCAACTTGTAAACGTCTGCCAGCTAGCTGAGACGAACCGGTCCTGAAAGGCGCCTCGACGACTTCCTTGCGGAAATACCCACCCCATGGCTCCCGTGATACCGATCATGCGGAGCATTTTATCGTGCAGTCTGTTTCGACGAGAGCAATGCCAAGAGGCGGGATTCTGTCGACGAGCAAACGGGATGCGAGCGAGCCGAGGTGGAGGGGATCCATCCAGCGGGAGCCAGGTCAATTGAAGAATGGAAAGCGGAACCACGGCCGCGGGATCGGCCAGAGGTGGAAGAGGCCTGCCAAGCAACAAGTCAACGGGTCCCTTAGCGGCAATCCCGTTGCGACTTGCCCAGACGGGCGACGGTTTTTGATGACGGCGCAGAGGTTAAATAGCGGATGCTGTCTACCGAGACCGCGCTAGGCGGGCGGATGTTGCCCAACCCTCCGCAACCAGGGTTGAGGAATAGGTTGCAGCTGCATAACTTGGTTGAGCGTTGCTGCGAAAGTATGGCACGGCGCCGGGCGAGCAGGTGGACATGGGGATTGCCGTGCAGCAGCAAGTTTTGGCATCGGGCATCTATCTCATCCCCGACGAGCTCGAGCACTCACACTTGGCAGGCGCAGAGAGGAACACACAGCGACGGTCGGCGTCATCCAGGCAAAAAGCATCTGCCGTCTGCGGCTCCCTTGCAGAAAAAGCTACTCCGACTGTCTACACCCTGCCAGCATCAAAAAGAGAGGACTGGCATCGCGCAACCTCGTGCTGCTTTTTTTGAGGACTGTCATCGCGCAACCTCGTGCTGCTTTTTTTTTTTTTCCTTTCCTTTCCTTTCCTTTTCTTTTCTCTTTTTTTTTTCTTCTTTTCAATTTTCAATTTTTTTTAGTAATTTGTTTCTTTAAGCCCCCAGGCTCCCTATGCAATCGACTCGAGCGACGCGGGGAGGCCGTCCACCGTCGCCGAGTTGACCTTTTTGCCCGTCTTGGCAATCTTGCTCAGGACCGTCTCGTACGGTAGCTCGGTGACGACCTTGGCGGTCTGATTCTCGAGAGACACCTCGTAGCTTTCGACTCCTGGGGGGGGAGAGGCGGGAAAGGGGGAAAAGAAAGTCTCAGCGCCGGGGGGATAGATAACGCATAGGAGAGGAAGGGGAAGCAACGTACCGTCTAGCTTCTTGAGGACGCGGTCGATGGCGCCGGAGCAGCCGCCGCAGCTCATGGAGACGTTGAACTCGTAGGTGTGGGCGGCGGACATGATGGGCGGAAGCGCTTTCGCTGGGCAAGACGCGAAGAAGAACAGGAGGAGGAGAAGAGCAAGTTGGGGGGGGGGGGGGAAAGAAGACCCAAGAGTGGGGGAAGGGGTTGATGTCTTGGCGGATCAGTTGGACCGAGGTGGAGATGGAAAGCTGCCCCGGCGCACCGTTATATAGAGCGAGAAGGCAAAGAAGAAGAAGAAGAAGCTGGAGGGAGGATGAGGGATTGGAGAGGCAAAAGGGAGGAAAAGGCCGCAGGGCTGATCGGTTGTTGGTTGTTGGCTTGGTGGGCCGGCGCATGCCCATGCTGAAACGTGCTCAACAAGGCGGCGGCACGCTTTGCTGGCCGGAAGCTGCCCTTTGCCCTTTTTGTCCCTTTTGTCCTTTTGTTTCCAGCCGCATGATCCAGCCGCAGGATCCAACTTGAGGGCGGGCGGGCGGGCGGGATGAGCGGGTCCGTGACAGCAGGAAAGCACATGCATACTATATGCAATGCAGCATTGGCCAGAGCCGCCGCCAGTTGCTCGGCTCGGCTATTTCAAGCGGCTATTTCAAGCGGCTGTTTCAAGCGGCTGTTTCCCGCTGCCAGCTGTCAACCCGGCTGTTCACGCTGCCAGCAGCCGCAGCTGGCATATCGTGTGAAAACCCCGACGACGCAAAACCAAAAGACGTCGACCCAGATCAGCGTTTCCACATCATCATCATCATCATCATCATCATCATCGGCTTCATCTACGCCGCTCGCAGCTAGCACTGCAGCCGTGCCCAGCAAATCAGCCATCAGCCATCAGCCATCAGCCATGTCGAGACGTTTTTGCATCGTGCCATCAGCGCCATTTCATCCCACCATCGCGTCATACGATGGGCATCCATGCCCCCCCCCCCCCCCCCCCCCCTCGACTGCCCGTCAACCGCACCTCTCCGCCCTGACCGCCTTGAACGCCACCACAAATTCCTCCTCGTCGTAGTCGTACACATGCTCCGGCATCTCGAGCGACAGGAGCGCCTCCTCCAGCTCGCCCATCCACATGTTCAGCTCCCCCTCCTCCCAGCTCTCGGAGCCGTCGAGCGGATCGCGCACGCACATCCTCACCACCTCGGCCGTCTCGTCACGCAGCTCCCACCGGGGCTGTATCTCGGCCGCGACGCTCTGCTCCACGTCCCCCGTCGCGGGGTCCACGCCCGTGTCGGTCCCGTCGTCGTCCGTCTGCCGCTGCCTCGTAATTGTCGTCGTCGTCGTCGTCGTCGTCGTCGTCGTCGTGGTAGTCGTTCTGGTCTTGGTTGTCCTCGTCGTCTGGGTGCCCGAGTCCCTGACGACGGGCAAGTCCCCCCACACCGACGACAGCGTCTTGAGTCCCGTGAAAAAGGCCAGGAGGTATCCGCCCAGCTCGTTGAAGCTGTAGTAGGCCGTAAAGGCCGGCAGCGCGAGGTGCTGGATCGTCGCGGCGACACCCTGCAGGGTTGCTGTGACTTTTGCGTCGTCGTCGGCGTCGGCCTCCTCCTCCCAGGGCAGCTCGCAAAACTCCTCCCACCGGTCGCGCGACACGTAGAGCGCGTCCCTGCCGGGGTCAAACGGCCGCGCAAGCACGTGGCCTTGGGTCTCGCGGCGGAAGCGCAGGGTGATGCCGCGCCCCGACGCCCATCGCAGCGTCGCCTCGCGCGACTCCCTGCTGACGTGCAGCGTCGGGGGGGTGTTGACCTGCACGAGGGGCACGCGCGACATCCCCGCGTAGCGCTCGTCCTCGCCCTCGGGGTCGACGTGGTCGAGGATGAAGTTCTTGCTGAACAGGTACACAGTGGGCTTGTCAAACGGCGCGAGGTATTCATCCCACACAAGACGGCGGAGCTCGGCGGGCAGACGGGGGAACAAAGGAAAGCCGAGGGCCATGGTGAAATGGCCCTGATGACGCTGAAGAGCGAAAAGAGCCGAGAGAAGGGGGACCAAAAGGGGAAAAAAAAAAAAAAAAAAAAAAAAAAAAGAGGCTGGCTCTCTTAGCCCGTCAAAGCTGTCCTTGGGGACAACGCTACACCCAGACGCGAAGGGCATGGAAAGAAAAACAAGCAAAGTTTGACGTTGACGTGGCCGACGCCGCTCCGACACACTACAGTACATCTCCCCCCACTTTAATCAACGCCCCAAGTTTTTGCGCGCAAAAGCCAACGTTCCGAGCAGCCAAATGGGAGACGCAACGCTTCAACCGACCATGACCATTCCATTACACCCCTATCAATGAGTGTACGGACTTGAAGCAGCAGCAGCATCATCATCAGCATCATCAGCATCATCATCATCATCATCATCATCATCATCATCATCATCATTCATCGATAGATAGACTTTGAGACTTTGGCAAAACTATATAAACCGGTGCCACCAGACGCGACAACAAAATCCTGGCCCCGTTCATTCCGCCTGCACTTTTCCCGGCCGTTTCGAAACGCTGCTGGCCCTCCTTCCGTCACAGCTGCGCCGACAGAACCTTTTCCTGGACATCGGCCAAGGCCCAGTCGCTGGCGGCGGTGCGGCTGCGCACCTGCGCGACTTGCTCGCGGGTGAAGCCGCCGGCCCTGGTGGCAGGGTTGTAGCCCAGGCCGTTGCGGCGGCCGACCTCGTCGTCGTCCAGCCGGGGCGCGGCCTTGGCGTCGGCGCGGCGGTAGACGGTGACGACGACGGCGCCGCCGAGCCCCAGGTTGTGCTGCAGACAGTAGCGCGTGTCGGGGACGCGGCGGTTGTTGGCCCAGCCGCGCAGGTGCCACACCAGCTCGGCGCACTGGGCCAGGCCGGTCGCGCCCAGCGGGTGGCCCTTGGAGATGAGCCCGCCCGACGGGTTGACGAGGTACCTGCCGCCGTAGGTGATGTCGCCGCGGCGCACCAGCTCGTGGGCCTTGCCGCGGTCGCACAGGCCCAGGGCGTCGAGGGCCACCATCTCGTTGGTGCTGAAGCAGTCGTGCAGCTCGACGACCTGGACGTCGTCGAGGGGCGAGATGCCGGCCTCGGCCGCCGCCGCGCGCACCGCGTGCCGCGTCATCTCGTAGCCCATCAGGTCGATGGCGCTGCGGGAGAAGAGGCTGGGCCCGTCGGTGGCCATGCGCTGGCCGGCAATCTCGACGGCCTGCTCCTTCAGGTGCGGGCGCGCGTCGAGGAAGGCGCGCGAGACGAGCACCGCGGCCGCGCCGCCGTCCGACGTCGGGCAGCACTGCAGCCGGGTCAGCGGCGCGAACACGGGCGGCGACCGCAGGATCTCGTCGCGCGTGTAGACCTGCCGGAACTGCGCGTACGGGTTGTTGGCCGAGTGCGCGTGGTTGACGCGCGCAATCTCGGCAAAGTCGTCGTCGCGCGCGCCGTGCCGCTCCTTGTACTCGCGCCCGGCGTTGCCGAACATCTGCGCCGCCGCCGGCGCCGCGGGCTCCAGCCCCCGCGTCTCGGCCATGACGCCCACCGTCGTGCCCAGCGGGTTCTCGCGGTCCGTCCACACGCTCTGCAGGCTGCCCGCCGCCATCATCTCGAACCCGACCACCAGGACGCAGTGCGCCGCGCCGGCGGCCACCAGCGTCCGGCCCATGGCCAGGCCCGTGCTCCCCGTCGAGCAGTTGTTGTTGACGTTGACGACGGGGATCTTGGTCATGCCGAACTGGTAGAAGACGCGCTGCCCGCACGTGCTGTCGCCGTAGCAGTAGCACGCGATGCCCTGGTCCACCTCGTCGTAGTTGATGTGCGCGTCCAGCATCGCCTTGACGCCCGCCTCGAACCCCAGCTCCGTGTAGTCGACCTGCCCGCGGGGCTTGACGAACTTGGTCATGCCCACGCCCAGCACGTACACGGGCGACTTTTCAGCCGGCATCGGCACGGTTGGCGCCATTTTTGTCGGTTTCGGCGCGGCAGGGCAGGGCAGGGCAGGGCAGGGCAGGGCAGGGCAGGGCAGAGAAGGGCAGACAGACCAGGCCAGAGCAGAGCAAGGCAGAGCAAGGCAGAGCAAGGCAAGGCAAGGCAGAGCAAGGCAAGGCAAGGCAAAGCAAGGCAAAGCAAGGCAAAGCAAGGCAAAGCAAGGCAAAGATTGGGGGGAGTGGCGGGCGGCGGGAGTTGTTGGCTTCAAAGTCCGCGGGGGCGACAGAAAAGAGCAGGCGCGATCATAGTCGTCCTCGCCCTCCGCCAGAGATTTCCTTCGAGCAGGCGCCAATGCCGGAAAGCAGTGCCTATTTATCAGTCCCGGCTTTGCCTCCCCTCGCGTCTGTGGCACCAACCCTCTCAACCAACGAGGATGTCGACAACGACGCCGCCGCCGCCCGATGCGGGGGTGGAAGGACCGTGTCCAGACTTCCGTGGCTGGCTAGCGCCGTTGCGATGCTGCCGAGGCTCGTTGCGAAAAGGGGCAGGTACCTATAGGTACCTATAACGTGGGACCTGGTAGAGTCCAAGACTTCAGACGAAACTTTGACATATAGCCGAGGCTCGAAAAAGACGGGGAGCCAGACCCACGCGGACCACTCATATCCGCGCTCGTGCCGGCCCCTTGGACGAACCATTATCGGCATCACGGGACCGGGCTAAAATCCGTGTCCTGTTGTTGCCCGTATTCTTTATCTCTCTCTCTCTCTCTCTCTCCCCCCCTCTCTCTCTCTGTCTCTCCCTCTCTCTCTCTCTCTGTCTCTCCCTCTCTCTCTCTCTCTCTCCCTCTCTCTCTCTCTCTCTCTCTAACAAAAGGGCGGTCATCAGCATCGTCTGTCCCTCTTCGACTCTTGGCAGCATCACCACAGCTTGACCTTTCAAGACCGTGCAACGAAACCAATCCGCGCCTTCCGCCAGCCACCAGCTGCTGTCGGGGTATATTTCCATCAAGTACAAGACTCATCAACGAGAAACAAAGCAGAGTAGCCGGTGTCCAAAACGCATCCACGATCCAACGCCAACACATACACGTCAGGCATTATATATACCACGGCACTATTTCCACTTACTGCAACTTCCCATCAAACAAACACCCCCCCCCCCCCCCACCCTCCTCTTCCCGGCACTACAAGTCCCAGCCTTCCCACAAGGTCCATCCCGCAAGATGGGCAGTCGCATTCCCTTGTCCCATATTGCTGTTTGAATAGCCGTACGATGTTTGACCGTGCATGTACGAATCTGCGGGACCGTAATGATCCATGGTTACCGAGCGGAGTTTGTCCTTTGTCATGCCCGATGACCGTAAGCAAGCGTCAAGCACGGCGTAAAGATTGCGCGTCATGTCTTGAACCTTTGGGTCAGGGCATTTGACGCTCTCCAAGACGGTGGCAACACACAAGATATCCTTGGTATCGCTGCCACTCATAAACTTGATGAGCAGGTCCAAGCTTTCCTGAACCGTCGATATCAGGCGCAGTGGTGACCACGGCACCATGCTCTCGCCAGAGCTCAAGGACAGCTCGTCCGAGGTTTCTGTCGGCACGTGTTGGCCACCCGAGTTGCCCAGCACCAGCAGTTCGGAATTCTGCCGGACAGCGGGCTGGATGTAGTAGCAGAGGCTCAGTGACGAATAGATAATGTCGGGTTTCAGAATCTGGTGATACATTTCCGCAACCTCGTGAAACTGTGCCAGTGACGGATCCAGCTCATCCATGTACTTTAGTATCACGACCGACGATTTCAGAAAGGCTCGCGATATCTCCAACGGCACGTCGGCGGCTCCCAAGGCCAGAGGTCGGTAGAGCGCTAGGAGCGGCCGCCTCACGTGCATGTCCAGGATGACGCGGCTCCTCCACTGCTTGCTCTTCTGGGAGGCGCTGTATGAGCCCTGCCGCGGGAAAATGTAGTTGATGTCGTCGAGGAAGCGCTCTAGCTTGGTTCCGACGTCCAGGACCTCGGAAAAATCTCGGAGAGAGTCGATGCGGTTGACGAGAGGAGCAACCCGCATTCGGGCAGCAAGTGTTATGGCTGCATAGACTTGCATCTGGTTGTCCGTCATCTGGTCGATGGGTCGCGTCGTGGGTAACTCATGCATGCTGAGGAAGATTTCGGAATCGTTGAGGTTTCGAGGGGGTTTGCAGGTAAAGTCGCCGTCTCGAAGCAGGGAGGGCATGTTGCAGGCGATTGACATGTGCAGGTCCATGTCCGCCAAGGTGAACCAAAGTCTCCGGCGTATCTCGCCCCAAAACACCGGCATCCTAGGCTCGAATTCGGAGGGGTCTCGGTGCATACCCATGCTCATCGCCAGCCTGAGCACGTAGCCCAGCTTGGTCCACGAGTCCTGCAGTCTCGGGGTAATCATTCTGGACGCGTGTATCAGCAGAATCTGCACCTGCACCGTGCTAATGTCAACGAGCTGCTTGCCCTTGAGGTTATCCAGCCAGCTCTGAATGAGGGCGCATGCAGTGGGTATGTGAACCCCATCGCTACGCTCGTGACCCATGCCTCTCGACTTGGTTTCGAACCGGGAGGCGACGGACAAGACGCAGAGAAGCTGGGGTAAAAACGTCTCGGATTGCAGCTTGCCCTCCCAATACATGTTGTATGCGTCATAAAACGTCCGCGCGTGAAGGATTCTGTATATAGTCTCCGAGGTATCAAAGTACATTGTGACAAGACGGTCACAAATGTCCTTTTTCGGGAGGATATCCGTCATGCGCTTATGCACCGGCATCATCGAATCGACAAATACAGTTATGGGCTTCATTGCCATGTGCAATTCGTCTTGCCGATGTTTGTGCAAAAGTCGAAAGTTTCGAAGAAGTACATCGACGGCGTTCCTTTGAAGTTGTCCCGAAAGAAACGCTCGCGCTTCTGGAAACTAGAAAAGACAAAAAAAAAAAAAAAAAAAAAAAAGGACCCGACGTTAGAATCATGACGGCTCTCACCCCCAGATATGACTGTCTTTAAGAAAGGAAAAGATAAAGAAGAGAAAGAAGAAGAAGCAGCAGCAGCCTGCTTCCGCCTGTAAATTTCAACTCACCACATTAAGCATTACTCTTGGACTATGTTGGCCAAAGAAGCGAGTCGTCATGCCGCCTCGTTTGACGGTCAACCCTCTGACGGTACTATCGGCTGCGTACAGGATCCTGCCTCCACTCATGTCTGTCGGGGCAGGGCTGCGACCCTGCATGTGCCTTTCCAGCCGCTCCATTCTTAAGGTCAATTCTTCCAGCACGGGCAGGCCCGGGGATCCGCCATTCTTGGCCGGTGTTGCTGCGGCTTCGTTGATACCGGATGGGTTGTTTGCGTTTGCGTTTGCGTTTGCATTTGCGTTTGCGTTTGCGGAGCCGGAGCCGGAGCCGGAGCCGGGGGGACAGGTTCTCTTGATCGGCCTGCTCACGGAATCCACTGCCTCGGTGTCGGAGGCATCTGACAGGTTTGCTGGGTCATGGTCGGCAGCGTATTTACAAATGCGACTTGACTTTTGGCATTGGGAGCACGGAAGAAGGCGATCGCATCTCAACTTTCGTTTTCGGCACTCTGTGCAAGACTTGACTGGTCTCGGGCGCTTGACGCTTCTCTGTTGCTGGGACTGCTGGGATTGCTGGAGCAGCTGTTGGTGCTGCTGTTGGGCCATTGCCAACGGCTGGGCAGATATTCCGTGCGGAGGTGTGTGGACGGCGTGTTGTTGCGGCGGTGTCCGCATATGTGCGGCAGCGTTTTCGAAAGAGTTTGTTGTCGCAGAGCCGCTCGATGACGGCTTGTTTGAAGTCGCCGCCGCCGCCTCTGTCGGCATCGGATACCCCTGCATCGCGCTGGACATGGTTTCGTTCTTGACAGCAAAGCTCCTGCTCATGCTAGGAACCAGTCACAGTGCGAGGCAGCGCGTCGCGTGTGATTGAAGGGTTTCGCTCGAATACTACTCTGTACACGGCAAGCGGATTGATGGAGCTGCCGCTACGACTGATCAGGACGTGGGAGAGATGCTACAGTCGATACGTAACTGCCAGAACGCCGGGCGAACTTTTGATGTGGCGGTCTTGGTTGTTGCTTCTTGGCTGGCTGTCGGTCGCAATCGTCGCTCGGAGCGGAAAG
This sequence comes from Ustilaginoidea virens, assembly GCF_000687475.1. Classification (NCBI taxonomy): domain Eukaryota; kingdom Fungi; phylum Ascomycota; class Sordariomycetes; order Hypocreales; family Clavicipitaceae; genus Ustilaginoidea; species Ustilaginoidea virens. The sequence goes on from NC_057316.1 coordinate 3,485,611, forward strand.
TCCCAGGGCCAAGCGAAGCGCCTCGCACACGGAAAAGCGAGTGAGCCGTGCCCTATAGTTCGTATTGTTGTCCTCGGCTAAAAGATGGTTTTGAGGGATTCTAAGCGATGAGACGTGAAATATTGGGGGGGTCTGCCATGCTTGGGCAAAAATTCCTCTATCACCCGCTTGAGCGTTAAGAGCGTGGAGGGGTGAGGAGAGGATGGACCGAGCCGCAGCTAGAGGAAACCTGTGAGGCACCAAGTCCTATGTAGGTAGGAGCGAAAAAAAAATGGGGATTCTTGTCCGACTAGAAGTCTACTTGTGTTGTGTGGCCCGGGACGCTGGGATGGTTGGGGCTGGGCTTGGGCTTGGTGTCCAGTCGGTCGATCGGTTGTCGGTCGTCGGTCGCACGGGATAGCACCCAGACAATGGGCCGGCCACAGAGGGAGGGGCCGACAGAATGGCTGGCTTGACCTTTTAAGCCCTTTTTGTTTTTGTTTTTGTTTTTATTTCTTTTAGGACAAGATTGGGAGGAATGTCGGGACGGCGTGAGAAGAAGGAGGAGGAGGAGGAGGAGGAGGAGGAGGAGGAGGAGGAGGGGGGGGGGGGAATGCGGCAAGCTTCGGAGCTGTGCTGGCGATCGGCCGAATGACTGATGAAAGAAAGGTCGGTGCGCCGTGCTGTGTGCTAAAATAAGCCAACAGGCAAACCGACATGCCTGCCTGGAGAAAGCGGCCGGAATGCAAGTGCTAAGGAGGGAGAATCCGAGGGTGAGACTTGAAGGAGAAAGGACAAGAGGGGGACGTGGTGTCGAGCAAGGAACCAAGTTCCAGTCAATCGTGACAATCCGTCGGTCTTGCTTCAGGTTCTTGGCCCAGGGTTGCGCAGGAGGAGCTGGAGCAGGAAGGAGCAGGGTGCAGGCAGGAGCAAGGCGCAAAATGCAGGCAGGAGCAAGGAGCAAGGAGCAAGGAGCAAGGGGCGGGCAGGAAGGAGCGGAGCATAGGTGGGTGCACACTGCAGAGGGCCTAATCACTGTGCAGTGCAGTGCAGTGCAGTGCAGTGCAGTCCAGGCCTGTGCCTGGTGGATATCGCCGTCGCAAGCCGCTAACAAACCCCAGCCGCTTACTGACGGATCTCTGTCCCAGTCAACGTCCACCACCCAGGCAGACGCTGGCAAGTTGCAACTGCACTGTACTCCGTACGTCTGGTTCTCTCCCTGTCCCACGACATGCAGTCGAGTATCCCCTTGCCCGGCTGGTTCCAAGCAATGGCCTCCTGCTACGTAGTAATGCGCTCGGTACTCTCATGTGGAGTTCAGCATTCTGCCAGGGGCCGAGGGCCAGGATGCTCCGGCTGGAAGTCTGGTTTCTCCCAGACCTCCTTGGTAAAGTATTTGACACGGTACCGGTACACGCTTCAAGGGATATAGTAACTTAGGTACTCCGTACCCAAGGTAGCTACCTAGCTGGCTTCAATCCAGGGAGGCTGCGTCTTTAACCTACCCGGGCAATTCAGCCCGTCTTTGACCAGACTCTTTCTTTGACGGGCCGTGGGCCTGTACTGTACATGGATGGTAACGAAAGCGTGAATTTTGGCGGACTATACAGTAGTGAGAGAGAGTGGGCTTTGGTGGGGTGAATCTGCTGGTCAACCGAAAAACCGGAGACGACGAGTCTGGTGAAGCTCAGTGAGCAGTGATGAGCAGTGAGCAGTGATCGTGGCCTATTGATCCGTCGGGGCCGCTGTAGCCACGCTAGTCAACTCATCATCAAGCTCGCTTGCTTGGCGGGCGCGGAGGCGGAGATACACAAGGGAGGCTGAAACTTGGGCGATGCCATGTCCCCGATTGCCTCCTCCCGTGGTGCCTTCAAAGGGCAGGGGAGTCTGGTACATGGCAGACCGGCGTGCAGCTTGCCTGACGGTTGAGCGCCAGCCCTCGTCCAGGTCGTTCTTTTGCTGGCTTGAGTCGAATATACCCATACATACGGAGTACCGTCTTGAGAGTCTTGACTGCCCTAACAGGCCCTGGAGGAGGAGGACAACGACGAGCCAGCGGTGAATGCCCTAGGTACTCCGTAGAGAAGCAACAGTCAAGCCAAGCCAGCCCGTGCTCGGGCAACCCGGCCGGCGTTCACACCCGACCAACCAGGCCTGTTTGAGACAAAGGCACGGGGGCTATGGAACCCGTCCAGTGGCGAGGCGCGAGTCGTGAAGTCGTGACCACTACTCCGTACCAAGGACCATCATCTGGCAGCGACACCCCTCGCCTCGGCCGAATCGCCGCGGCTGGCCACCCCTGCCCAGTCTGGTCGACTTGCATGCAGAAAGCCACCAAGAAAGAGGCCCCTGCTCCAGGTAAGCTGGGGGGGGGTTTTGAACAGAATGTAGACGCCTATGGGCAGTTTGGCTCCAAACAAGAAGGAGAAATATATAAAAATAATAAATAAATAAAAAAGAAAAAGAAAAAAAAAAAGAAAAGAAAAAGAGGAGAAACCGAAAGAAACGCGTCTGGTGTACCGAAAGAGTTGGGTGTCCCGGCGGCGACGTGTCACGCCTAATTCCGAGGTTTATTCTCTGCTTGGTGCTACCTGGACCCGTACAGCTACGCGCTGTGGCTGCGGCCACGTCGGCTCAGACCATTTCGGCAACACGGTACCAGGTGGCTGACTTCCAGCAAAACGCCGTCCCTCCCTCAACATCCGTCTCGGCTGGTTCGATATTCGACGGGTCATGGCTGATTCACTCACCGTTTTCGGGGGAAAGAGAGAGATAGAGAGAGAGAGAGGGGTGGGGAGAGGAGGAGGGGGACAAGGTTTGTGTTTCTGGCTTTTAGTAACCCGAGGGCAAAACCCCGCCGCGTGCGCCCCCATGATGCGGCGTGACGGGATGGCGAGATCCAAGAACACGAGTCGTCAGGTTGGAAGCGGCGCACCAACGCGGTATTCGCCATTTCGCCATTTCGCTATTCGCTGGCCGCTGGCCGCTGGCCGCTGGCCGCTGGCCGCTGGTCGCTGGTCGCTGGTCGCTCCGGGTTGGGACTTTTGCAGTGGCTTTCCCGCCCGAGGGTCCAAGATCAAGGGGCCGTTTAGTACATTGCTTGCTGCCTGTGAGTCGTCAGTGTCGGCTTCGTCGTCGTCGTTGTCGTCGTCGTTGTCGTCGTCATCCTCCGAGTCGTGCGTCGCTAAACGCCAAACTGCTCGAATCGAGTCAATCAATACCTGGCAACGCTGGGTAGGTGCGTGTTCTGTAAGATGGTCAGCAGGCGGGGGATGGCTTGCGCTGTCAATCTGGCTGGCAGCTGCTGCCAGCTGTTGCCAAGCCGCTGCCCAGCCGCTGCCAGTCGCTGCAGCTGCCTGGCGCATAGGATGTCAATATGTACGGCGTCAAGCGTAATCTGATCTGAGCAGAGCACCACAAAGCACCCCGAACAACGGAAAACTACACGCTACTCTCCGCACCGAGCAAACAGCACGTCTCTCACGTCGATGCATCGCCAATGCCCGCCGTTTCCTGCGAGCAGGTCAAGTTTGCTTCTCATTCAATGCTTTTGCTTAGCCACAACCGACGATGCGTCGCCGCCGATCTTGCTCCCGTCCCCAGGTGACAAGGTCACGACGCACGGCCCACACCGCCTGGCTGGGTGAATAAAGCTCCGAGTTCCACCGGAGCCGTCCGTCTCTTCTGTCTCTCTTGGGACTCTTGTTCTTGACGACGACGACTCCGACCTTTCCGATGCACTTTGCCCCCCCGCCCCACCCTCGATCTGTGTCCGACTCGGCCGCAAGACCCATGCTTGGTTCTCGACGCCATCAAAGCCAGGACGGCATCTCGGTCCCCAGCTACGATGTAAAACACAAAGGGCGAAAAAAGAAAGAAAGAAAGACAGACAGAAGGAAGAAAAAAGAAAAAAAAAAAGAAAAAGAAGATAGAAGGTGATCTCGGCGAGAGAAAATGCCCATGGCAAATCGCGCCGCCCCGGGGCCGAGGCCGAGGCCAACGAACTAATGGGGCTTCCCAGCGCGCGTGGCTTGCTTCAACTACCGAACCGGCTGGGCACTTCGTGCTTCCCTTGCCGCCTTGCCGTGGCCCCGCGGATCCTTGCTTCTCGCCAACGGCCCGGCCTGGCGGGAGGGTCGTGACCGCGCGAAAGGCTGGGCGTGCTGGCGCGGTGTACGTTGGCATCAAGTCGCAGTCTTGGCTGTCAAAGACGTCTTGGACACACCCCCCCCCCTTCCACGCAGCTTCGAGCATCCATGACCGTGGGTTCGTCTTGCAAGCAAGCCTGACGGTCACCACGTCTCCTCAGCTACATCACATCTCCTTGGCCGCAACACGCAGCACCTGTCGTCCGCGACTACGCCAAAGGGTCAAACCCGCGATCCAGTCGCCACTCCGTAACCCTGGATATCGCGAAAGCCGCAAGCCGCATACTTGTGCCGAGTGTGCAATGCCGCGGCGGTTGTGTAGTGCCGTGCTCTTCCATCAACCGCCTCCTTCAAGAGTTTCCCACAGTCAGTCGTCTTTTGCACTGTTGGGTTTGCGGCCGTGGCGTTTATTGTCACCGTCAATGTTTGAGCTGGTCCGCCCTTGATTCCTGTCCTCTTGGTCAAATCTCGTAACAGCACGGTTTGAGCTGGTCCGTCCGTGATTTTGCATTCCGTGCCCTGTCACACACGCACACGCACGCAAACATACACACAAACACACACACACACACATACACACACACACACACATACACACACACACACACAAGTCTGCGTATACATGCCTGCAGCGTGCGTTTCATAAACGTACAACCAGACTCCGCCATGCAGCATCCCCCATGGCCAGCCGTCTCGATCCTTACACGTGCCTAGGCAGTCTGTCCTTCAGCCAGCCTCACTCGGTCCGTCCGTCTTCTGGCCAGGCCCCAGGTGGCACGTCCTCTTCCCCTTCCGGCAGCGTCTCATCCTCACCTGATCTAGCCGTCTGTCGACCGAACCCCAGCATTTGCAGGACCGTTGCCACGATGCCCTGTCCAGCGTCCCGGCCCAGGTGAGCCTCAATGTCTCTTTGCAACTCTTCGTCATCTGCCGCTCGTAGCGCCAGGACTGCCTCCTCGTCGTCGTCGTCGTCGTTGTCCGCGCCAAGGTGGTTCATGCCCAGAAATCCTGCATCTCCTTGGGGCGCAGCAGCGGCTGCTGCTCCCGCACGCGCGCCCAGCCGAACCAGCCGGTTCTGCATGCGGGCCATTAGCTCGTCGTCGATCGCCAGGCCTTGCGCTTGCTCGCCCCGCCCTCGCCACGGCAAGCGAGTCCCCTGACCGGTGAATATGTTGTCCTCTTCGGCCGGCGGAAGAGGATCGAACTCGTAATTGGGTTGTCCGTCCAGAAGGTGTCGCGGCGCTGCGGCCAGCAGGGACGTGTGACCTTCCAGGTATGCTAACCTTACCGAACCCAAGTCAACGGCGCCGTCCTCCTGCGCAAGACGGCTCACGTCCACCCGGTCCAGAGTTGCCGTCACGTCCTGCAGCAGCTTCGTCGCTTGCGCGTTGTTCCAGAGGTCTTTGGCCTGGTGCAAGTACAACTTGGTCCAAAACGTCCTGGTGTCGCATGCTGGGCTGATGCCCCAGATGGACGGTGGCGCGTCGAGATTCAACTCCTGGAACAAGGCGCAGTAAAGCCAGGGAACGGTCTGCACTCCGTGCTTGAGCAGTTCGCGTGCGCTTTCCACCTCGCCGGTTTGCAGCTTGGCCAAGACCAAGCTCTGCCGCAGGTACACCATGTCCGGAAAGCTGCCGAGGCTCTCTAGTTGTTGGAGGAAGTCAACCAGCCATTTCGACTCGTACGCGCGAAGAGCCAGGAAGTGAATGTAGTGCCTCATGGCGTATGGATCTCCGGGATCCAGGGCGAACAGGAGCTTGGCCCACTCGAGCGCGGTGCGATACGTTCCCTTGCGGATCAAGCTGCGCAGGTAGTGATGTCCAGCCAGCCAGAATTGGCGGTTCTCTGGTCGTCGGAAGTCGAGCCGCGCCCTTCCCTGCTCAATGTCTCTTCGAAACGCCGATGTTGTGACTCTGCCAAACGTGAACAGAGCTCTTTCGCATAGTTCGGCTGCTAGGGACATGTTCTGGTCCTGCTTCGCGACACTGCTGACTTGCAGCAGCGTTGAAACGTGGTATGCTACAGCCGTCTCGGAACCATTAGCCCATTGTTCTCTGCAAAAACACGAAGAAGGCCAGTTGGAGTGGCACCACAATGATGGTTGCGTTGCGCCATGGGCAAGGCAGGGCAGGGCAGGGCAGGGCAGGGCAGGGCAGGGCAGGGGGCGCCGGCTTACGGCGTTCCTTGAGCAAATGCACCATGCGCATGGGATCACCCAACTGCACAGAGGCAAAGAAAAAGGCCTGTATTATGTCGTATTCCTTTTCATGGACGTAGGCATATTCAATTGCGAGTCCGTGGTCGGATTTCCCCATCTCCTTCAGGGTCAGCCCACCCGCCGACTGGCGCGGCCAGTGTTCTCGTCCCTGGATGAATACGTTGCGCCGTAGCGACACCTCGGGCAACTTCTTGGCCCCTGGTGGCTCACGTAGAAACGTCTCAAGGTCAACGTGCTGCGGCGTCCGCTGTCGGCGCCGGTTGGTGGCTTCCTGTTGCTCCTCTGCATTGGCCGACTCTATAATCTCTCGTCCAAACAGATGTCGCATCTCGTTGATGGCTCGAAGATGGTGCGGGTTGATGGAGAGTAGCTGGTTCAGTCGTTTCCGCGGGCCAAGGGTGTTCCCGCAGCCTTGGACGTCCGGCGCCGAATTACCGCTTGCGGCAGTCGAGTCCGGCCTCAGCTCTTTGATTGCTTTGTCGATCTCATCCTCATCTTGGTCTTGGTCTTGGTCGATGGCGGGGGGTTTGGTCTCGTTGGTCTTGGTCTTGGTCTTGGTCTTGGCCTTCTTCTTCTTCTTCTTCTTCTTCTGCTTGCTCTTCTGGGCGCTTGATGTAGCTCGAGCTGGACTATCGAGGCTTTGCGATTCCGTCAATCGCGCTTCCACATCTTTGCCAACGTCGCCGCCGTCGTCGTCTCCGTCATCGTCGTTGTCGTCATCGTCGTTGCCGTCGTCGCCGTCGTCGCCGTCGTCGTCACCGGCACCCAACGCTGCGAAGAGGTTCGGTCGGGATTTTATTGACGTTTGTCCCGGTTCATCGGCGTCCCCCCCAGTCTCGTCAGAATCGGGTCCACCCTCTTGCTGGGATTTCTCCGTCTCCTTTTGCTGCTGAAGTCTGCGCAGTTGTCTGCTCGACATGGCTGTGGTGCTTGCCTTGCTTACGGTACCCGCTGTCGGTCGAGCAGTCTTGATCGTCTTCCGGGGCCGAGTGGATTGAATGCTCGCAGCCAAAGGCGTTTCTCAGAGACACACTCGCCGACACACTCGCCTGGAGCTTGCGCATGCGCTGTTCCTGATCAAACGCACGCCGGCCAGAACAGGTCAAGATGCAAAAGAAGTCTGCATGTGGTCAATTTATTCAGCGAGGCGACACCTGGTGGCAGCTAACGTACAGGAGGTACCTACATACGGAGCACAGCAGGTGCGTATCCGTCTGGTGTGTGTGGGTGGGGGTGGGTCTGGTATGTACTATGTGCCAGTGTGAGTGTGGGTGGGGTGGGTGTGGATAGTGGGGCGGGGCATTTTCCAGTCATTTTCGTTACACAACGTCTGGTGACTTCGATCCCGTCTGGTGGGCCCAGGTGGGGGTGGGGTTAGTAACTGACTGTGACCTGACCTGACACCTGACCTGACCTGACCTGACAAAAACCACCACTGAACAAAAGAAATCAATAATTTGCGTACAAAGTCATTGTTGTGCAGTTGGCCACATACGTTTTTCACTCGAGCCGACTGACTGACTGCCCACGTCCTGCCTGGCAAATTGTTAGCTACGACTGCCGCATGTTTTGATTCACGGAAACTCATTTGGGCTTGGGCATGGGTTTTATTGACCAAAGCCTCGACCACATACGCGAGCCGAGGCAAGGGACCTTGGCGTCAACTTGTCGCCAACACCAATCCCCCCTCGTGTCCGTCAGGTCACGGTCCCAAGTTTTCCATTTCATTCTTCCTTCTCGTCCGCGCCATCCTCACTGTCGCCATGTGAGGCTGTCGTTCTGGACAGCATGAAACAAGGCGGGTCGTGGGTCGTTGATCACGCCGTGCTTGTTTCGTCATGTTCCGCATATACCCCCAGCCTGCTCCTGCTGTTCGATCCAAACTCCAATAGTCATCTCAACTCAACGGGTAAACAAAATCATCACAAAGCACCACCGGCCGCAATGAAGACGTCGATACCAACCCCGACTGCAACTAGTCGCTTGAACCGTGGCGCCTAAGATCCCAAAGATGGTGTTACATGATGAAGACGGAGCATTCGCATGGTAGTAGTCGCTGGCAGAAAGAAAAGCAAACAAAAAAGGAAATCGACAAAGACACAAAGGCAAGGGGAAACAATCGTGTACACGTCAAGCGGTGCGAAGCCGAGGGCCATCCAAACTTGACCACGGCCAACCCCCCGTCATCTTCATTGGTTCACAGCAGTAGCCTGATGCTGGGGGCGACTACCGCCATTGCCGCCATTGCCGCCGTTACCGCTTCGGCCGTTGCGGCTAAAGGCTCCTCGGCCGCGGCCTCCTCGAACTCGATTGCGTCCGCGGTGGTTCCGGTATCCACCGTCAACGCTGCCTTGCCCAAACGTCTCCATGTTCCTGCGCTGTTCTTCGCCTCTCCACTCCGCGCCGCCAGGTTTCTGGCCGCCGTTTTCGGCTCGCTCCTTGGCCTCGCTGGATATGTTGTCGAAGAACGATCTTGATTTATTGTAAGGTCCAGCCGCGTTGCTCGTACCGAGTCCAGACTTGTCCTCTGTTCGGACGCTCTTGGCAGGAGACACAACTGCGCCGCCGCTGCCGCCGCCGCCAGCACCGGCCTCTTTGGCAATTTGTTCCTTGTTGAACTTGGCATTGGATTGGGCGAAATCAAAGTCCGAATCCGGAACCTCCACCTTTGCGGCCCCTCCTTGTCGTACGCCACGGCCACGGCCGCGTCCGCTTGGAGCACTCTTGTTGGCGTTCACTCGCATCTCATTGACTTTTTTCGTCAAGTTGTCCATGGCAGTGCTCCCGCTGCCTTCCAGTTGCGCCATCGCTAAGGCGACAGCAGCTCTAGCAGCGTTGGTGGCATCCTCAACGCTACTTGGCGCCGTGTTGGATGGACCTTTGGCGTTGGCATTGGCTGGCCTCCCCGTGTTCGGGAGTTGGAACGGTTTCGCCGTCGATCCAGTCAGAGGTAGTGCCGGTGTAGGGCGAGTGTTGCGGCTAGTGGCTGCCGGCGCAGGTACTGACCCATTTTTCAAACTCGTAGCAACAGCCTTCACGTCCTCAGCAGAGGGCTTGGATTCCACTGGCGGCTTCGGCGCATTGACAACTTGGCGTGCAGCCTGAGCCAGAGAATTGGGCTCGGTAGGAACCGGGGCAGGGGCTTTGGCTTGCTCTACAGCAGCAGCTGGTTTGGAATCCTGAGTAGGGCCTGAAGAGGGTGCTCGTTGTGGCCCATCAGCTGCCGGATTACCGCCAGGTCCTGGAGGAAACTGAGGGCTACTCCAAGCTCCGGGGGCTCCGGTGGCTGCAGGGACTGTAGGGGCTCCAGGCGGATAGCTTTGACCAGTGGGGAACCATCCAGGAGGAGGCGGATACGGAACTCCCGCAAATCCAGGTCCGGGCATTTGACCGGGCGGGCCGCCACGTCCCCACGAGCCAGGCGGCGGTGGTGCTGAGCCGCCGTAAAAGTTATTCTGTGGCGGGTAAGGGTGGTGAAACCCGCCACGGCCTTGTGGACCAGGTCGGTTTTGTGACTGAGTAGAATCTCTGGCTCGAACCTTGGCCATCATAGTCAGTTCATTTTTCCTGAAAACAGAGCAATAGCTCCCCGAGCAGGAAAAGAAACATGAAATATAGGTCCATGATCAGAAGGAAGGCAACGGAAATTTCGACATTGTTTTTTTGCGCTTTTCCGACGTGACAAATGTTTACATCCGCAATGGTTCATCATACATGGAAGGGTGGTGGCAAGAAAAGTACAGGTGCAAGAGCCTAGACTTACTCCGACAATGGCAGGGTCATTGGGCATGACAGGGGGTTTGGTCTCCTTGATGCCAGGGTGCTCTTCGATTCGCAGATCCTTCACGTCGCTGCCACGGAAGACGATGTATTCATAGACCTGGTCTGACGGTGAGATCTCCTCTTGAGGTCTTCCTCTCCGACCTTCTGTGCCGTAAGAACGGACATTCTCGAGGGATACCGTTGAGTCGTCCGAATTTATTTCATGCAGAGTCCCCACATAGCTTGGCACGGGGCTAATCAGTTATTGGCTCGAGTGTTGCTGAGCAGATATGCGTACCGAATATCACTCTTGGATATGAGCGAAATGCGAGAGCTATTTGACGAGAGGTCAGACTATGTGCGAGGCCCTTGCGTGAGAAAGACCGGTTGCTCAGCGTACCCAAGAAATTCAGACATGACTCTGGAGAGGCCACGTTGAGCACGCGCGGCAGCGAGAGACAAGAGGTACCAAAAAAAAAAAAAAAGAAAAAAAAACACAAGCAAACGACAAACTGCGGCAGTGTCAAAGAGGACAGCGTGCCAAAAGGGAAACGGGGGGGGAGTGCAGCAGGTTGGCGCCCTTTGGCATAGGCTGGCGCGGCAAAGTTGTGATGTTGGAGAAAAGGGAATTTGGTCAAGGAAAGATTTGTGTGTGGGTGGTGAGGCACAGGAGGAAAGAGGTGTTGGACTCTGGAGCTACCCCCACTCCAGACCCGGTCCGGGCCAATGCAACTGAGTTTTTCCGGTGGTGGCCCCACTGCACTGTGGAGTTCTGCTCGGCTCAGCCGGGCTGGGGGCTGGGGGCTGGCGAGGCGGTTCAGCTGTGCTGTGCTTGTGCCAGGCTGGTTGCGCCAAAACGGTTAGCGCTGGAGCAAACGCTGAGCTGCAGAGTACAGAAACGGCAATGGGTTCGTCAATTGTGAAGTCACGGTTCGAATCTCGAGTGGTTTCGTTCCGTTTGCATGCATCATTCTTAAGCTGGGCTCGCATTTCGGCGCGGTGTGCTGCTCCGTCTCCGTACCTCCCCGTACGCTTTCGATACGCACCGACACTCGTCATCCATTCCCCTATCCGCGAGTGACTGCCCGCGTTGATTGATGTATGCAGTGCTGAGAGTTGCACCGCGTTTGCATGTGGTGGAAGGGCCCGAGATTTGGATCAAGTCTGTGTGAAGACAGAGGCCGAAGGCCAATGAATGAATGAATGGGTCATTTTTACTCCGTACACTCTACCTCTAGCCATGTTCTGATGCGCGTTGGTGCACCAGTCGTCGTCTATGTCTTGCTCCTCCACAGTACGCGTGCGTATGCCAGCCACGCACGAATCTTGCTGGCACAGCAGAGAATGGCTTAACGAAGAGAAGATAAAAAATAAAAGCAAAGCAAAGCAATAAAGTTCAAAAGCCCAAGCCCTGTCGCCAGATCCAGCCCCAAAACTCCAAGCGTTGACATGACCCAAAATCATCTGAACTTGCTGATTATGACCGCCACAATCAAAAGTACCAAAACAGTAATGATGGCGATGGTAATCACCCGGTTTGTAGCCATTCTGCAGAAAAAAAACAACGTCAGCCTCTTTATGCTCGCCAGTGACAAAGGCAAGCCACCATACGGAGGCTGTAACCCCGTTGAGTGGGCCGTTACCTCCGAGCCATGCCTCTCAACGTCTTGACGCTTCTATCAACATAGCCTTCGCTTCTTAGCAGGACGCTTTGCGTGTGCTGAATTCTGTTTCGTTGGATTTCCAAGTCGGCCAGCGTACTAGCGCCAACGGCCTCCGTTTCGTTGGCCAATGCCTGGCTGGCCTTCAATCGTTGAGTGCTTCTGTCCAGACGATCGGTGCCCGACAGCAGCTGCTGACGTTGCTCAAGATGCAGATCAGATGATCCAGCAGGCTCATCAGTATAGCGGGTGCCGAACAGAGCGGCACGGTCTGAAGCAAGACCGGAGAGCTTTCGTCGGTGGGCGTCGATATCGGCTTCGTAGTTGCGAAATCGCTGGTTGACCTTTGCTCGCGACGAAGTGGGAATGTTTTGCTTTTCTAGACGCATGGAATCCAACTACAGAGGTGGACCATTTTTTTTTTTTTTGTGTTTCCCAATTAGCGTCCCATTTCCAAAGACACGCTGGCATTCTTGACAGGGAAAACGCACAAGTTCATCTGCCTCCTCCAAAGCCCGTTCCGCTTGTGCCACGGCGCTTTTACGAGCCTCGCCTGACAGCTCGGGGATCTGATCAAGTTTTTGCAGCAGGTCTGCTTGAACAAGCTTGAGCTCTGCTTCGTAAGAGCTGAATAGCTCAGAGCCAGCATCGGTATCAAGGGGATTGGACATGCTGGCGGGCCAAATGGGCTGGAACAAGACTGGAGACAAGACTGGAGACAAGACTGGAGACAAGGCAGGCTGGTCGGCTGAAGGCAACAACAAAGGCAAAGGAAAGGCAAACGATCGCCGCGTTGAGCGTGAGATGGACGCCTACTGAGCCGAGAACAGTCTGATGCTCCAGAGGAACCACGTTTGTACTGTTGGTCGCAAGTTGACGTTCATGAGCAAGCAGGGTTGGCGATGTGACCGGAGTTCACGTTCACGAGCTGGATGTTGTTGTAAAGGCGGGTCCAGTCAGCAACCAGCCACAGGAGCGTTTCACGTGAGCAGATGCAAGGAGACTTGGTCCGTGCGTCGTCGATGATAAGTTGCGACGGGGCTTGGCGTTTAGTTTTTCTTCCTCTTTCCTCCTCAAAGAAAGTTGAATTTCCCCCGGAGAATGAAGAAAACAGGCTGAGCGTCGTGATTCCATCACAGTGGCGCGTAGTTGTATTAGCCGGGCAGATGGAAGCAAGATTTCTTGCACGGCGCTCCAAGAATTGGCGACTCGTACCGACGTTGTCCGATCCCGTTGAGTGCCGACATGGCCATTACTATTCCAATTCAGAGATGGTAGGTAGCGCTCCAACCTCTCTCTACTCCGTACCTCACACCTGTACTCAAATCATGATTTTCTCGGGCGACGCACATGTCACGGGATGCGGCGGCAACGCGGCCATGTCGGTGTGCTCCCTGTAGGTGCTTTTGTTCTTGTTTTTCTGGCTGGTTGTTGATTGGTAGCTGTGTCCCGAGGCTCCCGAGGTCAAGGGCATACATGATTTAGGCACGATGCGTGAAAAGTTGAAATTGTTGGGGCATCCAGCAAGAGCAAGCCTGACTGACTGACCTGACTGACATGACTGTCTTGTCTGGGTCTGGTCACCGCTGTAGTTTAGCCGAGGCCTACATAGTCTGGTGCCAGCCAACGCTTGAGCCTTGAAGGGGGCTGGGGGCCTGGGCACAGCTACGGGGAGACCAAGTGCCCGTCGGTGCCAGGAGGTACCTAACCTAAAGTGGAGAATACTTGCTGAGTCACTTTCACTCCGTAGGCCTACAGGTATGTGCCAGGTACCAGGAACAGGTCATCCATTCGGCCATTCGGCCATTCGGCTACGTCAATAACGACCAATCGCCCTGGTCTAATTCGCGTGCCTTTTTCGCTTCGTCTTTTCGTCGCCCGCCAGTTTGGACTTTGGAGATTCATGTGCTCTGCATATGTCCTTGGCTTCTGCTTCTGTTGCCGTGCGATCTGCTTTGGCCGGCCCTGGACGCCATGACACGGCCGGAACATTCGTAAGTTGCTGCATGTGCGCATCTGCTTCTGCATCTGCTTACGGCTTGCTCCCTCGAAGTCCCCTTTCCTCGGCGACGTCATCGAATCACATCTGGCTGTGCAATCTCTCTGCAGCTGCAGCTGGCTGCTGCATTCAACGGCGCCACATGTTTTATCAAGTTTATCACGGTCCCATGCTCCCGTGTTTCCCTGGTTCTCTCTTGTTTCCATGTTTCCATGTTCCATGGTTCCCTTGTTCCTCTCCCTCTCCCTCTCTCTTCTGGCCAACCGATTCCACGTCGGCCATCCCGCACGTTGCCGGTTGATGTTCTTTGGCCTTGACTTGATCAAATCTCCTTCCAAAAGACTTGTCTTGGATCTTTTTGCCTCTCTCCACGCATTTTTCCTTCTTCTTCCCGTTCGACACCTCATCTCTCTCTTCCCCTCTTAATTGTGACTATTTTATTCATTCATTCATTCATTCATTGATTTATTTATTCATTCATCATTGCTATTCGTCGTGTTCCCATCGGCCAGCAGCGTAGGGGACCAATGAGTCGGTTGGCTAACTGTTCTGCCAGAAAAAAGGTAGCCATCGTCGGCAGCGGTTGTGCAGGAATAGCTGCTCTTTGGGCTCTGAACAGAACGTACCACGATGTCTACTTGTTTGAAGCTGCAGACCGCCTGGGTGGTCATACCAACACCGTTCGGTGGAAAGCAGGAAAGTACTCTACCGCTGTCGATACGGGATTCATCGTCTTGAACACTGCGACGTATCGTGAGTCTATCTGAGCAGGCCATCCATCCTATCTTGGAACCATCATCTCCCTCCTCTTTACTGATGCCGTGTTTCCCCCCGTGTTCAGCAAACTTTATCAATTTCCTGAAAAAGATCAGCGTAGCAACTGAACCAACAGAAATGTCATTCGGAGTCTCAAGGGATCATGGGTTGTTTGAATGGGCCGGCACCAGTCTCGGTGCTATATTCTGCCAGCGAAAAAATCTCTTTTCCTTGCGCATGTGGAGGATGATCTTTGACATTGTTCGATTTAACCAATTCGCGCTCGACCTCTTAATCAACGAGGGAGAAGAAGATGCCGTCAAGGAGACGGACGACATTCTTCAGTCTGTTGGCGAAACCGAGACCATTGGCGACTACCTAGATCGAGAGGGGTACTCGGAAGCTTTTCGAGACGACTATCTCATCCCAATGACAGCAGCTGTGTGGAGCACTAGTCCGGACAAGTGCAGTCTAGAGTTTCCCGTACTGACGCTGGTTCGATTTCTGTAAGCAGGGCTGCGATGGTGTGCTACGCTTTGAACGGTGACGACGGACTGACACAGCGGGCAGGTGGAATCATCACCTCCTTTCCACCATAGCTGCTCGACCAGACTGGCTTACCTTGAAGGAAGGATCGCAGTCATACATTGATGCCGTCATGAAGGGTTTCCCTCCCAACCACCTGTTTCTCAAAACTGCGGTGAGACGCCTCTCACACGACCAAGGTGGCAGTGTCGTCCTACACTTGGAGAATGGAAAGACGGCCACTTTTGACCACGTCATCTTGGCCACGCACGGTGACCAGGCATTGTCCATACTCGGACCCTCGGCAACGAAGCAAGAACGCGACGTCCTGTCGTGCTTCCAAACGACGCAGAACGAAGCGGTCCTACATTCGGACCTGACTCTGATGCCGCGTAATCGCAAGGCCTGGTCGAGCTGGAATTATCTCACCCTGTCCTCCCCTTCCAAGGCCAGTGTCGACCAGGTGTCTCTCACGTACAACATGAACATATTGCAGCACATCCCTCGAGATCCCTTTGGTGACGTTCTCGTAACCTTGAATCCCTTGCATCGGCCCCGGGCCGCCTTGACAAGGGCCCGATTCTTTTACTCGCATCCGCTGTACACCCCGGCGGCCATTCGCGCCCAAAGGTTTCTAAAGCACATACAGAATAAGCGGGGAATCAGCTATGCCGGGGCCTGGACCAAGTACGGTTTTCACGAAGACGGTTTCAGCAGCGGCCTGCTCGTGGCGCAACAACACCTCGGCGCCAGACTTCCGTTTGAGTTCAAAGACTCAACCTACAGCCGGGGGAAGAGGCCAAAGCTGGGCCTGTTGGACCACCTTGCGCGACTGCTTATCCTGCTGATACAAGTCTTTGTGGTGCAGATTTCGGAACGCCTTGCCGGCACAGACAGTCGATCCGTTAAAGCCCGACTCGGCGGCGGCGTCAAGTTGAGACGGGCCCAGGATTGAGACCCCCGGATAATTCGCGTATTTCGCTTCCGGGGGTTTTTTTTTTTTTTTTTTTTTTGGGTTGTAAGCCTTCTGCACATGTACATGCGTTTTCCTGCCAAGGAAAACAGGTAAATATTTCGGCGCATTGTACGGATTTTACAGGTTGGCCGATTCTCTGCGTAGCTTTCAGTGGTCCTGCTTCCTTGCAACGGGTCAGATTCCATGGCCGTTTCACGACATGTTACTGCAACCGAGCGTGACTTCTACAGCGCGTGTAATGAGGCCATGGGCAGATTCCATCTCAACTTGAGAGCAAGCCTGGCGGGCATTCGACCCTGACCTGACTATTCGCGGCGGAAAACATTCATCTTCTCTCCGTTATTTTATGTTATTTTATGTTAGTTTCTTCGTATTTAATTTGACTCGTTTAAGAAAGTCATGTTCTTTCCCCCCCGTGAACTGCATTGCAAAGCGGCCACCGTTGTCCACCAGCTTTGCTCTCCGTGCGCGGGTGTTGCTCGTTGTCAATGGCGCTGTGGATCCACGCCCAACCCCCGACTCGGAACTTCTCCAGACTCGAGACTCCAGACGTCGTCCAACCGGCTCAACCGTCTAGCCCGTCTAGCCTTTGCCGCATTGCGGCTCCAGGCTCCCCTCACGGCATCGCAATGAACCCTCTGCCCCGGCTCTCGCGCGCGGCAGCCCAATCCCCACGGGCCTGCTCCCTCTGCCGCCACGCCCGTCCGCCGCCGCCGCCGTCGCCGCGAACCAACCCCCCCCGACGAAACGCTTCCTCGACGCCGCCTCGCCAGCACCTGCCGCCGCCGTCCATGGCGCAGATCCGCGCCCACTATGACCGGAAGAACAAAAGCGTTGCGTATGACGAACGGCTCGGGCCCGCCACATAAAAACCAATCAAGCGCGAGAAGAAGAGCCTGAAACTCATCCCTCATTCTCTAGATACTACACCATGAGCGTCATCGTCGGCACCGTCGCCCTGGCATACGGCTCCGTGCCCCTGTACAAAATGGTAAATCGAGCGTTTCCCGCACAAACAAAGAGAGAGAGAGAGAGAGAGAGAGAGAGAGAGACACCAGATTCCGCGCCCCCCCCCCCCTTGCCCTCCTCCTCTTGTTGTTTTCGCTCCCCCCCCCCCCCCCCCCCCACCCACCGCAGGATGTGAATGAATGACTGACCTTGGGGTCGCGAGGTCTGTCAAACCGTCGGCTGGGGCGGAACGCCCATCCGCGTCTCGGGCGGCGGCTCCGAAACCGACTTGGCCGGCCGCCTCGTGCCCGTCACGTCGGCCAACCGCATCAAGGTCACCTTCAACGCCTCCGTGTCGGACGAGCTGCCGTGGAAGTTTGTCCCCCAGCAGCGCGAGGTCAGCGTCCTGCCGGGCGAGACGGCCCTGGCCTTCTACAAGGCCACCAACCGGGGCACCAAGGACATCATCGGCGTCGCCACCTACAGCGTCACCCCGGCCCAGTGCGCGCCGTACTTTAGCAAGATCCAGTGCTTCTGCTTCGAGGAGCAGCGGCTCAACGCCGGCGAGGAAGTCGACATGCCCGTCTTTTTCTACCTCGACCCGGATCTGCTCAACGACCTCAACATGAAGGGCGTGCAGACGGTCACTCTGAGCTATACCTTTTTCAGTCAGTTTTTTTCTTCTTTTTTTTTAAAAAAAAAAAAAAAAAAAAAAAAAAAAAAAAAAAACTTCTTATTTGGTTCACATGTACTATATATGTATATACATATATATATATATATATATATATCTATATATCCATGTTCCCTCGCCCACACCCATGTACGCATTCGGTTGCTGCGCTTTTGCTGACCTGGCCATCTGTGCAATAGAAGCGCGCTACGACAACAACGGCAAATTCAAGGCTCCGGCCATGGTCTGATTGCAAGCAATGTTTCGGTGCGCGTGGCTGTCAAAAAGGTGGTCTACGGCCCGGCCCTTTCTTTTCACAAGGAGGCTCCCGGTTCGCGCGCGAGGCCGAGTTTGCGTTCAAATGATGTGGCGACGCTGTTGTGCAAAGTGTACATTTTGAAAAGGCTCGTGGCTAGGGTGCGCGTTTCTAGTCACTTGCCACCGTGCAGTATAAAATCACCAACATGAGGGATGATAGATAGACCGCCCTTCTCTTCCATTCGCCCCCGTCCAGCTGCTCCTCCGCGCCGTTTGTCGTCGAGTCTACCTTGGCTGACGTGTCCGTGGTTCCAAAGCTTCTTTGCAAATGTCGACGCTGCCAAACGAAACGATTGCCTGCCCTCGACTTGGCTTAGCTCAGCCTGCAAGCCGGGGGGTTGCGCACCCCGCAGCCAAGCAGCCAGTCAAGGCCCGTCACGTGGTATCCACCCCTCGCCTAATGTTCGCCCACAACCCAACACACAGTTTTTACATTCCACCTAAACATCTGGCGATCCGAGTTCCCTTCTTATTTCTCGTCCTTCATCGCCCAACGCCGAACCCCTCGCCCCGCTCGTCAGCTTCCTCCATCGCAATGGCCAAGGTCAGCAAGAGTAAGTTCAAACAGAATCCCAGCCTATCCTGAGGAATTTCGCGTCTGACATCTCATCTCTCGACAGACGTTGCGTCTTCCCGACGCAAGAGCCGCGCCGCTCACTTCAAGGCCCCCTCCAGCCAGCGCCGTGTTATCATGAGTGCCCCCCTCAGCAAGGAGCTGCGCGAGAAGTACAACGTAAGCTGCCGCCGCAATGCCTACACCAAGGTCCACTGCCAAAGACGGGGGCAAAATCACCAACTGACCCGCGTACAGGTTCGTAGCATCCCCATCCGCAAGGACGACGAGGTCACCATCGTCCGTGGCTCCAACAAGGGGCGCGAGGGCAAGGTCACCTCCGTGTACCGCCTCAAATACGTCATCCATGTTGAGCGAATCACCCGCGACAA
Source organism: Ustilaginoidea virens (assembly GCF_000687475.1). Taxonomy (NCBI): domain Eukaryota; kingdom Fungi; phylum Ascomycota; class Sordariomycetes; order Hypocreales; family Clavicipitaceae; genus Ustilaginoidea; species Ustilaginoidea virens. The sequence goes on from NC_057316.1 coordinate 3,504,519, forward strand.
GGCCTCCGGCCAGTCCGTTCCCCTGGGCCTGCACCCATCCAACGTTGTCATTACCAAGCTCAAGCTCGACAAGGACCGTGAGGACATACTGGCTCGCTCCAAGGTTGGCCGTGAGCTGTCCGCCAACAACAAAGTCTCGGCTTAAGTCCGCTTGACCGCTCATAAAACAAACACCAAAAATCTCTTCTTTTTTTCATGACCGCTTGGCAATGGCGTGTTGGCACAAAATGGGAATCAACTTGGGCAAGGAATGAGCATGCTGCTCCGGCGTTTTTGCATGCCCTGCATTTCGACTTCTTTTCTGATGCAGGGTTGGCCTATGGCCAGGTAGAAGAATGGAGAATTTCATTCTCAATGGCCATTTCACCAACTTGTGAAATGCTCCATGGGAGGCGTTTCCCGAAGTCAATCTGCCCTATGCCAGACGTGTGACGTGCGTGTCTGCCGACCGACCCTGAACCTGAAAGCTGCAGCACAGCTACTCTTTTCTTCTGCGTCAATTTGGGGTCGATCTGGTCAAATCATGGACTGGCACAGCCCACTCTCAGAAAACTCCGTAGATTTTGTCGGCAAAGACAAAAACGCTGTAAACCTTTCCGCTAGGATATCTCCGCGTCAACCACAAAGCCCATGGTTTTCGAGGTATACGACTGGCGAAGATCAACCCCAGTAGGAGCCATTTATACTATCACCAGTCTTCTACTCTTGCCCGAAGATTTTCTCCGAAAATGAATCCATGAGGATGGAAATTTGATGGCAAGGTACATGGATAGAGCCATCCCGTACTACGGTACACTTGTCTTGTCGCAGTTTGTCGCAGTTTGTGTCGCTGCTGCTGCCCATGTCTGCGTGCGCTCCGAAATGCCAATACTCCTCAGCTTTAGAAAATACATCTCGTTGTCTATTGTCTATCGGTTCTTCCCCTTGCACGGGCAAATAGCTAGTCCTACTCTACACTCTAATCTACACTGAAGCTTCGTAAGTGGCAGGCGAATGCGAGCATTCACTTTCCTCGAGACTGCATCAACGCCTCTCCTTGGTCAGCATTGAAAAATCCAGCGCCAAAGGTGCTATATGCCCTTATCATGCTGCAAGATAAGAAACGACGATCCCGGTCTGGTCCGTTCCTCGTCAAATCAAATTAATCGATATGCAACATGTTGGTTAGTCTCATGGCGCCCTCATAGCTCAGCAAAAAAGTTTTCTGCAGGCGTATAAGAGATACATGTTCCTGTTCTGACCCAAGCCTACGTAGCTCGTCAAATGTAACGAATTCGCAATGTAAGTTATACAAAAGCCAACCAGGGTGGGGCTGGCGAGGTACTTATACGGTTTGTAAGCATGAAAGCAATAATGAATGCTCACCATAGAGCTTTTGCCGATTCTCAACTTTTGAAAACAGAGGGGGGCGTGGGCAAGGCCAAACCGCAACTCTTTGAAGGCAAATGACCCGTGATGTTGGCACTTTCAAGAGGCTTCTTTGGCCCCGACAGCGATTATTGGACGGTTTCCCGTCTTGTCATGCCGAGCGTTTGGCGTGGAAAAATCGGCGACTGGGGTAGGCTTAGAGGACGACCCCTTTGGCGAACTGGATGAATGCGCAATGGCTGGTGCGAGGGATGCAGTTGCGTGACCAGCATAATTGGGCAGCACGCCTTTCGCCGTCATTGAAGATACGGTCCCAGGAACGGCTGTCGCGCTCGCCTTGTTCCGTTTCCAAACTCTTTGCCATATTTCGTGTCGATTCTTCCTTTTTCACCCCAACGAGTTAGCAACATTTCTTGCGGCATCACACATCATGTGCAGAGAGACATACCCGTTCGTAGCCATATACTTTCTTCCACGAAACAAAATGTTTGAGCCTTCATCCCCTTCATCTGAAGATTTTTCTTTGCCGCCATCCGGGGACAAGCTTGTATTACTTTGCAAGGCTTTGCGAAAATCTTCATAGCTACGGCCGGCCGATCCACAACTCAGGGACACCCCATGTTGACCTTGGAACCCCGACTCAGACAGCTGATCAGAACCGGACAAATTTTCCGACTGTGTCGCGGCTCCCATAACGTTTCGCAGTGGGCGCTGGCTTGGTATTTCCAAGGAGTGGAAGGGATCTATATTGGCGACCGGTGCGGCCAAAGAGTGGTTCGGTCCGGCGTCAACAGACGGGATTGCTGGCAAGGATACTGCAGCATCCGTGGTATACATTGAAGAGTGGCGTTTTTGAGGAGAGGGTGGGTAGAAATCTTTGCCGTCAAACTTGGGAAGTCCCTTTTGAAGATGGCGAGGTGCTTTGCCCCAGTACATGTGACGTGCTCGTAATTCATCTTCCGTCAGTTCTCGACTGTACAAATACCCAGTCGTTGTTGACTCCTGCCGGCTGGCATCGGGAAGTCTTCCCACCAAGTACGGCTTTTCAAGCGAGCCCGCCGACTCCAAAGAGGCCGTCGGAACTTCTGCAACGGCAGAGAAGCCACTGTCTTCAGTTGAGCACCTCGACGACACCCGCAAGTTGGTGGGTGGGACTGGTACTGACGCGGCGCTATCTGCCCGAGGATGAAAAGGGGGTGCCAGCGCAGCGCTCACAGGTAATGTTGAGGACTTTTTGATTGGTTCATTTCCTTCCGAGGATTCTGGCGTGATCTTGGCAGAGGCAGGAGCTGATGCGGATTTGACTTGCCTCAAGGCTGATGAGAGCTGAGGCCCAAGCGGCTCTAGAGCCTTCTGAGGCTTCCCTGGCTGCGGATGAACAAGCATTCCATGGGATGTGAAGGATTGACTCGAGTCGCCTTCCGACCTAACGTCGTTTGCCGTAGAGCAAGCCGACTCTTTCCCCTCATGCTGAGGCGTCAAGCCAGCATGGTGTTTTTGTTGCTCAGGCACAACATAGTGAGCCTGTTCACTTTCGAGCTGAGCCTTCAAGTTCTTTTCGAACTGCTGAATCTGCTGGCGAATCATATCAGCCTGACTTTCCATTGCCTTTTCGTCGATCTGATGCTTGTTGTACTGCAACTGATCTTCAAAATATCTGAGTGAGGACTTGAGAACCTCGATTTGTTTCCTAGTTATGTCACTAGGTCGAATAGAAGAGATAGGCACAGGTGACTGCCCAGCGACGCTCGGAGCACTTGAAGATGAAGCCACTTGAGCGTGCATAGCCTGGTCCAGTTTTGTCGGGGTAGGATGCATCATGGGAGGCAAGGCGAATCTCGAAGGCATGATGGCTGGACCACCAACGCCAGATATGGGAAAGCCCGGTATAGGTCCCACTCCGTAGGGATAAAAAGAGCCTCCAGGGGGCATGACCCATTGGCCATTGAAGAAGAACGGGCGGTTGTGATCAAAGTGTTCAGGCGGCGAGACGCGAAGGGAGCTAGAGGTCTCGGGGTTGGCGCTGTAGTCCTCCTTCTCACCAGTTCCGGATGTAGTTGGTGCTTTAACCGATGGCTTGGGCTGATGAACTTGAGACGGATTTGTCTGGACCATGGCATAAGAGGCGCCCATGCTCAGGCCCATCTGCCAAGGCATCATGGCAAAAGGTGGTGCAGGACCAGGGGCAACCCCAGGCTGCATGCTGGGGACAAATCCAGGAAACAGAGGAGGGAACGGGCCAAAACTGGGATGCGTCAAGGTAGCTGGGACCGGTATGCCTGACATACTGCCGTATAAATGACCAGCTGGCCGCTGAAGATTAGAGCCGTCACCTCCGGGTTTTTCCTTTGCCCACTTGGCTGTGGGCGATGACGAGCCTCGAGTGTTGGGAACAATGCGGCCACCGGCAGTAACACGAACGTGAGTAGGAGAGACTACAGCCTTGTAGAATCTCTGGAAGCCTTCGTCCTTCTGGGCAGAAAGGCCAGCCGGGGCCCCAATAGGTTGATGTTCTCCGTGTTCGGACTCGGTCCGGCCGCGATACTTCCATTCGGCATCAGTGCCGTCGAGTTGGCGGACAGATGACTCCTGGGCAGCACTGGCGTCATCTGCTGTCTTATCCAGCATTTCTTCCTCCACAATGAGGGGAAGCGATCGTTCGGAAGACATGCGAAATATTTCGCCTGCAGAGAGGTATTTGTTAGAGAGAATGACACAAAGCCAAGACGACAGGGGATGTTTGTATGTTGACCTACCAAGATCACGATCTTTGCGCAATTTCTCGAACAATTTGTTATACAAGTCTTTATCGGTGAAGACTTGTCTCATTCGCAAAAGCTCACGGACAGTATAGGTCCTAGAGACCATTTTGACATGGACGAAAGCAAAGAAGAAGAAGGAGCGATGAGTCTCTTTTGAATGCCAGATGAACAGAGTAGGAAAATTGTGCGTTTTTCCAACTATGCGAACATTGGCTTGAATGAAGGTGAGAATCGGTGCTACCTGTGGCCAGAGCCTACTTCCGTCAGTGATATGTTGGCCTTCGAGCTGAGATCGAAGAAAGCAAGACAATTCATCAAAACAGAGTAGCGGAGAGATTCGATCCAGCGGCTTCCCGAGATCCACGGTAACTTGTATACAACGGTGGTAGTTGTGGAACAAATTATACCGAATAAGTGGCGTGGCAGACGGGCTGAGCTGGTGGTCATGCTGTTGAGCAACGTAGAGGCAACGAAGGATTCTTTTGGTCCTCCTTGACTTGGTCAAAACCATATTGGGGTCCTATTCATGAAGACTGGGCTCGTATGTACCCCAGAACAAGTGAGATGGTGAGAAGGCCTTTTGGAAAGGGAGTCCTCTGATACCGTGGCCAGGGAACAGTAGCCCCGTCTCGCGTCTTGCCACGAAGTCCCCAAAGAAGCTGGGACTTGAAACTGGACCGGGAAGAGTTATCTGCTGAGCAAATACGAAGCAGAAATATAATCATTTGCATAATCCCGTGGAGCAATCTTGTGTGATTAGGGGTTGAGTGCTAAGCTGTTGGCATTGCATGGTGGAACGGTTCCTGGGCAAGGCTCAAAGACGACAAGAAAAGAAGAAAGAAACTCGCCAGGCTTGTCGAGAGAAAGAAAAAAAAAAAAGAAAGAAGAACTCACCCAAGGGTCTGCCGGGACCAAAATCGAGGCCACTGGTTCTCAAGCGCTTGATAGTCACTTTCTCCACTGCCGTTCTTGTGGAAAACAATCGAAGAATTGCAAGGCGGACAACGCAGAGGGCTTGTCGGAAACTATGATTGCCACGAGGAGTCGTTTGAACCAGAAAGTACGAATTTCAAGAGGAAAAGAGAGAGGCTAGAGCTTCGTTAGAACGTTCATCATGGGCCATATCTTGACAGGGCCGTACCTGGGCTCTTTGACAAGGAGAGTAAGTGCATCCCCTGCGAGGCTGGATGGGTAAGTCGTAGACGAGATAGAACGTCGGAGGGGGCAAGATGAAACAACTGAGACGCCGTGCTAGGACAGCCAATCTGGACCTGCCTGCTTGAAAGCACCGGACTTTCCTCAAAGGGAGGGGAAGGAGGGGGAAGCAAGGAGATATGAAACGACAAAAACGGAAGGAACAACCGCCTACACTGATGATCCCCCCTCTCCCCGAGTCTTTTTTTTTTTTTGTCTACCAGGTATGTACCTAGGTGAAGGCGGCGGAAAGCAACGAGAATGCAGACATGGTGACGGCATGAAGAAAAAGGAAAAGAAAGAAAAGAAAAGAAAAGAAAAGACGAGAAAAGACGAGAAAAAAGGAGGGTGGGATAAGGAAAACGGACCGGACTGGATGAAAGCTTGGCCAGCACACTGAGACGTGCCACCACCGTTATCGGGGCCATGATTTGGCTACGCTCCTACATGGCTTCTTGAACAAGGACAGCTGTATGACGGCACGATGTCCGCGACGGTCAGTGTCGAGATCTGCATCGCAGTCTATCAGTGGCAAGTGACGGGGGGACGCCAAGAAAGCGAGAGCCATTTACTGCCAATAGACAACGAGAGAAATCAAGGGTTCCCAGGTGGCAACAGATTTGACGACATGCGTGGGCTGACATTGCGCATGGAGGACGGCCCGAGATAGGAGGCATTGACCATGGGCCACGTCCCAGGGTGACAAGAGTCAGACGGGGAAACACGTCTGGACGACGAGCCGGCACCTATTGATGCTTTTCATTGTGCTGACAATGTCATGTCCACACGGAGCAAGCATTTTACCCGAGCTTCTGCTACAGCGAGGTAATCCGATCAGCGTGGGAACAATTTAGGGCAGGGTAAAGGATGGTTCTCATATAACGAAGACATACAAAAACAAGGACGATGAACGAGTTGCAGAGATTTGCTTGCTACGAGATGAATGAGTCGCTGAGATGCTCAAGTGCCGAGGTGTAAAAGGGCGTTGGTTGCTGAATGACTGCATATCAGGGTCAGAGAGACAAACAGTACCGCACACGTACGTTAGGTGCCTAAGTTGGCTGCGCGGTGTGGGGATGAATTGATGCCTCCGAGACATGAAAGCCGACCGCACCCCCGGACGGATTCAAGAGTACGTCGCCCCCAGGCCTCGACGGAGTTGACGTCTGAGCAAGTCTGGTGTGACTGCACGAACAAGCGTGACTGAGCTCCCCAGCCTGACTGGACTTGACTGAGCGCTGTTGCAGATTTTGGGGCCGAATGCCACGCTCTGCAACGGAACGGGCCAGCCGCCAGACGAATGAAGACAGAGCAGCGCTTTTATTACTGGGTCTTCGGGCGCTAGCTTTTTGCGAGCTGTCAGCTGTGATTGGCTAGTTGAGTCCATGTCCAGTCTGGAGTTATGTGTGCTATGTTTAATTCAATTGAACCGCTGTCTTCTTTCGGCGCAGAGGGTGGGTCCGCAACGTGCTTGGGGCCCCGCTCTTTTGTCTCTCTCTCTCTCTCTCTTTTTTTTTTTTTTTTTTTTTTTTTTTGAGATGCGGTCGGTCGTGGGAAGCGGCAACTTGGCGGTGTCTCGGTGTCTCGGTGTCTCAGCTTTCCGCTTTCCGCTTTCCGCTTTCAAAACCGTCTGGTCCGCGTCTCCGAGACGAGGGGTGGGTGCATGACCATGACTCCATTTCGTCTTCCCGATCTCACTTAGGGCTCAGGGGTGATTTACCTGCAGCCGTTTCTTTGCGGTCCCTTGCATTCTTCTGTATTGTTCGGCCGCCATGAATCCAAATGCATGCGGTCGAATGCGGGCCATGGTGAAGTCGTGGCACCTCTTCGTCTCGGTAGGGCTTTGAGAAGGCTTTGATCATGGCAGTGGAAATGGAGAAGAAAAAAGGGGCACCCTAGGTAGGTGTCCTGCCGACGAGGCTTCTGGAAGAAAGAGAAGAGAAATGGCATGGCGCTTATTGGTGGTGTTGATCTATGTTGGGCACCTAAGTTGACGCAGGTGCGATGGGGCCATGGCCATCCCCACCCCTGCCTGCCCGCCACATGCCATCAATTCCCACCAACCGGGAATTTGGGGCTGCCGCAACCAGCCCAGACAGGCCCCTCCCTCACCTGCACCAGCAACCTGCAGCACCAGCAACCTGCAGCACCAGCAACCTGCAGCCGGCAGCCAGCTGCATGCTGACTGAATGCATCAATTAAGCTTCAGTGCTGAGCAAATGTCATGGCAAATGCCACCAATCCAATCCGTCTGGCCCCCGTGGTCCCCGTAGCCTCGAACCCGGGGGCCAATGGCCCGGGGGGGGGGGGGGGGGGGAGATCCCAGGACCAGGATCTGCGTGTCATTTTCTTCTCCCTGTCTGGTCCCTTTTATCCGTTCGGCCTCGGCAATCCCATCCCATCTGGCAGTCTGGTTGGCTGAACTCGGTTCCGTCATGAAAGTAGTGCCACTTACTTTGCCTTGCCTCCTCTTCCAGAATTGGCTGTCATCAATCCCATCGTCTACTCACTCTCTGGTCTGTCCACGACGCCTACCGTGCTTGCTGCCGTCAACTGCTTGCTGCCGTCAACTGCTTGCTGCCGTGCTTGCTATACACATCCAGCCTTCGACTCGGCAAATCGACAAAGCCGGCTGCCTTCAAACAGACCCGAAGGCATCCCCATTGGCTTATCCCCATCGCAAGCTACCCTCGCTCAAAAAGACAATTCTTTCTCGCATCCCGCTGGCACAATGAGCCCTCTCACCCCCCATTGGCATCAGCCCTCCCACCCGGCCATTCAGCGGGTCGTCATCAACAGCGCCGAATTCACCTCCAAGAGCCTGTCCAAGGTGGCCCTGCCGCCCTTTGCTGTCTATGCCAAGCTCGACTTTCCTCCCTGCACTGTGGCCCAGGACCCTACCTATGCCACGGTGCAGATCGGCAAGCATAGCCACTTGAACCTCAACAGCGACCTGTTGTACATCAATCACTCGTGTGAGCCATCTCTTGTCAGTCTGCTCCACGCCTTTCCTCGCCGAAAACCTTGACATGGCTCAACTCCTCCTGATCACCATGAGCATTATTTCCCCCGCCCCTGTTCAGCTACGAAGCCAAAGGCAGACGCCCGTCCTTCAATCGCGACGTCAAGACGGCGCAACACGTACTGAGACGAATAACTGGGCCTCACGAACGTTTTTAGTTGACCTGTGAAAAATACCCTCCACCTAGATTTTTGACACGGCAAGCATGAACATCCTCGTTGGGCCACGAGGTCTCCAGCCAGGTGATGAGTTGACGGTTCGTTTATCCCCCCCCCCCCCCCCCCGTTATCCAAAGCCGCGAGCTGGAGTCGCCCACGACATGCTGAACCCCGGCAAACAGTTCTTCTACCCTTCTACAGAATGGCACATGGCCCAGCCCTTCACCTGTCTTTGCGGCCACGCCTCCTGCCGCGGCACCATCTCCGGCGCCAAGGACATGCCCCCCCAGCAGCTGCAGGGCGTCTGGCTGAACGAACACATTCGCGAGCTCCTCGACGACGAGCAGCGCGGCGCCCACTCCTCCCCTGCTGCTGCTGATCCTACCGCCCAGGCGCTGGCGGCTGCCCTGCTCCAGGCGGAAAAGGTCGTTGAAGTCACTCGCCTGGCTTTGCGCACCTATGCGAGCACATTGTCGCCTCGACACAGCCCCGGCTTGCTCCCAAACGGCAAGGCCAATGGCTTCGCGGCCAGCAACGACCTCGCTGCCGCAGAGGGCCTGAACAGACGGGGTCCCACTTCCAGGGAGCTGAGCGGCGAGATGGGTGGTGACACTGTCGGTCTGTAGACCGGACCGCTGCTTCTTCGGGCCGCCACTAAGGGAGGGCGTCTTGAGGAGAGTGCGGCTGCGGCGGGCATTCAACTGTATCGTGGGGCGGCTCCCGGCGCGCGGTTATTCAACATTGACCAAATCTTTTGAAGAAGAGAAACAAAGACAAGGGAATTTTTACAAGCGAGATGTATGGAAAGCATATGGACGAAGCCTTAATCAAGCAGGCTATATCAAGTCCGCTCGCAAGTAGGATACCTCCCTCTCGGGCCTTGTACGGTGCCCCCCTGTGTTCTCGCCCGGCACAGCCCAGAAGAACCAGACAAGTATTGAAGCTTGCCGGTAGGATACATCTCCGGCCCATGCACGACGTTCCAACACTCTCAATTGGCGCAGCTCAGAAGAACGAGCCCATCTCCAAGATTCATTCGAAATGATTGTGCTATGCTAATCCTTCCATGTGCGCTTTCATCTGACGCCGCTCAAAAGACTTGGGCTCCGGTCGTTGCAAAAAAAAAAAAAAAAAAAAACTCCTAGCAGCATCCAAAATCACTCGGACCTGTTGCCAATGCAGGCCACGTGAAATAACCGATCGTTCCAGCAAATCCCTACTAAAAAAAATTTCAAAAATTTCAAAAGACAAAAAAAAAAGGAAAAAAAAAAAAAAAAAAAAACTACGCCTTACAAACGCCCATAGCGCAGCGTACAAATCATCCAAACTGTTTTTCTGCTCTTCTTCTTCGCCGACGACGTCTTCTTCGCCGTCGACGAAACTTCTCTCGCCTCGTCTCTTTTGCCACCGTCCCTTACTCTCTACCCCTTGCCGCCGTGGTGCTTTTTTTCCGCCGAGGAAACACTGCTGGGTTTCCGGTCCTGCCATCGGTTCCAGGCACTTCTGCCCTGTTCTGTGCCGGAACCGCCGCTGTATTTAGCCTCTGTCTTGTCCCACTCGTGGCGTTCCTGGTGCCGCCTCGACTGAAAGGTGCGCACAAACTTCCAAATCTCCATATCGGCCATGTTCCAGGCTTCCAGGGACGCGCGCAGCTTCGCCTCCTCCGTTGGCTCTGTCAGCGCAATCACCCTCTTTGCTTCGTCGATGAGAGGTTGCTGGGTGGCCCGCTCCTCTGGCGATGCGACGGGGGGGTTTTCTCGATGAAGCTGTTTGTTCTGCTTGTCGGGGAGACGGTCTGCGGGCACCGGGGCCGTTGCATGGCCATCGCGCAGGCCGGTCTCGGGGATAGCGAACCCAAAATACCAGCTCATGTCGGAAGGCATGTCCGTCTCGGCGGCGATCCATAGGGAACGCGCCGCGGCGTGTTCTCCAGCAACTAGTTCCTTCAATACCATGACTCTTGTCGTGCTGGACACTCCCGTGCCGAGCAGGTCTCGCGTCACGGTCGTGGTCCACCAGTCTCGCGGAGACTCCTGCCGGATCCAGGATACGTTAAAGGACTGCCGCATCTCCTTGAGTGACGCCAGCGTCCAGGGGTGAGGCACAGTGCCGATGGTGAATGTTTTGCTCGAGTTGCGGAAGCTGGTCGGCGCGGAGACGGACAGGGGAGGCATTGCGACGCAGGGCGTGCATTTGGGCAAGTTGGGAGGGCAGGATCCTGGCATGGGGCTGTCGGCGCAAGACGCCAGCTCCCTGGCCAGTCGCAATGCGCTCGTCACCAGCGCCCCCATGTGGTCGGGATGCGGCTTCAGAACTTGGATGCCATCGGAGAACCGGTTCTGCCAAGCCACGTGCAGGTGCGTAGTTATCAGCCTGTTCAAGCTCTGGAGGCCGGTGGCTCGGTTCTTGCCGAGATCTTGGGCAACCGCCGGATACTTCTTGGATATAATGGCTGGCGTGTACGGTGCCAATGGCATGACAGCCTTGTCCACTTTGAACACCTCGCTAGGCACCGCGGATATGATGTCCTTGGCCTCCTTGAGCTTGGCTGGGTCCATGTTGATGACGGCCTTGATTGCCGTTTTGACCTGATCCTTCTGACCGGCGAAGAGAAAATCGCCCAGATCGTTCCAACGAGTAAGATGGGCATATTCGCCGCGGCGAAGATAGGTCAGGAAGGGGGCTTCCGTTGGAACAGTGGGGAGCAAAGTGTAATGAGCGAGAATGCCGCCATCCATGGATTCCCAGGCAAGCCAACGCATCAGGTCCGTCTTGAAATCAGCATCGAGTTTCAGCCTCTGGACAATGTCGTAGGACGGGTTGTTCATGGCTTCAGCAGCGCTGAGGATGACGGGCTTGAATCCTTGGGCCCACCAAGCCCTCCTCCACGTCAAGAGCAAGCCGCTTTCGGCATCCTTTTCTTCCCCGGACTTCTTGGCCGTCGCGTCGTAGTAGCAATATATCACCTGGCGGGGTTTCAGCGGCGGAAGCAGGGCCCTGTCCTCGTCCAACGTGACGGTGCTGGAGAAGGGAACTCTAAGCCACTTCCAGTCGGCCAGCCAGGATGAGCCGGCGTGTTCGTCCTTGTCGTTGTGCGGAGGAGTGTGAGACTTTTGCCGAAAGGGGTTGAGAAAGCTCTTGGAGAGCGAGCCGCCCACGTGGGGCAGATGCGCTGCGTGGGACACTACCTTGGGGTTGTTGGGCACGGCAAGACGGGGAGGAGACGGGATGCCCGAGGGCAGCGTGAATATCAGGGCGAGGGCAACCACGGACAGGCCAAGCAGCAAGAGGGTGAGGCGTCGAGCCGCGAAGCGAGGAAGCAGGCGTCCAAAGAGCACATACTGTCGAGGCATTATGGGGAGGAAGAGTTGAAGAGTCGAGATCTAGGTCATGCGAGGCTGCCGGGGTGGAGGGAGTCGAGCGTCGAGTTGTCGAGGCGGCCGTTGCGATGCGGCCGTTGAATCCGCAAGCGAGCGTACCAGTTGCACTGGGCGAGAAGGAGGGTGGTCACGAAAGCGCACACACGTCCATTGGCCGAGCTGACGAGCCGCAGAGAGGGCTGAACCCATTCACACAAAGGCGGCAGACGAGCTGATGCAGTTGCGGTTACGACGTGTGACGATGCCAGGGCGGCCAAATGCCTACCTATGTAGGTATTGAACGTTGGCAGCAGGTGGAGGTGGGGTCAATGTTGGAGCCAAGGCCACATGTACCTACCTAACTTTGGTGCCCTTGAATTGTAGTGACACTACCTTAGGTAGGTACGTACGTTGACGCTAGACTTGGCCGTCGTCGTACAAACTGGTCGGAGAGGGCGCAGGACGATCAAACGCCTGAGCCTTGGCTTGTCTGCGCCACATGGTACCTGACCACTAACTACCTCCTAAGGTAGGTACCTACCTTACCTCCTACCTACCTTAGGTACCTAAGGTACCTACCTCCTAACAGGTATAGGTTGGTATATACCTACCTCCCAACCTCACAAGTACGGACTGCTGGCGGCCCAGGCATCAAAATCATCAAATCATGGCTCCCAAAATCTACCGAGTCAGTACGGAGAACCAAGGTAGCCACTCCAGCATCTCCAGCATCACAAGCACCCCATGGGGTTCGGCTGATCATGTCCTATTCTGCACAATATCACGACCAAAAAAGGTCAACTTGGCAGGGGAGGGGGGGTTACAGGGGGCAATGCTTGAACACCGGCCCGCTTTTTTGCCAGTGTCTGGTTCACTTAATCGTGCGTGCTTTTTGCGGCTCTTCAGGTACATACGGTACCTGGGCAGGTGCCTGGGCCAGATTAGGTACATACCTAGGTACCTACATGCACCCACCAAGGTACATGAGGTACCCAAGGCAAGGCCCTGTACTGCGAGGTTGAGGTTGCTGCAGGTCGCTAATGTCGAAAGGCAAAGACGACCTGACCTGACTTGGAAATGGACTGGTCACGATATACGTGCCAGTGCTGCTATCAGAACGCCGCAGCAATTCCATTCTTGCTAGGACTACGGAAGGCTTGTTGCGCCGACGGAACGAGACATGGCGCTTCCACTTACTTTTTGCCTTTTTGTTAGCTTTGCGCTAACTGCAAGGCACATACACATACATACACATACGTACCAGACAAGACGTCGACTGGTACCTGCCTTACAGGAAGGAGTAGCTGACATCACCTTGCTTGACCTTTAATTAGGACATGGAGGTACCTAATTCACGCCTCATGCAGTCCCAGCGTGCACGCAGTCGTCGCCTATCTCAATATTTCTTTTGCAGCACAAGTGCCGCCCAGAGAGACCTGCTTCAAAGTTTGCCGTCTGGTCTCATATTTCCATCCGAGTAAAAGCCAGCCAAGTCGTTCGTCAGGGCTTTCCCTCGTCGCAAGAGTCGGACAACAAATTGACTCGACGTCGTCATCTTATACCGCGTCGACGTCGACACTATCCGGCCGTCGCGCTTCACGTTGTCCAGCTACTGCCTGACTGGTCTGTCCGCAGTCACAGTTGACCCCTTCGCAGCAAAGCCCGCCAGCGGATGCGTGTTTTCTCCTCCTCCTTCAAACTTGAATTCCAGGGTATCAATCAGAGAACAGACTTTACACCCTCTGCCAGATCACGTCAACTTGCCGGCCTCCTGAAATGCGTCATGCTGAAACGTAAACAACCAGTGCAGCAACAATTCGGAAAAACCTTGCGTGCAAATCCAGAGAGTATCCCTTGTCAGTGGTTTTCGTTTTCAATCCACCGTCAAATCGGCGTCAGAAGTTTTCTCGGAAAGTAGCCGGCGGCGGCGGGGGAATAGCGGCGTCATCTTTGCCTTCTTTCCCTTGCCCAGTCGCGGTGGCTAGCCACATGCATCATCAACAACAACCATGAGCGCTCACGTAAAAGCATTTCTCGCCGACCTAGCCAATGCCAAACAGTCTCAGTTCGACAATGTCCATCGAGTTGAGCGTGGCGATTCGGACGGCGAAGTTTCTTTCAAGTACACCAACGACTTGTTACAACATCCACTGGAGATCCAGATCTTGGCCACAGGTACGGGTCACGGCGCCAGCAAAAAAGTTGAGTTGCCCCTTTCTTGGCATTGACCGTTGCTAGATGTAACTTCGTACCCCAACGGGTCGTCTTTCCTGATATTCACCTCGTCAGAAACATGCGATGCAGAAATCCTGCATCATCTTGAACGCATATCAAAGTCTACTGCCGGCCATCGGCTGCAGCATGTCATCCAAGCCGTGTCGAGCAAACTCAACGCGAGCTTCCAGTCTGGCGAGCGCGAGGGGTCGACAAATGAAGACTTGACTGACGACGACTACGAACCCATTGATGTCGACGACGACTATTTTGGGTTTGCCGAGGTCAAGTCGTCTCCTCGTGGCTCGGCAGCAGGTTGTCGCTCCGACTTTGATGGCTTGACGAGGCTTCAAGAGGATCTAGAAGCAGCCCGGCTCGCCGGGTTCAGCGTCGGAATTTTTGACAGTGGAAATGATGCACCCGTGGATCTGGTATCCCTGTCGATGCGCATCTCCAAGTTGGCTATTTCATCAACAACTCTCCATGCGTGGGATCTTGGCACGGCAGATTACCTGGTTCTGTTGATCAGGTTTACGAAAAGATACCCTAGCTCCACGCCATTTACCGCCTTGCTAGAGGCAAAAGATTCGGTGCAGTTTCGCTTTGGAAAGTGCCAGTCGCCAAAGCCGTCAGGGGAGTGCGCCAGATTGGCTTTCAGCTCGGAAAAGCCATGGTTCTATTCAGCCGAACTTGGCCGATCACGCGGAGAGAGCCGGCTTGAAACCGCCTTCTTCCCCATTTACATGTCAAACTCGATCAATTCATTGCTGAACCAGCATTTTTTCGCAATGCTGACCCTGCGAAGAGAACAGAATTGCACATGGGATGATGCGCAAGCTCGGCTGATCCAAGAGAAGAGGCAAAGTCACGAGGCTATGATGGAGATATCATATTCTTCTCCCGTTGGAGTGGATTCGGGACCCAAAGACGACAACAAAGCCTCGGCCGATGCACCGAAATTCTTGACAGCTGATTGCGTCACGGGAGACCAAGGCAGCCTACTAAGCTTTCCTCTTGCGGCCGCCCAGTTTGCTCTCCTTCGCCTCTGCAAGTGTACCGAGTATTGTATGGTGTGTCACCAACGGCTTCAGAGTGGATTCGAAACTCTCAAGCCCTATGTCTGCTCCCAGGAGCTCTGTCTCTACCAGTATTTGTCGCTGGGTCTGGGCCCAAACATCGAGCACGAGGTTGTAAACAGTCCATATGTTGTTGATTTGCTAGTGAGCTTCTTCCACGCAGCATTGACGCTGGATGGGCTGCGTGAATTCCCCCGCGGGCTGTCTCTCAAGGTACCTGTCAAAGGAGACCATGGCTCGCAGATTCAGGCTGAGATATGCTTTGAAGCCGGAAAGATTCGGGTCCCTCGGGATGCGCACTCCCGAAGCAAGGACGTCAAGTCTCCCTCTGTTCATGAGGGAGATTGGTTCCTCTTGGTGGTAAGGACCTCGAAAGGTAAGGAGCTGGATGACTTAGTCAACAAAAGTCTGCTTGCTTTGAAGCGTCATCTCAAACCGTTTTGGCCCATTTCTTTTTCCTTCTCCCTCGCACCAACTGACATGTGGAATGATGCAGGGTCCGCAAACCATTCATGCATGGTCACAAAAAGAATCCAAGACGGCTTATATTGCTTCGAAAGCATGCATGTCGCGGTCCAGGCAGACGGCGCGCCCGCAGGGGGCGGAGAGTTGGCGGTCGTAGAAGATTGTGGTTTGAAGGAGGTCTGGAAGCCGGCAAACATATTCCCGTACGCGGTCGATCCTGACGACTTGGACCTGGAGAATCGGAAATCCACAATAAGAGATCTGGTATCCGTCATTCCCTCGGTATTGGAGCTGAGGGCTTACTTGCTGGAAGCACCGGGCCGAAAACTGTGCCATTGCAAAAGAATGAATCGGTCTGCGCTTTCGCTGTTGCGCTGGATTGTGGCTTCAAATACCTCCTACATCGTCCAAGACGGTGCCGTACCTGCGGCGGCGGCGGCGGCGGCGGCGGCGGCTGCTGCTGAGGGGAGTCCAGGCACCACGACCTCGCCTGCAAAGCAGACCGATATGGCGGCCCCCCCCAACCCCATCATCGGTTTAGACAAAGATTGGATGCAGTTTCGGTTCGCGCAGGGTTCTCCCGAGAGAGAACACAGATTCCTCGCAGCACTCGAGGGGATGCGGAACAGCAAGGGGTTTGACCAGAAATACCCAACCCTTTTTGCTTGGCATGGCAGCCCGATGCGCAACTGGCACAGCATCATTCGCACAGGTCTCGACTTCCAGTCCAAGCTGCACGGTAGATCCTTCGGGAATGGCGTTTATCTGAGCAAGAACATGCTTGTCAGCCAGGAATACTGCGGCGCAGAGCGTGGGCGGAGCAATCCTCTGGTCAAGCCGGTCAGCGGGCTGGAAGGCGTGCCTCCGCAACGGCAACAGCGGGGTGGGGATAATCACTGGCCGGGGTCAGAACTCCGGATCGCGTCAGCAATCAGCATATGCGAGATTGTCAACAGTCCGAAGCAATTTGTGTCTGCCTCGCCCCATTACGTCGTTGACAAGACTGAATGGATCCAATGCCGGTATCTTTTGGTAAAGGTCAACCCAACCTCGAACGCTGCGCAGAGCCCACTTTTCTCATCGACTGGCCGGCCGAGTGCAGACTACATGGATCAGGACCCGAAGAACCCGATACTGGGACCGGATGGGGAACCCTTGGGCATCCCATTACCCGCAGGGTCGGCGACCCGATGGCGGGAGACTGATGCAAACGAAGGTGCGGGTGCACCAGCCTCTGAAGCCGCCATCGACTATGATTCGGATGGCTCTCATGTTGGTGGAGACGACCCAAGTATCCTGACGGACAGGTTCCGGGAAACCGAGATGGAGGGCAGAGGTCAGAAGCGTCAGCAGGACTGCGCATCACCGTCGTCGCCTGCAGCCAAGACACCCGCAAATCCGCCCCAGACGAAGACCAGCCGGAGGGTGAAAGAGGTCAAGCCCGAAAGCCAACCGAAGGGACAAGAGGGCGTGGGCAAGCTCCAGGCTCGAAGCACCTTTCAGCCCGGAGCGCTAGATCACGGTTCCTTGCCCCAGCTCCCTCCCCCCAGCTGGGCCGACTCGTCAGGTGCGGCTCTACAGACTCTCAGCAGGGAAGTCAAGGAGCTGTTCAGGGCGCAGGAGAAGGAGGACATTACGCTGCTGGGGTGGTACGTAGACACGGGCAAGATTACCAACCTCTTCCAATGGATTCTGGAGCTGCACTCATTCGACCCAGAGCTACCTCTTGCCAAGGACATGGAGGCAAAGAATTGCGCAAGCATCGTGTTGGAGGTTCGTTTTGGGCGCGACTTTCCGATATCGCCCCCGTTTGTCAGGGTGATACGACCTCGGTTCCTGCCATTCCATCAGGGAGGCGGGGGACACGTGACGGCGGGCGGCGCCATCTGCTCAGAGATGCTGACCAGCTCGGGCTGGTCTCCCGTCATGAGCATGGAAAAGGTGTTTCTCCAGGTTCGTCTGGGCCTGAGCGACGGAGAACGACCTGCGCGCCTGGACAGGGGGCCATTGGAGAACCGCGACTACGGCATCGGGGAAGCTGTGGCGGCGTACCGGCGAGCGGCGCAAGCACATGGCTGGGGTGTGCCCGAGGACTTGAGTCGCATGCACAGCAGCTGGTCCGACATGTGAGATTTGGTGACGGGACTGTGTCTTGTGCGATGGTGAGGATGATGAGGATGATTTGAAGACGGCGAGGGGGCAGAAGAAGGGGATGATGAGAGACTACGGAGTAGTCCGTACAGCATAGCATCACTGGTGCACACGGTGACACACACAGCGACAGGGTGGCCCGCCATGAGAGCTTGAGAAGAATGACGCGCATCAGCCACGGGTTACGTACATACGTACGGGAGTAGTGTCTGATGAGGACATTCTGATTCAATCCATCACGACTCGTGCTCAGACTCGGACCCGGACCCGGAGTCGAGAGTTGGGAGTAAATAAATTAGCAGTTTAGGGATTATGAGGCCAACGGAGGCCAACAGGCAAGGCAAGGTGCGGGATTGGAGCTGGAGCTGGAGCTGGAGCTGGAGCTGGCCGGGGGGGGGGGGGGGGGGGGGGTGTCGACGGGGATATCGAAGGCCTGTGCGGGCGGACGGGCGGACGGGCGGATGGGCGTCGTGTCGGTGCGTTCCAGTCGTTTTTTTGTGTGATTTTAGTTTGATTGCGCTTGTACGGAGAGGAGTTATTGACGATTTGCTTATATTAACGCTTTGCATTGACGCGTTGTGCTCTGTGAAGCTGTGACGTGACGGTTTGCCTTTAATTTTCTTGACGAACTGAAGGTGTCAATCAGTGCAACCAGCTGGACGTGCGGGTAGGTGAAGCACGGCAGGCGGCAGCAAAAGATGACAAGCAGGAAGGAGCAAGAGCAAGGGGAAAAAAAAAAAAAAAAAAAAAAAAAAAAAAAAAAAAAAAGGAAACAAACGACGACACGACACGACACGAGAATGAGGCCAGGTTGCGTCCCCATGTCGAGGGGGCCGTGGGACGGACAAACGGGGAAACCCAGCAGCCGTGCAGAACGAGAACGGGGCATGGTTTGTTTGGCCTGGGGGGAAGTCGTCTCGTCTCGGGCAAAGCCACGCCTCGCCACGCCACGCAACGCCACGCAACGCCACGCAACGCCACGCAACGCCACGCCACGCAACGCCACGCCACGCCACACCACGCAACGCAACGCAGCTCGCACATGTCTGATCAAACGTGGGATTTGGTCACGCCCGTTGGGGGCGGGGCCGGGACATGGGACATGGGAAATGGGCCAGCCAGGCTGGGCTAGGGATCGGTGTGGCTGGGCTAGGGATCGGTTGGCTGTGCTAGGGATCGGTGTGGCTGAGGCTGGCAGAACAACCGTTGCAAGTCCGTACCGAGTACGTACATATTGACTTGTGCTGCGTCGTCTGGGCTGGGCCCTTTCAGGCTGGGTGCTGCCAACCAACACGAGTCAAGGAAGGCCCTCAATGTCATGACATTCATCCAGTTTGTTCTGTTCAGTCAAGCTTCCACGTCGCCAAAACGCTGCCCATGCATGATTGGGCATGTCATCCAAATCCTCTTTGCCATTCGCAGCCAACGAAAAGCCCTCTAAAATACAAAGCCGTACACAGACCCGGGCTTGTGGGCAAAAATCTCGACCCGGCCGGGCGGGCAGGAAAAGCACGACCACGTCTTCCACGCCCAGCCCTTGTTGCCCGCCGTGTCGTGAAAGTGCGTGCGGCCGTATCCCCCGCCGGCCAAATTGGACGCCTGCGCCAGAATGTAGTCTCTCGTTCCCGGAGACTGAATATTGTCGCCGGCCCAATAATACCCAGAGTATCCAGCCTCAGACGACCCGGCCGGCTCATCGGCCGGCTCCTCGGCCGGCTGGTCGACGTGCACCTCGTCAACGCACGTCGGCCACTGTACCTTCCTGTTGTTCGTCCGGACAAAGTTGTACGCCATCAGCGCTCGAGCAGTGCATACCTGGCCCTCGCCGCAGTGTTCGGCATAAGTCCACTTGTTTCCCATGGTCCCATCGACGGGTATGGCGCAGTTGATTCTTTTCATTCTCTTATTATTGCCGGAGCATTGGCCACCGATGGAACGGGTACCAGCCCTTTTCCTGCGGCAAAAGTCGTGGTATTCCTGGAGCAGCGCATTAACCTCGTCGCTGTTTCTGCTTTCCCCAAGCACGCCGGAGCGTTTTTGAAGCGCCGCGCTTCGTAGCTTGCGCCGGCGCGTTGCTTCGGCGAGGAACTCGTCGAACGTGAGGTCGGCAACGGATCTGGCGTGGTGGCCGTCGGAAGCACCATGTCCATGTGCTGCGAGGGCATCGCGCGGAGTGACGGCCATGCGGTCCATGCGGGCCGAAAGACCGGCAGAGGCCGCAAGGGGGAAGAGGAAGAGTGACGGCAGCATCGCGGCTTGCAGAGATGATGGATGTGGGGGGTGAGGGGGGGGGGGGGGGGGGGGGCAGCATAAGAAGCCGGCTCGATGCATGACACAGTACTCCGTAAGCGGTAGGGTAACCACGGAGGACCTTTTTATATGTAGATGGCTGCATTTCGAATCCGCGATGCCCAAAAATTCCCACACAACCGGTCCAGTATATCTGAGTTTGAAGACATGAGTCGAGTACAGTCAGGCAGAGCTGAGCTCATGTACGGCAGAGCCATTGTGCCGACCCTCCTAGTATGGATTAAAAAGTCAAATAGAACGACGAGGAGCCAGTCGGTTTGATCAAAGGTGGCCCAAGGCCGCAGGCCGCAAGAAGCTACCCACAATTCAAAGTTGAGTCCTGGACTCCGTACGAGAGTACTCGTCTCGAGCTGCCTGCCCATTTCCATTGAACCGAAGCCATCGAGCGAGCACATGGCATGCAAACCAAACCGGCTTGACACGCGTCGGTCCTGCCGGCAGCAAACCCGCCGGAAACCCTTTGCCAGAAACATCCCCCGGGGCCCCAAAGGTTTGAAGAAAACCGCCTCGGCTAGCTCTCGACCCCCGATCCCGTCTCGGAGGTGCAGTGCAGCTCGTTGTCTTGGGCATCTTTTTTCTTCCTCGTTGCGGCCATGTTCTGGTGCTGGCGCTGGGTGGTCCGGTCCATCACACCGGCCCCCTGCCGCGCCAGCCTCGCCGCCGTCCCGTCCGGGCAATCCAGGCACCCGCTGTGCCGCCACCTGCACGTAGCTCGGTTGCTCACGCTTGAGACACCCGTCGAGTCCGTGACGGCTAGCCGAGATGAACAAGCATGCAAGTGCCCAGTGCCCAGTGCCCAACCAGACAGGACGCCATGAGTCGGGGACTTGGGCCAAATCCCCGCCCCCAAAAACCCCTGGTCGCGTCGCGCACGGGGAAACTGGCATGTCTTGCCGGCCGGGCCATCAAAGCCGGTTCCTGGGTTTGTCAAACGTCTTGTCTTTTTGTGTGTGTCTGTGTCTTGGGGGGCTCATGCTTGGAGCGGTCAGCTTTTTCTTTTCACCGAGTTTGCCATGGCCCCCATCTATCGGCAACCATCACAAGTGTTCACTTCACACCCAGTTCGGCAGCAGCGCTCTTCTCGCACACCTTTTTTTTTTTTTTTTGGCCGGCCGGGGATGTGCGTTGTTTCAAGATGGAAAATGGTTCAGTGTCTCAGCGTCCCAGCGTCCCAGCGTCCAGCATCGACCTTGGACGTCATAGCCTTTGGGGGCAGTGCCATCACTCATGACGCATGACGCATGAGTTCAAGTCTTTGCGGAGGAACGGGGTGAATAAAAACCCCATTCTTTTGCTGCATGGCGAGGTAGGGTTTGAACCGTTGACGTCGTGCTGCGTCGGCTATTGCTGCATTCGACGCAAACACCGAAGAGGTGAGTGACGAACCGAACCGTTTTCCCGTGCTCGCCCTGTACGGAAATCGGATGCGCCCAAGATGGCAGTGCGGCATTGCGGCATTGCGCCGAGTTGAAGATACCACCGTCATTCGCTTGTCGGGAAAGAGGCATGTTTCTCATGTTTCTCCTGCAGCGCGAGAGATGGACGGCGGATGCATGCAGGCAGCTACGGTGATGAATCAAGGAAGCGTGCCTTTGCAGTTGCGGAGGGGGTTTTTTTTTCTTTTTTTTTCGGGACTTTTTCTCTCGATTTTGTTTTTCGTCGGTTTCCTTTTCTTCCCCCCCCCCTCTTTCTTTTCCCCCTACTTTCCCCCGTTTCTTGTGGATCTCTCTCTCTCTCTCTCTCTCTCTCTCTCTCTTTTTTTTTTTTTTTTTTTTCCCCTTTTCCCCTCATCTTCTTCCTCTTTGAAGCCTCCGCTGTCGGTGTCGGTGTAGGGCTGCATTGCATAATGTTCCCAAGTGCCAAAAGGCATCAACGAGACGGCTCCATAGTCAGTAAGGCGACGTAGGGCTTCTGGTGCGCGTCATGAAACCACACGCCCCCACGCCCCCACACGCCCCCTCCATGTTTGCTTGGTGGGCGTGCGCAGAGGAGGCAAAGGCGGTGCAGCGCGGCAGTTCTTCCTGATTCGTCAAGAACCCGTGTCGGTGAAAAAAGCTTAATCAAAATATGCTGTGTCAAGCAATCATCAGACTCTCCAGAGGGCCGTTGACACCAGAATAGACTTGCAGACTCGACTTGTCACCGGCTGGCTGCCACCGGAAACCCAACCGTTTGACCTGGAGCCGCCATGAGACAGCAGGGAGCCCAAGCAGCCGCGACTGCGACTGCGACTGCGACTGCGACTGCGACTGCGACTGCGACTACGACTGCAGCGCCAACGCCAACGCCAACGGAGTGTTGAGCTGTCGCCTTTGTCTTGTTGCGATGCGATGCGATGCGATGCGATGCGATGCGCTGCGCCCAAAGCTTGTATCCCCCCCGGTCTGCAATGAATGTTGAGCAATCCTATAATCTATTTAGTCCGTATTCACGTTTGTGCGCAAAGATGCCTCGCCTCGCCTTGTCGGGCGAGCACCGAGCAGCGACTGCTGTCAAACCCGCAAACGAAGCAGAAGAGAAAAACAAAACAAAACCCCAAGGAAACGCCACCCACCACGCCAAGGGTCAGCCTAAATGAGCGGCATGGCATTCGCCCCCTCGTTCCTTCATTCTGCCCTGCCGTTGGCTAACATTGCCCGCCCGGTATTGTTGCTGAGCCAGTCGCGAGGAAGCCCCCCCTACAACCTCCCAACCCCGTCGGCCCCGTCCCTTTATTGGCTGGTATTGTCGCCATTAGACAGCGCTCAGCGCGCGCAGGCACTCCAAGATCACGTTGTATGGATATCCATATGGACTACAACGTGCAACGTGCAACGTAGGACCAAGGACAGGTGAGAGCCCCAAGCCGCCCGAGTGCGGATGCAAATGCTTTTGAAAAACTGCCATTGGACTGGGGTCGTTTGCGCAATGGTAAGCCTGTAAGGAAGTTCATGTCTGCTCTGTACCATGTGTTATTTATGAGGCCCCGAAAGGTGAGTCAGGCGGCCTGCATGCACCTCCGAGATGTCATGCTTTGGAAAGGATGTGTGTTGCTGGCTCATTGGCGTCTTGGTTGGGCCAGTCGTGCCTCTGCCCTTGACAAGGACGACTTGGGTCCTTTGGGTGCACCAACTGGTGGCGGTAAATTTTGGCCCGTTTGGTGATGAATGTGGTGATGAAAGTCTGGCGACGCGCAACAGCTTCAGGTTACCTCTTGTCTTTTTCCCCACCATCAGCCGGCCAAAACAAAACAAAGAAATTTTTTTTGACCGAGACCAGGATACAATTTGTTTTTGGTCATCCAAGTCCCCCCCTTCCCCCCCCCCCGTCTTCAATCTATAACGCTCATAGAATACTCCAGGGTCCGTAGACTCTGTATCGTCGGGGAAATGACATGTGGGGTACGGAGCCCGTGGTTGTTCCAAGTCTCTGGGCCTTTGTTTCCTTTTCATTTCTTGCTCCTCAGCAGTCGTCTCCGTAGTTGTTCTAGGTCAATCGAAGCAGGCAAGAGCTGCATCCAGAGTCCGGCGCTTCGTTCCGTGTCTCTGATAATCCCGGTCTGGGGCTCGTCCGGAAGCCAGGGGGGCGGTGTGCCGAGATGGCCAGGACTCGGGCCGTTGGTGAACTAGTAGATTGTGATGAGATTAGAGATTGGGGGGCAATAGCAGACCGCTGCATTCATCAGTAGCCCAAAGCAAAAAGCAAACAAACCCCCCAGCAAGCCAGCCCAGCCCAGCCCAGCCCAGCCCAGCCCAGCCCAGCCCAGCCCATCCCAGCCCATCCTAGCCCAGCGAAGCAGCATGTAGGCGTCTTATCTTGGCCATGATTGGGCCTCGTTGCTTTTGATCTTTCGCCGTCTCGCCCTCCCAAAGGGCGGATATCAGCTCGAGACGACAACCGGAGCAATGCCGACAGACGGGAA
The DNA here is from genome assembly GCF_000687475.1 of Ustilaginoidea virens. Lineage (NCBI taxonomy): Eukaryota > Fungi > Ascomycota > Sordariomycetes > Hypocreales > Clavicipitaceae > Ustilaginoidea > Ustilaginoidea virens. The sequence continues at coordinate 3,528,499 of NC_057316.1, forward strand.
TGAATAGCCGTTTTGCACCTGGCTAATAAACGAGGGGGGCTTTTGAAGGCTTCAAGTTTGCGATCCAGGCACCGCCGCCACCCTGATCATTCATCAAACAAACAAACAAGTGGCGAATCATTCTTTCCGTCTCCAACGGGCTGTTGGGCGGCGCTCTTGGTCGGAATGGCTCAGAATAGCAGCAAATACTCCGTACTCCGTACATAATACGGATTGTTGGTCGCAAAACGAGCCATTCAAGCCACTTGGAAAGGGGTGTGCGCCCGGGGGCAAGCCCCTTCTGGCGGTCGACACTGCACAGCTGGACAAGTGGACAAGTGGACAAGTGGACAAGTGGACAAGTCGTGGGCGGCGTTGGCGAGTCGACGGGGACGTTGGCGACGACCGAGGCGGTCAGAATCCACGCGGTCAGAATCCAGATGCAAGCTCCGACGACTGGCGGGCCGCCCTTTGGCGTCAGAGGGTGAACGAGGGTTGAAGGGGAGGGGGCGTGTAGGCGTGTGCTATTGCTCTGCACGCTCTGGATTGCTGTGCCCTCCCTCCCTCCTTTTGGCCCCCTCCACGAGGAGACGGGAGCCAGCCAGATTCCGACCCATGGGGCTCCATCCACCGCATCGGCTTGATGCTGAATTGGAGCAGGATGGGAAAATGGGAGGCTCAAATGCCCAGCTTGGGCTGGTGGCTCGCCTGGCTGGCTCGCTGCACGCACCCCTTTTCGCTCCCTTGCTCTCACCCCACTGCTTCGCCTTCCTTTTGCTGCCCTCGTTCCTTTTGCCCCTTCTGGGGAACCCCCCAGCTCCTTCCTGCCCGTGCTCCTTCCGTGCACTCCCGTGGCACCCCCCCCCTCCACCACCCCCCCTCTTTCAACCCCCTTCCCCCCCCCGACCAATGTCGCCTCCCCCCCCATGATTCATACATGTGCCTGCCGTGATGCTTGGTATATATATTCTCGAGGGGCGGTTGCCTGTCTGCCTGCCGGTCGCTTGACCGACTCGATCAAATCAGCTCAGGATTCAGATACAAGACTCCAATAATCTCTATCCGCCAGTCCCTACAAGGCTTCTCATCTTCTTCACACTACTCCCGTACTCCGCACGGCATAAGAAACAAAACCAGCTCCGCACATTTCGCTCCCACCTCTCTTGGTCAACACGCTTCAGTCACAAGGCGTGTTTGTGCATCGGTGGAGAAGCGACAAACAGGTTCCAACAAGTTCTCACAAGTTCCAGCAGCCGTGGGTATAGCCTCACGGGCACACCAGAAACGCGAGAGAAAAAGTCTCCTTACCGGCCAAGAGCCCTCAGGGCACATCACTTGCCGCTCTCAAGGCGCTCGCATCCAAGCCCGTTGCAACCATGTACGGCTCCTACGGGTCGTCGTATAGCTCCATGAGCACCATGTCAGCGCCCCTGGATATCCCATTCAACTCCATCCGAAGCCGTGATTCCTCATGCGCCTTTCCATCCTGGCCGAGGCGATCGTCATTGTCAGACTCGGAGCACGAGGAACCACGAGCCACGTCTTATCTCTCCGACGATGACCTCTTTCTTTCCGACTCTTGCGACGACGACAACCGAAGTGTCTCCTCTTACAGTAGCTCTTCTTCACCAGCCACAGTCGCTTTGAATCCAGGGCCTCATGTGTCGGAAGAAGAGTTTCTGAGGATGGAGTACGAGCGGGTCGCCGTTCAAAAAGAGTATCTCCGACAGGTCAAGCTGGAAAAGGAGCGCCGTCGCCAGGCCGCTCTCCGAGCCCGGAAAAGCAACCCGAAAAGGAGTCCCAAGTCAAAGCAGACTTCCCTGACCACAATCACCGAGTCGAGCGAATGACTTTTTGACCTGTTACTTAGCCCGGCTTTGGTCTCTTCCTCTCTCCAGCCAAGGACTCCGCAACCACTACACCTATTTTTTTTTTTACCTATTTTTTTTTTTTGCAATGCGACGCGTACTTTCGCGTCGATGCCGCTTCCGACCGGCGGCAACAACAAGGTTTCCGGTCCCGCAAGCATTTCCGCTCTCGACACCCCCACGCACCAAGTGACACGCACACAACTTTACCATCAACACTCCGCACCCCACACCACACCACGTGCAATTCGGCCAGCCCAGCACGTCGCACGCATTCCTACTCTGGGTCACCAACATGACACTGGAGATGTCGACAGAGGTCAGCCCGTGCCACCTCAGCCCGTGCACCAGACTCCCCCATCTATACCCATCTCAGGGCCGTTGCAGCATAGGCGCAACTCTTACATTTGTCAGCCACGTTGCAGTCACAAAAGTCATGCGCGCCAGCAGAGCTGCCTTCCAAAAAAAGACTGTCACCGATAGAATGCAAATGGGCGGACTGGCGGATGACGCACGACAGGCTCTCAACGTGATAGGTTGGTGGGGGGGGGGGGGGGGGGGGGGGCGGGCAGTCCAACCTGGAGTAACATCCTCCTTCACAATGATAACCGCCGTCTCCGTCAGCCAGATGCAGTCACAGGGCATCCAAAGGTCCAGGCAACTGGGCAACGCGAATCAAACACACCGCAACCCCCTCTTTGGGTCATTACGAGGTCGGTCGGTGTGCGCGGCTTGGCCAGCGCAGGCTTCCTTCCGAACCGCACGTAACCCGCCAAATGAGCGGTTCTCGACACAAAAGTTGACCAACTCGACGCTTCCTGCAACTCTGACCAATACCCAGGCGCATCCACCCCACGCTCCCGAGGAACGGCCTAACCGGGCAGACCCGGTTGGTTAGGCAGAGCGCGCCTTTTTGCTGCAAAAGCTGTGACACGGAACTTGCGGTCAGCAGTCAGCAAGTCAGCCAATATCAATCAGCCTGAACTTTGAAGAAGCAACTGCCCTCCCTGTCAGATGGCGGCCTCCCCCCCTCCCCCCTCCTCCCTCTCCCCTCCGACTTGAGCGTGCCAAGTGCTGAGCCCGAGCCCCGCTCTGCTCTGCTCACCAGTCACTTGCAACTCCGTTGTCTTTTGCCCCGACTGCCTGCCCAGGCTTTTCCGCCCTACGGTCGGCTATTACGATTTTCATGAACTACATTTTTTTTTCTCGTCCTTTCCCCCTTGTTCTTTCACATGCTTTTGCTCTCCACTACCTTGGAGTTCTGCGGGGAGTCATTGCCTTTTTTTTTTTTTTTTTTTTTTTTTTTTTTTTTTTTTTTTTTTTTTTTCGCCCTCATCCCTATCACATGTAATTGTCCTTTCTAGCGAGCACACATTGGGCTTTGAGGTTTCGTCATCATGGCAGACATAACATATGTTGAACGAGAACATACGGGTTTACAGAAAAAGGGATGGAATCGGCATGGGCATAGAATAGCAGCGGAGGATTGACATCCCCTCGCATCATTAGTTTTAGGATACCATTTGACGTGGCTTACGCAGCATCATCATCATGATGGCCACTTTTGCTTTTAGTTTATTTTTGGACGTTGGAAGGTTGCTTGATCTGTGCTCAGCAGATGGCAGTTTACATAGCACTCTTGGCTGAAATAGAAACCAATTTGCAAGTCTTTTACTTTCGCCAAGCCGCACCCTTACGACTGACGAGCCCGTTCGTTGCCCTTGGTCTGCATCGGCTTCACTCCCAGGTCCAAGACACCCCACCCATCATCACACGCCTGCTGCATCTCATGGCGGGCAATCAGCCTTGCACGAAAACGCCGCCGATATATCAGGCACGGTCGCGGCGGGATGAAGCTGGTACGGAGAGTTGACAGCTCCATGCATGGCCAGCCCGTCCAGTCTGTGAACCGCAGGCAGGCTGGTGCATTTGCGAGTCCGGAAACTCGGTGTTCGGACAGGCCAGGCCCAGGCCGGGAGCTGGGGTCTCGTGCGGGTCCGTCTTGTCGGCATGCGGGCAGGCCGTGTGCAGATCCTCGCGCCGGGTCTCCGGACAGAATGCTGGGTCGGGTCTCGTAAAGCCCCGTCCCGTAGTGGCGGAGCAATCGGCATGCAGACACTGCCTGGGGGGTGTCTTGTGTGAATCCATCTCGTCGGCGGAATCCACCTTGTCAGCGCGGAGCCATTCTGCGAATCCGTATACTCGGCGTCCAAGAAGGCTGTCCTCACCAGCTCGGGTCTGTTTCCTCGCCGACGAATCGGCATCCGTGTCTTGTATTTGTCTTTTCTTCAGCGGAGCCGCCTGCCAAATGGAGCGTCGGGGACTTTCCCCATCCAGATCAAGGACAGGCACTGCGTTTGGGCGCCTGCTCATGGACCATGGGCGCTAAGAGAGACGGATGCAGAAGCTACGAGCTTGTGTTTGTTACCGCAATGAGCCACGCAATGGAGCTTGATGAGGGTCGTGAGCTCGGCCGAGCAGGTTTGCGTTGTGTGGGAATAAAGGCTTGGGTCAACAACGGTGGCCTGCCAATGTCTACTCCGCTACGCATCGAGCTCAAGACCTCTCGCTGGTCAGTCCCTTGGCTTCAACTCACACAGCGACGCGTAATAGCATGACAGGGGAATGGGACCAAAGGAGGACGAAGGAAAAGCTCCTTTCTAGGGTTGCACAAGGGTGCTTGCTAGTCGGTAGCCTGAGAGGTTGGTTCTGTGGCGCGTGAAATGGCTTGCCGAAGTAGTGACGGGAAGCTGCATGTATTGGCACGTACGAGCGGCGAGATGAGGGGGGCTTGATGGGAGGGCTTGAGGGATCTGAGAACCCTTCTTTTCTGGTCAATGGCCTGGAGAGAAGCACAATGGCGAGCTGGCGGTGCCGAGGAGGCTGCGTGAGAGAGTGTGCCGGTGCATCACGTCACTTGCCGCACGGTGCTTCCTGTCTTCATCAGCAACAGTGTAACCATGAGCAAGAAGACGAAGATGAGCAAGAAGAGTACGAGCCAGAGCAGAATATAAGCAAGAAAAGAGCACAAGCAAGAGCGCAATATAAGCAACAGAAGAGACGCGTCTCTCCTCTCTCCCAGCCTGCCTGTTGATGCCAATGTCGAGATGGCCTCGACGGGCAAGAAAGTTTAAGCCTTCTTATCTTCTGGCTCGTGGCCCAGTATGCAAGGTCCCTACATGATGTGGATGTGATCTGTCTGCTCGACTCGCGAGAGCGGGGGTCCCGAGTTTTTGGGCTTCACTAGTTCACTAGACAGCACAACCAAAGAAATAAAAGAGGGGAGGAAAAGCGAAGAAGACGAAAAGTCCTGGGGAAAAGCACATCAGATGCGGCCGAGACGCGACCTGCCAGCATCGGGCCTCCTCACGGCATGGGCTTTGGCTCCTGGACTCCTGGTTTGGTGGATTGTCTCGTTTCTGGAATAAGACCGACTGCGACCCTCCCACGGCCCGCCAGCACCCCGAGCCTCTGCTGCCCCTTTTTTGAGTTGTTTTTTTTTTCTTTCCTTCTTTTTATACGGAGTACTACTTCCTGATTTGGAAGAGCGAAGAGGAATGAAACAGCTTGCATTGACGGGAGCATGTGGCTGGCAGGCAGCCCGGTCCATCATCACATCACACGTCAGGCTGCGGATTTGTTGTTGGGATTCTCACGCTCGGCTCGCTCAAAATCCCTCTTTTTTGAGGAAACGGATTGGCGCAACGGGGCAGCGATGCTCGGCCTTGCGCCGTAGGACAAGCAAGTTGCCCTTGCATTGCAGCTTGCAGGTTGTGCCTGCATGGCCGCATGGTTGCAGATGAGACAGTCGTGCTTGGGAAGGTTGGAATGAGCAATCGTGATGGAAAGAAAAGTGTCGATGATGGAAAGGGAATGATGGGAATGAGTACTCCGTAGGTCGTTGTGCTTGTCGATGCGCATGCCTTCGGACCAGCTTGCTTACCTACCTGATGCTTGACCTGATTGCTGATTCCAAATGTCAACCCCGTCCACACATGGCTGCTTGTCCGCCGAGATGACAGATGCAGCCATACCTGCAGGGCATGTTTCGATGGCGGCTAACGAGTGCTTGGGCCATTGGCACAGTCGGAACATCCAGGCTGCACGACATGGCGAACGACCTGGTGAAAGCTCGCAACACTCTTCCCCTCCCCCTCTTTCCATCGAGCTAACCGGCAGCCCAGTTGGAGGGATACCACGTCAACCTCTCTGAAGCTGTGTGCGTAGTACAGAGTACGGAGTACGGACTCCGGAGTACCGAATTATGCTACTCCGTACTTCGTTCTTCCCCGCATGACGAAGAGTAGACGCCGAGTTCCATCGACCTGCGGCTAGTCATCACATCTCATATTCCATGCAGGACTGCCTTCGTCATGGACGGACGGATTACGTCCGTAACTTAACCTGTCGTATCGTATCGAGCACCCTCCGATTTCCTGTAGTCTGTACGGACGTACTCCGTGGCTTTCCAATTATTCAACAAACCGCCAAGGAGTCGGTGATCCCAAAGCGCGATTGCGGGCCGACTAACCGCCGATTCTGCTCAGCGTCACTGACCCTACGAACAAGTGAGATTCGCAGATTAAAATAATCACGTATATACGGAATACTCCCGTGATCTGTACTCGGTCCATTGCGGAATACCCCTGTTGACCTGGCTTACATGCCGAGATAACGACGGGGCTCCGTAATAAAGTCCGCCCACTCCATCTCCATCTCGGCAGCTCGTTCGGACCCGTCCGGAGAAGTCTAACCTGACCCACTGGTGGACCTCGAGAGTAATCCGCAGAGGCCTTCAGAGGGTGAGCAGGCCAAACGCTGGACAGCACGTAGTAGCATTGGCATCGGCAGTACGAAATGGTATTCGCAGACCAACACCATCTTGCTAGCAATACGACATGGGCGGCCGGCGGCCTGAAACAAACATATATGGGTGGCTTTCAAGACAGCGGCGGTTTGCTGCTGCTGTCCTGAGCGCAAGGCTACAGCATCAACCGTTGCCAACAGAAACCGCCACGACTTCAAGGGACGGAAACTGTACGATATGCGGAGTACAAATCAGCACCGAGAAATACCCGTGCTGGCGTCTTGAAGAGGAAAAAGGATCAATGGTGATGAGACCCAGAAGCGACGTGCTGGTCGACACAAGGATATTGCCGTGGTAACTATTGACCATGTCCAAAGGTGTGCTGTGGTGGTCTGATCGTTGGTCGTTTGTCTTCGATAGCCTTACTGGAAGCCCTTTGGGCGAACTCTGGCTTGGGCTCATCATCGACCAACTTGACGTGCCCAGTAATTGGACAATAAGGCTGGCGATGACTTTATGAAGGAGCCTTTCAGCCCCGAGAGCTAGCAATCATCTGCAAGACTAGTAGAACGGTACTCAGTTAGGCAAGCCGGGGCTCCGTACCAACCAATGCAGTCATTCACGCATCAGTCAGTTGGAAGCGAAAGGACCCTGGTAACTTGATGCGACACTCTAGCCTCGTCGCAAATTCAAGCAGAGAAATCCCGACATGCTGCCGAATTCATAGCAGTTGTTACGGCAAATGATGGCGCTCGAATACATCCATATCGAGAGACGAAGCGGGTGGTGACAGTCTGATGATGGAATTGTCGAGCAGCGCTTCGGAAGCAGATTCTGGCTCTCCGCCGACCCCCTTGTTCGGGAACCAGGACGAGCAGGACGAGCAGGACGAGCAGGACAAGCAGGACGAGTTCGAAGTCGGTAGCCTGAGCTCCAGAGTCCAAAGGCCGCCCCCCCCCCCTCCACTGACGATGATGGATGGATCCATGCAAAAGCCAGAGTGGCGGCTGGGGGAGGGCGATTAGACCCTGCCAGCTGCCGTGACGAAGCCCCTGATTGGCCCGCACTCTACGCTCTCCTGCAGCAACCACGACCAATCACCAACGGCCCAAATTTGTCGGCGCTTGGAAGCCTCTTTCCATTCGAACGTCGGCTGGACTTGCCCCACTTTCGACCGCCGCCTCAAATGCCGTCTCTCCTTTCTGACTCTCAGACAACGCATCTACGGGATACGTCGTGGCTCAACTGTTCAGTCTCGTTGCTCTATTTGCTCAGCCGCGGCTAAGTTGAACTTCAAGAATTACAGACAAGACTTTACCTATGGGCCGTCAGGATTCCACAAGTTTCGTGATCATGTCAGGTCCTGTAATAAGAAGGCATGGGGGTTTGCGACGTAGGTTGGTTGACTGACTGAAAGCCAGTAGTGAGCCAAGTTGAAAACAGGCTAACGACGGGTAGGGGAACGGCCCATTGCCAAGGCAATGCCATTGGTATTCTCCGTACTCCGTGTTTCTGGTCCTTTGCAAGTTCAACTACAATCAAGCACGGAACGGCCCAAGAGAATTGGGTGGTTTTTTTCTTTTCGAAAAAGACGAAGACAAAAAGAAAGAAAGCTGCGTGGGCCGAACCTAGTGCACTGCAACCCTGGCTTATTTTATTATTTTATCCCGGGAAAGTGCTTCAACAACGATCCTCTGTCGTGCAACCATGTGAACCCCGCAAAAGTGTCTGCGACAAGATTCTGACTTCAACAATATCTTCCTTGCCAACACAAGGTAGTAGCGGATGCCATTCGAAACAAGACGGCTGCATGACGGTCGACTCCGGAAAGTCCAGTCGAGCACATAGAAAAGAAAAGAAAAGACAAAGGGATGGAGCGCCCTGAATGAGCTGCTGTCAGATGGAGAGGGTGAAGCCCAAATGACCTGGCATGATCAAGAGAAAACACCATTCATTGCCCGCCCGCCAGGCATCAGATCCGTACTTGATCCTCCATAATGCAACCAATGTCGACTTATCAGAGGTATCAAACCATCCATCGGTACGAATCGCTCAAGCTGGCCTTTTTTTCTACGCTCATTCGCCACATTCGTTGCGGGTGACATGGTTCTGTCAAATGCCGCGGACAGAAAGACGTTGCCCTTGGAGTTCCACCCTGGAACGTTGGAAGATACACCTGCCTCTGGCCCAACATGTCTCCCAGGGCAAAAGCCATGTCTCGCAATCTTCTCCAGCCTCTTCATCTCATTCGCATTCTGGCAAGACCAGTAGGAGTAACGATGTTGCTCATTTGTGACTCCGGCCCCAGCCACTTCCCGCCATCTACCGGGGGCTGGCAATTTGGCAGACAAGGCCCTCAGGCGGAAATCGGGGAAGACGTTTGACAACAGTCTTGCAGTCCACCATCCCTGGCAGCGTTGACGACTATTCAAGGCTCGCACCATGGTTCGTATTCCGCCATGACCGCCGTGTGGCCGTTTGATGCCGTAGGGCTTTACGGAGTAAAGAGGTAGGTACCCAAACGAAACAAGAGGCCAATACCAAACATGCCCAAGTCTTCAGCACCAATGCTCCAGCTAATTTGACATTGGCTGCCGCCCCCAATATCCACTCACAGCAAAGCACCCGCTAGCACTTGGGCGCCGCGCCGCGATTGCTACGCTGGATGGAGATGGGGATCCGTCACACCACTTTGAGGGGCTCGGTTTCTTGTCCTCCCGTTGGGAGACCCCAGTTGCATTCTTTTTCCCCTTGGCATGGCCCTCAAGAGCCTGCATACCTTTCCGCAGTCCCTATTCGCACAAACGCATGAACCTTGCACATCCATGGGCTGCAGTTAGCGTGCCATGTACACTGTACCGCGCCATGCCTGGCCAATCCCGATACCAGTACTCCGTACTCCGTACCATATGCCAAAACGAACCAGGGCGACTCACCATTCTTTGGTCCCTGCCCCGTCTCTTTCCATCTCCACGGCTCCTATGCGCACTCATTGATCATCGTATTTCCCTCTTCTTCGCGTTGCCGCCCTCAAGGCCCTTGGGACTGCGTCTTATCCTTGTCCACCGGGTGTACGGAGTACTCCGTACCTCTTATCTACCTCCTCTCTACCTCCTCTCTACATCCTCCTAGCCTAACCCACTCCCGCCTGTACCTCTTTCCCCAACTCTCTCCCCTCGCTCCTTCCCTTCCCCGTGGAACGAAACTATAAACCGGATGTCGATGTCGCTTCTTGCTTCCCCCTCCCGCCTGTCAGATATACATCAACGACTCGAGTACAAATCGCCAGAGTAAAAAGCTTTGACTTCTCGCCTGTTGCTATTGTGTGACCACGGCCACGAGCGAGCCTTGGCTCCCAAAAGAGTACTCAACGAACAAGCGCCTGACCCCGGTCCGCCTCAAAGAGGAGGCGGGCCGCCGTCACAAAACAACCTCGTCGTTTCCACACCTCCGCACGGCAGGTCTGCTGTGCTGATGACCGCCACCTTTTTTTTTTTTTTTTTTTTTTTTTTTTAATTTCCCTGGCCTGCTCAAAATTCGACCTGTGTTGCCATCAACCTCTGAAAAAAGTTTCATTCAGGGTTACACATTGCGACCGCGACATACCGCTGCGGTTGTTTGAACAAAACGTATTAGGAACCGCCATCCATCACATCGTTCCTCCTACACCGTCACTCCAATAGCTACTACGCACCAGACTGGCCTTGCAGTCTTCCGATCCCGCTTTCACTTCGCCTATTCGCCTTGTTTGAAACAGAAGAAAGAAAGAAAGAAAGAAAGAAAGAAATCAAAGATCCAAATCAAAGATCCATCCTTGATTATCCTAGACCGCAATTTCCCCCTCATCCCAAAGCACGCAGATTGATACCCACACCTCCAGAGGAGCTGCCGTTGTCCGCGCGTGGACAACGCATTCTTGCCAACATTGACATATCGTGTACATGATGGTTTAGAGGCAACAGTCATCACAGCCGTATATCAAACTTTTTCTCGCGGCCATTTTTCCTTTGTGCAAGGGAGAAAGAAATTCAAGCCTGGCCAGCCACCCTAAAAAGGGAAGGCAGCTCGACGATAAGCCGTGGTACGGTCCATTAATCAACCCGTTCCACGGTGGGCTGGTCAGTTTTGTTGAACCGTGACGACAACAGCTTTATCCGTTGGGGTGCACTCAAAGAGCCGCTGCAGCCCGTGCAGTTTTAGGAGAACACTCAGGCTCCTTCTATGATTCGACTCTCCTCCACCTAAATCTTCCTGTCGCAGATCCCAAGATGTCTGCCTCGTCGAGGAATCGCACAGCAAAAAGCTCTGGCGGGTCGTCGACCGCGAGAGGAGACCGCAACCAAGACGTCACAACCATGCCACCAGTAAGGAGCTTGCGTTTTTTTGACCCGTGCGCCGCTACGGCCTCCATGTTCCTTTACGCGCAAGGCACTTCCATCGTGTGCTGCCACCACGATACCTTGACTATAGAACGGCGCTTTTCCCGGCATAGTGAAGAAATCCAACTTCTCGCTGCTGACAATCATAGCCAGGTGGGCGGTGGTCGCCTGACTGTCAGTTATGATGCTGGTCAAGTTGCGATTGTATGGGATTTGATGACTGGCGATGAAGTCGCCCGGTTCACATCATACGAGACATTGACTGCTGCGGCTTGGATGCGCAATGGCAATGTGGCTTTTGGTAAGCGAAACGGAGCTCTCAGAGGAATTCATATTGCGGTTACACTTGATACTGAGCGACCTGACTAACTTTCTCCTCCTTTTCGGTGTATAGGCGATACGCAGGGAAACATAATTCTCTTTGAACCAACAACATCCCAAGCCCTTTCCTCAAGAACTCCTAATCAAATTGCAGTGACCGCCCTCGCGCCATCTTCTGACTGCCGAACGTTTGCAATTGGGTACGTTTGTTGAAACGGTCTTTGACTTGGTGTCCACACAACCAAGTCCTGAAAGTGAGGCTTTCTTCCTTATTAACCATACTTGGTAGATACCAGAATGGGTCTCTGCTGGTCGCAACGTTACAACCCAGTTTCACTACCCTCCACAACTTGACGACGTCAAGGGCACCGTCGCCCATCGTAACACTAGCCTGGCATGCATCGTCATCGCGTCAAAAGTCAAATATGCTGGCTGTACAGACCCATGATGGAGACCTTCGTGTCTGGAGCGTTGCAAAGAGCTATAGCGCAGGCGAACCAGCAAAGGTGGTCAGAATCCTGCGTCGGAGAGAGAGCTCTGTGGCTGGCCCCAACTGGATGGGCTGGTCCAAGAATGGCCGAATCATTCAGTATTCAGACTCGTACGTGGAACACGCTGGTGAACTCGTTTTTTGCTCTGTTTGTTGTCCATTTCGTCTAATTTCGCCTGCAGGGAAACTCTTTCGTGGGACGTGCGGACCAAGCATGTCACATTTGACTCGATCCCTACTCTAGAACACGTCAGAGGCTTGGCGGTTTATGGTCCCGGAGCATCTCTATTCACGGTGGGACCAAACGGGACAGTGCAACAATTTGATCTCAACTCACCATCCATCATGGTCGCAAAGAATCAACATCCTGCAAACCATCTCCCACCATCACCACCCAACTCTGTCGAGGAACTCGGTGGCAAAACTGCCAACTCTGTGACAACGATTCATACCTCGGAGTCGGAATCTAGCTCGGTTCCCTTTGAAATCGGTGTTTCAGAAAGTGACGAAGACCAAGCGTCACCATTTGTTCGTTTCTCGCGTCGGCCCCACGTTGACTCTTCAGGAGGTGAAATGTCTTGTGAATCTGCGAGTCTGGTCTCTAGTCGAAGCGGCTTATCATCTCTGTCCAAGTCATCCGCAAGCTCTCGTACACCAAACCATCACCAAGGCTCTGTGAGATCCAGGGGCATGACTGAATACACTTTTATATCGGCAGGTTCTTCGCTCAAGTCATCAAACGTGGGACGAGACGACCTGGACAACTATTCTTTGGGATACTCTCTGCCTTCGAGCGTGCCTTCCATGACTTCATCCCGTCCGAGGCATCGGCCGTCTCGTTTGAGGCATGAAGTGCCAAGAAGTCCTGACGACAACAGAGTACACGACTTGTTCAAGTTCACACGCACCCGGCTGAGTGACATCCCCTACAAGCACCCGATGAATGCCGATCCTTCCCGTCTGACAAACGATGACCTAAGGAAGCAGATGCTGAGCACGATATTCGGATGGCATGGGTCTGTTGAGGATTTGATCCGGGACGAAATGAGCCGTCATCCAGCAGGATCCGCCAATCGCATTCTGTTGGCCAAGTGGCTCGGTGATATGGATGCAGACGTCATGGTTGGCAGCTCCGAGAACATGACCTCGTCAGACTGGATGCTTCTCGCCCTGAGCGGCATTGGTGGGCAGCCATCACAGCACAAGCTTGGCCGTGCCTACGTGCAGCGGCTGCTCGAGAGCGGTGACGTGCACGCTGCCGTGACCATCATGCTCGGTATGGGAGACAACAACGACGCGATTGAAATTTACATCTCCCACAAGCGATACATGGAGGCGTTGATCCTCACCTGCATCGCTTTCCCCAGCGTCTGGGAACGCCAAGCCGCCATTGTCCGTAAATGGGGCGAGTGGGCTGTGCAGCGTGGCCAACAGCAATTAGCCATCAGATGTTTTGCCTGTACGGATCAGGAGTCCAGCGAACCATGGACCTCTCCCTCAGCCGCCCAACTAACCTTCCAGAGTATTGACCGCAGCATTCCCGAGACCCTGAGCCCTCCCCTGTCTCCTCCCGATGTGCAACGGGGTCCTCGACGAAGCGTTGCCAAGACCTCCGCCCTCAAACTCATCACCTCTTTCGGGGATCTGAGCGAAAAGCCCAGATTCTATTCACAGGGAGACGGCGGCCAGACTCCGATCGCTGCCGGCGTGACCCCCATTGCCGATTCAGCCGTCTCTACAGCTGTCCATGACGCAACGACGGCCCTTCTTCGCCCTTCTAGCAACAGCAGGTTCAACACGCCCACCTCTGCTCGTCCTGGTGGCTCCAGCTACGGGCGCGGTCGTCTTCCATCCATCGGGGAAACTTTTTCTGACCCGAATTGTGATGCTCTTCAAACTGCACAAACGAAGGCACAGGCGCCACAGGAAAGCCGGCAAGGCAGCATGCGTATGTTGGCTGCCGAACAAGACAATCAAACGATTGGCATTTCATCGCAACGAGCAGCGACAGCCAGTCCCATGATGATGATGAGGGACGGCTATCGGAAAGTTGTGAGAAGCTGTGATGGCGAACGACCACCGTCACCTAACCAAGACATTCCGTCAACAATGCATGAAACCAGATCTAATCACAGGAACGGCTCCCGGGATCGCATTCCTAGAGGCATAAACTTGGAGCTGGAGAATTTGGAACAGCAAGCAATGGTCGACGTCAACTGCCCAGACCCGTTCGTATCGTCTTCTGCTCGCTTTCACTGGCCCTCTAGACGACGAGGTCCCGGCTCCGTTGCTAGCTCCATCACCTCCAACTCAAGTGCTGGGAGAAGTCTTCGCGCGAATCAAAGACAGCGGGACGAGTACATTAACAGTTTCGAGGCCGCCCTCCATTTCTCCAAGCGGATTCGCAGCCACGGAGGGAGCATTGAGAGGGCCAGGGAGTCGTCCCGTGATGGCCATGCAAGTCGAGAGAGGAGAGCAAAGTCGAGAGAGGCGTCGGAGAGACGAGGTAGAAGTTGCACGCGCGGATGGACGAAGACAAAACATTCACCTACATCCCCCATTCCCATGTCTCCCGAGGATCTTGCAAAATTGTGCATGCCCAAATGCCTGGACATTGGGGAACCGGTGAATGCTGGTCAAATCTTGGGGGGGCAAAGTTTCAAGACTGGCAGTCGAACCTCGAGCCCCGGGATCCAACGTCGTAGCCCGGATGGACGACCTCCTCTTCAAGAGGGCATTTTACTTGGTAGGGGCATAGGCCGCTATGACGACGACGACGACGATGACGCTCGCCAGAGCTCGCCACCTCCCCCGGTCCCTCTCTCTGCGATTGCCGCCCTACACTATCAAGGCTCTGAAGACGAGCAAGACTTCAAGAAGGCTATGATGGAGCAAGAAATCTTCAGAGCCAAACATGGCCGAAGCGTTAGCCGTGGGGGAATTGGTGGCGGACTCGACGCTCCCATGGTCGCCAAAGTCGAATGGTCGGAGAGCTACCTGGCAGAGGCAGCCGAAGCCCCGGACATGCTGTTCCCCGCCGTGTCTCATGTACGGGCCGCTTCGACCGACCAGGCCGGTGACCTGCGAAAGATGAAGGATGAACGACAAAGAAAGAAGGAGCAGGCAGCTCGCGAACTGGAGGAGCGTCGAAAATCCCTGGCCAAGCGTCCGCAGGCACCTCTGATTCCGCATCCAAACGAGTTCAACAACCCAGCGACACGCGACGGGGTCGAACTGGCAGATGCTAGGGGCAACCGGGACCTTCCTCCTCGATGCGCGACGGAGCCGCCAAAGAGCACGTGCGCCATGAGCGGCCAACACGTGGGGCTCCCGGCAACTCCCAGGGCCATGAGATTGATGAGGGAGGCGGAGAACAGTAGCAAGCTTACCAAGGACGCATCAGATGTTCCCCGCATCTCACCTTTGTACAGCCAAAGTCAGCATGAAGCCTCCAGGTCTTGCCCTAGAAACGAACCGGGCCTTGAATCGTTGGCTTTGCTTCCCTCGACTGTTTATCAGCCTCCTCCAAGGCTGGGGATTCATCGCAGCATGTCTGCTCCGATCCCCGATGAGCCTGTTCAAGCTCGGTATACCCGGAAAGCCAGCCTGGGTGGTGAAGTCAGGGGCATCGATGAGGTGATGAATAATGGACAACGGCGCCGCTCCCAGGAAGAGCCGGTCCCTCCGCCCCCAGCTCCCCCAGCGCCTCCGTTGCTGAAAGAACTGCAGCATTTGGCTATGCCACCTCCACCTCCACCGGCGCCTTTGCCGCATGCGAAACGCTCGAGTGATGGAGGCGCCTTTGGTTCTGGCATGATTGAGATTGTCATGGACGACGACGACATTGGCCCTGTCACAGCTGCTCCGAACGACGGCGTGGCTTCTGTCGCGCCACCAGCACCGCCGTCGCGAGGTCACAATAGAGGCGGCAGTGCTGGTGACGGAGGCTTTCCAGGAAGGTTCTCCAAGACGGGCGAGCCCATGGGATCGGTCAGTCGCAGCCGCAAAGGTTCTGTAACAAGCACCCAATCGCCGCCCTTGGAGACTGCCGCGGATGCCGCGTTCCATCAAGGCAACTGCACCCTCAGGTCACCGGTTACTAGCGTACCACCACCCATAATGTACGATCCTGACGCCATTCGATCACCAATCGAGCTCGGCGTAAAGCACGTGTCGACTGGTTTGGATACAAGCGACATGATCTGACGGGCACTGAAATGCGTTTGATTTTTGCTGGCCCTCCCAACGGCACTACGAATGGAAGCCGATGTGGTGGCGCCTGCTGTTGGTGGACAGTGACAGTGACAAGTCGAAGCGAGTGTTGAGTTTTTTTTCTGATTGGAGTTGGCGAAAGACTTTGGTCTCTTTTGTCATTTTTCGTTGGTCGTTTTTTTTTCTTCTTTCTTCTTTTTTTCTTTTTCTCTTTTTTCTCCTTTTTCTCTTCTCTTGTTCTCTTACTCTCCTGGTTTCTTTCTTTATTCCTTTGTTTTGGGGGTTTTGGTAGCGGGTTGTTCTCTTCATGACCGTCTCCTTCGAACACTTTGTACCATTTGGTCTTTCCGGCAGCCAAGTTTATCTCGTTATGCTATTGATATGCTCATCATTTCGCTCGACGACGTAACGACTTGCGAGGAGCGCAGGCTCCAACGGATTGAATTTGAATGGACAGGACGCACAGGAGTGGTGGATATTATATTTTTATTGGGCATGGAATTGTATAAATTGCTTCCACAGGCAGTAAGAATGCGGATGCTTATACAATGCTGCCTCACGGCAACTTGTTCGACGGGCAGTGGCAGTGGCAGTGGATGCAGGTATTGTAGTTTTTGGTTTTGATTTAGGAATTGAGATATAGCGCCTTTTCGACGACGCCTTTCTTTGCCGGTCTATGCCTGCAAGAGAAGGGACCATTGCAATCGACCTGGGATCCGCTTTATCTCAACAGCTGCTTTGCCAAAAGGCCTCGGTGTCACGTCATGCATATACTAAACGCGCCTATATCTTGCGGCAGCCAGAACATTGCGCAGAAGAACGAACCCCGCCAGCCAGGCAGGCCAAACAAAGAGAAGGAAAAAAAAATTAAAGCAGAATTTAAAAAAAAATTGTGGCGTCGTACTTCTCCATCTCGCTCAGCCAACCCGAGCCCCTCGCGGTCGTAATCCAATTCGCCACGCGACGGGGGAGAGTTCTCTGCAGAGTGAAGCCTCTCTCAAGTGTCATCTCCATTGCTTAGGGCGGTGTGGCAGTCGCAGGTTACCCGTGCGAGCACACGTACCTCCGCGGCGTTCGAATTGGGCGCCAGGCGAGGGGGATCTGACGAGGTCGGGTGTGGCTGAGAAGCATACCTGCACGAGAAAATCAAGAGACTTCGCCGCTGGACCATTACAGTCGAAATTGGAGCGGGGTATTTGATCTTGTATAGCACCAGACCGTACTCCGTACCTGGTAAAGGAAAGTTAACCCCGGGTGGGAGGGCTGGGGGGTGTGGTGGGAGGGCTTGGGGGGGGGGGGGTGGGCTGGAGTGGGGGCGGGTTGGCCAAGCAAATTTCGAGTAGATTTGGGATGCGAGTTCTTTGCGTCAGCATCAAGGGGTTCTGCGCTGCGATTGACACGGCCGGTAGTTGGACAAGGCCATGACAACCGCCCGGGCACGCTGCACGTCGCGTTGAAAGACAAGACGAGAAGCACACGGCACGACTCGGCACGGCACGGAACAGCAAAGCACCAGACAGCCCAGCAAGGCACCAGACAGCACAGCAAGGCGCAGCAACCTCCCCCCCCCCCTTGCCCCCGAGAGAGCGGCGATGCGATGGCAATGCTCACGACCGCTCCTCGCCTGCACGTCCGCCGGCCGTCCCCCACGACCACCGAGTTCACCGTGACGACGCTCCCGCCGCCGCGGCTCTCCCTCAGCCTGCTCCGCGCGCTGCTCGGCCTCGCCCGGCTCGTCCTCTCGCTGGTGACGCTGCTCCTCCTCTACGCGGCGTGGACGGCGAGCCCCCTCTCGGCGGGACGCTCCCTGGCCGCGCGGTCGGCCGCCGTCGACGCCTACGAGCGCTCCCCGGCCGGCGCGCTGGCCGCCGCCGCCGCCGCGTCCCTGCCACCCTGGCTGCTGGGCCCCGGCGCCGCCCTGGCCTTCTACCTGCTCGCCCGGCGGGTGCACCGGCACGAGAGCTTCCTCGTCCTGCGGGGGCTGGGCGTGCAGACGAGCGAGTCGCCCGCGTCGTATCTCGCCGGCGCGGCCACGCGCTTCATCCCCACCGAGAAGATCCAGGACGTCTTCATCACCGAGGCCTTCTGCGGCTTCCAGGTCCGGTACTACCTCGTCGTGGTGGTCGAGGGCGAGGAGGACTTGGTCGTCGTGTTTCCGGGCCTGCTGCCCAGGCGGAGCATCGTGGAGGAGGTCTGGAGAGGCGTGAGGGAGTGCTTGTACGAGGCGCCCAGGAGGGATGGCGAGCAGGCGTGATTTCGGGAGATTGCCCTCGGTTGTGTTTTACAGGCCGTGTCAAGGGTTTTGGCTTGCTTTGGCAGACGTTGGTTTGGCAGACGTTGCTTTGGCAGACGTTGCGCCGGGAGAATCAAGTTGAGGAGGACAAAGAGGGCCAGCTGGTATATTTGTAGCAGCTACGTCTCGGAGTGGTCTGTACCCGTCTCGCTATTCACATGTGCAAAACTTTCGCGCCCTCATATCCCCTGCGTCGGCGTACCCCTTGCGCTTGGCGTATCGGTCGTTCTGCTCCTCGGGTGACTGCAGCAGCTCCCTCTTCATCACGGGCACGTACCGCCCGCCGAGGCGCGCGCCATTCCCGCCTTCGAAAAGCCGGGCGCTGCCCGTGCCCGTGCCCGTGCCCGTGCCCGTGCCCTTGCTCTTGCTCTTGCTCTTGCTCTTGCTCTTGCTCTTGCTGCCGACTCGTGCGGCTGGCTCGGCAGCTGCTGCTGTGCCATCCTCGTCGCCCGACTTGCCCTGCCGCGAGACCAGCTGCAGCAGCTGACCTGCCAGCAGCTCGTCCATCTTGTGGCCCCTCCACAGCTGCCACGTGGTGTCCATGACGCCAAACTGGCCAAACTTGGCCGACGCGTGCTCGTCGCCCACGTAGATCCAGTCCAGGCAGTCGTTTCGCTCGCGGGGCGCCTCGGCCGCGGCATGGTCCTCCTGCGAAAGGTCCGGAAAGATGCAGTCCCAGAGAACGAGCGGAACCTCGTCGGCCATGACGTAGCTCGGCCGCCTGGGGTTCTTGTTCGTGTCGAGCAGCTCCGACACGATGGTGGCGGGTTCGAGGCGCTGCCCGACCAGGAACAGGATGGCCACCATGTGTCGGATCTGGTGCCACAGAAAGGCCGAGCCCCTGACGTGGAAGTAGTAGACTTTGGGGCGGGATCCGCTCGCGTCGTCTCCTCGCGTCCCAGAAGCGGAGAAGCTTGGCTGTTGCAGGTAGTCGAGGGCGAAGCTGGCATTCTCGACCTGCACAATGTCAGCCTCGTAGATTCGCCGGCGGAAATTGGTGATTTGCTTGGCCGGGTCGATCTTGCAGAAGTTGCGGAAGTCGTGGTCGCCCTCGAAACGCTTGGCGGCATCTCGCATGGCGGCCACGTCCAGCCACCCTGTCTTGAGGCCATTGACGCTCCCGCCCGCTGCTGGGGTTGAAGCTGTAGCTGTAGATGTAGCTGTAGCTGTAGCTGTTGTCGTGGATGGTGGCGGCGGTGCTGCCTCAAGATGGGCCGGGTCCGGGGCAAACGCAGGCTGGGTGAAAAAGTAGCGGTACTGTCTCTCGCGGCAGGAGAACCGCGCAGAGAAATCCACGGGTGGCGACGGGCACCACGCCAGGATGCGAATATCGTCAGGTAGCAGCCGGTTCAAAATCATCGGATAGCAAAGCTCGTCGTGGACGTCGTCGAATGGCTTGTCCTGTTGGGAGAGTCCCCCCGGGCCCGGGCCCTCCGCCTCTGCCACTGCCTCTGCCTCTGTCTCTGTCTCTGCCTCTGCCTCTTGCGATGCGGCCGCAGCGGACACGGTAGCATCTGCGGCGGGCTTCCTGAGAAGCGGTCTGTTGCTCCGGACCCTCAAGCCAATGACCTGTCCAAAGGCGCTGACTCCGCGATCTGTTCTCCCGCATTTGGAATAGTCGCAGCAGTCGAACTGGACGATTCTCTCGTCCTCTGGAAAGATGAGGCACGCCTTGGTGAGGGCGTTCCACAGCTCCTCTTCGATGGACGGTTGGTTGCCCACGGCTTGGAACTCGAAGCCGCCGTAGTTTTTGCCCAGGTACGCCAGCTTGAGGGCAATGAAGCGTGAAGAGTAGCGTGAGGGGTCCATTTTACGTCTTGCCTTTGGTCCCTTGGGCTTCTTTGTCTCCGTCCCTGCCGAAACAGGTTCCGTTAGGGCAGCGGCCTCTGCTCCAGAAGCTCCAGATCGGGCTCTCAGCTCGTCCTCCAGCTCCTTAACGCGCTGGATGAGGCCCGTCTTGGTCCAGCTGTTGTAGTTGCCAGGGGACATTTTGGCGCGAGTATCAACTGCGCGACGAAGCCGTGGCTGCTCTGGCTGTTGAAGCGACGAGGCCTGGCGGCCGGGTTGACGGTATACGGGTCTGTAGGCTCTGGACAGGTTTCTGAAGAAAGCATTCCGCCCGGCGTGTGGAGAACCGCAGAACGACGGCATCAAGGTCGCTCTATGACGGGACCTTCATTTTTTCGGGTATTTTCGACCTGTTGGTTTGCGAGGTTGTTTCCTGAGTCGTGAGGCGTGAGGCGTGAGGCGTGAGGCGTGAGGCGTGAGGCGTGAGGCGTGAGGCGTTGAGGCATGGGTCATGCATGGGTCAAGAGTCGTGAGTCGTGAGTCGTGAGTCGTGAGTCGTGACTGGCTGGCTGTACCCAAAGCGGGCATCGAATGTGGGGGGGTGTGGCTGCACCTGTGACTGCACATGTGGCTGCACCTGTGGCTCGGCGGATTCTATAAGATACTTGGGCGGCTGCTGGAAGGAGCGGCCTGATGAGCTGACGTCTGGCCTTTACCTCAAGAGACAGGGTAGGAAGGTAGGTACCTAGGTACCTCTAACAACAAGGAGCAACAAGCATACTATGTAATCACACCACATGATAGAATTGAGGTCAAATTTTCGGTTGGCAAACGGTTGTGTTTGGTGCGTGTGTAGAGCTGGCAATTGGCTGTTTGCCGGGAGGCATGCAGTAGGGTTCTCCAAGATTTATTAAAGCGTTGCGTTGGCATTCGCCTCTTTGTCCGGTGCTACATAGAATGTCGGAATCATTTGCACCTCAACATTTGACTGTTCTCCAATCCAGGTCCAACAACTTCTGCTAACCCGACTCTGCATGCTTATTAGTACGGACAAATATCAGCCCCATGCACCCAAGTGCCGACGACGACCGCCCCGAGCACCTTGCACGAATGGGCCGAGCCTGAGCCTGAGCCTGAGCCGAATCCGCCTCGTCCCCCTTAGGTGCAGTAATCTACCCCAAGATTTTTCTGCAATTACCAGTCTTCTTAGCATCCGCAACGCTTGTACAACGCCAACTATTCGTTTACTTACGCATTGCTGAGTCAAAAGAATTGTTAGAAATTATCCAGCATCCCGGCCGTAGGGTTAGCGAGGTACTCACAAAACTAGCGTAATCATTGGCAGCACAAGGGCCGCAATGGGCAGCCCGAAAATTCTTTTCATCGAACTTGCACATGCAAACGATGCTTTTCCCCATCACCGCGCCCGACAGGGCAAGCATGACTGCAAGTAAGAACTTCATCTTCTCGGGAGGGGCAAAGTTGGGTTATAACTCGAATAGTCCTGGGCAGAGTCGTGCTTCATCCAGCATTGTATTGTCGCGGGGGGCGCAGCGGCTTCTTATACACGGATCGGCGAGGTAGAACTGTAGAAGCGTCTGAGCAACTTAAGTTTATAATCCGGGGCCGACTTGGAAAATTTGGTCTGGCCGAGACATTTGCAAACGAGTCTGTAGCTCAACCGAGCGTTTTCCACTGAACGAGTCTGAGAACAAGGGTTTCCCCGAGCTTAGCGAGCGCTTGTGCGTTTTTCTTTTTCTGTTTTCTTTTTCTTTTTCTTTCTTTTTCTTTCTTGTTATCTTATATATACGAGCCTTGGACTGCCGACCGAAGTTTAGAGCACAGCTCTTGACGTCCCGTACTCTTCGCGACATCCATCGCTTAAAGGGTTCCGTTTTAAGCCCTTGATCAGGTAGCAAACGACATCCTTGGCGCCGAATCAGGCGCCTGCGTCCCCCATATTGATGGAGAGTTGGACCGCGGGATTCTAGCCGGTGAAAAACTATGGACTCAAGTCTCCACGTGCTGTGTTTTTCCGAGCCGAGGTCTCCGATTATGTTTCAAAACGACGCATGTGCCGAGATAGGAATCGCGACTGGCTGACTGAAGGCCGAAATTGCGAAACTGAAAGAAAAGGAAGTCGTTCGGTGATGCTCATGATGGTAGGTAGCAACCAGCCTAAGACCGGGTACCTCTTTCTGTTTCTGGAAGTTGCCTGGTGGGTATCTACTACCTTAGGTACCTCCTACCTTAGGTACCTTACCTACCTACCTAGGTACCTAGGTAGGTACCCAGGTATCTACCTCAGACTCCGGAGCATTAGGCCTAAGCACGTGCCTCTGACCTGCACTCGGCTGGCAAACGGAATCGAAAGGCCCGCCGCCCATTTGTCCATGACCAACCCCTCGACCGACAGGGCCACAGCAGCTCGACAACAAAGCGTCATGGACCGCGAGGTTGTCAAGTTGCTTCTTGTAGGAGACGAGAAATGTGGCAAGACAACCTTTTTGTCGTACGTGTTCCGTTGATTGCCCGCGCAAATACATGCACGGGTCGCTTCCAGCTGGCTGTGCTGTGACCTCGCTGACCTCGCTGACCTCTGACCTCCTTCCGCCCGCCAAAGGCGACTCAGCGCCGGCGAGCACACAAACCCCATACCGTTACTTCGAGATATTGATCAGCCTTTCATGTTCAACATCAATGTAGGCCGTAATGAGTTTTGCCTCGAGTTCTCTGATACATCTTGCCCCGACAATTGGCGGCTTCTCGACCCGGACGTCATCATCATCTGCTACGACATCAGCCAGCGGCTAAGCCTCATTAACATGAAGCGATACGTTCGTCTCTTTTTTTTTTTCTTTTTTCTTTTTTTTTTTTTTTTTTCACTCTCTTCCCCCCCCCCCACGCTCCATCTCTTCACCCTCGCTCGCTCGCTGCCGTGGACAACACTTTAATGGAGGTTGAAACCAACACGTATTCGTAGTGGATCGATCAAGTCAAGATGACGTTCCAGCGAGCTGACACACTGCCCATTGTCATCCTGGGCCTCAAGCGGGACTTGCGCTCTGAAAAAGACCCCAATGGCATCATTTATCCCCACGAGGCGTACCAAGCAGCGCAGAGTATAAGAGCAGATCGCTACGTTGAATGCTCAGCCGTGACCGGCGAGCTGCTTATGCTTGCGTTCGAGGACATTTGCAAAACCGCCACCAAAACCGCCACGGCAGCCGGTGGTCAAACCGAGGGTGGCTGCGTCGTCCTATGATTTGCGCAATCATTTGGCAAAGTAGCAGCGCAACCTTTGGAGACAAGGCCTGCGTCGCCGGAAACTGGCCAGCAAGTCAAGCCTCATTGTCGCCTTGTCGACTTTGCCGCGCCAGGCGAGCAACATGACGGTACTTCACGGAGCAGCGCTCGCTTCGTCCATTTTCACGTCGCCATTCTCGGGCGCGTCTCCACCATCCTCAGCTTCTGCCACCTCGAACTGACCCAGGATTTCTGCCACTATGTTGACCATTTGTTCTTGCTCCTCGTCTGGGAACCGTTCAGGCATGTCCTCGATGATTGTGTTTAGAGCGGCCACCGACGCTGGACGAAGGTTCAAAATCATGACTACCTCGCCTTTGGATAGCTCATACGGACGCAGCTTTTCAAGAAGCCGGGAGATACAATCAGGAGTGTAGGTTAGGGGCCTTTGGCTCATGGGACTTGGCTCAGTGCGCAAGTATTGCAGAAGCTATGCGTAGACGGGATCAGGAACAACGGTTAGCTGCCGCTCATGATGAATCGGCAAATAGAACCAAATAAAGCAAAGCGGGAGAATCGCGGGAAAGGGAGACGTTAGTTGTGGCATCTCACCTCGCGCACAACTGTTTCGAAATTGGGGGGGCCACGGCGTTTTTTCTGCTTATAGCTATCGCGTTGATCAGTGAGATGTCGGTAGACCTCGTAACTGGACAAGACGGCCGACTGGGCCTCGATGATTTTCATGGCGTCTTTGGGATGAGGACAACGTTGATGACGCTTGAACGAGAGAGACGCAAAGACGGGATGGTCCGGAACCTGCACGAGGAGTCGTCTTGACGATGGAGGAATGACTTGTCCTCGAATCCTTTGGGCTTCTGTGGCGCCTCGGCTGGGTGGCCGAACGGACTGTCGCAGGCTGCAGAAGCGACGAGTTTTTTCAAGTAGCATTTACAGACAGAGACAGACCTGTACTGCAAGGGGGGTGGGGGGTGGGAAAGGACGGCCGGCTAAGCCAAACTGGGAAGCAGAGGGGAAAGAAATAAAAAATAAAAAATAAAATAAAAAAACATAAAAAAAACATACAACACCAGGTATTCGCTGGTCGTCACCGACCCAACTACTAATCCGGCGCTCGCCTGTTTTTCTATCGGAGATCGGACGGGATCCAGAATTCTCAGGCGGCTGTGGTCGTATGTGAAAGCATACACAGATAAACCTCGCTATAAAAGCTGCTGCTATTGTGCGCTGAAACACTTCCATATTTCAGAAAGTTGTCTCTGATGGCCTACCACGTAAAGCGGGTCGCAGTGTGTGGTGTGGCCGATATGGCTGTTGCTTGCACGGATTTGTGCTGTAATGCCTGGTTACAGTACCGTCTCGTCGCCCAGACAGTTGTACTTCTCTGGCTCCTGCGGTTTCAGGACATCCCATCCCTCGCTCTTTCCACAGACCTCGACGAATTCCCCTACATTCATCTGATGTTGGTCATCATCCTTAAAATTCCCCCCTCTGACCATATCATCACTGTCCATTGCTTGCCGCATTTGCCCACATGGCACTGCTTTCTTGTTGCTCGTGCATCCTGTCGCCGGAACCAGCTTGGGTGTGAGTTATGTAGCAACCTTCGGCTACCAACCTTCTGCCACTCTGACGTCGGCTGCATGTCCCGCAACTCCCCACTCTATTAAGTCGTGCTTGCAGCAACCTCCAACCAGGTCGTGGCGGGGAATGAGGGATGGGGGGGGGGGCAAAAAAAAAAAATTGCCAGGCAAAACTCGACCCTTTGATCCTTGAATCCCGCGCTTGTTGCGGCCTCGCTCAGGAGGACACAGGACATCAACGCCCTTGAAAGAATTTATGTTTCGACTTCCTCGCAGCATCACCGCTGTGCCACTTTCTGGCTTTGGCTCCGTCTGGCTCAGCTGAGCTTCCAATCTTGCTTCTCTGCTCTCCCCCCCCTCCCCCTCCCCCCCAACCGACTGTCGGCACGCCCATTCGAGAATTCTGGCCATGGTTCGCAATATTGTGTTGCTCGGCGGCAACTCCCATCCCCAGCTGACGGAAAATGTCTGCAACTTTCTCGGCATCCCCTCATGCAACCGCATATTGACCAAGTTCTCGGGTGGAGAGAGCCGTTGTGAGATCAAGGACTCTGTCCGTGGCAAGGATGTTTTCATCATCCAGTCTGGCTCCGGCCATGTCAACGACAACCTCATCGACCTCTGTATCATGATATCTGCCTGCAAGACGGGCTCAGCCAAACGAGTCACCGCCGTCGTTCCTCTCTTCCCTTACTCCAGGCAACCCGACTGGCCCTACAACAAAGCCGGCGCGCCCTTGTCCAAGCATTCAGAGACTCCTAGAAAGGACTACACCTTCGAGAGCGTGCCGGCCACGCCTCGTCCTGGAGGTCCACGCAGCCATGGATTGACCAATGGAGCGTCCCATCTCGCCGACAAGCTCTCAAAAGCTACCATCTCAGAGACGAATGGCTCAGATTACTTACCCAAGAGGTCAGATACTCTATCTAGCGTCGGTTCCAACGGACGTGGTGGCCACACTGCCGAAGGCTCCGTCTCCTCTCAACGGAGTTTCACCACACACGACTACGAAAATCCCAACAGCGTCGCCGCCACCTTCCAAGCCAAGCCTGGCTACAAGCAATGGGTTGCTCAAGCCGGCACGCTAGTTGCTGACCTGCTCACTTGCGCTGGCGCCGACCACATCATCACCATGGACCTGCACGATCCTCAATACCAAGGCTTCTTCGACATTCCCGTCGACAACCTCTACGGCAAGCCGCTCATACAGAACTACATTCAGAAGAACATCCCCGGCTACAGGGATGCTGTCATTGTCTCTCCTGATGCCGGCGGCGCCAAGCGAGCCACCGCCATTGCTGACAGCCTCAAGATGGACTTTGCGCTTATTCACAAGGTAACTTTTTGCCCCACATGCCCCCCCCCCCCCCCCCCCAAAAAAAAAAACAATGGTCAACCTTTCCCCCCTCTCCCGGCGTGCTCCACGCGTCCACGACTCACCCCCGAACGTAGGAACGACGTCCCATCAAGTTCACCGACCAGCGCAATGCCAGCATGATGCTCGTGGGCGACATTGCCAACCGCGTTTGCATCTTGGTCGACGACCTGGGGGACACGGCCAATACCATCACGCGCGCTGCGAAGCTGCTGAAGAAGGAAGGCGCTACCAGGGTGTATGCTCTGCTCACCCATGGCGTCTTCAGCGGCGATGCCATTTCCCGCCTCAATGCGTCGGCAATTGACAGGATAATCGTGACCAATTCCGTGCCGCAAGATGAACACCGTCGCCTGTGCCCCAAGCTGGATGTGCTGGATGTTTCCCCCATCTTTGCCGAGGCTATCCGTCGTGTTCATCACGGTGAATCCATCAGCAGGCTTTTCCAGTACGATTAAGCTTTGCATCAGGCAGACTTGGTCGCAAGTGCGTCCTCACAAAACACGATGCTTGAATGCATCTCGCATCACGACGGGGATGGTGTTTATTTGCCGTTCCCTGACTACTCTTTGCCGAGGCTTTGCAGAGGAAACTCGGGATTCATCTCTCACCCGAGCTAGGTACCTGGCAATTGTGTTTTGAAATTCCCCAATTTTTCTTCTTTCGGGGGTTTTTTTTTTCGTTTTTCCTTTGGCGGTTTTGAATTAACGCTCGGCATTCTTTTCCGAGTATTCCAACTTGTAGAGATTTCTTTTGCAAGGTCTCTCTTTCAATACAAGCCACAGCCCGGACTATAAAAAGAGTAGGCTGGAAATTTGAATGGCGGAAAAAAAAGAAAGAAAGAAAGAAAAAGAGAGACGAGCTGAATAAAAAAGACGGAAGCTGGCTGCAAAGTCTGCGATTTCTTTGCTTTGCTACCCTTTTTTTTTTTTCTTTGTCGCAAATGCTCCAGGTCCACAACAGGTATGTGCTTGGACGCTAAACACAAATGCCACAGTACACGAAGGACGAGATCGCTCAGTTGTTTACCGTAGCACGACTTCTCTTGTTTTATTTCCGCAATCTGAAGGAAGTGATCGGATCCGTAGACTGTGCATTAGAAGAGCCACCACGTCGGCCTGCATATTTCGAATCGAACATGTAGATGCGGTTGCCTGCATGCAAATGTTCGTGCGACCGTTGATGTAGTAGTATAAATGAACAGATTGAAGACAATGAATGACTCGTGCTCATCATGTATGCTTATTCCGTGTGATGGCGTGCCGCATGTGGGTTGAGGCTGTGTAAAGATGTAAAGAGTGATCTGGGTCCGCGAGGGCTTCGTTTTCAGCATCCAGACCGAATGTCCGCCACGCAGATACATGATGATGGTGAACAAACCGCAGGGCTGCTGATGCAGAACCTACGCATTGGGTCTTTATCTTGCGCGAACCGCAGGCAAACGACGTCTCAAACTGCCCAAGTGCTTCTTATCACGGCCACACAGCGCCTTTTCAATCCGGAAACAAGCCAAGGCCATGTGCTCTTCCCTCCAGCTGGTTGAGCATTGCTTTCCCGATGGACCCTGCCACGACACCTGCTTTTGTGAAGATGCACGTCCGCCCCATCGAAGCCCTCGGGGCCATGCCGGTCAGTCTCTACTGCGCAGCATTCTTGGCTCATCAGACATCCAAGGCCCAGCAGAGCAAGATTAGTATGATGTGGTTGGGGTGCAAGATGTTGTGGGCAGTTGAGACGAGGTCGTCGTCACGGGAACTGCCTGTGCAAGCACATGCACTTGGTAATTTCGCATGGCAAAGTGGTGTGGATGGCAGCGCAGTTTGCGTGCTAATCAGGAAAGACGATGGCATTTGTGCAGACGCCTAAACACCAATGTCCAGCTTTTCATAAATGAAGAAGAAAGAGGCTCCCAAAAGAGAGGGGAGAGAGGGGGGGGGGAGGGGGAGGGGAAGGGAGGGGAGAAAAGGGAAAGGGAAAGGGAAGAACGCGCCCAGGAGCACACCGCCCACCATCTAGCTTCTCAGCGCATCCAGCCGGTTCCTCATCGTCTCCATCATGGCCTCGGCGTCTTCCTCGTCCTCGTACTCGTCCTCGCGCGCCGCCGGTTTCTGCGGCTCCGGCACCGGCGCCGCCGGCAGACTGGGCTCCTTCCTGTCCTTGAGAATCTCGCCGAGCACCTTGTCGACCTCGGCCTCGTCATCCTCCATCAGGCCGTCGTCGTCCTGGGGGAGCACATCCTCGACCATGTCCTCGATGACGCCCGCCTTGACCAGCTCGACGCTCAGGTCGCGCATGGCGGCGGCATACTCGGGCAGCCGCACCAGGGAGTTGACGTCGCGCATGATGCCGGCGCTCGCGCGTATCGAGCCCTCGATGCGGCGGACGGCAAAGGCCTCGTTGACCTGCATCTGCACCGAGCCGAGCTGGGCCTTGGAGGTGACGAGGCGGGCCGACGCGCGGCGGTGGCGGACGAGCTCGCGCGCAAAGTCGCGCGCTTCGCGGCGGGCTTGGGCGGCGCGCGACGGGTCCCGCTGGGCGCGCCTGTCGGCCTGGACGATGAGGTTCTTGATCTTGATCTCGTTTTGCTTGTTGGCGGCGATGTCGCGGTCGAGCTTGCGCATGTTTTGGCGGATGGCGGCGTTGCACTTGCGCATCTGTGAGGGTGTTGGGAATTATTCTCTGTTATTTTGCTTTACTGTGCTCGGTCCGCCCTGCAATTTCCCCTTTCCCCCATTTTCTCCGGGCGGTGGTTGTGGTGTGTGGCTCGTTTAGACTTACCTGGGCTTGGGGGTCTGGCTTCATGAAGAGAGCCTTGAATGTCTCCATGGCGGAGGTGTTTGCGTGTAGCGACGGAGGATGCAGGCGACGAGATGCGGGAGCAAATGGGGCAGAGGCTCGGTCGCGGACGGGATTGGCACCTGTCGGAAGGGAAGTGCATGCGAGAGGGACGGTGACGCTGCCGGTGACGCTGCCGGTGACGCTGCCGGTGACGCTGCCGGTGCCGGTGCCGGGTGTCGACAGGTTGGTGATGGGCTGGCTTGGGGTTGAACCAGGCACACGGAGTAGATAGAACGGGAACCTCGTGGATCGTAGAGTCTTTGGACGGGGTTGGCCGGGGCGGTGACGAGCCGCGCGCCGCGAGGCTCCTGATTGGCCCAGCCTGTTGCTTGGGCAGCTGGCCGTGCGGCCGTGCCCTACGAGGCACGTACTCGGTACGCATCCGTCAGATGCAGAACTGCTGCGGCTTGCGCGTACTCTGTACGGTTCCCCTACGTGCCTTAGGTTGTACCTACTACCTTAGGTACCTCTTATTTTCTTTTAGCGGCATAGCAGGAATCCCAAGTAAACTGGCCCCAAGGATGAATTCTTAGTAGGTAAATGCGGCTGGCTGTGAATACAGGGGCTTCTCCTATTATAATTTGTGCCTGCTTAGTGGGAAGATTTGGCGAAATGGAAACCCTCAGGGATCCCCCGTCGCCCTCCACTTGGTTGATTTCCCTGTGTGACGTGACGATTTCACACACAAGTCAAGTTCGGCTGGTCGAGTCCGCACGTCTACCCCTGCACGCCGCCCGGCGCGCCGATGGCCGGATGACTGAACCCCGTGTTCCCCGTGTTCCGTACTGCCCAACCCGGGGAAGAGAATTTAATTTGCAGGCGACATTGTTGCATGCATAACTCGCTCACGCGGCATTCTCTGGCCAGAAACAGAAACAGGACACGACATCGAGGCCCAGCTATGAATCAATCCAGGACGCCCACTGGCCCCCTCGACATGGCAAATTCACTCTTAGCTCCCCCCCGTGTACCCCCGTGTCCCCCGAATCCCAATCCCCAGTGCTTGCTTGGATGATGGCACCGTCTGACGGGCAATCGCAGCTGCCCAGGCATGTACTTGTACTTGCCGAATGCCGAAAGGGCCAGTCCTGATTCTAAACCACCCTGCTGGGGCTTGACTGTCCATCGCCAGCAATAAGCATCGGACGCGACAGAATCACAAATCACCGCGTACTCAGTATTTCAGTCGAGCTCCATCTCGCACATCCTCGTAGTCGGCGTAATCTGTTTGGTACATGCCTTTGGTACATGCCTTTCCATGTAAGGTACCTACCTTAGGCAGGTACCTTAAGGTGAAGATGACCAGCATTGACTAGTCCCAGACACCACCAGATGTCCTGCTGCCTGCAGCGTCAGAGTGACTGACAGTGCTTGGGTAAGGCACCTGGGCAGGTGACGCCACACCAAGTGCGGCGTTGTTGGGCTTCGTATACTTCACTAGGTACCTCTATTCTCTCCCATCTTACGTGACCAAGTACGTACCCAAAATGTACCTGCCACTTGGACCCCAGCCCGCCCGCTCGCTCGTGCGTGTGCCCCAGCCAAGCCAAAGAGAGAGAGAGAGAGAGAGAGAGAGAGAGAGAAAGAGAGAGCTCCACAGCTTTCGGCATCCTTCTGACGCCTTCCACGCCGCTCCGAGCCTCTCCAATGTGCCGCCTCCTGCGAGACGCAGCCGCCCACCAGACCATTTCTTCACATCCCCCCCACCTTTCAGCAGCCTCGTTTGTTCGGAAGCTTCCATTTCTTCTCCCAACTTTTTGCCTCGATCCTGGTATTTTCAACCTTGACCTTTTGCACCGTGTTTTTTTTGGGGGGGGGCTTTTTTTCCCCTGGTTGCATCGTTACTGACCAAACGACTTTCTTCGAATCTAGCGACAGCTCTTTGGCTTTTGACTCTGCCTTTTCTTCTCGTTTCGTTTCATTTTTATTTTTCCCCCAACCAACAACACCCCGCTTCGCTTCGCTGTCTTTCCGATTTCGTTGCTCCATCATGGCCGAAGTCGCTACTCCCGAAGGTTTGTCATCCGTCCATTGCTAGGCTGGGATTGATAATGCCAAATTTGGAGGGTGAGGCGAGGAGGCCTTTCCCTCACACATAGACGCACTCTTTCTCTCTCTCTCTTTGTTTTTGTTTTTGTTTTTTTTTTTTTTTTTTGCTTTTTTTTTTGTTTTTTTTTTTTCCCGTTTCTGATGGAAATCACGAGACATTTTTTTGCTGACTTCCATCGCCCAGTTCTGTGGGCTCAGCGCTCCTCGGCTACTGACGCTAGCAAGAACTTCATTCACCTCACCATTAACGTCCCTGACGTACCCAAGGAGAGCATTCAGCTCGATCTGAAGCCCACCAGCCTCACGTTCACGGGAACCTCTGGGACTCTGAAACGCAAGTACCACGTCGAGCTCCCCTTTTATGCCGAGATCGACCCCGCAGATTCCAAGATCAACCACACATCCAAAAACATCGAGATCAAGGTCCAGAAGAAGGAGTTGAAGGAAGAGTACTGGCCGCGTCTCCTCAAGGATTCCCACAAGCTCCACTTCCTCAAGACCGACTTTGACAAGTGGGTTGATGAGGATGAGCAGAACGAGGCCGCCGACGACGACTTTTCACAGTTTGGCGGCATGGGTAAGTCGTGACTCTTTTGTCTTTCCATGGCTCGTTGCTGCAACAAAGACGCAACACTGACAATGATGATGACAGGTGGCATGCCAGGAATGGGCGGTACGTCAAGATGAATCCTGCCGCCGACTTTTTCATTTCCCCTACCGCGCGTATTACGTGCTCGTAAATCTCATTGTAGACATGCCTGCGAAAAACGAGCGCCATGCGGCTAATCATGTCATGACTCAGGTGATTTCGGCGGCATCGACTTCTCCAAGCTCGGCGGAGACGCTGGCATGCCTGACCTTGGTGCGATGGGCGGCGAGGAAGACGAGGGCGAGGACAGCGGTGACGAAGATGACAACGACATGCCTGCGCTGGAAGGTGAAGAGACTGCCGAGAAGGCGGAAACAAAATAATCAACAAGACGTTTGCCGCGTTGGCACGGGCAGCTCAGTCGTCGGGCCAAAAGGCGACCATGAGTGGCGGAACGGGAGTATAGGAAGACAATGAAGGTGACTGTGAAGAGATTTTTTTAAAACTAAAAAATCACAGAATTTTGAACAAATCTCATGTGACTCTATATCATGGAAGGAGGAGTATTGCTGTCTCTTCTGTCTCTGCTGTCTCTGCTGCCTCTGCTGCCGTCTTGCTTTAGTTTCTTTTCCTCCTTGATGGGGGTCTCTCAAATGCCGAGATGATTCGACGGATGCAGATGCGCAGGTTGGTGGCCGACAAATGCTGCATCAAGGTTGATGATTCAAGCAAAGATGCAAGTCAAAGATGCAAGCCAAAGATGCAAGCCAAAGATGCAAGTACGGCATCCGGGGTATCCAGCGGCGCTGCTGTCGATACGACGCAGTCATCCTCAGCTAACCCGCCTGCTCCGTATAGCTGACGCAACAGCGATGACACCAAAGGGAGCAGACGGTTCTTTGAGTTTGACAAGACCTGCACGTTTGCTCGCCATGTCTAGAAACGCCCAGATCGCTTGGCTCGGCGATAGGGGAGGGGGGAGGGTCGCACGCGATGCCGAGCCACACTCATTTCGAACCTCGTCTCTGCTGACTTTGTGAAACAGGCAAGCCTCGGGGACAGACGACGGACGCACGGCCTTTTTTTTTTCTTCTCCCTCCCTTCTAAAATTCCGAAAGCAAAGGCCTCTTTTCAGCTCGTCTTGTTTCTTTTCCATTCTATGACGCGTCTGCGTATGTCACGCTTCACTGGCGATTGGAGCATGGACGAGCATGTCACTGAATGAAGCTGGGATCGATCCGTTGCAAGCTCGTCATGATTCGTATGGCTCTGCCCTTTGCCCTTTGGGATCCAGACACTCGGATTACACATTACAGATTGCAGATTGCAGACTGCAGACTGCAGACTGCAGATGACGCGCGCGCGCGCGCACACAACTCACTCGCAACTCTTTACCTTGGGTTATGCAGGCAGCAAAGCAGCAGCCTTGCAACCAGCAACCAGCAACTAGCAACCGGCAACCGGCAACCGGCAACCTGGACCCCCGTCGGCGTGTCCCTGCGGACGTCCCTGCTCCCGAGGGCCTTTTCCGGTGCTGCCGTGGCGCCGTCTTGGTCCTCTTGGTCCCTGCTCCCTCTTTATGCATCTGGCATCTGGGCCCATGGCCGAACCGGGGAAGAGGGGGGGGGGACGGGGATGGTGCGTGGTGCAAGACGAGCAAGGCGAGCAAGGCGAGCAAGACGTGCGTCTCCCGCGTCCCCCGTTCCCCGTTGCCCATTGCGCCAATTCCGCAGCCGACGGGGCCCGGGGACCAAGCGGCAAAGCGGCGCAGCGTCTGATGTCTGATCTGAGACATGCTGCCAGGAGGGAGGGACGCCGTGATACACTCGTCGTGGCGCTTCGCCCCGAACACACACACACACACACACGGCCAAGCCCGAGGGAATCCCATGACGACCCTACGCGAGCAAGTCGGCACTTCCTTGGCTTCTTCCCCCCCCCCCCCCCCCCCCCAACCGTCTCTTCCCTCACTCCCCTCTCTTTTCCCACTGTTGCATCATGACTGCTTTCGCCCCATCCATGCTCCCCTCGTACTACCGCGTCACCGCGTCACCGACCGACCAGGCAGTCATCGTCTTCCCGCTGCGCACTTTCCTCCCTCCTCCCCACATGTCTGTGACCCCCGATAAGCCCTCTTTCCTCCTCCACCCTCGGGAATTCGCGCCTCTTTTTTTTTTCTCTCTTCCTTTTTTTTTTATAATTTTTTTTTAAATTTTTTTTCTTATCTCTTTTGCTCTTTTTCTTTTTCTTCTTTTTTTTTTTTTTCCTTTTCTTTTGTCTTGCGCCCGCGCAGAAGCGTAGGCCGACTCTCGCCTTTCGGTAAGCTGTGGCTTCGGGCTTCGACTTGGGGGCCGGCGTCTGGCCCGGGCGCTTGGTTGGAATCGTTGTATCGTTATACTTATATATAGCGTCGGGGGTTGCCGGGCTTTTTGCGACCCCAAGTCGGCGGGGGCTTTTTATATTTATTTGGTTTTATTTCTTCTTGATTTTTTGGCTTGTTTCTCGGCTGCTGTTGAACAATGTCGAGACGTTTGGAGATTTGGCAGGTTGCGAGCAAAGATAAAGACCTCTTGGATTACGAATAGAGAACGCGGCAGCTTTCCAGGAAAGGACTTGACATTCTTTGACGGGCTGCAACAAAACAAAAGGAAAGTCGAGATTCCATTCGGGCTAGTGACCAAGACTTGACAGGTTACAATCATATCGCAGTCAAGACTACACAAGGCTGTCACCAAAGACTTGACAGGTTACTATCAAATCGCACTCAAAAAAGACTTCATCAGCCTGCCACCACGCCTTGAAGATTCCATCAGGTTGCCTCCCGAGACTAGACAGTGGCAATCAAGACTCTATCAGAATCAAGTTCCCCCATCAGCTGCCACCGAGACTCTTCAACATCATACAATTCAAGTTCCCCCCCCCCCCATCAGCTGCCACCACGACTCTCCAACATCACAATCACGAACCACGAAAGAGACCCGACAACATCGACAACATGCCCCCCATCTACACCTCGCTGGACGCAGCTCGGGCCGCCCGCAGCGGCACCTTCATCACCGCCTGGCCGTCCGACGAGCCGTATCTGCCGCCGCCACCTATCGACCTGCTGACTCGCGAGATGGCCGTGACCGTGACCGTGACCGTGACCGTGGCTCGCCTGCCCGGGGCGCCCTCGCGTCAGAATCCGCCGCCGCGTCCGCCGCGTCCGCCGCACCCGCCGCACCCGCCGCATCCCACGGCGTCGAGGAGGTCTTCTACTGACAGCTTGGCCCGGCCTCATGCAGACTCCCTGCCTGCCATCCTGAACCAACCCATCGATTGATCTCTCTCCTTTTCCATTACAACTCGTCTATACAACCCGTAGGCTGTGTGCGGATGCCGACACCATGCGACGCAAACAACTGCCGACTGCTATTCGCATTTGAGAATCGACAGACTTGGGGGCAAGGTAAAGGGGAGAGGCAAGGGGATCAATACACCCCGTTACGCGCCACCATGCAACATCTCTCCACAGTCACTTGCATCTCGGCAACTGCTGCTTTGTATACTAGCATGTAATTCGAATAAAACGCTCTTCTGTCTCGCCCCGTCGTCCTCCCCTATAGCCTCCCGTACTCAGTCTCTCCGGTCCGAAGCCAGCATAGTCGCATCACTACACTGCATGACCCATCATCATCGCTGCCACCACGCCCTGTCAAAGTCACCAAAATTCGTCTCATGCGCATCGTGATTTGCCGAATGAGCCGGCCTGCAACGCTCACCTGTAGCACACCACCCTTGGTAGATAATTCCAGCGACCAGGGCAATTTTTGTTGATTTATTGGGTATTACAGAGGCAATAAAAAAGAGAGAAAAATAAAGCAAACAAATGACACGTGAGACACAATCTGTTCTGGCGGTGAAAAAGCAAAGTAAACCAATCCGTGCAGTTACTGCAAACAGTTAGCAAACTTTTGCAACCCGATGGAATCCAGGATTTTGCCCTACCATAATCTCGTCCTCCATAGGGGCGTCGCCACCAGCGGCAGCGCTACCATTGTTGGCGCCTTCGTCACTCTTGGCGAAATAGTTGGCCATTTCCGTATCGAGCTCGTCGGCAGTCTTCTTTGCAGGACGAGCGCTGCGGCCGCGTCGCTTCTTGTTGGCGGCACCCTTGGCGCCATTGCTCGCTTTGCCTACACCACCACCAGCACCACCTTTACCGGATGCAGCGGATTTGGGTTGGGGCTTGGGTTGGCTGCAGGTCGTCATTAGCTTCAACACAAGACACACCATGCCACGTCAACAAGATGCAACTTACGCCGTTCTCTCAGCCAACGATTTGATAGGGGGCATAACCTTGTCAGCCTGAGCGGCGCCGACCACAATTTCAATCTTTTTCCTACATGTTAGCTGCCATCTCAGCGTACCCGTGCCAGAGCCCAGTGGGTCGACTTTACCTTGATGGGACGGTTGTCCACAAGAAGGCCGTTAAGCTTCTGGAATGCCCTGCTAGCACCGTCGGCTTTGTGAAAGGTGACGTTGGCAATGCCACGGCTGACCGAGTTGGGACCGTAAACGAGGTCGACGCGCTTAATGGGGCCGACGGCCTGGACAAAATACTCCTAACGGGAAGCGTGTCAGTTTATTGCTGGTAGTCGACTACCCAGTCAACATGCCCGAGTCCAATTCGTTTCTCTCCTCTTCGTCAGACACGTCGTTGGCGGCACGAAGTCGTTTTCCGGTATGTTATCGAGCGAAAGCAACAAGATCTCACGGACGAGCAAAGTAATGAGCCCCGGGCGCGCGCTCGTGACAGATCTGCGTATACTTCATTCGCAGAAGCAGACGACGCCTGTGCCAAGACTCTGCTCGGCTCTGAGCATAGCGAATTGCGCCCATGAGGCCTGTCGAGACTTCATTGACGACATCAAAGCTGCCTCGGGCGGTTGGCTCCCTTCCAGTCGTCGTAAAACATGGCCAGGCGTCATATCATCGCAACTGTGTAGGACGTCCAGAGACATCGCAAAACAGAGCCCCCGTTTTTTTTTTTTTGCAATGACCGTCGCTGGCCCTGCTCCCCCATGGCTCTTCAGGCTATTACGCATGGTGGGCTCATTACTATGCTCGCTCGCGTCGAACTATGCCAGCATTGATCGGACCGCATAAACTATTGAAAGTGTACCGTCTCAGGTAAATCCAAGTGCACCCTGACGAACTTATCGCCGCAGCTCTTTGTATCAACTGGCACCCGGGTTTTCCAACTATGCTGACCAGGCATGAAATGGAATCGGGGCGAGGAGAAGCTGCTCTCGACTTGCAAGTGTGACTACCATCATTTTTTTTTCAGATGTTTTCGTCATCTTGAAGGAGACTCGGGCGTTCGAAGATTGTGCGCGAAGCACACAACAGGTACTTTCGCTCAAAAAGAACGGGTGGACGTCGGAGGGAAAGAGGAGGAATGCGGCGACGAAGAAAACGTCGAAAGCCCGGAAGGTACGAGACCTTCAACGGAAACATACCTTGATCTGCTGCTCCGAGACGTCCCTGGGCTAGCAGATAGTTAGACACTGATTCTCGAGAGCACAACAAACAAATTGCAGCCAAGCACGTACCAGATTGCTGACTATGACCTTGCTTTCACCAGAGGCAGTCGCCTTAGCGGGAGCAGGCTTGGCCGCAGCGCCACGGGCCGGCCTGGAGTTCTTCTGGATACCACCCACAGGTGCAGCCGGGTTTGAGCCGGTAGAGCGTCGCTGAGAAACCCGGCGATTACGGGCAGACTGGCGCTTAGCAGAGACGATGTCGTCGAGAGGCTTGTCGAGCTTGCTAGACATTGTGTCGTGGTGATGAGAGAAGTGACGGAACAAGTTTTTTTTTTTTTTTTGACGAGTTTGTAAGGATCAGCGTGATTAAAAGTGATGTCCGCTGTGGTTCAGGCGACAGAATGAATGAACAAGGCCTTTTTGTTTTCTCCTAGCCAAGGTGATGGTTGGCTTCTGGAGAAGCAAAGAGAGTATGTCAAAAGCACAGGCGGCTGGCTGACTGTGCGCTTTGCGATGGTCGGGGTGAACAGTATGACTGCAAACTTTGGCGAGCAGTAAGGATTGACTAGGAAACAGAAAGAGTGCGTCACACTCGGAATGGTAAACGCTTTGCGAGAAGCAGAAAGGGGGGGGGGGGCTTTTTCAGCGCGACAGGAGAGCTTGGTAACTGGGTAGTGCTTTGTGATGGGAGAAGCTGGGTACATGTAGGTTTTTAACTTGAGAAAGTAAAACTGGGGGGGGGGGGGGGGGGCTGGGTGGAGGAAGGGAGTTTGAAGAGGGGGGCGATGCAGCAAAACAAGGGCAACCAGCAATAACGAGGACAAGAAGGGGGAAGGGGCGACCGATGGGGCTACTGTACTCGGTACTACTACTGATGGGCGACTGATGAATCACTGGTGGCTCCGACCGATAACGTAAGCAAGTACCAGGGGCTGGCAGGTGCCATGCGGCGCCCAAGCCAATCAGGGCAAGGTTCGTATGATGATGGATGCGCTTTATTCCTTGCCTGCGATTCGCGAAGAGAAAACGCGCCAAAAAGAAGAAGTAAAAAAAAAAAGCAGAAAGAAGAAGAAGAAGAAGAAGAAGATGAAGATGATGATGATAATGATAATGATTGATGATTGATGATGAAGATGAAAAAGGGTTGCCGCTTCCTGCTCTTCCCCCGACATTTCAGGAAGCAAAAACACTTGGCATTGACACCTTGACTTTTCAACGCATCACCACCCGCCCAAGATACCTTCCTTTGCCTTCTTGGGTACCAGACCTCCTCCGGCCTCTTGCTTGAGGTGGTAGGTTGTTTTGTCAGGGACCAGACCGCTAACCCATCGCGCAACCTGACGCGAAACAATCGCGACGCCACACGCACACGCACACGCACACCGTACGCTTGAGCATCATCCGCACAGAGGGCATCAAGAGGCGAAACGCCGCGCTCTCGTCAAGTGTCGCCATGCGTGCGCTCATTTCACAACGCCAGGCAGTAAATGACGCCCTGCCGGCTGCCGCTCTTACACGGGTAAGTGTAATGAGTTTCGGGCGAGTTGAGGTTTTGCGAAACAGCGCCCAATTCCTGCTGGACAAACGGGCCGGCCTTGTATGACAGGCACTTTGTTTGACGCGAGTACATTGATCAGCCATGGACATTGCGACGGTGTGAGTGTAGACGTACGCAGCGGGTTTGCCTGCCCGAGAAGTCGCAGTCAGGATTGCTCAAGCTTTTGTTACCGTCGCAGTACGCTACTTCATTGGCATACGCCACACCGGCCGCGGCTACGAGGGAAATAAACTTCATCGTCGATGTGGGTGCTGACAAGATCCAACTGGTTGCCAAGGTGGCTGTGACAATGGAAATGCAAAGGAGTCTGGTATCTCGGTATACAAGCATCACGGAAGGGACGAAACAATCCAAGTCTGACTCTGAGCGTCTACAGCTCAGTGACATGCACACATATATAGGGCCTTTTGAACCGGCCAATTCCAGACCTCCCCCCCCCCCCCCCCCCCTTTCCCCCTTTTCCCCCTTTTCCATGTCTTGTGGTTGGAAACGGCTACGGAGCTCGGAGCAACAAAGGAGAAGTTGACGCTACGGAGTTGGGTTGCACCCAAACCTTGGCCAAAATCTAGCCCCGGGGTGCAAGCCCATGCTGTCGCGGATCCCTGTAGTAGTAATGCTAACATATGCCTCACACTGCTCACTGCAACAAGGTTCGCGAGACAGTTGACGGTTGGTTGCTACCGGCGCGTTCGGCAATCCGCCATGTCTGGAGTGCCAACACTTCAACTATCCACTTGGTCCCAAGCCTGATCGGCTTACAAGGTAGCGAGAATGGCCCCGAGTCCCCGAGAGCAGAGTATATAACGGTCCGCGTATAACGCTGAGCATAGCCCGCGATGCCGGATTATGCGTGCCAAACCTCCCAGCCTGCATGTCCAAGCACCGTCATGACTCTCCTACAAGGCCGTACAGACGCCATTCACGCATCCCCTATAGGTCGTGGCCCTCTCCCCTTTACACTCGCGATGTTACAGCATCACGCATTGCATCTCATGCATGACCAGACACGATCCTTTGCGATAAGCTGGGGTTTGCGTCCACCTGCATCCAAGCAGAGTTGAGCCGACGCCGAGGTGATGGCGTCCATGCTAATGTTAAAAAGTGTTGTCACCGCGCTGACATGTCCATCGGCGAACACAGGCGACAACAGCGACGAAACTCCCATCTCCTGCCCTCGGCCGAGAGACCCGGAGTTTTGACGGGATCAAGTTTGCACCAAGCAGTGAATTGTAGCGTAGTGTAGTGTAGTGGAAGGGGACACAAGCGGACGTCTAACTGATAGGCACCGCCAGACCACATAAGCAACAAACTGGAGCTTGCTGGCCAACATAACGTGTTGCCACAAAAGTCCTCGTCGATTCTGCTACGGCAGATGTGTGCTCGTTCCTACATGCTTGCTCAAGCAGTGCCAAAGCCACCCAGGTAACGGGGGTTTTCGCGACTCCCAACCATCAATCCTGCCGCGGACCTAGACCTAGCTCTTCCCTCTCAAATGCTCCCGACAACACGGCGGGTCTCGTCTCCAAAGTGTTCAACCGGCCGTCCGTTCTTTTATATTCTTTCGGACGTCGTGTCCTCTCGCGTAACTGCGCCATGCTACAGGAAGCCGGATATTCCAAGCGGGCATGATCCTCGCCGGGGACCTCCCCCTCCTCCTCGTCCACCGTTTCCGCGCATTCGTAGTTTTAGTTTTTTTTTTTTTTCGCCATCAGGACTTTGCGTGCTCCACCTTGTCGGAAACGGCTGCATTGGGCGCGGCATTGGCCTCCAGGAAGTGGTAGGCGACGATGAGAAGCATGGAGGCTGCGCCAAAGAAGATGGCCAACGTGAAAAGATCGCGATCGGAA
Source organism: Ustilaginoidea virens (assembly GCF_000687475.1). Classification (NCBI taxonomy): domain Eukaryota; kingdom Fungi; phylum Ascomycota; class Sordariomycetes; order Hypocreales; family Clavicipitaceae; genus Ustilaginoidea; species Ustilaginoidea virens. The sequence goes on from NC_057316.1 coordinate 3,569,264, forward strand.
ATCATGGTGATGCGAAACGAAGCAGAGAGGCAGGCGATGAGAGGATTTTCTTTGACGACGATGCTGTGGCAGATTGCGTCTGCAAGTTCGACCACCAAGGTTTGCGCTTGGGTAGACTGTTACGATGACGATTGGCGATGGGAAATCTGCCAGAGGGTTGTTGTGCTGGTTAGCGATGACAAGGCATGGGCATTCGAGGAGGACAGCTGTAGCTTTTCTGGAGCTCCATCCATCATCTCGGTTGCACATACATACCAAAACCTGCAGCATCAGTGACCTGATGCAGAAACCAGCCAATGGCAGCCATTCAACTCGCCTCAAGGCTCAGGGACGGCCACAAGAAGAAAGCCCAGTGAGAAGCCCGGCACGTGACCACGGTGACTTCATCCACTAACCACCGCTGCTGCTGCCCAGTGTAAAAAAAAAAGGACATTGTTGATTCTTCAATCTACCAGACTCTACCAGACTGCTACTACTAACAAGTACCTACCTAGGTAGGTACTACTACGTCAGGACCATCTTCGACAACAAGTCGTAGTCTGGATGCCTATCCCGGCGACTTGGCGGACAAAGGAAAAGTCGATTACTGCCCGGGCCGTACAAGGCTCACAGCAGCCGCTTTATTTTGCTTCTCGTTATCCCCCCCCCCCCCCCCCCATCTCGACCGTGTTCCTGCTTGGTTGACCCCGCCAACTGCCCCCCATGCCTCCGAAAAAGACCGAAAAGGGCGGTGGCACCAAGAAGCCATCGGCCTCGAAGCAAGTGGAAGACAAGACGTTTGGCATGAAGAACAAAAAGGGCGCCGTGGCCAAGAAAACCATTGCGCAAATGACGAGCAACCTGAAGAACGGCGTGAGCCCCGAAGAGAAGAAGAAGCAAGCCGAAAAGGCTCAGCGGGAAAAGGAGAAAAAGGCGGCGGAAGAGGCCAAGAGGGAGGCCGACCTGCTTCTCAACAAGCCGGCGCAAATACAAAAAGTACCCTTCGGCGTCGATCCCAAGACGGTGGTGTGCATCTTTTACAAGAAGGGAGACTGCGAGAAGGGCAAGAAGTGCAAGTTCTCGCACGACCTGTCGATTGAGCGCAAGACGGAGAAGAAGAACCTCTACGCGGACACGAGAGCGACCGAGGAGGAGGAGGAGAAGAAGAAGGAAACCTCGGCCGACTGGGACGAAGAGCAGCTGCGCAAGGTAGTCTTGTCCAAAAAGGGCAACCAAAAGACGAGTACCGACAAGGTGTGCAAGTACTTCATATCGGCCATTGAGGACGGCAAATACGGCTGGTTCTGGGTTTGTCCCAACGGGGGAGACAAGTGCATGTACAGGCATGCTTTGCCACCGGGGTGAGTTTTTTTTTTTTTTTTTTCATTTTCATTTTTCATTTTTTTTCCCTCTTTCCTCTTTTGCACCTGCTGTGCAAAGTGCGGCTCTTGTCGGCTGGGGGTCATTCGACGTCCTCGAGCTAACCGATGGGCAGCTTCGTCCTGAAAACAAAGGAACAGAGGGCGGCAGAGAAGGCGCTCATGGATAAGTCACCGCTCAAAACGCTCACTCTGGAAGACTTTCTGGAATCCGAGCGCCATAAACTCACGGGCAACCTCACCCCCGTCACGCCGGAGAGCTTTGCGAAATGGAAGAAAGAGCGCCTCGACAAGAGGGCGGCCGAGGAGCAACTCCGCAGGGCAAAGGAGAACACTGGCCGCGCGTTGTTTGAAAGCGGCAAATGGCGCGACGAAGATGAATCCGACGACGGCGGCAACGGCAGCGGCAACGGCAACGGTAACGGCGGCGACGACGACGACGCTTGGAATCTAGACAAGTTGCGGCAGGAGACGGAGGCGCTGAGGTCCGTGAAGGAAGAGCAGAGATTGGCTACCATGCACGGGAGGGAGGCGCCTCCGGCTGAAGAGATGGGCCCGTCAACAGGGTCGGGTGACGAGGCTGACGAGACGCGGGCTGACGAGACGCGAGCTGACAAGACGCGAGCTGACGAGACGCGAGCTGACGAGACGCGAGCTGACGAAACGCCAGCTGGCGTTGCCGGTGATGTCTGAGTGGGTGAATGACGCTTCTAGCGTCAGCGATTCAGCATTTTCCCCCGGCGCATAATGTCGCCGTTACGGGGTCGGGCAGAGGCAATTCCGAGCACGGCTTTGGCTGGGCTTCACGAAGCTCGGTCCCTGCTGGACGAGACCGTTTTCGGGACGCCGTCAACTCGTGTCGTGGATGTGTATGTGAACAGAGCTTACCGCGGCACTCTGTGATTTCGTCCCAAGGATTACGTATGTAGTGCACACGACCTGTTGTATAAAACAGTACCGCATATTTGAACACCATGGCTGCCAAACGTCCCGTGTTTGATGGCAATATATTGCTTCCAGCATCCGACGACGGTTTCATCCTGGCCCATCGCTTCATTCCGTTGTAATTTGTACAAGGGTTGTTTTTCCCAGCAGCAGCAGAACCAGAACCAGAACCAGAACCGTACCGTCCCCAGCCCCGTGACAAACAAATCATGGGCACCTTTATGTGTTTCAGTACGCCAGCGTGGTTGGAAACGTGACATGGTGACGTGCGTGACTGGGCAGGCGTCGGGTCGGCATCCTCTGCAAATCTGGGCTCGGTTGCTTTCTCGGGGTTTTTTTTTTTTTTTTTTTTTTTTTTTTTTTTTTTTTTTTTTTTTTTTTTTGCTTCAACCAATTTTTCTGTCGAGCGAGGCTGGGCTGGGCTGGGCTGTTCTGGGCTGGGCTTGATGGAAGCAACGGAGACGACATCAGGTCGCGAAAGTCTGGAATGCGCCACGGAGGGAGTGAGAGTGCTCAGCGGGATAAGTTGAGGCCTTTCCCCTCCCCCCCTCCTGCCTGCTCTACTACTCTGTGCTCTGCAGTCCAGCAGGAACTTTGGACTTGGGCTGGGCGTAAGTCGCGATGCCTCAAGCTTGTTGCGGGGCGGCGCGGGGCTCGTTGGGACACTGCATGGGCGGCATTGGAGGCGTTGAAGCGTTGAAGCCGATGAGCATAGCAAGTGGTGAAGGGGACTGACAACAAGCAAGCTCAATCGAATCGAATTGGCGTCGACGAGGCGGGGAGGTTGGGTGGGCTGCTGGCTGCTGGCTGGTGGTTGCTTTTGGGGTTTCGATGGAAACTAGCGGGTGCACAAAGTTGGGATGTATTTGGCACCATGTACGGAATACGCATGATACAGTACCAGACATGTATGTACTTTTTAGTTGCAGTCAATCAGTCATCCCAGCAGGTCCAGCTCCTCTGCCGACGGCTGATGTCAGCGCCCGCCTGGCTCTTTCAGCGGAGAGAGCCCGCCCAGAGCGGACATCTGGCAGACAGGTACGGAGTACATTCACAGGTGGGTATCCGTTGACATGTCTGCACGGTCCAGACTGGTACAGTATGTACAGTACTCATGAGAGCCTGGCAGCCCGAACCGCCTGCACCACCTGTAGCACCACCTGCCAGCACCGCCTGCCAGCACCGCCTGCCAGCACCGCCAGCACCTCCCTTCCACCCCCCCACCTCCCCCGCCCCACCCAGTTGAGTCTGGTTCATGTCTGGTTGCCTCGAGCTTGGGAGAGCTCCTCTCTGCAGGCCCTCTCAGAGCGTCATACATACTTGCACGCTGGCCAACGCCGCAAGCAAGCAGCTTAAGTTGAGTTGAGTTCAGACTTCAGACCTTGGGACCGTGGAAACGTCGCCAACCCCTCTCCACCTTCAAACCAGCTACGCCCGACCTGGTCAGTCATTCACTCCCCCCCCCTCCCCCCCCCCCCCCCCCCCCCCCCCCCATTCCTACAAAACACCAGACTCACTCTTTCTTGCAAAGTCGAGCGTATTCCGAGCCTCGTCCGATCCCTCGTCGCAATCTGCTGCAGCCCGACGCCTCCCGAGAAAACGACAACGCTCCCCGGTGACGAAATACATAGCTTCAAAACCCCCAACCCCCCGTTGTTCCAAGACCGAGCAGCCGGCTGAAAGCAGAAACGTCGGCCACTTGATGGCAGCGGAGCTCCTGCATCTATAGGTCGTGCTGACCGCCCGCGCACACCCCAGGCTCGCTGCTGGTCTCGTCGGTCTGTCGAGATCACCGGGTCTGAAACCATCGCGCGCGCGTGTGCGTGGCCGTTTCCTCCGTTTTCCCTTGAATCCCCCTCGATTCGACAGCTGTCCCGTCGTCTGCTGCTCCTTTGCGTCCGTCAAGAACACCCTTTCCGCTCCCGCCGCTACTCGTTCGATCCGATCTCCAGCGGACCCAGGGACCAAGGGACCAAGGGACCAAGGGACCAAGGAACCAAGGGACCGGCGACCGGCGACTGGGGACCGGGGACCACCGGGACCGAGACACCGATTGCCTCTGCCCTTTCCCCCCTGAAGCATGACGGCGGATGCGAGGCGTGGTCAGCTTCAAAATGTCCCAGGCCGTCTCACCGCCCCAGCAGTCATAGTCATGCCTTCCACCACTCGAGGGCGAGATCATGCCAACTCGTTCGTCAGGCGCTACCGGACCGAGATAGCGGCCAGCTCCTCCAGCGTCTTTTCCACCATGGTCGCCTTTCCCCTGGACAGCGTCAAGACTCGCATGCAGACATATCAGTACAACGGATTCGCCGACTGCGTCAAGCATACGTACCGCACCGAAAACCTGGCTGGCTTTTTCCGAGGTGACCATCCACTTGCCTGCCTGCCCAACGCTGCAACAAATTTGGGGGCGGAGGGTTTGGAAGGGGGAAGGGTGGGGGGGGGGGGGGGGGGAGGCGTTCTTCTTAAAAAAAAAAAAAAAGAAGAAGAAACTCCTGGCCCTGCTCTTCTTTGATCGCACAATTTCCATCAATCTTGCTCGAGTCATCTTCTTGCTAACATGCTGTCTGTCCCATTCTTGTAGGCGTCATGGCCCCGATGGCCAGCATCACCCTGGTTCGAACCATGTCATTTTCCATCTATCAACGAGCAAAGTACGCCTACGCCGGATGGGTCAAGAAGACCATGGGATACGACATCCTCCGCCACGTCAGCAGGGCCGGCACGTATCCCAACCTGTACTCGATTGCTTGCTTCGGCGCCGCCGGGGCCACGGCGGGATCCATCATTCCCATCATTGCCTGCCCCTTTGAACTCACAAAGCTGAGCGCACAAGTGTCTGTGCTGCTGGCCGAACGGGCAGGCAGCAGCACCAAGAGCAAGGCTGTAGCATCGAGCTACCAAAACAAGGGCACGCTGAGGACCATGGCCAACATTATAAAACACCGGGGGGTGCTGGGGCTATACACGGGCTTCTGGTTACACTTGCGTAAGGGAATCATCCCCCCCCCCCCTTTTCCATATCGCCTCTGTGTTGTTGTTGGAAAGAAAGGGGGAAAAAAAGAAGAAGAAGAAAACCGCCGTGTCGCTGATTCTCCTTGGATGACGATGCAGTGCGCGATACCCTGGGTACGGGGATATACTTCATGGTGTACGAGAGCGGCAAGCAACTCGGCACCACCATGGCAGGCGACAATCCCAACAACAACAAGCTGGCGGTGGTGACAGCCGGCGGCATGTGCGGGCTCGTGTCCTGGGCACTCATCTGTCAGTTGTTTTCCTCCTTTTCTCCTCCCCCCCCCCATCCTCTCTCTTTTTTCCTTCTTCTTCTTCTTCTTTCTTTACTTTATCCGTTCCTGCCGGCTTTCTTTGACCCCGCGCCGTGGCTAACGAGTCGAGCAAGATCCCATCGACTCGGCCAAGAGCATATACCAGCGCAACTCGCTCCTCCACTCCCGAGGCGAGAAAGTAGAGCCCGCGCCCAAGATAGAATTCTTCAAGCGCCAGATGTACCGCGGCCTAGGCGTCTCCATGAGCCGGTCCTGCGTCGTCAACGCCTTTTTCTTTTCCTCGTTTGAGTTCATCAAGAAGCGCATCAAGACGCTGGACGACGAAGCGAACCGCGCCAAGCCAAGGACAATGTAAAAGAGAGCACTCACTCACACATTCACACGCATACACACACGCATACACACACACACAACAAAAAGGCAGGAACAAAAGGAGCGAGCGTGGGCTGCAGCTGTGACAACACAAAGGAGTTGACGGTAACGCCCCCCTCGCCTCCCCTTTCTCCCCTCTCCTCACCGTCAGGCTCGACTTCCGCCGAGTCAGAGATGCCCCTATTGTATCAGCCAAGGCGGTCAGCGATCTGCGCATCGTAAAACTGGCGTTTTTTCTTTTCCGCCTATCCCCCTCTTCTCATTCTTGTCGCCTTCTCGACTGCTCGTCTGGTCGGTGGTTCGTCCGAAGACGAGACCCACGACAAGCCGCCCAGTTGAGTTACACGGCACCCCAAAGGGCTGATTGCGCGTGGGGGGAGGGGGGTCCTTGCAGCATCAGCATCACCCGAGGACGGAACGGTCGGCCCAGTCATACAGGTCAAGTGTGCTGCGCTTCATAGTCTAGGTCACTGCCTTGCACATCATAATTTGCACCCAGAATAGCAGGGCAGGAAGGCCATGGGGCCGCACCCCACGATTCAACGGCTGTGCCCGTACCAGACAACAGTGGCGTTCCCCTGCCCTGATGCAGCTAGCTTTCTGAAGCGGACAAAAAGAAATCAGCGGGCAGCTTTTCCTCCTGGGATATATAAAGACGAAGCGTAAAAGGGGGGTGGCAAACGAGGTCTTTGACCGTGTACAGGCAAGTTTCGTCCTGGAATATATATGTAGAAAAGAGAAAAAGACGGTCTTGCATCCAAATACACACACCACCATGTTGCTAAGGGGGAGAAGCAGGAAGAAGAAGAAGAAGAAGAAGAAGAAGAAGAAGAAGAAGAAGAAAAGACCCTTCCGTACAATGCGCTCTATACTCGTCCGTCTAGTCTTGCGAGAGTTCCTGCTCTACTTGGGCCTTGACAAGCTCACGGACCTTGTCAACGTTGTTTTCCACCTCGGTGACGCGCCTCTCCATCTTATCTAGTCCGACAAACTCCTCGGGAAGAACCTTGTTCTCAAAGTCGAAACCTGGTTCGCCGCTCAGCGCCTTCTCCACGGCGCTAGAGAACTTGGCCGGGTGGGCGGTGGACAGCGAGATGTGGTGCGCGTGCGGGCTGGCGTCCGCGACAGACCTCGACGTGGCGGCGACGCCAACGGCGGTGTGGGGATCCAGGATGTAGCCCAGCTTGGTATACGTGGCTCTGATGATTTCCAGCGTTTGGTTGTCATCCACGCGCTCGCTGTCAAAATCGCGCTTGGCGCTCTTGAGCACGTCTTGGTAGACGGGCCCGAACGCGCCGGTTGTCCTGAGCTCCGTGAGCCACTTGGAAACCTCCTGACCTGCCTGCTTCTTGTTCCACTGGTCGTCCATGCCGGCACTCTCGGCAAACTCGTAAGCCAGGAACCAGAGGAGACGCTCAAAGTTGCTCGACACGAGGATGTCCATGGCAGGGCTGAGCGTTTCCTTGACGCCCTCGGGAGCCACAGGCTGGCCCTCCTCGGACACGGGCCGCTTCTCGTACTTGCCCGTCTTCCAGAACCTGTCCAGAATGTCGTTTTCGTTGGTGGCAATGACCAGCTTGTCCACGGGCAGTCCCATGCGCTTGGCAAAGTATCCGGCAAGGATGTCCCCAAAGTTGCCTGTTGGCACAACGAACCGGACCTTGTCGCCAACTTGAAAGTTGGGAGACTGCTTGGCCAAAGAATAGTATGAGTGGAAGTAGTAGGTGATCTGAGCCAGGATACGGGCCCAGTTGATGGAATTGACGGCGCCGACGTTGATGGGTTTATTCGCTTCGGGATCAGCGAGTATTGACTTGAGAATATCCTGAGCAAGAGGGAATTTTTTTTTTTGGTTTTAGTTGTACTATTTGCATGGGGTCAACTGCAGTTTGGCAGGCGGCTGGCTTACTTGGCAATCATCAAAAGTTCCATCAATTGAAAGGTTGTGGACGTTCTTGTCGAGAACAGTGGTCATCTGCAGTTCTTGAATGGGGCTTACGCGCCCCTTTGGGAACATGATGAAGACGGACACATCCTTCTTGCCCCGCAAGCCGTAAATGGCCGCCGATCCAGTGTCACCGCTGGTAGCACCTACGACGGTGAGGTGATGGCGTTCTGTACGGATGATCAGCTCATCGACTTGCGCTTCAAAGTATGATGCTCTGCGATATGAAAAGGTACGCCAATGCGACCACCGAAGACTCCCAGGCATCGGAATCGGCATCGGCATCGGCATCGGCATCGGAATCGGAATCGGCATCGGAATCGGCAGGGGGAGGGTGGCATAAGCGAAAGCAAGACGTACCACGTCCAGTCTTTCCCTCGTTTTTCCTGACCAGGAAATATTCAAACAGGTTGCCCACGAATTGAAGGGCAACATCTTTGAATGCAAAGGTGGGACCGTGGAATAGTTCCAGCAGGTAGTGGTTACCATCGAGATGAACAAGCGGCGTTACATGGTTGCTACGGAAGGTCGAGTAGCTTCGACCAACAAGGTCCTTGAGGTGGGCCGAAGGGATCTCGGACGGTGAAATGTACAGCGAGAGAATCTCGTAGGCCAGGTCGGCGAAGCTCAAGTCCTTCCAAGTTTCCCAGGACGTCGCTTGAGGAATCTGTTCGGGAATGTACAAGCCGCCGTCGGGGGCCAACCCCCGCAGGACAACTTGTTCAAAGGAGCACTATGTGACGAGGTAAAAGAAAAGCAAAAAAAGAAATGACAAGAATTAGTTTCCTAGTTGAGTTTGTTCGAAATCGACCCGACCCTTTGACCGAGCTACGCATTACGGTAACGGAGGAGGGCCACGACGGCGGCCCGTGGTTCTCCTAGGAGGGGAAGGGAGGGGAGGGGAAAACCTTACATTGCTGTCTTCACCACGGGTGCTCAAGTAGCGCTGAGACGGGCTGTGCGTGGCACCAGAGGCATCAGGGACACAGTTTTGCGCCATTGTTGATGCTGCACCGGCAGAATTGCGCTGCAATCGCTACGGAGGAGTTGCAACGAGCGTTTCGTTCGGAGACGAGACGGCGGTTGTTGAAGAGGGAAGAAGGCGGGGCCGAGCATCGGTGGCGACAAAATGATGGATTGTCAGGACCTGCATGTTGTGACTTGTTCTCGGTCGACAGCCCGGGCCCCGCTTCCCGGAAGAGGACTAGTGCGGGGTCCCATTCGCGCCAGGGGTTCACGCCGTGTCGAGGCCATCACGTGGCCGGCCAGTCAGGTCGAGCGCCAGAGGGCCTTGCCTGCCCCGGATTCCCATCAGCCCAACGTGTCTGGTTCGTTCCATCGTCGAGTCCTGCCGCTGACCTGCGCAACATGACTGGACGTTTCAGCACCTTGGCCGGTTCGTAGCCCTGTCGTCCTCGCCGTAGTCCGTAGTCCGTAGTCCGTAGTCCGTAGTCCGTCGTCCGTTCTGCAGTGGTGGTAGTTGTTGTGACGAACATCCACGGCGACATCGCTTCAGTCCTCTTTGGCTCGTCCAAAGGTAATGAGTAATGAGTTGGCATTGGCATTACTTGCGTATTACTTTTAGTAGAGGGGCGATTCTCGTCTTCTTGCTCAGTCCGACCCTGTAGATCGCCCGGCCCAAAGTCTTGCTAGCTTTGTCTTTACCGTGGCCAAGCACAGGAATTTCAGTGCTCGACGAGCTCGGCGCTTCCAGCATTCGGCTGGCCGCTGTGGGCCTTTCCTCGGCAGCTGCAGCGGCAGGCATTGTATCCCGTGCGGGTAGCAGCAGCATTGCATTCGAACCGTTGACCTCCTCTTGTTGCTCATTCGACGGTGCTGGTGGGGTTGAATCTCGAATTCGCGGTGCGGTCTCTTCGTCATCCGCTGCATCAACCCTGCCTTCTTTCCCTTCGTCCGACTTTTTCGGCCTCCCTCTTTTTCTCTTTGCTTTGGAGTCGATAGTCTCCCCCTCCTTTGACGAATTTGAGTTGCCGGTCTTCTTAGGACGCCCCCTGGGTCTCTTTGTCTCAGACAGAGCCGGCTTCGTTTGCGTTTCCACGTCAGCATCTTTTCCGCCCTCTATTCCTCCAGCTCCATTATCATCGCTTTGCACCGGGCAATTACCGTCTCCTGCAGTTCTCGGAATTTGCTGAGCAGCTTCACCACCCCGCAACTCATGTTTCGTATTCAGGCATGGTGGCAGGGATAAATTGGAACTGGGCGCCGGAGATGGACTCTGCTTCGAGAGCTTTGACTTCCGAGAGTTGGCTAAGCCGGGTGAGGTTGTCTCAATGGATAGAGCAGAATCAGGACGAGCTTTGCTTATGTTTGTTTTTGCCTCGCCAGATCTGATGCTGATATTACGCCGCGGTGGTGGTTGTGCTGGGGAGCCGTGCAGGCCAGGCTGGACTGCTGAATGATGCTCCTTTTGGCTGTCCGACCTGTTTGTTGGAGACGGCCCCATAACGGATGCATCATCCTCAAAAGGAAGAGTAGAAACCATGTCGTCAGAGGGTGGTTCCATACAAAGGGCGGCTTGCCCCCTCCTTGTCGCGCCTTGAGTCATACCCCGGCCCCAGAAACTGGGCTCATCTTCCTGACTTTGGTATCCTATATCCTCAAGTCGTCGGCGCACGCCCCGGGTAATCTTGGTTGTGGTATAGCTGCTATCCAGTCTCCTGAGGCGCTTAGGCTTTGCCATTTCCGGGCTACTTGGAACATCCCACGGACTCTTGTCGGCCCTCGTTACCGACTCTCGTTTCGTTGTTCGGACAAATCCCTCGTCAAACGATATGGCCTCTGCAGCCTCAGCTTCCTCCGGCAAGTTTCTCTTCAGCGCAATTGCAGCAATCCCCTCCTGCTTGGCCGCATCGTTTTGGTCTTCGAATATACCATTGAAAAAGCCGGGGCTCGTTGACATTGACGTTGACGGATGAGTGATGTTTTCAGATGGCACCTGAGCTTCGACGTCTTCATTTGGCGGTGACGGGCATGCCGAGGGATCAGACAGGGGAGAGCCTGCTTCAGATTCGTCTCCGTCAGAGTCTGCAATCACCGCTGGCGCCATGCTCTTATACATATAGAGGACTCGTGCTTATTTTCGTTCTATGTGTCTGGAAAATGTCGTTTCGTATCTGCTGTCAAGGTCAAATTCATACGCGTTCAAGGACAACAGCCAGGTGACGCGTGCGCACGTGACACATCAAACGACAACCGCAAGCGGGTCACAAGAGAGATTCAGCCAGTTTGACATTATTTGGGAGGAGATACGCCTCAGTCAAGAGAAAATCAGTCGTCAAGAAAGACATGCTACTGTTGAGTCACCTTTTGCAATAGACTCTCAATTTGCCCATAGATTGAATTGAATATTTTTTATCACCTTTGACAGCTAATTGTCACCAGATCTCAAGGGAAACACGAGAGCAAAGGGCTCTGTGGTCAGCCTGTTAGCCCACAGCTATTCACAAAACGCCATCATATTGTCAAAGTTAGGCAATTGAAATCAGTATTCCATTCTATTTCTTGGACATTGTCCGTAAATCAATCACCCCCACGTGAATCGATGCTCAATGCATCTAATGTTGAATGCTCGCCAAAAACCGCCCACCTAAAACATTTTCTTTGCCCTTAGTTTTTTTTACAAACTTTTCGGGATGCAGTCAAAAACACATCATTTTATCGCACCCCGTCCCATAAACGCCGATGTTGAGATCGTATCCGGCTCATTCTCAATTATAAAAACAAAAGAAATTCGTCACTAGGAGAAAACCCCGTCCAAACCATTGAGAACAGAACCATGTTCATACTCGCCTTGTCATACCCACCCGTGATGGCAAGTGAGATACCGTGATGAGTACATCACTTGGCGTACTTGGTGCGGTAATATTTGGCGCCATTGACCATGTTGACCAGAGCCTCCTTGGTCTCCTTCCACTGACGGGTCTTCAGGCCGCAGTCAGGGTCAATCCACAGCTGCTCAGGCTTGAGGAATTGAAGCATCTCCTCGATGCGATCACGGATCTCCTGCTCGCTGGGGACGCGAGGGGAGTGAATGTCGTAGACGCCAGGCCCGATGTGTCGGGGGTAGGCAGAGTCAACAAAGACACGGAGGAGCTTGGCATCAGACTTGCTGTTCTCGATCGACAGAACATCGGCGTCGAGGGCGGCAATCGCATGGAAGAAGTCTTGGAACTCAGAGTAGCAGAAGTGAGAGTGAATCTGAGTAGCGTCCTCGACGCCAGCGGTGGACAGCTTGAAAGCGTCCACGGCCCATTTGAGATAGGCATCACGCTCCTTGCCGGAACGAAGAGGAAGACCCTCACGCAGGGCAGGCTCATCAACCTGAATGACGTCAACACCAGCTTTCTCCAGGTCCACAACCTCGTCACGGAGGGCGAGGGCAAGCTGCTGAGCCTGAACGGACTGGTGAACATCGTCACGAGGGAAGGACCATCGCAAGCAAGTGACGGGGCCAGTGAGCATACCCTTCATGGGCTTGCTAGAGACGGAGACAGCGTATTTGGACTCCTTGACAGTCATGGGAGCAGGCCGGGAGATGTCTCCTACAATGATGGGGGGTCGTACGCAGCGAGAACCGTAACTCTGGACCCAGGCATGGGTGGTGAAAGCGTAGCCGTTCAGACGCTCGCCAAAGTACTGGACCATGTCGTTACGCTCGGGCTCGCCGTGGACGAAGACGTCGAGGCCAAGCTCCTCCTGAATCTTGACATTCTGCTTAATCTCCTCCTCAATAAACTTGTCGTATTGCTCCTCGCTGATCTCACCCTTGGTGAACTTGTTTCGCTGTACACGAATCTCAGAAGTCTGGGGGAATGATCCAATGGTGGTGGTGGGAAACAAAGGCAGGTTGAGCTTCTTCTGTTGGGCAGCGATACGAGTAGGGAACTCAGACTGACGGTCGTGGTCCTTCTGAGTGACCTTGGACTGACGGTCCTTGACCTTGGGATCATTTGTGCGTGAAGAGGTTGCGCGAGCTTGCAGGGACTTGGCGTTAGCCTCGAGCTGCCCACGGACGGAGGCAGGACCCTCGGTGACAGCTTTGGCAATGACGGCAATTTCAACAGCCTTCTCGGAGGCAAAAGAAAACCAGTCAGCAACCTCGGGGTCCAGCTTCTTCTCACTGGCAAGAGTGTGGGGAGTGTGGAGGAGAGAGCTGGAGGTAGCAACAATCACACGCTCCTTGCCAAGCTTCTGAATAGCGGTTTCCACGGTCTCAATAGCACGCTTGAAGTTGGTCTTCCAGATGTTACGGCCATCGACGACACCGGCAGACAGTATCGTCTTGGAACCGAGAGCTCCGGCAACGGTCTCGAGCTGCTCAGGATTGCGGACAAGGTCGACGTGGACGGCATAGATGTCCTTGGGAAGAAGATCCAGGTTGTGGACAATGTCACCGAAGTATGTGGTGAAGACAAGCTTGGGGATCTTGTCGCCTAGGCTAGCAAATTTCTCGTATGCAGGCTTAAAGGCAGCCTTGGTCTTGGCAGGGAGGTCGAAGACGAGAGTGGGTTCGTCTATCTGGACAGATTCGGCACCAGCCTCCTTGAGCTTCGTGAGAAGCTGCTCGTAGACGGGAAGGAGCTTGTTAAGCAGGTCGATAGGGTCTACTGACTGGCCACGGTCGGCTTTGCCGAGGTGGAGGAAGCTGACGGGTCCAACTAGGACGGGGCGAGTGTTGATACCAGCCTCCTTGGCCTCATTGAAGTCGTTCACAGCCTTGGGACTGTCGACCAGCTTGAAGGCCTGGTTATCTTGTAGAGTGGGCTTGACGTAGTGGTAGTTTGAGTCGAACCACTTGACCATTTCCAGGCTGGGAACATCAATGCCCCCCTTTTGGTGGCCACGACCCATGGCAAAGTACTGGTCAACAGCATCCAAGCCGTCCTTGGTGTAGCGTTCGGGAACAGCCTAGGCGTCTCAATTTAGTTGTGCCCTCGACAAGATGCGCAGCAATGTGGGTTACTTACTCCAAAGTCTTGAATATGGTGCAAGACCTGATCGTACAGGGCGAAATCATTGCTGGGAATTATGTCGACTCCGGCATCCTTTTGAATTTTCCAGTGGGCAAGACGCAGGCGCTTGGCCTCCGCAAGGAGATCAGCTTGAGAGATCTTGCCACTCCAGTCTAGAATCGCATACAATGGTTAGACAATTTCCTTCAATTCGTTCAGTTTCTAGAGTGGATAATTGTTTGCCATTACTCACAAGCTTCGGTGGCCTTCTTCAAGTCGCGGTTAACTCCCATGCGAGGGAAGCCGAGAATGGCGGATTGAACCATTTTGAGAATCGGCTCCTAGGGCAAGCGATGTGTAGGAGTGCGATGAAAAGAAATAAAAGGACTACGTCAGGTAGGAAGTCGAGTGATGGGTTAGCAAACACCAGACTGGAATTGGGCGGGTTTGATGATGGATAGGATGGTGACAGTGGGAGATGGTTTCCCAAAGACAGGGTTCCATACCAGATGATGTAGAGCCTCGTATGTCGCAGTGAATCGATCGGCAGGAGACGATCCTCTGTGAGATGGTGGATGAAAGAGAGGAAGAGGAGAAGGAGGAAATCGTAGAAGTGAAGAGGGGAAGAGGGATTGAAAAGTTGAAGAGCGAGAGGGGCAAAAATTCAAGGGGAGACCAAGGGAGTCGTGGTAGCGGGGAAGGGGCCCAGCCAGCACCAGCACCGCCAAAGCGGGGGAGGGTCAATCTTCTGAAGATCAATGAGAAGAAGGCAGCAGGGGGGGGGAGCCGCCTGGAAGCAAGGGGCTGGGGTAGGGTCTGGTACGTAGAGTACAGAGTAGAGGATGGCTGATTTCACGGCAGACCTCCCACAAAGCATCAAGTCTTGTCAGATGGCCTTTTCCTTTTTTTTTTTTTGTCCTTTTTTTCCTTTTTTTCCTTTTTTCCCTTTTTTTTTGTTGTTGCTCGCTCTCCAGAGTCCGTACGGAGTACACTGGGTTGCAGTCAGTCAGTCCAGTCAGCTTGCGCCACAGAAACACGAAACAAGCAAAAGCTAAAATGGAGGCTAGTGCCAACCTGCGTCCGTCCCCTGGAGCAAGTGCCCCTCCAAGCATTGACCCAGTCGACTGACCCCTCAAAAGCCGTGCCAGTGCCCCTCTGCTCAGTGCTGGTTGCTGTGAGGTGACGGTCTCAATGCTTACCAGCCGTGCTACTCTGTGCAGAGGCAAATTGCGCCATCGGGGCCTTTCCAGTCGTGCGATTGGCTCGTCACCCATTTTCTCGCTTTGCATTTAAGCCCTTGAACTCCGCCTCGGAGCATGTGTTAAGCCAGGCACTTATAGGATCCGGGGTCCGGAGTTTCTTATCGGTTGAGTGGCAGTCTACGGAGTAGGGACTCAGGAACCCCGTCAGAAGTACCAACTCGGAGGTGAGTTATGTCCGATTATTGAGGCGTCACAGGCTCTCTCAGCCAAACACTATTCGGGGATCACCATCCAATCCAAGCTCTGGTACAACCAAGAGAAAAGCCAGAATTTATTCTCGACTCGCCTGCGCCTGATCAAAAATGTCGGAAATATTTGGTTGATATGATATTCATGGAGCACCTCGTAGGCCGTACACTATCAAGGACTAGTATACCTGGTACTCCTTAGGCTTACTGTCCGTATGACGACCCAATTGCAGTCCAGTACGACAGAAGGCATTCATTGTCGGTGAAACCCGGAGACTCTGCTTTGGTGATACTGACTTCCTGATTATGCTCACTTGCGTTGATTGGCTTGGACTACCTACCAGGCAAGTGCCTACCCACCTACACTCCTACCTCCTACTTCCTAATAAAATGGCTCCTGGGGTAGTTTTGTCCAACTTGCACTAACACGTCCTCCGTAGCGGGAGCGAGCTTACCCTAGGTGAGGGGCAAGGCCCACTTTCGGAGCTGCAAGGCTGGTACGGTGGTACCTCAGCCCCACCAGATAGAGGAGAAATCCAAAACAGCACAAAGTAGAACTCGAAAGTCAAGGAGAAGAATACATAACAAGCTACCTTACCTAAGGTACCTAAGGTAGGTACCCTATTAAACAACACTTGAAACATATAATCCTTTGATCCGGCTCGGTCAAGTCTCTGCACTTTTTCAAATCACCTAGAAGATGGTATAATCAGGCGTGGTTGCCACGGTGTGCTACGTAGCAGTCAAATACTGTGACGACTTCAAGTGATTTCATTCTGACTGGTTGATAATCCTTTCAGGCACTCCGTACCTGCTATCTCTTCTTGAGCCCGAGACATCAACCCCCCCCTACCTGGTACGGGAGGTAGGAACATGTACTTAGAAGGCAAGCACAGGTACGCAAGAGGTAGCTATGCTCAGCACTTGAATGTTGCTTTGGAAATACCTCAACCTCTTGTCCTAGCCACTTGATCACGGAGCTCGTGAGAAGGCTGGGTTTCTCGGGCCACTCCTTCCGTCACTGGAGGCTCGTGGCATGAGACTTGGGAAGGAACGGTGCCTGGGTGTCGTCTCGAGCAGCCTCAGTGCTCCTTCTCGAGACCAAACCTTCCCATGTCTGCTTCGGAAGTCTGTTCACGCATGCAATGCCAGCCCAGGTGTTTTCGGACTCGACACCACCGGTGCAGAAAAGCTTCGGGATATTTGGCAGACGTCTTCAAGCGAGTTTCCCTCCCCGATTCCCACTGGAAGACCATGCGACGTTGCCGTCCCTAGAATGCATGTCCGTTGAAAATGCACGCTCTGTGGTGCTGCAGTTCTCGCAGTGGGCGACCCTTCAAAAAGTCAGACTTTAGGTTTACTTTGAGAAGTTCACGCGCTGCGCCTGTCGTGGATACTAGCAACCCCCAAAATGATGCATCAAGGCTCAAAAGCGAACAGATCTCACCCTTTGAGGGTCCTGTCGAACTGTGTCAATTCCGCGGAGCACACGTCGAAGTAAGCGACGTCGAGAGCTCCGTCTCAACCCCCGAAACCGGCGTTTTCAACGGAACCAAGGCCAAAATAATAAATCGCTTACCTCTCCAAAAGACGTCTAGACGGAATTCGAAAGTGTCCATTGGACACAGTGACGAAGAACTGACTAGGCGAGCTGAAGTGAGAAGGCTAAGACAAAAACGGATACAAGACGAGCTCGACAAGGACGACGACCATGGCTCCTCGGACAGAAACTCAAACCACAATGTCGGACGGCCTGCTGGTTGGTTTGACATAAGCTGCCCTTGCAATGGGCCTAGAGATACGATAGAGTTCACAGTCGAGGACTGTGATGTTGCATCTTTTGCAGCCTCATCAAACGCTTCCTCTCATGCGTACACATCTTCTCGCGAGGAGTGCTGCCCCTCAGAAGCGTCCTTCATACTTGCTCGCACAGCTCCGTCAAAGACACGATCCGAGGCTAGGAGGAAACAGCCCGTGGTTGGGCAAGTCAAAGGCCCATTGCGAGAAAGAAGATGCGTGTCTTTGATATCCTTGTCTCAACGTCCGTCAAGTTGTGAACCTAGCTCTTCTCGACTCGACAGGATTCTTGGATCAGACAATGACTTCAATATCCGACACGGATCGCACGCATGGGATGATCAGTCTTCTTTGGGAGTCTGGTTAATTGCACAAAGCTTCAAGTCAACTGGAAATTCTATCCGTCAAGAGCCAACCGACGTTGTGGACGATCTCCCGTTCAGTCAACGTTTGCTGGTGAGAGACAGGTTAAGTGGTGTGGATAGCATCATTGAGTCGTCGTTCTCTAAGCCAGATCGAGCCCAGGTACCCGGACCCGGTCTCCTCGCGTATGCAGAGAACAGGCAGGAAGGCATACGAGAAGGAGCTCCAACGGAACTGAACCATCCCTTGCCGCCCTCCCCCGAAGTTGAGGTAGGAAAGAATGCTCATTCCACACACAAGGCGGAAGAAAATAAAGGGTCTTCAAATTATCCCTCCACTTTGCCAAGCTTTGATTCAAGTCTAGCTGGGTCTGGAACCAATGGCTATGTTCTCACTCAGCAAGATTTGGATAACCTCGAATTGTCCCCAGTCGTCTGTGGGTTTTTCGTATCCCACATTTAAAGTTGAAAAGCTGATGGAAGAGCACAGGGAACGCAGATTTGGGCACATGGAAAGGAATGAGGCACTCGGAAGGCAGAAGCTCGTATACAACGGCCGAGGAACACTTGCAAACCCGCAAACCAGGTGGAAATGGGGGCTCAAAGGCCCCCAAGCCTGACGGCTCCCGAGACACACGCACAGCACATGACTCGGGTCTGTCTTGCGCCAACACCAGGCGTCGAACATTACCAGATCTCGACAAGCCTCTACCTTGTCTCACCAGATCTGGTGGCCTTGAAATGAAACTTGGAAGTCATCTGTGTCTGCCTCCTGAGCGGCCCAAGGGATCAACGCAAGGGACATCCACGCGCACATTACTCAGAGGAAAGATGGAAAAGTCTTTATCAAAACTCTCGAAAATTAACCCGATTAATAACGATAATGAAACGAGGATTGCAGCCTCGCCGTAAGACGGGAACCAAAAGTGGCTTAAGTGTTGATTGCGTAGTGTCGACAGCGCGTCGCGTTCGGCAGTTGCAGGGATTTCAGTTAAGATACATGGCATAGCATTGCATACGTTTTTATTCGAGATAGGAACGAACGTTGGAGGATAATATTGCAATCCGAATCAAAAGATGGAGCCTCATTGTCCGGGGCCTTTGCCATGGATTGCTGCAGATTGACTAGACTTGCATTTGGAGGCCAAAGGAATCAATCACTTGTACACAGTAGGGAATACGAGTAACCACCCATGTATTTGCGGGAATGCACTACAGACGTTAGATTTCTTCATCCATTGCAGATTTTCCAAAAGCTACAATCGACTTCTGTTATCGTCTTCATTTTAGGGAAAGCCCCTTATAAACACGGCGGACTCGTAGGACTGCAGGCCAGTTAGCCCACGCACACGCAGGGCTGCGAAAAAGGTCAGGGCAGGAAAACCTCTCGGCTCTTCATTTACATTATGCGGGCCAATGCAACAGTTTGAGACTCCCTACTTGAACTGTTTCCGTAACGCGTATAGACAGGGCGGCAATATTGACACCTTATTTCAGACAGCTACGCTCAAACCTAGCTTCGCGCTCCTTGCAAAATGGCTCTCGCTCGGCCTTTTGACGCAACTCGTCCTTTCTTTGTCGCAATGCTACGCAGAATTGCGACCGATCCCTCATGGCCTGGCCCTTCCACAAAAACACGAATGGAATAATGCTCATGGCAGCACTGAGTCCTCCCAGCACGGCACAGGCACCCGAGATGCCCAGTCTGTCGAACATGGGTTTGGTAGCCAGGGTCAAAACGACGGCCAGGATCGATCGGGAGGCAGAAGCCGCGGCGTTTGCTGAGGCGGCATAAATTTCGTACGCGTCGGTGAGATAATTCAGTAGAGTCATGAAGATCAGTTGGAAGCCCATGCCGAACGGTAACCCGGCAAGCATGGGAGCCATGAAGGATATGGAAGGACGCGAAGTGTATCCCAGCCAGAAGAGGGATACGACGAACAATGGGCCACCGATCGTGGCTAGCGGAACGCGGCGGTACTCGTCACTCCTTGTCCAAGAGGCGTTTCTGGCAGCTTCTCGGGCGACATAGCTATCCCAGCACCAGACGCAGGCCATGGAGAGGCAGGCTCCGGCGCCGATGGGAAGATAGCACAGCCCCGTGACGCCGGGCGATAAGTCGTACTGGCGGAGGAATATGATGGGGAAGGCTTGGAAAGACATGTAAAAGATTGCGTATACAAAGGCAAGGTACGCGCATGTTGCGGCGACAATGGGTTCGAAGAAGAGCATGCGCAGGGGCCGGGCGAGCACTTTGCTAACGAGCTGGTAGATATCGACGGCCCCGAGGTCATGGGCAGCAACGGCGTTGGGCGGGTGGCCCTTTTGACGGAGGCTGCGAGCCCTTTTGCTGAGAAGAACGGGGTGGTAGGTTTCGGGGAGGAAGAGGAGCATTAGAAAAGTAAGACCCGCGTAAATCAGAGCGATCCAGAAAGCCCATCGCCATCCAATGGTTGGAGATGAAAACCCGGAGACTATTGGGCCGAGAATGGGTCCAAAGACAGTGGTCTAATAGCAGTGTTAGTTCAGTCGAGGAAAAGGAAGTACGCTACAGGAAGAATAAGAACAAGTTCAAGGAGAACAATTGACACACAAAGTCAAATATGCAAAGGCAGGGGATGGCTGTACAAGTTGCTGAACATACCACCAAATATGCCGAATAAGCCTTTCCTCGGGTATGCGCATCGCCGTATATATCGGCCAGAAGACCAGCTGACATGGCAATCGGAGCACTGGCAAAGACGCCGCAGCATACGCGGAATCCTAGGAGCCATGACCAGGTCGGGGACAGGGCGCATGCCATAGTAAAGAGTGCAAAAACGGCAAAGGTTGCCGTTGTGAGGATTTTGCGACCGTACTGCTCACTCAACGGCGCCCAGATTACTGGACCAAAGACGTAACCGAGGAGAAAGATGGAGATGGGCAAGACTCGTTGCTCTGGAGATTTGTAGCCGAATTCGTCAATCATTTGCGGAATTGCCATGCAGGGGATGGCAGAGCCCATGGTTGAGTTTGTGACGAGCAAGCATGTCAAGGTGAAGATGTACGTCTTCTTTGCCTGACATGTCGATACTTGTCAGTAGGGCTTGGATAGATCAGGAAGAGGCAGGCTGAGCTCACGAAAGACCAGTTGTGCGGATTCTCCGGGTCGTCGATTTCCCAGTCGATGACGATGTAGGCTGCATCGCTCGAAGTCGCGGGCTGGATCGCAGCCAGAGGTTCTGAACTCTGTGCCTGGGTGATACAGCTGTTGTCCAGCGACGTTGGGCTGCCACCAGAACATGGGATACTACTCGATCTGCATCCAGCCTCCTTCTCATTTTCTTCTGTAGCTTATTCAGATCGCGCGGGGGAAACGGGAAAGAAACCTGCCGGCACCAAAGGGCACAGCGTGACCAGAGTCTTTGCTTACGGTTAGGCGGAACCATGATGTTGGCTGGTGTCTCGCGGGACTCAACTTGCAGTCATAATGCTCGAGAAAGGCGGCTCAGCACAATATCCGGCTGGCGTATCGAGTCACTTCCGTGACTTTGGGGGCATTGCCGCAAACTTTGTCGGCTTCTGCAAAGTGATGATGCTGAAGAGTGGCAGCATCTTCCAATCAAGCAAGGGCAAAAGATGAAAGAAAAGGGGAATGGAAAAGGAAAAGGAAAAGGAAAAAGGGGAGACGGCAAGAAAACGAAGGGGGTCTGTGTGACTGACTCCAAGAAAGACATGGAAGGAGCAATGACTTGCGTACGAGCAGGATACCGGTTTCTTGCACGTCATGATCATCATCGTTTCACCATCCTCACTTCTCCACATTGGCGTGCCAAGCAATCCCAAGCAATCCCAAGCAATCCCAGGTAAGCAAAATCTGCCTCGGCCGCAGACGGCAATCCGTTCTTCTGCTCGTGTTTGCTGCCAACTTGCTATGCTGCTGGCCTTTTCTCCGATTTTCCCTCTTCAACGACCTGGACGATCCCGGGGCTGGGCCGTTGGGTTACTCCGGGGTCCGTACTGCTGAACTCCGTTGACGGTAGCTTCACCAGGGGTAGCCTGGCTACCCCAGCTTGGTGAGACACAACCAACAAACGGCACCAACGAGCATCTCCCCAGGGGCCTGCCGACTCATTGCTCCAAATTTTGCTCCAACGTTGCTCGTAACCGTATGTGCGGCTCGCTGGGGTACAAATACAAGCGACTTTGTTAAGTGCCTCGTCAAAGACGGGGAAAATCGGCTGAGCCACCCCATTTCGCATCAACGCCGTTGCAAGCGTTATGTCTCAAGTTCCTTTGGCGGCAAGACAATTTCGGTCTTCTGTCTGATGATGCACGCTTAAATGCTTGGTATACACTATGCTTGGTGTGTAAACCGTCCTTTGCCAGGGGAAACCAAGTCCCGAGTCGGAGAAAACACGCAACATGCGACCTCAAAAAGGAACGATCGAAGGCGGCCATCAGCGGAGCAAGGTGCTGACTACATGTTTTAATCTTGTTCTTGCTACGCTTCTCCCTCTTCAGGTTTCGAGGTTGATTTGTTTCCCGAATCTAGCGTAAAGTTCAACTTTAAGTTGTTGCATCTCATCGCGCACTGTGCTCGCCGATTCCTCTAATTTTCTTGTCTCGTCGTCGATTCTCATCATGGCCTGTTCCAACATCTCTTGCGCCTCTTCCAGTGGAACGTGAAAGAAGGCATCGCCGACTTTGAATCTATTTGGCGCAAGGTCATTAGCTTGACAAGACAACAGACATGACCAGTTCCTCATGACGCACTGGATTTTCTCGTCTTCGTCGGCAAGTTCCAGCTCGGTTGACAAGTCGACTAGCTCTTCCTTTTCTTTCTGCAATTCCACCCCCAAGTCAGCCAAGTCAGCCAATGTCTCGATAAGTACTTGTTGGAGTCCATTGCCCGCCAGCGACCTTACATTCTTCAGCTTGAGCTCTTCCTCCATGGCGAGCTCTCTTTGGTGCAGACGACTGAATTTGTTGATCTTGTCCTGATCCTCTCTCCGGACCTCGACCTCTTCAGCTGCTTGCTCATCCTCTTTAGACAGCTTTTTGTGTGTCGGATCAGCAGCCCTAATCTCCCACACAAAGGTAAGAGGCTAAAGAGTTTAACCCACCATGCGACGTTGCATGATCGATGCCATCTTGGAAGCTGGGAAAGGGAACGCCGTGAGTTTCTCGAATAGTTGCAACGAGCGAGCGAATCGTGGTGATTGTCCGAAAACGACGGGTGGTGTCAATTACAGATGGTCGGTCATAGAGGATTAAAGGTGATGGGTGATGGTGATGGTGGGGTACTGTGCGTGCTAACAGTCTACAACACACCCCGCACTGCATCGCTCATTGTTCGCGACCCCTGGGCTGGCGCGCGCAAGCTACCTCCTACCTAAGGTACATACCTAAGGTACCTTATGTATCTACCTCATTTGATCAATCACCCCATCGCCGTCATGCCATTTACTCAGTAACCCCGACTTTAACAAACACCGCGATCATGGCGAAGGCTTATCCGAGAGCCACCGTGAAAAAGATTATCAAGGCGCATTCCAACATGAATGTTCAGAAGAATGCAGACGTCACAGTTTGTGCAATACGTGCCTCAGCAACCTTTCGATGCTAACCAACTTGACAACAGATCTTCCTGAACTATGTGCTTTTTATGGAAACGTAAGAAGACATCGCCGGTCCTCGTCACCATTCACAGAACTGGTGCTAACGCTGGCCATGTCGCTGGCCATGTCGCTGGCCATGTCGCTGGCCATGTCGCTGGCCATGTCGCTGGCCATGTCGCTAGACTTGTAAAGGAAGCTGCCATCTACGCAAAGCAGTCTGGTGAAAGGGGATTGACGGCGAGAAGCGTAAACAAGGTTACTCGGGTATGTGTTTAATCCGACTGCTTGCTGATTCCCATGATGCATCTATACTTATTTGCCCCGAGGACACGCTGGCCAAATTCAAGGGCTGAAGAGGTGTCCGCGGAAGCTGGTATGGGCCAACCAGTGTCGCGCCAGGATACGATTTCACCAAAATCCGATGACGCGCGTTCAGCCTTTGCTGATTCGAGGCCGCGGCTCTCGCGAACATGACCTACTACACCATAAGCTACAACCATAAGCAGACGGCAGCCCTATATGAACTGGCAAAGGATGCAATGCAACACCGCTTGGTTGATATGGCCACGTATCGGGTACTGCCTGGCGTCTTTGTGCTGCTTTGCTGTAGACATGCATGCAACTGACCAAATGGTAGAGAGGCATATGAATCGCGCGAGTGCTTTCCCGTCAAGCCTGCCTGAGGGGGGGGATATAGGTTTGTAAGGCAGACTGATGAGCGCATGCATGACGACCGACCTATTCTGGCTTGGAAATATGACACTTTCAACGCCACAGTCGTGTTTTAGGAACAATAGTAACAGTACGTAGCTAGACGGGGAGTAAAGGGGAAATAAAAAGGAAAAAGAACAAAAAGGAGTGGGGTGTGACTGTTAGCTCGACGATAGAAATTGACGTTGCTTGAGGGATGCCTGATTCGCAGCCATGATTCTGTTTGCTTCTAGAAGTGGACAGGACAGCTTAGGTGGCACAGCACGGCGCTGCACAGCTCCCCGTCAGAGATGGATATGTGCACGCTTTGGTGCGCGAGGCAAGGGGAGAGAGAGAGGGGACGGGACGACGGGGGGGAGGGGGGGGAGGAGAGGTCTGGTTTGATTTGCTTAGGCTCCAAAACCAAAACTAGTCCAGACGTGAAGGAACCTCCGCATCTCTCAACCTCCAGTCTCTCTCTGCCTCTGTGTGACCCAATCGATCTCGTTCGTGCACTGAAACATTATCCTCACTTCTCCCTACACCTCAATCTCCATCTTCAAATCCTTGCAAGACACTTGCAACAATAATTCCGCCAGAGACCTTCTTTTCCGACCTTCCTCTGTTGCAGCACACTGAGCACAGCAATCCCCGAAATGGCTGCACCTGCTACTCAATCCGCCCCCAAGGCCCCAAAGAAGAAGCTTGCCAGCGCTGTCGGCCGTGACAAATCGCCTGCTCCCAGCATTGGCTCTGGTGCTGCTGCCGACTCTCAAGATGAGGGCTTTGACAGCCCGTACATTAAGGAGCTGCAGAAGTATTCCCAATCCCCCCCCCCATCCTCTCGAGAGGAGCCCGGGTTTCGTGTGGCAGGTTGGCGCTGACAATCGGTTTGCTATGCAGAAACATACGCAATCTGAACAAGAAAATTGTAAGACCTGCTGAGCGACCGTCTTTTTCTCCCTCTGACTGATGCAAGAGTTTTTATGGGGGTTATGGGGTCCCAAGCTCACACTGGTCAAGCCAAAAAAACCCAAAGCTAATCCAACCTGATTGCAGGCGCATGCATCCAAGACCGACTTGCTTCTCAGTGAGCACGCTGGCAAGTCTCTCGAAGAGTTGGTTCTCTCCAGGGTTATCAATGCGGATCAGAAGGCCCAGATACAGAAGAAACCTGCCCTGCAGGCTCAGCTGGCTCAGACCGAGGAGCAGCTGGCACAATATCAGAAGGTGCACGAGCAGTATCGCTCGCGGGCTTTAGCCGACAAGGCCGAATGGGACAAGTCCCTGGATAAAGTGAAGGCGGACGCCGTCGCCAAAGCTCTGGCTGGGTTCCAGAAATCCTTGCAAGACAAGCTTCTCACCTTGTCGCAGTTCTTGCGACTTGCTGCCTACCGTCGCGAAGAGGCCAGTGACCCCGAATCGGACGAAAACCAGGCCATAGAGGGCGTGCTCTTTGCAATATACGCAGGCGATGAGAGCGCTGTCTCGTCCATGCTCAAATTGGTCGAGGGCACAGACGACAAGGTTTTGAGCGTTCCAGGAGAGCAGCTACAAACAAGCTGTAAGTTGTTTGGCTGGCATGCCACTGGGGTTCTTTTTTCGTTTTCTTCTCCATGTTTCCCGTATCCGCATTGACTCGTTTTGCAGATTCTGTTGTCAAGACCCTCGCCCAGGGATACAAAGTGGCTAGCCAAAATGACGACGCTCAGCCGGTCGAGGCAGAGGCAGACATTGGTGTAGCTGATTCTGCTCAGGCCCATGCCAGGGAGACCGAGGCTCCCTCGGAGACAGCTTCTGCGCATAGCGGGCAGGAAACTCCCCAAGTCACCAGCAACGGATTCGCGAATGCCGGTGTCGCGGGTGACACTGCCAATGCCGCAGGGGATGCACAATGGGATGCGGAGAACAGTCTTTCAGCCTCACAGGAGTGGGTTGACGTAAAAGTACCACAGGACCCTTGCGAGAACGAGACTGTCTCAAACGATACGCCTGCCGCCGATGCGAATCCGCAGTCCTGGGCTGATGAGCAACCCGAGGCCAGCAAATCCGTATGGCAGATTCCCTCACACTCCTTTGACAGCATGGCTGAAAGGGCCGGAAGCTAACACGCCGTAACAGTCAACTTTGGCGGATTCCAACGAGGGTTTCCACCAGGTGCAGCGCAACAAGATCCGCCAAGACCGCGATGGGAACGGCAACTGGCGGGGCCGCGGACGAGGCGAGCATCGTGGCCGCGGTGGCCACCGAGGAGATGGTCGCGGCCGTGGAAGAGGCCGGGGTAGTATGCCTTCCAGACCTCGTCGACAGGAAGAGGCATAAGACGGGATGCCCCGAGATGTCATCAATCCATCGGCCATGTTTTGAATCTTGTTGATTCTTTGCCATTTATCTTTTTTTTGCTTTGATTTTGCCTTTTGGTCTTTGTTTGACTAGACGGAGAAACTTGTACATCATGTCGATGCGGCGTTGGGTGGAATTTTCTTGTCGGTACGGAAGAACAAAACAAAAATCTATCGAAACTGCATTGCATTGCATGGCATGGCATGGCATGGCTAGAACTTTTGGGATGTTTTTTTTCTCTTTTTTTTTTTTTTTTTTTTTTTTTTTTTTTTTTTTTTTTTTTTGGTTTTTTTTTTCTTTGGCCTCGCTAGGCTCACATCAGGCTCAGGCTGGCTTTGCGATGAGGAGCTGCAGGTGTGGAGTTGGGTTAGAGCCAGTGAAGGCAGGAGACTTGTAGCAACAGCAGACAAAGCGTATGAAAATAGCACGACGCCAATGACGACGACGACGATGATAATGATAGGCAGCCCACGTGCTGCTTATTTTATACTGTGCTGATTTTGTGCCAACTATAGTACAATCGCCGCCCATTCTTATATTAAGGTATATTTTAGAGGCATCTCTCGGGTCTTGGAATATGGTATGGAGGTTTAAACCGCGACGACTTGGGGCGAGGCTGTCTTGTCCGCTATATAATAGCCGCAGAGTCGTGCCGTGCCTTCCCTCGGCTATCAGAACGGCTGAGAGTGCAAAGGGTACGGACCCATAGTACACACTGTAGTACACACACTGTATCAAAAAAGATGTCGAGAGGTACTTACCTTAGGTACCTAACCTAAGGTAGATACCGTATCTGAGGTAGCCAGGCATCTAGTAGGTACCTAGGTACTTCAAATATGCCTTGCACGAGATACTGTACGGAGTACAGCCAACGCCTTTCCAAACTTTGACTTGAACAAACTTTTGCGGTCGGTGAGGACGGGCGCGCGGGTTGAAATTTGGAAATGTCCATGGCAGTGGATGTGGGGTTATGTGCTTGTAACGTACAGCTGAAGATCAGTATTCGTACGGAGTACTCGGTACTTGGTACGCGGGGGTACGTACGGTGTTGCAAGTTGTCCTCAACCGCTGACTCACGGTTCGGTATACACGGTCAAATCATCTGGACAGAGGCCACATCAACCTTTTTGTTCCTCTGCTTAGCCATATACGGATTGGCCATACATTTTTTTTTTTAAGCTCACTTTTTTTGCCCTCTTTTTATTTTTAAATATTTTTTTTTTTTAAATCTCCCTCCCGCTGTCCGCCATCATCCCCATTGCACTTGCTACACGCCAGTTGTTAGCGGTGCTCGTTGCCCGCCAGCAAGAAAAAGCAAAGGGGAAATTAAAATAAAATAAACCTCGCCGTTGTGCCGTTCATAGATGCGGTGACTGACCGAAGCAGACAGTGCCACAACCAGCCAACATGGCCAAGTCATGGCTGTCGCCGCCATTGATTATGCTCCTCGGAGCCTTCTTCCTCTTCTCCACCAGTGTCATTGCCGGTGCGGCTGTGCTCGGCGTCGATTTGGGAACAGAGTACATCAAAGCCGCGCTCGTCAAGCCAGGAATCCCTCTCGAAATCGTCCTCACAAAGGATTCGCGGCGGAAAGAAACGTCGGCCGTCGCCTTCAAGCCCTCCAAGGGCGGTCCTAAAGCGGGTCAGTACCCCGAGCGCTTGTATGGCGCAGATGCCATGGCGATTGCGGCACGGTTTCCCGATGAAGTCTACCCGAACCTCAAGACGCTCCTCGGCCTCCCCGTCGGCGACGCCTCTGTTCAAGAATACGCTGCCCGCCACCCTGCGCTGCGGTTACAGGCGCATGCGGTTCGCGGCTCCGCCGCCTTCAAGACTAGCACCTTGACCCCGGACCAAGATGCCTGGATGGTCGAGGAGCTGCTGGCCATGGAGCTTCAGAGCGTGCAGAAGAATGCCGAGGCTGCTGCCGGTGACGGCACCTCGGTGCGATCTATTGTCCTCACCGTCCCGCCCTTCTACACCATTGAAGAGAAGCGAGCAGTGCAGCTGGCAGCCGACTTGGCTGGTCTCAAGGTTCTGAGCCTGCTCAGCGACGGTCTGGCCGTTGGCTTGAACTACGCCACCAGCCGACAGTTCCCCAACATCAATCAGGGCGAAAGGCCCGAGCACCATCTCGTCTTCGACATGGGTGCTGGTTCGGCAAGCGCCTCGGTCCTGCGGTTTCAGAGCCGTACCGTCAAGGACGTTGGAAAGCTCAACAAGACGGTTCAGGAGGTACAGGTGCTTGGCAGTGGCTGGGATAGGACTCTGGGGGGCGATTCTCTCAACTACCTGATCATGGACGACATGGTCTCGCAGTTTGTAGAGTCCAAGGGAGCCAAGAAGATGTCAGCCACCGCCAAGGACGTCAAGGCCCACGGCCGAGCCATGGCGACGATCGCCAAGGAAGCCGAGCGGCTGCGGCACGTCCTGAGCGCCAACCAGAACACCCAGGCTAGCTTCGAGGGGCTCTACCAGGACGTTGACTTCAAGTACAAGGTTACGCGAGCCGACTTCGAGGCCATGGCCGAGACCCACGCCGCGCGAATCGGCGCCGTCATCAACGAAGCGGTCAAGGCGTCTGGTCTGGGGCTCAGCGACCTCACTTCTATAATCCTGCACGGCGGAGCCACTCGGACGCCGTTTGTGCACAAAGCCCTCGAGAAGGCCGCGGGCTCTGCCGACAAGATTCGATCCAACGTAAACGCTGACGAGGCCGCCGTCTTTGGCGCCGGCTTCCGGGCCGCCGACCTCAGCCCCAGCTTCCGCGTCAAAGAGATTCGAATCTCCGAGGGGCCCATGTACGCCTCGGGCTTGAAGCGGGACAACGCCAAGAAGCCGCAGCGACAGCGCCTCTGGACCGCCAACTCTCATCTCGGCGGCGCTCCCAAGGAGCTGACGTTCCACGACACCAAGGACTTTGCTCTCACCTTCTACCAGCAAGTCGGCTCCCAGGACAGGGAGACGGCCTCTTTGCTGACCAAGAATCTCACCGCAACCGTGGCAGCCATGAAGGAAAAGTACCCGTCCTGCGTCGATTCCGGCATCGTCCTCAAGCTCGGGGTGAGGCTGAGTGCCGAAAATGGAGAAGTCCAAGTGCCGAGGGCGGCAGTCGAGTGCGAGGCCGAGGTGACGGTCAAGGAGCGGTTCGTGGATGGGGTCAAGAACCTGTTTGGCTTCGGCAGCAAGAAGGATCAGCAGCAGCAGCAGCCCCTCAACGGCGACAAGGCAAAGGTCGAGCCGGCCAAGCGCCAAGGGTCCGAGGAGGCCGTCAAGCGAGACAGCAACAAGGCAGCCACGGCAAGCGCCTCTTCCGCGCCCAACGACAAATCCGGCGCCTCTTCCGGCTCCTCCACCGAGGAGGGGGATGAGGAGGAAGGGAACGAGGAGGGGGAGGAGAAGGAGGTCAAGAAGAAGCAAATCGTCGAGATGCCGGTGGAGATCACCTTGGACAAGGCCGGCGTGCCCAAGCTCTCCAAGGCCGAGCTGACCAAGGTCAAGGATCGGCTCCAGGCGTTCGCTTCGTCCGACAAGGCCAGGCTGCAGCGCGAGGAGGCCCTCAACCAACTAGAGGGATACACGTACAAGGTGCGGGATCTCCTCGAGGGAGACGCCTTCATCGCCGCGTCCACGGAAAAGGAGCGCACCACGCTGGCCGCAAAAGCCAGCGAGACCAGCGACTGGCTCTACGAAGAGGGCTCCGACGCCACCACCGAGGTCCTCCGAGCGAAGCTCAAGGCCCTCCAGGACATCGTCAACCCCGTCCAGAGCAGGATCGAGGAGGCGCAAGCCCGTCCCGCCAAGCTCGCCTCCCTGCGGGAAGTGCTCGAGCGCACGGGCGACTACATTGACAGCATGCACAAGCAAATAGCAGAGTACGAGCAGTGGCAAGCCACCGCCCCCGCCGCCGGCCCGGACGCAACCCCGCCGGCGCCGTCTGCCGCGGCAGAATTGCCCGACGACGCGAACCGTCCAAAGGACGACGCCAGCAGCACCAAGGACGAAGTCGAGGCTGAGGCCGACGCCGACGCCGACGCCGACGCTGAGGCCGAGGCCAGCAGCCCCGTGCCCCCGCCCCCCCTGTTCTCAGAGGAAGAGCTCGCGGAGCTGGAATCCCTCCGCAAGACGACACAAGACTGGCTGCAGGAAATGGAGCCCAAGCAGAACAAGCTCTCCAAGACGGACGACCCCGTCCTCCTCGTCAAGGACATCTCGGACAAGATCCGCAAGCTCGACCAGGTCAGCATGGACATGGCCCTCCGGGCCGTGCGCAACATGGACAGCAAGACCAAGCGGGCAGCCAGAAAGCTGGCCAAGGCCAAGGGCCAGGACGGCGACGAGCCCGTCCGGGGCGACCGCTTCTCGCCAGAGCAGTTTGAGCAGCTGCTGAAAAAGTTCAAGACCATGGACAAGGACAAGGACAAGTTCAAGGACAAGTTTAAGGACAAGTTCAAGGACAAGTTCAAGGATAAGACCATGGACAAGGACAAGGACAAGTTCAAGGACAAGTTCAAGGATAAGACCATGGACAAGGACAAGGACAAGTTCAAGGATAAGACCAAGGACAAGGCCAGGGACAAGGCCAAGGACACGGCCAAGGACACGGCCAAGGACACGGCCAAGGACAAGACCAAGGACAAGCCCAAGGACAAGACCAAGGACAGGGCCAGGGACAGGGCCAGGGCTAGGAACAAGGCCAAGGAAAAGACCAAGGACCAGGGCAAGGGCAAGGACAAGGCCAAGCAGGGTCAGGAGGACGCGGCCGAGAAGCCCAAAAGCCATGACGAGCTGTGATTGCGGCGTTGAAAACAAGAAACTTCCGCTGGGGAGGACAAGACGACGACAGGTTTGGAGCAAGTGTGTACTGTATATATGTACCAAAACGGAAAACGGAAGAGTTACGAATAGAGGCCAATGTGAGTGATTCTTTTGCAGCGCGCGACCGCAGGGCCCTATCACGAGGACGAGGGGCTTGCACGAAGCGCGTCGTGCAAGTTGCCGGGCGGGGTGGCACTCGAGTCGATTGATTGTTGGATTTATTTGGTCGACTCGTCGCTGACCAGGACGGAATGAAGAGGCAAAAATAAGGAGAAATCGTCAGACACGGTCCATGTAGCAAAGTAGACGGGGATGAAGACGCAAAAAAAAAAGCGACAGATGGATCGGTCAGACAGAGCCATATAGCAAAGTAGACAGAATAAAGACGGGGGGGGGGAAAGGGAGGAGGAAATAGGAGAAACATCTCAGACAGTCTAAAGACGGCATCTGCTCGAGTCTTCAAATCCGGGCATGTCGCACCTGCGGCACCGCAGCCCCTGAAAAAGCTAAAAGAGAATACATGAAACCAGAGCAAACAAAGCCCAAAAAAAAAAAGAAAGGAAAAAAAAAAGAGGTCTCTACGCATCGTGGAGCAGCTTGTTGGCCAAGCCAATCCTGTTGCCCTCGACATCAAACGCCACAAACACGGCCTTGAGCATCACGTCCCCCAAAACCGTCACGTTCATGTCCACGGCGCTCTGCATGCCGCCCCAGCAAAACGAGGAATCGCCCTCCACCGGGCCGTAGTTGAGATACGGGCCCGGGATGCGGATGACGTGCTCCGTCCTGGGGAGCTTGAACAGCAGGTCGGGCAGGGCTGGGGCTCCTTGACACGGGAACATGTAGGTGCCCGACAGCATGAAGGGC
Source organism: Ustilaginoidea virens (assembly GCF_000687475.1). Classification (NCBI taxonomy): domain Eukaryota; kingdom Fungi; phylum Ascomycota; class Sordariomycetes; order Hypocreales; family Clavicipitaceae; genus Ustilaginoidea; species Ustilaginoidea virens. Next base: position 3,601,076 of record NC_057316.1, read on the forward strand.
GCGGTTCGCGCGCCGGGAACGGACATCCAGTACCTGCTGGCCAGGGCGTCGGGCAGGAACAAGAGCGACGTTCCCGTGTCCACCGTCGCCTGGAACCGGTGGTACATCCACGTGGGGTGCGCGCCGCGCCATGCCGTCAGCTCGAGCTGGATATCCCAGTGCGGGCTGTCCGGACTGGAGGCCAGCCACGTCATTTCCCCCGAGGCCACGGAGTCGTTGATGTATCCAAAGGTGAAGCGGCTAGAGGCGTTCCTCCGTAGGTCGACCGTGAAGACGGGCTTTTTCAACCGCGGCCACAGGATGGACAGAAAGGACGGCGACGGCGGCATGATGTTGTTGGGGAGCCGCTTTGCCAGGCCCATGATGCCGCTGATGCCGGCTTCCGTCTCGAAGCGCGGCGCCATGATTTGCGCAGACTCGATGGTGGCGTTGTGAAGCTGGAAGCCGCCCAGGCGAATGGTGTCGCGGTACACGATGCCCGTCGCAGCTGTTCCATCCACTTTCCACGCAAGTTGCGAGTCAGTTACGCCGTGGCACTTTTCTCCGTTTCTTTCTGCTTCTCACTTTCTTGTCTCTTTTCTCTCTCTCTCTCTTTTTTTTTCCTCTTTTTTTTTAAATTTGTTTCAGGGGGTTAATGTGGTCTCACAGTATTCCACACTCCACACAGCCTCGTCCAACCGTTCCGCAGTCTTGGACAACTCCGGTTTGTATTTCGGCGCCCATGGACCCTTGCTGTTGACCCGGTAAACCGTATCGGTGGATTGGACCCAACTGGGAACATTGTCAGTGTTTGCCCTATGAACTTCTCTCCAACAGGGGGGAAAACGGGTGCGTGCGTGGGTGCGTGCGTGTGTCTCAACATACACGTCTGAAGAGCCGGTATCCAAAATCAACTTTAACTTTTGAGGCGGCGTTCCGATCTCGACTTCCGTGATGTAGGCCTCATCGTTTATCATGGGGTTCGCATATACCGTGCCCTCTGGGGAGAGAAAAAGCTCAGCAGCAAAGGTCAACGCCGGTTCCTGGACCGTATCTTGTCTCGATTCTCTACCTAAGGGATGCATACCTCCCTCAGCAAGGGCAGCAAAGCTTGCCCCCCTCGCCACCTCGTTTCCCCATCGATTATGGGCGGCCAGCCAGTCGCTTGCAAAGTTGCGGCCCTTGCCGTGATTTTTGGGCCGAGCGTCCAGGGAAAACGAGAGCTGCGGCACCGCAAGGCTCGCTGTGGCGAAAACGGCTGCCAAGAGACAAAACGTCTGCTGAATTCGCAGCATGGCAATGGTGACGGATGACGACTTTCCAGTTGGGGCCTCCTTTTTGCTTCGAAACTGAGCACGAAACTGAGCAAAGAAAGGGAATTTTTTTGCAGACAAGGTGGCCGGGGGGCGTTGGGAGTTGTTTTCTTTTCCCACCAAAAGAGTCTGGTGGCAGCTGCCGCCCAGCTGTCAGTACATCAATCACCCCGACTTTCACTTCCCGTCCCATCTGTCCAACGTCGCCTTTGTTCTGAAAAAGGAGGACGTCTGCAGACGCTCGGTGGCCTTCGCACTCTGTCGAGGACAAGACTTGCATCTCGTGCTGTGCTTCTGTGCCTTGTCGTACATGGTTTGGCACGCCAGGGTTGTCGATAGGTCAATAGGGGGAAGGCTTCAACTCGCGCTGCCACAGGGATCGATCCAGCCGGGTCCTTTTGAGGGATGGAATGGGATGGGATGCTCATGCAATTTGCCTATCAGTTGAGCATTAGCTGCCGATCCGAATTTCATTACACATTACACGTACTGTGTCACGCAATGCCATGTGGCAGCTATAGCTACTCGCGTTTCGCGGCATAATACAACAAGCCGCGGCTACTCGCACGCCAAGAAAGGTGCAGGCAGAACTGACCGATTGAAGCACCTAGCAGTTCATCAGCCACCTGCTGGTATCAATCATTGCCTGGCTGTCGCCAAAGGGAGAGCAGCTCTGCCTTGCCTGGATTACCGCCTCGAAGCTTTGCATCAGCACCGCAGACCTAGGGCCACACGATGCAGAAAACCCCAACGAGGCAAAAGGGGGGAGGGGGGTGGAAAACAAGCAAAGCAAAGAGAAATCGTCCGAGTGGCATTTCCATCATGACGGAACAGGTAGAGGTTGAACTGCGCTCGTGATTCTGATGGCGATATATACAAGTCTCACAAGTTCTCGACAGCCACAGTCATCGGTCAAGCCGAAAGCTCAAGTGTTTTCGCCCGTCCCTTCTGCCACCATCAGCAGTTTACCCACCTGCATCAGCTCCTCCGCATCTCCCCCAGCCCGTGAACCATGCTCCGAAATGCCGGCATAAAAGAGTAATTACATTTCCCAAAGTACATATTAAGACGAGTTGTTTTGATCGTGGTTGTTCACGCGGTTGCAGCCCATAAAAAAAAAAACGGCCGAGACTGACCAGCGGGGCGGGCAAACTGCGATGAAGAGAAGAAATAGAAGAAAGGTTGAACACTGTGGAAACCGTAACAAAGGTTGTCTCGGAGCTGGTAATATCGCATGTATGACTTGGTTCCGTGATGCCGTAAAAAAGAGATAACGCCAAAGGTCGTTTCGTCTGAAAGGGAGTGACGGCGATGACTAAATTGGTCGAGGATAAATGTCATGGTAATCACACGTCCGTGTTGTCCCTGACCATGCAGTAAAGTCGAAATTGCCGTGCCTCGTTGGGTTCCGGTGCGGAGATGAAATGAGAGAAGACATCCTTCGAGGGAAGGCTGCGCAATAGTTTGTATGTAAACATCAGATGAATTGCCTCCGGTTTGCGAAATTCGCGGTAGTTGGCAAAAAAAAAAAATTACCCCCACAACCAAAGTCTGCTTCAGCTGCTCTGCTTCAGCTGCTGGCTCCATTGACAACGAAAGGACACGGGTTGAGAAACGTCCTTCTTTACTGCTCCGCATCACCGTCTATCGTTCATGAGGCAAATAGGGGGCAAAGACACATCAAGTTAGCGAGACGAGTCGGCCAAGTCAGCGTTGGGGTCACGAGATTTCAATCACCTTCGCTGGCTCCAGGAGTTGGGGGCATGTTGCCGGAACTTGGTGCCTGTTGAATGGGGCGGGCAGTGCCTGGTCGTGACTTGTTGTTGTTGTTGTTCTCGTCCTTGGATGGCGATGGGACTTTGGGTGCTTGGAGTCCCTGAGCGGGCTGACCACCCCTGCTGCGACGGAGACGATCCTCCATCTCTCGAATGCGGGCCTCGAGGTCAGCGAGCTCTTGGTTGTTTCTGCCAACAATTTGGCGTCTAGATTGTGTCCCGGGGGGAAGGGTGGGGTGGAGGAGGGAGGAGTCAGCAATCGCAGTCGCGGGAGCGGATAAGTCGGTGGTGATTGGTGCCAGCAATAGGTTGCTTGCATCAGACCAACCTCTCGTCAACTTTTTGGTCGAGATCAGAAACCGATTCTTCGATGCGGAAAACCTCCATCAGCTCTTGGGAGAAGGAGCGTGCAATAGTTCTGGAGCAGCAAGGCATTCGGCGTTAGCGACATGTCATGTCATCCAGGCGTATGCACTAGTATTAGACGTCCACCCAAAAGGTGAAAGAAAGAATAATGATTATGAAATAAAAGAACCAAAAAAAAAAAAAAAAAAAAAAAAAAAAAAAAAAAAGGAGGAAAATGGATCAAGAATCAAGAATCAAGAAGGAAACAAGGACACGTACGACAAAGGTCGACGTCCATTGGGGACCCAGTCGCCGTCGAGCTCAGCATCAGCCATTGCGGTGATTGTGTGGTTGGTTGGCCGTGTTTTCTTCTCGACGGTGGAGGGATCAATGTATACTGCGGCTGTAGCGGTGAGCTAAGTAATGCAAAGGCAGTGGGCACAGGCGCGCCAACGCTGGGGATAATAAGCAGGCACAAGAGTGAAGCTTGGCGTGGGCACAAGGAGGCGAGGGGATATAAGATTTTGGCGAAGGTGGAAGCGAGGAAGAAGGAGGTTGGACGAAGAAGGGACTGACTGGGCTGGCTGGCTGGCGGGGACGGGGTTGCTGGGCTGGACAGGAGTGAAGCCCCCAACGCCAGCCGTTGAACCAGCAGCAGAACAGATGGCAGGACAGATTGAGAGAGACCGGGACCGCCTCGGTATGTACCTTGGGTAGGTACATGTCTGGGTAGGTACCTAGGTACCTACCTACCTACCTACCTTATGTAACCTAATGTAATAATAAAACTACGGAGTACTAGATCAGACTTATTTATTTGACGGCACCAAGCCGGAGGCGAGCACGGAGAGCTCCGTAGGCAGGCTGCTTGCCCAAGCTGTCCGGGGCTGTCCAGGGCGCTAGACTGTGACCGTCAGGGAGGCCAAGACCCTGAAATGAGTGAGGCCAGGCACGTCCATTCTGGTTCCTCCGCGGCAGTCGGGCAGCATTCAGGCGCGGCACGACCACCAGACGTAGACGTGCCAGTGCCGCCTGAAAAGTTGGCGCCATCGCCATCGCCATCCTCCGTCCTCAGTCCCCCATCCCTGGGCATCTAGGCCGCGCACCGTACCCATGTGTAGCTGCGTTTCTCCCTGAAAGCCCAAGAGCGTGGGCGAGTCGACGTCTTTTTGAGGGGCAACAGCTGGCTAACTTCCGAGGGAAGGGGGGAGGGGAGGGAAGGGGACGGGGGGTACAGAGTAGCACGACTAACCAGAGTCAAAGGGGGGTGCGCGTAGACCGGGTCTTGGCGGGGCGGGAGGGAAGGGGGAAGGGGGGGTTCCTGGAGATGCCATGGCATGCCGCCAAAAGGGGATAGAGCAATGAGCTGCAGAAATGTTACCGCAACAGGTCCCCTGATGCATTTGGGAGGTCCAAATCTGGTCCAACGTATGTACTACGTATAGGTCTGGTATGTAAGCAGCTAGGAGCGCAGAAGGTGGCGATCGACAGACAAGTGCAGCGCAGCTGGCGGACCCAGCTGGCAGGGCGCAGGTGCACCACAAGAATACCGAACCCTTGGCCGCGTTGCGTTCGCCGCAGCCGAGACAAGTACATACGGAGTACATAGTAGTAGTCCATGGCCACTCTTACGTCAACCCGCCACGCAGAGCCATCTTCCATTCGGTAAATCATCCAACGTTGACCTTTATGACGCCCTTTCTGCTTGGTTTCCTTTCCTTTCCCTGCACCAGCCACAAAGGCCCCCAGTCCGTACGGCGGAGGCAAGTTCTAATGGCCACATGCAGCGTCTGGTAATTTCATGTTGATCCCAGTGCCACCGCCCCCCTGCCCCTGGACCTATTGACATCCGATGCCAGCCAGCTCAGCTGCGTTCCTTCTATCCCTTTGGCAGTGTTAAGGTGCAGCTTTTGTATCGGACCCACTCTTTGCTAAGTACCTACTAGGTACCCTCTTGGCAACTGGCCTAGTCACCAAACCTTTATCACTGAAATCCTTATACTAGGAATTCTGGCATTTCTAATAGAGCCAATAAGTAACATCTTAAGAGTTAGTGATAACGCCTTTTCTATCTGCCTTTATTACTGCTAAATTGACAGCTTAATATAGTGGGAATAGCCTCACAGCGCTATGTGCCGGGCCTACAGGTGCGATAAGTGCGATGTAGCTCTTTGTAAGGAGTACGTAAATAGAGCGGGAAGGGTTTTCGAACACACCGGGAACGCTAAGCCTAAAAGAGAACTTGTACCTTTACACATATTTTCTATGAGTAATAACGTGCCGCATTTTTCTTCCTTCCTGCTACTCCATACACATGTCTCCTTTCTACACCACCATACACATTATCACGACTTTTGCCTACATAATGGCTTTAGAAGCAACCCCGACGCCCTATGTTATCCCTTTATCTGATATTAAATATGGATATTATATATCACAAGATGCAATTACTGCGATTCAGGACCATTAACGTCTTAAGGGCTTTGCATGCACTATTGGCAGTAAAAAACGCAATCCTCATACGACTTTAGTGGTAAATATCACGATGCAATGCCGCCAAAGTCGTCATTATCGCCAATAGGCATAAAGTAGAGGCATTGACAATACTTCGCCGCATAGGACTAATTGCCCCTTAGTAGCAGGAAGGAAGAAAAATGCGGTACGTCACTACTCATAGAAAATATATGCAAAGGTACAAGCTCTCTTTTAGGCTTAGCGTTACCGGTGTATTCGAAAACCCTTCCCGCTCTGTTTACGTGCTCCTTTGTAAGTCTGGAAATTGCTGGTACTTATACCCTTATACTATTTACTAGTCTGCCAATGTGGGGTTCCCTTTAAACTACGGCTTTCTATTGGCTTAAACCCTGGTCCGTTTCAAAAGCTGCACCTTAATACAGTCAAAGGGATCCATCATTCATATAGCATTCATTTTTTTTTTTTTTTTTTTTTTTTTTTTTTTTAGAAAAAAACGTCTTTTATTCTGCTCCCTCCAACTGAGCAATCAAACGATAATCTACGTCTGATGCATTAACCCAGACTCCCTTTCCAACCACCGAGGTAGAAAGAGTTGCGATTGGTGCACGCCGTAGTCGTACGGCAAGCAAGCATGTTGGTTGTGAGCAGCCCTCCCTCTAATATCTATAATCGATCCATCGCGCAGGATCGATTCCTTTCGCGCGCACCTCCCCATATCTCCCATTTCACGCGTACCGCGGTCTTCTAGTGTCCAAAAAGAGATCTCGCCTGTGCATGCCGTTTGCCTCGCCGCCGGTCCCATCAGCTCACAAATTCCCCCGTCAAAGGGAAAGGGAGCGTCCCTTGCCCCTCATTTTTCCACCTACGATGCCCAGTCCGAATATCCAGGGCATCGTTTCAAAGACATGGCGCTCCGCCGTGTCCCATGTTGAAACTAGGTCGTATACGGGCAGCCCATGAAATCCAACTTTTAAACAGACATCTCCTTTCCAAAAAGAAAAAAAGAAGAAAAAAAAAAAGGGGGGGGAGGGGGGGACCGGGGGGAGAATCGAAAAAGGGAAAAGAAAAGAACAAAAACATCATGCTCCGGGTCGACCTTGCGGCGTTGTGTTATACAAAATTGCTCAAATCCGTGTCATGGCATATGGCTCCCCCTCCCTCAAGCAAAGCAGATGTTGGCTTCTCCCTCACCCCTCAAACACGGATAATCTCCGATTGGGTGCTTCGACTTGATTCAAGGGTGAGTGAGAATCATCGCGGTCGGCAGGTTTTCGTTGCCATCAAAGACGGCACACCAGTTCTTTCTGCAGCTTTTATCGGTTCCAACTGCCTCGAGGCAAAATCAAATCACCTATTCGGCTAGCGGCCACTTGACAGGGCCGCTGCAGTCGCCTTGCTTGTCGATCCATGCCTTGATTCTCTCGACATTCCAGCCACTCAGGAACCTTTTAAACTCTTCGTTCTCTTTGGCCGAGGGCTTGCCGTGCTTCAACTTGCGCGACGTGCGACAGATGTAGTTTTGGTAGCGGAACTGGAGGCAATCATCTATGCTCTGGCAAGCCTTCTTGCAGTCCTCGAAACTCTTGTGCGCCTGAGCCTCCTCGTTGCTGAGGCCATCCTTCTTGGCTCGATTAATCTCCCATTCGTCGTACTTTGCCATGGAAGTATTCAGGTACACCGTGTCATCGCTAAGGTTGTCCCAGTCTGCTCGATCTTCCAAAAGGTGTGGCTCCATGAATTTGTGGTACAGGTCCTTGATTCGGAGAGGCTGGGCAAACTTGCGCTCTTTTTCAAAGGCATACAAGTCGGAGATGTCCTGAGCTACTACGTGGTGCATGGTCGAGATGGGGTGGCACCATCCGTCCTCGGCATACGGTAAAGTATGTGGCTTCTCGCCATTGATGGTTGGCCACTGATTCCCCCCCCCCCCGGGTTAGCATGGATGCTCTCTCGAAAGCCGCCGTACCTGCCGGCTGATGGCCACGCTCTCACTTACTGCGTTGATAACCTCAATGCCCGCCTCATCCTTCAGGGCCTGAGCAAGCAGGGCATCGCCGCAGCATATATGCTGGGCTTGTTCATCGAACTTGTTGGCGACATTAGTTCTGCCCCCGAACATGGCTTGCATGGTGGCTTTGGAGAGAAGATAGCCGCTTCCGCCGTGGCCAAATAGCAGTGATCCCAACATGGCGACGCTTCCAATGTAGTTTCGCTTCGACGGGTCCAAGTGCTTCAACCACTCCGTCAAGGTTGGGTAAGCAACGTAGGTATCGGCGTCGACGAACAGGTACCAGTCGTAGTTGGGCCGCATCGCGTACGCCTTCTCCGCCATGTGAATGTTCTTGTACTTGTCCAGCTCCCAGCCCTGCTTGGCGGTGTCGTGGACCTTGTTGCATAGATCCTGGTCAACGGGGCATTTCTGTTGTCGATGGTAGAGTTCGAAATCCTTGCTGTCCTGCTTGACTTTGTCGAGGACGGTGTCGAGACAATCATGTATGGTATAGCCTGCGATTTTCTGGCTCATGTCACTGAATAAGAGGTAGTCGGGAAGGCATTTAAGGTTTGTCATGAGTTGCGTGGGTATCTTGGAGTACGCTTCCGAAGCGCCAGTCTTCATAATTGTCAAGACGCTGGTCGTGTTGGGGAAGTTGGCGCATTCGCTGTCGTCAAGGGTCGAGGAAGAAGGTTGAGCTTGGGTGCCGGACCCGGACGCGGACGCGGACGGAGACGGGGACGGAGACGAAGACGAAGACGAAGACGGAGACGAAGACGGAGACGAAGACGGAGACGGGGACGGAGACGGGGACGGAGACGGAGACGGAGACGAAGACGCGGACGCGGACGCGGACGGGGACAGGAGGTTCGCGTCGGCGGTTTTGTCGCTGCTCGGGCCTCCATTGTTCCCCAAAGTGGGCAGCTTGTCCCGGATGCGCGAGATGCCGCAATACTGGCCGTCTTGGCAAAGTTGGCCATTTCTTCTCGCGCTGAGCAGCAGCATGCCCAAGGTGAAGAGCAGAAAGAGCAACATGAAGGTTCTCCTCGAAAACACTCGTGGCGACGACACCCTCCCAAAGAGTGGCGGCGAGGGCCAAGGTTGTTTATCCCATATCCCAGCCATGGCAAGATAGGTCGGATTCAAGCAGCTGAGGAGACCCAATGCGCGCCAGATAAGATGAGATCCAAAAAAAAGAAAATTTTTTTTTCCAAAAAAAAAAAAAAAAGACAAAAGAAAAGGAAAACAGAACAATCCAAAAAAAATAAAAAAAATAAAAAAAAATAAAACAAAAGGGAAACGGAGAAGAGGCAGCAAGGGAAGAAGCAAGAGAGAAAAGACAAAACACCGTGAGCTCCCAAAGAAAAAAAAAACCCCCCCCAAAAAAAAATCCTTTTGTCGAACGATAAATGTCAGCAGTGACGATTACGCGGGCCGGCTGTTGGTGATGGCGGGACCAGGGGCTTGGCACGGAGCAGCGGCTGGGTTAATCGGTGATCGATGATCGGTGATCGGTGACCGGTGCCGGGGAAAAGGGTCAGGAGATAGCAAGGCCGCGAACAGTTTGGTGTCGGATCGAATCTGGGTTCGTGTATTACCCGCAGCGAGCCATGCAAAGCAATCGACTCGGATCCTCCACGCCGGTGAGAATACGTAGGTAGAGGGGAAAGGGACGAGGGAAAAAAGGAGGAGGGTTGGTGGGAAAGCAAGCAGCGGCGAACAGGACGCGAATCAACCCAGTAAGCAAAAGTATTACATTATATTTGGAAGTTGGTGCCAGATGGCTCAAGTCGATTTGAGCACGACGCGACGGAGCAAATACATGCCAGACATGGCAGGAACACAGGTATGGAGTAAGTAGCTGCGCAGTAGCGTCATACATACCAGGATGGCCTGCCACCAACAACCTTGAGGCAACAAGGAGGTACTGTAGGTAGGAGGTAGGTGCCTTTAAGCCTGGGCCCCAGTCCGCGTGCGCCATTGCAGTGATGTGATTGCACTGCCTGCTGCTTGCCCTGGCGGCCTGGCCTGATGCACGTCTATATGTAGCGGCTCCACAACGAGACATGGGATTTGTTTGCGCCGTACCTCCGTAGAGATTACTGAGTACCGAAGGTACCTACCTACTAGGTAAGGTAGGTAGGTAGGTACTTATTTCTGTACTTGCTGGTTTCCATCCGCGCCAGAAAAAGAGCCAGACACCAAAAAGAAAGGGAAGGAATAAAGGAGAAGAGAAAGCAAGGCGATTGAATCTCTTTTGTAGGCGTTTTATTCACACACACACACACACACACAAAAAAACAAAAAACAAAAAAAAAACCATAGGGGGTAAGACACGGTTGCTTGCAAGAATGGCTTTGCTTGCCTTGCCCATGGGGCAGCCAGCCGGCAAGCGATGGGAAATACGGATTGAGACGAATGCCGGCCGAGTCGACGCTAGCCAGTCCTTGGCTTAGCAAAAGGGTTAGGCTGGGAAGCGAAGCCATCGTCTCAATCATCACATGCTACTGTATGCACGCACATACGCACAGAGCATGCAAAATCACACAAAATCACACGAGTGCTCATATTCTTTATATGAAGAAACCCTTAATAAATTAACTGAAAAGGAAACTGCGAAAAATCTGGCCGAAATTCAAAATAATAATATTATGGAATTCGGACCTGCGACCTTCTATATTGTCCAGATGAGGGAGCGGGGTGGCCAGCCAGGGACGGACCGCGCAAGTCGACAACCATCCGCACTGAACTGAAGCCAGTTGCCCCAACACAACACAACACGGGTCTGGAGGCTCCGGGCAGAGAAAAATAGCGCGTGGAGGAGCATCACATGGCGCTGCATAAAGGGCCCTTGCAAGAGGGCACCTCCCCTGCCAGCCTCCCCTGCCAGCCAAGCCAAGGCGGTGGCGGCTTTGCCCCCTCCAGGGTCTTGCTTGGGTCTGGTCGGGTCTCGACTCTTGACTCTTGCGAAAACCCCTCCAACTGCTTGGGTTACATCACAGGCCTCAACAGAGGAGAGGAATCGCAAGATGAATTGGTAGAATTGGTGAATTTGGAGGGCGAGAGGGAATCGTTGATTTTTATTAGAGTCGGGTTATCGGACCTTCGCATCGTCGCATCGTCGCATCGTCGAATCACCGAATCCGGTACTCCGTAGAATTACACGAGAAGAATTCACATGCGAGAGCATATGCATGCATGGCGGAAACTCGAGCATGGAATAAGCCCCGATCGTCGTGGTGGTGCCTGGGTACGGTTACTGCGGTACTGTATCCATGCATTGCCTTGGGAGGGGTTTGGGGGGGGGGGGGGTGGGTGAGGGGTGGCCTGGCGTTTTCACCCGACGCATTGCCGAAGCAGATGCGCCTAAAACATGCTAGGGGAAAAAAAAAGACAAAAAAAAAGAAGAAAAAAAAGAAAAGAAAAGAAAAGAGCCAGATACCTCGGGTAGATAAATTCTGGCCATGGCGCTGAACTTTGGACTGGACTTGAGCTGTAGCTGTCCCTAGGTCCACCAAATTGACTTGAATCTCTTTCTTCAAAGCCAAAAAGATCGGCACACCAGACGTATGTACCAGGATTTGCTCGGACTCTGTACGTGGCGCCCTGCAAAAGGCTAAATCTGCCTTCATCATTGGCTCAATCTTTTCAAGGTTGCATCTATGCGTCGTGGCGGGCATGTTTAGCGTCCCCAGTCTCATTTGAAAGGAACCGTGTCATTTGACCTAATCACAAAAAAAAAAAAAAAAAAAAAAAAAAAAAAAAAAAAAAAAAAGGTTAGTAGAGGCCCTAGTGCCGCCTTCCACAGAAGACTGGAGTTTCTGTAGCCGCCGCCCCCGTAGCCACCAAGCTAGGCGCCCGATTTAGGAGGCGGCATCTGATGCCAAGACGTGAGCCCGGCATATCAAAATGTGGCTTTCGGGTGATGCCCCTGGTTTCTTTTCTTTTTGTTTTCTTTTTGTTTTTATTTTGCTTTGGTCTTCTTGGGTGAAGAGATCCGTGGCAATGGCTTCCAACCTGCGTGCGCATCAGTCGCCGAACGAAAGACTCGGTGAGCAGAGTCGGTACCCAGCAGTCAATATGTCCTGGATGTCCTGACGCCAACTTGAAGCCAACTTGGAAGTCCAGTGAGTCGGCTTCATGCCCCGTCAGCCTGCTTGTGGCGTCAGGACGACGTCATCCGCAGCCAACAAACCTAACCACCACTGGCCTGATGTTGTCGTTGGAGGGGGGGAAAAAAGCCAAGGACGTAGGCCCACGCCATCCTCGCAGCATGTTGAGCATTGAAACACGAGAGCTGTAATGGTTGGAGTAAGGGTAGCCGCTGGTTCGCGCTGTACCATCATCGCTCTTGAACCATTCGGTCACAGGCTCGAAAGCATCAAGAGGCATATTTCGGGCTCTGCTTATGTGCCAGTGTAGGATTCCAGGCCAGCGCATGGCTGGCTGAAAGGTGAAGACTGTAGACGCAAAAGGTTGAAGTTTTGATGGCGGATTGCAACAATCATGATGACTGGTGGAGCAGCTCTCAATGTGTCATCTGGCACTCGTTGCAAAGTCTTGTACTCATAAGGGAGTCCAAAATCGTTCGCTTGCAAGTTGCGACGATGAGTTACGAGAGACGAGAGACGAGAGACGAGAGACGAGCGCGACAGGTTGGTGTTTTGGGCCGAGGCAAAGAATGCTTGCCTACAGGAACTTTAACAGACAATTAATTGATAGAATATTTGTTTTTGAGCCTCCAGCTACTCACCAGAAGCCGTCACGTGATGACGCGTTGATAGGTTCCATTACACGTGTCGTAGTTGGTAGGCGTCGCGCTAAACCACCCACTGGCACCTGCTGTCAGCGCGCTTAACTCGTCAAGCGCCAAGGGGAATCTGGTTCCGAGATTCACACCATCAGGTTCGGGGACGTCATGGACATGGTGCGTGGCTCGCGTCGCGCTCGTCATGTAGCTGCCAACACTGCTGCAGCTGCTGCTGCTGACGGGGAAGCAGGAGGGAGCTCGACAAGACACCAGCAACGGCAGCAGCTCGCAGAACAGCAAGAGGAAACTGCTGCGGCGCATGCTCACGCCGAAACAACGCCCGTTGCCACAGCCACCAGTTCTACCACCACCACCACCACCACCACCACGCCGGTGTTGCGGCACGGTCCAGAGGCTGTGCCGCAGTTACAGCCGTATCGGCAGCGACCACGGCAGCAGCACCCGAACCAGGTGACGCCCAGGTACTCCCGCCGTACACCCGATCAGCAGCATCTCCAGGATGCCTCATCGCCAGTGATGACAGGGCCGGCTCCTCATCCCTTTCGATTGCATAGGAGTGAGTTGGTTGTTTTGACATGCAGTTGCCACCAGGGTGCAACCCACCTCAGCATGACGTAGCTCAGAATTCCATCATCGCCCAGCAGAGTCGGTGTTTTTCGACACTTCTCCGAGGATCAAAGTGCCCAATTGTCGTCAATGTGCAACTTTGCTGACAAAGCTCCTAGCTGCACAGTACACCAGCACGCGGCTCAGCATGCCCTACGACTCGGATGAATCGAGCTCAGAGCCGGATCTGAGTGTTCTTGCCATGACCAGGGCGCGTCATGGCGCTGGACAGCAGATGAACACCTTGACACAGGACGAGGAAGCGCTGCCGGAACAAGCCCAGCACGAGGTACAAGGCGCCAGCGTTGCCAGACAACTCGAAGACGAAGATGAAGACGAAGACGACGACGAAGACGGTGAAGATGGAATGGAAGACGAGGACGACCAAGAGTCGGAGCAAGAAGAACCCCTAAATTTGGTGGATCCTGCAGACGTGGGACTAAAGGAGATTTCCAACCTAGGCCGGTTCACCGTCAGTAGCCACAAGCCAGGGAACGGGGTTGAGGAGCTGCGGAGCGACGATCTTAAGCTGTACTGGCAGTGCGTATCTTTTCCTCTGAAATTCCTGGCCTTGAGATGCCTGAAAACCACACCACACCCGCTCTTCTCTCTTTCTCTCTCTCTCTCTCTCTCTTGCGCATTCGATGCTAACCAAGCCTGACAAGATCCGATGGCCCTCAGCCCCATAAATTAACCGTCTACTTTGTCAAGCGGGTTGGTATCCGCGACATTCGCTTCTTCGTCGACTACAACGAGGATGAGTCCTACACCCCCACCAAAATCGTCTTCAAATCAGGCACAAGCGAGAATAGCCTGATTGAGTTTGCGACCGTGACCATGGACAGTCCCGTCGGGTGGCAGCAAGTGCCCATTGCTGGGACCGGGGGCGAACCGGACGGCAACACGTTGGTCTCGTATGTTTTGCAGATGCAGATCCTGGAGAACCACCAAAACGGCAAGGATACCCACCTAAGGGGAATCAAGATATACGCCTTTGACGCCGATGCTGCGCAGGCGGGACACGCGGGCGCTGCTGACGACATGTCTGATGCTCCTCAACCGGCTCAGGGTTGGCCGAAGCCTGACGTTAGTGATGAGCTGGGCGACATTGCGAGAAGCCTGGCTGCGGCCAGGTTGGAAGGTGCAGATGCCGGGTTCGTGCTTCCGGATTTTATGAAGGAACCCGAGATCCGGTAATGCGCCAAGGTGCTTTGTGTAGGGAGTTGTGGCAGAAATCTGCACATTTGGTGATGGGTAGAAAACAGGAATCGTGTGGCGTTATGGCGAGGTTGCTGAAATCCATGTTGCCCTGTGACAAGAGGCATCTCCGTAAATATATATATATATATATATATATATATATATTTATACAAGCGATATTCCAAAAGGCATAGGCAGCTGATCAGGCGGCAACGGAAACAAGCCCGTGCATCCGCCCCCATCAACAGCAGTTGGTGGCAACGGCTCCATGAAGAGTCTATGCACCTTCGGCAGGGTCACTCCGTACTCTGTGCTCCGGATCCGGTTGCGTCGGGGCCTCTCGCGGTTCTGGTCGGAACGTTGTCGAAAACAGCGGGCTCTTCATAGGGTACTACTGTAGGTAGGGCGCTAACGACGACGCGAGGCTGGAGAAACTCGACCCCGCTTTCGAGTCTCAGCTGCCATGCCTGGTTAAAGCATTCAGCCTCGTCAGCCATGCATGATACACGGTCGCTACGAGCAAGTAGCAGCCATGTATTGGAACTTGAGTGGTGTTGCTGGGGCTGAGTGCTCTCTACTTCTCAAGAGCAGTACGGAGTACGTACTGCGAGGCCAAGCAGACGCTCAGAAGGCACATTTAGACGAGGCACCAGCCCCGCTGAGCCGCACTTGCCTCCAGTCGAAGAACTGGCTGCCTTCATCAATGTCATGGGCGCAGCGAGTTGCCACTGCCATCCCCCACCATGCCGAGTATCCGCCCCACCTGCACGTCGGACCCTGTGATTTGCTAGTTCGCCTCGTCCGCTGCAATCCAACTGGCTCCAGCCCGCGCTCCGCTCTGCTCCACCAATTGCCCCCTAGTACGGAGTTATCCTTCTGCCTTCCGTTACCCACCGCTACCCACCTGCCCACCCACCTGCCCACCCACTGGAATTGAAAGCCCCCCCACTCTAAGCCAAATAAGGCCTGGCGCCCTGCTTAGGCGGATTCGAACCGTCTTTACCAGCTTGAGCTCTTGGTCGACGTCAAAAGGACGCGCCAGTCTATCCCTTATAAACCTGCGCCATGCTCTTCTCGACTGGCATGCTTACTATACTCTGTAAATAGGCAACAACTAGGCTGTAGTCAATCCTCCAACAAGCATTGATATTTACAACTCCCTCCCTTCGCACTCTCCTCGCCTCGTCTCCGCTTTGTACACCTAGACTCGCCAGCTGCAACGGGCATCGACCACATCAACACCGTCTCCAGATACCGAAACCCGTCACCATAGCTTCCTTCACCTCATCCACAGAACCCATCATGGCCGAAGCCAACGGAAGAGGATCTTCCAGCAAGGCCCCGGCCCCGGCCCCGGCCTACGAAAACCAGGCCAAGATGGACGTTCAACCCCCCAAACAGGAGGATCTTCAGCAGAGCTACGCTACTCTTATCGGCAATGATCCCAATCCCAAGGGTTGGTATGGCAGCATGAGTATGTCACCACCGCTTTCGCACCCATCACGGCCAGTTTTTTTCTTCCCTTGGAGTCTTCAAGACTAACAAAGCCGCCAGTCAATGCCCTCGGTGCCTGCATCGGAACCCTGGGCGCTGTTCCATTCTGCTTCTGCTTCCCCAACCCTTACAAGAATGTCCACCAGGGCAACGTTGGTCTCGTCACCAAGTTTGGTCGGTTCTACAAGGCCGTAGACCCGGGACTGGTCAAGGTCAACCCCCTCAGCGAAAGGCTGATTCAGATCGATGTCAAGATCCAGACCTCGGAGGTGCCCGAGCAGATATGCATGACCAAGGACAACGTCACCTTGCGCCTCACCTCGGTTATATACTACCATATCGTGGCCCCCCACAAGGCAGCCTTTGGCATTTCCAACGTTCGTCAGGCCTTGCTGGAGCGTACTCAGACGACGCTTCGGCACGTTATCGGAGCTCGTATCCTCCAGGACGTCATTGAGCGTCGTGAGGAGATTGCCGCATCCATCCGGGAGATTATTGAAGACGTCGCTGCTGGCTGGGGTGTCCAGGTCGAGAGCATGCTCATCAAGGACATAATATTCAGCCAAGAACTCCAAGAATCCCTCTCCATGGCTGCACAGAGCAAGCGCATTGGTGAAAGCAAGATCATTGCCGCCAAGGCCGAGGTAAGCCGAGCATTCACTACTGTATATCCCGGTGGATAGAAAAAACCCAAGAGGGAAGGAAAAAAAGAAAAAGAAAAAAGGTCAAGTGTTTGCCTCTGTTCTGACAATGCAAAACGTAGGTCGAATCCGCCAAGCTGATGCGGCAAGCCGCTGATATCCTGAGCTCCGCACCAGCCATGCAGATTCGATATCTTGAAGCCATGCAAGCCATGGCCAAATCGGCCAACAGCAAGGTCATCTTCCTGCCCGGTGCCCATCAGAATCTGCAAGCCACATTAAATGCTCTCGGTCCCATGGACAATGCCGAGGGAAGCGGATTCAACAGAAACGACGCCAGCTACCAACAAGACTTTGGAGGTCAGGACTCCGGTTTGAACACCGCAATCAATGCTCGCGTCATAGAGAATATCTAATGATGCACGGCGTCACCGAACGTGAGAATCTGCTAACTCGGAGTGATTCGATCGATTAGCGTGGTCTACTTGATTTCGAGCATTGCCTTTGAACTGGGCAGCTCTTCGTCTTTGACGATGCTGCGCCCTATCGTTTCCACTCGAACCACTCCGAGTCAAGCTATTCTCACCCTTGTTTCCACTCCTCGGACGATTTGGTTGATTATGCTCGCTCCCTTTATATACCCTGCCGATACCAACAAACCCTACTTGCCACTGGACCTGTGCAATCCGCCGCCTTTTTTTCGTCGGACCTGAATGACAACTTCCCTCCTTCTGGCCTTGTCGCAACCGCGGTTTTGCAGACGTCGCCTCGGAACTCTACGAAAGATTCACGACATGCTTTGAGATACCCCTGACCCGCCCGGTTGCGGCGAGATTTCCCGCTTTTGCTGCACATAATGCCACAAGTCGTTGTATGACTGGTGATTCTGAAAAGGAACCGGTGCCGTGCCCTTCCCCCCCCCCCCCCCCCACCCCCCAGCCGCTCACTTGTCAACATGTAGAATAAAATTATGACTTGCATCGATTCAACCAAACGTGCGTGGTGTGCGTCGCGGTGCCGCTGCTACTCAATCATGCTGTTTTCATCCACCTCATCCACCGTGCAATGGTGATTTAAACAATGCCATTTTCTTTTCTCTTGCTATACAACCTCTCTCGTCTTGCTGCAACTCTTGTCCGGAGCAGCCCCCCCAGGCATCGACAGAATGGCGATGCGAGGAGATAAAAATGAAATTGTAAACGTCCAAAGTCTCTCTCTCTCTCTCTCACACACACAAAAGGAAAAGAAAAAAAGACCAAGGAAAAACAAAAGAAAGAGAAAAGAAAAGCCGTTCGCGCCAAAATGCCAAAATCATCCCACCCTTTAAACGCCGGCGGGAACGAGGCCAGAAGATTCAAACCCAAAGGGGGCCCTTCCGCGCTTTCCAGAATCTCAGGTATCAATCATATAATTACACATCGCAGACGGTCCGCAGGCCATGTCTGATTCCGTGAATTGTTTCCATCCTCCCTCGGCGATGCCAGCCGCAGCCCCGAGTCTCTCTCCCGATCCGATCTCTACTCGGCATCGGAGTGGCGCTTCTTCTTCTTCTGCTTCTTCTCCTTCTTGGACTCGGCCTCGTCGGCATCCTCCTCGTGCTTTCTCTTCTTCCTTTTCTCTGAGCTGGGCTCGGGTTTTGAGGGTGTAGACTGCACTTCAGCCTTGCGGAGCTTCTTCAACTCCTTTTTGCTAAAGACCTTGGGGGTGCCGTCGGCGTTGAGCTGCACGTCGCCGCGTTCGTACTTTCGCTTGAACTTCTTGACTGATAAGCCAGCGAGTTGGGCCAATCTTTCGTACTCGGCGCTTGACAGCTTAGTGACATTGTTGGCGGGGGTGGCGGCACCATCGTCGCTCTCGCCATCGTCGCCGTCCTCGCCGTCCTTCATCTCCTCGTCTGAGCCTTCCTCGACGACTTCGACCTTGGCCTTCTTCTTGTCCTTGAGTTTCTTTTCCTTCTTGTTGGGGGTGGCACTCCCGTTGACCTCTTCAGAGGCGATGCCATCGGCATCGGTGTTGTATCGTCGGGTTTCCTTGACGACGAACGCACCGGCACCGAGAATCTCACCAGACGGAGCAACATTGGCACCTTTGGGCAGTGGTGGCTTGCCTTCGATCTTCCGCAGGTAATTCTCCAGCTTGATGCGGGCGCTCAGTCCTAGAATGGCTCGTTGCTCCTCATCCTCCTCGTCGTCATTGCCCAACGCATCGACGCGCAGACCAAGTGCGGTCTTGGCAGACAACATACGAGCAATCTTTCCCTTGTTGCGGCCGGTGGCCTGACCGATCAACGAAGAGTGGTAGATCAAGCCATACTTGGGAGTGTCGTGCTTGGTCTTGAGAGCACGGAAGAGGGCCTTCTCGGCACCTAGAATCTGGATGGTGGAGCCAGGCGACTTGGCAAGGTTGATGAGGGATCCAGCATGAGCAATGAGTCTCGCACCAACCAGATATCCAACCAGAGCAGACAAGTTGGGGGCGATGGCTCGCATACGGGTCTCTAGGTAGGAGGAAAGATTCGCGCGGTACTCGGAGTACTTGATGACCTGCTCAGCCAAGAGCTTAATGTTGTCCAAATCCTCGTCCATGATCTCGGTACCCATGCTGATTTCTGCCGCGGCTTTGATGGCGACCTCGACTTCTTCTGGCAGAATCTCCGAGAGGTCGGTGTCGGCCATGTTGGTTCGCATACCGACTGCCAATATGACTCGAGCATAGGCAAGATTATCATTGAGAATCTTGGCCATCTCGGGGAAGTGCCAGCCGTACCATTCCTTGGTTCGCATAGCGTAAACGTTTAACTCCTTGTCCATATCGTCGAGCAGCTTGACAGCCTGGATGATCATGGAGTCGACCTTGTCGGCAGAAAACTTGAGCTTGTGACGGGACATCGAGTGGGAGAGGCCGAGGGACATGCGATCGACGATTTCCTGCTCCAGGCCAGGAATGAGTGATGAGAGGTGTTCACGAATACCTCGGAAGACATCCATCGTGTTGGAGCCGGATACGGGGGAGATGTTGAATTGCGGCAGGTTTGAGATCGCCGTTCCCAGTTTCATGTCAGCGACGGCGATGGAAGCCTTCTTCTCCGTCTTGAGATCCTCAAGCAATGTAGCCAAAAGAGCAGGCACTTTGCCTTCCTTGAGAGTGGCGGCTTCCTCGAGAGCCATGGCAGCACTGTCAAACTTGACAAATTTCTTCAACTTGAGCCTGTGAAAAAAAAAAAAAAAAGAAAAAAAAAAAGAAGAGATTTTTTGTCAGTCAACCACGGGCCAGAGGAATAAAACGATGCGCGAAGTAGACAGTTCATCCTTACATTTCGACCAATTTCTCGGGCCGACCCAGCTCTGCAGCGAGGTCATCGTGTTTGAACAGTTTCTTGTCTGCGGCCTTGAACAGGCCATAGCTGCAATGCGTTAGCAAGGGGAATCTTAGTTCAGAACGAGGGCTGCTCCTTCCGTGCAAACCAAGAGAAGCGAAGCCGGAAAAGTCTCACCCTGCAGGCGTTTCGGCAAGAACGAAGAGAGACATTTGGAAGGAGTGAGGCTCTCTCCGGGGGTCTTGCTCGGGTTGATGGGGGTTCAGCTTTCTTGCGAAGCGCAATTGCGTTGGTTGTGCGCACCCAAGATGTTAAAAATGTGGTGGAAATTTTTCAGCGAGGACGGCTCGAGTCTCCACTCGAAATTTTTGGCTTTTGCTTCGCACACAAGTGGGCGGCTTAACTTTCAGAGAGGCTTGGCCGGATGCCGGTTCTTCTATATTCCGGCCCGCGTGTCGAATCGCCGCTTTGCGTGTGGAAATGTCACTTCCACTATCAATCAAATGATGCTTATAAATGCCGAGCGGACTGGTACGAACCTAGCACCTATACTCCGTAGTCAGTCAGTCTACAAGTGTGAGTTCTTTGCTTTGAGCTCAACTTGGGACTAGGCGACGACGACTAGGCGACGACGACCCCAGGCGCAACGAACAAAAGCTGCCGTCTCCTCCACCATCAACTGCGCTGCTCTTCCGGTTCTTGATCTCCCAGACCCGCTGTCCACCCCAGTTCGTCGACCTTCCTCTTCTCCGTCCTTTTCAGCCTCCTCTTTCCAGCAATCGCCTGGCCGTGGAAGCCACTTAAACACAATGGAGGGGCTCTTCTTCAATATCAACAATGGGTGAGTTCCATCCGTGGCTTGCAAGATCGGAAGAGCATCACTAATGCGCAGCCGCAGCTTTGTCGAGGGTATCGTCCGAGGTTATCGCAATGGCCTGCTCACTGGTCCCGCGTACAACAACTTGACCCAGTGTGAGACCATTGATGGTATGGCTTGGACCAAAGCCTAGCCTGGAAGCATGTTCCATTCTGCTAACAAAGGGTGCCAGATCTCAAGCTGCAACTTGGACCTGTCTATGGCGACTTTCTCGCTTCGCTCCCGCCCAATCCCTCGACGTCCAGCCTTGCAGCAAAGACGACTGACAAGCTTGTTTCCGAATTCCGCTATGTCCGAGCTAATGCTGTTGGCTCGCTGGCGACCTTCATGGACTACGTTACGTACGGCTACATGATTGACAATGTTGCACTGCTCATCACTGGCACGCTCCACGAAAGAGACACCCGTGAACTGCTGGAAAGATGCCATCCGCTGGGGTGGTTTGAGACTATGCCTGTGCTCTGCGTCGCCACCAACATTGAAGAACTTTATAACAGCGTTCTTATTGAGACCCCACTCGCGCAGTACTTCAAGGGCAGTCTTAGCCACCAGGACCTCGACGAGCTCAACATTGAAATCGTGCGAAACACCTTGTTCAAGAACTACCTCGAGGATTTTTACAGCTTTGTCAACTCCCATCCCGACATGGCGGGAACGCCAACCGCCGAGGTCATGTCGGAAATTCTTGAGTTTGAGGCTGACCGTAGATCCATCAACATCACCCTCAACTCTTTCGGTACCGAGCTGTCCAAGGCGGATCGTAAGAAGCTCTACCCCAGCTTTGGTAAACTATATCCCGAAGGCACACTGATGCTCTCGCGAGCGGATGATGTCGAAGGTGTTCGGTTGGCCGTCGACGGCGTGCACGATTACAAGACGTTCTTTGATGCCGCCTCCCTCGGCGGCTCTTCTGGTCCCGGCAATATGGGAGGCGGTGCCTCTGACGGCAAGACTTTGGAGGACATGTTTTACCAGAAGGAGATGGAAATTTCAAAGAGTGCCTTTACGAGACAATTCACTTACGCCATAGTTTATGCGTGGGTGAAACTGCGCGAACAGGTAAGCTTGCCTGAAAAGGGAGAGAGTTTGCTGGTTAAGCTGCAGACATTACTTGCTAACAAACAGGCTTGTCAGGAAATCCGAAACATTACATGGATAGCCGAATGCATAGCCCAGAACCAGAAGGATCGCATTGGTAACTTTATTAGCGTATTTTGATGAGGCCAGCATACCTTTTTCCTTTTTTTTTTTTTCTCTCTTCTCTTTTTTGTCACCAACTATCCCTTCTCTTTTCATGTCTTCTTCACCAGCCTGGGCTTGTAGTAGTAGTAGTATATGGGCTTGGACCTCTCTGTTCTCTCTGAGCCTGTGCACCAACTAGGCGTGGCCTGATCAGGCGCCACGGTTGCTTTTGTCTCCGGGGTCAATTAGTCGTTTCATGATAGAATGGTTTCCAAATGTCGGCATTATGGGCAGAGGCCAAGGGTTTATTCTTGTGGACACAGGCAGCATTGTTGGCCCACCGAACGGCTTTGATATTGTACATGAGAGTAATAATCTACAAAATTCCTACAAGTCAATCTGTCCCTTCCAAGTGGCGGGCGTGAGGCCTAGCTTTGCAATCATGCGCGTCCATCGCTCGCTCCCTCTCTCCTTTCTCTCCATGTATTTCAAAAGCTTTTGTCTGCGGTGAAGAAGCAGTGCCAGGTTCCTCTTATTGTGCTTATCCTTGTATCCGCGGTTGATCTCCAAGGCTTTGGACAGGTTCCGAATTTTTGCCGTCAGAATAGCAATCTGCACTTCGGAGCTGCCAGTATCGGGACCAGCACGACCGGGCATAGGCGTGGTGTTGGGATGGATGGACTGCGGCTTGGGCGCCAGGAACTTGTCCGTCTTGTGCCGTCCAAACTCGTCGATGATGCGGCGAACATTGGCGTGGAACCGGTCCTTGGCGCTACCGTTCCTCAAAGACGTTATCCGTTTCAATGCCTCGACAGCTTTGGCATGGTTCCGATCGTGTACGGCTTGAGCATCCGTTTCTAGAGGGGAGCCCAGCTGCGCCGATACGACGCCAACCATGGGCTTCCCAAGAGCGTAGGCGAGCTTCGTGGCCTCGTCGAGCTCCGAGTCGGTGAGAAAGTGATTTCGCAGTCCCGGGGTCGTGGGCAGCTCGCAAGTGGTTTCCAGGGCGTTCCCGCTCGCATCCCGCGGAACCTGGCTGTGGGAGTCTTGGCCGGCATTGTCGAGCGACTCGAGAAACGGCGTGGGCTTGCCGGAGACGGGGTCTCCCCACGCTTCGTCCCGCTGCTTCTGCAGCTCCTCGCGGCGCTTGAGATTGGCGTTCTTTCGCTGCTGCGCCTGCGCCCACTTGTACGGGTCTTGCTTGGCCTTTCTCTTCTTCTCCCTCTGCGACAGGCTGGCCGTCTGCACGGCCGGGAGGAAGCTGGGAGTTGCAGGACGAAGGGCGGGCCGCAGACACACTGCTCCTCGCAAGGTTAGCAAGTTCCATCCATTGTTGCTGTCGAGGGGAGCGCACGGGAATCCAACGCTGCTTACAGCCGACGGTGCCTAGGCGATGAAGGACCTCTATTCTGGGCGGCATGGTTGCTGGGGATCCGCGTGGATTGGATGCAGAGGCCCTCCACCCGTTCATCCAGGTGTTTATTTTCCCTTTCCTTCCCCAGGCCTTCTCTCTTTTTCGGCTTTCCAAGGCGAAGAAATGTACAAGAAATGTACGTACCTTCCCGCGGTCGTCCCTTGGTTGAACCCCAAAAGGAGACAAGCGCCTTCGCACGTGACGTGACTGGCCCGTTTGCCCTCGGGGACAAAGCATCAGACCCACGCTATTCCAATTTCGCACTAGCGTCTTCAGGGCTCTCCCAGCCCGCACACAAACTTTTGCAATTTCATCGAGGATTTCTCGCGAACTTTTTTGGCTCTTTTTTTTTTTTTTCCCCGGAGCCTTGCACCGATCAGCCAAAACCATCCTTCTCTCACCCTTCCTACCATCCTCCAAGTCCACCAATCCCAAGGGAGACTTTCAGACAAAGATGGCTCCCAGCAACCTGCCGTCGGTCCTCAACGCGACCACCCAGGACATTGAGATGCTCCTGGCCGCTCAAACCCACGTCGGAAGCAAGAACCTCCAGGTGCACATGGAGCCTTACCTGTGGAAGACGCGCGCCGACGGCGTCAACATCATCAACATTGGCAAGACCTGGTATGTGCGAGTCGCTTCGAGAGCGGTGGCAGCGGGGTGAAGAGTTCAACTGCCTGGCTGGATGTGAGATTTGGTGGTGGTGGTGGTGGTGGTGGTGCAAGTTTCCAGCAGTTTTGCGCTCGCAACAACAGACACAGCGGGATTTGGCTTTTGACGTCTGGGAGGATACCGCAAGGCTGACAAGCTCCCCCCTTCCTTGCTTCGCGTCTCTAGGGAGAAGATTGTCCTCGCGGCCCGCATCATTGTCGCCATCGACAACCCCGCCGACATTTGCGTCATCTCCGCCCGTCCGTACGGCCAGCGTGCGGTCCTCAAGTTCGCCGCCCACACCGGCGCCTCCTCCATCGCCGGCCGCTTCACCCCCGGCTCCTTCACCAACTACATCACGCGGTCTTTCAAGGAGCCCCGCCTGATCATTGTCACCGATCCCCGCACCGACGCCCAGGCCATCAAGGAGGCTTCCTACGTCAACATCCCCGTCATTGCTCTCTGCGACACCGACTCCGCCACCGAGTACGTCGACGTGGCCATCCCCACCAACAACAAGGGTCGCCACGCCATCGGCACCATCTGGTGGTTGCTGGCCCGCGAGGTCCTGCGTCTCCGCGGCACCATCTACAACCGCGAGACGCCTTGGGAAGTCATGCCCGATTTGTACTTTTGTACGTTTTGACAAGCCCCTCCCCGCCCCGCCACAAGCTATGTATATGCGCGTCACGAAACTAACCCGCTTTCCCTTGCCAGACCGCGACCCTGATACCGAGGCCGAGGAGAAGGTCGAGGAGGACAAGGCCGCCGAGGAGGACGCCGCTCCTGTTGCCATCGAGACCGCTGCCCCCGCCGCCGGTGGCGAATGGGAGGCTGGCGTCCCGGGCGGTAACTGGGACGGCGCCGAGGCTGGCGACTGGGCTGCCTCTGGCACCGGCGAGTGGGCCGAGCCTCCCAAGGACCAGTCTCAGTGGTAGAACCCCGAGACGGGCGCCCAGGCCGCATCGGCCGCATCAAACTGGTAATAACAACCCCACCGGTTTGACCGGGGAAAAAAATAAGAAAAGGGAAACACGCAATACGCAAAGTCATTTCGAGGCGTTTCCCAGACTTGGCAAATCAAAAACACAAAAAAAAAAAAATACAAATACCACCGGAACCCACTGCTCGATTTGGAGACAACGGTTCCATCATGGTTGGCACTGATGAGGGAAAGATACTCGCTCTTACATCCGCGACACTTGTTTGTTTTTCCTTTCATCCCGTCTTTATTTTTTTTCCGCATCGTCATTCTCTTGTCTTCTTAATGTTTCCCCCCCTCCCCGACGAGATCGAGCCCCTCTGCTCGCAGGAGGAGGCAGGGAACTTGGCTTGGGGGAGAGAGAGAGAGAGACAGAGCGTTGAGAAGAGCGGGTCTGATGGAACGGTGGCAGATGTGTGTGTGCTGTGAGTAGGAGAGAGGGAAAGCCCTGTGCAGAACCATAGGGATGGACTTGACCGTTATCCCGCCTTTGTTTCCGATAATCTTGCCCATCTCGCGTGAGGCTTTGGTGATGATTGATTGCCAAGGGGAATCCGTGACGTGGGCTGCCGTAGTCATGATCTGCTCTCGTGCACATGTGGGCGTGTTGGACGCGCGGGATTCAGGGCCCGCAGGGGTGATGCTGTTGCTTTGTTTCGCACCGTCCAAGGGTCAATTCAGTTTGGACTCGGGAGTCTGTCTCGCAGCCGGGCGCCTCAGCCATCACCGGTTTAGTTCAGTGACATGGAGCAGCCGCGACGGGGGTTGGACCTTGACCTCAAGTTTTCACGACTAGCAGACGAGGAACGGCAGGCGGCTCGGCTCAGTCACGGCAAGCTGTGGAGCTGCGCATCGCAGGTACATCTTATCCTGTACATTCGTCTGCGGCGTCGACATCTATAAGCTACTGGGTATATACCGCCCTTTTCAACTCCGGACCCCAGTCGAATCTTCTCTCCATCTGCTACCCACCTTTTTACTGTTGGCCCCGTCCGCCAGCGAAAACGGGAGAAATCACGCTTCTGAAGGGAGTGGTATATCGCGGGGGGGGGGGGGGGGGGGGGGGGGAAGAGAAAGAAAGAGGGAGGGAAGAAAACAAAGAAGGAGAAAGAGAGACGGCGACAAGGCAGAATCAGTCAGACAGAAACGCCGTGGTTCTATTTCCCGTCGAGTCAACGCGGCAACTGAAATTGACGTGACCAGGAGGCTCACGTCAAGGCCCATGAGTTACCTCGCAATGGACTCCTCTCCCGGAGGAAGTCGTCAAGTAGTAAGACTTGCCAGTGGTCTTGGCCTTGGTGCCTGACCGAAACTCCAGTTGGCCCCATCCACAGCATTCAGGGAATATCAAATCTTGGCATTCCCAGTGGTGAATGAACAATCATCATCGGCCGTGTGCTAATGCGTACATGATTCAAAAAAGGAAAGGGGGATGCAAACGACGCCATGCCGGTAGCGTGATATGTGGAAGCAATGCGTGAGTCATAAAAGAACCAAAAATAGCAGGTCATAATGCCGAGTCGGATCCAAAGACAAGGGCCAAGTCAAGTCTTTGTTTTTGTTTTTATTTTTATTTTTTTTATGTTTTAGTTTTTTGCTCGTCAGTGTTTCTCGAGGTTTTGCGAGTGTTTTCGGATTTCAGCGTCGGTCAGCGCTCCGATCCAGAGGCATCGTTCTGTAACCCCCTCGCGAGGCTGAAACGCGTATCGTGTGCTGGCCTCGAGGAGACGAAGAAGGGTCTTGACCACAGCAGCCGCGCAGCGGCAGCGCTCGAAATTCACCAAGGGCTCAGTCGTGGACGAGTCGGCAATCTCGGAAGGTCGTTGGGCGTTGTAGAGCAGGTCGTGTGTGTAAATGCCGACAAACGGTATGCAGCCATTGTCGGACCCCATCTCCATCTCCTGGCGGATGTTGTGGAAGTTTCTGCACGGCGTCACCAGCTTCTCCAGCTCATGAAGCGTCTTCAAGTCGCTTGCGGGTACCAAATCCCATGTGCTGGAGAGGCGAGACACATCATTGCTGGTCAGTGCAATGGCGAGCTGCGCCAAGGTGGCGAAATTGCGGTATCGTCGGCAATGGGCCGCAATGTGGACGAGTTTGATTATACACCTGGCTCTCTCCTCCACGTTTTGCGTGAGCACGATTTCCGAGACGGCCCATTTCACCATGAGGTTGAACCGAGCAATGACAACGTCGACTCCGCGAGCCTCGATATTCCGCAAGAAATCCACCCACGACCGGGAGTCGTTACTAGCGCAATTCTTCCACCTCATGTCAATCATTTCCTTCCAATCGATTTCCGCAAGCGCATCCTTCTCAATCAAGGTGAACTGCTGCGCCAGCATGTCTGAATCGAAGGACAGGATGAACGGCAGATGCACGGAATATTTCGGGCTCACGACCGGGACTGACCTTGGCGCGCCGTCGCCGAGCTTATTGCAGCGAGACGTCTCCCCTGTAGGGCCAGAACGTTCCATGCAGCAGCCAACAACCGGGGTCGAGTCCGGAGTGGGAGGCAGTGGCTTCTTGTGCCAGCAAGCAGCTTCATCGGGTGAAGCAACATCTCCTCCTTCAGGGGGCATCGCCAGAGCCTGAGCCAACGTCATCTGATGTGATGGAGGACGCGAGCTACTGGCAGCCAGTTTGGCTCCGCCAGAATCCGTCGCCAACACACGAGCAGACAACTGTTCGTTGCGGTTCCCGACTCGGGCATGGGTCGCGTCGTCGTCGTCGTCGTCGTCGTCGTCGTCGTCGTCATCAGAGGGGCCAGGCGAACCATCTGTATCGTCCGCACTGTCGTCTCTGGAAAAAGACTCGCTCCCCGCCCTGGACGACGTCGTCATTGCAGCAGGTAGGCCGTCTCCCGGCTGCGCGCTTTCCAAACCATGCGGCTTCTGTAAGAAGCTGCATGGTGAGTGCTGCTTCTTGGTAGCTTCATCGGCCCCTCGTCCTTGTTCATCAGTCTCATCTGGGGAGTCTTCCTCGTCGGATGTTTGAAACATCGACATCTCTGCCCAGACTCGCGGAACGAACTTGGTCGTCTCGTCCCCCATACCCCGTTGCAGAAGAGGGATTGAGCAGTACGAGTCTCGGGATCCGTCGGAAAGAAATGAACTCAGCTCCCTCACGGATGGCTGCATCATCTGTGGCAGCTCGTCCGCAATGCGATTCGGCCTGCCTGTATCCTCCTCTTCGACAAGCTTGCTTGCCCATTGTGCGTTTGTGCTGCTCACTCGCGGTGTTTTGTCGGCATCGTTGGCATCACGATATTGCGTCGCTGGATTATCGACGCTTCTCTGCCGTTCTCCTTGGACAACAACAGGGAGGTTGGTGCGTCTCTTGGGAGAGAACTTGCCTTCCAGCTTCAAAAGTGCAGATTCTACCCCATCATCCTCGTCATCTGGAATCTGGGCCAACCTTTGCGCCTCCACCTCAAAGGAGGGGCGCATAGTGGGTTTGGAAGAATATGTGCCGAAGAGAGATAGATCACGCTTCGGGCGTCTTTCAGCGAACTGGCACTGGGGGGTACCGTTGACTCGCCCTTGGGCCGCTCCTAGGGTGATCTCATGAGAAGCCCCCGCTTCGAACTCACCGGCAGAGTTGGGACGGGCGTGACGCATATATGAGCTCCGAAAGGATTCAGTGTGGGTCGCAAAGGAGCTGACGGATTGCGATCGCCGGAGGGCCATTCTATCCAGGTCGCCAACTTTCTCGGCAGCTTTCAAGTCTCCACCAGGTCGTCTTCGCAAAACACGAAGGGGGGCGGGCATAGGAACT
Organism: Ustilaginoidea virens; assembly: GCF_000687475.1. Classification (NCBI taxonomy): domain Eukaryota; kingdom Fungi; phylum Ascomycota; class Sordariomycetes; order Hypocreales; family Clavicipitaceae; genus Ustilaginoidea; species Ustilaginoidea virens. Next base: position 3,629,867 of record NC_057316.1, read on the forward strand.
TCCGAATGGCACTCTGGTACTACTTCCCCACAAGTCGTCGGGGCATTGAAGTTGCCAGCAGCTGGTGCAGTTGTCGTGTTTCCAAACGACGTGACTCGGCGATGCAGGATTGAATTCAGAGATTGATGACTTGTCGGCGATCTGGTGCGTCCATGTGGGTGACATGAGCTTCCATTCAGCAGCGGACTTTCCCCCCCGTGCTGAGTGCCCGGGACTGGGGTGCCATGGCCCTTCCCTTCCGTCGAAGCGAGGTCAGGGACATATGGAGACACGACACCTTCCTCTGCAGCATCTCTGATGACGCGCCGACTGAGAACACAGGACGATCTTTGGGCCGTTTCCTGGCCAAACGACTGTGAAGGGGGCGTATTCGGCGGCGTTGGATTCGCGCCACTTTGCATGAATGAATCCGCAAGGGCATCCATAGGTCGATTTCCAGCGAGAGACGCTGCATGTGTTGGGGGCATCTCGAGGGGGACAGCATCATCTGAAATGAAAACGGACTTGCTCCCCGCCGTTATTGCCGCATCGCTGACGGGTCTCTCGCTCTGCTGCCGCGTCAGAATTTCGGGCGTAGAAGTAGAAAAATCTGGACTTGCGGGACGGTTTTCTTGACATGTTGAAAGGAAGGGTGGTGCTGAGTTCGGTGGTCGCAGTAAGCCAGCAGCGAGAGCCCGAGAGTCGGTTGCCGCCGCGGCTGCCTCCTCCTCCTCGCGGATAGCTTTTTTGAAATCTTCGGCTACTTCTGCGCCGAGAAGATCGATTCTGACAGCCGGCCTTGAACCGTTCTGGCAGATTGGTCTTTGAGGAACCACCGCTGTCACAGGGATGCGGTTGGTGGTTGCGCCTCTGGGACCGACTTGGGGAATGTCTGCCAGGTGATGATGCGTGGTGTGCATGGCTTGCCCTCTGTTCTTTAGTGCCTTACGGACGCTTCGCAGCAGCCTCCGCATGCCGTGGCCGGACATGGCGCCACCAGACATGGCGTCTTTAGGAAAGCTTCGACCATTTGGGCAGAAAATTGTCGTCTGACGATTGGCATGGCCGTGGCGGCCAAACGGTTCGACATTGACAAAAGCATGGCCAGGAGGGCAGAGGTTTCCTCTAACAAGACTGCCCCCTGACGGCACCGCCGCAAACAGCTCCTGGTCCGGAGAAGGTGCCTTGTCAGAGCCGCGATCACGCAAGGAGTCTGAAAGACTGTTGTTACGTTTGTGTGCTCGACTTGGGCGTACACGCTTGCCAACAAGAGCCTTGGGCGTCGTGGCCACCGGGCCCGTTGAAAAGCCCAAGGAAGTTGAGAGAACAGGATGCGCCGCCATAAAATGTGTGGTGCAAGGGCTCAGGCTCTTCATGTTCTTGCCGGGAAATGAGCATGACACAATGTCCATACTAGCCAAGCGATGATGGGACGTGGGACTCGGATCCGAGTTCTTCAGCGGTTCTCCGACTTGGTTTTCAGGGGTTCCGGGTCGGTTGTCCAGAACCACGAAATCCCCCACGCGTGTTGGTTTGGCTGGCTCCCCACGCAAGCCAGCAGCAGCAGGATTGAGGCTTGGAGAGACGAGAGATGGCTGCATGGCCGCACCACCGAGCTGGCCTTGCTCGGTTGCCCACGGTCCAGAGTCGGCGGGGCTGAGGCCAGGATCTCTGCTCCCTGCCACGCCTCCAGGGATAATTGCCACCTCGGGGCCAAGCGAATCGTCAAACTCGTCACTATCCCAAAACTGCGCACAGACTCTGCGCCAGCACTTCTTCAGCTCTGCGAGTATCTTGAGCTTGACCTTGCGCGAATGAGCGTCTTGGCGGGACAGGTCATCCACAAAGTCGTTCAAGAGACGGCAGAAGGTCGCCCGAAGCTCGTATTCCTGGAAGAAGTCGTCTACGAAGTAGTTGAGGATCCAGTGCCTGACAGCAACAAAGGTTCGCACACGTACAATCAAGCCAACCTCGTCATCCCGGTCCAGCGCCCATCTCAAACGAGCCACCAGCATTCGAAGCAGCTCAGAGGGTTCCAGGAAGGATCTGAATGTCAGAAAGAAGTCGGAGATGAGTTCGTAATCGAGGAAGCTGGGAGACGTGATTTCGGCGACCAGGCGGGCAGGAGTTGCCGCCATGACGGCCCCAGATGAAGAATAACGCACAATGGATGTGTCATCGCAGGCCGGCCGGAACGTCAAGTCGGTAAACATGGCTGGTTCAGTGACCAGGTGTTTCGGCAGACGTGTAGACGCGAATTTTGGGGGCAGTCGCGGGGACGGTAAACGAGCACTTCCTCGCTGTGCTACAAGAGGGGTGTGATTTGTTGGGACAGACAGCGGATTGGGCCTTCTTGCCGAGGAAAATGGACCAGACGTGCTGGCCAGTCGAGACGAAGCCTTTTGACGGGAACCGGTACTGGAACGCGGGTCCTCGGTTGGTGCGTAGGAGGAGCCACGCAACACGGGAGTTCCTCTCAGGGTGAAGCGCGGCGTACCGAGGCGCCACGATGGTATATTGACACTGAGCAGAGGGGCGTTGGCCATGGTTTCCAAATCATCCATAGTTCGGGGTCGCAGCTCGTCAGCATCACGTGGGCGAAATATCGGGACTTTGAGCATGTGCGTTGCCTGTTGCTTGACGGCACCGGTCTCGTGGACGCTGCTGTCCGACATGGCTCGTTGGTGTTGCCGTGATCGAGGCATCATTGCGGCATGTGCGTTGGTGTGCTTGTCGCCTGCAAGGGGCGTTGCGGTGGTCGTTGGAGTCCATGATGAGACGGGAAAACCAAATCCATCCTCCCCTTCCTTGAAGTCGTCTGGAGTTGCCTTGTCGCTTTGGTTCGAACTATCCACAACGGCGGTGCTTGGTGGCGTTATGGGGAAAGAAAAGTTTGGCTGAGGGTGTCTCTGGTGAGCTGGTCGAACACTGGGCCTGGCATCGTCTAGTTAGCATTCCAGTCCCCGACTGAAAGCCCGTTGGCGATAAACGAGCAGCTGGGTGAAGCATTTCTTCCAAGGTGAGGGGGGGGGGGGGGGGGGCGAAGGCCGCGCTCCCCACCCTCTGTATCTTGCAGTGTCACTCGGGAAAATGGTTCGGGCATAGAAATGAGTCGATGGAAAAAAAAAAAAAAAAAAAAAAAAAAAGAGGGTGGAACGAAGCGTACCGGAGATAGATCCTCCCATTGTTGCCCACGTTTGCTACTGCAAACTGCCGTCCCTCGCGGCCCGCCGAAGCGCCATCTGAAGCGATCTGCCTTCTGTCAGGCTCTGCATCTGACTTTGCCAGCGAAGGTTTACGCTCTTGGGGAGAGCGGCGCTCTGATAGCGGAACAAGTGGTTTCGAGGCGTTGGAAAGTCCGCGCGTGACAGTCTTTGCTGTCCTTGTTGTGGTGGTATCCTGCGGCGATGTTTGCGTCCTGGCACGAGTTCGACGCAGGCTGGTTGAGGCAGGCAAGCCTCGTTGCACGGAAGGCTTCCTTTGGTCCGTGTCGTGGATCATCACCAAGTGGCCTGCCTGCCATGCGAGGCTCGGTCGGAGCTTGTGATGCTCGAAATTGTCGTCACTGTGATGGGGTTCCAATGGTCAGATATTTTAGCAAAACTGCAAAGGGAGGAACAGCATGCTTTGGTCCGGCCATCAGTCTCTGCAAAGGCAGAATCCCCGTCCCGCACGATGGTAAAACGTCGCTGCCGTCGCTGCCGTCAGTGCCGTCGCCGCCCGCCATCCCCTCAATCCCACAGTAGACGGGGGCACCAGGCTGAAGGAGATGAAGACTAGCGGGCAATTTTTGGTGACAACCTGTTGGGGGGGGGGAAGCCTACCTGAGGTTCATAGGCCATACAGCGACTGCAAGCCCAAGCTCACGATGGCGTCATGGGATGGTTGGAAAGATGGTCGGTGACGAAGTTTCAGAAACAAGTCTGGGTCCGCTGGATGGACAAGGATTCCGGTCGAGCTGGCTTGCAAAGCCCAGCCCCATTGGGAATATGTTCTGTCGCGTTAAAAGAGGCGAACCAGACAGTACGGAGCACAAGGGCGACCATGGGCCGGAAGGAAGACGGCTGGGAGCAGGTACATGAGTGTGCAGACAGAAAAAACGAGCCGGATGCTAATACGTACCAGACGAGAATCGGACTGGGGAGGCTGGCTGAGGTTGGGCGGGCAGGAAGCGGGAAATTGAATTGGGGGCGGGAGGGACTCGCTCGGGCACTTGTGCTGGAAAGCTTGCGTCTCAGACGGTGACAGCGGCGCCAAGGTCTGGCTGGAGATTTAATCGGCGAGCTGCAGAGTACCAAGTATTGACACGTGCGGGTTGCGGGTTGCGGGTATGGCGTTCCGACCACAAGTACTCCGTACCAGGCTCAGGCTCCTGCTACGTCGGACCGCCGTCGGAGTACCGCATCGGTAGTAGTATGTACCAGCTGGGGGGGGGAGGGGGGGGGTTTGCTTCCAACAAGTTCCGAATCCCAACTGCCACTGAGAGTGCCCAGGCTGTCCAGGCTGCCCGCTGCCCGCTGCCCAGGCCAAGGTCTGGTTGGTCCCAGTTGACTCGCGGCTGTCGGCCAGAACAGCCCCGGAAGAATTTCAATCAGCAGCAGGGCTGGGTGGGGACTGGACTGGACTGGGACTGGAGGAGACAACGCAGGCACGCAGGCACGCAGGCTCGCAGGCTCGCTCAGGCTGGGCAAATCAAACCAGACAGAGACTCACTCGTCCGAGTGACTTGAATCGAGCCACCATGCATGGCATGGCGTGACTAGGGCCGGGCCCATGGAGGCTGGAGCCGTCTGCATCCCTGGAAAAACTTGGACGCCAAGAGGTTCTGGTTTGGCTTTGTTGATCCTAGGGCCTGCCAGGCACATCCCAGTCATTCGGAACCGCCAACAGGGATCCCTTACCTTCTGTTGCTTGCCAGCAGCAGGGTGCTTCATGTTTGTCTCCATCATCAATGCTTTTGGTGCTTTTGGGGGGTGGGAATTGGGGGGAAAATACAGGTGCTGACAGCCCTGCCTGCCCACCAGATACTCCGTACCTAGGTAGTGTACCTTATCTAAATGTGTACACGTGTTTACGCACACATGGGTCTTTCGAGCCGCCCTGGCCGCTCGCTTCATGCCTGACTGCGGAGGAGACGTCGTCACGCCAAAAAGTTCGAGGGATTCAAGGGAGCACCAGCACCACCAGCACCAGCCAGGCACCACCCTCCCTTCGCGGACAACCCGCTGGGAGCAGCTGAAAACTCATTCCAGCGACGAGAAGCAACAAGCAAGATTCATTGGCCAGTTTGCGCACGCTGGAGAGCACCCCGTAGACGTGACGCATCAAACGATCAAACGATCAAACGACCCGTATCCTACATAACCTACCGTCGGCATTCCTTGGGGAGTCCGGGCAGAGCGCTCGCCTGGCAAAAACCTAATGTAGCCTCCGGGGGGGGGGGGACAATGGGGGCAATGGGGATTTGCACGTCGTGAGTCGTGCGTGTCGCGTTCGTTCCGTTCTGGTTTCAATACTTCCGTACCAATGGGCACATCCCAGCCCTCATTGCTCAATGCCGAGACTAATGTGCAGAGACTTGCAGAACTCCAGACTCCAGAGCAAGTCGGCTTCACTTCCGAGCGATCAACAAGGTTCGCTTCCGAACAGACGGCTAGAAGACATTCATTTCACTAGCGCAAAGCGAGGAAAGATGGGCGGATATACATACACATAGTACACACACCACAACGGCGCCTCCTCGTCGCATACCCGGACATTGATCAGAGCATATCCTGCATCATCAAAGATTACAAAAGGGGCTGCAGAAGATGCCCAACAGAAAATACGCAGTGTAGAAACCATTTCGGCCCAAGGGTTTTCCCGCGTCGTTGTCTCCTCGCTACGGCCATGACAAATGACAAATGACAAATGACAAATGACAAATGACAAATGACAAATGACAAATGACAAATGATGTAAAGTGGGCGGGGCTGCCTGCGTCAGGGCGCCAACTCTTCCGCTAGCAGGGCCGCTGCAATCACAATCACCAGCACCCAGACTGCACTGCACTGCACTGCACCGTCACCATCACAGACTTTTTTGTCGATACCGAGTCCAAGGCATGTAATGTAGTAGGACGCGCCGCCAATAATAACAAAAGAAAAAGAAAAAGAGGGGGTCGGGGTGTGGGGGTGTGGGGGTGTGGGGGGCTGTGCCGTGTCCGCGTCGTTCTATTTAATCCTTGCCGCCCGTTACATGGCAAATCTAGCGCAGATGGCACGCAGCCTGAGCATGCCAGTCAGTCAGTCACAGATTGACAAGAGAGATGCCAAGAGCTGCAGATCCCTGAAGCACCCCAGCATCTCCTGAATGAGCCCTGACATCTCTGGGTACGGAGTACGGAGTACGGGGTACCTAATATTGATTGTATGTACATCCTGACCTCAACTTTCAGGTGACTGACTGCCTCGGTGCAAGGTTGCAGATTTCGTCAACGATCAAAAAGTCGGAAAGTCAGAGTTTGCTACGGAGTCCCTGTGATTTTCCCGAGGCATGCAACAATCATCCATCCCTGCCTCGCTCTTGGGTGACCGGGGGGGGGGGGGGGGGGGGCGTCTTTTTGCTCTCACCTCACCAGGCTGACCGCTTGCTTTGCCTTGACTGACGGACGGACGACGGACGACTGACCTGACTGACCTGATTGACCTGACTGACTGACTCCCTTGCACCAGACACAACCCCTGGAATCTCGACCGCGTCTTCAGCCAGCGAGTTTCGCACGTGGAAATGAAGTGACAATTCCCATCTTTCGTCCTGGCTCTTTTCCATTTAGCCTGCACCAGACTCCTTCTTCTTCCACCGCACCACGAGTAAGTAAGTAGCACATGCAGTCAGTCACACATGCAGTCCCACGCACATGCAAGTAGCACATTGCCGACCAGAGGTCCGGACTCGGGGCGGGGAGCTTTTCTCATCATCGCTGCCATGAGTAAAGGCTGGCTGCCCCGAATGGTTCTCGGCACTTGCTCGCTTGCTTTTCATGGCAATCAAAGGCAAAAGAACAAGCGCCCGTCTTTCCATTCATTCGTCAGCCCTACAGAGCATGCCACATGGTCTGCTCATCTATCCTCGTCATGTACATCCTCCCCTCCCCACTACTCACTACTCCGGATTGGTTTTTTTTTTTTTTTTTTTTTTTTTTTTCCCTTCCCCTTTTCACATCGCTACCCCGTCATCTCCTGTATCCTCTCCAGCAGCAGTTCTGAAAACGTCTCCAGGACGTCCGAGTTGGGTCCGCCGGCCTTGGCTTCAAAGATGCAGTCCTGAATAGTCTTGATACCAACCCCGATGCTACTAGACCCCGTGCGCTGCTGCACCATGTTGATCACCTGGTTGATGTCTCCAGAGTTGAAGACCCTGGACTCCTGAAGGATGGTTGCCAGCTCGCGCACACTGGATACCGCTGGCACGGCAACCTTCTTTGCGAAATCGCCGTCAATCTCGAGCATTTTGAGAACCGAGGCTTTGGATGTCGTGACAAAGATGAGGAGACGGTGGTTCTGTAGAGTTTCCCAGAGTTATCATTAGATTGCGAACATTGTAATCCGTAAATGCGATGAAGCATCAAGGATGAACCAAAAAAAAAGGAATCGGGGAAAGAGAAAGAGGAAGAAAAGACGGGAGAAAACGTACCCTCGGTGGTTTCGAAACAATCAGAGTGGTAAGAGCCTCGAGCATCACGTTGGAGAAGCGAGGTCCGATGGGATTCCACCCAATCAGGCGTTCAAAGTCATCCAGGATAAGGATGGATGCAGGCGACTTATAAGCATCCGCAAACGCTTTGTGCACATAGTCCTTCTTTGCAAAATCATCCCGATAGCCAACAAGATCGGCTGGCGTAACCATTTTGACAAACGGAAAGTCGGACTGCATTGCAATGTGAGCTGCAAGAGCCGTTTTCCCTGCCCCCCGGGGTCCGTGGAAAAGCACCGACGTGCTGAATTTGTTGGGGTCGTCCTTGATCATGCCCACAACCCGCATCATCTCCTGGACGGTCGAGTTGATGTGTTGGCTGTAAGGGATGACGCCAAGTCGAACCGCATCTTCGAGCTCGGCTTCGGAAACACCGTATGCTGGCCTCACTTCGGTCAGGGCATTCATAAAGTCGGCACGGTTGACCTTCATGCTCGCAACATCCTGCTTGACAGCGGCCATCTGCCCGACCTCGGTGTGCCGCGAAAAGGCGAATGATGCGGCCGCCTTTACCACACCGTTGATTTCCGCGCCAGAGTAGTTCTTGGTGAGGCCGGCGAGCTCCTGCAGATTGACGTCTGGATGAAGGATATTGTTTTCTCTCATTTTGGAGGTGTGGATATTGAAAATCTCGAGCCGTCCGGGTTCGTCTGGTAGCGAGATTTCCAGGTGGACTTCAAGCCGCCCTGGCCGCATCAGCGCATCGTCAATCATGTCCTTTCGGTTGGTCATTCCTATGAGCAGGATGTTGTTGAGCTGGTCAACGCCATCGAGCTTGGAGAGCAGCTGGTTCACCACGCTGTCGCCAACACCAGTGCCACCACCGGCACCAGACCCTCTCTGCTTGCAGACTGCGTCGAGTTCGTCGAAGATGATGATGTGGAGACTACTTTCGTCTCCCTTTTCCTTGTACTCCTTCTCGGCGTCCGCAAACAGCTTCCGAATGTTCTCTTCGGACTGACCGACGTATTTGTTGAGCACCTCGGGCCCGTTGATGACTTTGGGTGGGCGGGCATTGAGCATTTTGCCAATCTGCCGAGCAATGAGGGTCTTTCCCGTGCCGGGAGGACCGTACAGCAGCATTCCCTTGACGTGGGGAATGCCCATCTTGGCTACGAGGCCAGGAGGGAAAACACGCGAGGCGAAGGCTCGACGGAAAATGGTCGAGAACTCGTTGCCCAAACCGCCAATGCCCATGTCCTCAAACTTGAAATCCGGTGCTAAGATGGCGTTGGAGTTGGGCTTTGACATGGAAGGCTTGAGATTGAAATCGCCCTTTCCATCGCGGTGAAACAGCACTCTGGTCTGGTTGGTAAGTATGCCTCTGGCGTGTCCTTCTCTGTACACCTGCTTGCCGGCATCATCCGACATCATGGCGAGGTCAACTAGCCCGACAGTTTTTACAATAATGAGCAAAGGAATATTGCGGACATCCATCAAGATCCTTTGCCCGGGCGCCAGAATTTGATTCCCGTACGTATCTGTGAATATCTTGGCGAGCTCATCCTCATCGTACGGAACCTCCGTCCTTTTGCTGGGCGACGCAAAGCCGATTTCCAGGTCTACCGATCCCAGGTATGCCTTGCCGCCCGACGCAAAAGGGTCGTAGATCTCGCCGGAAAATGTGTCTCTGATGGTAATGTTGCACCAAGTTCGCTGGGGGTCGGTCAAACTGATACAACCCTGGGGGAAGCCCTGGATAGGTTTTGCTGCAACGACATATTCTCCTTCCGGCTGACCACCTCGTATCAGGACGTACAGATCGGTACCGTCTCGGCTGGGTGGGAAGTCTTCCGGAGCAACAGCACACCTGCAATTTTAAACATGAGTGGATGGTACATGCAGACGAGAGTGGTGACGACAAGCGCGGGACATACAGATTGCCATATATCAGTCGGGACTGCAAAGTCTTATCAGAAACCTTTTCAACCCTCAAAGGAACTCTTCGACCCGCGCCAGGAGCTGTCGGGCCTTTCTCTTGATATCTCGGCATACCAGGTGATCGGGGACCAGCCCCTTGGTTCATTCGAGCATCACCGTATCCTTGAGAAGCCCCGTAGTCTCCACCATATGCGCCGCCTGGCGGTGGCCGACCTTGCCCCGGGGGCATTCGAGGGTTGTTGCCTGATGATCCGGCTGTGTAGGGCATTCTACCACCGCTGCCAGGAGGGGGCGCTCTGGACATTATGATTCGATATATGAGGAGACTGTCTCTAGGCGGGGAGAGGGTTGTATATGGAGGAATTCGGTTTGATTGACTACTAGGAATTGAGTTGAAAGGCTAAAGAAATGGCGACCAGATATCTGCTTAAGAACAGGTTGGTAGGAAAGTCGTGGCAATACATGGATGGATGGATACATAGAGTTCGAGCTGGATAGAAGGTGGGGGGGGCGGTTATGACATGGTCTGCCCGCCCCGCTTTTTGATGAAAGCTTGTACGGCGCCGGGCGCCTTATGTCACCCCACCAAAGGCACATGCAGCTTGCGCTGCTGTGGAGGCCTGCGACTCACGACTTCATGACTCTTTTCCAGGCAATGCAACCCTCCGAAATATAAACTATTAGCAAGAGATGACGTCCCTCTAAAGAAAGGGCCAAAACTCGCAGATTTCCGAGCTCAGGGTCCAAGTACTGCATCGCTGCTGTCCTGAAAGATTCTTCCACATGACACATGTCATGGAAGCGAAAACATGCCTCTGTAAGCCGGCATTGCCACGCCTCGTTTTCGACGAAACCTTCTAACGCGGACAAAAGACATTTGTTGGGCAAGAAATCTTGGAACGTTTACAATGCCGGAAATATAGAAAGAGTTCGCCGCGACGAAGCTGCGGCAAAGGCTGCTGAAGAAGCCGAGGAGCAGCGTATGCAAGAAATCGATGCCCTGCGTCGCTTGGCCATTTTGCGCGGCGAAGCACAGCCGCCACCTGTAGAGGACGGAGACGGTGAACACGATGAACCAAGAGACTCCGCCAAGGGGCCTGGTGCCGGAAATGGACGCCCGAAGCGAAAGCGCAAACGACACGGCGAAGACGATACAGACTTTGAGCTCCGGCTGGCAAAAGAGAGAGCAGAACCTGACCACCAGGAATTCATCGAGGGTGCGAGGAAATCCAGCAGCTCTGCGCCGATTGTGGATCGCCGCGGGCATATCGACTTGTTTGGCGACGAGAAGGCCAGAGCACATGCGGAGAAGAATGAAGACGCTGAGCGGGAGGCCCAGAAGAGGAAGCGAGAATATGAGGACCAGTATACGATGCGGTTTTCTAAAGCTGCTGGAAGGGAAGGCGCTAGAACTCCATGGTACTCGCAGGGCCAAGGAGCACAGCAAGACACGCCGCTCAGAGATGTCTGGGGCAACGACGACCCGAAGCGCAAGCAACGCGATGCAGATCGGATAACCGCCAATGACCCACTTTCGATGATGAAGAAGGGGGCATCTCGGGTGCGGGAGCTGAACAAGGAAAGGCAGAGGCTGCTGCAAGAACGCGAGCAAGATGTCCGTCAGATGCGAAAAGAGGACAAGCGCAGGGAGAGACGCGGAACACGCCGCAGTGCGTCACCCGAATCTACTCAAGGGAGACGCCGGAGATCCAGAGAACGGGGAAACGTCACCGACAGGAATGAACAAGGTGGTGGTGCCAGCCGTTCCAGGTCAGGTGAAGAACAACGACACTCGCGTCGGCATGAGTCGCGTCGGCATGAGTCGCATCGGCATGAGTCACGTCACCATCGGCATTGATTTATGAAAGAATTCTGTAAGACTGGCGATACCCCCATTTGCCCATTCGCACATGGGGCTTGGCTCCTTTGGCAGGAAGGAATGACTGCACCTCATACACGCGGCCTCTATTCAACATGGTCACAACCCCCCCGACACCTTTCTCATTTCTCCGTCCACGGCAACCTGATGTCGACTGGCTTCATATCCCGCGCTACCATGTCGACAACTTCTTTAGCCCCCAGGTTCCTCAACGCCTCGTCGATCCTCCCGTATGTCGCCTCACTCAGTCCTCCAGGCTTGTCGCTGTAAATATCCACGCCCTCGGTTGTGAACATTGTCGGCGCAAACCAGGTAACCACCCATCTCTCGGTGCTTCCATCCGTAGCAGAGCTTTCGCCCCAGCCGAGCAACTCCCAATGACTAGATACGAAGAACAGCCAGCCTTTGCCGCGCCAGTTCCACCCCACGTCCGCGGCCTGTGTGTCTACCCCTGCGATGCTCTTCAGCACGCCCGACTCGCTGGCAGGCTCATACTCCACCAGGTCGTCTATGCGCAACCTACCCCCTCTCGACGGCAGAGGCTTGTAGGTGATGCGGACATTGCGCGCGGATCGCCACATGCTTAGTGTTGAGTGAGTGACGGTCCATGTGCGAGCAAGCCATTCAACGCTGGGAGAAGCAGGTTCTGCTGCCGGCTTCGAGGTCTTGGAGGCGTATTTGGACGGGAGGCGTAGCGATAGATCAGTCTGTCCTGTCATGATGGGCAGAAGGGGTTGCGGTTCGGCTGTTCTCGGGAGCTTCGCTGTGGCTTTGCCAGTGATGGGGATGGGATGAAGGACTGCCGGTGCTTATTCACAGTCAAGGTAGCTTGATTCAGCGGGCCGAGGGAGTATGAATAGATGGAAACCAGGTGACGTGGAACAAATTGGATCAACCCTGGCTTAGCGGAAGAGGTGCTCGCAGCTTTCACCTGGGAGCACTAGTCAGTCGATCAAGCGCGCAATATCGGAGATACCATGGTGGCCAACTAGCTCCTTGACGCCACGGGCTAGCTAGATGGGTGTGCTCCGAGGTTTTATAGTGGTGCTGTATCCGCATCCGAGCCACAAATGCTATTCAAAGCCATAGTTCAAACCGAATGGCAAAGATGGACCTGCACGATGCAAAGATGGGCAACGATGACAGCTTGGATATTTAGGGTACCTACATAATGCGGTTAAACATGCACGCCCCAAAGTCACCAATCTCCAGTCCCCAGTCTCCAGGTTCCAGTCTCCAAGGCTCCAGCCTCCAGCCATTACGTCAGCACTCTGCTCCCTACCCACCAGTGAGCTTTTCTGCCAACCTCAAGGTCAACAGCACCGCATAACCTACCTTTCACTGTAGCTCCCCAACCAAAATTTGCAACTTGCGGTGAGAGAAGCATTGCTTATTTTCTTCCGCCCGTCATCCAAACGGAAGCGGGCGCTTTCCGACGTATACCGCCCAAAAATCCTCGTTTTCCTGCCCGGCCAGAAACGACCATGGATCCAGACGCAGACGACGGAGCGGCCGTCATGCAAGCAATGGGATTTTCATCCTTCGGCGCGCAAGACAGACCGCAGAAGAAGAGAAGATGCAGCTCCGCGGAAGACGACGACAACAACAACAACAACAACAACAACAACACGCGGTTTTCGCAGCCTGGACGCGCTCGCGATGCCCCAACGGGATCCAACTCTGTCCCGGCTGGGAAACCACAAGCAGGAGAATCCAACGCCAAGCCGTCGACCAACACGCTCGAGATTGATCTGGGCGGAGATGACGACGAGAATGAGCGATGCCAGGAGGCAAGGCCACCTTTGGCGCAAGCTTGCGGAGAAACCCTGGCCCAAAAGGTGGGAAATCATGCTGCAGGACTGCCGGCCCGTCCCATCCCATTGACGGGATCTGCTGCATCAACTTCGCATCCGCCTCACAAACGTCCACATGGGCTTTGGTATGAGGGATACTACGACACCACCTCGAATGAGAATCCGTGGGAACATCTTGAGAAAGCCATGGGGCTCGAAACGGGCGTTTCTTGGGTTGCCAGGAAATCACAAACACCAGCGGCGACTTGAGCCGTGAAACGATGCCGACGATGCCGACGATGCCTTTCCACCAACGACTATTATCATCATTTGATTGGTCAGCTCCAAGCTTTGGCAGCAAGGATGGTTGCATCCCGGCATCGACACTCTGCCTTGAACAGAACAGTGTGCTTGCATCAATTCTTTGTAACAATATAGGGGGGAACGCTTACCATGGACACATTCAACCAGTGCAATAACGCACATTTTCTCGTTCCCGTTTGGTTCTCAACTCCAACTTGTCTTATCGCCCGCCAAGATGAGATGGGTCATGTGTCAATGTCAATATATTATACTCACAACTGATCCCGGCTTCGGCTCTCCGGCAATGGGAAAACGTTTTGGAAAACGTTTTCTTTGCTGGACCTGTCGATACCTCCTTCTTCCCACGTTACTCGTGGTGCTTGGTCTACTTGTTGTTGCTCCATTGCCAAAAAGCAGGGCACACTAGTACCCTTGACCTGTCAAGAAAGGATTTACACGCCCAGGCACCAGACATGATCCCGGTTCCCATAGACGCACGACACTAAGGCGTGCCTCGTCGCCAATACCCCAGAACAAGTCATTCCTCGTCCAATCATGAGTCAATATAAAACCGCAAAAACAGCCACAACTGTCCCCGCACACCCGCGTTCCTGGAAGATGTGGAGGGAGTGATAGAGCGGCTAATTACCGCCCAGTTGCAGGGGCAAGAACAAGGCGAGAGATGGCGCGCCTAGCAAGATGCAAGATGCAAGATTGCCGCCTGCTCGCTGCTCGCGGCGCTTGTTCCAACGACATGCCTCGCCAGGCCCGCGGTGCAAAATCAAAATATGCTTCATTTATTTTTTTCGGCCCCCCGTGGATGCAAATTTTTTGTTGGCATCCCACCTGGGCCCCCCTCCCCCCCCCCCCCAAAAAAAAAAAAGGAAAAAAAAAAAAAGATCCTTGGTGATATCCCCGTCACTCTTTACTGGCCAGTCAAGGAAAGCAAAGCAAGACGGAAACCTTTGTCTCCGTCGCTCAAGGTTGCAGTGCAAAAGAAGGGTGTGTAAATCTTGTGTCGCATGATGCAAGAGACTCGGGAATTTTAGTACTCGGGAGAAGGGAAACGCTCACGAGCCTTGCGATACTCCTTGGGGTGCTTGCGAGCAGCTTTGGCTTGTAATGACCTAGAATGGGAAACAAGGGCGAAAAAGAAGATCGGATCTGGTTAGCTTGTGACGGCTTCTTATGAGAAAACGGGCACATGCAGTCTTGGCAAGCTGCCTGCCTGCCTGTTGCGTGGAAAGTAGAAAGCCACATAACGATGACGTTGTATGACGGAGGCCTGCAAATGCGAATGGAATTGCTGCCCGCGCGGTACATCACGGCTTCACGGATACACGGGCTCCTTCAATGTTCCTCGAACGACGGCGAGTGTGATGAGACTGGCTGAACTTACGACACTTTTTTCTGCACCCATTCCAAGTCGCCCCGCACCTCGCGCGCATCTCGCATTCCCTCGTGGAATCGTTCTCTCGTCTTGGCGAGGCGTGCTTGTGCCTGCTTTTGCAGTTCGACGAGCTCTCGGTGCTTTGCGTTGAGCTTGCCAGAGCTGGGTGTGCAATTTAGTCGGACGGCAACTTGCGTGAAGTCTTGACTTGCAGCAACGCAATGGAGTGGGGGGCAAAAGGGGACTGCACACGCGCCAGGGATCGGTCGACGTACGTTTGCGCTTGGACCGCCATGCTGCGGTCCAGCGGAATAGGATTGAACGAGTTGGAGAGGCGATCCTGCATGTACTCCTGGATGTCAATGCCGCTGGCGGAGTGGGCGCTCTCAAAGTCCTGCGAGCTGCCCAGATAGCTGGCCGAGGAGCCAGAGAGGCCGGGACTGCTGTAGGACGGGAGGCCTGATGTTGAGCTGACGGAGTCGTCGCATTCTGGGGGAGACATGGAGTAGTGGCTGTAAGACGGGGGCAGCTGGTTGCCTTTTCCCGGAACGGCCAAGGGCATCGAGTAGGACACGTTTGTGAACGGGCCTGACATGATGCTGGATGCAAGCTGCCGATCCAGAGCAGCAGTAGGAACAATGAGCAATAGCGGTCAAGGCCGGGGCTCGTCCGTGATGAGCACCACAAACAACTCAGTCTGTGCCTGTTTGGTATAAGCTTCGAGGCTTGGTCCGCGTAAAGCAAGACGGCAAGAGACTTGGCAACAATGATATAAGATGAAGCGACGACACGGCTGGGACGAGCTGGAGAATTGAAGGGCAAGGGGGAAAAAAAAAAGAAGAGCAAGGAGAAAATGAAATCCTCTCGACCACAATGGCCCCTTTTATACTTGGCCCAGGACCTTGACCCCCCCCCCCCCGGGCATTATGCTTCAAGTGAGGACGGCATCAATACATTCATCTTTATTCGCCAATGCGATTATCCATGCGCCCCGCTTGGGGCATGATACAATGGCCTAGCCAGGCAGCCGGACAGTCAATCCAGTCGTGGACTTGAAGTAACAAGACGGATGGATGCTAGTCGGCTTGCATGATGTGGATCACCGGCGCATCGTGGAGGGCGGTCGGGGGCGGAGCCATGGGCCTCTGCCCGAGTTGGGCTATAAACTTTCCCCCCCAACATGATGGGATCCCGTGAAGAAGGCCATGTAGCAGCAATGCGGAATGCGGGGAGCATGATGATGCGCATGGTGTGAAGACGAGCGAGACCGTAGACACAGACATCTGCCGGGCAAGGTGGCAGCAAGGGACAAGGGCGGAGAACGGCGGAGAATGGCGGAGACGGAAAAAAATGGAAACCACCTCCAACGGGGGACATCATGGTTGTTGTACTTGTTTGTTGATTCAACGAGTACTTGAGAGCCAGCAGACGCTGAGGAATGCCAGTGCCAATGCCAATCTGAATCCCAACCTCGGCAGAGCCACGGGTGCGCCTGGAACAAGCGCGGGGACGCCTCTGGCTCGCTACGGGTAAAAGCTGCACCGGATTTTCTGACGGGTTCCACGGAGCCGGATCCGCAGCACCAGGAAAGGAAAACACGGTCGGTTGGTTGGCCAGGCGGTCTGGGCTGCTGCGACTTGGGTGGATTGCATGGCACGGGGGCATGGGGCCGAGCAGAGCAGAGCAGAGCAGAGGAAAGGTGCATGTGGGAAAGGTGGGAAACCAGGAAAGAAGAAAACCAGGGCGGGAGACTAGTTTACTCCCACTCTCCAAAACAAACTGCATGTGGATGACGGATTGGTGTTGGTATGTATGTTGGTATGTCTGGTTCCTTCCTGGAGTCTGGAGCGCATGCGCCAAGGGAGCCATGGATGACGCCTAGATGTTGGCGGAGGCGGGCCCAGGGAAAGAGCTACGGACTCAAATCAGTCTCCCCGATATCCGTTGGCTGCCGACTTGCTTACTAACCAGCCGCCGGCTCCGCGCATCCACCACCACCACCACCGCCACCACCACCACCGCATCTCGGAAATTTCGTGCTGGGTTTATTATTGACAACGCATCGTCGGCAAGCCCACCGCCAGGGCGGCCTCGCCCGACTCGATGCACTCGTGCCTGAACATGCATGTCGGGTCCTGCTCTGGCCTGCTTGGCTTCCTCTGGCATGTAATGTATGTATGTAGTCCGGAAGTCCCGGCTACCAGCCAAGTCCTTATCCCCCAGACTCCTCCAACGCCCGCCACGCCCGCCACGCCGCCCGACCAGGGAACGACATAAACATCGAAACAGCTACTATTGACTCTGGCTTTGCGAATCCGGAGGCCAGATTGGTTCGTGCAACCAAGAAAGGAAGGTTCGAGGCTGAGCCTCGAGGTCATAGCACTAGCCTGCCCTTGGAGGGGTCGACGTAGTCAGTCAGTGGCTGGCGTGAGACTGACTGATGGAGGCCTAAACAAGTCGAGGCAACAACCGTCAACCGCTCTTGCTGCGCTGGGATCGACACGACGCCAGGGCACGTTGCTACCCAAGTTGCATTCAATTGATTCTTAGCATGCGCGTACAGCCCAGCCCAGCCCAGCCCAGCAGCATCAAAGCATCTCCCATCTCCAAGGGGGAAATTGGAAATACACAGGCGTGGTGTGGACGCACACGCCTGCTCCGTCATCGAGGACAACTCATCCTCGATGCCGCTTTTGGACAACTGAACCGCCGCACAAGCCCTGGCGATGGGGCATCTTCTGAACGGGACAACTTGTTTTCTCTTGTCAGGCGGAGCAGACACAGCTTCGCATCGCAGCGTGCTGAATCGAGACGAGCGTTGCTGCATGATAACGGTCCCCACCATGCGAGCGGCTGATTCCTCCCCCGTGCTTACGTCCGGCTTACCTTGGCCTCGCACACACGTCACACACGCCGCCCTGGAGTCGGGGTTGCCAAAACGTGTTCCACGACTTGGCTGCATGCGACTGGTGCATCTACTCATTCCTTGTCGCGGGCTGACTTCTTTTTCTGCGCCGCAACTTTTTTACCCCTGTTCGTTGAAGATGCCTCGATTTGACCAACCGGCCGGATTGACAAAAGGCCGTCAGCATCCCCAACTCGTCGTATCGGCTGCCAGTCGTGGACGAAATATCCGGCGCCCGTCGTCTCCATGGCAAGATTTGACGTGAGGCATACAATTCGTGTCTATATACAAAGTCGAGTTTGCTCTCGAAAGCTCCATAGCCTAGTCCGTAGAGATTCGCCATCCAACCCGGCAATAACTAGTCGTCAAGTCAGTCAATTCAATCAAAATTCCTCTTCGTCAACGTCGCACCCCCGCCCTTGCCCTTTGCCCTTGCCCTTGAGCGGCGCCAAGTAAGCCAAAGCGCCCGTAAACCCCAGCGGCGCACCCTAAGCCTCCCCGAGATGCCGGCATAATGCATCGGGCGTGGAGAAGCAAATCACACCATTAGGAAGCAAGCAGCTCCCATTTCTGCCTTGACTATTCGAGACAATGCATGATTCATTGGCCAAAAAGCCTGAGGAAGCCCCAGATGCCAATGCCGCTCAGGACAGGAATCGTCAAGTTGTCATCCCAGCCAAATACATCGACGACCTCGCTAGCAGATGCCGCAAGGCCGCTCCACAAGCTCACAATGGCGAGTGCCAGGGTTCCCGTCACGGTGACTGCGCCATGAGGAGACGACGCCCCGAGGGCGTTGCGGACCGCGGCTGGCAGCGAAAGCGTGCCCTTGTACATGAAGTCTTCATCGCCGGGCATGGGTCCAACGGTGGGCACGAGCCATCCGTAGAAGAAGAAGGAGGTTGCAACGCCGACCAGGAAGGCGGCCAGCGATCCGGCCAAGGACTTTCCCCGGCGAAGGCGAGGCGTATGTCGGCCCCAGAGACGGCCAAAGGTGCTCGCGGCCGTGTCACACCAGCTGAGGAGCAAGACGCTCATCACGCCAACATCCTTTGGCAGGAAATACAGCACGGCCCAGGCGCCGAGCAGGTAGAAGATGACGCCGTTGTACCCGGAATACTCGCTCTCACGCATCAGCGCCCCCAAAAGGCGCACGTAAAGCCTGTTCACCGAGGCGTAGCGATGCCGTAGCCAGTCCGTCGTGGCGACGGGAATCAAGGCAGCCATGAGATACGGAGGCACCGACTGCGTCCGGGTGCCCGTTGTGTATAACCAGACCACGAAGAAACCGATGGAAACGTGGAGCGCCTTGCGGGGAACCTCGTGCTTGTGGACAAATGTCCTCCAGTGCCGGTGGATGGGGATGAGGCCCAGGGGACTAGGGCTGCGGCTGAAGTCGCGCCAGGACCAACCCGAGGGCTGCGGGGGAGCCAGACGCCCGTTTGCCGCGGCGAGGAGCTTGCCGTTCAGGGCCGCGTCCTCGGAGGAGCCTTGTTGGCCGGGAGCTGCAGGCTTTGCCACCGGGTCGGGGTTGCTGGGCGTCATGCGAGACATGGTTCGAGAGCCGATGGGCGACCTGCTCCGCGTGCGAGATGTTCGAAGCGCAGGAATCCCGTCGTCAACCTCGTCGTCAACCTCTTCGTCAGCCTCGTCGTCAACCTCGTCGCCGCCTTCGCCCTCGCCGTCGCCCTCGCCGTCGTTTTCAAGCGATTGCTGCAAAGCCATCATCATCATCTTCTTCTTCCTGGCCGCGGAGCGAGTCGTCGGAGCAGAGTAATCGGCCACGCGCTCCGACGGGGCAGGGCTTGGCGAAATCACGCGAGGCCCGTCCGGCACGGCAGCCGCCTTGCGACGAAGAGCCATGGCAAACGACACGGGCGGCAGCGCGGGGTAGCGAACTGTCCCAACTGCTAGGCGCTGGAGCGACGCAAAGGACGAGGGCCACAGGCTGTTGTTTCTGCTGTCTGCCGTCGAGGCGGAGAGAGTGCCCGGGAAGCGATGGCGGCGCGAACGGCTTCGCGCCAGCGAGTCCGAGTCGTCGGACGGGGCGAAGGAGAAGAAGGGACTAAACAGCGCGGGGTGTCTCGCGGAAGAGGACGAAGCCGCGCGCTCTGTCGGATCCAGGATGGCGTTTGCCGAGGGCAGCAGAGGTGATGGCCCCTACCGCACGAGGCAATCAACAGGGACGACTTGAAAGTACGGCGACGACTGGCGGCGCAGTGCGACGCGGGCATGGAGGGTAGGCAGGGGAGAGTGGCAGAGAGGGCTTGGGTGCGATGATGATTTGAAGGGGATCAAGGGCCGTTTGTGCGATGGCCTGCCTGGTGCGGAGAATTTAATCTCTTGTCCTGCTTTGCCGGGACCACAAGCTGCCAGCCCTCACTCACTGGAGGAGCTCTTTGGCCGGGCTATCGTCGGGGCGGTCTGGTGAGCACGGGCCGGCGCTTGCTCAATGCTATGTAGGCACCTGCTAGGCACCTGCTAGGCACCTGCTAGATGCTCGAGGAGCCAGCAGGTTCCTGTCAGCTGCCAGCACGTCTTCGCCAGGTGCCCTGACGCCGTCACGTGGTGATTGATATATCCACTTGGCAGCGATAACGCGCCCGCCAACCTTTTTTTTTTTTTTTTTTTCATGGTCATTCACTGATTTGAATAACCTCACCGGCCCATCATCGACACCTGGCTCTTTTCGTCTCCAGCCCCCCGAACCCCCCCACCACCCCCCCAATGGCGCCTGCAAAGGACATTCCCAAGTCCAACGCCAGGGCTTGGGAGGCCCTCACCCCGCCGCTCGCGCAATGGATCCTCGACGCCGTGTCAACCATGGGCTTCCCGCAAATGACGCCCGTCCAAGCAGCCACCCTGCCGCACTTTATGGGCAACAAGGACGTCGTCGTCGAGGTTGGGAGCACTCAAACCAAGAGAAACAAAGCCCTAAAATAAAATAAAAAAAAGGAAGAGAACGTTTAATCAAAGCTAACCCTGGCACCAAAAATTAAAAAAACAGGCCGTCACTGGCAGCGGCAAAACGCTGGCCTTCCTGATCCCCGTGGTTCACAGGATTCTGCGCCTCCAGGACCCGACGAAACGACACCACGTCGCTGCCATCATCGTTTCTCCCACGAGAGAGCTCGCCGCGCAGATCCACTCGGTCCTCTTGTCGCTGCTAGCCTTCCACACGCCGTCCGCCGAGCTGCTGCCGCGCCTCGACGACGACCATGACGACGAGAAACGGCCCTCGACCGCCTTCCCCGTCGTTGTCCCTCAGCTCCTGGTCGGCGGCACAACGTCGACGGCTCAGGACCTCGCCTTCTTCCTGCGCCACAGCCCCAACGTGCTGATATCGTCCCCCGGGAGACTGGTCGAGCTGCTGTCGTCGCCGCACGTCCATTGTCCGCAGTCGTCGTTTGAAGTGCTTGTGCTGGACGAGGCTGACCGACTGCTCGACCTGGGCTTCAAGCAGGACCTGCAGGCCATCCTCTCGCACCTGCCCAAGCAGCGTCGCACCGGCCTCTTCAGCGCTAGCGTGAGCGAAGCCGTCGGCGAAATCATCCGCGTCGGGCTGCGCAACCCGGTCAAGATAGAGGTCCGGGTCAAGATGAAGGGTGGCGGCGGCGCCGTCCTGGAGGACAGGAAAACCCCGGCCAGTCTGCGGATGGCGTATCTCGTCAAGCCGGCGACGCAGAAGCTACCCGCGCTGGGCCAGCTTCTCCAACGCCTCCCCCTGGCGCCCCAGCGGACCATAGTGTTCCTCTCCACCTGTGCCGCCGTCGACTATTTCCAGCACGTGCTCCCCATGGTGGTCCCCGGCGCCTTCTCGCTGATCCCCCTCCACGGAAAACACGCCGCCAAGGTCCGGGAAAAGAATTTTGCCCGGTTTGTGCGCTCCGTGTCGCCCACGATCCTCCTCACGACAGACCTGGCGGCCCGAGGCCTGGACATCCCGCAGGTGGATCTCGTCGTGCAGGTGGACGCGCCGTCCGACCCAAAGGTCTTCATCCACCGAAGTGGGCGGGCCGGGCGGGCCGGGCGCAAGGGCCTGGCCGTCGTGATGCTGCACCCCGGCCGCGAGGAGGACTACGTCGGGTTCCTGGAGATCCGCAAGACACCCATAACCCCGCTGGACAAGCCCGCCATCTCCGTGTCGGCCGAGGCCGCCGCCGCCGCCACGGAGCAGATGCGCGCCCTGGCAAAGACGGACCGAGCCATCTACGACAAGGCCCAGCGGGGGTTCGTCAGCTGGGTGCGCAGCTACGCGGCCCACCAAGCCACGTCCATCTTCCGAGTCGCCGACCTCGACTGGGCCGACCTCGCCGACGCCTGGGGCCTGCTCCGCATGCCGCGCATGCCGGAGCTCCGGGCCTGGCCGGGCGACCGGACGCTCGGCGTCGACCTCGACTGGGACGCCTTCGCCTACCGGGACAAGGCGCGGGAAAAGGCCCGGCAGGACGCCTTGGAGGCCGAGCGCAGCGGCCAGGCCGCCAAGGCCCGCGCCGGCGAAACGTCGCGCAAGAGGAAGAACGAGGCCTGGAGCGCCAAACACTCCCACGAGGACCTCCGCGTGCAGCGCCGCGAAAAGAGGCGCCGCAAGAAAGAGGCCGATAAGAAGGCCAGCATGACCGACGACCAGCTCGCCCAGCAGAGCCACCTCGACGACCTGATCCGCCAGGTCAGGGAGCAGAACGCCGCCGCCGCCAGGGATGACGTCGAGTTCCACGGTTTTGACGAGTAGACTGGCCGGCCCCATTGCAGAGTTGCGTACATGCACAACCCGCCCCCCCGGGGGCCGAGCCACGACCGTTTATGCTCGTCGTCTGTGGGCGGTTGCAGAAACCCACGCCGCAGGCGTAATCAGGGACGCCGTGCGCCGTGACGACGCCGTCCCGGAAAGCAGAGGGGCATGCATGCCGTCGCCGTCGCGTTTGGCCTTCTCCGAGCCGTTTGTCGAAAGCGGATTTGTCCGTGACCACGACCCGGCCGTCTCGGGCGCGCGCTTGGGCATCCGTCGCCGTGGGGGACCCTTTTCAGCGATGGGAAAAGCGGTTGAGGAAGCCTGGGTTCCCTTTGCCAAGGGCGGCTGGTGTTTTTTTTTTTTTTTTTTTAGGTGTCCTGCCACGAGATGGAGAGCGTGGACGCCGCCGGCGGGTTTCGTCCATGACCAGGGCCACAGACGTGACGTGACTTTGACGCGACGTTGCCAAGACGGTCTGGTCACGGCCTGGTCGCCGCTCTCTCTGGCACTGACCCACGGTTCGCCTTGGCCTGTACATGCAACTATCTAGAGTAGCCTGCACGTAGCCTGCATGTAGCCTGCATGTAGCCTGCACCACCCATACCGATACAGATACATCCCCGGCTTTGCGCCTTCAAATAAAGCTCGCATTCCTCGGCAAAGGCATTGATATCGATTTCGTGATTAAACTTTTTTGCATTGTACCAAAACCACTCACTGCCTAGAGACGTCTACGACCGCGCACTCATCATCTCCTCTATAGCATGCCGACACGGACCAATCTCCCAAAAACCATGGTGTGTGAAATCATCTCCCTCTGCATTCTGCCTCTCGTTCAGTATACTTGTCGTGGCTTCGTTTGCTCCAACCAATCTTGGGTGGCAGGGGGGGTAATCCTTTTGCATCCCCAATCCAACAGCGCCGCCAACAGGGGTGGCCTTTCGTCGAGCCCATCGACCACTTGGCTCGGCGAAACAGGAAGCTTGTTGCTTGCGTGCTGCTCGATTTTCTTTTTTCCCCCTTTCATTGTTTCTTTGAACCTCATCCTCCTTTCCCCCCCTCCCCCCCCCCCCCCATTTTTTTTTTTAGTTGATTCTTTCTTTTTCTTTTTTTTTTTTCTTCGAAAAATCGCATCTCCGGTGCTTTTCCTGTTCCACATCTGGATTCTGATATCACTACACATGAGGAAACTTGGATACCACCAGCCTGCTGATTAAAAGGGTGCATCGAGTTTCTGGGAGAGGGGCTTTGGTCATCAAAACCTTCACAAACCGTAAAACTGCCAGCCATCCCCATTTCCAGCCTGCGACGCCATCTCGTCCAGGGTTGCTGATTTCCTCACTTCCTTCGCCGGTCCATACTCGCTTCTGAGCTCTTCGTTCAGTCAAAGCTCCTCGTCCTCCAACTCGGACGGCTTCAGCAGACCGCCCACCTTCTGTCGTCTCTCCATATCGGCAGCCTTCGCGTCACGCTCTTGCTGTTCCTTCTCCTCGGCGAATAGCTCGGCATTGTCGCCAGCAAACTCTTTGAGGGAAATGAGAAAGTCTCGCAGATTCAACCGGAACTTGTCGTACTGGGTATTGAGCGAAAACAACCCTTCTACAAAGCTCGCCACCTGGGCACTACTGCCACGTCAATCTCCACACGTGTACCAAGGCAAGGGGAGCAGCAGAAAAGAATCAGAAGAAAAGATGGGGGGGATGTGGGGGGGGGGATAAACGTACGCTTGCAGATTGGGGAAAGCATTCCGTAGCAGAGTAGCCACAGAGTTTCCTAGGTATTCCTTATTGCTGGTGCCAACCTGGGCCTGCTCAGGGGTGTAGATGGGACCCTGGATCTTCGGCGGTGTGCCATCTGCTGGGTAGACGTAGTAGAACAGCTTCATCAGCAGCATGGATTGCGTCTTGAAGCCAGCCTTGTGATCGCTGTCAGTGACAACAAACAAGACGTCCTGCAAAATCGTCATGAAGAAGCGTTGGAAGAAAGCGTTGGCCGTTCCCAGATCCGTCTTCTCGGCAATGTTGGTGATCAGTTCAAGGCACATGTTTAGGCCAGCCGCCTCGACATCGCGGTTGTCGTGCTTGAACGCCCAAGAGCAAGAGTCGATAACAAACTTGAACTGGTTGTTATCCAGCTTCAGCAGAGCCGGGAAACAGTGCAAGTTGATGGCGCGCAAAAGATTGAAAAACTCCACTCGGTGTTCCGGGAACTCTGAGAAGTCCTTGTTGATCATTTCCAGCGTACATTCAAAGACATTCTCCATAATGGTCGGCACCTGGTCCTCCATCAGGGCTGAGAGCTTCGTGATAATGGTAGACATGGCCTTCAGAACCTCGGCGTCTCGGGCACCAGGAACGTTGCGGTTGTAATCGACAAGCACGCAATCAAGCAAGGGAGGAGCCATTTGCACCCGAACAGCCTGCAAATCCTCAGCCTTATCGACATATGTCTCGATGAGCTTCAAGATTTCCTTCTTGATGGTCCGCAGCCCCCGAACCTTGGGCATCTTTGTAGCCAGTTCGCCTAGATCCTGCCATTAGATTCATCCTCCTCCTCGAGAAGATCAGAGAAAAAGTGAAACAGGGGTGGGGTTGGACGGTAAGGGTAATAGAAGCTTACCGTCTCGAGCAACAGCTTCGGATATTAGGCCACTGGTTGCCCGATACATCTCCAACATGTCATGATAGATTCGGCCGATCTGCGGGTAAAAGTAGGGCCCAATAGAGGAGCATGCCGACACATTAGTCTTCATGATGTTACCGATTACCTTGATGGTCTCTGCATCTTGCAAGATGGATGGGTTCACAGTAGCCTGCTTGATGATCTCATCCCAAGCGGCATTAGGGATATTCATTAAATCGGCCAGAAGGCGTTCCTGTTGGTGCTTATTGCCTTGAGCGGCAACCATGTAGCCGCATGCCTCGTAAAAAGTATGTACTTGCTGGGGAGTGAGGTCGCACGTAATCTTGCCCATATTTCTCACAATCTCTTCGATGAACGGCTCCTGCTCGCTTGGCTGGAGCGCAACAAAGTGTCGACGACATTGCCGCGCAATCTTGATGAAGGTGTCACAGGCCATGTCTTGCACACCTGCAGGGAGCAGAGTCAGTCGTCATGCGTCCAGCCGGTCAGGATGAGGCTCACGCAGCAAACCCGAAAAGCTGAGGGAGAAAAAAAAAAAAAAAAAAGAACAAGGGGCATGGGGCATGGGGCATGGATAGCTCTCATCTTACCCTCGTGAGACTCGTGCATAAACTCGAACAGCTTATTGACAACCGTCTTAAGGAATTTCCAGTGCGCCTTGAGGAATCGGGGGTATTGACCGACAATGTACATGATGTTGCTGGCCACCACGGCCTTGTTGTCCTTTCCGCGCTTCATCTCCGTGAGGCCCAGAAGATCCTTGATAACGGTGACAAGGAACCGTTTCTCGGTTTCTTCATTCATGGCCAAAGAGATGGATCCAATTGCCCAACACAGGACATTGCAGTTGTGCCATGACCATTCGGTACCGTCGACCTGACGGGCCAGTTTTTCCGTCATGATGTTCTCGGTGTCAACCACATCCAAATGTGTGAGATAAACCAGGCACTCCCTGATCGTCTTGTACAACTGGACCGTGTCACTTTCCTTGACGAACTCTCGAACAATCTCGCCTTCGTCGTTTTCAACAATGAGTACTTCCTCGGGCCGAACCATTCTTTCGATCATGACAACACGCAGGTTCGAAAGAACTTCGTTGTACTTGTGCTTGCGGAGCGGGTAATTCATCAAAAGCGTAGGGTTTGGGGCACCGCTGCCGGACATGCCTCCGACAGCCATGAGTGGGTTGAGATCGGTAATGGGTAGTTGCTGCATTTCCTCATACAGCTCTTGAACGAGCTTTAGCCAATAGTCCAGGCAAATCTTGAAAATTTCACGGTCGTCGATCTGGGATATTCTGATCAGGTAGTAGTGCCCATGCATCAGGTAGTCTCGATTCGGGAGGTTCTCGATGAGCTGTGCGTGGTCAGATCATGCCAGTTTCCCGTGACAAAGCAGATGCAAAGAAATAAGAGGAAGGAGGGGGGGGGGTATAGTTTTGTCAGACGTACGTTCAAGTGTGTTCCAAAAAAATTGCAGAGAAAGAGGGCCAGGTTTTGGACAAATTCTTGGTCCCTAGAGTTGCTGCTAGGGTACGTGGTCTTCAAGTCGAGTGAGACGGGGATAATGTCCGCAATCGTGGTTAGGACCTCGGTGAACATCTTGACGAGCTGTTCATCGTAAGAGTTGGCCTGGCCTGCGCCGCCGGTCTGGAGACCGCCAATTTCCGTCAGGCATTGCAGAGTAACGTTGCGGAACTCGGGTACGGATAAAAAGCGAGTGCGCAGGGTGTCAATGAGGTTCGTTTCAAAGATGTAGCCGAGCGGAATCCAGTTACAGAATCGTAAGAGAGTCTCGAGAGTGGCGTGAACCAGGCTGGGGAGGTCGGCGGTCGTCAAAACTTCTTGACACAGCTGGAAAATCTGCGAAAACTCAGCGCACATCGTCTGCTTAAGATTCCTTGTTTTCGTCGAGGTCATTTGTTCCGCAGAGTAATCAAAGACTTCCTCCGACAACAATCGCAAGATGATCATGTTGTTCTCGCAAATGGACAGGTTCGCGTGGCAAGACGAGATGATCTCGTTGATAAAGGTGGGCCAGTTGTGAGGCCATTCTTGCTTCAAAACGGAGATGAGCACAAGGTTCAGCTTGTTGAGGAGGGTTTTGTTGCGCTTTAAAGATTCTTCGGAACTGGAGCACTGGATAATGAACTGTACGATGAAGTTTCGGATGCCTGGACATCAAAGTTAGACTGCGAGATTGCGCGTTGACACACCGGAAGCTCAGCAGTGAACAAACCTTGGCACTGATCGCGGGGCAGCACCTTCCATCTTGTCATGATGACATGGTCGAGGACCTGCAAACCCAAGTCTTGATGTCAAGAGTTAGCTTCCTGGTACAATGAGGCAAAAAGAGGGCCGCAAACAGAAAACGCCGCCGCAGAAAGCGAGATAGATTCGTAAGCTGCATACATTTTGTTTGTGGATATTGGGCGCTCGAGAGAATTTTGTCCACCAGAAGCCAAGCATCGGGATCTTCTTTGAACTGCGATTCCATGAGTTAGCCAACAGCCTCGGGATTCGTGCATTTTTAGTTTCCTCCCTCCCTGTCAGCCACTTTATTTCCCGGTACTTTTCAGTCCATCCGTTCCTTGTAGCATATACGGGAGATCGATCAGCTGGCATGTTGGGAGGGCCGTGATTCTTTACCTGGTTGAGTGCAGCTTGGGCGGCTTTTTGCTGTACATTGCAAACAAGACGGCCGAGTCAGCGCATAATGCCCGATAACTTTGCGTTTGGATTTTTGTTTTGTTTTCTTTTCAAAAAAAAAAAAAAGAAAAGAAAAATCGAGAGAGCATCTTTGTGCGGAAATCGATGAACTTACCTGATCTCCGCGACCTTCATAGAAGGTGCGGACCGTGGTGTCGAGCTCTTCAATTGTAACAGCCATGGCCTGAGCGAGACGAGGCTCACGACGAGGGGAAACAAAACCAAGGGCGGGGGAAAAGAAACCTCGCGGGGCTTATCAACAGCTGGCAAGGCAATACAGCGCACAGAAGGCCAAGGCGGACAACGCGGTAAAGCAAGGGGAAAAGAAAAGCTCCGATGGGTATGGCGAGAAAGGAAAATGCAGTGCGTATATGATGGGGGGGGGGGGGGGGGAGCAGGAGGAGAAAGGCAGAGGAAGAAGAAGCAGCTGGTACTATGATGCGGTTGGCAGCCTGCTGGTTGGTTGGTGGTGGCGGATTGGTGGGATGGACCTGGCACCTGGCACCTGGCGCGGAGAAGAGAAAAAAAGAACGAGACCAAGTGCAAAGACCCCGCCCAGTTGACCCAGCAGTGGTCCAGTAGATAAGATAAGGACATGTGCATAGCAATAGCAGCTGGTGGGTGGGAGGCGGGGGAGGAGGGGGATTTCCCACTGTGTCACGTCACCACCATAAAACATGTATCAATCCCGCGCACGCCAGGTTTATGCCATTTCTATCTGCCTTGTAACAGCTTTTCTCAAGGACCAGTTTGGCTTTGGGAAGAAGAAGTGCAACCTTTCAAATGTATCAGGTACCTAGAGTGTAGCCTCATGATCCCTCCGTGTCTACACTGTACAGTGCACGGTTTGCGCAAAAACTACACCCAGCGTCAGGGTAACAAGTTGCTCTCGACGAGCAGTGCGCTGAAGCTGAAGGCCTCCTCCCATTTACACCAAATGAGAATACCCCGTAAGAGCTTCTGCATCTGCATCAGCATCCTTTCTGTCCTCGAACCCTCGGGATAGGTCGTGCTCCATACGGCGGACGTAATGTGGAGCTTTTACGTCTGTGGCACCGACACACTTGTCTGGACCCCGTTCGTGTGGCGTCCGCATTCAAATTGATCGGATCGGACCAGTATCTGGTGTGGCTGGTGGGCGATTTGCTTGGCGCTACCGTGGACAGCCTCAAGTGAGGCAACCTCATAAAAAGGGCTTAAAAAAAGAGGGAGAGAGAGAGAGAAGAAAGTTTCCCCAGGCGCAACTCACATCTCACCAACACCAGCTGCAGGTACTCGCTCTTCGTCACCGCCCCAGCTCGCTCCTTCATCCGGCGCTCGGGACACCGCGATGCCAGTGCGTGACGTGCGCAGCCTTGCTTGGGCTGAGATTCGAGGCCGAATCTCGCCAGCCAGCAAACACGGGTTACTTTTTACATAGCCCTAGGCAGCTGGGTTCTCCTTGCGATGCCAAGAATTTTCTCAACAAGGGTCAAATACCAGACTCCATCCTGACGCTGTGTATCGTTTACAGCCGAGCAAATCGCTTCTGTTTCGTGCCGTGCAATACAACTCGTGCGTGTATGAGCCAGAGCAGAACAGACCATTGTGCTTTCCCGCAGTCGACATGGAGCTCTTCCAGCAAGGCGAGATGTGGGCTCCACAGGACGATGGCAGTGTAGAATTCGCCTTCACAAAATACATCATCAAGGGACCCAGTTACCAATACTTCTACGCCGATTCTGAAAAGAAGATGAAGCCTTCCCCTTCGTTAGCGGATATAGAGGGACTCGACTTGGTCCCAATATCGGTCCAAGACAGTTGGCCGCTGTTCTCCGACCAGTTCTCGCGGGCACCAGACCTCTCTCCATCCAAGTACTAACTCAAGGAAGCATCCCTGCTGGATTACGACACTTCATCGTCGGCCAAACTCCTGCTCGACCTCGGCAACCTGGTGTTGAATGAAGCTTCAGTCTGCGAAATCTTGAAAGCCAACCCGCATCCCAACATTGCCACTTACACAGGCTGTGCTGTCGTCGGCGGGCGGATACAAGGACTGTGTTTCGTGAGATACGCCATGACACTGAGTGAGAGATTGCGGCGAGACACCGAGACTTTCGACAAGGAGGCCTGTCTACGAGAGGTAGAACTGGGCATTCGGCATTTGCACTCCCTAGGGCTTGTTCACAATGACATCAACCCGGCAAACATCATGTTTGACGATAGCGATCGCCCAGTCATAATTGACTTCGACTCCTGCCATTACCACGGTCAGAAGCTAGGCATCAAGTTAGGTACACAGGGCTATTTCAAGGAGGGGATGGATTTCGCGAGCTACGAGAACGACTTCTTTGGGCTTTTAAAGCTCCGGGAATATATGTTCAATCCTGATACGTAGCGGCTTAGCTGCAGTCGCGTCAATAACAATCCCTTTGACTGTGTCAAGGTGCAGCTTTTGCAACGGGACCAGGGTGTAAGCCAATAGAAAACCGAATAGTAAATAGTACATCAAAAGACCAAGAGATAGTATGGTGATATAAGTACTAGCAATTTCTAGATTTATAAAGAGCTAGCTATATCGCGATATAGGGCGCTGTGAGGCTATTCCCCATACACCAGGCTGTCAATTTGGCAGTGTTCAGCAGACAGAAAACGCGTCGCCTATAGCAATACGGCTTTAAGATATCACTTATTAGCTCTATTAGAAATGCAGGAATTCCTAGTATGAGGAACTTGGTGATAAAGGTTTGTTGGCTGGGCCGGTTGCCAAGGATGTACCCAGTAGGTATTCAGCAAAAAGTCAATGGGTTCGACACAAAAGCTGCGTCTTAACACAGCCAAAGTGATATAAAACTGATCTGCCACCCTCCCCCCCCCCCCCCCTCCCCCGGGGGATGTAGTGGTCAACGCGATGCTTTGACTAGACGCACAATTAGAATGGCGACTCGACAATAATACAAAAATGCAGCCATATTTTGTTTCGGAGGAACGTAGTGGTCGGACCACTTGCAAGTTGACTTACGGCAGTCAACCACTCTGACATTGTAGGACGACCCATCGGGTCGGAAAAAGGTACGATAGTCGCACATAGTAGCAAGAGCTTTGATTTCCCCCGAAGACATCCTCGCGGACTCAAATTTCCGGCTTCCAATTCGAGCTATGTAGTTGTATAGGGCGCCGAGTGGACTCGGCGGGCATGGGAACTGCTGTTGTATACAGTTGCAGCATGGAGCGGCGGAATCTACCAGGAATTTATATATGCGCACGACTAGACACACTGGGAGTGAATAATGGTATATAGCCTGATAATAATCCAACTAGAGTTGCCCTTTACAGCATGAAGGGCTGTACGATGGCACCCTCGACCCACCAGGTGAGGTGCAATTTACACCCTCAGCCGACATGTGCGGTGCGATTGCACTATCAGCCGACTTCTGCAGCGCAATGACACTTTCGGTTGCTTGTGCTGAGAAATTTGCCACAGCTGAATGAAATAACCAGTAATTCGGGTACGCAAACAATAGTATCGGAGTGGAATAGCTGGAAACTTGGAGCAGCCACGCTCACAATATTATCAACTTGTCAATATGCATCCCGATACTTGTACGTAAGGCGCCTGCAGCTTCGTGATAGAAGGGCTGTGTTATCAGGCATTATGAAATCATTATAAAAGCATTGAGAAAGCATAATAGGCATAATTCGTGTTGCGGGTGTCGGGCACGAGGGGCAATGTCATAATGCCATACAGCGTTGGATGTGATGCGATAAAAAGGACCAAGCGTAGGGAGCATCTGATTCTCTTGCTGTCTTTTCGGATGCAAAAGCAACAACCATACCTGTATTTCATCCAAAATCCAGCTTGAAGAATTTCAGAAAGAGCCTGTCCTAGCCGTGCTGCAGAATGACGAAAGGGGGTTCTTGATTCAGGGGTACTGGAATGTTCGGAATGTTCTTGCTTGATGTCATTTTGTCGACGCCCCCGCTGGCTCGTAGACGAATGCAATGCTTTGCTGAGGTATGCTGGGTCGCTGACGAATCCGCGTTCCGATGCAATGCCATGGCATGGTTGTTGAGCGCGGCAGCAAACTCCGCGGGAACCCGCATGGCAGCCTGGATACTGGTGGGAGGTGGAGTCGTAAGCTCCGTCTGTTTGGCGGTAAAGGTCGCAGCAGGTGGCGTCGATGTCACGGCCGTCTGCCGTTTTGGGGCCCTTGCGACGGTCGATGTCGATGGTGAGGGTCATTTATATGAGGTTGCCGCTGTTAACGGTGATATAGGGGTTGATGTCGACCACGCATCAACAATGGACTTGGGACACTTGCTGATGTTGTCAAGAACGTTCTTGCGAATCTTGTACGCAGCCGCCTGTTTGGCGATTCTGGGCATTGTCGCGCGTTCTTGTTCTGCGCTGTTGCAGCTTTCCCCCTTGGCCTCTTCGTTTAAGTGACTTGTCAACACTTTACTGCGTTCACCCCGTGATCCCTGCGTAGCTATTAGAAATACTCTTGTTATTCATCCAAGTCTTCCCAGGGCCACTCGCCCTCCCAGAAAGCAGCAAGAGTCTATTTACACGTAGGGGTTGATTCTTGGCTCTAGAATTGGTCTAAATGTTTCGTGGTGAAGGGCATGAATGGCCGGCCATCTTGTTCTCGTTGTCCGCTTAACGGGCCTGGATTATTTTTGCGATTCTCGCGCCAGAAAATGACTTTTCGATTATTTTGATTCGATAGAGCGCCTGATAGCCTTGATAAAATAGTTTTTATGTTGGTTGTTTCAAGATGCGACGAAGACCGAAGTAGACAAGCAGCCCCATGGTATGGCATGGGAGGTAGTCGATACATACTGTAATGTGTGGTGCTACCTTGCGACAACAGCCAGTTAAAGAGAGGCACTAAAACGTCCCCACTTTAATGAGCGCCTGCCTGCTTAGCTAATCGTGATTTCGCAGGCAAAGCTCCGTTTTCCTTAATGATAATATGGGCGGGCGAGGGATAATAATAAAATGGGATATTGTCACTTTTTTAAGCCTGAAAAAAGATATTATTATCCTTAATCAATTGGACAGCCGCTGCCACTCTGTCTCCCACGACGAGGCGCAGGACCGAGATTTGTGGATAGAAGGGATGAGAAAACCTGACCACGAGAGAGACAGACCCGAGACAGAGCCCCGGAAGTAAGATATGATCGGCAGCAAAGAAAGTATCAGACGTCTGGCTGGTGGAACATGCTGACCGGAGGAAATCGGTGTTCGTTCAACTCCACCCGATATCTGAGGCATCGGAACCCCGGAGAAGGAGCTCGACGGTATCTAAAACGTTTTCAAGTGGCCGTGGTTCTCTGTGCCAGCTCGAAAGCGAAATCGCAATGTCAAGAGGAAGCAAAGCACAATGTGACAAAAGCAGACCCTAGCAAAGCGCCTTCTACACACACAAGTCATCGCATCACTCGGCGTAGACATCTGCGCCTACCCGCTCGTTTATCAAGGCAAGTTCCTTGGGTCGGGTTTGCATTTTCCCCAACGAATTCCAGGTTCTCTTCATCGTTTCGTGCTAGCATGCCCACGATGTCTTCGGTCCGGTGAAGACGATGAAAGGGTGCACTGTTTGGTACATCACCTGTTACCATTTTTCGGATGTTGATTGCATACTTTTTGCTTTGGATCAATCTTCCTTGTTGAAAAGGCTTGCACGCATACCCGCGAGAATTCTTGTTTAGATGACCACGCCCAAGACTCAAAAGAAGCTGCCGCTTGGAAACGCTCCTCTCATCATCGACAACCATTTTCCCGCTTGCCTCAACCTTTATAACCGCACTCGGCCAAGGCAGCGCGCAGAGCCTCCAGCGCGTTATCGATGTCCGGTCTTTTGGGGTCCATCTGTTGGATCAAAACACGTCAGCGCCTCACGGGCCACAAAAGAAAAAAAAGAAAAAAAAGTGCGATGCAGGAGCGCGCCTCGCAGAAGCCATGGTTTTGCACAAGGCATCACTTACGGCCGAGGGGCCCATGTGCCCAAATCGAATATACTTGCTCCCAATCTCCTTGTGTAGACCGCCAGCAAAGATGATGCCTTTGTCCAGAAGCTTGGGCAGGATGCTGGGGATGCTGACACTGTCGGGCAGATAAATGGCAGTCATGGCATGGGCCTGATCCTCTGGCCTTTCAGCAACAATCTTGAGGCCGAGGTCAGCAACGGCCTTTTTGACCTTGTCGGAAACCTGCATGTGTCTTTGGAAGCGCTCGGAGAGGGGGCGGGCCAAGATCTGGCTGAGCGCCGTGTTCAGGGCGTGGATAAGCTGGGGCGAAGGCGTGGAGAAGTACGACGGCTTCTTGGCCTCGTAATTCTGCATGACTGCCACTTTAACGTTAGGTGGTGTTTCCATGACAAGTTGGAAAAAAAAAGGACTGCTCCATTCTTTACTAAACCGCTCGGAGGGGAATATATTCTCACTGGGAATCCATCGCTTCATGGAGGCAAAGTACGTGGCGGGCTCAGTCTTGCGGTTCTGGACGACATCAACGGCGCGTTTACTGAACATGGAGATGGACAGCCCCGTAGGGCAGCCGATTGCCTTTTGGCCAGCAGTCACAACACCGTCCAGGCCCCATTCGTCAAAGGCAATCTCCTCGCAAGCGACACTGCACACCCCATCGGCAATGATCAAGGTCTCGGGGGCGACTCGCTTGACGACGTCGGTCAGGGTCTTGAGATCAAACAGGACGCCAGTCGAGGTGTCGACGTGCGTGGCTGTGATGATCTTGTACTTTTTCTGCCGGAGCGCCTGCTCAATCTCATCAGGCTGGGGTCGACCACCCACGGCACCAGTGATCTTGGTGACGCTGGCGCCGTAAGCGGCAAGGCAGTCGGCGAAACCGTCGCCAAAATAGCCAGTGCTCAGGACGAGGGCGTTCTCTCCCGGCTCGACAAGGTTGGCAGCAACCATGTCCCAGCCCAAGGTTCCGGAGCCGTTGATGACGAAGGGCTGCGAGGCAGGATCGGAGGTCTGGAACAGCTTGCGGAGCATGGACAGGGTATCGCCAAAGGTGGATACGAAGCCGGGACCGACGTGACTCTCGCTGTTCGCGAAACTCACTGTTAAAGAGAGACAAGATGATTTTGCTGGCGACGCACCTGTAGTGACTCATGGACTGGAGGACCGCATCGTCAAACTCGATGGGCCCGGGGATCAGTAACGTAGGGTGAGCGGCTTGAGAAGACATTTCGACGGCTTGATTTCGACGGCTGTTCTGCGGGGGAGTCTGCGGGGAAGTTGGGGAGGCCCGGAAGAGGTCAATTGAACTGGAGCTGGAAAAATGGTCAAATAAGCCCGAATGGTTATCCCGCAGCAATGGCAGGAATCGGGCGATATGGGCGAAGCGGGTTGTTTGCAAGGACGCAAAGAGGCGAGAAATTGTCATTCACCTCGGTCGGACATGTGAGGGCCAAGGGCGGGGCCAACGGCAATGGCAAATGGCAAATGGCAAATGGCAACGGGAGGTTTGAAAGGAAAATGGAGGGGTAATGAATGGATCGTTGATGTTTTTGGCGGGGGCACCTGCGCCCCACCCACCGGGGGGCAACCCGTCTGCGTCTGGCTGGGTTGACCCGGACGCTGGCGCGCGCCATCGGCCTCGGCCTCGGCCGGGTTCAGCGAGTTGGCTTTTTCTGGCTTCCCTGCGCGGGCCGTACTGTGTAATACATAGTAATAGTAAGTGGCGGGATCGAAATCCTGCAGTTGACGGCGGATACCCGGCAAACGGTTGCTGGCCCACGTTGTAGTTGGCCGTTGTACGGAGTACATACCGAGTACCGAGTGCTCCGTACCGAGTGCTCCGTACCGTGTCTGAACTGACCGATCCGTCGATCGAGGCCAACAACCCAGGCCGCCCC
Source organism: Ustilaginoidea virens (assembly GCF_000687475.1). Classification (NCBI taxonomy): domain Eukaryota; kingdom Fungi; phylum Ascomycota; class Sordariomycetes; order Hypocreales; family Clavicipitaceae; genus Ustilaginoidea; species Ustilaginoidea virens. The sequence goes on from NC_057316.1 coordinate 3,665,682, forward strand.
TCCTTTCTCACGGCCATCGCCGTTACCAAAGGCAGAAAGACGCACAGCACAGCAGCCAACAACATTCCCAGCTCCCAAGTCAACTTCTGGCTTCCTTGCGCCGCCCCCGTCTTGATGCATGTCTGTCAAAGACTCGCGGATGGGTCGTTCCGAAAGCCAAAATAAATGGTCGCCCCAGTGTCAAAGACGTTCATCCCCTCCCCCTAATCCTACATCAAGCACGCCACCTGGCGGCTGCTACACAGACCAGACGAACCGACTTTGACGCGACTCGTTTCGCCGACCCATGTCCACGCCTCCATCTGCCATTCGTACCACACTTTGCTATCGTCGGTTTGCCGCCACATGCTGACCTCTAGCTCGGTGTCGGCGGGGAATGAGAGGGGTTCCTGGCGACAAAGCGTGCCTTGTAAATCATTCTGCTTCAATCAAAAAACTGGTGGAGAAAAGGGGGGCCGGCTCACCTTGAGAGGGAAAAATATGGGGAACCATGAAATCATGTCTTTGCTCTTCTGGTCGATTCGTTCCGGGTGCGTGCTAATCTCGACCTTGTCTCCCTTTGTGGCATCCAGCTTGGACTCGTACAAGGTCGACTCAAAGTACCCGGCCAAACCGTGCGTGACGCCTTGCGTTCGGCATACAAATGTGACATGGCAATAGCGTGAGTTGTGGTCGTTTGCCCCCGCTGCGCCGGCCATGCTTCCGCCGCCGCCCCCCATGGTGCCTCCAGAGCGCCTGACGTTGACGCTTTCCAGGGTAGACTCGGGGACGGGATGCGAAAACTCCCATGCTAGCTGAAACCTCGGGTGCCCGGGGACCTTTTGACAGACAAAGTCGAGGGCAAAGAGCCTGACGACCCACGGTGTGCTGGACGCTGTCGCCTCAGTCGCAGACCGAGCCAGTATTTCCCCGTACAGCTTCGGCGTGGAGATGGGGCTGATGTGAGCCGTGTAGGAATGCGGTATGGATATCCCGTGGGGCTTGGCCATGACGTGCTGAATCCCGTCTAGGCACTCGGGAGAGAGCTCGTTGTCTCCAAACGATCCTAGCAGTTCGGAAATCAACACATCTACCTTGCCGTAGACGGGCCCCGTTTCTGCCGAGTCGGAGATGACGGGACCTTTCCAGGCTCGCATATCAGTCTTGACGACGTGCACCTTGCCATTCCACAGGGTCTCGTTCTGGCGCAGCAGGTAAACATAGGCATTTGGGTTCTTTTCCACGGCCCAGATTTCCACATCGACCTTGGTATAGCTTGCGGCCTGTAAAGCTCGGGTGACCAACGGTCCTCTTCCGGATCCGGCGACGGCTATGACGACGGCGCCCTTCTTCGACGTCGGCAGGTTGAGTTCCCTCCACTCAGACAATGCTTCAATCACAGCAGCCTCGTACCGGTCGTACTTGACAGGATCGCCTTCGAACACTTCATAAGTGGCTGACTCGAGATTGTCCGACAGGGGCTGGAGGGGTGACTGCAACCAGTCTTGGAAGCTCGTCAACGTGGGCGACTCCAGGGCCGTGAAAGGGGGCTGTTGGCTTTGCAGCCACTGCAAGTACGCCATGTGAGCATCTGCACCAGGGCGTGCTGATGGCTCCTGGGAGACGGCGGCGGTACGGCTGTGGGCATCTCCCAGAGCAGGGAAATTCTCGTCCGTCAGTGGAGGCCGGTTGCCAGAGGACAGCACCGAGACGTCGTCTGCCTTGAATGTCGAAGCATCTGGCCCAACGTTGCACAGGAGGATCCAGGGCACTGCTTTCAACCTCATGTAGGCGAAGATCATTTGTTGGTGGTGCTTCGACAGAGCTGGGAACCCACTCTTGTTCTTCTGGAACACATCCGGGCCCATGGTCAAATAGTGCAGCGGTTCTGCAAACCATCGGTTTTGCAAATCCTTCTCGGGCACCACTCTGGGGATTTGAAGAGCTACAGCAACAAGGGCAGAAAACACAGTCATGTTAGCCGGCGTATTCGTAAATATCGGGGATGCTGGTGTTGAACCCACCGACGAAAAGCCGCAAATTGTACTTGCAAGTGCTTCTTACATGGTGCCAAGATGACCACGCGGCAAAGAGATCGACCTCCCTAGCCGCAGGTTTCGCACCAGATGCCTGTCTTTGCAAGGACGACAGAGTCTCAACCGTCTGACCTGCTGCGGGTTCGCGGTACATGGGCATGTGGATCAGGAAAGTCAGAGAGCTTCCTACAGTGAGGGCTTCCTGCACAGCGCGGGAGTACTGAGCCAGAGCCTGGTTGCCACCGTCTGCAGAGGCATCGCGACCAGGACCGGCAATGACGATGCTTCTCACACCGCAGAAGCTGGCATAGTTGACCTCGAGATTCAAGACTTGGCGCGAGATGCTGGCAATAAACGGGTTGGCGGAGCACAGATCGATCCACGGGCTGACGTATGCAGTGTACGTGCTGACCGCTGGCGAAGGAAACAGGCCTGTCTCGTGCGGGACCAAGGGCGTGACGATGGGATCAGCACGCGATGCTGTCTTGGTGCTTGTCGAAGCCTCGGCGTTCCTTTCCAAAAGAGAAAGATGATCTGACACTATCTGGAACACTCTGGCTTTGAAATGCCCATTGGTAATAGGCGTCGTAGCGAAAGTGATCTATCAAGGTCAGGAACTTTGGGACTAAGGACTCGGGGGGGGGGGCTGTGAGACACGGGTCACCACGTCATCCAAGATCCCAATCCCAGGGAGAGCACTTACACCTTGGTTGAGGAGATGGCCGTATTGCAGGTCACTCAGAGGTCCGTCTCGGCTCGAGTCGTGGTTGCCAATGTGGAAGCTCGGCCTCTGAGGTTCGCCCATCGTCAGGTCGTCCGACCCAAAGGACATTGCTGCACGACGGTGCGTCGAGTTTCGACTTGGGCCCTTTGCTCGGCATACGAAACTTTGCTCGCTTGACGATAACCCAAGAAGCCTCGACTTGATTTTGGGCAGGGACAGACTCGCAGCCCAGCGCAATGCACACTGCAGACCAAATTTTATCGAGCAGCGCAGAGTTGGCGGGGTCCCTCGCACCCTTCCCTCGTCTTGTTGCTCATGCCATTTTTTTTTTTTTTTTTTTTTTTTTTTTTTTTTTTGCCCCCACGTCGCCACGCTGCCGCATGTACACAGTGTGCGATGACCCACGCTCCAACCATGGAGCCCAAAATAAGAACGTGTTTCCGCCGTCCCCAAACACACGTGAATTACGGTTCCGATCCCCCTTTGTTGACTCGCGGAAGCTATTGCAGCTGCCCTTGGTTCATCTTGCAAGAAAAGAGACTCAATTGGTGTCGGGTCCCCAAATGAAAAGGAGTGTGACGACACTTCGGGTCTCTTCCTGTTGACGCACTGTCCTCACAGCACTAGGTTCTTTCTTATCGATAAGATTGCATTGTCCCGCCAAATTTTTCGAGACATGATTCAACCTTCCCCCAAACAAATTCCCAAAACTCCGTCTTGGAAGTACTTCCAACCTCGCAGCCTCGCCGCCTGTTCAGGCTCGAAACGGTCTCCGTCGTCGTCCAGGAAAAATGTCCGACTCCTACGAGCCCAAGGCCGGCAAAAGAGCCAGCGCTGACGCTGACGACTCTTGTAGGAAAAAATCCAAGAAGAGCGATCGCGAAGAAAAGTACAACCCGTACCTCGCGCACTTGGACCAGGACAGCACAAACGGCTACGGCGATGAGCCGCCTCCGGATTCGCCGTTTTCCGGCTTGAAGCGGCGGGCAACTACTGCCACGCAGGCCGCCAAGGTGGAAGATTCCGCCTACAATCCATTTACCGGCAAAGCCCACTCCCAGCAATACTTTAAAATTCTGGAAACGCGACGGGGCTTGCCCGTCCACAAGCAGAGGTATGATAACAAACCTGGCTGACGACTCTTGAGATGGTGCATTGGCTTTCTGGAGTCGGAAGAACTGAAGCAGCAATTCATTCGACTGACGACTGGTTGCTCCCAGACAAGAGTTCCTCGACAAGTATCAATCGACGCAAATCCTCGTCTTTGTCGGAGAAACAGGTTCCGGCAAAACCACGCAAATTCCTCAGTACGTCGTGTACGATGAAATGCCCAAGATGACGGGCAAGCTCATTGCCTGTACCCAACCTCGTCGAGTGGCCGCCATGTCGGTCGCGCAGCGTGTGGCAGACGAGATGGACGTCTCCCTCGGCGAAGAAGTCGGATACAGCGTTCGATTCGACGACTGCTCCGGCCCCAAGACGTTGCTCAAGTACATGACGGATGGCATGCTTTTGCGCGAAGCCATGCACGACCATGACATGTCGCGCTACAGCTGCATCATTCTCGACGAGGCGCACGAACGTACCTTGGCCACGGATATTCTCATGGCGCTTCTAAAGCAGATTGCTGGCCGAAGATCCGACCTCAAGATCATCGTCATGTCTGCCACTCTGGACGCCCAAAAGTTTCAAAAGTACTTCAACGACGCTCCGCTGCTACCCGTTCCTGGTAGAACGCATCCCGTGGAGATTTTTTACACGCCTGAACCTGAGCGGGACTACGTCGAAGCCGCGATCCGAACCGTCCTGCAGATCCACGCATCAGAAGACGAGGGTGACATTCTGCTTTTCCTGACCGGCGAGGACGAGATCGAGGACGCGTGTCGCAAGATCAGCCTGGAAGCCGATGAGTTGCAGCGAGAAGTAGACGCCGGCCCTCTCGTCGTGTACCCTCTGTACGGCACCCTGCCTCCTCACCAGCAGCAGAAGATCTTTGACAAGGCCCCGGGCCCGTTGAGGAAGGGTGGGCGACCGGGCCGCAAGGTTGTCGTGTCGACCAACATTGCGGAGACGTCCTTGACCATTGATGGCATCGTTTACGTGGTTGATCCCGGTTTCAGCAAGCAAAAGATCTACAACCCCCGCATCCGAGTAGAGTCCCTGCTCGTCTCACCCATCTCCAAAGCCTCGGCGCAGCAAAGAGCCGGTCGTGCCGGCCGCACGAGACCGGGCAAATGTTTCAGGCTGTACACGGAAAAGGCGTTCAAGTCGGAGCTCATTGAGCAGACGTATCCCGAGATTCTGCGGTCCAACCTTGCCAACACGGTTCTGGAACTGAAGAAGCTGGGTGTCGTGGACCTGGTTCACTTTGACCTCATGGACCCCCCCGCGCCCGAGACCATGATGAGGGCGCTCGAGGAGCTCAACTACCTCGCCTGCCTCGACGACGACGGCGAGCTCACCACGCTGGGCGGCCTGGCCTCCGAGTTCCCTCTAGACCCTTCATTAGCGGTGATGCTCATCTCCTCGCCCGAGTTCTACTGCTCCAACGAGATCCTCTCCATCACCTCCCTCCTCTCGGTTCCCCAGATCTTTGTGCGGCCCGCCAACAACCGCAAGCGCGCAGACGAGATGAAGTCGCACTTTAGCCACCCCGACGGAGATCACTTGACTCTCCTGAACGCCTATCACGCCTTCAAAGGCCAGGCGGCATCCGACCCGGACAGCCTGAAGACATGGTGCCACGAGCACTTTCTTTCCTTCCGGCACCTGTCCAGCGCCGACAGCGTCCGCGCCCAGCTCAAGCGCATCATGGAGACGCACGGCCTGGAGCTCGTCTCGACGCCGTTCGAGGACAAGAACTACTACACCAACATTCGCAGGGCTCTGCTCTCGGGCTTCTTCATGCAGGTTGCCATGAGGGAGAGCTCCGGCAAGATTTACCGCACCGTCAAGGATGAGCAGGGCGTCATGATTCACCCCTCCACCGTGCTGCGAGCCGACTTTGACTGGGTTCTGTACAATGAGTTTGTGCTGACGTCGAAGCAGTACATTCGCACATGCACAGGCATCCGGCCCGAGTGGCTGCTGGTACGTCGTAATCTTGCGGATTTTTTATTTTGTTTTATCTTGATGTTTTCTTTTTCCTTTGCTTGTTTTCTTCAACATCTTTTCTTGCCTTTTTCCCTTTGTCTTGAATTGTCTCTTTTCTTTCTTCGTTTTTTTCTTCTTCTTTTTCTCCTTTTCTTTTTTTCCTTTTTTTTTTTACTCTTTTTTTTCCCCTGTCTTGCCACCCCCCTCCTGCTCCACTTGGCCTGAGGGGATGCTGACCACCCTCGTGTGATGAACAGGAAATTGCCCCCGTCTATTACGATCTCGACACCTTTGAGCAAGGGGACATCAAGAGGTCTCTTACCAGAGCGGCGGAGAAGAAGAGGAGAAAAGAAGCCATGAAAGCCGGACGACGATGATGGCCAGCCCATTGGATCAGGCCTTCACATGCATTGCTGCCAGGTGGTTTCCCGGAGATTGACTTTTTAACTCATTGTCCTGGGTTCAGCAGAGCGAAACCCTGCCTTTGTTCGCAATCCCCGATTGGCCGCCTACCGCAGAATCCCCAAGTCTCGACCGACAATCCGTCGAGGAAAGGGAAAACAGTCATCACAATACAAGCTCCTTAAGATAGATACACTTGGGCAGATGACGAAAAGGGGGGGGGGAGTAGAAGGAGGTCCAAGAATTCGTCCCAGCAAGGCGTTTTGCTATTGGTCAACCGCGCAAGGGAATAGATAGAAACATTCAGATGGTTCTGCATGCTGGCTGCAGATGTTAATCTTTGCTTTTCATTATTATCCTCTTCAAGCTGAGGATATCTGGCAAGGATCGCTGCGGTGGAAAGGTTCCGCGCCGAGCTTAACATGTCATTGACCCTATCAGAACCATGATATAAGGAGTCTCACGTTTGCTGTGTAACTCGCATTCCTTGCCACATATTTCGTGACACGACGTCCGTCCCACTCGGCCTCCCGGAAGGGCATCTTGTGCCCGTCTTGTCCCCCCTTCGCGTTGCCCTCACGGCAGGGGTGGGGATGAGCGGGAGAGGCGCTGTAGCACGACATTTGCCAGAGTGCGCATATTGGATTGTTTGCTTGTCAGTTGTGGGGTTTTTAGCATGGCATCCTTTTTTTGTGTTTGTTGAAAGATTGCCATGTCCCCTTTGCTCGCGAGATTGTATTCGCCATGGCTAAACGTCAGCAAGGCGTGCCAGGAACGTATTTGTAGAACGGCTGGCTCCTCGTGGGTAACAATGCCCAAAGGTTCAAATGTTCCTCCCTCTGCGGGAAGGTGCTGGAGTTCAAGAGGCCGAAAGTCAGGTGCTGGGTAAATCACTATGGGGTTCTGCTGTCCTGACTGTCCTTAAAAAACCCCCCAGCTAGAGCGGAAACCGAATTGGCAGAAAGGCCAAATGGCCCAGCAGCATTGAGACATGGCTCCGACGGCATGGTCGCCCGGAATTAAGCGTCCTTGTCTGATTTCCAGTGGCGTGTGACTTCTCGTACATGATGGAGTCGAGGCTCGAACGCTCCAGGTACTCGGAGTCACTGCATGCGCAAACCCATACGGTCTCACTCCGTACGTCCGTATATTGCATAGGGGATACCTGGAGAGGAAACCCGGCGCATCAGATAGCAACTGGTGGGCAAAAAGCAAAAAAGCCTCATCATCAATGCTGTCCGGTGGCTTGCCTGGGGATTGGGGGATGAGTTGCCCGCCGTCTGATCACGGCGTCGTGGGCCACGATTCCGCATCGAGGTACAGATGAGCGTGTCGCGTGAGTGACGATGTGGCGGAATGGATCCATTTTCCGATCCAACAGGAAGGTGCAGCCTGGCTTGGGAAAAGAAAACGGACAAGGGTGAGTCGAGGGAAAAAAGGGTTTTCGATTTGGTAACGCTTTTGACCATGTACAGCAATAAAGGGCAGGACGGCGGCGAGCTGTTGTTCAAGGTTTGATCCGCCGTCCAGCAGTCTCGTGCTTCTACTCCGTACTCGGTGCAGTATCTCCCTCCGTCTTCAATCTAAGGTGTAGTCAGGTAGCCGTGCCTCGGCCCCGATGTCCAATTTGAACAGCTGGGTCCCAGGATGAATTGGGTTTTTGAGGGGGCGGTTCCAGGGATGGTCCACTCCCTCCTTTGCGATTCGCAAGATCATTTAAGAGTAAGGCTCGTGATTGCGAAGCGACCAGGGGCGGGAGGGAGTGTACCAAGACTCCGTGACGCAGGTCTCGGATTGACCGTCGCAGTGACTGAAGATTTTTTTTTTCTTTCTTTCTTTCTTTTGTCCCCTACCCCTCATGTGTCCCTCTTTTCCTTCCAAGCGTTGTGGGTGGCTGCGCGTTTCTAGACACTGGCAAGTCGCTGGCAAGTCGCTGGCAAGTCGCTGGCAACATGGCTGCGTCAAGTGCTCGGCTTGTTCCAACATGGATGGTGTGAAGATGTTGTGCGGTGCGGTGCGGCTGCATGGGTTGATGTCGTCGACCTCCCTTGCTCATCCTGTAATGCATTGACCATTCTGTGAAAATGGCATTCCTCGGATGGCCAAATGACGGCCAGGACTCAGGATCTGGCGTAGCATTGGGGTCCCCACAGCGCAAACTGATGGCAATGGACCAGACGCCAGACCCTTCCTTTTCTCTTGTGTTGCCATCTCTTGTTTCTCTTGCAACTGGTGCTTGGTGTAACAAAGGCCCCACGTGTTGGCACAATGCGCCCTTCGCTTGGGTCGACACGACGCTCGAGAATACCTTGTTCCCTGCAGTTCTGCCAAAGAGTTCGTAGCCCCGCAAGTCCGTAAAACAAGTCGGAAGGTTGATGATGAATGGAGTATACAGGCTCCAGAAGAATACACGTTCCGCAGCTCAACCGTCCTAGGCGGCGCGTCCCGGTCTCGGTGCACCGAGTAGCGCCAAGTGGCTCGTATCAGATTTGGAGTCCGACTGGAGTTGCATGTTGACAACCAGGTCAATGGGTAACGGCAACTCTCGGCCTCTTCTTGAAGGCCATACACACGCCAGGGCCATGCGTGCTTTTGCTCGAAGCCGCCCAATCGTCTCCTGCTCTGCTGCGCTTCAGTTGCTCTGATTTGTTATTCATTGCTGGAAGGAAAACCCAAGCAAGAGGCGGTACCGTTCCGAGGGCTAACTTTGCATATGTCGGCAAGGATCTTGTCTTGAACCATCCGCATATGCTGTGCTCCGTCCGATATGTAGCATATTACGGATACCATGGCACACAAAGGGGGGTTTTCCACCCTGGCATGACCTTCAGTCGCCAGCTCGTGTCAATGAATAATGAAGTCCATACTGAGCGAGTTAGTAGTATCTGCTTCGACGTCCTCCTCTGCGAGGAGTCCTCGCAGATCCTGGCGATTAGCCTTTGATGAACAGTCCCTTCAGCTGGGTCAGAATGCAGACCGCAGAACGGGCCCCAATCCATGCCAGCCTCTTCCACTCAAGCCTGACACTTGATCTCCTAGCTGATTAATATATAAGTCATACTTCGTGTCTTGCCCTCCGAGAGGCTGTCAAGTCTGACGAGCCACATCGCACAGAGAGATCTATGCTTCCAATCTTGACAAGAACGAGTCCTACCAGTTTGATCATTTTTTTTTTCTCTTTCGTTCTTGCCTTGATCATATTGATATTCTTCTTTGCATTCTTCTCCTCACACTCCCATCGCCATGTCTGGAGGATTCTACAAGTACCGCTGCAAGTACTTCTACACCCACAACTGTGAGAATTGGGTTTGGGTGAACAATGCCCCATGTGCAACTTGTCTCGTACGTCACTTCTGAGCCGACTTTCACCCCGCGCGTTTTCGAGATGCTGGCTGACAGTGGGACGATAGGCCGTAGGGCGAGATGATGAGACACTGCCAGGCCCAGTATCGATGCAACCCCGGGATATCAGCGTGCCGAGTGTCCAGAATGGTGTTTTGCAATACACCCTGAAGGAATTTGTGGCCCCTACTGAGCCCAGCGAGCATTGGACTCTTCGGGACAAAGCCGCTCAGCCTCCTCCGGCTGTACCGGTAACCAGTGCCATGCCTAGTTCATCTGGCATAATTTCGACCGGTATGCTGGCTCCAGGACATCAAGGAAAGGAGTATTGCATCCCGCCGCACAGTGAGGAATGGTCTGGTTATCGTCCCCCAGTGTTCAGATGATTTCGAGAGTATGCAGTGATGCGTAGTACCCGGTGGTTTGGTCGCATCATTGCAGGCAGTGCTGGCCCGATTGGGTCCAACTTTGATCGGATTGATCGGATTGCAGCAATTTTCGGTCATGTTCGGAGGAACACACCGGTGTCGGTTCACCACGACACGTGTGATTATGGTGCCTTGAATCGAGTTTGAGGAAGAGTGATACTAAGCCCATGCTTGTTTTCTCCCTCGGGTTGCCGGGTTTGAAAGGGACAGTAAATTCACTTTGGATCTCGTTTGGCAAAATTGATTATGTAGTGGTATGGATTTTGGAAAGACTTGGTGACGATCCTAAGTGAGAGACGAGAAGCGGGCACTAAAATGAGTCTTTGATCTGCACCAGCCCTTTTTTTTTTTTCCGTCCATGACCTGGATTCGACGGCATTCCTCTTTTCTTCGCGTTGTGCATGTGCTGGTTGCTCCTTCCCTACCTCTACTACCTCCTTAGGTACCTAGGTACGTACGTTGTGCCCAAGATCATGTACCTGTCTGCCAGACAAGGTTCGTAGACTGCGTGACCGTCACTGCGCCAGGCACATGTTTTGTATTTCCAGTCCTAATTAAGGAAACGCGGATTGCAGTCAATCTGCTATGTAGCTGTTCACGTTTTATTCCATTGGAATTGGTTACAACTTGCTGAACTTGCATGTAGTCGAGGATTGGGTTGGTAGCCGGCGTAGCCGGCTTTCCAAGTTCACCTTCTAACTTGCCTTTTCTGGTGTGGTGTCACCACCTTTCTCACTGCTGCGCAATGGGCGAAGCGAAGGCCCCGCGTGCCGCTTGAGAAAGAGAGACCCACAGGTCCATTATTTAGGTACCTAGCTACTTACCCGAGGCTCCAATTGGCGTTCAAGTTGGCTTAGATGTTTTTACCTGCACAACAACTAGTTCAACTCGCCAAGTCGGTCGTTTTAAGAACAATAGGACGGACGGGGCTGGCGTGGGTTGTCAAGCGCGGCAGGAGCGGTCCTGCCGTTACTTCTGAACTCGGTAACGCCGTACGGAGTAGGTTGACGAAAGCCGGATATGATGTCGAATCCAAGTTACTGTTACCCGGGACCGATAGTCCCCTTTATCCCGTCGTTTCAAGGCTGCTACTAGGCCCTTAGATATGGCTGGCTGCAGCCAGAAGCGACGCGCTCGCTGGCTGCACTAGCCGCACCCACGTTTTACCCATCCTCGGAGACAGCGCATCACAACTCAGGTCTTTTGCACCTTAACGACACCCAGACACAACCACTTATGTTTTAGATTGCTTTTAATTTCTTTTTTTTTTCTACCTTTTCTTCTCTCTCATATATAAAAATTTATAACAAAAACGGGTCATCTACCCCGCCCCCTTCGTCTTATATCTATTCCATTTTTTATTTGGGACTCACTATTTATCCAGTCACCTCTTATAATATATAAAAAATCTTGTTGAGAAATGAGCGTGGAGTTTTTTTCTTTTACTTTTTTTTTTTTCCCCTTATATACTAGAGAGCGGTTGAATAAAAAAATAGAGGGGGTCGTGGTTTTATGCCGTGTAGAAGATGGCTTGCCGGGCAGTGGGCCCGACTTTAGCACGGAATTTTTTTTTTTCTTTTTTTTTGAAACCAAAAAACACGCACTTTGTTTTTGATTCCTTTTCACAGTGGTTTTTTTCCGGGGAAGTATTATTAAAATCCAGTAGCGACGTCCCTTTTTGCCTTTTTTGTTTTATTTTATTTTTTATTTTTTGGATAGGATACGATACGGCTGCGGTACTTTACGAACGAAGTAATTACCTATCTGGTCACTGCTGCGGCGGTAACGGCAGTGATAGACAAACTATTTGAAGACGGAGCCGGGGCACGACAGCCTCGACTCGACACTCCTCTCACTGTCTCTCTCACAATGACGAATGACGGATGACAACGGAGCGTCAAGCTCGGCGGTACTTGCTACTTGCCGAGTTCCCGCGGCAGATATAACGTCATCAGTACCATACATCACTTGCGTTGCACTTGCACTGCTGGCAGTATACAGCGGTATGTACAGATTCCGGAGCAGTAATGTCATGTTGAATATTCAGTAGGACTAAGGCGTATCTGATCCGCTACGGACTACAGTACCTGGTCCTGGCCGTCCCGTGTGCTTCGTGCGACAGCTCCCATCCCATGAGTCTGCTAGGATAGGTAGGTACATGTAGGTAGTTGAAATCGGTCGGAGTTCGGACCCGTTCCTGGTCGATGCACTCATGTCGCTGCCTCCCCTCGTCACACGGCCCAAACATCGACGGAAACGCCCCACTTATTTATTATCATTGTCTGGAAGAGCAACCTCGGACCGCGGCCCAGCATGGAAACAGTCAAAGACCCATTTGGTATCCGGACGAGGGTAGAAATAAGAATGTCTTGGGACGAGGCGGTTTATCTGTACACGGGCAGGTAGCCCCACTGTCGCATCGATTGACAATGCCTCTCGAGGGGACATCAGACACAAAGTAGTGGGTGGCCCGGGGGGGGGGGGGGCGGACGGGTTAGGGTGTACTCCGTACATCATAGTTTATTCCTGACCTCGCCATTATTCACCTACATACCCAAGTATGCAAAACAGCTACTTTTGCGCGTGAGTTCGTCGAGCCTTGGGAAAAGCTTTTCGCTGCAGCTTTCAGGACGTGGAAAACAAAACCACCATCGAACTAGTGGCAAGGCCCAGCATCGATTGATTAGTAGCACAGGTCAGTGAAGACACTGTTGCCTTCGGGAAGGCTCCTCAATCAGCTCGCTTCATTACTACAACAGCAGTAGCGGAACCATGGCCACCAGTGGCGTTAGAATAGCTGCAATGGTCGGCGCTCTGATCTGCCCCGCAGAGCTACCCTTGTCCCCGAGACCAAAAGGCAATCCCTGTTGCCCAAAAGTAACGTTCTGAGAAATTGTCTTGTTGATGCAGTGCCCGTTCTCGACGTCGAGGTGGGTCAAGTCGTTTGGAACGTTGAAGAACATGTAATTGTCCTGCGGAATCCCCTTGAAACCCGACGTGTCGTATGGAAACTTGTCACCAGCATCAGTTGAACTGGTGTTTCGCAAAAGAATGCATGCTACCTGTCCGGGATAGTCATGAAACATGGCCGGGTAGGCTACCATAACGTCGTGGTTGCTGGTGTCAGCAACGAGGATGAACCTCCGCTTGGGGAACGTTTGGAAAACCTTGTCCAGCAGGAAGCGACGAATGTGCAGCGTGGCTTTGATGTCTGAGAAGTTGAGTGGTCTCGTGTCAAAGGATCCCAGTGGATATGTCTTGTAGATGAACTCCATGTAGGTCCTCGTGGCTTGCTCTGGGGTGGTCGTGAGATAATGAAAATGCGTATTTTTGATTGATGCCGACCAATTGGCGTAGATTTCCGGCATGTTCAACCAAGGTGTAAATGGTCTAGCAAAGGTGTTCAAGATGCCTTGTTTTGGTTCATAAATCTTGGTCACTCGCAGAATATCATCAATGTCTGAAATGACGGTTAATCCAGTTGGAGGTACAAGATAGGCAGTTGCATTGCCAGAGTCGGTTCCCTTGGTGTACACGTTCAGAGTTTGGATTTCAAAAGTCTCATTTCCCGGAATCAAGTATCCTCCTCTAGGCCCCGTGGTGTTCTTGAGCTCAACAAATGCGTCAAAGTCGCCTTCCATGGTCGTGTTGTAGGGCATATGAACGATCTGCGCACCGCCTCTCTGCAAGCACAAAATACATTAGTTGATAGACGACGCACAATGGGGCAAAAAAAAAACGGCAAAAAAAAAAAATACAAAAAAAAATCGGCCCATTATTTCATTGTGCTTTTTTGAATGGTTCTTACCGCGTTGATGGCCCCTCCGGACGCATTAGCTCGTACGGCGACGTCGTTTACCAGGTTCATTGTCACGTTTCGGTTGGCTTGTTGAATGACAAAGATAGACCGCGTCACATTGCGAGCTTGTGCTTGCTCCGTTGAATTTAGGTCTTTCACGCTGGTTCCGATCAAAAAGTCGTCGGCAAGGTCGTCAATCTTGCTCTGAGAGACGTTGGGGAGCTTGTACACGTTGCCGTGGATTCGAAGGCTCCATGAACCGTTGGTCCAGTTCCCGTACGATCTTTGGCAATGTTCCAGAACTTAGCCTCAACCCGCAGAGGGGGTTTGGTGCTTTGTTTCCATTTTTCGGCATCACTCACGGAAGGTTCATGACTTGAGTAGGCAGCGCATCAAGTGCAGCGTTGGAGACTCCGAGTGATTTTTCCACTGCTGTGCCAGCAGGAAAGCCATTGGGATAGTTTAAGATGCCAGACTCGACAAACGACGAGAGCTTGCTCTCAACCCCGCTGGCTAGACCATCGACATAACTCTTGATATCGTCGCCAAGACCACGGCGTATCGGGTCAAAGGCAGCCGTGGGTGCTGGAGCCCTTGCAGCGATTGCGTCCACGCCGGGAATTGTTTGTGCTGGTAATGGCGGCCTGGTCGGAATAGCGCACACCAGCGCGCTGCAGGCGACAGCCAGGTAGGGACCTCTCATTGTAGGTGGAACGGAATGGTGTCAATCGCACTACGGCTTGGCAGGAGAACTGATGCACAGGAGCAGCTTCCTACTAATATTCGGTCCATGGTGTTGCCAGCCCCGCCGAATGAGGCAGGCGGTTGAGTCTTGTTTTTGTTCCTGCATTAAGGTGATATCATTGCGCAGGAGAGCGAGTCTGGACCTGCTGGGCCCAAGCCTCCACCAACCAAGTCTTGTTCAAGCCACTTGTTCAACCTGAAAATGAAGTGCGTTGCCAAATCGGGGCTCGCCAAAACCGGACCTTGGCCAGTGTCGAGCTAATTGATGACTAGCGCCATGTTCAACGCGACAACGCGCGGGCAGCCACCTCAGCACATTCAATCGAGTGACGTCATTCAACGTTGGGTCCGGTCCGTCCAATTGACCGCTACAATCCAGTTTGGAGCCTCGGCCCGCTGTGCATCCCGCCCGCCTGAGCTAGCAACATTAGAGGAGTCGACATCAGTGAATTGGGAAGCAAGCCTCTTGCTTGGGATTGACCAATGTTTTTGACGCTGGTACAAGAAGATTATATATATACATCTATAATCGCGTGTTAGCTTCTGCGTTCACTCATAAATCAGCTCGGGTAGACTTATCCCCTGGCAGTCGGGGGGTTGTCCTCCCACCATTGCAGGCGCAAGGACAACCAGGGCTACCTATCCCCAACCGGTCTGCCCTTCGAAACCAATCGTTCGGCCTGCAATTGCCACATTATCCCATCCCTTCCGATTTGTAAGGCCATCGCTGGATCGTCGACGGCACCGGACAAGCACAAAGCTTTGACTCCAACTCGAGATGGGTCCCGGGCTGTCTCATATGCCAGTAACTCGCTAGTCAAACCAGAGTGATGGAATATCTGGGGTTTCTCGGCCTCCATCTCAAACATATGATTCGGAAGCCATAACTTGCAGATATCCTGGCATCCGAGTCAAAGTACGCTGCAGAAAGTCGAAACTTGGTAGCCAACAGCCGAAATTCCTTCTGTATGTGCTTCGCGGCCAACAAGGACTAGTTTTTGTGTCCTCTCCACCATGCGTCGTTGGAGCGCAAGTAAGGAGGGCTTTTCCCGCGTGGACAAAAGACATCCATAAAAACCACGCTATCATCTCCGTGCCTTCCCTTTGGATGTCACGAGGTAGTTGCCCAGGATCATGAGACCGCTTGACGGACGACTGGCCGTCTCACTTCATTATGACCGACAGCCACAATGCAGAGTTAATGCGTCTGGCCAGGCTCGATGGAAAAATCACATGCAGAGGAAATAAATCCCCATCATGGCCCCTCAATGCATGTCTATATGGATAATAATCTCGCACGCAGTGACAAAGCATCGGCCTGGAATCGATTGTGAGATCCGTGAGCGTTTGAAGAACGGGTGAAAAGGATGCGTCAGGCGTGCGTTTCTGTTTGTGTCCAAAGGCTCCGCGTAACACTGACATGAGGTGAGTGGTTCCGACGAGGCAGCTCTGTAATTCGATTCTTTGATTGAAACGCAAACACTGGCAGTATGTGACCAGTTCATCACTCAACTCATCAAAGCGACCCGTGTGCACTAATGAATCGCCAAAAAGCAGGCACGGCCACTAGATGTCCCTGTTGTTGTCCCTGGTGTATCGACAGCATCTGAGAAGGCAGCCTTACGTGTGGCCAAGGTCACGGTTCCAGCAGATACAGCCGACGGCGCTTCAGTCTCGAAGCTTTTCATCCAAATGGGTTTGCCATAGGAGCCATGGCACCGTTCTTCTTGCGCACCATGCGGTGACTGGACAGCTTCCTCCATCAGTCGACCCTGTTGAAGACTCGAGAATCTACCTGCCCGCTTTTCAGCGGCTGGCGACAGTCAAATCAATCATGGGCGTAAAAGACAAAGTAAGCAACTTGACGCAAAACTGGAACCAGAGATAGGGTAGGGTTAAGCTCCGAAACTCATTCCCTCGACGAGGTCGTGCCGTCTTGTTACCGACGGCGAATCACCACAGCAGGTCCATTTACCGCATACAACGAGATTCTGTTTCAGGCTCGGGAGCGGTATGCCGTGGGAAACGAGCCTTGGAGAGGGGTACTGCAGTAGAACATTCCTTGCGGAAAATGAGAACCGGGAAACTGTGAGGAAGGCGACGCGAAGTTGTTGGTTGCAAGCATGAAGGAATTCTGACAACTATGGCTTGAAAAGTTTCTGTGCGACGGCAGCATGTGTAACCAGTGACGATATTTACGCGCAGGATGGGGAGTCCCCAGCTGCTGCAGCATGGAAAATGGGACTGGAAAGAGAAGAAGGCACAGATCGAGGAGTTTAAGAAACGGCGAGGAGAGGTTGATCAGTCCGTGGGCAGAAAATATGGGGCATTCTGCTCGACGCGTCGCGCGTCGCGCGTCGCGAGAGCAGGTGATCTGCTTTGCAGTACGAAAGTACCTGGCTTGGTCCGAAGCATGCACCGTGTGCTTTCTGGGCTTGTACTGTCTGGTGGCGTGTTAACTTGCGCCGGTCATGAAAACTTGACGGATTGTTTGACTCGATTAGCCATCGAGTAACGGGGCCGACTTATTGCCAGAAGCGCTGTCCCCCGATAAGGCAGATGGAGGAATCATCGCAGCAGCAGAATCCAGGCACAAAGCTGCTGGAGAATATCGTAGAGGCCGCCAAGAAGGCTTTTGATCCCACTACAGCGCCTGAAGTCCGAAGATCGGAGCTTGAAGCATACAATGAACTCATTGCTAAGTGAGCCGGATTCATTCAGTATTTGGGAGATGTGCCTAACATTGCAACAGGACAGAAACGTGGATTCTCCTGCCCGTCTTGAACTCCCTGATCAAACCAGGCATACTGCCAACATGGCTTCGGGAACCATTGTTGCAGGCTTTGGCAGTGCTGCCCTTGCGGCCCGACGGCGTCCGCGGTACCATGGAGTTCGTGTTCTCGGTCCATCCCAGCAATCATGGAGCCGCACCAGTTACCCAGAAGCCGCAGAAGGACGGTGCGAGCATAACACACGAGGCTGTTGCTGTTGCCAGCAGACTTCTTTCGGCTGTTCCGGCTCCCCTAAGCCCTCAGGAATGGTACGATGGCATTGCCCCTCAGCTGTTCGGCCTTTTCGACGGCGACGCAGGCCAGGATTTGGCCAAGACGGCAGCCCAGATAGTTGGCTTTGGAATCTTGGGCAGGAAACAAATCGGTGCTCCGGGAAAGCCAGGGTGGAACAGCTTCGTTCAGCCCCTCATTGAGCAGATCAATCCATCACTCACCAATGCCCCAAAGCAGAAGGATTCCCAGCATGGAGACGAGACAGGTTATGAAATCGTCGACTTGACCACAAACAAAACGCTTGTCCCCGGGCAGCATCTTGCGATGGCTCTTGGACGGTTAACAACCCTGCTATTTTCGAACCCATCTCCAGGGCTCTGCAAGCGTGTATTGAACCCAATTGTAGTACAACTCTGGGCTCTTGCCTCTGTTGCTCATCCATCAGAACGCATCGCTCAGGACTTCTGTTCTCCGGCGGAAAAGCTTGTACAAACATACTTGAAACTATTTGGCAAGACAGAGAATGTGCTTCCCATAATTCACGGCATTCTTTGCGAGGGATCTGTGCACGGCGTCAATCCCTGGCAATATAGGTTGGCCGCTAATGGTACCATCGACATCATTGGTTTGACCAAGGAAGAAGAGTTGAATTATGGGACCAGCTTTGCGGAAATAGAGCCGAGGGCTGAAAAACTTGCGCGATTAATAGCAGTCTCTTTCTCTAATGAGGAAATTTCCCGCCTGTTTCTTTTCCTCTTACGACGATGGATCCAATCAAAGCAGCAACGAATCGAAGTGAATATTGAATCGAGACCTACCGACGATGCAATCGGTTCGCCTATTGGGAAACTCGCAGAAGTCGCCGTTCTGCAGAAGCTAATGGAGGTGGCCCCGGACCAGCTCGTTACTCACTTCAACCAGCTCATGGATGTAATATGCCAGGTCCTAACGGGGGACGAACGCTCACCGCTCGGGAGTGATGCTGTATCAGTCGTACTTAGCCTACTCAACTTGGTCATTACCGCCACAGGCTTTCATCGTTCAGATATCCGGCCTCAAGACTTGAAAGTCATTGAGGCTTCCCTGCAAAGACTATGCTGTTCAGACGACGAAGAAGTGTCAGGGACTTCAAGGAATCTGCAAATGCTGCTGAGATACCGGGGCGAAGTCGAGTCAATGTCATACAGCCCGGTCTCTGTTCCCTCTGTCCGCCAAATTGAGGACAGGAGAGTCTACAACCTGGCCATGAATTACATCACAGGAGATGCAGAGAGCCCGCCACCAGTGGTTTCAGAAGGACTTGACTTGCTCTCAACCTTGATATTGGCCGAAAGCCCCGCCTTGGACATCAACGCCGTCACCGTTTTGATGTCCGGCCTGCTCAAGAGCAACGAAGATTACATAAACCTGAGAGTTATCAAGGTGTTTACGCAACTGGCAAACAGACACCCTAAATCGACAACTCAAGAAATTCTTGACAATTATTTGGATCCTCAGGAATGCTCCACAACTGACACTCGGCTAAGGTTTGGAGAGGCGCTGCTACAAGTTGTGGAACGGCTCGGGGAAACTTTCTCTGGTGAGGTGGCTCAGCGAACAGGAGAGGCGCTACTTTCGATAGCGGGTCGGCGTGGAATGAGGGCAAAAACTATGGCGAAGCAAGCTCGTGAGGAGAGGCTGGCCAAGCTTAAGAGAGAGAAGTCATTGCGGGATGAGGATGCCGATAGTGACGAGGACCCCAACGATGATGAGGAACTTGCAAAGGTGGAAAAGATCAACAATGAGATTCTGTCCCAAATTCTTCAAGGATGGGAGAGCAAACGTGGCAGCGAAGACGTTCGCATGAGGACATCAGCATTGTCTATTTTCGGGAGCGCTTTGGAAAGCAATATCGTGGGCGTTGGGTCTCTGCTCGTATCCAACGCAGTTGATCTCTGCGTCAACATTCTTACTTTGGAGAGGGGGCTTGAGTACGGCATCCTTCGCCGGGCAGCGATTCTGGTCATTCTTGGGGTTGTTCGCGCCATGCACCAAGCAAAGGAAAGCGGCCGGTCCCTCGGTTTTGGACTCACAGAGTCGAGCCGGAAAGACATTCAACGGACGCTCAGCTACGTTGCGGACACGGACAATGACGGCCTTGTTCAGCAACATGCTCGGGACGTGGTGGAAAGTGTGCAAAGCTGGCATGTTGGGACTCTGCTATCTCAGCAGGCGGCAACAAGCCCTAGCCTCTCGCGGTTGGAAGGGCTGGCCCTGAACCCTGGGCGAGGAGGCATCGGTCGACCACGGCCCCAAATTGAAGAAGTAGAATGAATGGATGGCGAATTTCGGAACGTGCCGCTTCCCATCACAATAGTATAATCACCGTTCAAGGTGTTTGGCAAGTTGGCATGCCATTGAGGTTTGTGGCGTTATCCGGAATTGGCCTCTTCTGCACGCGGCAACGATGAGACAACTCACTCACCAGATGAAAAATTTGTTCTTTCTGCTTGATTGAATGAATGGGACCAAATTGCAGTGCTTGGGCCCCACTGAACGCCTTGGTCTCGCCCTCCCCGGCACCGACCTGGGGAGTCTGGTATGTAGTTATGTACATCGCTTGAGGCGAATTGATGCGGATGTGACGGGACCTTGATTACAAGGATGATGATGATGCACGATATGGTTAGCTGATTGGCAGACTTCAGTTTCACTCCAGATGGGACAGGAAAAGTTGAATGATTTTTTTTGCGATTCTATACGTCTTGAACGGTTCAACACTTTGAGGCAACGCAAGTGTTCAAGCTGGATCATGGATATATGTACTGACCTGAATAGGTCGAAGAGCAAAATTGCGACATCAATGCGGTGATGAACTACGCCATACTCGGTACTCGGTACTCGGTACTCAATACGGAATAACGGAGTACGTGAATGCCCAACGCGAGGCTTTTCCGGCCACCGTCGGACCAGGTGATGTAGGGCCGTTTGAAGTTTGTTCATCGGGTGTCAAAAAAAAAAGATACGAACGACCCCTTAACAGCAAGATCCGCCGCATTTTGAAGAAACAGAAACCGGGCCGTGGCAATGCCAAGGCAGGCGTCGGGGATTATCCCCGGGGCATGGTTATGAACCGTGAGAGAGGATTGCGACTAAGCCAGCCTTTTCCTTTTCGCCTGTGGTAGGGAGTGATCCGGAGTACGCAGGAACGCTCGCAGGCCTCTCGCCTCTGGTTCATGTTGGCGGGGCGTGCGGAGCAGTTGGAAGCCCGGGGCATGCATGAGCAGTCCATCCGAAGGGTCGTCGTGGTATGTACATAGCATGTCCAGCATGTCCTATGTTAGGTTGAGGAACCCAAGGTACATAGGTAGGTAGGTTAGGTGCCTACGTGGGCAGGAGGTGTGTAGCCCAGATGACGGGGTTGTTCAAGGCAAACATGCGGCATGGCTCGAGAGGGCTCAACCGCAAGACGCGAAACGCTCTTAAAGTGCGGGCTGTTTCAGAATCTGGAGACGAGATGAAGCTTGACCCGAATGGGACTAGGGCTCCACTTGCCCTGGAAAATCGAAATCGAAATCCCTCGTTGCCGGTTACGGGTTGCGGGACCCACTGGTGAGGGAACTACAACCAGGCCACCAGGTCTGGTACGCACGTACCTTCCCAAGGACCTCAGCAAACAGCACATTACTCCCTCCACGTACGGAGTACTCGGTACCCAGCAGGACGCGCGCCAAGGCCCCAGGCCCCGGGCCCCGGGACTCGGGACTCTGGAGGCATTGATCCTTCCCAGAGCAAAACCCTAACATGCCCATGTCTTATTTCCCCCTTGCTTTGTGCAGAGACGCAAAATGCAGATTCAGGCCCAGCAAAGTTGAACAGACACGTGAGATCAATGGCCAACCAAGTGGTTCCAGAAACCAGCCCGGGGTATTTTCTGGCACGGCTGAGCCGCAACTTCCGAATGCGGGAAGTGCATCGCGGCACAATAACATTAACAAATTAACAATCAAAGGTTTCGAAATGCAAGCCCTTCGTGTGGGCGTCGGGGGCGGTTGTCGTCATCTTACCCTGGGTCAAACGGCAGGGCCGGCCCCGCCACCGGACCCCCCCTTCCCCCCTTTTCGGCTGACTAAGATGCCCACCATTGACACCATGGATTCAGGATCCAGTACGAGTTCAGTCCGACTTGTTCGTTGTTTCGTCCCGTCACAGACTAAATTGCGCCGGGGCAGGATTGTTGAAAAAACTTGAAATGAAGCTGGGGGCTGGCTGCGGTCACGGCCCCACGCAATCGGAATCAGATCTGATGGACGCAAATTACGGATCCGCGCTGCGGCCACGCTGTTGGGAATGGTAATACAGGCATGGACCGGAGCAGCTGCGCCTTCATCCCATCGGACGCAACAAGCTGGAAAACCGAATCACAAGATAAATAAAATAAAATAAAATAAAATAAAATAAAAAAATGAATCGGTGATTGGGCAATGTCATACAAGGTCGGAGGAGGTCGGCCTGTCACGCACGGTGCCACGGCAGAGTAATACGTCCGGACTTCCATTAGTCCATCCGGAGCACAAGCAACCGAGCAACCGAGTTACGGCTTACAAGCACCAGACTGCTCCCCAACTCCCATTGGCTAAACCGGAAGTCGACGAGGCAGGCGAGAGAAACAGCGATAAGGGGGTTTCTGGCTCGGGATGGCGCCGCAGGGTGGGACTGGGCGGCCGCCATTGGTCAATTGGCCCCAGGCCTAGCCTCAGAACAATAAATGTTGTCATGCGGGCAGGGACTTGCCCTTCCTTTGCCTGCTGCTTGCTGGTGGATGGTGTGTGGGGCCATTGGCCACCCCAGGGGGCGCTCCCCTCCCGGGCCAAGTCCTGGAGGCCAAGGGCGTGCGCAGCCCTGGCGGAAGGCAACATTGAACCCCAGCCGTCACCGCCTCGCCTCGGACGAGTCTGACGGCTGGATATCCGGCACCTTCCGTACGTTGGGCTGGCTCTTTCCCAAAACACAACTGACCCAATCAAATCAGACCAACCAGCAGGCTGGTCGACCAGACAGACTCCATGTCCTTGCAATTTCCAATGGCCAATGCTGGGCAGGGGATCCAACTGGTCCGCAACACGCTGTGATACCTCACGACACCATGCGGTGATTTATTGCAGGAGCGGCCCCTTCAGCCAGCCAGACATCCATGGATCAATCATCAGAGTGCAGGCCCTGGTTCGGAGGTCCGGACAAAAAGACGGGTTGGTACGGAGTACGGAGTACCCAGGCTTGCTGCCGCATCGACGCGGACCGCGGTGTAGGGGGTAAGGCGGGCAGGGCGGGCAGGGCAGGCATTGACCCAAGGCAAGTCCGCGTGCCCCCGTTTAGTGGAGCCACTTGGAGCCAAGGAGCTAGGAGCAGACTGGAAGGACATGGAACCAGCCAGCTTGAAATGAAGGCCCTTCAACCACTGCAAGGGCAGGCAGGAGGCACCAGGCACCAGACTGCTTGCCTTGACTGACTGGTCATGCTGGATGCTGCAAAACCTGCAGACCTGCAAACCTGCAGAGTTGATGGTTGATGATGGCTAGCCTGATTGGATCTCAGGCTCAACACCCCCCCCCCCCCCCATCCCCTTCTCCTCCCACCCGGCTGACATGGGACAAGGATTGTCGTGGGTGTCGTCTCCTTGATGCTTGCATTGGGCCCGAGCTGGTCGCTTACCAGCTGCTTGATGTCGTCTCCCCTCCTCGCTTCTTCCTTGGCCGTCATCTATTATAGTTGCCTGTCTGCATTCTCTTCCACGCGTTCCTTGGGTTTCTTAACTCTGTTTCTTTCTCAAGTCAACACTGACTACCTCCTTTCTTGTCCACATTCCTTCGTTTTCCTTCATTTTATCCGGTCTTTCCTTTTGGCGCGTACATTTTTCAAAACGCCCGTCCGTTGCTATCACAGCTCAAACTTCACTTCACGACGTCAAGCAGGGCTACGTCTCACTCAACACAACACTGACCGGTTTTTCGTCTTTATTCCTTCTTTTCGATTCCAAGTGGGCACATCTCAAACGAGCCGATTCTGTTTGTACGACGCGAAATCGACTTTCGCTCTTGACCGTCAACATCGCGGATCCGTCATCTTTTATCCATCCACGTGCAGCATTTGCAAACACAGCGGGCGCACGCTGCATTCTCAACCCCCCTTATCCCTGTGCCATCCAGTAGGTAGTTGGAGACAACATGCAACACCTTGCAACCGTTCTCGGCCTGTTGGCTGCTGTCGGATCTGCCTACGCTCCCGGCAAACGCCACTTGCATTTCCCTCAGAGCAACAGCACTCAGATCCAGAGCCAGCTCACGACCACGGCGGCTCCCACGGCGGCTCCCACGGGCATCATTCTACCCTCTACCGCCCTCTCCTCCGCCATTGCCCCCGGAAACGCAACCACGACCCAAGGAGGCAACAGTCCGGTGACCACCCGAGTCACTGATGTTGTCACGGACAAGACCATGACCTTGACGCTGGGCACCGGATCCTTTGCCTCCGTCGTCACTCGAGTCTACCACGCTACCATTCGAGAGACCATTACCGTTCCTTGCTCTCAGGGCAATGCTGAGCCCACTGCTTCCGAACCCACAGCTCCCACCGGAGGTGACTCCACGACTACCATTACGGAAACAGAAACCACCAAGATTTATCGCACTGTCAAAATCTCCCGCACCAAGCCGACAAACACTCCTCCTGGGAATGGGGACGGCGGCTCCCTCGGCTACCCCAGCTCTGCTAACTGCCCTGCTGTCACCGTCACCGTCACCGCCAAGGAGTATGTCACGATGCCTGTCAGCGCTGTCACCACTGTTTACGTCACCATGGGTGCCCCCTCTGCCAACTGCGGTACCTACCCTGCTCAGCCCGCTACCACCGACGACTCATCTGGAAGTAACGGCAACGGAGGCAACCAGACGCCCCAACCCTCTCCCACGCAGCCCCCTCCTGGCACCCATTCAGCTTCCGATGGTGATGAGACCACAACCCTCACGGCTACTGCTACCGTTGTTCCCTATCCTGCGGGCAACGGCACCCACCCCAGTGGCACTGCCTACAGCAGTGGCCATGTCGGACCCACTGGTTTCGCTCGCATCCGTCACTAAACTTTCCCAGTGGCGTTTCAGCCCGTAGGCCACGGAAAGAGCTTACATACCTAGGTACCTAACCTAGGGAAAAGGCTTTATATATATATATATATATGTAGCTACGTATATATGATCTCAGGGCCGTGGCATGGTCATAGGAGCGAAATTTCAAGAGACGACAGTGGAGTGCAGGACACGACGTCCGATTTTCAATCCTTCTTACGCCAAGTCAGGTATTACATTTTTTTTTCCCTCCCGGTGGTGCAAAATTTGGAGCAGGACCAATCAAATTTTGGCATCTCGGCAGCAAAAGTTGGAGACTGATGAACCGTTCGTTGCTCATGGATGTCTATGGGCAGAGGTGCTTGCCATGCGCGTTTTGGGGCCTTGGCTACCTACCAAGGTAGACGGTTCTTGGTTCGTTCTCGGTTTCGTTTGGATATTGTGTTGTATATATTTTCCTTTCTTGCTTGGCAGGGCATCAGTATACCTGACCAATAAATTTCAACCGGCTTGGTGACTTGGGAGGTGCTTTTATAGCAATGGTTGTGCAAATGTGCGAATGCAAACAGGTACCTAACTGTAAATGCACGGCGACGACGATTGACTTGATGCCAAAGTGCACAGGCTGCGCAGGCCGCAAGGGGCGCAGATACGGAGGTACAGTCCAGCGGCGTGAGTTTCCGGCTACGACGGGGGTACTCCCGTAACGCACACCCTCGCCTCTCGACCTGCCTGTTGGGCGCTTTAGGCGGTGCTCGGAGCAGCCCATTTCACAATGACTTGCATGCCATGCATGCGCCGCGTATCGAGATCAGATCTGGATTCTGGATCAAAGGGGGCAGCGTTTGACGCCGGGCGCCCTCGGCCGTCTGCCTGTCTCCCAAACGTGTCTCGAGTCGTCAACGTCTCTCTGCGTACGGAGCACAACTCTGCTCCACCGCTCTCTCAGGAGGTACAGTAGGTACATACACGGCTGTACCTTGCGAAATTACCAACCCGAGGCGAAAACAGCACAGTATCCACCGGCGATCCTCATCGCTGCAGCCTGATTGGGCGCACAAGCTCTCAACCCAGAAGTTACTCCGTACAATTATTATGTCTGGTAAACAGCTTGGCCCCGCCCAACGAAATAATCTTACATGACGTCTGGTTTGACCCCTCACTTGGCGTCGCTCCTGCCTACCCCCCCCCTCCCATCCCCCATCCCCCGCCCCCTCCCCCTCCTCCTCCCCCTCCCCCTCCCCCTCCATTCTGCTCAAGAGGGAGAAGGGAAAAAAAAAAAACGCTCTTCCTTCATCCAAACAAACCCCCCTCCAACAAACTCTCTTCCAATTTATCAAATTCCAATCCACCCCCGGCCCCTTTCATCGCAATCATGTCCAAGATCTACTTTGACGTGAGCGCCAATGGCTGTAAGTTTCCTCATCATTTCTTTCTTTCTTCCATTTTTCCCGCCTCCCCCCCCCCCCCCCCCCCCTTTCTCGCCTATTTTCCCGCGGCAACCCCTCTTGCTTACCGGTGTGGTTTGTGCCTCAGCTCGCCTTGGCCGCATCACCTTCCGTCTCTACAACGACACGGTTCCCAAGACGGCGGAGAACTTCCGCGCTCTCGCCACGGGCGAGAAGGGCTTCGGCTACGCTGGCTCGTCCTTCCACCGCGTCATCCCGCAGTTCATGCTTCAGGGCGGCGACTTTACCAACCACAACGTAAGTCTGGACCACAAGGCGCGCGCGCGCGCCCGAGAGTGGCGGGCGAATTGGCTAATCAAGGCGCTGCATCCAGGGCACCGGGGGCAAATCCATCTACGGCGAAAAATTCCCCGATGAAAACTTTGTGCTCAAGCACACCAAGGCCGGCCTGCTGTCCATGGCTAATGCCGGTGCCAACACGTAAGTGCGGAAGTTTTTCTTTCTTTTTTTTTTCTCCTATTTTTTTTTTGTTGTTGTGTCCCTCATGTATACAGGCTGCCGTGACGGTGATGGGGAGGAGGGGGAGCCTTCGCTGACGCTCAAGTAGCAACGGATCGCAGTTCTTCATCACCACCGTTGCGACCCCTTGGCTCGATAACAAGCACGTCGTTTTCGGCGAGGTGATCGAAGGGATGGACATTGTCAAGAAGATTGAGAGCCTGGGCAGCCAGAGCGGCAAGACTCAGCAGAAGATTGTCATTGACAGCAGCGGCGAGTTGTAAATGGCCGAAACATGGAACACACAAAAAAAGGGGTGACTAAACTTGTCTGGTAGCGGGAGCAATCGCCAAAAAAACAAAAAAAAACCTGTCTACTGTGTAGGTTTTTGCCGTGTTTTTTTTTTTTTTTTTTTTGGAACCATCCAGAGAGAAAAGTAGATGAATATACGGCTGTTTCTTTCTTCGTTGTACTTTTCATACTAAAGAAGAGAAATCAAAGCTTGCGTGACAATGGCGGCACCCCGTGGTTGATCAGTGAATGAAGTGAGTGCCTCATCTCGGCCATGATGATAATTCATGATATTCGTAGCTGCCGTGTTCCGACGGCCTGATCAAGAAACCAACCCGCGCCAAAAGCGAAAAAGAACCGTGTATCCAACTCCGACTTTAATCCCAGATGCAAAACGAAGGTGTCATCAAGAAACATGAAAATGAAAGCAAATTGGGATGAAGAAAAAAAAGAGAGAAGAAGAAGGAAGAAGGAAAAAGGAAAGGAAACAATCGGCCCCCACAACCAACTTTTCATCCCAAAATAGCCTGCTCGTACTGCCTCAGGTCCAGGTGCTTCAGCAACACAGCCCTCAGTGCGGCGCGGCTGCTCGCAAGCTGCGGCACGATGCCGTCGACCTGCTCCAGGTTGGCGCGCACACTGTCCACGTGGCTGCCCAGCTGGACGGCAAGAGGGTGCAAGTCGTCGTCGCGTTTGATCGTCTGTCGCCATCAAAAAACGGTGGTGGTGGTGAGTCGGCAAAAGGCTCATTGGGAAAAAAATAAAATAAAAATAAAAATAAAAATAAAAAAAGAAAAGAGGGAAAGAAAAGAGGGAAAGAAAAGAAAAGATAAAGAACGAAACTTACTGCGAATGCGGTGCCCGACACGGCTGCCTCGTCGGGAGAGATGCGGAAGCCAGGGCAGGTGGTGGTGTCTGGTTGGCCGCGACCGTCAGGGCCATGCTGCTTGTGCGGCGCGGGGGTGAGGGGGTGGGCTTTCTTGAGGAGACTCCTGTGCTCTCGGGCCTGCGACCTGGCCCCGGCCTCGAGATTGCGCAGGGCCGCGTAGTCGTGCTCCAGTTCCGCCTCGGTGGCGTCCTTTTCGCGCCGGAGGACCTCGAGGCCGTCCAGAGCCGGCTCCAGCTGCTTCTCGAGGCTGAGCTTGCCGTCGAGCACGCTTTCGAAATTCAGCTCGACTTCGCGGCCCCCGTCGCTCTGCAGGGGCGCCCGGCCGACGTTGGCGGGCATGGAGGCGGGGGGGAAGGGAAGGCCGCGGGATATCTTGCGGGCGATGCGGTGAGCGACGAGGCGCAGGGCCGAGGACGTGTGCGTCCGGCGGAGCTGGGAGTCGGAGAAGCGCTGGAGGATGGGCCGCTGGGCGTGCTGGAGGGTAGTCGAGACGGCTGTGAGAGAGGCGTTTGCCAGAGGGGACCATTTGGCCTCGATGGCGGACTGGCGGACACGGCGGGTGTGCGGCGCAACGTGGACGTAGGGTTTGGGCGGCGGCGGCGGCGGCGGCGGCGGCGAAGACGCTCTGTCTGACGACTGATGCTGGGGCTGGTTTGCGCGCTGCTTGCCTTGGCCAAGAGATGCCGGCTGGTTGGGCTGCGGCACGCCCCTCCTGCCAATCACACCGCTTCCGCCTTGGCCGGCTCCTCGCCCTGGGGCATCAGAGACGCGTCCGCGCTTTGGAGCCCGTCGTCCAGCTCCATCGTCGTCGTCGTCGTCGTCGTCGTCGTCGTCCTCCTCCTCCTCCTCGTCCTCCTCGTCCTCCTCGTCGTCCTCCTCCCCTTCTTCAGCGTCTCGTCTGCTGGACACCGTCCAGCTCTCTCTCAACGACGACTGCTTCCTCTTTGTCGTGGAAGATGTATTCAAGGCGTCCCTTTTCTGCAAGCGGCCCGCTTTGCTGCTCTGCGTAACAGCGCGCGATCGCGCGTGTTGAGCGATGGTGCTAGATTGACCTGGTCTAGACGACGCGTTTGGCGGCTGGCCGCGTTTTCCCTTTGCTGGTGGATCCGGCGCCTGTAATGAAAGGGGAAAAAAGGAAGAAGAAAAAAAAAACAGAACGCGTGTTAGCCTGCGACGAGATTGGAAACGATGCCGAGGAGGGGGGAGGGGCGGCCGGAGAGAATGCACAAAGTACCATTAGTGAACGCGCCTGGGATGTGGTGAGAAAGGGAAACGGCAGGTGGTGCGAGCAAGAGTCATTGCCGTGGGATGGCTATGGTGCTGTGAGCGGTCGGGAGCATTTGATCAGGCAGCAAAGCGACTGCTCGGGCACGGGGGCATCGAGAGGTGAGTCGCACAGAGCAAGTTGCTAGATGTTTGCAGAAGCTGAGCGAAGGGTCGTTGTTGAGTCTGGCGTCTGGCGTCTGGCGTCTGGCGTCTGGCGTCTGGCGTCTGGCGTCTGGCGTCTGGGTCTGGCGTCTGGGTCTGGCGTCTGCGTTTGGTCTGGTGTGGCTTGAACGGCTGGAACCAGCCGTGGCGCGTCACCAGCCCACCAGCCACAAGCCTGCCGTGGCGGATCACAGGCAGCGCTCCGTTCTCCATCCAATGGAAAACCCCCAATTAAACCCATTAACCTCCCATCATAACATCAACACATACATGTATGTACATAACATGTACATTGACCATTAATAACTTATGCACCCCTGTTCTACCCACCAACGGCCTCAGCTCCGGTGTGCGCCAGTCTCTTGCTGCGGCGACCGCTCCTGCTCCTTGCCTCCTACATCTTCACTTTTCATCGCCGTCTCGTCAATCGCTCCCGCTCACCTTTCTTCCTCCTCCCTCCCGCAAGGCTCCCCTTCCCTGTCAGCTCGCAGCGGAAACGGAAGCGCACCCCGGCGCACACCCTCCTTGCCCCTTGCATTTTCACCACCCGTGACGTGACGACTTCCCATCGCCATGCGCTTCTCGGCTTCTGCCATTGTCGCGGCTCTGCCGCTTCTGGCCTCTGCTCAGCAGGACCCCCTGGGCCAGTACAAGGCTCACTTCCAAACATTCATGGACAAAATCACCTCCCATATTCCTAACCCGGGAATTCACGATGCTGTTGCTGCCGCCGCGGCCAAGATTGGCGCCATGAAGCTTTCCATCTTGACTCTGGAGAACTGGAAGGAGACTCTCTATGAGCCCGTTGCCTCCGGCGCTACAGTTCCCGTCGAATGGTGGGTGCTCATCACTGGTCGCAACAAGACGTGTTTTGGTGAGTTCACAGCGGCCTTTGCTCTTCATGCTTTTCCAGGTCCGCATGCTGGTCCGGCACGCTGGTCCGGCATGGTTGGGTTGGCATGCGCGCACCGTGGCCGAGGCCCAAGAATGCTTGGTCGTTGATCTTTTTGTGTCCTGCAGGCCACTGCGGCAAGGTCGAGCAAGCCTTCAACGAGACCGCCGCCAAGTTTGCTCTCCTTCCCGGCTCTCCCCTTATGGGCATTCTCAACTGCGATGATCAGCCCATCCTCTGCAATGCGTGGTCGGCTAGCGTGGGCAGCCTCTGGTCCTTCAGCGTGCTTCCTCCTCCTGCTCCCGTTGACATCTACAAAAAGAGACTCAACCTGACCTCGACAACTTCCGACGACCTCGTCGACCTCAAGTCGGAATCGGCCGAGTCCAAGGACAAGGCTGGTTTCGTTCCCCTCAATTCTTGGTTCCACCCTTTCAACGGCAAGGTTACCGAGCTTGGTCTTTCGGTTCCCTATGGCTACCTAATGTGGGCGTTTGGTCTCGTCCCCAACTGGCTGTTCATGTTGATTGTCTCCTTTGCCAGTCGAAGCATCATGTCCAACCGCATGCAACCGCCTAGGCCGGGTGCTACTGGTGCGAGTTCTGCCGGTCAGCGACGACGAGCTCAGTAAGCGCATAAGAGCGCCGCACACACACAAGCACACACGCATACGCACACACAAGTTTGCCTGATTGAGACAGCGAGCTGGAACGCGCGCTGGCGAAGTTTTAACCCGAGAGAATCTTGTATGAAACAGCAAACGAGATGCCTGGAAAGAGTAAGAGGGCTGCACGTGGTTTTGAGCATCCAAAATAAGATAAACCGGGTAGAACGGCGGGAACTGAAACTGCATTGTTTGTAATAGAGGTTTTTTCTTTTTTTTTTCCAAGGGCCAGACGCACCATTTGAAGTTCATGTCACGTAGGCGGGGGGAACAGTACAACACCAATTAATTGGTGGGCAAGGCAAGTGGTGTCGAGAATCAAGTTTTGCTTCTGCAAGTGTCGTCAAGGTTGGCAAGACCCTCTAGGACTTGGCTCTTGAGCTCGGCGTTGGAGAGCTTGCCGTACCGTAGATCGCTGAGGCCATCGACGGTTTGTGTGATGGAGACAATCAGTTGCTCTTCTTCCTCTTGAAGCTTTTCAATCTCAACCTCCATGGCTCCAGCCGCGCCCTGAAGTTCTGGAAGCACAGAGCGAAGAGTGTGCTTGGCGCTTTTTGCGCCGGACGCGTTTCCGAAGAGCTAAAACGTCGTCAGCAACCATTTTGCAACCTGAAGGGCAGAAAAGCCCGGGATGCAGAACTGGGCGGGGAGATTGAAAGAAAAAGAGAGAGGGCGGGTCGACGGCCTCAAGACAAATCCCAAGACAAATCCCAAGACAAACCGTCTTGGGGAACAAAAAATTTGTCCGCACTCACAGCTCTCTCAATCTCAATCTCTGCATCGAAATACCCTCTCTCCTCCTCGAGCATTGCCCTGAGAACCTCCCTCTTCATGGCTGCTCCCATGCGTGCCTCGATGCCAATGTTGCCGGTTACATTGTCGAGGACTTGGTTCCTCTGGGCTTGCAGATCGCGGAACAGCCGGGCGATTTGGGGGCTGGGTTGCCATGAGCGCGGGAACAGGGTCCGGAACTGGTCGAGGGTTGTGATGGCTGTCAGGGGGGCGGGCAGGAGGAGGTAGTGCGATAGGATGTCGGATTCAGAGGGGGGCATTTCTGCTTTGTTGATGGCCTGTTGACGGCCCGTTGACGGCTTGCCGATGACTTGTTGATTGGCTAAGTGCTGTCGGGGTTGCGGTGCGGATGAATGCCGCTGCTCTCGGGATCAGTGGTTGACGGCGAGGGGGCGATGGCGATGGGGGTCCACGGCGAGGCGCCAAACACGTGGTGGTACATAGTGCGCTGAATATGTCTGGTTGAATACATCAACGTATTGTCAACTGGTCAATTGATTGCACGATTCGGGACAAGGCAGTCAGCCGGCGCGGGCAGCTGGCAGCTGGCAGGCAGCCGGTGGCAGGTTGCCTCTCTGCGTGCCTCTTATTACTCCGCACTCGGTCCTTTCAATGTTACTGTATGTAGGACAGGATTCGTTACGAGCAGGCAGCACTGGTACGGGCCGCCGTCATGCCATTGCAGTTGACCGACCCAGCACCGGCGCCATCATCACCCAATGAGATGCTGGGTATTTTGCGCTTGCAATCAATCCACCTCCCCCCCCTCTGCATCTGCCAGCTGCCAAAACCCCCCCCCCAAAAAAAAAAGGGAAAAAAAAAGGCCTGGAATCAAGTCGCGTCGCGCTGTGCAGGCAGGCAAGGCCACTTAACGCGCCCGTTTCATCCCGGATTTCTCAGAATCTCGCCTCAAAGCCCATCATCCATCGTCTCCCAGCGTCTGCATTTGCAGAACCGACAACTCACAGCCCGCTTTTTCGTCCATGCGCTTATATGCCCCCTCTCGCTGCCCTCCCATTTGAAACGTTCGGGCACCACCCGCGCGGGGAATTCCTCTTCTTCCTTGTCCAGCAACCCTCTCTCCATCGAATCTTTAATTACAGGTTCTTCAACCTCCCATCGTCCAGCATCCAGCATCCAGCATCCAGCACCCCGACATTCAACATCCCGCATCCAGCATCCAGCATCGGGCATCGGGCATCGGGCATCATCCCAACGCGCACCACCACCCCGTCATGGCGCCAGCACGCCAGCAGCAAAGCCCGCAGTTCCACAAAAATGAAAAAGTCCTCTGCTTCCACATGGATATGCTCTACGAGGCCAAAATAATGGATATCCAGCCTGGGGAGAAGCCCGGGGACGGGTTCCGATACAAAGTTCACTACAAGGGTTGGAAGAACACGTGGGACGACTGGGTGCTTGCCGATAGGATCAGGCCCTTTGATGATGAGCACAAGGAGCTGGCGGCTCAGCTGCACGCGCAGTTGAAGACGAGCATGCAGAAGACTTCCAAGCAGCCCAAGAAGAATGCCAAAGGTGGTGAATCGGCTCGTGGCAGTGAGGAACGGGCTTCAGGTGCTCCTCAAGGGATCAGAGGGGCGAGGAGAGGAAAGGACTGGGAGCTGGAGCAGGTAAGGTTTCAATCTCTCGACCTGGCCATTTTTTGCTTTCATTTTCCCTTGTTTGGTTCTTGCAATTCTTTTTTTTTTTTTTTTGCTTGGTGCTGCGGTTGCTTCCCTGCACCTGGATATGCATAACCTCTCTCTTTTTTTTTTTTCTTTTTCTTCCCTTATTTTCTCTCTCTCATTTTTATTTTTTATTTTTTCCCCAATTCTCCCACTTTCTCTGCCTTGCCAACGAGGGCAGTAGCAGACATACTACTACAGTGAACCTTCGCAGCAGGGCGCTCCCAATCTGCGTCGATCGACCAGGAGTAGTCCTCCTCCTCAGCTCCAGCCTGTGAACAAACCGCCAGCGTACGGGCTCGCGCGCTATGTCTGCCACGGTCAACACCCACGGCTTGCACCCGCGTAAACTGCCTCTTTCCGACTCCTTGGAAATGTCAGTCGCTGCAATGCAAATCTCTGCGTCTTGCCGCCCCCCCCCCCTGGGTTCTGGCTCCAAGCCTCCCAAGCTTCGCGGCTTGTTCAGTCTCGAAAGCTTAACATGGTCGAAAGGATCTTATTTAAACGACTGCTCGCCAGACCACGGCTGTTGCGCTCTTTTCTGATCCCCCTTCCCCCCAGCACCCATCTTTGATTTGTTCAAATCGTTCTGCTGTAATACGCAATATCCTGGCTGTCCTCGAACCTCTTGTTTCATCAACATGGCCAAGTCGAGTCTGAAAAGCCCCCGGGTTGTTCCTCCGCGCCGTGCATATGCGCGCCAACACTTCCCCACGTCCAACGTGCGAGGATGCCCACAAACGCCGCCCGACACTCCCCCGGGAACTAAAAAGACGGCCAGGGCCATAAATATCAAACGTCGCCCCCTGGCCCGCGATTATCTTTTGAAACTGCCCGCAAAGAATCATCGTTACGTCGGCTCCAAGGGACGGCTGCTGTTTGACGACCGCTACGAGCTTCGCTACAATTTGTCTCTGCAAGCTGCAAAAAGGCGGTCCAAAACCGTCAAGCGCAAGTTTGACCATTCAGAAGCCAATTCTGAGGCAACCAGGGGCGATGCGTCTCTGCTAAGCAACCATTGCCATGAGCCGCCTACGGAAGACATGGCTGGTGTGTTTCCTTTTTTTCTTTTTTTTCCTTTCCTTTTTTCAGACTTTCTTTCTCCCTTCCCCCCCTCTCTGAAAATGGCCCAGAAGCCGAGAAGGAGTCTTTGTATCGTCTTGTTGTACCAGACTAGCCAAGCGGTTCTCCTCCCGGCGGCGCCACAGTCCTTTTCAGAATCTGGTCTCGGGATTTCTTATTTTTTTACTATTCCGATTTCTATTTTTCGTTTTTTATTTTATTTTATTTTATTTCAAGTTGTTTTCTGCACTCTGATTTGGAATTTAATAGACGACCTTGCTGTGTACACCATCTAACCCAATTCATGCGCACAGGAGGAATCCTTCCACAACAAACCCATGATCAACCTTCCAGTCCCAGACCATATTCAAGCAATGCTAGTGGACGACTGGGAAAACATCACCAAAAACAATCAACTTGTGCCTCTGCCGCACCCCAAACCCGTCAAGAGAATCTTGGAGGATTATCTTGCTTTTGAGCGACCACATCGGCAAGCAGGGTCAGCCAGCATGGACATTTTGGAGGAAGTCGTTGCCGGGTTCCGCGAGTATTTTGAAAAGGCTCTGAGCAGGATATTACTCTATCGGTATGGGCTACTCACGTCTTTCCTCGGCAACCAAACAAAAAACCTCTTTGTCATGATTTGCTGACACACTCGTGCAGCTTTGAGCGCCACCAGTACATTGATATCCGCAAGCTTTGGGACAATGCCAAAGAAAACGCGGAATACAAGGGCGTGTGTGACGTCTATGGTGCCGAACACCTGGCACGCTTGATCGGTATGTCTGCCTCTTGTCATGATGAATGATGCTGAGCCTGGGCTGACACGACCTCAGTGTCGCTGCCGGAGCTCCTTGCACAGACCAACATGGACCAGCAATCAGTTTCACGTCTGAGAGAGGAAATTGGCAAGTTTACGGTCTGGCTCGGGCGAAACTGCGAGACATACTTTGTGAATGAGTACGAGACGCCGTCTCAAGAATACGTCGACAAAGCCCGAAGCTTCTGAGACGTCTGCGTGTGCGTGTATGTGCGTGCCGGTGCACTTTTTTTTTTTTTTTTTTTGGGTTCCTGCTGGGCGTCTTTTCTACGTTGGGGAGCAAATTCACAGGTGTTGTCGGAGCAAGCACAAAGGGCATTCTTAATAAAATCAAGCATGTACACTGTTCATTTTTTTTGTTTTTGTTTTTGTCCCCCTTCTCCTTCTTCCTCTTCTGACTCCATAGCCATTGGTGACTTGTGCGTTCCCGACTCTCTGTCTGTAATATCGTACATGCGTTTCTCCCGCCCCCCATTCGTCGTCATATCCGTCGTCATATCCGTCGCCATATCGGTCCTCACATCCTCGGCACCGCCTTCTCGACATAGAACCCCCTATCCGGCGTCCGCGAAGCCCTCACCTCCTTCCTCGTCAGCGCCCTGTCCACCTCCTCCACCCTCACCAGCTCCTTGACCTTCATAACCATCCCCGCAAACTGCGGCTGCACGGGCACGAAAACCGTCTGCATCCGCTTGCGCAGCCCCAGCGCCGCGAGGACCCCGCGCGTCCGTTCCGGCAGCCCAATGGCCGATCTGTGCAGCGTGACGCGGAAAAAGGACATTTCTTTATTTTCCCCCCCCTTTTTCTCCCCCCTTTTTCCCCCCTTTGTTTTTTTTGGGGGGGGGGCTTTTTTTTGGGTACAAAAGCCCCGTGCTGTTCGAACACGGCCCGTGGGAGTCTTTTTTTTTTTTTTTTTTGTGGGCACAGGCGGCGAATGGTGTTTTTTTTTCGTTGTTCAAAAGATGGCGCGGCGCGGTTGGGGGGATTTGTCGAAATCGGGCGGCCGGCGGGCGTTTTGTCGACGGGGGGTTTTGGTTGTTTGTTGGTCCGAGGCGGGCGAGGTTGCGAGGGCAAAAGAAAATTTTGGTCACGTGCCGTGCCGTGCCGTGCCGTGGCGGAGGTGTAGGTACAGTAGACTTGGGTTGTCTTGGGTTTGTCTTGGATGGTTGGTTTGGGACACCTGGGTGACGTGCCGGTTGCGACCACGGCGAATCACGCCAGGGCCGAGGATGAAACGATTGACCATTCTGAGCCGATAAGAAAAATAAAAATAAATAAAAAAAATTCTGGGCCTGGTCACAGCCTGAAGATGCGCACCTGTGGTGGCTGCTGATCCCCCCCAAGCGGGAATCTCGCCTTGCTACTCCGTACTGTTGTTGCCTGCAATGCTGCAATGCAACAAAGAACTGCACCTGCATCTGCACAATTCACGTCACAAAAAAAGGGAGACGACATGTGTCCATGACAGGTTCATTACTCGGATGGCTACCTGGTATGCAGCTTCCTTTTACACTACATTCATCGCGAGAATCTTTGGTACAAGCCTCGGCTCTTCAATCCCTGTATCCCTCTCATCACCCATTTCATCAAATGCACGTTTGGTTTTTTTTTTTTTTTTTTTTTTTTTTGGTTTGTTTTTTTTTGGGTGGGCGGGGGGGGGGTGCGGGGGGGTGGGATAAAATAATAAATAGCAATAATCAAAACCAAGACGGGGAGATCGACGCTCATTGCATGCATGCTTTCTTCTTTTAGTTTTCAGACAATTCACATCTGAACCTCTACTCTGCCCTCGGCCCCGGGCCGACCCTCGCGTAAGTTGGGCAGCAGGTAGGTAATGTCGTCCCAGGGGTGACGGTAGAGACCGGTACGCAGTCTCTTCTGGTCGAGGTAGTGGGCGATGAGACCAATGCTTCGGCCCAAGACGAAAAGCCCGTTCAAAACACCCATCTTGAGGTAGTCCTCTGCCTCCTCGGTGGAAAAGGCACCGCAGTTGCGGAGCAGGTCCACAAAGCACACGGCGATGCAGCCGTCCACGTTGAGGATCAAGTTGTCCTTCTTGGAGGTGGTGACGGTCTCGACGGCCAAGGCGTAGTCCAGCAGCTTGTGGCTGGGGAACTTGGCCAGCACGTACTCCTTGACCAGCTCAACACGCAGGTCGGGGTTGTTGCGAGACTTGACTCTGTGGCCAATGCCGGGAATGAGCTTGTTGGCCTTGCGCATGTTGTCCACAAACTCGCGCGGGCTCAGGCCCTTGTCGAAGGCCCGGGTGAACTCGTCGGCGGCTCCGTCCAGGGCGCCGCCGAAGCGGGAACCAATGGTCAGCAGACCGGAAACCAGTGCGCTGATCAGGTCCTTGCCGGCACGGGTAGTGATGATGGTGTTCATGGCGCCAGACACGGCAGGACCGTGGTCAGCAGTAAGCATGAGCACCATCTCCAGGAATTTGGAGGCGTAGTCGGGCAGACGGCGACGGAACCACAACAAAGACATGACGCCGCCGATGCCAATGTCCTCCTTGAAAACGTCAGAAATGGGCAGACCGGCGTAGAGCAGCTCCTGGCCACGATCATCGGAAATGGTGGAGATGAAGGCAGCGGGTTTTCGGATCAGACCAAGTTCCTGGGCCCAGGAGTAGTCAATGGGGATCTTGGGAACAGCGGGCTCGGGCTGGGGAACGATGGTGCCGTCCTTGACAAGCTTGCTGTAGACCTCCTTCAGCACCAGGGGCATGTCCTCAAACGTGTTTGGGACGTGGAATCCAGCCTCGCGCATCATCTTGTTCTTGGTGGCCGCCGTCTCGAGCTGCGAGTTGGCAAAAGAACCAGCGTGACCAAACTGAACCTCGGTCTTGAACATGCTGGCGCAAGTGCCAATCGCCCAAGCGACAATGGGCTTGGTGATGATTCCTTGCTTCACAGCATCAATGACCTTGTACTCCTCAACACCACCCACTTCGCCCAGCAAGACGAGAATCTTGCACTCGGGATCTGCTTGGTATCGGAGCATGTGATCAATGAAGGTGGTGCCGGGGTATCGGTCGCCGCCAATGGCGATGCCCTCGTAGACACCGTCTGTGTTGTTTGAAATGATGTTGTTCAGCTCGTTGGACATGCCGCCCGATTTGGAAACGTAACCAACTGAGCCTTTGCGGTAGAGCTTGGAGGCGACGATGTTGTCCATCATGCCACCCGTGTTCCCGATCTTGAAGCTGCCAGGCTTGATACCGCCAACGGTGGCGGGGCCGATGATGGTGACGCCCTTCTTCTTGGCAACATGAGCAATTTCACGAGCTCGCTATTTTCCGCATCCTCCGTTAGCAAATGTGCATGGTTCTTGGGACGGGCGGAACCCTGCCTCCAAGATGGCTAAACTTGGTTCTGAGCCCGAGTCGTTGCAGCAGCTTTTGCGGCATCGCTCAGGAGCACACACGAGGACGAGGAAAAAAAGAAAAAAAAAAAAAAAAAGAAACGACTTACTCGCTCAGGAACACCCTCGGCAATGATGGCAATCGTCTTGATCTGAGGAAACTCCATGAGCTCCATGGTGGAGCTGTACACACTTCGGGAAGAGGCAAAGTTGACCACAACGTCGACCTCGGGGTGCTTGCTCATGGCCTTGTCCACCTGCTGGTAGACGGGCAGCAGAGTCTCACTGGTACCCCAGTACATCTTGCTGACGAACTGACCGCCAAAGGTGTAGATGATGCCTGCGACCGAAGGAGCCTTGCGCTTGCAAATAAAGTCAAAGTCTAGCATGCCTTGCACGGCACGGGGTTGGAGGCCATAGACGAAGCATCGGGTTTTGTCGTTGAACAGGGCGTGCTCAGGGAGAGGGCTCAGAGGTCTGCTCGGAGCAGCGAAGCGCTGGATCTGGTCATTGGCGGACAGCCCGTTGGTGCCATTGACACCGTTTGACGTCGCTTGGGCCATATCTGGGTGTGAATTTGGCCGTGTGTCGAATGTGTGGATGATGGAGCAGAAGATGCTGCTCAGGTTTGATTGAGTCTGGGCGGGTTTGTTCGAGGCGGGTCACTGGTAAGCCAACCGGTCAGCAGCTGGGCGAGACTTGTTGGGACACGATTGGCAAGCTGCAACGAGCTTTGTAGAGGCAATTGAGAGATGGAGAGACAAACGGGACAAAAAGGAGAAGCAGCAAGAGGTAACTGTCGGGACCGGGCGGTGTCGTAACGACAGTTGGAGGAAGGCGTGAGGAAGTCGTGAGGAAGTCAAGATGAGGGAGAGCTTTTGGTGGGAGACGGAGCTGGTTCTTGGAAGAAGGCTTCAGATGAGAGAATGGAGTTGAGATTTCGCTGGGTTGATTGATTGGTGTGCTCCTCCCCTCCTGGCTGCACACTATGGCCGTGCTCCTTGTTGACCCTCGACGGCTATAGTTGACCAGACGCTACAGTTGAGTCCAGTCTGGTTGTGAGGCCCTGGTTCCAGCGCTTCAATTGGTTTCTGGGCTTTTGCCTCGAGTCTGCGGAATTCATCTGGGGGTGGCTCTGGCAAGACAGGCCAGCGAAGAAGGGGGGGGGGGGGGGGGGAGGAAGCATCAATGATGGGTTACGTTACGCCTTTGGGGTGTGCGTGCAGCGAAAGGCCGCGGCGGCCCCCCACCATGTGGCTGGCCTTGCTTCCAAGGGACGGTGGACGGTGGGGTACTTGCATAGTACAGGTACGAAGCGCAAGCCACCAGTGTTAGGAAGGAGGTGCTGGGTCGATACTGCTGCCGTTGTCCAGCAAGTTTTGCATCAACTATGTAACTCACCGACACAAATCAATAATCAACCCTTGATGATGAAGTCGACGACGACGACGACGACGACGACGACGACGATGATGCCGGCAGCAGCTACTCGTGGGACAATGGCAACGTGCAAATCTACCGTTTCCTGCTTGGATCAATTCCCACCCGAACCCGAACCGGTCACGCCCCGTTCCTGGTTTCTCCAGAAGACGCCCTCGAAACCATGTTTCTTATGCTTCCCATACATTCTCAGTTTCTTACCCACCATCGGAGTTGATGGGGGCCGAGGGTGGGCGGGGAAGTCGGCGAATGGATAGTCTAAAATG
This sequence comes from Ustilaginoidea virens, assembly GCF_000687475.1. NCBI lineage: Eukaryota > Fungi > Ascomycota > Sordariomycetes > Hypocreales > Clavicipitaceae > Ustilaginoidea > Ustilaginoidea virens. The sequence continues at coordinate 3,705,836 of NC_057316.1, forward strand.
GGTTGGGGATGTTGTAGCGACGGGCCCTGCAAATGGCCCAAATGTTGCAAGGACGATTTCGTTGATCTGTTGAACCGACCCCCAATGGTATTGAAGCTGGACCCAGAGAGAGTGCGGATCCTTGTCCCACTCTGCAAAGTCCGGAGTCCGGAGCGTGGACAAGCACATCGACATCGGCCTATTTCAGGGTCCCACCACGTTGTTTGGCGGTCGTGGTGGTGGTGGTGGTGGTCGTCGTGGTCAGGAGGCTGTGACCGACAGGACGGATTCAAAACGTCAACGAATGTCCTTTATCGAGCGAGTTCCCTTTGCGCCCGTTGTCTGTTGCCAGTAAAAGACGGTGCGATTCCGAGTTTTGAGACCGAGATACCTAAAGTCCGACTAGATGGATGGCACGCCGAGTCTGTTCAGAACCCCCCCAGCGGGGCGGTGCGACTTTGCCATGGCAGAAACTACCACCCACTTCCGCCATCATCTCAGTTCAGCTGGTCTGGCTTACGTGTTGATGGGCCTAAACATCTCGCCGACTCCACCAGCCAAGAGGCTCCGAATGACGGGACTACAGTGGGAGGAAAAAAAAAAAAAAAAAAAAAAAGAGCTGTGCGCACCCCTAAAGAGGAACAGTGGGGGATAGCGGTTAAAAAAGATGTCTGTCAAGATGCAAAAGAAACGGGGAATTTGCTTCATGTTGTTTTCCCCCTTGAGCCCTTGGAGCCGACGTAGGCGGACACATATGACACGACACATATGCTCCAACGACCAAAACCAGGACTCATCGCGAGCGCCTGTTGGCGGTACCGAGTACCAGACCTTACGTCGACGACCAGACCTTATGCCTGGTCCTGGTGGTGTCAAATATGTCGCGACATAGGACACCAGGCTGCAGCGGGTGTCTTCCATGGACCACCGCATCTCTCAACACGATTGACGGCTTCAACCTGTCTTGGTGAGTGATTTCACCTCGTGCGAGCCACTGCCACCCCAGTTCTGGCCGTTCTCTTCCCACTCCCTCCGCGCCTGAATCTTAGCAGTAGCATCTACATGCCCGGTCAGGTCAGGTCAGTGCGTGCCCTGGAAATGGTGGGAATTTTGACTCTGCTCTTTCTTCTCTTGTTATATCGCCAGCCGCAGCCATGCACGGGCTGCTCCAGCGCCCCCCCTCCCCCCTTCACCCCCCGCCCCACTCGGCAGGCACCCTGACAACCTCAACCGCTGGGGCTGTGGCGTGCGTCGCATGTACCGGTACTCGTTGCTGTCTGGTTCATTCTTTCACCGGGACTTGTTGTCTCTGGGGCAAGTTGCATCACTCACCCCAATGCTTTTTCTTTTTTTTTTCCCCCTTTCCCCTGGCGGATTCCGGGTGAGGGGTTCAAACTCCAGGCAACCGGTTCGTTTCGTTTACACCAGACCAGACCAGACCAGACTCTATGCAGTCCATACGCAAGTACACCGCTGTCAATAGTGCGAGAGACCAAAACACCTTGCATCCTCAGGGGTACCGTCAACCAGACTGCTTTTGATCAGCACTCCGTCGACGGAGTTGTCGACTGCTTGACCCGAGCTAGCTCAGATCCAGCACCTGGAACACCAAACCCGCCCCAAAAGCCCAAGCCTTGGACCTTGTTGTTGGTGAAGATCTCATGAGCAGTTGAGACCATACCAGTTGCTTGCTTCTAGGTGCGTCCCCCCCCCCCCCTCTCCCTCGCTCCGTCCTCTCCTTCGTTGGAGCTCTCAAACCGTTGGTCCGGATTTCTGAGACCTGACCTGCATCATCGGCACCTTCCTGCCACCACCGACCGACTCGACTCGTAGCTCTCTCTTCCCCTCTCAGACTCTCGCATCTTCTTCCGCCACCAGGTGGACTCGATTGTTTCTTTGTGGCCTCCTCCACGTGCAACCGTTGCGTGTTCGTGCTCCCAATTGCCATTGCGATTCCGCTCCACAGTAGGCCTCGTCGTCTCCCGCAGCCAAGAGGTTTCTGGTGCATTTGGTATGTGTAACCAACCTGCTTGGCAGTCAAAGGCTTTTTTTGGTGCAAAATTGACGTTCTCGCCGTGGACCAAACGGTTGCATCCAAACACATCCACAGCCTGGCTGCTTTCTCCGACTTGGACGCTTGTTTTTCTTTTTTGCTAACGCACCGTGCATCAAGATTTCAAATTAAACTCTCCGGAGAAGATACAGGCTCAAAATTCACCACCAATTTCACCTCGTACACTTCACAGCTCACAATGTCCGCAAAGTCGATTTTCGAGGCCGACGGCAAGGCCATCCTCAACTACCATCTCACTCGTGCGCCCGTCATCAAGCCTAGCCCTCTGCCTAAACCAACCAAGCATAATGCCCCTCCTCGACTGGCTTCTCTGCACTTCCCCGAGGATGCCAATGTTGAGGATGTCCTCAACCAGGCCGAGGTTACCTACCCTTGGCTCCTTCAGCCCGGCGTCAAGCTTGTCGCAAAACCCGATCAGCTTATCAAGCGTCGTGGCAAGAGCGGTCTTCTAGCCTTGAATAAGTCATGGCCCGAAGCCAAGGCCTGGGTTGCTGAACGTGCTGGAAAGGAGCAGAAAGTTGAGCATACCACTGGCGTTCTGAGACAGTTCCTCGTCGAACCTTTTGTTCCTCACTCCCAGGATACTGAATACTACATCAACATCAACTCCGTGCGCGATGTAAGTGAAAGAAGAGTGGTTTCCGTTTTGCTTCTTTGGCAAGGCGCTTCCAAGTCGGAGCACGAAGCCCAAATCGGGGCTTTGTCTGAATCCACGAGCGGGTGTTGTCATGGTGGTGGTCTCTCTCTTCTCGATGCCGTCCCTCGCCATTGCGATCCCTGCTACCACCACCAATCAGTCACTGTTTTGAATCCTGCAGCTGGCGATGCACTTGATGAAACAAGCCGCTAATTGCACGTTTTATTTATAAAGGGCGACTGGATTCTCTTCACCCACGAGGGTGGTGTTGATGTTGGCGACGTCGATGCCAAGGCCGAGAAGCTCCTGATTCCCGTCCATCTTGCCGATTTTCCTTCGAATGAGGAGATTGCCGCCACCCTTCTCAAGAAGGTACCTCAGGGTGTTCACAATGTTCTTGTCGACTTCATTACTCGTCTGTATGCCGTCTACGTTGACTGCCAGTTCACCTACCTCGAGATCAACCCCTTGGTCGTGATTCCCAACGAGGACAAGACCTCTGCCGCAGTTCATTTCCTTGATTTGGCTGCCAAGCTGGACCAGACAGCCGACTTTGAGTGCGGTGTCAAGTGGGCTATTGCGCGGTCGCCTGCTGCCTTGGGCCTCACCAACATTGCTCCTGTCAACGGCGAAAAAGTGAACATTGACGCCGGCCCTCCTATGGAATTCCCGGCTCCCTTTGGCCGTGAGTTGACCAAGGAGGAGGCTTACATCGCCGAGATGGACGCCAAGACGGGCGCCTCGCTCAAGCTGACAGTCTTGAACCCCAACGGCCGTGTATGGACGCTGGTTGCTGGCGGCGGTGCCTCGGTCGTTTATGCCGATGCCATCGCGTCTGCTGGCTTTGCTGACGACCTTGCGAATTACGGCGAGTACTCTGGGGCTCCTACCGAATCGCAGACGTACCACTACGCGCGAACCGTCCTGGACCTTATGCTCCGCGCTCCCATGTCCGACAAGGGTAAGGTTCTCTTCATCGGCGGTGGTATTGCCAACTTCACCAACGTTGCCAGCACATTCAAGGGTGTCATTCGGGCCTTGAGAGATTACGCCACTCAGCTGATAGAGCACAACGTTCAGATCTGGGTCCGTCGTGCCGGCCCCAACTACCAAGAGGGTCTGAAGAACATGAAGGCCGCTACGCAGGAGTTGGGTCTCAATGCCAAAATCTTTGGCCCCGAGATGCACGTCTCTGGCATCGTACCCCTGGCTCTCATCCCTGGCAAGTGGGAGGAAAGCAAGGCCCAGGAATTCCAGGGCTAAAGCTAAAGACTGCAATGAAGGAAGAACCGAAAACGAAATCATTTCCGCAAAAAAACCTGAAATCCAGACAATTATGTCGGAGCGATTGGAGTCATATTGCAGGGGAGGGGCTATAGAAGGGGTGATGCTGATTAGCGGCTAATGTTTGTTGCATTCTGCAAGCTGGATTTGGAGACAGCTATCAATGATGTGATGTTCAACATTGAGGGCCCTGGCCGTCTGTCGGGACAGACTGGCCGATGGTCGTGTATGGGTACGAGGCGGATGAATGGGGGAAAGGAGAAGTCGAGGATGACTCGACTCGAAACAATGAGAACATCATGACTCTTTGACTGCTTTCCTTTTGACTGCGGCCGATGTGTGTGTGTGTGTGTTTTTTTTTTTTTTTTTTTTTTTTTTTTTTTTTTTTTTTTTTGGTTGAACTCCGGGGGTTTGTTTGTTACGCTGCGTGGGTTGACTCGACTCATTCCTGCTTGCCCACGAGCCGGTTTGCTGCACGGCGGCTTCCTGCCTGGTTTCGGTGAGCGGTTTTTTCTTCTTATTCTTCTTCTTTTTTTTATTTTTTTTATTCCTGATGGTCTCGACAGGTTCCAAAACCGGCATGACTTCGTCTTGCCTTTTTGGCCGTGCCTTTTGGGACGCACTGCCTTGTTGTCTTTTATTTCTGCAGCCAACAAACACATGGATCAAGGGTCCAGCAAAAGGGCTTTGGCTTCAAAGAACAAAAACAATTGAATTTACCAAAAAATGAAAATTAAATTCCAACACAAATACAACACACGCACGCACGCACGCACGCACAGAAATCAAGGGAAGCAAAGATTCGCCTCTCCCTCGGAGCAAGTGCTGCATGCCGATATCGCATCGGTGGGTGGCAGCATGACGCCGCCAAGGCCCCCCTTTCTCCCCAGGAAGGCGCAAACGTTGAAACTGTACGCCCATGCCACAGGACGCTTCGGAGAAGGGGAGAAAGCTCATGCGACCTTGACGTCCGAAAAAGCCGACGTGTAGCCAGCCAATCGGTCTGGTGTCAGAATGCCCGCGCCCGCCAAGCAAACATCAATGCTTGGCGGTCCCCCTCCGGCGGGAAGCGGAAGCGAAGAGCGAAAATCGTCCCTCGGGGATCCCCCCCCCCAAAAGCCCCCTGGGGAGGGTATAAAAAGGGAAGAGGGGAAAGGGGGCGGCCGTGGTGGTTGAAAGTTTTCTCTCATCTGCGTCGAGTTTCGGGCACGCGGGTCTTGCTCGTCTTCTTTGTGCTGCTGCCGTGCCGTTGCGGAGTTTGAGGGATTCTAGGGCGTCCTTTAGCCTGACTTGGGCCATGTGCTGTTCATCTTGCTGCCGGGCAGCCGACCATGGCAACCACGACTACTGCATCCAGGACTGCAACCAGAACCCGAATTGCCCTACGAGCCTGAGCCTGTGCGGCGGGGGGGACGGCGAGGCGACGGGCGACAAGGCCAAGGCCAGGGTCAAGGGGCCGCCGCTGCGGGCTGGGCCGGGGGCGGCAGGTGCTGCTGGCGCGGAGAAGGGTTCTGGCGATGCTGGTAACTCTGCGCGGAAGGGCGGCCCTGCGGCCAGGAAGAAGAACAAGGGCGGCAAGTAGATGGCGGCGGCGAGCGAGCGGGAGGTGCTGCTGCGCAGAGATGGCGAGGCGGGTTTTTGGCGAGCTTCCGGGCGAAAGACGAACATGGCCATGTGGTGGCTGGTGGTGGACGATGAGGTTTGTTTGGGAGGGGAAAGGGGGGGAGGCGGGCGGGAAAAAGAGAAAAAAGATTGTTGTTAGACTATTCGTCTGACGACTGGGCATTGTACATCAAAAGGATGCAAGCAGAGGTCAACAACACACTACTCCACTCGACATCAACTGCTCAACTCAAGTAGGACAAGAAAGATTCCCTTCTCCGCTCTCGAGCAAGTTATGACACTCCTCTCCTATATATACATACACCTCTCTCCCCGTGTCCCATCCGTTTCGTTACACGCGCTCCTACACGGGGCAAACTTTTGTCTTTTACACAAACAGCAGGGCAACCAAGGGCACGATGGCAGCCAGCATCATTGGCGTGTTTAGCACGGCACTACTGTCGTCGCCCTTGCCATTCCCATTCTTGCCTGTGCTGTTATTGCTTCCACTACCGGTAGTGCTGCCAGTGTTGGCACTGTTCTTTCCAGCCATGTTGAATTCATCGTCTGCCAGAGGCACGACCTTGAGGTCCTTGACGGTGTTGCCCTCCGAGTCCTTGACCGTCAGCTTGACGTTGTAGTCGGAGATCTTGACAATCTTCCCGCTTGGCTTGGGGCTGATGCCGCTGTCGATGAGTTTCTGGACGCCAGGTGGGGGGGCTGGGGCAGTGAAGTTTGTGTCGAAGCCCTTCTGCGTAAGAAGTGAGGTCGAGCACTTGGGCGGACTGACGTCCTTCTTTTCTGCCTTTTGCGACTGGACAGTCTTCCAGTCAATGGTGGCCCAGGCGGCCTTGAGGCGGTTGTAGTCTCCAAGGATGTTCAAGTCGCTGCCGTTGACGGACACGAGGCCGTATCCGTTGTCCTCCTGCGTCCACTCGTAAACAACACCGCCCGAGAAGACGGCCGTCATGTTGGCACCGTATATGGCACGGGTCTCGTTCCAGTAACGGGGCGCGGGCTTGATGCAACCATACTCGCTGAAGAAAACAGGAACAGAAGAGGTGCTGAAGTTGCTCGTCAAGTCGGCAAAGGTGGAGCTCTCGTAAGTGGTGGCAATACCGCACCAACTGTACGAGTTCAGAGCAAAGGCGTCGGCGCGAGTTGGGTCGCTGGATTTGCCGTCGTCGCTGCATTGCATGTAGTTCCAGGTATCAAAAAGGACGTTTCGAACGTCAGCAGCAGAGTAGCCGACGGGAATTTGGCGCTTCAGATTCTTCTTGATGTAATTCTTCAGGTCGCGAGTAACGGCACGAAGATACTGGGGAACAAACTTTGCCGAAGGAATGTCGTTGATGACTTCATTGCCAGAGAAGAAGAGCAAAGTGTTGGGATAGTTGGCAAAGGCTTCCACGATTGCAAACGTGTGGTTGAGATATTCCATGTAGTACGTCTCCCATGGCTTGCCCGAGTCCAGGGCTTCGCCCACCAGCGGCGAGTTGACGTCAAGAATCATGTACATGCCAGCCTGTCACCCCCAAGGACAAGTGCGAGCAGCATATCAGCATGTCAAACAGAAACTACAGGAAACAACAGAGGCTACAGAATCAGGCCAGCGGTCAACACACTTACCGCATTGAAGATGCTAGCGCATTCGTCATGGTTAAGGTCTGGGTTCAGGTTGTAGACGCGAATGGCATTTACGCCCATGACCTGCATAAGGGCAGCATCTCGCAAGCAAGCATCGGGCTGGCTGAGGGGATCAGGGCTAGTCTTGGAGAAGCCCGCGCTACCACCCGGCTGGTAAGCGACACCGACAATTTGGAACTTGTCGCCAGTCTTGGGATCGTAGATTTCATTGGCCTCAATGTCCAGAGTGGGGACGGCGGTGGCCAGCGACGCAGCGAGAGCAGCGACGAGCGCGGTTGGAATCTAATATAAGATGGGTCAGCGGAAGCTCCCCAGGCGTCGCTGGGTCTTGCCGAGGGTACAAGGACGACTTGAGTATAACGGGGAAAAGGGGAAAAGATAAAAAGATAAAAAGAAAAAAAAAAAAAAAGAAAGAAAGAAAGAGAGAGAGAGAGAGAGAGAGAGAGAGAGAGATACGTACACGCATGGCTGACCGCAACTGACGAGCGTAAGCGTAAACTTGCCAAAGCCGAGTGGCGCGAGGTGGAAGCAATACCGAGAGGGAAATGGGAAGATGGACGTGGAAATTCAATCGAGAAAGAGCGGGAGTGAGCTCAAGCGGTTCTCGGTTCTAACATGGAAGGAGTGACAGGAAGGAAGCTCTGGAGAGAAGGAGCAATTGACTGACGAAAAGGAGCGAACGCCTACGGTGAGGCAAGAGCAGTGTAGTTGGTTGACGAGAAAGTGCACAGAGAAGCAAAGAGCCAGGCAGGGCCTGTGCCTGGCCTGGGTCTGGGTCTGGCCTGAGTCTACAAGGCTCTGAGGCCCGGCGGGCTAAAGCAGCACGGTCAAGTCAAGTCTGGTCTCACTCAACTTCTCATTCAGTGCTGCCCGCCCATGCCATGCTGTCAGTCTGATCGGTGCTGTCAATGCTTGATTCATTGGTTAAAGTCTGGTCTGGTGCCTGCCTGCCCCTGGGCATATCTAGCCTCCAGCCTCGAAACTTCAAATGGCACCTGCCCACGCTACGCGCAGGTCATCGAACAGTCCATTCCAGTCCAGTCCAGTCTGGTGGAAGCTGATCCGCCGCCAACCAAGGCAAAAGCACTTCCGACGACACGCAAGTCGAGGTGGAAGATTGCTAATGCAACATGGGTCGACAGCTTGGCACAAACCCCATCGTACTCTGACTCTGTTCTTGGGTTGATGCATTGATTCTTGGCTCGGGCGAAAAGCCCCCCTGCCTGGTTCGAGGGGCCTGCTGCCTTTGATTGGCGCGTGGCGCACAGCCGCCCATCGACCCTTGCCTTGCACTGTGCAGGCACCAACGTTGACCCAGCACCACTGGCGGCCCAGGGTCTGCAAGCCACAGTTGCGTTGCTGGCTGCTTAGCGTCAGGAACATTACTCCGTACTCCGTACCAACCGGGCGTCTGAACTTTTGCAGAGTCCAGTCCGTCCACTTTGTACTGTACTTGTACTGTACGTCCATACTCCATTTCATCGCGCTTTGAAAATGACGGGACCCGACTACATATTGATAGGTTTAGGAATCTTACCTTTGGAGGTAGGTACTTCCGTACTGAGTGCGGAGGAAAGCAAGAGCAGTAAGTGGTACTCAATACTTTGTTAAACACATTCGGCTCCATCCATGTCATTATCATTATCAGTTTCTTCACCTTTCCACTCCAGCATCTCGGCTCGCATACCACCTACCTTACCTAAGCACTAAGGATCATCGTTCCCCCCCGCCTTGACCAGTGGTCCCAGGGTCATGCGGACAAAAAACAACGCCTGTTGCATCCATGAAGAGAAAAAGGCCTTTGCCCTGGTGTTGGACGAAAATGACCGAAATCACCACTACTACCCTGTACCTGTACTACGCAAATGGGAGCCGAGGCAGATCGGTGATTGTCATTGGCTGGCGGGCACGGTGCCTCTCCTTCCCCTTCCCTTGCCTTCCCTTGCCTTCCCTTGCGGCCATGTCTGCGGCCATGTCTCCGGCCATGTCGTCCCAGCCAGGCGACGAAACGAACCTCCATCAAAAGAGTTGACCCAGCCTCCTCCTACCAGGACGTAGACATTATGACGGCAAGGCGGCTCAACGTCCTCGTCTACACAGGTGAGCAGAGACTGCCCTATACTCAAGACGCGACCAGTCACACAAACAAGCTTCCTAGATTCACAAAGAGACAGGCACGGGCACAACCTCGGAATCAGTCAGACAATGCATGTACTCGCTGCGGCGGCTGCTCTCGCCAAACTACGCCGTCATCCCTGCATCGGAATCAGTCATCCTGAATGAACCCTGGCCGCCCACATGCGCGCTCCTTGTGATGCCCGGAGGAGCGGATCTCGGCTATTGCAGAGCTCTGAATGGCCCAGGAAACCGTCGCATCAGCGACTTTGTCCGACATGGTGGTGCCTATCTGGGCTTCTGCGCAGGCGCCTACTACGCCAGCAGCAACTGCGAGTTTGAAGTCGGAAACAAGCCCCTGGAAGTGGTTGGACGCAGGGAATTGGGATTCTTCCCCGGAACTTGTCGTGGAGGAGCATTCAAAGGGTTCGAGTACCGCAGCGAAAATGGGGCCCGAGCCGCTGTCCTCAGAGTCGCAAAAGACGTCTTCAAGGACAATGTTCCGGAAACATTGACCTCTTACTACAACGGGGGCGGCGTTTTCGTCCATGCTGCCCAAGTCACCAGCCGCAAAGTAGAGATTCTTGCGACTTATGACGAACAAATTGACGTCGACGGCGGCGACGGAAAAGCCGCCGCCGCCGTGCTCTGTCATTTCGGTAACGGCAAGGCACTATTATGCGGACCACATCCCGAGTAAGTAGCCCGTGGTGGAAGACGAAGAAGAAGAAGAAGAAGAAGAAGAAGAAGAAGAAGAAGAAGAAGAGGGAAGATTTTCAACCTTTCATTTGCCAACCTGTTATGCATATGCAACTCACTAAACGACAAACCAGATTTGCCCCAGTCAACCTAGTCCCTCAACCTGGCATCCCAGGCTATGCAGATCTCATCAGCAAACTAAAAAAGGACGACGGCGCCCGTTTGGACTTCCTGAAGGGTTGTATAGGCAAGCTAGGTCTCGAGGTCGGTATCGAAACCACGCCGCCCACCCTTTCCAACCTGCACCTATCCGCAGTGGAAAACATTCAGGTCTCGGAGCTTCTTTGCGCATGGGCCGAGGTCGTCAACAAGGAAAACGGTGAGGAATACATCAAGGGTGAAGCCGACATGTTTTGCATCCAATCAGATGAGGACGGACTCGCGGTTCAGCACTTGCGACAAGACCTTCCGGAAACTCTTGGTCGCCCTCCTGGAGAATCCGGCATCATAGATTACGGAACCATCACAAAGAATATCATCGCGCATGTCGCAGCCTTGCCAACAAGCCAGATGACTCCCAGGTTCAACCATAGCCTGTACTTTTCCAGCCTAAAGCGATTTCAAGCAATGGAGGATGCGGCGGAAAGCTGGGGCAACATGCTCATGTATGGCGACGTCGTCACCAGCACCAACTCATTGCTAGAGAAGTTTGTCTCGACTTCCCGTCACTGTTCACTGCCCATGCATGGTGGTTATCCCTCCATAACTTACTCTTTCAGCACAGAAATCCGAAGCTCATTTCGAAGCTTCCGACTGGCTTCACCTTCTCCGCTTCGACACAGATCGCAGGCCGGGGCCGCGGCACCAATGTCTGGGTTGCACCACCCGGTGCCCTCATGTTCTCTACCATCATAAATCACCCGGCGTACTTGACAGCATCTCGGCCCGCAGTATTCATCCAATACATTGCCGCCATTGCCATTATCGAGGCCATCCAGTCCTTTGGCCCGGGATACGAGAGCCTTCCCATCAAGCTCAAGTGGCCAAACGACATCTGTAAGCCAGTGCTGTGTGACGCTTGACTGCACAGTCTCGATGCATTCCCGTCGCCCCAAACATGGAAACCATGATGCTGACGCAAAGTTCACGGCGCAAAGATGCACTCGATCCCTCGAAACCCGCGTCATCAAAGATGCACGTCAAGATTGGTGGCATTCTTTCTCAATGCGGCTATTGTGACGGATCATATCAAATCATTCTGGGCATCGGCATCAACGCAGTCAACTCACGCCCCACGACGTCCATCTCCGATTTATTGCCCCCCCAAGCGCACCCACCTCAGCTGGAAACTCTTCTAGCGAGAATAGTCACTCGTCTGGAGTCAGTCCACGCACAGTTTCGGCGCGAAGGGTTTTCGGAAGACTTGGAACGTAGATACTATCGCCACTGGCTGCATACCGGACAAGCCATCTGCTTAGAGGCAGAGGGCGGTGTAAAGGCCAGAGTCTTGGGCATCACACGAGACTGGGGCATGTTGAGGGCAGAGGAGACGGACGTGGAGGGTAGAGGGACAGGGAAAGTATGGACGTTGCAGAGCGATGAGAACAGTTTCGATTATTGGAAGGGATTGATCAGGAGAAAGCAATAGCAAGACTCAGCGAGGCCAAGCATATTCTCCTACCAACGTGAGTTGGCACAAAGTCGAGGAACAATCAGCCACGAGTACACGTGAAGGAGGCTTTAGCTATCCCAATCTACGGGTGTTGAAGACGGACGAGTGTGTGGCCCTTGTCCTGCTTGGCGATATGGATACCAGGAAGCGTCAAGGACAGTGGACGAATCTCAGCAGACAGCAGTCATAGTCCAGCTATGTACATGTCCGATGCGAGGACCAAAGTTTCAAACGTTTTTTTGACGCCATGTCGCTCCAAGGACGAAGTTACATATCTTATATAGGTGACGCTGACAAGGGATAAATGACAAATCATATCGTACAGTGTATCAAGATTCGATGCTCAAAACCCTCATCTTGTTTTCGTGATAGTGACCCCTCCCCCCCATTGGCCATGAGTTTTTGGCAATAACTCTGACCACGATGAAGAGAACCGAAAAAAAAAAAAGCCGTGATTTCTCGTTGTCGGGAAAACTCGTCATGGCCGCCTAGATCCGCCCAAAAAACGCCGTGCCATGCTGCATTCGAGTGAAGATGTACATTTATAGAACATGGAGATGACGAGGGTACTCATGACCTCCAGAAGAGCTTGAGCTCTTTGATTTTTTTTTCTTTTTTTGGTTGGTGTTTGGGCTGTGGCGCCGTGTGCTTTTCGCTGGCCGAAAGGGGAACCATTTGTCATTGCGCTCGTCTGCCAACTTTCATACCCGTCTCGTTGTAAAAAAAGAGGAGAAAGAAAAAAAAAAACTCAAACCTGACAAACTGTCACATGAAGCTCATCATGTGCAGGTCGCAAGGGGGGGGGGAGAGTTTCCAGACAAAAGGCGTCTTGGTTCGGCGGAAGCGGGCTGGGAAATGGCGGCTTATTTATCCTTGTAGATCTTGGGCTTCCACCCTTGCTGAGTTTCCGCCTCTTGCTCGGCCCTTTGACGTATAGGGCCCATATCTTGCTCGAATCGCTCCTTGGCTCTGACAACCTTGCTCTGCAGGTAGAAGCTGCCGCCCTTGTGAGGATCGTTGGCGTCAAAGAGCCGCTTGTACCGTTGGAGAACCTCGTCCATGTTGGCCTGGCCACCTGCGGGCGGCTTGACGTTGAGGATCTTGCAGGCTTCGTCCAGGGTCATGCCGGAGGAGAGGGAGGCCCTGGCCGAGGAACCGCCAGCCTTGGCGGCCGCACGCTGGTATTGCGAAGCGGCTTGCGCCTGCTTGTAGGCTGCCACGAAGGACCGACCGAGGATTCGGGAGCCCGTCACAAGGGCGGTGAAGACGAAGCGGTGCGCCTGTAGTTTTGTAGAATCATCAGTGCTGGGGGGGGGGGAACTGGCACGTCGGATACCCAAGACTATTCGGAATTCCGGTCACGGACGCGGGACGGGAAGGCTTTGAGTCGCATGGAGGACATGACATGGAGGATGGGAAACTTGATGGGGATCCATACCATGGTTGGGAGTGAAACCGGCCGCCTGATGGCAAGTTAGTTGCAGTCGGCAGGCAGTCAGCCCTCTCGCGGCACGTAAGCCTGCAAGAAACAGTCGACCGAGAGTTCGGTCGAGGGTATGGGTGTGGTTTTTTTTTTTTTTTTTTTTTTTTTTACCCTTTTTCCCTTCTTTTTTTTTTTTTTGGGGGGGGGGGGGGGGAACCGCACGAACGGCATGTAGCAAGTCGCAACAAAGTTCCGTGGTTGAACCTTGGGGGGGGGGGGAGAGGTTGGTTCGGCGCCTTTAGCCGGGATTCTGCCGCTCGTACCAATGGCGTCCATGCATGCATGCCTGCTGCAGGATGGATGGCCCCGGGCGCCAGCTGTAATTGCCCCTTCTGTGAATGTCTGGTTGAAACAAAAAGAAAATATTTGAACGCACACTCTCTCTTGCTGGTGTTGAAATCCCACGAAAAAAACACACGTGGAACGAGGTCCCGCTACATGCCTCTTGGTGGTATCCGCGCTGTATGCAATCGATTCTGCGCGGAGAGCTTCTCGAAGCAAGGACGGGTGGTGTGGGCTGAGTGGGGTCTGGTAGGGCCAGCCAGCGAGTTGGACCGGAACCAGCGCAGCTCGATGAGCTGAGCAGCTGCTGAGCAGCTGAGCGAAAAGGCCCGGGCACTTCAAGACATTTACGGAGTTGGCTGTCGCCGACGTGCCTGTAGTTGACTGCCTGTAGTTGACTGCCTGTAGTTGACTTGCCTGTGCCTGTAATTGGCTGCCTTGGTGCATGTATGTTGGCTCCTTACATGCAATGCAGTTGACTGCGTGCAGCTAGTTGTCGACTTGGCTCACCAGATCATTCCTTGGCACAAGCCGCCATGACACCTCAAGAGGTCGGGCTTCTCCTCCGTCAGAATGGCCGCGATGCTTCGCCAAGCCACGCCGGTGATTCGTCCGAGGCATCGGATGTGGCTCGGCCGAAACGGACAGAGTTGCTTGCTGGCGTGCTCGGCACATGCGAGCACCTGAGGTCCACGGATTCCGAGCAACTGGACTTGGTCGCAGAGAAGTTGGCTGACGGCAGCCGAGACGGTGAGCATCAACAGGATTTCGTCACCATGATGGCTCTGCGCAGAGGCATTCCAACCCCCTCTCCCCTCTCCCCCCTTCTCCTTGATAAGATTGACCTCTCTCCTTTCATTCTCCCCTTTCATTCTCCGGAAATAGTACTTCATCCAAGCTTACCGACGTCTAGTCTCGTGGCGGCTGCCGTATGGCGATTCAGGAATTCTGGACTTCTTCATTGCACTTTTGTCTCAAGGTCCCTTGGGGCCGAAACTGCACATCCATGCCCTCCGTTTGATAGGCAATTCCTGCGCCGATACCGACGAAAACCGGGCGCGGGTGGTTGACAAGGAACAACTGCTGGCCATCATCCCGCATTTGAAAAACGAAAGTCTGATTCCTTTCCACATTCCCGTCATATACAACATCTTGGTAGACTATGGTGCGCATAACCCTCCCTACGTTGCCTCAACTCCCTGCCTTTTTTATATATATATATATATATACTAACAAAACCGTTTCAGATCCCGCCCAGATTCTTGCCTCCAAGTCAGGCTTCAGCAAAGAGCTCGTCACCATCCTCTCCTTGCCTAACATCTCCGAATATGCTGTTTTCGTGCCGTACATCTGCAAGATACTAGCGCTCCTCGTCTCCCAGCAAGGCGAACCTGCTGTTGCCGACCCTGACACGGTTGGCGTGCTCCTCGGACTGGCGGCACAACCGGTGGCCAAGGCTGATGTCGAGTGTTTCATTAGCCTGCTAGGAGTCGCTGTGGCCTACCTTGCGTGCGAGGACTTCCAAACTAGGCTCGTTTCTGACAACCAGGTCCCGCTGTTTCTCGATGCGTTTCATCACCTGCACGCCGGACTCGACATCAAAGACGTCGGAGACGACGACTTGATTGCTCAAATAAAGAAGTTGCGGAGCTCATTGCTCTCCACCTTGGCGGATATTTCCGGCCATGACTCTTTCATCAAAACGTACCCCTTGTCCGACATTGTGCCACAGTCGTTGGTGGTTTGGGCGCGCAGCAACAATCCTTTCCTGCAGGCAGCCGCGTGTCTTGCTCTGGGTAATATCTCTCGCTCCGACGAGGCATCGCTTGCTTTGGTAGAGTCCTGCAAGGTACATGAGCCATTGGTGAAGCTGCTGGCTGATCCAGCTGTCACCGATGGTCAGCTTCTTCATGCTGCCTGCTCGTTTCTCAAAAACTTGGCGATCCCGCCCAGAAACAAGCCACGTCTTGGGGATTTGCTGCGATTGCCGTGCGTCCCGAGACTGTACTCCCTGGACACGACGCCTCAAGTCCAGTTCGCAGCTGTCTCGCTGACGCGCCTCCTGCTGCTCAACTGCCCCCCAAACGCTCGAGAGCTTTGCACTCCCGTAGAACTCACTGCCCCCCATACAGGTGTTGGCGATATCATCTCCCTGTTCGGACGGTCCGACGCCGAGTCAACCAAGCTTGAAGCAGCGAGATGTGTGGCTGGCATATGCCGGATTCTACACTCTACGCCAATATCCGAGGTCCTGACCCAATCATACTCCACCACCGGTGCATTCGAGACAATGAGCGATGAAGACAGAAGGACCGACTTCTACCGGAGACACCCCGTCCATGATGCGCTGAGATTTCTCATCACGCAAGACAAATGGCCGTCGCTACGGTCCGAGGCTTGGTTCATCCTCGCGCTCATGTCACGTTCCAAAGATGGTGCTCGGATAGTCTTGTCGATATTGAAGGACAGGGTGGCGGATGGAACCTTGATAGAAACCGTCACAGGGCAAAAACCAGAGAGTATGCAGACAGGTACTGGAAGCGACCACGTCTCAGGGCATGCTGCAGACTTGACTGGAACCTTGCCACTCGAAACTCAGCAAACTGATCCAAAACAGAGAGCTCCTCCTCTGTCGAAAGCGGATGGAGAGAATGCTCTCGTCCTGTGCACTGAGTTGTTGAAAGTGGCCGAGTCTGAAATGACACCCGAAAGATCCGCAATGTTACAAGACCTGATCAAACAAGGAACTCGACGCATTGCCGCTAATCAGGCTATTGCAGACCCCTGATTGCGCCAATGGCCGTAACTATATAGACATGAGAAGAAGCTTTTCAACCAGCATGGCAAAAGTGCCTTTGTGCCGATATCAAGTTGGTAGGGTGGGGGGGGGGAGTTAAAAGCAACCTCACGGTTCGTCATCCCGGTCGAGAATCCAATCAACACATTTCATGCCGTAGTCGACACGGGAAAAAAAAAACGCAAAGAATAGAAAAGACGGCAAGCAAAGTATAAAGTGATGATCATGCAAGTAAAATTTTTTTGACCTTGACCTAAAGCATCTTTCACATGAACCGGGTCAAGAACTCCCTTTGAGTCCCGAACCCACATAGACACATCCCATGAGACGCATAGAGTGACAAAAACCCTCAAAACACCCAGTTCCCTTTCTGCTAGTTTATTTCTTAGCGGTCTCAGCCTCAGCCTTATCTCTCGCACGCTTCTCGCGGGCACCCTGGTATCGCTTGTTGCTTCGGGCCATGCGCAGAGCAGCGTAAGCACCACCCTCGATGGGTTTGGGCATCTCGCTCTTCTTGATTTCCTTAACGGCGATGTCGGTGGGAGCAATAGGCAGGACGGAAGAGATGATCGACGCTTTGTTGATTTTGGACAGGTCGGTCTTGGTGTCGCCCTTCTTAGGGGCGTTGGACTTGCGTGGTAGCAAGATCAAACGCTCCTTGTAGGCCTTGAGACGAGCTACGTTGACGGACAGGCTCTCTTCCGAGAGGTTCTGGCGGCGGTGGTCGACGGAGATGCCAATGGTGCGGGCCAGAGGTCGGGCAATACCGGCCTCCTGCATAGTTTCACGCGTTAGAGAGCCTTCATCCGCAGGCCAAAAAAAAGGGGAGCCTGCCTGCCTGCCTGCCTGGAAGAAAATCGCCTGCGTCACGAGACCCTTCGGTTCTGCAACCTGGCGGGACAACTCCTCGGCGGAAGCATGGACCAGGCGAGGAAAAGACAAAAATGAGCAAAATCTCGTACCTTGAGCTCGGTCAGGGTGAAGCCCCGGCCGGCGCGGACCCTACGGTTGTACTTGATGGTAGGGCATCGCACAATGGGACGCAGCTTGTCGACAGGGCGAGGAGCTAGAGCCGCAGCTTTGGCTTGACGGGCAACGCGACGCGAGGCCTTCTTTCCGGGCTATTTTGTGCGGTTTCGAAAATTACCCGGGTCAACATCACGCACAACAAGTTCTCTGTGCATCTTATCCGCTCCAATTCCGCACCGTTCGCATACCTGGTCAAAGTGAGTTCGGACCCGTCTCTGCCAATCCTTGCGGAAGTCTGCGGGGAGGAAAAAAAAAATCAAGTCAGTCGATTTGCCCGGGCGTTGCGAATCACCATCGTTTCGAAAAGGGTGCGAGAGGCTCACGGTTGTTGACAATCTTCTGGTTGTGCTTGATCGCCTGTGGAGAGAGAGAGCAAGGAACCCAATTAGCAATCCGCCCGTGTCTGCTGGGACGGAATTGGCCATACCATTGTGCCTGTTTGCGATCAAACTCGCTCCGGTAGGGGGGGGGGGGTCGTCGATGTTTGTTGGAGTCGTTGGAGTTTCGGAGGGAGACGAAGGCTGGACAAATTGTCTGAAGGGTTTTCGAGCCCTACAAAAGATACGTACCGGGGTGGGGGGTGCGTGGGTGTGCGTGTTGTGCCCTCTGTGCAAATCTTGGGAAGCGAGAAAAGGCGGATTTGTGCGCGTCACGTGGACCCTCGCCTTTTCTTTTCTTTTCTTTTTTTTTTTTTTTCCGGCGGAGCGATGCCTGAGGACTCAGGCGGCCAGAGTTGCTGCCCCAGGCACGCGCTGACCGTCTATATAAGGCGGCGCTGCTCCCAGTCCTTTTGACCTTTTCTTCCTTTCTTCTTCATACTTACCTTGTTCCGAATTCCCCAGCTCAAGAGTCGGGGGATTCAGTATGGAAGGCCTGCATTGCACACCGCGGAGTCGTTCCTTGCTCCATTGTCCTTCGGGGCCATGGGGGGCGTAATTTTTGATTTCTACCTTTGACCTCGTTTTCATTGTGAGCAGGAGCCTTGAGCCTTGTCATGAAGAAGACAATTCCAACGGACATGAGTGATTGGGGAAGACTGCCACGGCGTTTCGCCCTATGTCGTGCGCCTACCAGCCGAAAGCTGCTTTTAATTGTGAAGACCCGTCCATCCCAAGTGCGTGTCCGCAAACCAGGGTGGTAACCGAGTGCATGGAATTTCATGTCCAAGAAACGCAACGCTTCCTGCCAGCGCAGTGTTTCTGGTGCATAAATCTTCAGATATGGAACTATCTGCCCCAACTTAACTTACCGAAATGCAAAAGATTGTCTGCAGATCCGTCTCTCACCCACTTTGTCCCCCGCATGACTTTTTTCCCGTCTCGTAGAACGTGAAAGCTCGTTTCCGAACATTTCCCGTCCCAATCAGCGGCCCTGCATTCCACACCAAGCTACTCACTCCCATTATCCACCCGCCCAAAAAATCTCATGAGAAGCCCAGACAAGGTTGTCCTGCCGCCGTCCCAACTCCCTCCCACCAGTGACCGGCGTCACACTTTCTCGATGCCCGCCCGAGCTGTCAACATGGCGTCCAGAATAGTCCCGCGGAGCGTCAAAGACGCAACTCGCTTCACGTCAACCACTCCTCATGCCACCTCCAAATCCGCAGTGGCAAGAACCCCCCCCTCGGCTACTCCCAGACCCTCCCCCCGAGTCCCCGGCGAGACGCCAGAACAGAGAGTCCGACGCTTGCGGCAGGCACACCTAGCCGCGCAAAAAGCTCAGGTCAGTCGAACGGATCGTATGATCGACGCATCCAGGAGATTCCTGGATGTTGCTCACCGTTGGACTGTGGGGGGAATCGTCGTCTTCACAGGTACGTTCGGATCACGCCCACCCTAAGACCGCTTCGATCCGGTTTCCGGATGGGGCGCCATATCGATCAAAAGCCGCCTCCGGCCCGCGCAGAGCAATAAAGTTGACTGTTGGCTTGGTGTCTTAGCCGTTGCTGGCGTGGTCAGCGTTTACTCGGTCTGGGACATGCTGCAGTACAACCGTGCCCGTCGCGCCGAATGGATCGAGGCCCAGAGGAAGCTGGAAGCCGACTCCCTCGCCGCCGCCCGAATAGCGTACCTCAGGGGCGATGCCACCGAAGAGCAGGTTCTTCTCGTCGAGGAGGCGAACCGTGACGCCCAGGAGAAGGGCGTCAAACTTCCGCCGCTGCTGTCGCCCCCCGAGCACAGAACGCATTTCGAGGAGCACGTCAAGCCGACGTTTTCCAGGCCCTCCGAGGAGCCGGGCCGGAAGACGGATGGAAAAGGTGTCCTGGGCATCTTTTCCGGGATTTTTGGTGGCTCGCAAACTGCCCAGGCTTCGCCCTCGGCAGGATCCGACGATGGTGGCAGCATTCAGTCAATGGAATCTAATAAAGCCAGGGATGCGCGTGAAAGCGAGAAGCGGAATCAGGTCATGGGCGGTAGTCTGGATCAGTTGGGTTTGGAGACCGACGCTTCAGCGCCCAAGTCGGGAAAGCGAGGCTGGTGGCCCTGGTAAAGGACGGGAAGCTGTATCATCATTTGTAGATGGGATTTGCATTTTTTTGGGCGTTGGGAGTTTGTTCTCATACAAGGGTTGGTGGTGTTGCCCTCGAACAGCTTGGCGTGATTATCAAAAGTGCATCAATTGCGTGCTCATGGTGTATTGAACATCAACTGAAGAGGAAAGAATGTTTTCACCAGAACTGCGGAGGAGATTTGCGTCTTTGTCAAAACTCCCAACTCAACCTAGCATACATTCCAACAGAGCATGTGTTGGGAGGGTTTGTCGGAGTCGCATCCACCCACCCATCTGACTGTTTACAAAAAAAGTGAATGTGATTACGTGAAAAACGAACGGAACTGTCGCCCGAAAAGTATGTGCGCCGTAGCATTCTGAACCAGAACACGAAAAAATCATCGCTTGTGATGTAGATGAAGAAAGGAAAACGAAAACACGCTATGGAGAAGAGGAAGAGGGAGAGGAGAGGGAGAGGAAGATGGTGAGAGTGAGAGTGAGAGAGCGAGTGGACATCAGTCTACCAGCAGGATTCAGTCGCTTTGCGTCCGTCCATATTCGGATCCAACTTGTGATCCACATTCGTAACGTATCTTTTTTGCGAGGCATTCGAGCACCACAATCTCCCGTCGACTTGCATGTCCGATAAGTCGGAAAATTTCCTCGTCGGCGACATTTCCCCCGACAAAGCGACGAGTGGCGGGCGTTGCCAGCCATGGACGCGTTGACTCCCAACTACTTCCATCGGCCGATACGATTGCCGCCGAGCAAGATTTGCAGACCAGACGGGTCCATCACCTTGAATTTCCCGTTCTAAGATATCACAATGTGATTGAAATGCCCGGGAACCTTCAGCCTGCATTTCTCACAGTCCGATCGGTATCCTATGCTGAAGCTCTTCTTCATACCTGGTTGCCAGGTCCAAGAATTGACTGTGTGCTTGCTGCGTTGATGCCCCTTGCGTCCAGGAGACGGCGAGGTCGGATCAGCGTCAGACTCTGAATGTTGGGACGATGCAAAATGACCATCGACATCCAGCACGGCGTTTGGGTGCTCCATGGCGTGTGTTGAGCCTTCTCCGGGGAATGCACATTGACGAGAAGGCGGAAGCGGCAGACTAGAGGCTTTGTCACCGTCCATGACTACACCGGCTGAAGAATCTGCTGTGTTGGTCATTACCGAACCACCCAGCTCCGAGATAGGGGACGGCAAGTCTGGTCGATGATTTTGCAGGGTATGCCACTCTGCCTCCCCTGGCACTGCTCTTGGCACAGTTTGATCCTGTGAGAGACCAGTGACTTGGTGACCGAGATTGACGATGCCGTTTGGCGCGAGATTTGTCTGCCCTTGCGTCCACCCGCCAGGCGGCCCCCTCACTTGTATAGCAAAACTTTGCTGTATCGGCGTGGGCGTCCGACCTGTTGAGCGATGGTGTGGAAAGGCTTCAGACTGCACGACTTGATCGTGGTCAAGGGGCGGCGAGCTCCCCGTATCCATCATGTCAACTTCAACGTCCTGCTGCAGCTGGACATGTTGAGACGAATATGGTGGCCATGACTCGAGGTGTGGTGGAGGGACTGCCTCGGCAGGGTTCGCATTAAGCGGCACGATGTTGGAGAAGGGCAGCGATTGCGAACTGACTTTGGGCGAGCTTCGGAGTGGGAGTGATTGAAGGCGTTTCTAGGCTGTCATGAGCCGGGATCAAATCACGCGCTGGCGGGGAGGTTGACGGGACTTACGTTTCTGTGCTCTCCGAACCCGGCAGCAGCATTGAAGGAGTCGTCGTCATCCCTGAATCGCTTCCTGCCAGAGTCCATGGCATCGGCATAATTTTGTGTGGCAAACATTGTCGTACGAGCAACGGGGGTTGTGATGACAGCTAAATTTCAGAGAGTAAAGATAAGGTCGTTGTGTGTTGGGGGGGAAGAGGGGGGGGGGAGGGGGGGGATGAAATTCCTGAAGAGGGCGATGGACATCAACATGTCATGTGCGGACTGGAGGATAAGAAATCGTGAGGCGGGTGGCAAAGGCGCTGGAGCTTGCTGAATACAGAGAGGCCCACCCGCCGTTGGGGTGCAGCCCAGGGCCCGGGTCTCGGGCTCGGTATTCTCCAAACGCAATAACCCCGCTATAGTAATGCTCCTATCCTGGTTGCTGGGCAGGCAGGCCACAGGCACAGGCGGCGACGAGAAGAAAGCAAACATTGAAAGCTGCATGTGGTGTCCCGAGGTTCTGGGTGGGGTCAGGCTGCAAAACGGCGCTAGTCGTATACCAGGTACCTAGTACTGTCTCACTGACGGCCAGTGACGGGCGTGACGGGCAGAGCAGTTAGGCGATACTTGGGAGTTGGGACGTAGGAGCCTAGGAGGTAGGCACCAGGTAGGTACACTACCTTGGTCAGCATCAACACGAGGAAATACTGCAAAGAAACGTGCCCGTAAGCACCTGGGCGGGAATAAATATGGGAAAGGTTGGGTTACGAGGGCCTCTGCCAGACTTGGAACCGACTGGAGTTGTCTGTCGTGCCGTTGAATGGTTTCGTCAAAAGTTTGACCTATCTTATCCCTCGGCAAGTGTCCACATGCATGTACCTAAATCTGTGGTAAATTCCGAACCTGCGACATCGGCGGGGTACATTGTATTGAAGGCGGTCACTCGAGACTCGAGACTACAATCAAGTCCAATCCCAACCGAAAGTGAACCTGTGTACCCCACACATCGAGTTTTATACCATTATATACGGAGATCGGCCTTTTCTAATAGCCCAGTCTGAATATTGAGCCCAGCCACCCGCCGAGCGGGCGGACTGACTGGATTGCCTCCACCAAGTTGACCCTTGGACTGACTTATCCGTGGTGGGGTCTCTCCGAAGCTGGTCCGGTCAATTGATTTTTTTTCCCCGCCAAGGTTGAACTTGCATTGCAGCTTGTACATGCAACCACCGCTTTTCGTAATATCCAGCCGCTAGAATCAGATACGAAATCCAAGTTAATCTTGGTCTTCTCGTACAGAGCGCTACATATAAAGCTCCCCTGCCGTGATTGCGTCACGTCCATTCGCTCTCCGCCGCTGGTCCTCCATTTCACCCTGCGCCAACCGTGCGTGGTGTTACTGGGCACTGAAGCTCGTGACGGCTTCTTCCCTCTCACCTTTGACAACCAGCCTGCCAGCCAACCGCCACGATGCCCGCTCTTGATATGCAACCGCTCGTTGCCGATGACACCAGAAGTCAGTTTTGCACTTGACCCTCAACATCGTTTTCTTTTTTTTCGTGGAACAGCCGGCGGGACCCCTTGTTGCAGAGCCAACACATCACAAACTCGGTGAATTTGGTCTCTCCCCAACGGCGACCCAAGAACGTCCTCGTCTACTCTATGATTTAGCTCTCGGTAATCATACAGTAAAAAAAACCGCTGTTCATTCGCCACATTTTTTTTTCTAAACTGCTTCAATTCCTTGCCGCACGCTAATTCATTGCCCA
Organism: Ustilaginoidea virens; assembly: GCF_000687475.1. Lineage (NCBI taxonomy): Eukaryota > Fungi > Ascomycota > Sordariomycetes > Hypocreales > Clavicipitaceae > Ustilaginoidea > Ustilaginoidea virens. The sequence continues at coordinate 3,729,107 of NC_057316.1, forward strand.
GTTCTCGGCCAGGATCCTTTGATCTCCCCGGCTCTCCTCGCCTCCGAGATTCCCATGACCGATAGTGCCATCCGGACCGTCGTCAAGGGTAGAAAAGATGCCTCCGACATCATCATGGGCCGTAGTGACCGGCTTCTGGTAGTTGTCGGTCCCTGTTCCATTCACGATCCCGAGGCTGCCCATGAATACGCCGCCAAGCTCAAAGCACTGTCAGATAGATTATCCGACGATTTGTGCATCGTAATGCGGGCTTATCTCGAAAAGCCCAGAACTACAGTGGGCTGGAAGGGTTTGATCAACGATCCTGATATTGATTCGTCTTTCCAAATCAACAAGGGACTGAGAGTTTCCCGCCAGCTCTTCGTTGACCTTACTTCCAGAGGCATGCCCATTGCTAGCGAAATGCTGGACACCATATCGCCGCAGTTTCTGGCGGACTGCATTTCAGTTGGAGCCATCGGCGCTCGCACCACTGAGTCCCAGCTGCACCGAGAGCTGGCTTCAGGCTTGTCCTTCCCCGTTGGCTTCAAGAATGGAACCGATGGCAATCTGGGCGTCGCCATCGACGCCATCGGTGCTGCCGCTGCCAAGCATCACTTCATGGGGGTTACCAAGCAGGGTTTGGCCGCCATCACGCGTACAAAGGGCAACGAGCACGGTTTTGTCATCCTCCGCGGTGGAAGCAAAGGACCCAACTTTGACAAGGTCAATGTTCAAGCTGCCAAAAAGTCTCTCAAAGACAAGGGTCAGAAGCTTGCCATCATGATTGACTGCTCCCACGGTATGTAGCAATGTAGCAGCAAGGTAGCAAGGGCGTGTGGATCCATGGAGCTAACAACTTGGGAACGCAGGTAACTCGCAGAAGAACCACAACAACCAGCCAAAGGTAGCCCAGGTGATTGCAGATCAGGTCAGGGAAGGCGAGAAAGCCATCGTGGGTGTAATGATTGAGTCCAACATCAACGAAGGCAACCAGAAAGTCCCTGCAGAAGGGCCTTCTGCTCTGAAGCGTGGTGTTAGCATCACTGATGCTTGCATCAACTGGGAGACTACCGTCACAGTTCTCCAAGACTTGGCTGCTGCCGTCCGCACGAGGCGCGAGATCAACAAGTCCTCGCCCAACGAGGAGGCCAAGATTAGCATGCTTGAGGAAGATTAGACAGGCCTTGCTAGCCGCAATAAGAAGGACCACGAAGAGCCTGATGATTCATGAGAGAACTTGCATGGCAAACAGCCGTGGATGGCATGGCAAGGGGCGACGAAATGCTGCACACGACGAATGGGGAGAGGTTGGGGGGGCGCGGTAAAATCAGCTTGATTGTATAGACGCTTTCAGAAGAGTCAGAATGAGGCAGGATCGAGTTCATGGATGAACTGGAACTCTCTACAAAGTAATTGACAGTCGAGATATGACTGCAAACAGTTACAGGTTTCAGGCCCAATCAGAAACCGCGTGCACCACCAGAAAAACACCAGATGCGCCTATTCATCAAACGACAAAGGTCAATATCGTAATTCAAGTTCTGATGCAGCTGTCAACGCTCGTTTCCCACGGGTGCATAGCTTATGTCCTGCCGCGGCAACGCTCTCTTGTCTCGATGTTCGACCACTCGCTTGAACGCAGCCCATCCCAAGAGCCCAGAAGTTCCAAGAATGAAGCCCCACACGATCATCTTGTCCTTGTTGCTGTCCCGCTGGAAACACATTGTAAGTACGTCGTCCTCTTTCGCATCCTTGCAGAAATCAATCCCTTGGCTCAGACAGAAGGATTTCGTGCACTCGGAGCAAGAAGTCGACGGCGATCTTGCGCCAGGGCTGTTGCTGTGGTCATGGTTGTTGGAGATTGGTATTGCCGCCGACGACGACGATGACCCCGGGGCATCTGGCTCGGCAAGAGGCCTGGAAAAAAAGCTTCGTCGCAGGAGCGACCGTGGTGAAGAGGCTGACTGTTGGCTCTTGGGGCCAAGAGGGATGATGGTGCTGTTCTTGAAGCACGTGCATTTGCAGAACACGGGCGGAGCTGTGAGAAGCCTTGGTCAGCGGGTGTGTATCTGGCATTGCGAGACGCGGAGGAGAGGCGCACGACTGGCAGAAACCAGGGAGAGCAAGGCCGCCATGATGACCGCCAAAAGAGGTAGCCGGGCCATTGTAGCGTCGCGGTGCATGACCGGTCGGAGATGCTGGAAGGCTGTGATGTCAAGTTGAGGCCGTGACGCTCGCTCGCTGGCGTGATGGGCTACTGCGACCAGACATTGGCACGGAGTACATGCATCTCCAGCGGCTCTACTATGTATGAGGAAGTACTAGATATTTACCTAAGGTACCTAATGTACCTATGAAGACGGGCTGCCATGCAAGTGGGTCACGGCAACAAACTGGGGGCCAGAACTGAATCCCTGGCAGGCATAGCATCACGCTGAAGGGGGGTTAAAAAAAAAAAAAAAAGAAAGAAAGAAAGAAAGAAAGAAAGAAAAAGACTTGAACCATCCACTGTGAAAGCGAGTTTTTCGATAAACCCCGTCTTTTCAACCCCCTCATCACCATAATCTGACCAAACCTCCCCTGCGACCAGAGGCATTGACAGGCGTCATGTCCCGGTTATCGCGGATGCGGAGGCTCGCCTCTCTGCAGTTGGCGAGGGCGTCCTCTTCCTCCTCGTCGACCCGAGCATCCTTTGCAGCCTGCAGGACCATCTCGACGACATGCGCGCCGCAAGGCAAGAGCACGGAATGGGTGCGCGGGAAGCTCTGGAAAGGCGAGGCGCCCGGTCTCGAGGATCCCTACACGCAACGCGCCGAGCCCCCCGACGCCTCGAACCTGCCCGAGGAAGCACTCCAGCTCCCGCGCGCCGACAGGACTCCCGCAGCGATCCGAGCGTCCCGGCTGGTTCTGCCGCCCAAGCGAACCGAGGCTGCGTCGGAGAAGGAAGCCAAGTCGTCAGACCCGACGTACATCCCGGCAACCGACGGCGAGAGCCTCGAGCAGATCAGCTCCCTGGACGCGTGGTGGGAGCAAGACGGCCACTGGGGACCGGAGAGCGAGTTCAAGCCCTTTGGCAGCTCGGACAAGGTGGCGGACAGGCATGTTGTCGAGGTCTACCTCAGGCAGGCTGTGGTCGAGGCCCTCTCCCTTCAGCAAGCCGGGCTTTTCTCAGAATGGGCAAGCAAGAGGTGGCGCGGAGGCAGCACCCGAAGCGACTTGGACCAGGTTCTGGCAGTCGAGGTCCAGGTGCAAGACGGCCAGGCTACGTTGAAGGGCGACTCCTCTCGCATCTCGCAAGGCCTGCTGGCCGAGGTGGATGAAGTCGAGCCGGGCGAGAGAGTTACTGCAGACGAGGCTGCGGAAATGGTTAAAGCTTGGGATGCTTCTTGGAAGGACCTGGTTCTGGACGACCAGATGAAGTTTACAGTGCGTTTTCCCCCCCCTTTTGCCCCCTTCTCCCCTAGTCTTTGGACAGCTAGCTGGTGGTGGGTTTCGGCGGTTTTTTTTTTTTTTTTTTTTTTTTTTTTTTTTTTTTTCCCTTTTCTAACCTGGTCGCTGTAGCTCCGAAAACGCCTCTATCAGCTCACGGGGACCCTGATACCGGACGCCAAACTCGGCGCCGCCCGCACCATCAGGCACGTTCTGACGCTGGCTGCCAAGCAACCCAAGCCGCAGAGGCTGGCCGAGCTGCTGGAACGCCGGAGCGACGTCCAGCGACTGGGCAACCTGAAGGTGCACCGTGCCAAGATTGGGCCCGTGGAGAAGGAGACGGCCTTGGGTCGGTGGAAGGTGATTGAGGCGGAGCTGGCGAAGCGGAACCTGCCCGTCACGGGCACTGCGGGCTTGTCCAAGAGCAAGGAGAGGGATTGGATCATGGGAAGGGCTTGATGGATGGGCGGGTTCGGACATGGGCGAGCCGTTGTTTGAAATAG